>NC_090933.1:710944734-712194734 GCF_040938575.1 Ambystoma mexicanum
TCTCTACTACCACCCACACTACCCCACTCTCTCTAGCTCCACCCACCCATCCTACACTCACTGTCTTTACTCCCATCCGCCCTACCCAGATCACTCTACCCCCACCCACCCTAACCCCACCCCTCTCTACTCAGACCCACCCACCCCATCCACACTCTCTCTAGTCCCAACCACACACCACTCTCTCTACCCCAGCTACCCACCCCACCCCATACTCTCTACTGCCACCTACTCCACCACACTCTCTCTACCCCACCCATCCTACACCCACCCTCCTTAATCCCACCCTCCCAACCCCCCCTCTCTCTACATCCACCCACCCACCCTACCCCCTTTCTCTCACCCTTTGTAGCTCATATTTCCTTTGTTCAACATCAATGTCACCCTCTATCAAAGTCTTCCTCACTTGCTGTATTCCCCTCCTCATTCTCTTGTACACCTGCACCCCTTATTTCACACTCCTTTGAAACTTTACACACTCCTCCTTGAACTCCGGTGCCTATAAATGCAAAAGGCAAAGAACAGAAGTAAACGCCAACACTATTGGCTTTGCCAAATGCTTGTTTTTCCTGAAGGGACTCAGAAGTACTTTGTATCCCAGCGACATGGTACAAAATATCAAATAAATGTAGAAAAGCATTAACTGCCATTGAGAGGTGGCTGCTATACCCTTCTTCAATTCATATTATTGACAGCAGAATTGAGGGGTTTCATCAAATTTGAAAAGGTCAACAGGTGGAGCATTCTTCTGGTCTCCGATTGACCTCAGTGCTTCCATTATCTCTTTTACAAATAGCACACTAATTGGCCCTCTTTACGAGCATGGCGGTCTGGGAAGTATGGTACCGGTAAGCATGCCGGTACCGTAGTTCCCGGACCGCCATACTACGGGCTGCGCTCGCGGGTGCCTGACAGCCCGCCAAGTTTTTCCTGGCGGGCTGACTGGCACCCGCGAGCAGAGCACGTCGGATGCACCGGCAACAACTCTGCATGTGCCGGTGCATCCGACATCCTCATCCCATTCATACAGTTGATACTGGGGATGAGGAGGCCCTTGATTCCGGCACCCGAAAATAGGCAAGTACCGGGTCTGCCTAACTCGGCATGACCCGGTTCTTTTAACGGCACGGCTACCGCCAGAGTTGTAATGAGGCACATTGACTTGTGCTCATATCAAAAGGCAACTTTGTTTAATCAAGTTCAGAAACTAATGTGATGTTCTCCTGAACACTCATTTAATTATAACTTTCAAGAAGCTAGTTTGCATTAACATTGCTATTTAAGCCTGCAGAAGTCCCTCTTTGCCTAGGACTTCCAATTTCCAGAAGAGTAATTGGCCCTCATTACGAGTATAGACATAGTCAGTATGCAAGTGCTGGAAGGCCCCTCCGGTTGCAGTAATGTTCCCTGTACCACTCTCAAAGTGTGACCTGGCAATAATATCTGACAAATCATAAAGTTATGCACAAATTCAGATCCCATACTGGTACGAATTGGGCACACAACAGTCCTCACTTATCCCTTCCTCCACATGCTCTTTCGACATGTGAGCAGGGTAGTGAAGTTGTTCGAGAGCCACATTCAATAACCTTTTTGGCATTATCACTTTGACTGTGCTGTCATGTAGCCAAATTAAGTCAGTTGGTGACAGAGAGCATCCGCTTTTCTTCCATAGCTCTTTATCATTTGGTGCTTATCCCTGTAATTCTATTATTTGCACTATCAGGGTTGCATTAAAGCTTTCTGGCATGCATCCTTTCCTTTAGTAGCTTTCATCAATGCTAAAAGTGTTATTTTTCCTCTTTGCCAGGGAACAGCACATGTGTCCCCTCTGGCAAATATGTTCTTTCACTGCTCTGTCTGCTTTTTCGTTACACAGTGAAATAAAATCTAGCCCTCCTGTATGGGCCTTGCACTTTATTATTACCAAGTCTACTGGGAGTGGCAGCATTTCCAATAATTCTCCTAGAAGTGCTGCGTGTTGTTCTGGTGTGCCATCACTTCTCTTGAATCCTCCTTTCCCACCTTGCTAGTCCTGAATGTACAGTAGACGTTATGTATGCTGAGTCTGAAAATATATTTACTGCATGCCCTTCTGACATGTTTAGTGCCTCAATTAATGCCACCAATTCTGTGGCTTGTGCAGAGTAGTATGCTGGCAGTCATGTTTGGGAAACCACTATCAATTCTCCTCCCTTATGAATTCCGTGTCTGTGTCCCTCTACTGCTGAACCAGAATGCCTCTCTCCCGAATATGGGCCGATTCTTGAGCTCCCTTCAATGATAATCATGCCCTCCGCCTCAGTTATTTCTCATTTTACTAGTTACCTTCATTCCTGTCCATACATGCCACACAATCATGTGTGTAATCTCCCTCCTCTATTGGTTCTGCAATTAATTTTGCTGGGTTCACTGTCCTGCTTCTCACCACTTCTATTGCAGGGTTTGCCAATATAATCTCATACCCTGATGCTCTCTGAGTAGTCAATGTTGATTTGGACCTCTCTAATGTTGTGAACAATGCATGTTCCACGTACAAAACGACTTGGCACCCCATCATTATTGTTGAAGTTTTCTCAATTGCAAATCAAGCGACATCAAGTGCTTGCTCACAAGAAAAGTGTCACTGGATCTAGTGATCCACTGTAATAGGCCAGAGGCTTGTGACCCTGTCCCTTCTGTTGCATCTGCACAGCTGACATTACATGGCCTTCTGAATGGGAAAACGAATGAAACTTCTCTTTATAATTGGATGTAGCAAATACTGGTGCATGTTCCAGTTCATGTTTGAGTTCGTCAAACTTTTCATTCATTTCAGTTGTCCATTTTGTGTTGCTTTAGTGTTTCTGAGCTTCCTTGAAGGAGTGGCTTGGTGTATGTAGAGTAATCAAAAACCCATGCTCTGCAATAATTAAATAAGCCCAGAAACTGTTGCATTTCATTCACTGTGGTCAGTGTGTTTTATGTATTGCCTCCACTCTTTAGGGTGTGACACAATCTGCCCCAAGTAAACCACTTCCTTTTGACAATACTGCAATTTCTCTTTATTCGCCTTGTACCCCTTGTCATCCAGTTATGTTAGTAGTGCCACGAAATCCTTCCTGCACTCCTCTTATGTGGTGCTGCACACTCGAAGGTCATACACGTACTGGATCACTATGATTCCTACTTGTAAATTGCTCAAATCACTTTTTAGCAATTTACTGTTAAATATGCTGGGTCTCTCATAGTACCCCCGAGGCAATTTTCGTGTGTTCAAATCTCGTCCTGCAATACGTAAACGCGGTGAGATACCTAGAGTAAGGCGATAGAGAATAAAGCATTCTTCAAATCCACTTCTGTTAAGTAGTGTGCCTCAGCAGGGATGCTACAGAAGCTTGTTGCAGGGTTTATAACCAGTGTATATTCTGCTTCAATAATGTCATTAAGAGGGCATACACCCTGTATGAAACATCACACCACACCCTTTGATTTTTTGATCAGATAGATCGCCATGTTACACAGTGATGTAGATTCCTGTATAATTCCTAATATGCCCTTGTCTGCTTCTCGTGGGAGGTGGTATTGCTTTACTCGTGGTAGCAGTGCTCCTTCCTTTATCTTAAAGTGAGCTGCCCCAGCCCCTTTCAATATTCCCACATCATGAAATCCTGTTGTCCAAAAATTCTTTGGCACTTTCTCCAAATCCTTCTTCATGTATTTTGTCTCTATTTACAACAATTGTGTCATCTGGGGCACTGCTCTTTCCTTTAGGTGTACTGGACAGGGTATTCTCAGCTGAAGCACCATGCCCCCCTCTTCTCCATCTAGTGTAGCAAACAATTCTGCATCAGTTACTTCTGTCAGTGTTAGTATGGGATTGATGCACAGTATCGATCGCCACTCCATGTTATTATTATTTGTAGCATTCGGTATAACCATGTCCATTCTCTTCTCACTACTACTTCCTGTAGGTATAGCAGGGTGCATGTGCCTGGTGCAATGTTCGATGAGCACCGTGGTTTGAACAGCAATTCATTTGACAGTCGAAAAACCTTCCCTTTTACCCCTGGGATCCATTCTAGCAGTACCTGTACCCCATACAGGAACATCTGTGTGTGTGTGTGTGTGGCTATCCCTCTCAATGTGCTGTGTGTGTATTATGCTTGTATCAACACTGCCACCCCGGCTGGGTACATCCTGGATGTGGTGCACCCCATCCCTTTTTTTGAGAATGAAATTATGGTGTTCAATTTGCTTAACAAATCTCTTCCCAATATGTTAATGATTGTGCCTTTAGAAAACAATAATAGCGCTACGATATGCTACATCCCTATTGTCAATGGTAAATCCTTTGTCAGAGGAACCTCTTGAATGGTCCCCGAAAAGTCTTGCATGTCCAATTCCTTGTTGGATAATGGGAATCCCCCTTCCTTAATACAGGGCTTAGTAGCTCCAGTATTTATTAGAAAGGAAAAGTCCCTCCATCCTATTTAACTGCTACCTCGGGCTCCTCTTCAGGGTCTTCAGTTACTGCTAGAACAGGACACACTCATACTCCCGTGGCCACCCCTATTGGGAAAGTGTATTGCTCGAGGATGTAACTGGATTTCCTCCCACAACTGCCACTCCTGTGTAAGGAGGCTCCTTTTTCTGCCCCAATATTGTCACCCTCCCTTGTGCAAGTGTCTATGCTGGTGCCTGTAAAATGTTCACTGTAACCTGTGATTCTGTCCCCCCTAGGGCTGGTCCTAGTCCCTGTGTAGGCATGACCTGTGTCTGTATGGACTGCACATGCATCTGTTGCTCTGGCACCATTTATGCCTGTTGAGGTTGTACGTATGTCTGTGCATACTGCTGATGTGGTTGCACTCCTTCCTGCTGTCCTGTTTGTGGGATACATGGGCATGTTTGGGCAAAGTGAACAACATTTGTGCAGACAAAACACTGTCCTCCAATCTGGGGCCCCATGCCTCCATATCCGAATCCCCTTCCCCTTGGATAGCATTCCCTTCCCATCTGATATGGTCCCTTGTATGCATTTATTCCCCCTGCGTGTGTAAAGCCAGGCTGTTGTATATTATGCATCTGCTGCATCCTCCACTGTGGGTTATATGATACTTATGTGTTTGCCTCTTGCTGTAAGACCGCTGTCACTGGAAGCCCCCCTTCTTGGGCGCATGGATCTCTGACTGATCCTATGAGCACTGCCATTTCCATGCTTATTGTTATAGTGTTGGCTGAGCTGTAATGGCGTGGTGTCATGTGGAGTGTTCCCTGCATAGTGTTCTGTCACGACCCTCTCCCAAAACCCCCTCTGGCAAACCCATTGGCCAGGTGAAGTCAGGACTCGGGCCTCTAGAGCCTGGCATCCTCTTCAAAAGCCCTCATGGGGCCAGGCTCATACACCATGAACAACAATGTGCTTGGGAACTACTTTATTGTATTGTCAGCCAACATGGAGGCATCCACATAGCTTGGTACCTAAGAACCAAGCTATGCGGTCTAGTGTTTTGGGTGTGGCAGGCCTGGAACTACTTTCCCTGGTACTACTTTACCTGTGCTATATAAACCACACCCTGACTGCAGAACATGCTTCGTGTTACTTTGCAGCTTGCAAAGTGACGCTTACCGTGTCCAGCTATTCCCTCGAACCTCGGAGAAGCAGAACCTGCAAGGAGACAAAAGGAACATCATTAGCAGCAGCATCTTACCTGCAGTCTTCATCTTTAAACACTCGCAGATACTGAGAACAGCTTCCTCGAATCTGCACGCCTCCCGGACAGAACGACCTGAGAGAGGAAGATAGAGGCAACATTAAAGAAAGCTGTAGAGACATTTACAAATTACGAACTGCTCAAAAGGCTTACCTGGCTGGTCGCCTCTCGGCTGGCACCACTCCGGACATTCCACTTGCGCTGAAGAAAACCGCGACCTACAAGGAAGGAAAACACAGGTTAGCAAAGGCAAGACTTTGCAGCGCTGCACATAGCGCTTACTTACCGCATCATAGCGCTCTTAATGCACCATCATTTACCAGGGGGGCTCAACCAAGCCAGTTCGCCGCGCTGAAGCTCTGCATACCTAAGGGAGAAAAAAAGAGACATTTTAAACAAAGAAAGGCATGCAGGATAGCAACAAAACTAAAGAACAGCAATAAGACCTACCTGAACAATATCAAACTGACCGGCGTCAGTGAAGTAACTGGACCGCACTCGCCCATGAAAGACAATACGCCCCTGCAAAGAAGGCAGGATGGAGAGCACACCTAATTCTACCACAAGATGACGAGAGGGCCCCAGAGGGACTGAAAGCATACGGGGTGGAGGAAGGATACGTACCCCAGTCGGTCAGTCTTGAACACAGTCCTCCTGTATTTTCAGGCAGAACCTTCCCTGCAGACCACATCAGGGCAAAGCTGAGGAGCATACCAGCGAGTAACCCAACTGGGTGGCGTCCCTGTGGATACCAGGTCAGCGTAACATGTTCCAATGCTTAGCTGTTTACATTTGCTGGGGTTCGGGAGGG
Source organism: Ambystoma mexicanum (assembly GCF_040938575.1). NCBI lineage: Eukaryota > Metazoa > Chordata > Amphibia > Caudata > Ambystomatidae > Ambystoma > Ambystoma mexicanum. Next base: position 710,951,242 of record NC_090933.1, read on the forward strand.
CAACAGTTGGAGGCCAGCAAGATTGGCTGTTGTTGTATCCCGCAATGCTGGGGTCTTTGATGATATTAACTTGTAAATAAAGACTTTGCATAAGCTACCATGTCTGGCGTCAGTAGCTTACCATTGGCGACGAGGATCTCGGACCTGGTGCCCCAGCGAGAAGGAGAAAAGAACCTGCTGTGCTGCTCCATTACCTAACGTTGCAGCGGTCAACGAGGGACTGCCACCGAGAAGGAACAAAGAGCCTGCTGTGCCGCTCTGCTAGCAAGCAGCCGTTGCCCACCAAGTAGGTGTGCCGGCCCCTCCCCCTTCCCTGCATTGTGATCAGTAATCAGAAGGTCCCTCCCACTGGATTCGCCAAATAGGTTAGGTGCCACGAGCTCTGTGCTCCGTGTCTGGAGAACTCCTACATGAAAGCGCAGAACAGGCTCCGAAGAAGTCTGCTACCCACCGTGCAGGTAGTTGAGGTGAGAAAGCAGCCTCTGATGGAAGTTGATGTCCCAGTAGGTGTCTGGAGAGACCTGGCGATGGATATTTTGGGCCCCGTGGACCTTGGTTGTGGTAGGGGGAAGTACATTGTGTTATTGATGGACTTATTTGCCCGGTGGTGTGACTTCAGTATCATGAGACATATTTCGAGTGAATCCATGGTTAAAATGGTTCAAGAGGTATTTGCTAGGGAGGGAGTGCCTGAAAGCATTCTTACGGATAATGGTACAGCAGAATTGAGGGTATGTGGGTGTGATAAGAAAGTGACAATTCAGGAGAGGTTGTTTGCCTTCTGCATGTCACCACATACAGTTACGGAGTTGTGCCCGTTTCAGTTAATGAGGGGTCACAAACCCAATACCACAGTTAGCCCACCTTGGTTGGGTAGAAGTAGGGAGTGTGTCCATCTGGTGGATGGTGTAAGGAAAATGTTGAAGAAGAAGGAGGAATGGGTGGCTCGTGAGAATACAAGAAGAGGCAGGAAGGTGTTGAGGGTTGAATGTGGTGACATGGTGAGGATAAAGAAGGGTGTTGTGAGGAGAAAGGGTGAATCTTTGTATTCAGATCCGGTGAGGGTAGTGGCTGTCTTGAAAGGGACAGTGTGTGTGGTTGGTGGGTAGGTGTGGAACAAGGACAGAGTTGCGATTGTGAAGAGAGGTGTGGTATGAGTGTGGGCAGTATAAACAGAGGGAGATGTGTTATAGTGTTGGCTGAGCTCGAATGGCGTGATGTCATATGGAGTGTTCCCTGCATAGTGTTCCAATGCTTAGGAGTTTACATGTGCTGGTGTTCTGGAAGGCAACAGTTAGAGGCCTGCAAGATTGGCTGCTGTTGTGTCCCGCAATACTGGGGTCCTTTGATGATATTAACTTGTAAATAAAGACTCTGCAAAAGCTGTCTGGCGTCAGTAGCTTAACACTCATTTTGGCTAATTTCTTCTGCACATGTTTGTTTTCTGCTTTTCCTACGTTGTCTACTGTCTCCTTGTCTTTTTCCATTTTCCTCTTACAATAATGTACAAAAGTCACTTGTATCTCACTTGTATCTCAGGCCATACCTTTGCTTCGAACCCAACCACTTTTTCAAGGGAAGCTTGTACATCTGTGGGAAGTCTCCTTACTATAATGTGATAGAATACAGGTATTTTATCATCCCACGATTTCTTATTCTCTTGTGTCCACATCTCTTGTATTGATCATATGAATTCTGCAGGGTCTTCATGTGGTTTCATTTTTGGTGCTAATATCAACCCCATATTTTATGTGTCTGGATACAGTTCCCTCAACGCCTTCCAAAGTCCTCAGAATTTGGCGGCATTTCAGTGGATTTACTGCTGGAATACCACCAAACTTAACGCCCTAGCTGTTTTAATTAAAGGAATAGCACATTTGTGGCCACTTTGTTGCAATGAACCTGTGACCAATGGCCTGCTGTGAACTCACTACAAAATACTCATTAAGTCCCCTATTAATGTGTTACTTATAATGGGACCTGAAAGATAGCTTGAGAGGATGTGTTTGGCAATTTGAGGTGTCACCTTCTTAAATGCTCAAAATACATCTAATACAAGTATTGTGGTTTACACCACATTTACATTTGGTCTTCTAATTTCAAAGATGGTCTTGCATTTTAAGCTACTCTGCAGACCACCATCACCTTTATCTCTGTCAGCATAAGTGGCTTTCCCTGAACAGAAGGCTGTGAGGATACACTACCCATTGACATTGAGTCAAAAAACATATTGGAGCTAACTTTCCCCATGCAGTAGAGGAGAAATAATGTATAAACACCATGCGTAACAATTTTACACCTGGATTTTCGTCTGTTCCACATTATTCTTCATTTATACAAAAGTATGTTCATGCTATCATGAATGCTGTTAATTCCTATGGACTCCATTGGCTTTTTACACCAGCAAACCACAGGCCGAATTCATAGAAATCTATAGTAAATAGTGCCTGTAATGTGTAAATGGTAGGCAGCATTTATTCTATTTGCAGTGCTAAGTGTAAAAACAAAGCTGTACAGCTGATTTGGCCTGCCTTTACACATTTGTTTGTACCTCACAGTGAAAAGGCCAACAAATGCACGAGGGAGACCTGTTTGCCCATAAATGCAAATATAAGTGGTCCAACCTGTGAAATTTATGGGGATTTCAAAAATTATCTCCAATGTGTACATCATGTTTAATAGCATCCTTTAACCAACTAAGGCACAGGAGAAACCATTAATCACTCATCTCTCCAGGAAAATTAGCTATTAAGAACTTTTACGCGAGAAAACAAGAATTCACAACTTCAAATGCTTTAAAAATGTACATTGAGATTACACATTTGAAATGTTTCTCTTATCATCTCACTAAAAACACATACATTTTAAATGTGTTTGACCAGGTTAATAAAATACATATAAACATGGTATGATATTCTGAAATGTATAATTGTTGTTTAATTAGCATATATTACTATAATTGCTGTCTTTGAAGTGACCAACATGCAGATCAGCAGCAGAATAATAATACTCTGCGGATGGTTTACGGCTGTAGCACTACTAATGGTAAGCTGGGGGACCTAGATTTGGGGAACTGATGGGGTGCTTTATCAGGATTTTTACCTTGATGTATTTACTTGCTAAAAGTGAGTGATGGTACTTAATACATCCTCTTTCTAGGGGAAGACCCTTGCCACGGAGTACTATAAAATAAAAAAGCATTGGGGCTCAGGAAAATTATTGACAAGACTACAGACCCTAGAATAGTACTTTTTTACAAAAGGTATGATCATTCACATTTGTTTCCTTCTATTTGGATGCTATTTGTAGTTTCGGCACGTTTTTCTGCATTCTGAGAACTTACAGGGTGTCCTATTTCTTGACAGAATACTAACTGCATATTTGACCTGGTTTGGAGGCTGGCTTATGTACTTTGCCCACAAGACAGGAAAATCATTATTGTAATGGAGGTGAGGTGTTACCCCAGTTGGATTGTATGAGGAACGTTCTGAGTTTTGAGAATAGATGTGTGTACTCTCTGATTTGATCATTCATTAATTGCCATTATGATTTGATGAGTACAACAAAGAATGTGTTGTGATAGGCTTTATATCCCTCCCAAACACTGTGTATAGTGAAGGACAAAATTGTGATTGTCTAAATAAACTTGTACTACATGAAAGAGATTACAAGTTTTAAGCACTAGTATCTTATAGTATATATACTTGATGTATCCTAATGGTGATTAGGACTGGCTGGGTGAAGTAAAAAAACCTATTATGCCAAGGTAATAATTGTTTTTATATTGTATGTATCCTCAGCTCTAGAAATTGGAACCATAGAGACAAGTCTACAAGAAGCACAAGTCAATTTGTCGCCCCTGAAGAATGTCCAGTTAATAATAAACATCCAGGACAGAAACTTATATAAGTTGGGCTAAGTTGTGATACACAGTAGGAAATAAGAACAATTGAATTAGCTACTGTCTAGAATGTTTAAACGAGTGTATAATTTGAATATGTGTGGAATAATTACCACTTTTATAACATTGTATATTTTGTATGTGATGTAATGAATATTTTTAGTGAATGTTTTTTGATATTTGTGCTGTTTAGCAAATGAATTAAATATGATATTTTAATACTGGATACATGACATTTATTGTACATGACATAACTTGCATTTGGTTAGATAGACTGTGTGATCGGGTTTCAGATTGCTGAGGGCAAACATGTTGTGTTAAATAAATATGTCCCTTCTTTTTGATTAAATTTCAACATGCATATTACATCATTGTATTTGTCATATCTTTATGACCCAGAATATGTCAATTTGTCTACTGTCACATATTTACTTTAAATGTTGTATTAAAAAATTTATATTTGAGCCCCACAGTTTCCCACTCCAAAGGAGGGGACCAGTATGTATCTGACACTACCCTCTTATGACACACCAAGTGCAATGATCCAATGGAAGCAAGGAGGAGGGCCCTTTTGACTGTGAGATATACCCAAAGAACCTGACCATCCCAAACTGTACTGTCACATGATGCTAAGTGGGTGCTATTTGGCTTACTTTAAATAACATGTTTCTGTGGGAGAGCTAGAGAACTGGATGGATTTTTTTAACATGTCAGCTGACATAATCTACCAGTGAAAAATGTGCAGCAAAGACTGGGTCCAGGAGGATGTTTCCAATAGAGCCAGAAGTGGATCATATTTGGGGATCAGTTTGGTACCTGGATAAAAAGGGCTGATTTGAGATTCCCATGCTTGTCCATTCTAACTGATGCCCACACGACCGGATTTAACAACTAAACATATAAGTGAACGTCTGGCCACATTGTAATTACATTTAAATCCCTTATCAAATTAACTCTGAGTGAAGGGGGGCATTTCACCTGCTAGATAAAATGACATATTCATTTCCTAGCTTTGTTTTAGAAAGCAATTAATGCCCTGGAATCTGCGGCTTTGGATGCATACTAAGCCACATATTTGGTAAAGGAAATAAAAGGCTTGACACACTGAAACCATTCTTTTATAATTACATTAAATGTCCTAAAAGAGAATACTTTTCCCGAGGATGAAAAATAATGAAGGATGACCTGAATTGGAAGTATGATTTTACAAACATGTTGTTCTGTCTGTTTCATATCTACAAAGCTCTCTCTTCTTTCAAAAGAAAGCAACACCATTTTAAATGTTCCTTTCACTTGCTCTCATAACTTGAAAACCCAACGCCATTTGAATTTCTGTTCCTCTGATCTGAATAGGAGCCACTTTCATTCCTTAAAGATGCATTGAAACCATGTACGTTCTGATATATTTTTCTCCTACTTAGCCAAATAGAATATTTAATTCACATTTATCAAATGCTATGTGCAGTTATATTTCATTTTAAAAAGGGTAAGGGTTTTAGTCAGAATCTCTCTAGAAAAACAATGGTGTTATTGATTATAGTGCTCCTTTAAGCAGAATTCACTGCCATTGTCAATATTTGTGAAAGTCATAACATTTTCTGACTGTTGTTTTCCTTCACAAAGTCGATTTTGCATCGAAAGTTACTATGATGATGATTTCACTGTGAAATTAAACACAATTGCATTCAACAAAATAGAAATTCAGATTTTGTTAATCAAAGTATGAATGTAAAGAAACAAATCGAACTGTATATGTTATGTTTAGATACACATATTAGCGAGAAGAAAATAGACTTCATTGGTAACTTGTTATTTCCTTGAACTATGAATTCTTTTGTAGTATTCTGAGGTGACATCCCCAGCATTGTGAATAAGGGGACCACCTGTATTTTGACACATGTACTATTTTTAATAATTCAACAATAGTGGGATTGTTACTATAGGGGAAATACAATTAGTGCCACTCCTCTGTAATAAAAGAACTCCTATAAAATAAGTTCAACATTAATTAGGCATCTCTTACAGAAGCTGGAGTCATGCCTTATCCCTGCCGAATGATGTCTGGCATGTTGTTGATAACAGCCATATTTCAAATAAAATATAATCTTCATTCAAGGAATATGTTCTTCATAACATAATACACAATATAAAATCATACATTAGTTATTACAGAGCGGACTCAATAATAATATAATCACCATATACCTTTATTAAAATCTACCCCATGTCTCATCAATGAAAATTATAAAAGAAATTATCAAAAAAATGCAATAATTACTTAAAGAACCTCATATTATTAACACGGTATATGATACTAATCATGCTAATATCCTTCAACGTTGTGAAAAGACCAATCTGTAGCTGGTATTAAGTGGTATGTCACTGTAAAGTACAAGTGCATGATCCATGTTTTTATTTACAACTGATAACACATACATGTGATTATTGCTATAATCCCTGATCCCAATGTTAAGTTATGGGGAGCATATATATATATATATATATATATATATCTATATATATATATATATATATAGATAGATATATATATATATATATATGTGGTTACGTTGCTGTTTCCATAGGAAGAGCATCTTTTCGGCGGCTTATAACTCCGCTCCCCCTGGACGAATCCTCACCAATCTTTGCAAAAAAAGTATATGGCCCACTCTGAATTTCTTTGCAAAGTTTGGTGAGGTTTGGTCCATGGCGGGAAAAGTTATAGGGATGGTCCCAAAACTTATTTTTTTCCCATAGACTGGATGGGTGAAAAACTTTGTTCACGCCTACAGCCCAAACCGCTGGATGGAGTTTCACCAAACTTGTGGCAGGATCAGGGGCTTGGTACCGAAAGTGTGCATTTCTTTAAAACGACCTAAAAAGTAGGTCTAAAAAAAATTGTGATATCTATGTCCACTCCGTGGAGACACTTCCCTGTTCGCTCCGCGGGCAGGACACTGATTGGGTAATGGGCTGGCGTCATGTCCGTGGATATGCGATGTGTCCGCCGATTGGCTGGAGTGAGGCATGATGTGCGTCAGATTGTTCCGATGCGACTGCCATCTTGGATCTGCCGACAGCGTTGCGGCGAACAGAGGCGAAATGCAGTTTTGGTGAGTGTTTTGGTGTGCAAGAGTGCTTGGGGAGGTTTAGGGAGGAAGGGATGGGTGAAATACTACATTTGTTTAGGTGGCAGGTGCCACTGATGTATTAGCCATGAACGCACTGTCCGGGATGTTCATAATTACTGAAAATGAGGGGTGTCCTAAGGATAGTATTGCCGTCTGTGCTGTGCGCAGGCAAGTTGAAACTGTTCTAAGGAAACACATGGTGTCAGCGGACTTTAAAATTGAGTATATGCCGCAGTTAATATTTTTCAATCAATGGGTGTGATACTGAGTTATAAGTCGTTATGGGTGTGATATGCTGTGGTGGTTGTGGCCAGGGCCTAGAGTCTTAGGTGCATGGCCGCAGGCCATAGGCCATAGATCACACCAATAGAATCGATTATCTATTAGGTGGTTGTGGGCAGGGAGTAGAGTCTTGGGTGCAAATTGAGTATATGCCTCAGTTAAAATTGTTGATTCTATGGGTGTGATAATGAGTTGTAGAGTTGTGGGTGCATGGCCGCAGGCCGTAGGCCGTAGGCCATACACCCAAGATTCTACGCCCTGGCCACAACCACTGCAGCATATCACAACCATAGATGACACCCATAGAATCAAACATCGATCAGGTGGTTGTGGGGAGGGCCTACAGTCTTGGGTGCATGGCTAAAGGCCATGCACCCAAGACCAAAGTTATAAGTACTGAAGTTATAACCCACTATGGGTGTGATATGCTATAAGCAGTGAAGTTATAAGCCACCATGGTTTTGATATACTGTGGTGGTTGTGTCCAGGACCTACAGTCTTGGGTGCATGGCCAAAGGCCATGCACCCAAGACTAAAGTTATAAGTAGTGAAGTTATAAGCCACATTGGGTGTGATATGCTGCAGTGGTTGTGGCCAAGACCTAGAGTCTTGGGTGCATGGCCAAAGACCATGCACCCAAGACCAAAGTTATAAGCACTGACGTTATAAGCCACCATGGGTTTCATATACTGCGGTGGTTGTGGGCAGGATGTAGAGTTTTGTGTGCATGGCCGCAGGCCGTAGGCCATAGGCCATACATCCAAGATTCTATGCCCTGGCCACAACCACAGCAGCACATCACAACCATAGATCACACCCATAGAATTGCATATCTATCAGGTGGTTGTGGGAAGGGCCTAGAGTCTCGGGTGCAAATTGAGTATATGCCGCAGTTAAAATGTTTGATTCTATGGGTGTGATAATGAGTTATAAGCCACAATGGGTGTGATATGCTGCGGTGGTTGTAGCCAAGCCCTAGAGTCTTGGGTGCCTGGCCGCCAGCCTTAGGCCATATACCCAAGACTCTAGCCCCTGGCCACAACCACCGCAGCATATCACAGCCATAGGTACACCCATAGAATCGAATATCTATCAGGTGGTTGTGGGGAGGGCCTAGAATCTTGGGTGCATGGGTGAAGGCCATGCACCCAAGACCAAAGTTATAAGTAGTGAAGTTATAAGCCACAATGGGTGTGATATGCTGAAGTGGTTGTGGCCAGGGCCTAGAGTTCGGCCATGCACCCAAGACCAAAGTTATAAGCACTGACGTTATAAGCCACCATGGGTTTCATATTCTGCGGTGGTTGTGGGCAGGACGTAGAGTCTTGGGTGCATGGCCAAAGGCCATGCACCCAAAACCGAAGTTATAAGTACTGAAGTTATAAGGTAGCATGGGTGTGATATGGTGCAGTGGTTGTGGTTGTGATATGCTGCGGTGGTTGTGGCCAGGGCTTAGAGTCTTGGGTGCGTGGCTGCAGGCCGTGGCCCGTAGACTATACACCCATGACTCTAGGCCCTGGCCACAACCACCGCACCATATCAGAGCCATAGATCACATCTATAGATTCGAACATCTATCAAATGTTTGAAATTATACTTACTATTTGATTTGTTGAGATTCAATATAATTTTTACATGACTTTGGTACATGGAGGAAATATTCTTTTTCAATTTCTGTGATAAAATAAAAGAGCATGTTAGTGTATGTATTTTATAAAGACTTAGCACATTGAATAATAGACATTTCAGCTTTTTTTCGGACCCTCATATTTGGTTTACAAACCAGTGTACTGTGCATTTTGCTCAGTTTCTGTATTTGTTTTTCAAATCATTGGGTCTGTGGGAAAAAAAATCCTTGTCGGATTAAAAAAAACCTTTTTTTGTTATGCTACAGTCTATTTGTTTGTTTCCTTTCAGTGTTCACTTGTTGTTTCTGGTTTATGTTTTATCTGTTGGCTTGTTGCAAATTTCTGAAGCAGTTAGATACCTGTTGGCGTATTCTGTCTATTTTTTGTTACAATTTAGTGGTATTCATTTATCTGTTTGGTTGTTATAGAATCTTGGTCCAGTTAGATACCTGTTGGCGTATTCCAACTCTTTATAGTTTTTTAATTGAATTTTTGTTAATGTTGAAGCACAGATTAGTTATTAAATTTTGGTTTTAAGAAGATTAAATACGCGTTTGTAAGATTTGCTGGTAATCTCTGCTTTAGAGTAATGGTACTATCATTACATTTGAACCATCCACATTTCTTTTTAATATATGCAGTGCAGTGACCTGCATTGGTTGTGGCTCCTGCATGGTAGATTATACCTATTGTTGTGAAGGTTTTCTTACCAAGTGATATTTGACCATGTGTGGATCCAGTCAGCTGGCAGTTGTTTTTGGTACCATCTGCATTGTAAAGTAGAAGCATTAGTATTACGTATTTACTATGTGTTTGTATTAGTAAGGTTGAGCGATTATCTGAATTGCAGGTAGGACATAATCTGCCATGGTTTGCATTTTGTACCAGTTGCTGAAATGGAATGGATTCACAATTAGGTATTGATACATACACAAAGCGCTCATTGTTGCAAAGAGTACATGTATGTTTCCACATGTATGAAATCTGGAAGATTTCATTTATAGGTATGTTTTTGTTTTCCAGTACTTGTGTGTGGATCTTCTTGTGAGTTTATAGTGAATTTCACCATTCCAGCACAGTAGTCCAATTCTTGTGTTATTCCGTAAACACTATACCTGTTGTCAGGATTTTTTGTTGCGTTTCTATGAAGGACTAACGTTTGTAAACACAATTGGTCTGTACTGTGTAAGTAAACGCTGTCAACAATTGGTGGCAATTGAAATAGAATATTCATTGCTACATTTGCATAGCAACTTACACCAGTTACATTTGAAAATTTGAATGGACCAGATAGTTCTGTGTCCAAGTCATTTTTTTGGTGTGTCGTTTGCTTCTTTGAAGAAGTACCTGAGTTACTTTGACTAATAGGTTCTTCTTTGGTTGTGGTAATTGATGAAGTGTTAGCTTCTTTTATTCTCTTTGGAGGATTTGCAGTCAAATCCTGTTGTATTTCAGTTTGAATTACTTTTCTTTTACAATGTTTTCCTTTTTGTGGAACAGGATAGATTTTAGATGGGGGTGTATAGTGAACGTAGAATATTGTATTCTAAATGCAAGGAATATCAGTGTTTACTTTACTTGCATCAAAGTTGATTAGAAATAGACCCTCAAGCTTATCTAAGCATGATAGTGCTACGTAGCCCATGCCTTCTTTAAAGACTGTGTTACCAATATCTATCAATGCTTTGTCTAGGGTAATACCTTGGGATTTATGAATGGTGCCTGCATATGCAAGAGTTAGAGAAAATTGTTCACTACGTACATACATGTCTTTGAAGAGAAGGAATCGAGCTGTTGAGCGCCCTATCCTTTTTACTTCTGAAAGTTTGTCAAAGAGAATATTGAAAAACTGAATGTTGTTGTCACGTGAGTATGTTTGAAAGCCAACAACTGCACCTAGTGCTCAATTATCTAGTCCTTGCTCCACGTCAAGATTACGTTTAAGCATTACTCTACAGTTTAAGGATAATTTTAATATTTTCTCCAATCCAGCTGTGTTGGAGATAGAATTTACTAAGGTATTTAGTATTGTTGTGGCTTGTTGACACATGGGTAGTGTCATACCATGTAGGGCCAGTTTGTCTGTGGATCAAATTTCAATTATTGGTTGCATTTCTTTTTTCAACATTGTTTCATTGAATTTGGAACAGCTTGCAAGAGTTGGCATTAAGGCCATACAATTGACATTTTTGTGCTCTAATTGTTCCATAACATCAGTAGCACATGCGTTATCGCCATAAAGTGCATGGATGTGCTGGGTTTTCAATATAATTTGTGCTTCTTGAGATGTACACCAACTCTAATACTTTTTAAAATGTTGGGGTAAGTGAGGTCTGCAGATTGGCGCATGTTTTCTGTTAATACTCTGTTTTGGAAATGTTGGCAAAGGTTGACATTTCCTATGCTGCCAACAGTTTTATGGCACAGTTTGTGTCCTAAAGTTTTAAAAATAGGTTCAACTTTCACTGGTGTCAATTGAAGAAGATCTCCGAAAACAATAATGTGTTTTCCTCCAAAGAGTTCTTCATAGTTTGTTTTAAGTACTTCTTGCAATCTGAGGTGAATCAAAACCAACATTAGGTTGGAGACCATGCTCACTTCATCTATTAGTAGCATTTTCATTTGTTTAATACTCTGCGTAGCTCCATTGCAGCTTCTGTAGAAAGTTTGTAATAGTCTAATTTGTTTTGGTGTTCTACTGGAAGGAGTAGTAATCGGTGTAAAGTGACACCGCCTATGTTGTAGGCAGCTAAACCTTTGGGGCAGTTACAACAGCTGACAGTTTGTTGTTTGTCAATTGTTGAAGGAACTTGCTGATGATTTTGATTAAGAATGTTTGCCTGAACCAGCTTCACCACTGACGTATAGCAGTATAGGTTTGTAATTTTTGCAAGTACATTCTTTATTTTCATGTTGTACACCATGTGCAATTTCTTTTGTTACTTCTTCAGAAATGGTGCACTGGTCTTTGTTAAGTTTTGATTGTAGTACAATTAAGTCTTCTGTATCTTCTTCAGAGTGACACATGGTGTTTTCTACTTCTGTCATAGCTAATTCTGCCTCATTTGCTAATAGTGGCTGTCCCAGTGGTTGTTGGCTTCCTGTTACAGAAGGTTGTCTACTGTCAGAAGTGTCCTTATCTAGTTGGGCCTGGAGTTCTTCTTCGTGTTGCTGTTCATTGTGCAACATTGTTTTGTACTGAGTAAAGTTCACATCAATGATAGTGCTTTCATTTGCTTTGAAAGCGTCTTCATAGCAGTTATAGTTATCTAGTATCTCTTCTTCTTTTCTTCATGGTTTAAGAAAGTTGTAGCAGGGACATGTAATATAGTTCTTTCTGTTGAGGAGTTTTTAATGACAATTTGACATGATTAATTAAGCTTTGTTTGGTAAATTTCACTAAACTGCCTTCACAATCTGTCACTCTATATCTACCTTTGTTTTCATCGGGTTTTATATTATTTTTGTATGCAATGTTTTGGGCTATGTGGTATAGACACATGGTTTCCAAAGTGGTACTCCTGTTCGGGTAGTATGTGTCTAGTAAATTGTTTTTCAGAATGTCTTCGCTGTTGGGATCATTTTTGGCTATTGTTTCTATGTCCTCATATTATTTGAGAACTCTTTCTCTAGAATTGGCAGGACCAGGATTTACCCATACTATATTTTCAGATTTTCCATACAAAGCAGTACCGGTTAAATGATCTGCAGCTTCATAGGCGCAACATTCTCTATGAGACAGCATTTTTATGCCTAAACTGTACAATTTCTGAGATAGTGTTTTGTCTGATGATAGGTCATTCCAGAGATCTTGAAGCTCTGTTTTTTCTGCTTTTGTTAAGTAGGCTGTGACATATTGTGCAACTGCAGTGGAATTGTCTGCAATGTACTGCACATCTATGTTTGCATTCCATAAGAGGGCAATGATTGCATTGTAATCATTGATATATTTTGATTCTTCTGTTCTTTTTATGTAATACGTGTTCTTAGGTGATTTACCTTTAACACTATGTCTAACGGAAGACATGAAGTTGTTAATTTCACCTGTTTCTCTAACTGGTCTAGGGAAACCAAGGCGGCATTTGGTGTAGTATTTCCCTTTGTTTTTGTATTTGCGACAACAATATTTGCCACATTTATGTCTTTGAAATTGTACAATTTGTGCATGAAGGTCACTATGTCTCGTTTGTGAAGGGATTTCACAAGTGATATATTTTTGGATGAACTGCAAAACAGTGACATCACTGTCCTGACAAAATTTAGGAGCACCTTTAATCCATAAAAGCATGTGGATATGTGGTGCTCCTCTGGCTTGGTATTCTTTTCTCCAAAAGAAGTGTTGCACTTCTCTGAGGGGAGGAACAGTTTTATTACAAATAAAGTGTAGCATAGCAATGAAACGATGGTGGAAATATCTTGAAACATTAACAGGATCTAGAGAGCAAAGTTCTCCAGGTGTTAGTATATCTATGTTTGTTTTGTTTTTGTTTGATATGCGTTGGAAATCATGTAAATCTTCCTATGCATATTCTGCACAACTTAATGTAACAAACCAAGTGGGTGGTCCAAGGTTTCTGATCATACAACGTACATCTCTGTGACGTTAGAACTAGTATTCTTTCGTACGACGCATGTTTGCAAACAGATTTGTTATGCTTGATTGTAAAACCTCATCTTTTTCTTGCACTTTTTATATTAATTGCATAGCTGACATATTTTGAAAGTGGGTTCCCGATTTCAATATGTGTGCAACTCCGTAACATAGAGTTGCTAGCTCACTTTCAAAGAGTAGGTGGAATATGTATTCCACATTTTGTCAAAATCTGGGATCTTCAGAATACATTTGTAATGAGCGGTATTCTGATGCTGTTATCTGAGTGGGTCTATCATCGTACCTTCCTCCTTTGCCAGTAGGAAATAGTAGAGGAAAAGCATGTGCTTCTATACTTTTTTCCCATATGCTTATTGGTGAACCTTTGGTTCGTCACATTTGATACGTTTCTAGTGCATCATCTATGCTGTCATTAAAGTGCAATGGATGAATTGCACAATGGTCTAAAATATTGGATACTGCAGCAGGATCCAGAAGTTCAAATTGACCAGTTTCTGGTGACTCTTGAATTATTTCAGTTGTTTCCCTTAATCTTTCTTCAATATTTATTTCTTTGTAGTATTCATTATTGTCTTTCAGATATTGCAAGGCTTGTCTAGCTTTTTGTAAATCCACGAGTTGCTGCCAATTTCTTTTCTCTTTTGTTTGTACACCATTTACTAAGACAATTAAAGATTGCTCTATTAGACGTTGCACTCCTAGAGTGTGCACGTTTTCTGTCAGATCTAATGGTAAATAAACTACTTTGCCACGAATACCTTTCACCAATTCAGAGGGAGGTAATTTTGCTGTTTTTGGTTGAAGGCGTATTATTGCTTGAAATGGGTGTACTGTTTGAATTATGATGCTCTCATACAAATTGAGTTGTTGTAGGGGTTTTGGTAGTGGGAATAATTCCAAGTTATTTGTGATAGCACGTGAAGGAGTTTGGTTGTTGTCAAGTTTTGTAGTGCAGTAACTACAAACTATTAAAGGTTCATTTATTTCGTATTTGTTTTCTGCTAAAAGGTAGAGAGCTAATTCAAACCATTTGTAATCTTCATTGTCTTCTATTTTGTATGTTACGTCTATAGTTTATTTGTTACTTTTGTAAAAAGTTCTGTGGCAACACACACACACACACATGGTTTGGTACTTCAGCGGATGTACATTTAAATTGTAGTATTTCATTTTTGTATGTGTGTAGTAGAAGGTGTGCAGAATTGTTGCTAGTCTGTTCTAAAGCTATTGTATTTTGTAAGTGGCTTTCACTTCCAAAATATTTTGTCTGGATATGGTCGATTTCTTCTTGTAAGTATTTGGGTGTACCATGCAGAAGAGTGTTATTTAAATTGGCTAGTTCTAAAGCAGGACTCTTAGCACAATACAGTTTATACACTAGATTTCTTACATTTGAATGATGTGTTGATTTCATTTTGATATCATGCAAGGTGCTTTTGCAAATAGGTCCTGAAATGCAGGCTAATGAATGTCCTTGTAGTCCTGTGTATTTGCGCACTGGAGAGGTATCCATATTTTGCAGCACTTTCATTTTGATTTTGTCTTTTCATTTCACATACTGATTGAGGAACTGGCGTAAAGATTTGAAAGATTTGTTGGGAATGTTACACATTGACGTGCACAGCCATTTGTATACTGGATGTTCTGGTTCAGTCGAATGGAGAGGTAATTCGGAGTTTTCTGTGGATATTTTTGTAAGCAGTCCACTGCTATGGATGGCAATTGTGTTTGTTTGGTTTTGTTTGTATGCTTCTTCATTAAAATATGGTTCTGTGGTCATGGTGTGACTCCATTTACCCCCACAGATAGTTAAGAAGTTATTTTTGTTGACATTCCGTTTATTGAGAAGTTTTTTTCGTAGTTTAGTATTTAGTTTTGTTGGAGGTTTCATCCTGTTTAAAACTAAAATAAATAACTTCCTTTTGAGAAGAATTGCACTGTCTACAAGAGCTTCTAGGAATAATTTTCTACGGTAGGTTTTAAGGGCTGTGCATGATTTCGCTCCTGTTTTTAGAAGATTCTGAAGGACTCTGTGGCGGAACATTTTTGCAAAAATACATTTTTTAGTATAGTAACCTGCTAGTTTGTGAAGATTTATAGGAGCAGTTTTAGCAGTAGTGGTAGCCGAATTCTTGTTAAGCATTTTCTGTTTCTCTTTACATTTTGATAGAGGACGCAAAGTTTCTGTACTAGAAGCTTCTTTTGTTTCGCTAAATGACTGCATTCGCTGTTTTGTTTGAGCATTTTGTACAAACTCTGGTAGAGATGGATGCTTATTTTGGACACTTTTATTTTAATTTGCTCTATTTCTGCATTGCTTTCTATGAACTTGCTTTTTGGTAGGCATTCTTTGGGGTCTGTTGAAAAAAAAGAAGGTATGGGTTGGTCTGTTTTGCAATGTATGTGTGCTGTGTGCATGCGTGTATGAGTTTGATGGGGAAGATGTATGTGGTGGTGTGTGAATGTGCCTTGGGCAGTTACAATGAGTTGGGAAGGCTATTCTTCTGTTTGTATGTTACTACACTGCGGTTCAGATTAGAATAGAAAGTGAGCTAGTGGTGAGGAGAAGCATTAATAGTAAACGTAATGGTATAAAATTAAAACAGTTAATTGTTTTGTAGTACTAACATTCTAAGGGTTGAGTATGTTATTTGTGTTCCAAAAAAACGGGGATTTGTGGGCAGAATGGTTCAGAAATCGATGTTTTTTTTGGTGCGCAAATTACATGAATCAACGACACAGTGTCTTTGAGGAACATGGAGAATATAAAGGTAGTATTGTACTTACTTTTTTTTGTGGATTGAGCAGGTTTCTTCGGATATGTTGTTTGTAGTTTCAATGCTGCTGATTTTCAGGAGAGTGGTCTTCACTGCAATTGTATAAGGAAGACGTTAGTAATTTTGTGTGTTTATAGCACTGATGTTAATGTAGACGTTGATTTTTATGTTTTTGTGATAGTATTCTTGTTTGATATCTGAGCATAGTGTATGCATGCATTTCATTTGGCTATGTTCAGCCTTTATATTTTATTTACAGTGGGCCTCATTCCGAGTATGGCGGTAAGGGATAGCGGCCACCGCTAACGAGAGCGGTGGCGGTAATCCCTTACCGCCATACTCCGAGTTCCCTTAGCGCCATGGTGCTTTTAACACCTGCTTTTAGCAGGCGTTAAATACCATGGCGCTAAGGGACCTTGATGTTAATTACGCCACCGTAATTTACGGTGGCGTAATTGACGCCTTCCCCACTCCCATTATGCCCTATGGGGCAAGAATGGGAATGGGGAAGGGTAAATGGGGATTGGGGAATTACCGCCCCGCCAACCTTGGAATGGGGCGGTAATTCCGCCAACCACCAAGGCGCTGCCGGTCCGGGTACGGCGTCAACCAAGGCGTTAATAGCGCCATTGGTTAGCGCCGTACTCGGAATGAGGCCCAGTATGTTAGTTCAACATGCTTCGCAAATGAGTAGAATTTTAAGTTCATGAAATTCACATGTTTTTTTAAAGCTGTGTTGTAGATAGTTTGGAAGTGATAGTTCATTATAGTAGATGTGAAAAATTTGAATAATTTCATATTGTAACTAGACATGCGAACAATTGGGAGTACCTGAGAGGGAGATTTCACCACAGCAATCGGGAACATTTATTTTTTGCATACGATTGCATTGGGATTAGCATTACTTTAGGCGGGCGACAGTAAAAAATTGTGACATTTTTCAATGAAAAATCGAGTCTCACGCATAAATCGGGAAGGTTGGCATGTATGTATAGGTTATGCGCGAGAAAGTAAAAAATAGTGCAATTTTTCAATGAAAAATCAGGAGTCTCGTGCTTAACTCAGGAGCGTTGAAATGTATGTATTGGCTATGCAGATTTAGTGGCATTACTCTGTTTATATGGAATCATAAGAGTTGTACATGTACTGTGAATTAAATATGCATACCTGTACTTTGTAATCATGCATGTGGATATGCATGGAGCTGTAAGTAGAAATCCTCGAGACTTGTACAGTAGTTTTTGTAGTAGGTGGTTTCCGATGATATGAGACTTGTATTCAGAGTGATCAACAGTACATTTGAAGGGTGGAACTCTGATGATGGAGTTAGATGTAGAGGCCTTGGATGTGATTGGTGGATGGTTGTGTGACTGCTTAGCTGTATCCAATGAGGGAATGGAATCGAGAGTGCTGTGGTAAGTGTAGAAGGGCTGGCTAAGAGTTACGTGCCACGCGGACACCGTGCCTGTCCGTGGGTAGGGCGTGCCGCATACAGGGTTTTCTAGCAAATCCAGCATGGAAAGGGGACTGTAGGGATCAGCCAATCAGATGTTGACATTGTTGATTTGTGTAGAAAGAGAGTGTGTGTAGTGAAGATGGCAGAGGTGGAGAAAGTCAGGGTGTTGGTGCTCGGCGATATGTTTGTCCATGGTTTACAGCAGTATTCTCAATGCAGGCATGTGGCAAACAATTTTGATGTTAGAGGAGTGGAGGTTGTGTGGAGCGCTGTGACTGACTGCAATGCAGAGGCAATTCTCCAAGTTTGTAGAGATATGCGTAGGATGAACAGTCCCATTGTGGTAGTTTTGCACTATGGGGCTTTCCATTTGGGCTACGTGAGTTCCCCTACTTTGTTGGCAGATTTGGAACAGTTGGTTCAAGCAGTAATCAACATCCTTCCAAATGCGAAAGTAATTTTTTCAGGATTACTACCTAGAGCAATATGGGACAACAGTTCTGTTTTTTGTCCTCAGCAAAACATTGCTAGGTGTGCAATCAATCGAGACATGCGTGCTTTCATGCTAAGAGCTGGTATGTTTTTCTGTAACAACGAGAATATTGTTTCGAGTAATGCAGCTTATTTTGAAGCAGATGGTGTTTCTTTATCTTTTTGGGAAATGCCATGTTCTTTTGGAATGTAAGGGTTGCTTTGGAACAGGTTATGTGAAGATTTTAGTGGTAAAATAAGAAGAAAACCCCCCAAAAAAATACAAAATAACAAGTGTCTATCAGGCATCTGCAAAAAAAAAAAAAATAACGGCTCTTTTCAGAGTCCACCTTAAAGAGGAAATGGGGAATACTATTTAAATGTACATTCACCACGTTCAGATCTTCTACATGTCTGCGGCCATGGCGGCAGTCTGCGGACAGCGTGTATTACATACAGGGATTCTGGGGTGGAGAGGCATGCAAATGAGAATGAGTGGAGCTAGGGATTGGTCAGTAAAGTTTAGTGGGTGTGTTGTGTACGGAGAGATTTAGTGAGGACGTCTTTTTTCTGAGCGAAGAACAGATAGCTATGGCTGTGTTTTCTCGAAAACAGATTATCTGGATTTTAGGAGACTCATGGATACATTGGTTGGAGGTGCATGCAGAACATTTTGGTGTATCTGCAGACCTTGGATTCCTTCATGTGGAAGTGTACTGGCATGGAGTGCCTGGAATGAAGTGGCTGGACTTGGTACCTCTCTTTGCTACTTTACAGACAGAGCGTCATCCTGACATAATTATAATAATTCATTGTGGAGGGAACATTTTAGCACATGTGTCTTGAATTTCTTTGTAATTTGCAATGAAAGAAGGACTTGAGAAGGTTATGGACATGTTTCCAAATTCCCAAGTAATTTTTTCTTGTATTGCGCAAAGACAAATGTGGCTACGTTCTTCTTCATTTGATCCACAAATGGAGAAAGCGATGTGCAATGTCAATAAGGCTTTTTGTGCCTTTCTAAGAGATGTTGGCATGTCCTCTTTCCACTATGAAAATATTATGCTTCGTAGCGCGTTCATTTTTTGCAGAGATGGAGTCCATCTTACATATTCTGGCAATCAGATTTTTCTTAGAAATGTACAAAATGCATTGCGACTTTTCTTGGAATTATAGTCATCTATTTTGCATTAGATGTTGAAGACTCCAAGTTTTTCAAACACACAAAACACCACCAAAAGGCTCTTTTCAGAGCCACCACTTACTCCCAGAGAAAAGTGCATTGGTTTTGCTAGGGCAGCACCTCAAAATGTTATCTGTTCTAGGACTGTCCGCGGACTTTTAAAAAATGCATAGGGGCCTGCACTGTTTATTTGGTAGTTCTATTTTTAAACTGAGAAAGGCGGCTCTGAAAAGAGCCTTTTTCTTTGTGGATTTTTGTTCTTTTATGTATTTTTTGGGCTTTTTTACACACGACACAGAGAGGAGGGGAAAGGAGGGTAAGGAAGGGACTCCAACCAGGGGGATAAGAAAGGGCAGGTGGAGATAGGAAGATGTAGGTTGGGCCTTATTTAGGTAGGTTACAGGTCTTCTGGTGGTCCATGACCGTAGTCTCAAAAGCACTTCGAAGACTCTCCCCCCTGCAGAGTACAGCATCGCAGTACATACACAATATTGTGACCCTCGAAAGGTAAGGGTCAACAGCATCGCAAATGGCCTGTGAAGCAGCTGGAGGGATGTGCTCTCCCACAGGAGTGTCTCTTGTGGTGAGAGGATCGGAAACGGAGGATGCTGTGGTGGAACTCAATCTACTACATTTTTCACAAGGTACAACCTTGCGAATGTCCGCACCGTGGAACGAAGTTAGGTGTCGCTTCATGGATGTCATACCAAAGCTGTACGAACCACTTTTCCCACAACTCAGCACCAATTTACACTTGTTACAGGTGACCCTGTCCGCACGTGCTTTTGGTACGTTACCATAAACGGTAAACAACCGCCACACCCAAGACTCCCGGCGAGTGCTGGTAGTAGGGAGTTCCTCCACCTCATCCTCTTCATCCTCGTTCTCTACATCCTCACGCGTGTTCCCCTCTGCAGGCCCTTGGGGAGGTGGTGGTGGTGGAGGGTTTGGGGGTGGTGCTGAGGCTGATGTAGCAACAGCAGCCATGGATGCCATTAGGGTTGATGAGGTAATCTCAGCTAGAGCACTAAAGGCAGCAAAAGTAAATCTGCAATAGCCAGAAGTACAATGAAGATCAGTTCGGGGGTGTGGCCTTTTATAGGGGTGGAGGGGTGCGCCTCACGACCATATCGAACACTCAAAAGTGTTCAAAAAGTTACCAAAAATATGTGGAAAGCCAGGGCCATTGTCTGGGACATGTGAAATGGTGATTTTTTACAGTAAAATATTTTGGATTGTCTGAATAAGTTCTTTTAAAATGTTGGGCATCTGGACAGAGTCCGCAAATTAGCTCAGCGTGGGTGCGGTCACATGATGATGTCGGGAACACGTCCGCGAAGGGAACAGGTGTCCGTAGGCCAGCAAATGCGCAGGAGCGGTTGTGTGCATGTGTGCGGGTGCTCTACGGACAGTGTTCAGGTCCTGAAACTAATTAAAAGTACGACACAAGTGACACGGATAGTTACGGACAGGCGCGATGTTCACAGGACTTACAGGTATAGTGCGCATGTGCGTAGATGTTCTACAGACTGTACGGCCAGGTATGGTGTCCTTAGGACTCCTCCATTTTGTTTGACTATGGATATCCCGCACACCGCGCCTGTTCTACGGACAGTTCCATCTTGGTTGCGAACAGTACGGACAGATATAGTGTCCTTAGGACACTTCCATTTTATTAATTTACGGACAACCCAGACACCTGGTGTGTTCTAAGAACAGTTTCATCTTGGTTGCGAGCGGTGCGGAGAGGTATAGTGTCCCTAGGACAATTCCATTTTGTTGATTTACGGACATCCCGGACAGCTGGTGTGTTCTAAGAACAGTTCTATCTTGCTTATGAATGGTATGGAGAGGTGTGGTGTCCTTAAGACATCTACATTTTGTTTATTATCGACAGGCTGGACAGGTGCGCTGTCCGCGGACATTTTAACTGCTTTAAAAAAAAATTAAGACACAAAGAATTTCTTTACAAGAAACATAAAATGTTTTCATTATATACATATATACAAATTATGAAAGAGAGGGGGAAGCAGAAACTGATACAAAAATAGGGGATTTAGGGGTTTGGAGAGGATGGATGGGAGGGGATGAAGGGATGGAAGACTCATCAAAATGTCTATTTTGTTGTTCACGGTTTGGGGATACTTCACTGGCACATGGAGAGGGGACACAGGTACAGTTGGGACAATGGAACTTAATTTGGGATGTCATCTTTGATGTCCTGGGTGTTAGTTTTAGCAGTGCACGGTGGTGGCGCGAGTTATGGTTGCTTAGCGTACCATAACTGGTGAATTTCAAGGGTTTTTCGGTTGTACTTGGAACCATAACGTCCCTGTAACAAAGTTTTTATACTGATTTGCATAGGTTTTTAGTAGCGCAACTTAACCATAACGTCCCTTTAACAAAGTTTTTTTACTGATATATATATATTACACAGCCACAGTAGTGGCTTAGTGGCTGTGTAGTTATGGTTAAGTTGCTGTTTCCATAGGAAGAGCACTTTTTGGGTGGCTTATAACTTCGCTCCCCCTGGACGAATCCTCACCAAACTTTGCAAAAAAAGTATATGGGCCACTCTGAAAGTTTGGTGATGTTTGGTCCAGGGGGGGAAAAGTCATAGGGGGGGTCCCAAAACGTATTTTTTTCCTATAGACTGAATGGGGGAAAAACTTTGCGCACGCCTAGAGGCCAAACCGCTGGACGGATTTTCACCAAATTTGTGGTAGGGGCAGGGGCTTGGTCCCATAAGCGTGCTTTTGTAAATTTGGTGACAATCAGTCCAGTACTTTCCTTTAAAACGATCGAAAAATATGTCTCTAAAAATGAGTGATATCTATGTCCGCTCCGTGGTCACATTTCCCTGTTCGCTCCGCGGACATGATACCGATTGGCTGGTGTCATGACCATGGACACGCAACGTCTCCGCCGATTGGCTGAAGTGAGCCGTGATGTGCGTCAGGTTGTTTGGATGCGCCCGACATCTTGGATCCGCCAACAGCGCGGCGGCGACCAGAGACAAAATGCTGTTTCCAAAACTGTGTTCAGGATGTATTCCCTATGCCCGCCTTGTCCCGAATGTTTGTAAGTACTGAAAATAAGGGGTCTCATAATGATAGTTCTTCAGTCCGTGCTGTGTGCAGGCAACTTGAATGTATTCTAAGGACACGTGTGGTGTCAGTGAACATTAAAATTGGGTACATGCAGTACTTAATATTTTTATTTGTATGAGTGTGCTCCTCATTTATACGCCACCAGGGGGGTGATATGCTGCAGTGGTTGTGGCCAGGGCCTACAGTCTTGGTTGATTGATAGGTAGAGAAACTATAAGCCACTATGGGTGCGAAATGCTGCGGTAGTTGTGGCCAGCACCTAAAAGTAAAAAGAGGCCATGCACCCATGAGCTAAGTTAAAAGCACTAGAGTTATTAGCCACTACGGTTTTCATACACTACACACCCACACCTTCAACTATTTATGCCCTTACACCCAAGCCTCTAGCCTCAGGGCACAACCATTGCAGCATATCACATCTATAGATACACCAGGCCATGCACCAAACAACAAAGTTATAAGCACTGCAAGTATTTGCCACTGCACAACCATACATTGAAATATGTATGGACATACACCCAAGACTCTAGGCCCTGGCAACAACCACTGCAGCATATCACAGCTATACATACACCCATATTATCGACCAACAAGGAGGTGGTTGTGGGAAGGACGTACAGTCTTGGATGCATGGCCGAAGGCCATGCACCCAAGACCAAATTTGTATGTAGTGCAGTTAAAAGCCACAATTGGTGTGATATGCTGTGGTGATTGTGGCCAGGACCTAGAGTCTTGGTTGCATGGCCGAAGGCCATGCACCTAAAAACAAAGTCAGAAGCACTGGAGATATATCCCACTATGGGTTTTACATACTGCACACCCATACATTGAAATATCTATGGCCTTACACCCAAGCCTCTAGGCTCTGGCCACAACCACTGCAGCATATTACACAGCCACAGTAGTGGCTCTGTAGTTACGGTTAAGTTGCTGCTTCCATAGGAAGAGCACTTTTTGGGCAGCTTAGAACTCTGCTCCCCTTGGACGAATCCTTACCAAAATTTGCAAAAAAAGTATATGGGCAACAGTTTGGTGATGTTTGGTCCAGTGGGGGAAAAGTTGTAGGGGGGTCCTAAAACGTCTTTTTTTCGCATAGACTGAATGGGGCAAAAACTTTGCGCACGCCTACAGCCGAAGTCGCTGGATGGTTTTTCACTACATTTGCCGCAGGGGCAGGAGCTTGGTCCCAAAAGAATGCTTTTGTAAATGTGGTGAGAATCCATCCAGTTCTTTCATTTAAAACGACCGAAAAGTATGTCTTAAAAAATTAGGCATATCTATGTCCGCTCCCCGAACCCACTTCCCTGTTCGCTCCGTGGACATGAAATTGATTGGCTAATCCATAGCGCCATGTCGGCAGACATGTGGCCCCTTTACTGATTGGTTGTGGAACAGCGTGAAGTGCGTAAGATTCTTTCACTGCGGCCACCATCTTTCGTTCGTGTTTTGGTGTACGCGGACATCGTCCCTAACACATACAAACACAGCCACCATTGCACTTGTTACACTTATGAAACACTGTCAGTAAAGTGACAGTAGATGCTCAATGTACGGCAAAAAATCACTGCGTCTGTCTTGCAATGCTTTAACAATACTATTGCTGTGAGACTGGCGTCCTACAGTTTAAAATCTGAGAGAGCCACCTGCACTATTTGCTGCCAACAGTGGTTCAGCACACGCATGGGAATAGAGGTTCTCATGAATGGATTCTGATATGTTGTTGCAAAGTGAGAATGTATTTGCATTCTGAGTGAAGGTCACTTGCTTTGCTTTTTTGGTTTCGAGCTCAGTAGGGCCGCGCATCCAACTGAACCCTTAAGGGTCCATTGTTTTTTGACCTTGAGCTACAGGGAAAAATCAGTAAGAATGCAGGGAGTGAAAGTTTGCACCACAAAGGATTTGATAAGGTTATGTTTCAAAAACGTTTGTAAGGCACATGAAATATCCCTTCACAAAGATTCTTTGGGGCAAAAACATTGCTGTCTGACTTTGCCTAAACCAATGGAGGCGGTACATATCATGTAATTTTAATTCCGACGACTGCACACCGCACAGAGTTTGAATTTTTATATTACCAGAACATTATTTTGCCAATATTACTGAAGTATTACCTTTCTTTGCAGTTGTTATGTTTTCCCCCTTAACGAGAGTGCAGAATCTCTGTGTACTCAGGCTATGCGTTCATTTACTCTTGTTGAACACTAATATTTTCCCTTTAAAATCTCCTGTTTGGCTGTATCGGTTGCTGTATCACTTTGCACATTCTGTTGGTCTTCTCTGAAATCACGAGGTGGCATTTTCAAATGCTTGCACATTTTTTAAAACATTTAAAGAGTGCATATTGTTGGCATTTGTAGGCTGTCACTAGCTTTACCCATGTTGAAACCTACTATTTACTTAACATTTTATGTATGGCATCTTCGGTTTGTGTCTTAGTTCCCACATTTTTTTTGTCTTTTTTTAAATTGTTTGGTAAAGGTTGGTTATTGATACATGATTTTTTTAAACTTTCCCGACCAGCTACATCCTTCCACACTGTGCATGTCATCGTTTCCAGATGCCGAGTGATGGCTTCTTCAGCCGCCAAATGCAGCTGCTTGTGACCGGCAGCCTGCGCGTAATAATTCTGTGGGATGATCGCGCCGGCCCACTTTGTCCATATGCTGAAGTGTCCATTAGGAGTAACAGACCATCTTTTACGGTGGTGTAGCCGAAAGGTCATGGCGACGTTTTGACAATCATTGCGCAAACAAAGGGGTTGCTTTATCGAAAACGCATACTTTGTGTTTTGGGAAAAGAACGTGTGCTTCACCATTAACATTTTCGATGACGACCGAAGAAACAAATTTATTATGTGATTGAAAAAGGGATTAATCCGATGTTCTTGCACAGTTTATTGTGAAATAAAGGTACTTTACAAATTCAAAAATGTTACTGTTTCTTTTAAAAACTAGTTTATTACTTCAAAATGTCACGTGCTACGTTGTATGTTCCTGTGTGTTAACTTTCAGGTGCTGCGTCACGGCACATAGGTGCTTATGAGCGCATTTGGCTATGTTGGAGAGGAACGTCAATGAGAAAGGTACTGCATATCACTAGGGTTGGTTATGTGAGGGTCAAGGGCGGTCCATATGCTTTATTGATATCAGTGTCATTTATGTTAGCCAGCTGCAGCAATGGCGGAGATTAGCACAGGATGAACACGCTCTGCTGTCAGATTTAGTATGTTTGTCAAAGAGGAAAAATGAGGTAAGGTACACTGCAAATGTTTGTGATACATCAATGTTTATGAAAACATACATGGTTGCATCCTCAGTACAATCATATCTTCTGACAATTCCACCTGTGCACCTTATGAAAGTATGTGTACGAAGGTGAGTGCTAATGCTCATGGTTTCAATACGTCTGCCATGATTGCGATTGAGGCCACAGAGTTTGTTGGGATTTTGTTCCACACATAATATGACAATTCATTTGGGCATTCATTTGACAGTTTTGGGGAAAAAACCTTGGTGCATTCACTGAATATGTGTCTATGGCAGATTGGCAACACCCGAAAAGCCTGGTGTTGGAGATGTTGCAGTGTTTTGGTGTTTGACAAGTGTCGCTCTTTAGATAAAAAACACTGCTACAACTTGAATGGCAGAGGGGTAGGCTGTACCTATGGGTAGTGGTCGCAGTGTCGGGGTCATGGTATAAGGTCATGATGCACGCGATGTGGCTACTGGCCATGACCAGAACGGAGAAAAGATAGCATTACAGTGGCCATGTCCACCTGGGACTGGCTTTGTGGTAACCTTGTTGCACATAACTATACATTTGAATGGGAAAAAAAATGTGCTCATGGCAATATGATCACCCAGTTTCGATTTTTTCTTTTTGTAGACTGCAATTGAAAGCGAGAGGCGGCCCGCTTCAAGACACAAAATCATCTGTTTTAATACCACGGGTTACTGCTTTGGAAACGTGCATTGCCAATGGCTTGCATCCCCCATTTTAGGAGTGGAGGGGGTGGGGGGGGTAATGATCCAGAGACCTCGTTATGCACTCTTGGTTTCATTGCCCTCATAACTTGCCCTGCTGGCCCTTTGTCCACTGTTCGAGTCCCTGGAATGGAGGATGAACATTACAATATTGCCATTAGCATAACAGAAATAATAAATGGAACTGTTTGAAAATCGTATTGCGTCTATGTACTTTACTACGAAATATAAAGCAGATGCAGTGTATGCAGTTTTTTTTTCCTTCTTTTTTGTGACTGTGAATGGTGGGTCAAAAAGGAACATTTCTTTTGTGTATGTATGGCTTTTGTTTGGGAGGATACCTAAGACCGAAAGTTGCAGACGGAACTGAGGAAAGAGGCAGCAAACAGTAATATGGAGGGGTAGGTGGAAGGAGGAAAATGTAGTGGGTGTGTTATTTGTGAGCTAGGGGCAGTGTTTCTCCAGCTGTTTCTTCACAGCACTAGTGGTGTTTCTTGGGAAGGAGGGATGGCTTTAGCTAATGTCGTTTCAGGATGAATAACAGTTTTGTTAAAAGTATGTGCTGTGTACTACATTGTTATAAGCTGTGTACGATTAGGTGTTGGAGTTCTGCACGGAAAATGTTGCGGTTGCAGGTTCACACAGCAGCACAAAATGTACTTCCACACTGTCCACGAGGCACAGATCTTATTGTGAATTGTGTATGGGTTTTCAGACACGTCAACATGCTGTGCGCCAGCATATGATCATGTGGCATTCTTCGGAAGGTGTGCAGTGAAGGCAAATGTTTGTAACTGGTATGGTTACGTGTCACTACTAGAAACCTATTAAATTCACTAGAAAAATTAATTTAGTATGAGGCACGATATGGGTCAGTTGCCCTACTAAAAACCTATGAAATTCAGTAAAAAAAACTTTGTTAAAGGGACGTTATGGTTAAGTTGCACTACTAAAAACCTATGAAATTCAGTAAAAAAAAACTTTGTTAAGGAGACATTATGGTTCTAGGTAAAATCAAAAAACCCCTGAAATTCGCCAGTTATGGTAAGCTAAGCATCCATAACTTGCGCCACCACCATGCACTGCTAACACTAACACCCAGGACATGAAAGATGGCATCACAAATGTCATTGATGACATCACTGATGATATCACATGTGTAGCCCCTTTGTTTTTGTTCACTGCCATATATATATATATATATTCAGTAAAATAAACTTTGTTAAAGGGACGTTATGGTTAAGTTGCACTACTAAAAACCTATGAAATTCAGTAAAAAAAAACTTTGTTAAGGAGACATTATGGTTCTAGGTAAAATCAAAAAACCCCTGAAATTCGCCAGTTATGGTAAGCTAAGCATCCATAACTTGCGCCACCACCATGCACTGCTAACACTAACACCCAGGACATGAAAGATGGCATCACAAATGTCATTGATGACATCACTGATGATATCACATGTGTAGCCCCTTTGTTTTTGTTCACTGCCATATATATATATATATATTCAGTAAAATAAACTTTGTTAAAGGGACGTTATGGTTCAAAGTAAAACCGAAAAACACTTCACATTCGATAGTTATGCTAAGCTAAGCAACCATAACTCGCGCCACCTGCGTGCATTGCTCAGCCTTACACCCAGGACATCAAAGATGACATCACAAATGTCATTGTTGACATCACTGATGACATCACATGTGTATGTCCTTTTCATGAAAAGTCTGCACAAAAGATTCTTATTATACTGTTGATAAAAAAACTGTCAAGGATCATTGGAATAGATGTCATGAGCTGTGTGCTGCAGTAAGCAATGCATTGATATAAATAGCATTCTATTATGAAGTTCTTTACAGTATACTAATGTACTCATGTATAAACATAAACCTTGTGTGCAGCATACATGATGGAGGTGCAATATTCATAATCTTCCCATGTTAAATAGTGAAATGGTAAATGCTTTCTTATTAGAGTTTTGTGTACTGTGCAACATGTTATAAGTAGCTAATGAAACCCACTTCCTATATAATTTCATTATTACATACAAAACACAAAGACATAACAACAAATACAAATATGAGTATATACAGTGAAAGTGAATTATGCAAAAAAGCAGCAGTAGAAGCAGACATTTTTCATAACCTACTTGATTATTTTTATGCACAGAAATGATTGTTCTGCTTCAAACCTACTTCTTCCCTATGAATAACTATCACATGATGTGACTGCACCCTAAAGAGAGTAATGCGAATACAAATATGAGCATATCCACAGAAAGTACAGTAATAAAAAAAAGGCAGACCAATAAGAAAGTTTTGATAACCTTACTGATTGTCTTCATACACAGAAAGCATTGGTATCTTTCAAGCGTGTATTCTCCCTATGTATATGTTTCATATGCTATGAGTGAACCTCAAATGAATTACTGTGAGAACATATTTGAAGTGTAAGTCTACAAATATAGTACTTTTCGATTTTTTTGTTCCTAAGTATTACTGGCTAAAATATATCACTAAAGGAAAAAAGAGGGAGCCAGACATGTGATGCAGGCTGTCATGGAAAGGGAAGAGGGGCTCTGTAGTCGGCGTCCCACTGTAGGAAGAAAAATCTATTTTTTAGCACCCCGGGTTCCCGCTTTGGGAACCAGGGGTACTAAAGGCCTTTATCCCCCATTGCAGGTGCTGCAATGGAGGATAATGGTCTGGAGCCCTCATTATTTATTTATTTATTTATTTATTTATTTATTTATTTATTTATTTATAATGTGCCGAAGCCCGCGGCCATCCGGGCGCAAACAGACACACTTCACTTTACTTTTTGACAAGTTTCATAATGTAGGTACAAACAATAGTGATATACCTTTGATGACTGAGGTATAGCCTGTAGCCATGGGCAGTGGCCAGATTGTCCGTGTCATGGTATAAGGTCATGCCCCGGACAATCTGGCTACTGGCCTTAACCATGAGGGATGAAAAATGGTGTTAAAGTGGCCATGTCCATCTGGGACCGGCTATGTGATAAAGTTATTCGAAGGTAGGATGGGTTTGAAAGGGAAACAAAATGTGCTTGTGGTAATATGTCCATAGGGTCCTGACTTTGCCTTCTGCACTCTGCCATGAAAAGCGAAGAGTGGCTCTGTACTGAGCCCCACCTTCTCCTTCCAATGTGGCCAGCTTGGAAGAGGATTTTTTTTCCTACAGTGGGATGCCGCGGGCATCCCACCATAGAAAGAAAAACCCTTTTCCACGATGGCACCATGGAAGGGAAGAGGGGCTCAGTACTGAGCTCTACCTTCTCTTTCACTGCAGGCATCCCACTATAGGAAGAAAAATCTATTTTTTAGCACCCTGAGTTCTCACTTTGGGAACCAAGGGTGCTAAAGGCCTTTATCCACCATTGCAGGGGCTGCAATGGAGGATAATGGTCTGGAGTCCTCGTTATTTATTTATTTATTTATTTATAATGTGGCGACACCCACAGGCATCAGGGCGCACACACACTTTGCTTGGGACGATAACTTGGGCTGTCGGCTGTTATCCCCCGTTTCAGTCCCTGGAACGGGGCATGAATGCCACATATTCCAATTAGCAGAACACAACAAAATGCTAGTGGAAATGTTGGAAACATGTATTGAGTCTCAGTATGGTCACGTGGCACTGTCCGGAAGGTCCACAATGACATCAGACGTTTGCGGACGTCAACGGAAGCAAAAACAGTGGAAAAAGTATAGAAGTGTTAAAAATTATGCTAAAAGGTGGGAAATTGCAGAGTTTTAAGGTGAAATGTTGTAAATTGGACACAAATGTTGCTATATTGGGGTAAGTATGATATTAGTAAGTTGTAGGAAAATAGCACACACTGGTAAAAACCCATGGAATTCTCTGAAAAAAACTTTATTAAAGAGACTTCAGGGTTAAGTTGCACCAATAAAAACCTATACAATTCAATGAAAAAAACTTTGTTAAAGGCACTTTATGGTTAATTTGCACTAATAAAAACCTATGAAATTAATTGAAAAAACTTTGTTAAAGGAACTTTATGGTTAAGTTGCACTATTAAAAACCTAAGAAATGCAATGAAAAAACTTTGTTAAAGGGACATTATGGTTAAGTTGCACTAGTAAAAACCTATGAAATTCAATGAAAAAACTTAGTTAAGGGAACGTTATGGTTAAGTCGCACTAATAAAAACCTATGAAATTCAATGGAAAAGCGTTGTTACTGGGACATTATGGTTACAGGTAAAAAACCTAGAAATTCACCTATTGTGGTAAGCTAAGCAACCATAACTCGCGCCACCACCGTGCACTGCTGAGACTAACACCCAGGACATCACTGATGACATCACAAATGCCATTGATGACATCACTGATGACATCACATGTGATATTAATTTTGATCAAAAGTCCCTACAAGCGGTTGTGTTTATAATGTTGGTAACAAGATGTCAGGGGTGATTGTGTAATGTTAAACATGTAATAAAAAGCTAACAATTCAAGACTTCCTACACACCTGTGCTAGTTAAAACAATACATATGAAGACCCACAATGCATACAAATCAGAGGCACATACAGGGAAACTAAAGTAAGGAAGAAAGAAACAGCATCATCAGAAAATGTTAATAATCTTCATTTATACAAATGAATTGTGTGTTTGAGGTCTGCTATTGCCCCATATATGTGCACCATGAGCTGAGACCAAACCCTAAGAAAATTACTTTAAAAACATATGACAAGGTTAACGTCTAGATATACAGCACCTTTTGAATTTTAATATTCTGAATCTCAGTGAACAAAACCACCTGGCCTAGATATTTCAGTGAACAAAAATAAGTGAACCAGATATTTGATGTCATCAGTAATGTCATCAATGACATTTGTGATGTAATCTTTGATGTTCTGGGTGTTAGTCTTAGCAGTGCACGGTTGTGGCGTGAGTTATGGTTGCTTAGCTTACCATAACTGGCGAATTTCTGAGGTTTTTGGTTTTACCTGCAACCATAAAGTCCCTGTAATAATGTTTTTCCATTGAATTTCATAGGTTTTTATTAGTGCAACCTAACCATAACGTCCCCTTAACTACGTTTTTTCATTGAATATATATATATATATATACAGAAATTGTAATATGATTGTGCTTCACTTTCCAGTAACCGAGAACAAACAAAGCAAAAGCTAGGTGTGAAGGTGCATTACCTTTTTTAAGCTCTGGGCAATTCAGAGGATTTGGGAGGTGGAGTGGGAGTACTGAATGGACTACCTGTGCTTAGCTGCCTTTTACACTCTGCCTTCAAAAACCATTTGCTTTTATGCC
This sequence comes from Ambystoma mexicanum, assembly GCF_040938575.1. Lineage (NCBI taxonomy): Eukaryota > Metazoa > Chordata > Amphibia > Caudata > Ambystomatidae > Ambystoma > Ambystoma mexicanum. The sequence continues at coordinate 710,983,086 of NC_090933.1, forward strand.
AGCATGCCATTTTCATGCCAGCAGAAAACAGTTGCATTTCAATGGAATCCAGCGGTTTTAGCATGTGTTAAGAGCGGTCGGATTCCATAGGTATCCATTGTAAATGTCTCCCTCCTCCCTCTATTTTTCATAGCATGAGGGTTTTATACTTTTTCCAAAAATAAGTGTGAAGAAGGGAACTCTTTATGTTCCACTGTGTCTTGAACATGAAAGAAACTGCACAGTGCGGATCCAAGTTCTTATAAGTGTAAAGTTCCAGTGGTCCCACAGTGCAATCAGCACAAATAAGGCCTATAGGCACTATTTCCCTTGTAGGGTTCAAATCTATCCAAGTCCCCAGTGTGGCTCTCTAGCATTAATCAATTCATTTTTGACAAACACGGGACCTGGCCCATGTAATCCAGGTAAGATAACTTTCATCTTATCGAAAGATTTAAATGGAAGAAACCAAGTGAGTGAGGATTGTGAAGAGGATATTCTCTTTCTGTCGAAAAGCTTTCATACCTTCTCATCCCCAATGTCCCTTTGTCAATGAGCAGAATAGAAACCGGATCCATATGCCAAGAACACACCTACACTAGTATGCGTTCTATACACATCAATCATGGATGTTTATTTGACAAGTCACTAAACCTGATGACCTGAATTCTTACCCACTGTAGCATCAGTGCTGGATTGATCAATATTCCTACCCTTAAAACATGACACTTGAGGCCTAATTTATCCTCAAGTAAATGGAGACCGACTTAAGTGCATAATAAATAAGAGGTGATTTGGGGAGACATAACATTTCCCTAGGTAACTGGTTTGCCGATGTTTGATGTCCACATGTCCACAGTCTGCAGCTGCATATGATGCCAATAACACTCTCTATGAACTATATACTTTGTTATGTACCGGTGCTCGGGAGGCCCCGCACGTGGGGCTGGCACCGGTCCAGGAGGCCGCGAGGCCTGTGGCGCGGCATCGGCAGGAGCGCAGACAAAAAGACACCCACACGCTGTGCTGGGTTTGCCCGGAACTGCCTCCCACTGTCGGGGGCGGGGCTTTTATTAAGCGGCCCTACGTCACCGCGCTGCGGGACGTAGGGCGGATATAACATACTTGTAGAATAGAATTCAATTCCAGGCCCACAGTACTGTTATTTTATCAGACAGTAGCCCTATTGATTAGAGTAATTTTAAAAGTGTGTGCCTTTCCATGAGGTGTTAACTAAACGTTTTTTGAAATTATAGCACCATGGTACTGAAATCTATTTACCCATGCCAATTAGTCATTATTTATCATTAACATTATCTCTGGATTTTTCAATTGTTTTCAGAAGGCACCTGGCAAATATTTTGTTGTGGATAACCAACATATCTCTGTCTCCTATATTACGACAGTAACAGTTGATTAGCTTTTGCAGCCCTGATGGAGTATGAGACATCAGGACAACATTAACTGCATACATGCGGATACTGCAAAATATATGCAGTCTATATGCGGGGTGTCTTTTGTTGAACTATCCAACATGTCTGGGAGAGAACTGATGTAAAAATTAAATAGCATTGTTGCTAAAAAAACACCTCTGCCGTATTCCAAAATTGGAGTCAGAATATTCAACATCCTACCCATAAATCCCATTCCTTACCCTAGCCGTTAAATTCATATGCATACTAGCTGTGATGGAGATCCCCTACTCTAGAATGTTCTCCCTCGCCCCCTCCGTACTACACCAAATCTACCACTATTTAAATCCAACCTCAAAGCTGTCCTTCTTTCTAAAGAACCTGCTTTCTAGCACTCTGCGCTACTGCATCACCCAGTTTTCCTTGCTCCCTACCATTCATGGACAACCTTATAGCACTTTTCCGTCACCCCTCAATCCTTAATTCAGCACTTCCTCCACTATTCTGTCCTGTCCTCGCCTCTTGTTTTTACAAGGGGACGGGAGCACGCACCCACCATTAGCGGTAACCATAATTCCGACTGGCAGAATTACCACCATAAATGAACTTTGTACAGTAATTCCACCTGGCATTGGTGGAATTACCATTACTGCCCCCAACTTGCCGCTATTCCCACCGGCAGAATTACCAACTAGTGGAAATAGCATCATTGAATAAACGGGAAGCCTGGTGGTGGCCATCATTAATAATCCAATCCACCCTGAATCTCCAATTTCCTGGTGCCATCCAAAGACAACAGTCCTGTGGAGCATGCCACTGGAAAGGGGAAAGGCAAGGTGGTGGAGATGAGGCTGTGAAAGCAGCAATTCAGCAAGGGGAAACAACAGGTCCTGATGGGTGAGGTCTTTGCTCAAGCAGGTGAGCTCTATGGCTCCAGACAGTGGAGGAGCTCTACCCAAATGAAGGCAACCATGTGGGCCAGCATCTGGGACAAGGTTGTGGCAGTGGGTACTGTCCCACCGGACAGTGAGAACTGCTGCAAAAGATGGAATGACCTCAAGGCCACGGTCCGCAGCCTCATTGCCAACCACAGGTGTGAGACGTCTGCCACAGGTGGAGGCACCGTCGACCACTTGTCTTGACCCCATGGAAAGAAAAGGCCAGCTGCATTGTCCACATGGAAGGGTTAGAGGGCATCAGCAGTGCTGAGGTGGGAGTAAGCAGTCAAGAAGAAGCTGGTGAGCGTTTAAGTTCCCCCACCCATGTGAATGCACTGTGCAAAAGCATGTGTCCCCCAGCATAGATGGTCTAAGTGGCCAGGGGAATGGGAAACCACATGACAATCTGTACAAAGGCACTGTAACTACAAGCGTGCACAAGGGAAGGCGGGCTACTGTTCAAATACACATGCACTGCATGGGAAGTGTGCATGTGAAGCCATTGAACCATGAGAAGCACCTATGTGTGCTTTGAAAGTCCAAGTTTCAAAGTGACACCCCTGTGCCACCGCATCAGCAAGCCATATTGGCATGCCAACCCGCCCATGCATGTGCCGATTACACCCTCAGTAGACAGTACTCCCAGCTTGTATGAGCTGTACTCATTGGCCTGCAAACGACCCTGCCCATCAGACAAAATGTGTGTAGGATGACCATTCATCATGTTGCATGAGTGTCTGGCTAGCCCACGTACTAGTATGTATGATGACTGACTGCATGTCATTTCCACCCAACAGATTCACAGTCGACTAAGGCTGATGAGGTGGGGCCTTCACTTCGCAGAAGACCTCCACTGGTGGCAGCGCCCAAACCTCCATCCCTGCACAAACCAGCCATGTAAAAAGCAGGAGGAAGAATAGAAAGAATGATGCATGTGAAAAGTAATGTGTCTAGAAAAAATGTTGAATTAGTTCTTGCAGCACCATCAAAAAATGGAAAAAATGCTAAAAACTTTCTTTTATGAAAAACGTTTTCTTTTGGAGCATGGCTTAGGAGACATCGGTCTGCAGGGATTTTAGGTATTAATCAGTACTTTAGAGAAGCATCATGCGAAAAGAATTCTCTCCTCATTTTCTTTCTCTTTGCAGAGATTGCGTAAACAACTTCTGACTGTAACAATGGAGGTGGCCACAATATTACATCTGATTAATAGCTCAAATCCCTGCGGGACTATGTATCATAAGCCATGCTCCAAAAGACAACGTTTTTCGTAAAAGAACGTTTTTTGCATTTTTTGCAATATTTTGAATTTTATTGCACAAATAAGTGCAAACGTAAACTTATGCAGCACCGCATTTTGCCTAAACTAATCAATGTTCTGAGATATGGGCACACAACACTCCAAGATGGAGTCACTGCAAACAAACAGCTTGTGCCAAGTCCGTCATCTATGTTTAAACACCTTTAGTCATACTGTGCATGCGTGAATCACGCATATACAAACGAAAACACCAGTTTCTCTCAAGACAGAGGAACGAAGTGGAGGCGGAGTGTTGCTATTGTCCGTTTCTGGAATTGGAACTAAGACGCTCACACTGATGGCGCCGTTTCTTGTATGAGAACTAGGCATTGGTTGCTGGTGTTGAATGACGTTGGTGAGGCGGACTCAGGCAGTGCGGAGCGGTATCTGGGTGGAGGGTGCTGGGCTCGAGGAGTCAGAGCGGATTCTCCAGGCGAGTGCAGGGGGTGAGTGTGCATGGATGAGATGGGAAGAAATCAAAGGGGGGGGTGAGAAGGCTGAGAAGAAGGGGGTGGTGAAGGAGGGGGAGAAGAGAGGGAAGACGCTGACTTGAAATCTACATCTGTGGAGGGGGGAAGGAGGGAAGTGAGGAGCGAGTTCGTAGCAGGTCTCCACAGAGGAATGATGAAGGGGGGCTGGACCGGGGCAACTCTGGGCCGGGGACCGAGGAAAAGTGCACTTTGGAGGGGCTGGAAGCCTCAGGGAGCGGTGTGTCTGGGGAGGAGAAGATGCAGTGTGACGGTGTGTGGAAGGTGGTGTTGAAGACTGATAATCGCGAGAAGACGTTTCTGGGGAAGAATCCGATGGAGATTGCTAGATGGGTGAAGGCGGCTGTGGGGGATGTTACTCGGGTGCTAGTGGTGGCTGGGGGCCGGTTGTTGGTGGAGGGGACGGATGCTGGTAGTAAGGCTAAGATTCTGGAGGTACGCTGTCTGGGTAGGCATGCAGTGCGAGTGTTTGACCAAAGTGGTGTGTCGTGTAAGGGGGTGCTGTATGGAGTGCCGGTGTCTGTGCTGTATGGAATGCCGGTGTCTGTGAATATGTCTGAGGTGGAGGAGCAGCTGGTGGGTGTGGGGGTGGTGGAGGCGTGGAGGTTGGGGAGGAGAGATGCACATGGGGATGTGGTGTCTACGACTGTGGCAGTGAGGTTTGAGAGAACGGAGTGCCCGGAGGTGGTGGAGATGGGTTATCAGAGGTTCCGTGTGAAAGTTTATGTGGCGATGCCGTTGAGGTGTTATAAGTGTCAGCAGTTTGGACATGTGGCAAGAGTGTGCAGGAATGAGAGGCATTGTGGGAGGTGTGGAGGAGATCACGATATTAAGGAATGCAAGGTGGAGACCCCTGAAAAGTGTGTGAATTGTGGGGGAGGGCACTCAACTGCGTTTAGGGGGTGTGAGAGTCACAGGGTGGCGAGAAAGGTGGTGCAGGTGAGGGTGGCGGAAGGTTTGTCTAATGCAGAGGCTGTGGCAAAGATGAAACCGGTACGGGTGGTGAGTGAGGTGTGTGGGAGGGAGCCGGTGGTGGATGAGACTGTGGGAAGGAAGAAAACTGAGTTTATGTGCTTTATGGTGAGTGTGCTGGAGCTGGTTCAGGGGAATTTGTCTGTCAGTATGTCGGATCTTACGAAAGGCGTGGTGGAAGCGGGGAGGAGGTTTTTGAGTGTTGTGGATTTGTTGGAACTGGATGTGTTCAGGATGGTTAATTAAGTGTGGAAGCAGAGTGGGGTGTCGGCCTGAGGATTTTGCAGTGGAACGCGAGGAGTTTGTTGAGGAATGGGCAGGAGTTGAAAGCAGTGCTGTGTGGGGAATTGAATGTTGATGTGGTTTGTATTCAGGAGATGTGGTTAAGGGGTGATCTGAGGTTTGTGATTCTGAGTTTTGAGTTGTTTTGTAAGGATAGGTTGGAGGGGAGAGGGGGGTGTGGCTCTGGCAGTTTGGAAGGGGTTGGTTGCAAGAGAGATTGTGGTGGATGGAGCAGTGGAAGCTATCGGGACGGGGATCGGAAGTATTGGTGTTAAATTATTATAATCCATGTGAGGTGGTGGAGGTGGGTGTGCTGTCTGGAGTGTTAAGGGGACATGTGGGACCTTGTGTTTTGTGTGGCGATTTTAACAGTGCCAACACGTTGTGGGGTAGTGATCGGACAGATGCAAATGGGGATCTGTTGGAGGACATGGCGGATGAATTGAGTCTGTTTTTGCTGAATGATGGTTCGGGTACGCGGTTGGATGTGAGGACTGGGAAGTTGTCGTGTTTGGATTTGACCTGGGTGTCTGCTGCGATTGCGGGAGAATGTGATTGGGAGGTGCGTGAAGATGGGGATATGGGGAGCGATCATTCTGGTATTTTGGCGACTGTGAGGGGTGAGGTAGGGATCAGGCCACGGATGTCTGGGAGCCGGTTGAATTTTAGGAAGGCTGATTGGGAGATGTATGAGGGAGTGTGTCGGGAATTGATTGTTCCTCGAGGTAGGGATGGGGGGGTGGATGAATGGAATGAGCATCTGGTGCAGGGAATGAGAGCAGTGTCTGTGGCGGCAGTTCCGGGGATTGAGAAGGGGAAGGGTGGGAAGGTCGAGGTTCCTTGGTGGTCGGTGGAATGTTCGAGGTCTGTGGCGGCGCGTAAGAAGGCTAGGGCCAGGGCGGTGAGATCAGGAATGTTGGTGGATTTGGTGGCATATAAAAAGGCTAAGACGGTGGTGCAGAGGGTAATTAGGGAAAGGAAGCATGGATATTGGAGGGGCTATTGTGGGTCCTTGGGGAATGATTCTGGTGTGGGTGAGGTTTGGAAACAGTTCAAGCGGATATCCAGATTGATGAGGCCGCAGGGTGGTGTGTCAGTGTTGTTGAAAGGGGAAGAGGTGGTCAGTGAGGATGGGGATAAGGCGAATTTGTTGGGGGAGTATTTTGCGGGGGTGCACAGTTCAGGGAACTTCCCGGAAGTGGTGAGGCTAAGTATGGGTGTGGTTGAGGAGGAGATGCGGGAGTTGTTGGCGGATGTTGGGCCTTGGGAGGAGCAGTATGAGGTTCCGTTTTCTATGGTGGAGTTGGATGGGGCGATTCGGAAGGGGAAGTGGTGTAGCCCAGGGGTGGATGGGGTCATGTATGTATTTTTGGAGAAGTTGCCAGTGGAATGTAGTTAGAGGTATTGGCTCTATTCAATGAGATCTGTAGAGTGGAGTTATGCCCAAGTTGTGCAAAAGAGCGATTGTGGTGGCGATTTTGAAGAGTGTCAAGGTTCCTACGGAGTGTAAGTCGTATAGGCCGATTGCGCTGACTGTTGTGCTGTGTAAGGTTATGGAACGGATGGTGGTTGAGCAATTGGGGTTTTATTTGGAGTCAAATAAATGAGTGATTTTCAGAGTGGGTTCAGGAGGAATCAGTCGGTGGCTGATCCGTTAGTCAGGTTAGTGACTGGGGTGGAGGGGGCATTGTGCGATGGGGAGTTGGTGGGAGCCTTCTTTTTGGATTTGGAGAAGGTGTATGATATGGTGTGGAAGAGTGGGTTATTGGTGAGACTGTTGGAGATGGGTGTGAAGGGGAGGATGTTTCAGTGGATTAGGGCATTTTTGGCTGATAGGACCTTTCAGGTGAGAGTGAGGGGGGTGCTGTCTGAAGTTTGGAAGATGGAGAATGGGACGCCGCAGGGAAGCGTGATTAGTGCAATGCTGTTTAATGTAATGGTGGATGGGTTGATTCGGGCTTTGGCGGGAATCGGGTGTCAGGTGGATTTCTTCGCAGATGATGGTGTGGTATGGGTAAGAGGGCGGAGTTTGTTGTTGGTGCAGAGTCGGCTGCAAGCTGCGATAGTGCGTATGGAGGAGTGGTGTGGGAAATGGGGCTTTTCGGTGTCTGTGGATAAAAGTGTGAACATGGTTTTCTCGAGGAAAAGGGTGCAACAGGAGTTGAACTTGGTTTTGAAAGGTGTGAGGGTGAAGAGCGTAGAGGAGTTTCGGTACTTGGGGGTGATTTTGGATAGGAAGTTGAACTGGAATTTGCAGATGATGGTGTGGTGGACAAGTGTAAACGTAGGTTGAATTTGTTGTGGGCGGTGTCTGGGAAAGAGTGGGGTGCGCAGCAGAAGTGTTTACGAATGTTGTATAAGGGGTTGATTTTGAGTGTGATGGATTTTGGATATCAGGTGGCAGTGGGTTTCTCAGCGAGTCAGAAGCTGCGGTTGGATAGGGTGCAGGCAAGGGCATTGAGAGTGTGTTCGGGTGTGATGAGGTCCTCTCCAGTGAATGCGGTGCAGGTGCTTGTGGGGGAAATGCCGCTGGGTTGAGGAGGGATGCGTTGAATATGAGGTGGTGGGTGAAGTGCAGTGCGAAGAGTGTGGCTCATCCGGTGCGTGAATGTTTGAAGTATAATTGGAGGTTTGACTACTATGGGGACCGGTGGAGGAGGAAGGGGGGCACTTTGGGGTTTCACATGTGGGAGAAGGGGGTGCAGTGGGGTGTGGGCGAGTTGCTGGCTGTGACGGTACAGATTTGGTGAGATGGCCGATGTGGATGATGGGGTCTCCAAAGGTGTGTTTAGAGTTGGCGAGTGTGGTGTCGAAGAAGTGGGGTTTGCGGGGTGAGATCAAGACTTTGGGTCAGGCGTATGTGGCAGGGAAGGAAGGATGCAAGGTGTTCACGGATGGTTCGAAAGATCCTATGTCTGGGAGAGTGGGTATGGCGTATTATCTGGAAAGCACTGGGGAGTATAAAGTGGGGCGACTGATGAATGATGTGTCTATTTGTACGGCTGAGTTGGTGGCGAATGCATTGACGATTGATAGGGTGTGCGAGTTGGGGTATGAGAAGGTGGTGGTGTTCTCGGATTCATTGAGTGGGTTGCAGGCGATTGTGGCAGGGGATGGTGATAGGAAGGATGTGATTTTGGACATCAGGAGGAAGATTGATTGGTGTGTGCATGGGGGAATGGATTTGGAGTTGGCGTGGGCCCCCAGTCACAGTGGCATTTTGGGTAATGAGTTGGTGGATCTGGAGTGGTTGATGTGATGTTGCCTTTGAGTGTGGATGAGGTGAAGGCTGTGGTGGTGAGACGGGTCATAGATGAGTGGCAGGAGAGGTGGGTGAGTGGGGTGAAGGGCAGGTGGATGTTTGGTGTTCGTGGGATAGTGTCGGTGAAGGTGGATGCGGGGAGTCTGGAATGGAGGAGGGGGGAGGAGGTGATGCTGAATTGGTTGAGGATAGGACATGTGGGGCTGAATGACTGTCTGTTTCGAGTGGGGAAGCGTGAGTCGAGGGACTGTGCGGTGTGTGGGGTGCCTGAGACTGTGGGACATTTTCTGCTTAGGTGTGAGAGACATGTTGAGGAGAGAAAATTGATGAGAGTTCGGTTGTCTGCGCTGGGTGTGGCTGAGCTGAGTGGGAAGGCTTTGCTGGGAGGTGACGGGTTGAGAGGCAGGAGGAGAAGCAGTGTGATGTTGGATTTTGTGAGGCAGATGGGGCGGTGGGAGGAGTTGTGAGTTTATGTGAGCTAAGTATTGATTGGTGGATTTGGTGCACATCATCCTTTAGGATGGGGAAGCGCATGCGTGGGTCCGCCCACGCATCCGATAATTAAGAAGAAGAAGAAGAAGAAATGTATCTCAATGTGTGCATAAACTGGAACAAGACGCTACGATCCCTGACTCCTGATATATCAGGTAAGTCCCAGCACCGTGCACCAGTACAAGGTGATGCGCTCTCAAAGAATAGGCTTCCTGTAAAACGTATCATACACACACAGTTCCAAGGGAACTGTTGTACTTAAAAGAATACACTAAAAACTTCTTAAAATGTACGATGCAAACTCTTAGAAGTCCCTTCTTCTCCTTCTTCTTGTTTTGAAATACCCTGCAACAGATTAAAAAACATGCATTATTACAGGGCACGCCGGATTGCTGCAGAACAGGAGGCATCCGTGCAACATATACAGTGAATTGAACCATCCTTTTCCAACAAAGTGCTAACCTTAAAGCTAAAAGTGTTAAGCTGAAGGGTAAGATTATGTTAAAATTAACGCACTAGATGGTGCGCACGCTTAATCAATAGTGTAACAGAGGTAAAACACAAAGCGTTTGTTTTCTCTCCCCCTACCCTCTTATGTATCCTCTGCAGGTGCGGCGCTGTGTAGAGAAATCTGTATATCTCACAGGGACATTGTTGTGACAACACTTACAAAACGTGATGTGACCCTGAAGAAAGTGGGTTAACCACCAACTCCACTGAAACCGGTAGGCCAGATGTGGCCCCTCTCTCTCTTTTTCGGAATAGTAGACACAAAGAGAAGGGAGTAACATCTTTTGAAACCATTCGTACAAAGCTTTTTAGCTTAGAAAAACACCCAGATTGGGTGTGAGCGCAACTGTATTGAGAACAGCTGCACACTTACAAATAAAATTGATCAGAAAGGATATTTTTCACTATTTTTTCCTTTCCTCTTTTTTAAAAATACCCACGTTTGGAGCTTAAACAAATGATTCATCTTTTTGACTTGAAAAATAACAAAAACGTTTTTTAAAACTTTTCTTTTTTGCAAGTGTGACTATACTGAGCTGAGAATAAGAATAAAGATACAAAATTCATCAGCAATGTATTGGCCACACAGATCTTTAAATGTGCACAACTATTGATGAATAGCGTGAGATAGGGACAGTCTCTCTCCCTATCCCCTAACCCTAGATAAGCGGCTCGTCAGCGCATTCTGGGGGTAGTAACATCACAAGGGTTTAGTAAGAAATGTTGGAGGGCAAGTTTAGTCATAGGCTACATGATTGGTAGAAACTTATGAATAACTCTTAAAATTGGTAAAACCCTGTGATTTCTGTTTTGTGACAAACGTATTGGGGAAATTCACAGGAGCACTCCCTGCTCTGAGTCCAATAAGTGTGTTTTAGGATATATATATGTCACTCATCCATTGTTCAAACATTGATGCTATTTATTAATATATTTATGTCTTGGATATAAATGTCACCTAGCCATTATTGATGAATTGATGCTATTTATTTATTGATTTATTAATTAATGTCTTGGGGTATACATGCTACCCAACCATGGTCGAAGAATTTACTTTATTTATTTTATGATTCCTAATATATAAATGCCACTTTTCAGTGTTTTCAAACTCATGAGTAGTGCCTTTATTTCATGCATATTGGTTCCTGCCAGAGTAACGCGCTACTGGTGGTGACTGTTCAACACAGCCATAGGACCCAGGTTTATGCTTATGGTCACACAGTGTGCCCCCTGACTCTTGTATTCACACTCAGGTGTGGTAAGGGGTGTGCCTATATGTTTTTTTTCTCCTGATCCCAACAGGTTGCACCAATTCTGCTTAGGGTTTCCCCATCAACCAAGGGCACACATAGCTTACATATTGATTGCTGCAATTTGCAAGCTGTATGCGAACCCACATGGTCCTGGTGGCATGGATCCATTCGTAAAACATCTTGTATGCATACAAATGGTAATGGACAGATTTGCGTATCTCCTTTACATAGCAAAAGTAATTTTAGAGCATTCATGACCAAAGGCTCTTTTCACACATGACGGGTCTAGGTCTTTCAGTAGCCATTTGCGACACAGATATTTTGGACAGTACTTCATAACACCACATGCAAGCCGACCGCAGCCACTTGAAAACATTTAAATGTCTATATACTGAGCCGATTCATCCAGTCCATAAAAACAATTGAGGTAAACGTTTTAATCTGAGTGCTTTTACATGAGGTGAGGGAGCTGTGGCCACAGCTGACTGGGATCCAGACTTTAGCTAGGGAGTCTATAGTTTGATTGAGGCAAATTCACTGTGGCTTTCTAATTGTTTTTCCCTTACTTTTATTTGGGGAGATCCTCAACAACCTCTTGCTTCTGTCATTTTCACCCTTCTTGTCGCAGTGTCAGAGTTTGGAACGGATATAAGTGGTGATTGCCATGCGCCGTGAACAGAAATAACAGGTTTTGTTTATTTTGCAATGTAGGCAAGTCTGGGTGAGTGGTGGAAGGGCGAGCGAAAGATAAAGGATACAGGAACAAAATGCAGATCAGTAGAGGGAGGCGAGGAGGGATTTTGGAAGCGGAGCGCAGAGAGAGGACAGGAGGATTAGAGGGAGAACAAAAAATGAGAAGACTAAGTATTTGCAAAGCAGGCGGTCGGATGGGGACGGTGAGCAGTAACTCCAGATAACTGATTGGGAGAGAGTGACAAGGCTAAACAAGGGAGCATAGTTGTGGCTTAGTGTTAATGTGCTAATGGCTAGGCCTGTGGTTGTCATCTGTGGGGGGCTTGTGTGCGCAGTGGAAGGTAGTAGGAGATCTTAGAGGGGAATCTGTTAGTCAGGGGAGGTGTCTGTCTCCAATAGATACATTTCACCCCATGAAGAACAAACAAGCATCTGCGAATTGGCACATTAGGGAAAGGGGCGGTGTGGAAACTCAGCCAATACCATAAGGGTTAAGAGAGACAAGCACTTAAAGGTCAGAGAAAGGGCTGATTGAAGTATGAGGAGCGCAGTCAACCATATTACCTTCCATAGTATGCTGGTTAGCAAGGTGAGACATGGTTCGGACCACAATCTAACAAGCTCAGGTGCTATGCTCAGTGGCATGCTGCGACGTTGCCTGCGCTGGTAGGTCAAGGTGTTTGTCAGATATTCATTAGGCATTGTCCTGGGCAGAGGCCAGAATCCCTGGTCATTTTGCCAAGAGGTCTACCCTGTTGTCTCCCACAAGCTTCAAACTCTTCTCTCACAGAGTCCCCCTCTCCCTTGCCTCCATCATCCAAAACTCACCAGGTTTTGATGCAGCACCCTGCATTCGATATCAATGGATCAACATAACCTTGGCACAAATGATTCTCCACTAACCCTACTAAAATCTCTCAAATATTCTGCATGCTCACCCTCAAACACCAAACAAATCACACTCATACCTCCACTGCATCACAAAACCCAAAACCACCACAAACTGCAAACACTCCACAACACCGAGCAGGAAACTAAACTAATCACACACAAATCAACCCATACACACTCATACAGCACATAACCTCTACCAAACAAAAACAAATCAGCACACAGTATCTGTTTTTTCTGAACTGAAGCTACCAATGGCACATCAAAGCTCTCTCGCACTTTTCCCTCTCAATTCCACTAAGCCCTCTCACCCCTCCACCCCCTTCCTTTTCAGCTTCTCCAGAGCACCTGGAGACCATGAATCGGCAGCAGTGTGGTATAAATCACAATAACGTAACAGCACAGTGATGCTGCAACCCACAAGGGGATTCTTCATGACGAAAGGAGGAGCAGAAAGATGAAAGGTGGAGGTGGATTCCTCAACAAATGTCCAGCACCTTAACCTATGAAACGGACGGGGGTAGTGTGAAGGCTGCAGGATGTTTTTTTTTATTTAAATAAACCATGTTTATTAGGTTTTATTAACTAAAAGGTACAAAACAAGTCACAGAAATGCACAGAAATGCACAGAAAAGCAGCCCACCCCATGATCTTGAGCCACCCTCCACCCACTTTCCCTCCTCCCCCCTGTAAAGCTACCAAGAAACCCAGTGAGGGAAAAATGCCTGTCACTCCACCACCCCATGTAGAGGTTTTTAGAAGAAGGGACTACCAGAAGGCCCTGTCCCCTAGATAATAGACTATTGTTGGGACAATAAGTATCAATCTTAGATGATAAATCAACAAGAGCCAAGCCATGAATGCACTTAAGCCCAGAGAAGCGCCTTATCTACTCTGGTTAGGTCGATGTGGAGGGAGGGATCTTTTAAACAAGATCCTTTTGCTGCACCAGGAGCCAATGAAGGCTCCTTCGAAAAGAGGAGATATCGGTTTTCCTGGGTAGCTCAAAAATTACTCCCACCGCGGAGTTCTGAGCCACCTGCAAACTCTGAAGCTCATATTTTGGAATGCCCATCAAAAGGTCATTGCAGTATTCTAACTTAGCGTTAGTTAGTGTTCCTAACACAATAGGTTGGTCTTTCTCAGAAATAGGAGGCAGCAATGGTTTCAAAGGTTTTAGCTGAACATAACTGACTTAACAATCTATTTCACATGTAAGTTACAACTCAGACTGGACTGCCATAAGCAACCTACATTTTTACTTTCTGAGTGTATTTAGTTGGAGCCCCGAACAGGGTTGGGCAAATCATAGAATGTAGAAGTTTAGCTACTTTTGTTTTAGAACCAAAGACAATAATCTCCGTTTCTAACGGGTTTGGCTGAAGTTTATTCTCCGGCATCCAATTTTGGATTTTGTCAGCACAGGACAAAACTCGCTCCAATGCCGCCAGTGGTTGCTTTAACCTGACATAGATCTGAGTATCATCAGCATATAAATGATAGCAATGTTCAAACTGGGTAAAGATGTTAAGCAATGGGCGAATGTACACGTTAAATAACAGCAGCGACAGGGAGGAACCATTAGGGCCTCTGCACGTAACAAGACGGGGATCAGAAAAATATGGACCTGGTTCGACCTGTGGATATGAGAGCCCCCCCCAATCCTCACACACAGAGCCACCCATTCATGGCCACCAAGTGGGATGCCAAATAGTACTTCATGATGTCGAGGAGCTCCAGGTCTCCCTCCCACATCGACCTAACCAATATAGAGAAGGCGCTTATCTGGGCTTTCGTGCCCCATACCACTTCCCTCTGCAGTACCTTGATGGCGTTAAACACCCATGGCGGGACCTTTACTGGGGTGTTCTGGAGAAAATAAAGCAGGCTGTGTAGTGTCATAATCTTAAACAGGTTGTCCCGCCCAATAACGAGATCAGTAGGGTGGTCCAATGTTTTTGTCCCCATTGGCTCTCACCATGATTGGGTCGAGGTTATTCCCCAGGAAGCTGTGGTCATCCGGGCCAATGTGGTTCCCCAGATAATAGATTGTCCCCTGGGCTAGCTTCAGGGGGCACCCCACTGGGAATGCTTTCAACCCCCGCTTCACTGTCAATACCTCCGATTTGCCCAGTCAATGCAAAAGCTGCTATAGTCCCGAAATTCTCTTATTATTTCCATCACGATCAGGCCAGAGACCATGGGCTCCCTCAGGTATACCAGGATACCAGGATATCATCCGCATAAAGTAAGACCCGATCTTCTTGTTCCTCAGACCACTTAAAGCCCCTGATCTCCGGGTCAGCCCTGATCGTGGCTGCCAGGGGTTCCACTGCCTGCAGAAACAGAAGGGGGGAGAGTGAGAACCCCTGCTGCGTCCCCCTCTGAAGTGGGAACTCCCTCCAGTACGCCCCATTCACCCATGCCCTCGCCAAGGGGGGCGCATATACTAGTTTCACCAACTTCTGGAATTTAAGCCTGAAGCCCATCCTACTCATTACGGCCCAAAGGAACACCCAACGCAATGAGTCGAAGGCTGAGTCGAAGGCTTTTTTGGAGTCTAGGGCGATGAGGGCATGTGGTCCCTCCAGTGTTTCAGCCATGCCCAAGGCATTATGCACTCACCTGAGGTTCATCCAAGTTGCCCTTCCCGGTAGAAAGCCACATTGATAACCGTGGATTAATTCGTCCATGATCCTGATCAGCCTATTGGCCAGCACTTGTGCTAAGATTTTGGCTTCCCCTTTCAGCAATGAGATAGGCCAATAAGCGTCACAGCTGTCCGGGGGTTTCCCATTTTTGTGGTTGACAACTATAGTGGCCAGCCGATGGTCATTCAGCAACTGCCCCGTCTCCAGGCTAAGGTTGCAGGATGTTGAACAGCACTGTGGTGGCACTGGCACACAGGGTATTGGGGTGGGGAAAATGTAGGACTTTGCAATAAGATTGAAATTTTGAGTTTTCAGTCTCTCTGCCCCTTGCTAGCCACAGGTCTCAGGTGTATTTCCTTACTTGTGCCAGAAGATGGAACCAGGCCACAAACAGCTATTTTTTACTCATCTGGATTTTAAAGGTGGTCCTTACAAAGGTAGGGAGGGACTGTCCTGTTAAACTGAAATCATATTGTGCCTCCTTTTGATTTATATTGGCCTAAGCCTAGTCGCTCTATGATGAAAACCGCGTTGCAAACTTCCGATTTTGGATCGACTTCGCCGCCATTCTAGAATCATCCGCCATTTTGATTTCTGTTCCTATATTCTCTGTTCTAAAATGGTGGACTGTGTTTTCAACTTGCAACCAAGCTCCCGACCTTTGAGTTCTGTTAATGGTTAGACTGTCCAAAGGCCGACTGTTTAGACTAGGTAATGAGGCCTTGTAAAATACATGAACTGTTGTCCTAGCATTGTCTGCACTAATAAGCCTCCTCCACGAATACACATCTGTAACAATGAAATGTAAACACCAAGCGTAGACATAGGCTGAACTCGACTGAATACAACTTGTAAAGGGAGCTTGCTGTAGGATTTGGGAACATACGTTGTCATTGTATCACTGTGGAAATACAAATATGTATAATCCTGTGTAAAATATTATGTGAACCGAATGTGAACTAGGCACAAACTCTAGACAGCAGATTATTAACGCAAAGAGGGGCTGGACAATTTTGCACAAAACTCTATAAAAACACGAATGTTTAGATGTCCAGCACTCTCTTTCCTCTCTTTGATGGGCTGGTACTCATTGCGGGGTGTTGAGAGCCAGATAGCTGTCTGTATTTCATTGTAACTGCACAGAATAAACATCTTTGAATCTTTTCAGCCCGTGATTGGTGTATTTCCTTTTATGGTACTCAGACCTGATATTTTTTCATTCTTACAGTCCGGGATTAGCATATGCACATGGTGTGAGCTGTTCCCCAGAGAGGGTCTCCTAGAGACAGGGAAGGTATCACCTCACCTATTAATACCCATGTACACTACAGAAGAGAGGAAGGGGATATAGGCCACCAGGCTGTCTCTGAAGTACATGGAGTGTTGAGTGACTAAATTGTGCTCTTACACTTACAACATTTACACAAGTTGGCAAAATGTCTGAGGAAAAGCTGTCACAGAAGGGATCACAAGTACCCCACACTCTCTCCTGAATTGTGAAGCTGCTGTGCGTGCCTTCTGTGACCATAACAGCAATGGTGCATTGCCCTCTCTCGTTCCCATGCTAAATCAGCTGAGACATTTCAACAGGGAATGTGAAACACCAAATAGAAGCTTGTCAGTCCCTGAAAATTGAACAAAATTGCATCTGTATGGATAGAATCAGCCATTTTGTGCATACATGGGCTACTCTGTAAGATGTTTCTAGGGTTGTAGAATGCTGCCTGATAGAGCGCCTTTAGTCTACCCTGCCCAGTTTATAGACATATATACACATGCACACATGCAAAACAAAGAAGAAGCTTGCTGATCCCCGAAAACTGAGTAAAACGGCATCTGTGTTGATAGGATCAACCATTATGCTAGCTTTCTAGCCAGGTGCCCCCAACCCCATGTGTCCAGTGGATGTGCTCTATAAGCCTTATGAGCCATGCTTAGGAATAGTGCAGGCTCCCAGGAGAAATCAGGTTGCCTCTTTGTCTCTGCTAGTCTTTGGGACTCAGAAGAGCCCCGGGAGAGAACCGGTTCTGGAGCCCTTTTTGGAGACTGTTGGGGCTCTGTCCCAGCTAACCCCGCCCCACCTAAAGCCCAGATGCCATTAGACAGAAAAGTACTGCCAATGGGCTGCAATACAGACTGACATCATACATTCGTATGCATTGAAACTTGTGTTACCTTTGTGGTTGTTGTCGGTAAGTGGGTGCTTCAATTGGTTCTTATGCTGTGCATGCAGGTTGCACACCATGTGTTGAGGAAGTTAGTTAGTTTGTTATTAATGTTGCGCTCCATAGAGCCCAAGGCTTAAGGGTGCAACAAACACAACAATTCACAACAACCGACATAGCAAGCAAAAATTCTACATGGGAGAAAAAAGCCAAAAAAGGATGGCACATCTTATTTAAATAGCAACGTCTTACTATACTTCCTGAAGATTGCACTCAGTTTCCTAGAACCCTCTCTTAAGAGTTTTGCATTTCCTGTTGGAAGAAGGGAATCATGACTAAGGTTTCAGTGCAGGTAGTTCACTGCCCCTACCGGCAGACTCAGAGTATGCCGATCTGGAAAATGTGCCAGTAAACGTTGTTACCAGCACCTTATTTTCAGACCGGCATACTCGGAATGACCTATGTCTGCCTTGATTATATGTCTACGGTGATCAGGTGCCTAAAGGAACGGAATCGCTGCAGACTAGCTTATCTGTTTAGTCATTCTGTCTTTATTTATTTATTTACAGTGTTTTGTGAGATGCTACACGTAAACTTATACTTATATAGCTCTATAGGTGTGCTGCACTTTTCTTATTTTGTGTGGTCAGTGTGCATACATTATCACAGGGTATTATGCCTCATAATTGATTGTTAATAATGCTAATCTGTGTTTCCCTCTTATCCTTTTTCCTCCCCTCCCTTTACATAAGTGTGCTCTGACGCACTGTGCACGTATTGTACGCCACCTTAATTACGTGTTCCTGTTTGAGTTGCTCTGCTTTTACAGTTATGAGTCCCTCTGCTTTGCACATGTGTTCTTTGGGCAGTGAGTGCGGCACTGTATTACTTGTTGTATGCTTTTTACTCTCTGTGTTGATGCAACACAGGTGATTGTGTTTACTTTATGGTTTGCTCAACCACTGGTTGTTTTTTAAATGGGTGGATTTGTGTTATTTACCAGTCACAGTCGCTTTGTGTTGGAATGTACAGTCTAAACATCACCCTTCTGCCTATCTGCTCCACCTGCCAATCCCAGTGGTTGATTTCCTGTTCATGTGTTCCCCTTTTCACAGTTAGACCTACGCAGCTTGTGTTGCTAGCCAACACATGCATCTCTAAATCCTAGCATTTCATCTACTCATACTTGGTTCTTTGGGAAGATTTGCACATTAGAAAGTACACAAATTGAGAATCTTTCCCATGCGCTCCTTAACTCCCATGTACAAAGTTCCTAGACATTGCGAGATACTGATCGTACTAATAGCGTTACCGCCAAACTCCCTCAGCGCCATTAGCGCTGAATCACGGGTTTGGCGGAACAGGAACTCCCCATTGGGCCCATTCTCCATTGGGCCCAATGGGGAATTTTTTGCCGTGACTACTGTCGGGGGTATTACTGTGCAGTGATTGCGCTGAAAATCTGAACATTTTCTGCAGATTTACCCCCAACTCAGAGCTGGGGTAAATCCTGCCAAACCCGTGATTTGGCAGACCCTTAAATGTGGCAGTAACCGCCACATTTAAGGCTTACCACCAAATTTATGATAAGGCAGAAACTCTGTAAATTAGTCATAAAAACAACGATATTCCAAATCCTTAATGGTTGTCTGGGAAATCATTTGCTGTATATTGGTTCATAGGTAGGGATTTGGAATATCGTTGGTTTCATGGCTAATTTACAGAGTTTGGGTCTAGGAACTTTATAAATGGGAGTTAAGGAGGGTGTGGAATAGAGTCTCACTGGTGTAATTTTCATTAATGATCTAGGACGGAGGTCTTTGACTTGAACCATGGGAGCAACCTCCTACCTTTCAGAGTTCTGACAGCATAACATTAAGGTGACTCATTCTAAATTAGGAGGTAGCTTGACACGATAACAGCGCACACAGCTTAACACATTAGAAAGTAGCCTGTGGGCATCACGTTGAGGGTACAACAGAGGTAGGAACTACCGGCAGTCGCTGTGTGGCTCATTGCAACCCATCTGAACTGCTTTGCAACCCGAGTGATTTAACTAGCATGACTACTGATCGATTAAGAGCAAGTATATCTTAAGAACATACCTCCTAAGTGTTTGGTGGTTTTAGTACCGAGCTATGCCAGTTATTGATTATGTTCATTAGCATATTGCCGATTCATATTTTCTAGAATCTCCCATCATCAGGGTGGCCTTGCTTGAGGGCGATGAGAAGACTGCTGTTATTTCCACCAGGCCTATGGATTTGGTGAAATGGCCACGCTGTGGACAATACCAACTTCTTATCTAAATGTCAATGGACCTTTAACATGGTGAAAATGAAGATCCTACACACATACAGGTGTGTGATTACCGTTTTAGGAACAAAATATGTATTTTTTTTTGTATATTTGAAATATAAAGACATGTGCTCGGTTAACCTCGCAAACAAGTTATTTTATTACAATTACATCTTGGAAGATTCTTTTTTTGCCATAGCAGATTTTAGAAACACAAAGCAGCAAACACGCTGGATCGTTCATTCCAGTAGCTCAGTAAAGTCAAGTGCTAACTCCAATGTCTATTAAATTCAAAAGTTCGAGCTCCAGACGCCCAAGTCCGTCTCCTGACCCCGCTCAGAACAAAAAGATTGACGAGCTGCCGCGCGCGCATGGCGTAGATGGATGGCGATTTGCATTTCATTCTCGGCATTTTCATATTTTAGCTGGAACGGCAGAGGACAGACAATCGTCAGCAGATGTCTGCTGCGTCTCGGCATGGTACATGAATTCAGTTAGCATGCAAATGTACCCCACCGCCCCCCACTCCCCACCCCCCTGCTCTGCACGAGCCAACTGTGTCAGTGCAAAGAGACCTGCCTTGGGAAAACAGACAGGCTGTTTGATTGTAATGTCTGGGCTCAATCACTTGTTTAATTACGGCGCCTTTTTATTTCAAGTGCAATCACTGCTAGCGATTATGACATCAAATGTTGAAAATCTGAACAGATTTATGTGACGCAGAGTGACAATAAGGAGGCTGAAGGGAGGTCTGGGTTTAATCATGTGATCAAAGACCTGCACATTTATGGAATAAACATTTTGACTTGCCTTAAAACTATGATCGCTCATTTAGTATAGTCTTTTGCAACGTTCTACCCTTGAACTATTACAGCTTCCGTAATAATGAGTAATGCATGCACGCACTTCATTTAAAAAATGTGCGTGCCTGTATAAATACCAGGGCCCAAATACTACACAGTCATTTTCTTAACAGATCTACTGATCAGCTGCACACATTGCACGTGTTTTGTACAGAAGATGGTTTACCATATACATTGCTATCAACAAGTCATTTAGAAGGGGGGGCTGGTGGGGTCCTATGCTCTCCTATTTGCAGCTTGACATAGTTTGTAAGCTAAGCTTCGGGAACCAAAAACAAAGGTCACTTTAAGTGGTAAAAACACACTGCTGTAAAGCATGCGGGTACGTGCACAAATCTGTATGCATATTAAATTATCCCCTGGCAAATCTAACACAAAACGGTTTATAGTGATAGCATCGAATGCCAAAGCATCGAATCACTTAGCATCGAAAAAAAAGCAACGAAAAAAAGCATCAAATGCATTTTTTTAATGGGGGATCACCCCCAACCCCTGTTTTTTTACCCCTTAAAACCTATTATAATTAAAATAAAACCTTTACCTTTGAAAAAAATGCATTTGATGCTTTTTTTCGATGCATTTTTTTTCGATGCTTTGGCATTCAATGTTTTCAATTCGATGCAATCACTGGATACCCACAAAACAAATAGGGATGTTAAAAAATGTGAGTCCAAAAGCAGGGATATTTTTCCTGTTGGAATTGAACATGTTCATGAACTCAGATGTTTCCTAATGCAAACCCCAATGGGTGATTTCCCTGCCGTTATCATTGTCATTGCATAACATGAGTCCCACAATGAACTTCATTACTTACCAAACATATTCAGTGTTCCACACCAAATAGCTGAAAGCAGCATAACACATGTATGCGATAAATTAAGACCTTTAAACAGAGCAGTGGCGTAGACTGGGTAGGGCCTGAGTCGGCAAGGCCCACCCAAAATCTGTAAACGCCCACTCAGCAGCGCTGTGCGGGCATCTACAGATGTTAATGTCACTGCTGTTGGGCCAACTACATTAGCTTCAGTCCCCACGTGGTAGGCAATCCTGGCTACCCCTCTGAAACAGAGCTCCCAAAATACGTTTAATGCGCTGTGGGATTCAACTCATTCTCAGGAAAAATGTCTCTATAATCTGGTGTCCTGGGTATTTTTTTGTCTTTCAAGGGCCCAGGACATTTAAGGACACTGGCTGGCCTCAAGCAGCTACGAAGTTGCCAGAGCTACCTATCAAGTGATGCAAAATCATCCTTTGCAACCGAGACACAAAGCAAGAGTGCCAGAGACTGCACAGTGCCTTGAAGTGTGCTACCACAGATCCTATGTGCTCTCAAACGATTCACTTGCTTTGTGATTTTTTTTTTGTTTTTGTTCTAGCACCCTTGTGTTGATTAATTTTGCCATGCCTATATTTTGGGGATTTACCACAAAATATGATTTTCTATGAGGTCCAAACTTTTCTGGGAGCATGGGCGTTGTGCTGCCTTCTCAACAATGGCGTTGTTGGCACCTGACAGGCCATTCCTTTCAGTCTTCTGAAAAACATTTTAGAGCTTTCCGCAAGAGGGAAAGATTTGGCACTAAAATAACATTGGGCTTTCATTAAATAATATGTATTTACTTTTGTAATTGGTGCTTTGGTTACAGAGACATTGGACCTCACTACGACCCAGGTGGTAGGGGGTTAACGGCGCCGGTAGAGCTGCCAGTGCTGTTAACCCCCTACCGCCTCATTACGAGGTCAGCTCACGGGTCCCGCTAAGGACGTCTGGTAAAACCAGGCGTCTTTAGCGGGACCCGCTAGCAGACCAGGATGCTAACAACAGGCCCGTCATTAACGGGCCGTTGTTAGCATCCTCCCCATTCCCATTGAGCCCTATGGGGGTGTTAAGCGGCTTCACTTCAACATTACAGCTAAGTCAATGCCTAATCTGGGATGCTGAGGGAAACCCTTATTGATATATTTTTAGGTCCAGTTCATGTACTCTGGATGACAACCCTTATATAACACCCCTCTCTTAGAATCCCCCTGACCCCACTGAGCCAAGAAGTAGGTCTGTTTATGGGTCAGAAGATCCTCCCCTGGTCAATTTGCCCACAAATCTATATTTGATTCAAATACATATTTCCCAGATACACAATTTGTTGAAATGACATGTACACATTATATATTCCTTATGGTCCATGCTTGTCCGCCTCTGATCTTCCTGGGGGCTTGCATTAAAAAATGACAACATTTTGTGCTTTTTGACTGGTTTATCAATATTGGACATTTACCAAAAATTACACAAATGTGCGCAAGGAGTATGGACATTAATTGATGAAGTGTCAGATTTTTAACATGCAGACATTTGGAGTGAGACCCTATTTTCCGCTAGCAACCCCCCAGAATACACCACAGGGTCCTAACGCCTCTTAAAACGTGCACAGAAAAATCACAAGAATAATGATATTACTTATATAATTCTGACAAGTCCGTACTATGAATTATCCATCTTTTTTTAAAATTATGCTCTGGCCCAGATGGGTGTGGTTTAGGTTCCAAAGCACATGGGGGACGCTTCTGTCTGTCCCCGCCTCCAGCTCAGGTGGCTCCCAGAGGCACTTCTCCTCCCACTTCTCCCAAGAGGAAGCTATTTTACGACCCCCCCAATATAACATTTGCCAGAGCCCAGGACAGTGCATTGTTCTGTGTGTCTGCCCAAAGTTCTGCAGGTGCCCCTCCCCTAATCTAATCAGAGAGGTGTCATCTCCTTTTGGTGGGGAAGCAGGATGCAGCTAGGCCTGGGAAGCGTGGCTGAGCAGGTTTCTCTTGTCGGGGGTAGTTGTCAGGCAGAATTCAGCTAAATGTCACTTTAGTTCCCAGTTTAAATCAAACTTACAATTTTTACATATACATTAAATAATTACTTCCTTCAAGTCATTTCAGAATATAGTTTTACATTGTATCCACCTCTTAGCAAGTCTTTCCTTGGCCTGGTTTGGGTTCCTCTGTTCAGTTTTACACAAAAGTCTGGTGGTTTTAAAACGCCAGCTTTCTGATAGTGGTGAGTACCGGTATTGCATCCATTTTTGGGATCTGTCTTGAATTACTGCATTTCAATAGAGTGGTCTTTTGCTTGATAGTATAGGACCCTTGCTTAACATTGTTTTGATGGCATCCTTACAGTAGAGTGGTGATGTGGAACCCCCCACAAGAAGGTTGTATCTTTGGAGTGGTCTTGTGCCAACTGCGCAGTTCTCCTGGATTCTGGCGTGAATGTGGGCGGCGATAGCTCATCTCCACATCCACCCAGTCTATTGATTTAGTTTGTTCTGGGATAGAATAATGGGCGGCGACAGCTCATCCCCACATCTACCCAGTCTATTGATTCAACACGGGTCAAAACCCTTGACAAACCCCCCCGCCCGACTGCGCTTTGATTCAAGTCGAGGGGAAGTCGGGTGCAAAGGATGTTTTGAGCCCTGTGCTGGTATGCCCGCATTATCTTCTTCCAATTCTGTAGATGGCACAGTTCAGCATCTTTTCCTCCACCGAGTTGGATCGATCGGTTCTCCTCGCCGGTCCTGATGGGACTATTGGGCGGTACCCCGGGCCCCTCGAGTCTCTGCTCCCGGTCCCTGGTCGTCCTCCTTCGTCAGTCTCCAGGTTTTCTTTCTCCTAGGACGACAAAGGAAAGCGGAAATATCTATTCATAGACATTTCTCCCCCACTATTGATATAGTGGGGCGACATGTACATTTTATACTTTAATAGACATAGCATTCCAATTTTGAAAAACAAGATATAATTCAGAGACAGTGGCTTACAAGCGTCATAATATTTTAGAGACTATATGTGGGATATTTTAGGGTTGGGACTGAATTAATCTGGAGCGGTCCCCTCTGGTATTGCAGAGGACTCCTCCAGTTGCTGCAGAGTGTGCCTGGGATGGCAACACTTTAGCTGATTTATATGTACCCACTTGTCTTCCCCTTCCGCCAAACCGCCTTTGGGGATGCGGATCTTGTAGGCCACAGGGGAGATTTTGTCTATAATTTCAAACGGTCCCTTCCATGTAGGCAAAAATCGTTGCTGTTTGGCCTGGTTCCTTTGGAAATTGTATAGATAGACCCGGTCCCCCACAGTATATTCCTTCCTGGTGGTCTTCAGGTCGTAGTGGGTTTTCATGCTATCAGCTGATCTTTCTAGATTCCGCTGAGCATAGGCAAAAGCATGCTGAAGGTGTTTCCTTACATTCTCCACATACTCATGAGTTGTGGAGGCATTTATCAGTGTCTGCTCTTGGGTCCTGTAGAGCAGATGCTGGGGAAGCACCATCTTGCGTCCGGTCATCAACTCAAATGGTGACATTTTAGTTGCAGATGAAGGGGTAGATCTGATGGCCATTAGGACCAGAGGTAGTCGGATATCCCAACTTGACCCAGAATCTGCCACAAACTTTTTTAAGATGCTCACAATGGTTCGGTTGTATCTCTCTACTGCTCCAGAAGAAGCTGGCCTGTAAGCAATATGTAGCTTCCTTTTGACCCCCAGTATCTCCCACATCTTTGTCATTACTTCACTGGTGAAGTGGCAACCTCTGTATGACTCAATCCTTTGAGGTAGACCAAAACGGGAAAAGATGTGGTTAATCATCAGGGCAGCTGCTGTTTCTGCCTTGCAGTTTGGGGCTGGGAGACATTCCACCCACTTGGTAAACAAGCATGTAACGGTTAACATGTACTTGTTTCCTCTAGATGAGCGAATTACAGGGCCTACAAAGTCGATTTGCAAATCTGACCATGGCAGTGTCATCCCCCTCTTTTGGAGAGGTGCACGGTGTGTGAGGGATGATGGCTGAAATTGTGCACACACAAGACACCCCTTCAAGTATTGGTTGAAGTCCTGCCCCATGTGTGGCCAGTATGCAACCTCTCTTAAGATTTCCAGTGTTGTGTGAAACCCCCTATGACCGGCGGTGGCCGCATCATGGGCGTGACTTAACATCAGGCTTCGGAATGAGGTAGGGACCACCCACTGATCATGGCCAGCTTGGGATTTCCTTACCAACAAACCGTCTTGGATTCGGAACATTTTTGGACATTTCATCAACACTCTTAGGTCCTCTTTCCCAATGTAATAGGTATCCGTCAGGGGAAGTTCTCAGGGTTCTCAATGTGTTGGTAAAACTTACCAATTATTGGATCCCCCTTCTGAGTTGTAATCAAATCAGCATCAGGGGTCTCCTTACTCCATTGTGCAGTTGAAAGATCATTGTGAGCATTTGTCTGGGACCTAGTGATAGCAGTGACCTGGATTTCCCCCAACAGGAACTCTATTTCTATTAGATCCCCCTGGATGGCCCCGGTTTTGGCCAGCTGATCAGCTAAGTCTTTTCCAGTTTTGTCTGGTCCCTCTACTTTGGAATGACCCTTGATCTTTTTCCAGTAGATGGTCATCCCATTCGATGTGACCAGATCATCAATATTTTGGAATAGCTTCCCATGTTTCAGGGGTTTGTTATTAGCACATAACATGCCTCTGGTTTTCCAATTAACCAGGTGCTTCACGAACCCGTTCCGTACATAATCCGAATCTGTGATTATGACCAGTTCGTGGAGTTGATTTTGGACGGCAGTGAGGATGGCCTAATGCACAGCCATCAACTCTGCCACCTGACTACTTCGGGGACCAATTTTGTATCCAGCAGAGGGTTCTGGGGACTCATTCACCCATGCGTTCCCTACGCCGGCCACCAGTTCTTTCTCCCCTTTGTTGTCAACATGGTAAGAGCATCCACCCACATAGACAGTGGGCATTCCCTCACACTTGTCTTCTTCAAAGACTTTGTGTGGGGAATTAAGGTATGCCTCCATGTTGTCCTTGATTTTTAGACTTTTGTCCTCGAGACAGTTTTCTCTGGCACAATCATGCAAGTCAGCCAGACCTTGCGCGAGGGGACTCTTCTTGTTTTGGCCATATCTGACCTCTACAGGAAAGCCTTGCATTGACAGAATCCAGGAAGTAATTCGGGAATTACTCACATTTCCGGCCCGGATTCTGTCACTTTGGAGGTATTGCAGAGGCTGGTGTGGAGTCTCCACTATGATGTGTTCCCCCTGGATAAACGGGCGGTAATTCTTCAATGCCCATACCGTTGCCAGGAGTGCCTTCTCACAATCGTTGAATTTTTCCTCCACAGAGGATAAAGTTTTGCTCGCATAGGAGATTACTTTATTGACCTTGTCATGCTTTTGGTATAATACTGCCATCAAGCACGTATTAGAGAACCCTGTCTCCAGGAAGAACTCCTTGTTTCTGACAGGGTAAGCTAGGCAAGGCGCTTGTGAGAGGCTTCTCTTGAGTTGTCTTACTGCCTCGGATTGTTCTGGACCCCATTCCCACTTGACCCCCCCCTTCAGGAGATGAATCAGGGGTCCAGTGATCTCTACGTAGCCCTCAATTAACTTTCTGCTGTAATTAGTCAGTCCAAGGAGGCTCCTTCGTTCCCGCTGAGTTGTGGGATCCTTCAGTTTCTGGAGTGCTTCCACTTTCTTTTCTTGGGGACAGAGACCCTGAGGAATAATCTCATGCCCCAAGAAATTAACACGGGTTCTACACCACTGTGCTTTCTGGAAGGAAAGTTTTGCTCTGGCGGCCCTCAACTGTGTCAGAACATAACGGATCTCTGCTATGTGTTCCTCAACAGATGAACTTTTGATGAGGACATCATCTACATAAGCCAGGTTACCCCTCGCACCCAGGTCGGGCATGGCCTTATGTAGGAGAATGTTGAATTCATTGCCGGAGTTGAGGTATCCGAAGGGAGTCCGGGTCTATGTGTACTGCTGGCCCCCAAAGGTAAAAGCCAGTTTGTATTGGTCCTCCCTACTGACAGGCACAGTCCAGTATCCATTGGTCAGGTCTATTGCAGTGAATAGCTGTGACCCCTGGATCTGGGCCAGCCCTTGGTCAATGTAGGGCAGAGGCCATCGGGAAGTATGGACCCGTTTGTTGAGCTCCCTAAGGGCGGCACAGAGTCTCCACTGGCTGTTTGGCTTCAATATTCCCAGCACCAGATTATTGAAGGTGCTGTGTACTGGACGGATTATTCCCAGGGACTCAAGGTTCTTAATTATTTCAGTAAGGGACTCCATGGATGCGAGAGGCAAACGATATTGCTTCACAAACACTGGAGTCATTCCAGGGTCCGTGGGAATTGTTGTGGTGTGGATGTCAGTGCGACCACAGTCATATGAGTCTACCACAAAGAGATCTTGGAAATCCAAGAAAACTTGTTTCAACTTTTGCTTCTGTTCCAGAGTCACACAGGCATCAGCTAGGTTGACTCTCTCTTCCACCATCTGCCTGAAGCCTGGAAAGACTTCTGGTTTGGCTATCTCAGCGGCCTCCTCCAGCTGGGTGGAGAAGTCCCTGGTCAGAGTGCTGATTTGGACTGGAGGCTTCAGGTGGGAAAGGCAGCCCTCATGGACCTGGAAAATCACCTCATCACTCCTGAAGTCACAAGTCACATCTTCCTTACCATAAGAGCAAGAAGTGTACACCAGGCAGTTCCCCCCATGCCGGGTGAAAATCCTGTCTGGTGTTGTATTGTCATCACTGTCACTGTCGAAACAGTCCTTGGGGATTGGTCCTAACAGTTAATTTCCTAGATCAATGGAAAAATGTCAGTCATCAACCGCCATTCCAATAATGGTGCCTGCGGCTAGAGTAATACTCTTTAAGTCGCTGTTATCCACCTCTATTGGAATGGTGTCATGTTCTAGGTTGACTAATGGAGTTGGGTTTACCCCCAACCCTTGCTGTTGGAGAGAAACATTTAGATGTATGTAAGCATCAGGGTTTTTCAATTTTTGTCCTCTTTTAACTTTCACTTCCAGGGAGAATTGTCGAGTCCTTTCTGGGATGGTGACTTCCTCTTTAATCTGAATTTCAACTGCATAAGGTAGCAATTGAGCTGACCTAAATGCTTTTTCTGAATCATCAAAGCCCATGGGATTAGCCGCTAATCGGGACCAAGCTTTGAAGTTTATTAGGTCCAAACTAATGGCGAAGCGATTGAGAATGTCACTGCCTAAGTAAAAAGCGGCAGTGACGTCTCACACGACCCAACAATTATGGACTATGCTCTTGTTGCCAATGGAGATTTTGAGCATACACCTGCTTGGCAGGAGATGTTTGGAATTAGGTGCTTCCAGGTCCATTTCCCATTTGTCTATCAGTTTGAATGTGGGAATGGCTGGATCTTTTGGGAGTTGGCGGAACATGGCTTCGCTGATGAAGCTCTTACCGTTGTTCACACACACTCGAGCGAGAACAGAGTCCTTCCCATCATTTAACTGAACAGGGATGAACAACTGCTCTCCAATTTGCTGAATATCATTGGTCGGCTAGTCTGGGTCCAGAGGACCTTGTTTACGCAATCTATTAGGGGTGACAACCTTCTCAGGAGGTCATTCCCTAGTAAACAAGGGGTGCCCTCTGGAGTCACTACTATGACCGGGTGTTTCACTTTGTGTCGTCCAATTTTGATGTCCAAATCTGCATTCCCCTCGACAGGAATTTCCTTCCCGTCAAAGTTCTGCAGTTGTCCAGGAAGTGAGGTGAGAGGAATACGGTAATTCTCCCCCCTTCCTGCATTTAGTTCATCAAAGGCCCTTTTGGACAGAAGGGTAGCTTGGGATCCAGTGTCCACCAGTGCCGAAATTGTACCCTGCCCCTGTACTTGTACCGGGGCATAATATCTTCCCTCCTTCTCCTCAAGGGAGCACAGGTAAAGCACATTTTTTGGACAACTGGTGGGCTAACTTTCTGGTTTTGGACATTGCTAGCGAAGAGATTTGGGCAGAATTCTGTGGAGAGCCTGGGGAATCTGAAAGAAAAAGTTGGCAACTGGAAATGGTTTCGGGTTCTGGGCCGCCCCCCCCCCTTTTGGAGGCAGTCATCAGGATGAGAAGCATTTAGATGTATGTAAGCATCAGGGTTTTTCGATTTTTGTCCTCTTTTAACTTTCACTTCCAGGGAGAATTGTCCGGTCCTTTCTGGGATGGTGACTTCCTCTTTAATCTGAATTTCAACTGCATAATGTAGCAATTGAGCTGACCTAAATGCTTTTTCTGAATCATCAAAGCCCATGGGATTAGCCACTAATCGGGACCAACCTTTGAAGTTTATTAGGTCCAAACTAATGGCGAAGCGATTGAGAATGTCACTGCCTAAGTAAAAAGCGGCAGTGACGTCTCACACGACCCAACAATTATGGACTATGCTCTTGTTGCCAATGGAGATTTTGAGCATACACCTGCTTGGCAGGAGATGTTTGGAATTAGGTGCTTCCAGGTCCATTTCCCATTTGTCTATCAGTTTGAATGTGGGAATGGCTGGATCTTTTGGGAGTTGGCGGAACATGGCTTCGCTGATGAAGCTCTTACCGTTGTTCACACACACTCGAGCGAGAACAGAGTCCTTCCCATCATTTAACTGAACAGGGATGAACAACTGCTCTCCAATTTGCTGAATATCAGCCAGGCTCTGAGCTGATTTCACATCTTTCTGGACTATAGGAGTGGGAGATTCTGATTAGTAAAGACTTTCAGGGTGTTTCCTTCCAGTGTGGAATACCACCTTAAACTGGAAGGAAGGTTGATTTTCAGAAATAGAGAGGACCCCCCCCCATCACCAGTCTGTTGTCCTACTGCTATTACTGTCACGTCTGGAATTTGGTTGTTCTGGAAGTGAAATTCTACTTGGTCAGATTTTTGTTCAACCGTGTGGCAGGTGCCGTTTAAACTAACATGGTTGACACTCTGTTTTAATTTGATTGGTCGGCTAGTCTGGGTCCAGAGGACCTTGTTTATGCAATCTATTAGGGGTGACAACCTTCTCAGGAGGTCATTCCCTAGTAAACAAGGGGTGCCCTCTGGAGTCACTACTATGACCGGGTGTTTCACCTTGTGTCGTCCAATTTTGATGTCCAAATCTGCATTCCCCTCGACAGGAATTTCCTTCCCGTCAAAGTTCTGCAGTTGTCCAGGAAGTGAGGTGAGAGGAATAGGTAATTCTCCCCCCTTCCTGCATTTAGTTCATCAAAGGCCCTTTTGGACAGAAGGGTAGCTTGCGATCCAGTGTCCACCAGTGCCGAAATTGTACCCTGCCCCTGTACTTGTACCGGGGCATAATATCTTCCCTCCTTCTCCTCAAGGGGGCACAGGTAAAGCACATTTTTTGGACAACTGGTGGGCTAACTTTCTGTTTTTGGACATTGCTAGCAAAGAGATTTGGGCAGAATTCTGTGGAGAGCCTGGGGAATCTGAAAGAAAAGGTTGGCAACTGGAAATGGTTTCGGGTTCTGGGCCGCCCCCCCCCCTTTTGGAGGCAGTCATCAGGATGAGTTTGACCCATGGGATTTTGGTGTTGTCGGTTCTGGGATGAGATGATGGGCGGCGGTAGCTCAGTCTCCACATCTCCCCAGTCTGAATTGGCATCCCTTTGGACCCATTTTTCCTTGGGAGGAGTTCACCCATCTCTGAAGGAGAAGATCCCTTTCCCAGGATCTTCTGAGGATCCCTCTCCCTCAAATTGGAAGACCTGTACCTCCTCCACAAAGTGGGTCTGTTTGGGTCCTTTGTTTCTCCTACCCTCCCCCCCCTCTGCTCCTTGGGAGGCAGGCTTTCAGGGGCAGGAGATTTTGTTTCCGGTTCCTGGTTTTCCAGGGGCTGTTTACAAGTTGGGAAGGAAGCTTCCTCCAAGGCTTTACACCCCCTTCCCCTTGTGCCTCCTCCCTGGGAACCGGTGGGTTATCGGGGTGTTGCCCCCGTCATTGTTCTGGAGCACCAAGTCCAGAGTTTGGGGCATTCTGCGGTGGCATGCTCATCTGAGGGTTCTGTTGAGTCCTCAGTATGTGACCCAGATCTCGTGCCATATTTTGGACCTGGCGCTCAAGTTGCGAAACCCGCACAGGCTGATAAGGGGCTCTATTTTCTCCCCTGGGCTTATCCCGGAAGGGTAGCTATCCCCTCTCCGGTAATACCCCGGATCGGGAAGATTTGGGTACCCCTCCACCCTTGGCCTCCCCTCTCCCGGATTAGATTGTCTGGGCTCAGGAAAGTGGGGAAAGAAGGATGGATGATTTTGGGGCTGGAAGTTGGGCGGATACCTGGGGAAAAAGTTCTGCCCAGGATTTGGAGAATTTCTGCCCTCCTGTGGGAAGTTGGGAGGGAAGTTCCCTGGGTTAGGTGCTTGGCTGGATCCCCCCCCTTGGGCTGGAGGAGTCCACACATAACCCAGGATGGGTCGGTTTCCCTTGTAGCGGGGACTGACATAATCAGGGGAGTGAGTGACCCCATTTGTGGGACTATCTCCTTGGCTCCCTGTCTGTGACTGGCCCGAGGGCCTTCTGGGCTTGGCATTATTAGGTGCAGGTAGGTTTTTAGGCCCCCCCATCTCCAAATCCAAAACGGGGGTGACCTTTACCTCTGCCACCTTGGCAGCAGCAGGGGTGCCGTTGGTTTTGGGTTTTTTCTGCGCATTATTTTTATTTTCGATGGGCTTCTGCACCTCATAGATCCGGGTAGCCTGTTCAATGGCCCAGTCTAAAGATGTTTTCTCATGAAAATCTCTCACGAGCTGGGTCATTATGTATTTGGGCAAGGCATGGAAAAACGTATTGATAAATTCTCTGCTATCCGTGCGCACCCTTCTGGTGGTCTGCGCAAAAGCACGCTTTAATTCTTGCACAAACTCTTGTGGGGCCTGATCTTCCCCACATTGCAAATTGTAGGCTGCCTTGCGAGCCTCTTGAGGATTTCTGTGCACCGAAAAATGTTTCAAGATGGCCGCCCTGTATGTGGACCACCTTGAATGGTTTTGATCCTCCAGCCCTGCAAAGAAACTGGAGTATTCTGCTGAGAAGGTCCATTTGACGTACTGGATGCAGCTACTGCTGTCCTTCAAATGGAAAGTCTCCATCATTTGCTCATAGAGCTCCAAGTGTTCCCAAACAGAATACTTGGCGTTCTTATGATAAGGCGTGATGACACTCCTTATTGCCTTTATTTGTTTCAATGGGTCCTTAAGCAAGGCCCTTTTTGCCTTATTGGCCTTTATGGTTTGGGTAACCCTGGTCCATTCATCCTCTGACTCAGAAGCACTGCTCCCAGAGGTGCCCGTCTGATCTTCCAGGTTTTTCCGGATTCTGCGAGCCTGGGAATGGCTGGCAGAATGTGGGGACCTGGTCTCCTGTGTCTTGTAATGCTCAGAGGAGTCTTCAGATCCCTCCTTGCTGCCTGGATTTGATGGGTTCCCCCCCACTGACCTAACTGGGGAGAGGTTTTCAGGATGCCCTTAATGGGCCTACTCTCCTGGGGTTCCACACTAAATTGCACTGTGCTTGGGTGACCATACCCGGATGTCCGCCCATCCATTCCTGGCAGGTACTGGTCTATGAGCCCCATCCTTCGAGCTGGATAGTAATCTGCCATCCCTGTGGCCCTGGGCTCATGTGCGCGAGGGGACATGGGGTGGCAGAGTCCAGGGACTGGGAGAGATGAAGGCCTCTGGGACTAGGGCTCCTGAGGTTATACTCCGGAGTTTCTCTTTCCCAGCGAACCTCATCTCTATCCGCCCCTGCTCCCTGTTGCAATGCAAGAGCCTGCGCTTTCAGTTCCTCAGTTAATGCCTTACTAGACTCTATCAGTCTCTCGTGCATCGCTACCTGTTGCTGGAGCCTATCATTGTGCTGGCAGAGAGCCTCATTCTCTCTCTGTGCCTCCTGACTGGTCCTGGAGTACTGGGCCAGTCTCTGCTGCAGGAGGGTTACCTCCTGAGTCCCATCCCTACTGGCCTGCTCCTTTCTTGCCAGAGCCTCCTCCACCCTCCTGGTGTGCTCTAACAAGTTCTGGTGTTCTTTTTGGAGGTCACCCAGTCCCTGGAGGGCCAGGTGATTTTCTTCCATTTTCCTTTTTAAGTGGCAGACTTCCTGGCCTAAGGTATCCCTTTCCTGACTAAGAGCCTGCATCTGTGCCGCCAGGTCGTCCCTTTGCCTTTGGAAGGCACCAGCTTTCTGGCGCTCCTGATCAAACTCTGCCTGGGTATCCAGGTCTTTAAGAATCAATTTATTGCTTTCCTCTTTTTCCCTATCTAGGTGGCTTTGCAGGGTGACTACCTGCTCAGCACATGCCCTATTGAAATCTAATTGTTGCTCCAGCTTTTTCTGGCTCTGCAGTAGGGAGTCCAAACCTTCTTGGTACTCCCTCTGTAAGGCCAGAAATCTGGTATCCTGGTCAGCCTTTTCCTGTTGCAGCACATCCATATCCTCCTTTATTTTAGTGATGTACTGTCTGCTGTCATTTTCTGACTCCTGGTTCCTGAGCAGCCTCTGCTCAGAAGAGTCCAGGTCAGATTGGGCCTTCTCTAACGTCATCTGTTGCCTATTTGCCAGATCTTGGCCTTCAGCACATTTGTCCTGCATGGCTCCCATATATAGGTACAAATATGCCAGTATCCTGGCAATCTTATTATGTTCATCTTTGGCTTTAGGGGCCATATATAGTTCACTCAGGGCCACATGTAGGGGACCCTGATCTCTCCATATATCTGACCCTGTTTCAGTGACCTGTTGCGCGATTGCCTGCAACCAGACCGTTTGGTCCTGATGAGTCCACTCACCTCTCACAAATAGCTTATGTAAGAAGTGCTCTCTGGCTATTTTGATGTCTACCAGTGTCGTCATTCTGGAATTTGAGTTCCTTCCTGACTTACAGAAGTTTGTATTTTATTTTTGCAAAACAGACCGTTTCCTTAGAGCGTTCCTTTGAGGAGTGCTTTACAGCGTAACACAGCGTGGTGATCCGACCGGATGTATGTATCCCGTCAGTTAGCACACTGTATTAAGCTGCACAAGTGCTAAATCTAACCCAGAATATCCCGGCTCCGAGCCCCCACTTTGTTAAGCGGCTTCACTTCAACACTACAGCTAAGTCAATGCCTAGTCTGGTATGCTGAGGGAAACCCTTATTGATATATTTTTAGGTCCAGTTCATGTACTCTGGATGGCAACGCTTATATAACACCCCTCTCTTAGAATCCCCCTGACCCCACTGAACCAAGAAGTAGGTCTGTTTATGGGTCAGAAGATCCTCCCCTGGTCAATTTGCCCACAAATCTATATTTGATTCAAATACATATTTCCCAGATACACAATTTGTTGAAATTACATGTACACATTATATATTCCTTATGGTCCATGCTTGTCCGCCTCTGATCTTCCTGGGGGCTTGCATTCAAAAATGACAACATTTTGTACTTTTTGACTGGTTTATCAATATCGGACATTTACCAAAAATTTCACAAATGTGCGCAAGGAGTATGGACATTAATTGATGAAGTGTCAGATTTTTAACATGCAGACATTTGGAGTGAGACCCTATTTTCCGCTAGCAACCCCCAGAATATACCACAGGGTCCTAACGCCTCTTTAAACGTGCACAGAAAAATCACAAGAATAATGATATTACTTATATAATTCTGACAAGTCCATACTATGAATTATCCATCTTTTTTTTAAATTATGCTCTAGCCCAGATGGGTGTGGTTCAGGTTCCAAAGCACATGGGGGAAGCTTCTGTCTGTCCCCGCCTCCAGCTCAGGTGGCTCTCAGAGGCACTTCTCCTCCCACTTCTCCCAAGAGGAAGCTATTTTACGACCCCCCAATATAACATTTGCCTGAGCCCAGGACAGTGCATTGTTCTGTGTCTCTGCCCAAAGTTCTGTAGGTGCCCCTCCCCTAATCTAATCAGAGAGGTGCCATCTCCTTTTGGTGGGGAAGCAGGATGCAGCTAGGCCTGGGAAGAGTGGCTGAGCAGGTGTCTCCTGTCGGGGGTAGTTGTCAGGCAGAATTCAGCTAAATGTCACTTTAGTTCCCAGTTTAAATCAAACTTACAATTTTTACATATACATTAAATAATTACTTCCTTCAAGTCATTTCAGAATATAGCTTTACATTGTATCCACCTCTTAGCAA
Source organism: Ambystoma mexicanum (assembly GCF_040938575.1). Taxonomy (NCBI): domain Eukaryota; kingdom Metazoa; phylum Chordata; class Amphibia; order Caudata; family Ambystomatidae; genus Ambystoma; species Ambystoma mexicanum. Next base: position 711,018,557 of record NC_090933.1, read on the forward strand.
GTCTTTCCTTGGCCTGGTTTGGGTTCCTCTGTTCAGTTTTACACAAAAGTCTGGTGGTTTTAAAACGCCGGCTTTCTGATAGTGGTGAGTACCGGTATTGCATCCATTTTTGGGATCTGTCTTGAATTACTGCATTTCAATAAAGTGGTCTTTTGCTTGATAGTATAGGACCCTTGCTTAACATTGTTTTGATGGCATCTTTACAGTAGAGTGGTGATGTGGAACCCCCCACAAGAAGGTTGTATCTTTGGAGTGGTCTTGTGCCAACTGCGCAGTTCTCCTGGATTCTGGCGTGAATGTGGGCGGCGATAGCTCATCTCCACATCCACCCAGTCTATTGATTTAGTTTGTTCTGGGATAGAATAATGGGCGGCGACAGCTCATCCCCACATCTACCCAGTCTATTGATTCAACATGGGTCAAAATACCTTGACAGGGGCTCAAATGGGAATGGGGATGTACCGGGGTCGGGTTCCAGGAAAGGGATTTACCGGGCCCTCTAAGGTCAGAATGGCCCGGTAATTCCCCATTGCTGGAACCCGGACCCGGTACCTGGTATGGGGGTAGCCATGCCACTAAAAGCGGCATGGCTACCTCCATACTTGTAATGAGGGCCATTGTCCTGATCTAATAACCCCCACTACAGTAATCTGGGACAAGAAACAGGCTGTTTTCATCATAATATTTTCTTTAATTGAAAATAAATCAGGGAAATGCAGGCGGACCCCTAAATTCCAATGCTGGGGAAGTTACCTTTACAACACAATAAATAAATGTGTACTACATGAAAATCAATGCACTGCAGCCTGCTGCTGTTTATCTAATTAACATTTTTATTTTGCATACATTAACCAGTCTACTTTGCATTGTTGAACAAACATCCATACATATGCCCTCATTCCGAGGTTGGTGCTAGTCATGGCGCTATTAGCGCCATGGCTAGCACCAATACTGGTACCGTGTCTGCCCTCATTCAATGGGGACTTACCGGTCTAGTCTGACCTTTGCGGGACCAGTAAGTCCCCATTGAAAAAGCCATTCCCCATTCCCATTTCAGTCCCCATAGGGCTCAATGGGAAGGGGGAAGGTGCTAATAACGGTACCGCAAATTGCGGTACGGTTATTAGCTCTGAAGTTCCTTTGTGGGTTCCTTCCATAATGCCTGGTAAAACCAAGCGTTAAGGACGGGGCCGTAAAGGGACCTCGGAATAGGGCGCAAAGGGATTACCGGCACCGGTGTCATTACCGGTGCCCGGTATCCCTTTGCGCCCAGGTCGTAATGACCCTCATAGAATAATAAATATGAAGGACTATTAATGACATTTGGCTCGGACACACCGCCATATGGAGGCAGACATCATGAAGATTTTTAAAAAATGAATTAAACAATCTACAGTAGAGAACTATATCTGACTTAAAACCACCTCTCCCTTTAATCAAAACGTGAAGGATACCTCAGAATAAAGTTTAAAACAAACCAACTTTGTTTTCTCCTACATCATTAAAAACGAGTGATGGCATCAGAGAAATAAACTTTCTTTGCAATAGGCACTCAAAAATGCTGATTTAAAATAAAAACACGATCTATGACAAACGATTATTGGTTCTAGCTTGTGCATAGAGACTATTTAGTATCAAATTGTGATGTTTGATTTGTTGAAAACAATTGAGAGGCTTGGATTTTGTTGTTTTTGGAGTGTTTGAACAGCAGAGCCTAACTCTCTCAGTATTTCTAAAGAAATTGGGATCAACCTCACAGCACCCCAGCATCTGTTGTTAAGGACTTGATTGAAATTACGTTATTGACTATGTCAACACCAATCAAAGGACATGTTATCCACCATTTCAATTTGAGATATCAAAATTTTCTAGACATATAAAATTGCAGGAGAAAAGCCATTTTACAATGATGCTCCCTACGATTTCAATGTTAATCAGGAATCACAAAACATATACACCTGCACTATAATCACTTTTTCAATTTTACAACCTGTTCCCAAAATCCCTTTCAGATTATGTAGTCCTGCTTTTAAGATAGGTCTCTTCATTGGGTTAAGTCTGGGAAAGGCCCTTTTAAAGAGATTTCACCATCAGCTACATCCTGCTGGAATCTGAAATTGATTCTCTCCTGTCGGACAGGTTCTCTTGCTCCTGCATTTTACCACTAAATCTTTCTACTTCCTATGTCTTTTGATCTTAAATATCCAGAAAACTCCAACCATGCACATCATTGTACAGTGCATTTTGGATTGGGTAGACCCTGTGATTGGGTATCTTCACTTTCTCACACCAACCAGTGCCTCCAGAGTTAGTTTTCCTGATCTATTGAATTTTGATTTGTCAAAAGGTGATGTGTCATCTACAAACTAGTCCCCTCACTTTAGGAGCGAAAACTGATAATGAAACCATTCTCTATCTGAACATGTGGTTTTGGAGAAAATGTCTTATTCAGATTTGTAAGATTTGTAAGAATACTCTGAATCAGGAGATATTATTTAAGTTTCTGCCACTTTATGCATTATGTTGGAATTATTACACTATGCAAATTATGCATAACATATGCATCATGGTATGCATTAGGGCTGTGTTTTTTGATTAATCCAGATCTGTATTTGGTTGTTCATTGAGAGAAATGGTTCAGAAATGACAACTGATAATGTCTTTGCAATTGTAACTTTAAATGCACATTTTAAAAATTGAGTTTACAACACATTAGCTAAGCGCCATCTATCTGGGCAAGATAACTATTGATATAAAACATATATCTTGTTTGAAAATATAATTTAGCTTCACCAAAGCACAAATTGGTCAGCAATTGTTCAGTACAAAGTCCTAAAGTATTGCAAAGTCATAGATTCATGGACCTCTTCAAGTCATTTTCTTCTCTGAAAATGCATCTAATGGCCAACAGGGCATCCATTAATCACTGGAATGGTTGTCTTTGAGATTAGTTTAAACAAGCAAGGCCATGGGTTTGGGATAGATTTATGATATAATGCTTGCCGTTAATTCTATTTTCGAAGTTCATAAACTGTGCCTAGTATCTTAGTCAAACACAGTTGGTCTGCTTGCGTTGATGTTGCATGATTGCATTAACAGATAAGGGGTGAAATCAGTGTTGTTGCAGATAGTTTGCTGGTTGTCCATATTCTTTATTTATTGATTGTTCTTTGAGTGTTGTGTATTTGTTTGCAGTAGATTTGTATAGTCTTTTTTATGATGGTGCACTTAAACTTGGGTAAAAGTCTTAAGACTGAATGTCAGACTTCTTAATAGTAGTGTATACATTCAAAAACATGTTTGCTGCCATGATGCCCTTCTATTCACCTAATGGTAGTGTGCTAACCTTGGTAGCAACTAAAAAGGGTTCATTGTCAGTGCTGAGCACTCTTTTCGGATGGCTGCTATGATGAAATAACTACTCCTGTACAGCAGTATAGTGATGAATAGTGCTAAACGGCCTACTCACCCTCACACTGCTACAAGACCAGCAGTGATGCCAATCACAAAAGTTAAACAAGCACAGCCTAAGAGATATACCATGTTTTCATTGTGTGCTAACATTGGTGAGGACAGGCTATATCTTCAAGAGGGGTGTAAGGTGGTAACATTAGCAACCCAACACCATCAAAAATGCAATCAACTCAATAAAAAACACTACAAAAAACCCACCTCTGTGGAAAGAACACAGAGAATACTGAACTGGTATAGAACAGAACTCTGCGTACTTGGGCTGGGGTGATCAAACAAGCAATTGCAGCAATGTCAACATTTAAAAGAAGGATTGAAAAGGGGCTCACAACTCGTTATGGTCCCACAAAATTGATCAGAGTGAAAGGGCCTCCCAGCTTTACTTTATTCTTGGTCTTGGGTGGTTTGATCACATTGAACTGGGCTTCTCTACACTTTCCTTGTAATCAAACTGGGCTTGATATGTGGTGAGTCGCATTGAGCTGGGTGGTGAGATGGCATCGAGGCATGCTCAGCATGGTTTGAGTTAGCATTTGGGTTGATGCAGTTCAAAGGGTCCCACAGGTTCAGATCAGCAGTCAATTCCATTCAAATCAATGCTTTCACTGTGTTGAGCCAGCATGTGACATGTTGGCATCATGTGGTTCAAATTGGCGTTGGAGTCGGCTTGAGGTGAGGATCTGTTGGTTCGATGAGCTGCTCAAAGATGCAATAATTTGAAGGCTTCCTTGCTGGTGAGCTGGTGCTTGAGTCGAGGTAGCGAGGAGCAATACTTTTGTGAGGAGGCACCGGCCGGTTCGAAGGTGCAGCTGAGCGATTCGAAGTCGAGAAGCGCTAAAAGCAGCAGTATGGGTCCTGCATCTGTTTGAAGGGCATCAAACATAGTTTGAATGTGGTCAAAGAGGTGGGAACAGGATTCCAGTTAATTTTGGGTTTTTGGTTGGTGGGAATCACACTCCAGGGGCTTCAAGGACAAGGTGAGTCCTGCAGTTGAATTCCTAACCCAGGAAGCTTGCTGGCACCTAGAGGGGGTCCTTTACCTCCAGTGACAGAGTCCTGGTTCCAGTGCAGAAAGGAGTTTGGGCGTAGGTCCAAAAGCAGTTCACCCCCAACGTGCCCTGGGGATGGGTAGGGAGCAGAGATTTCCACTATCATGGATGTCTCCTCTTTTCATCTCTATGTCAGAGGACTCTGAAATGGACTGTACTCCCAAAAGGATCCAAAGGTGTATTATCTTTGTGTCAAAAGATGACTCATGGAAGGAGCGGGAGACACTTTTCTTATAAAGGCAAAATGTCACTGGGTATTGCACAAAATCAAGCCTACTAAATATGAGGGATCCAATCCCTGTTGGTGTAACAAGTGTCCCTTGCTTTAGTACATCATACCCAGAGTGCCTTGCCCTGCAGGGAAGTGAGAGGACAGGAAGTGAAAGACTCCAACAGAAAAGCAAGTTATTCCTTTCCCTCTCTGTATTCTCTAACTCTGCCACTTCCCTATGCTTGCTGACTTCAAAGGCCCTCTGCATTGCAGCACCCTGATGTGGACTGACCCATGCTATGTGAGTGGTCCTTTGAAACAGGGTTTCCAGGAGATCACCTGTTTAAAGCTCATATTCCCTGAGGGGAGGTGTTAGCCTTCCTCCCAGGGAATCAAAGGAAGGTAGCATCCTTTCTGTTGTCTCACTGAGAGCTGTGGATACAGCCAGGCTAGCCATGAATAAACACTGCCTTGGCATCACTGACCTGGTCTCACAGGGTTGACACTTATATGATATCACATTTGTGTGACTAACATAATTGTCTGCTCTTATTAGTCATCAATCCATAACCAGGTCTGGCTTATTTTAGAGATTGCCCTGCCAACAGACTAAATATGCAACAATGATTACATTTTTCTTCACAGGTGCAGAAGTTAAATGTCAGCTGTGACTAGAGCAGTGACCTTGGGTCTCATCAGTGGTCAGGAATGTGCACGTGGCCTTTGAACCTGGCATACAGAGGAGGGGCTACAGATTTGAGGAGACTGGTGCAGAAAAGGCGCATGCCAGCAGTATGTTTTGGCAAAGAGATTTGAGGAAAAGGGGGACTGGTCAGTAGTCATCCCTTTCAGAAACAAATTTAACTGTGCCATTTAATTAAAATAAAAAAAAACATGACTTTCACACCATCACAGATGGCAGTCCGTCCAGGCCACCTAATCAATATTTTTACTCAAACCTTTGTTTTCCTGTAGAAGAGCTAGCACTCCAGTTCCCACTCGATATAGTCTTTTGCTTGGCAATGAGGTATCATTTCAGACCACCAACATCAAAGTGGTAGCATATTGGAGTGTGTACCAGTGTGTGTGCATTCTCCATTCTTCCAATGTTCAGTCCCTCAGGAAGTATGCTCTTTTCTCTTTCATGGAATGCCTGCCTCAATGCTATGCTAATAGGTGACTGTGGCAAATGGTCTCAGTTCATCCTCTACTCTTCATAGAGATGGCCATACCATTTCTTTGGAAGCTTTAAGGATAGTGGGCCTCATTATGAGCATGGTGTTCCGGAAACAGGGGTGCTGGTAGCAACGTACCAGCACCCTTTCCAAATTGCCATACTCTGAGAATGCCGGTAGGGAAACGGATCCCCCGGCAGGCCTGACCTGCCAGGAAATTAGGCCCCTCCTGGCATGTCTCTCACTGAAGCACTGGCACCATTAGCAACGGTGCTGTTGCTTCAGTGTCCCCATTCCCATGGAGTTCTATGGGGATTTACAGTTCCACCGCCACTTGTTTTATTCCGGTGGCACAGGGATATCCGGTGGCAGAATCAGTGTTACAGGGTTGCCGGCAACCCGCTGGTAGCACTGGCGGGTTACCGCTGACCTCGAAATGAGGGCCAGTAACTTATATTGTCTTTTGCCATTCTTCTCTTACGAAGGCTCCACTTGCAACGGTGAAATCATAGAGGTCACAATCTAATCAATAACTCTCTGTCATTTTTGGCTTTGTCTCCTACAGAGTTCAAAGGTAGTCATGACTAATAATCCACTGTTACAATAGAGTTCCTCATCTTAGGTTCTATCACATGGTGGAACTCTTGTTAACCTGGTGCTTTCTAGCTGGTGATGGGGAAACTATTGTAGTCTCTCTCTCCCACTTTCTCTATGTTCACTCGGAGCTTGTGGTCTGTTATGTGGGAAAACTCTGCTCCCGTCCGAACCGTCAAAAATGTTGAGATCCCTAGGAGCAAGCCATTGTATCATGGAGAGCGGCAGAGTAGCTACTCTCCTTTTCCAGCAATGAGTGAAATTTCCCAATTTGACTGCATTAGTGCATTAGACACTGTTCTTCAAGGAATAGCTTCTCCCTACCACCTAGGGCCACCCACCCTACACTTCCTTCCTGACCTGAGACTGAATTATCTGTTTTCCCCTGTTTTCTCCCTCGGTTGCTTATAGATCCCAGTCTGTCTATTTAACCATCCACCTCTTCCCCTGTTGTTAGCTCACTGCTCCCTTGTATCTCTTCTCTCACTTTGTTCTTCCGCCTATGTCCTGTAAAGCGTGCTGTTGCTTCCCAAAGCAAGGTCTGCTAATAATAATAATATTCCTTGCCTTGTCCTTCCTTGACTAGCCAACCATACTTAAATCCTCCATGTGCATGTGTGTATTTGTCTTTTTAGACACACAGCTTTCTTCGTACAGGTACACCAGTAGCCCAGGGTTGCCACGCATGATCTTAGTGTTCTGTTGCGCAAAGCTGGCATCCACGTTTTCATAAGAAAAAGGGTTTGACGTTGTAGTCTATTACCCCGTATGCTAATGATTACGAAGGATGAGCCCCGGAGAAGGTTGGCCTATCGCGTTTCCTTCTCGGAGAAAGCACCCATTCTCTAGATGAATGGCCCCATTCATGTAAAAGGGAGCTGCCCAGGTACACGAGATTCGCAAGGACAGCTTCTTAAGTCACCAGTGGAAGGTAAGAGCAGGGCTCCTTTGCACATTCCCAGCCTACTTACAGTCATCTGCGCTGCCCGTCACTTACTGCTCGTCAACATGGGGTTGGCTCCGCTCCAAGTTCCACAAAAAGCCTGAACTCACCTCGTGACCTCACAGTACATTCACAAAGAAGGCACGCCTGAACCCATTCAACTCAGATTAAATCATAAATAATGAAACTAATCTCCACGAAATGTGTGGGCCCAGGTTCTCATGCAGATAAAAATATAAAGGAAGCCACCATTAGAAAAACGATGTAGAATTAGCGATAACGAGGCTGGACGAGTCTTCTATGGTTAAATCAGTCACTGGACACAGGAAAAGGCTGGGAAGGCAACGTTGGTTTATTTCAATGAAAATAGTTCGTTCCTGCTTCTACGAGAATGGTAGCTCGTATATAGTTTTCGGTTCCAATAAAAACAGCTTTTGGAAATTTCTCAGTCTTTGAATGACTGTACTAATCATTTATACTCAGAAGATATTAGTTAATCAGATGCAGTTAAAACAATGATGCACCGTAGCTTATGTTGGCTGCTCCTTTCAAGGAACACGGGCACCAGTTCTTGGTGACGGCAGGCAGCCTGTTCATGGAATACATAAGACCCGCTGATGTCCACATCATGGTCACGGGAAATATCACAATGGATACGCATTCAGGCTGCTTTCAGGCCATTTCTGTAAGAAGCCATGAGCTAAAGACAAAATACGTGCATACATTATGGCCCAAGATACTCTGCGCCACGAGATCCATATACATGTACAAAATGAGTCACATGGTTGTGACATTCAAATAGAATGAAACCCTCAATAACCGTGCATTTCTGTAGAGTAGACACACCTGGAAAACCAAGCCGGGTTCCAGATCCTAATGCAGTACCCAGTCTACTCCTGTTGCTGAGAACAAGCCCTTTCTGCCTATACCACACCCTGCTGCAGGAGGTAAGTCTTCCATGCCCTGCCCTGGATTGTGTCCTCTCAGTTGGACTGCCTCCTTACCATACCATCAATAACCTACTTGCCACTCTTGTCTGAACTCACTGCTGGGCAATTCTGCTCCTTGAAAGTCCACATGATCTGCAGGAAGTATGTAAAACATATCTGTTAATCACACCACGATAAACAACATTGCGCTGATAGTCGCAGTCACAAGGCTGGACACAATCAAATTGGTCTCGCTCGCACACCCCACTACATTCTTATTACTCCAAGAGATCCCATAGAACACGTTGACGCTGACGCAAGCGCTTCTGAGGCTGGAATCAATCAGGTCTGCCACATCCATGGATCCTCCTTAAAAGATGTGGGACACATCCCACTTCGAGCACAGGTCTAGGCTGGACCTGGGACAACCATACCAAAAAGACTGTTGCAGTCAGCTCGAGTCTCACTTGTGCTTTTCACATGTGTAACATGATTTAAAGTCCGATCTTCTTACGCAAAGGCAATATTATGGCTGCTCTAGTGACCTATCTGTCATGATTTCTATCATACCTGGGGCCTCATTCCGAGGTTGGTGCTAGTCATGGCGCTATTAGCGCCATGACTAGCACCATTACCGGTACCGTGTCCGCCCTGGTTCAACGGGGACTTACCAGTCTAGTCCGATCTTTGCGGGACCGGTAAGTCCCCATTGAAAATACCATTCCCCATTTGAGCCTCTATAGGGCTCGATGGGAATGGGGAGGATGCTAATAACGTACCGTAAATTACGGTACCGTTATTATCTCTGAAGTCCCTTTGCGGGTCCCGTCCTTACACCTGCTAAAACCAGGCGTTAAGGAAGGACCCGCAAAGGGACCTCGGAATAGGGCACAAAGGGATTACCAGCACCGGTGTCATTACTGGTGCCCGGTATCCCTTTGCGCCCGGGTCGTAATGACCCCCCTGGTATGCCAAAGCCTAACCTCCACTCCAAAGGTGGTCTAAACGCCTACCTGCTGCTGTGGCAGCTTTTGAGGCAGAGAGTAGTACTGCATCTGATGCAAGGCTTTGGAGAGAGTTCAATCTCTGCGTTTACTGCAAGGGAAAGCACTACCCATGAGCACCTGACGGGCTTACGATTGGACAATAATGTCATGGGTCGACCTCTTTAGTATCTACAGATTAATATGTATTACCCTTGTGTGTATGATAAACATTAAATGTTATCAATACGTTCCTTACACAGATTTTTTTCACTAAACCAATAAGTATATGCAATTCAAATATTGTTTTTTATAATCATGAATTGACGCACATTATTAATGCTCTCACTCTCTAGTTTAACATTTGTGTATATTTATTCTCTTATAAATGTGTTATACGAGCATTAAAAGAAGTATATACAAACAATATGCATTTCCCAGTATTACCAATAAAGAAGTTGATTAGAGGCCCAGGATCTTCCTTTTCTGTTCACCTTTTAAATGATAAAAATACAACCAATCAACTATGTGTGTAGCCATTGTGGCACAGTAACACCTAAAGTCGTGCTCACACTCATAGTGCTGTGTGACTTGGGAAGTCATGGGGCAGGTGACATTATAAAATAACAGTCCCTGAGCAACCCATTAGACCAAAAGGGTTCACACATTTGCCAAAGGTTCATGGCTTCTATGGGAAGTTAAATTAGAACAAACGGAAAGCAATTTTGAGCCATGGATACAACTTACAAGTAAAGCATTTTAAAGTCCTGTGCAAGGATTCCTCTTGCCCTTCCTCTGTGATTTGATAGATCCACTTACCCTGGCCAGAGGGGTATGAAGGGCAGCACAGTCTACTTTTAGCTGCTGTGTCAACACTCTATGCCCTGCTGAACTCAGTGTGTCACCAGCAGAGAGATGTATGAAAGCCGTACCTAACACAAATGTATCATAGTTTCTCTTAAAGGGGTGTTGCAAACATGGGAAAAATGAGCTTCTATCAGCACTCAAAATATTGAAAAAGTCCAAAAAAGAGAATTTGGAAAAAATGGCAAAGTGCTAAACTTTAGCCCCATGAGCAGTTTACTGTTTCAGGGTGAAGGCATGTGATATCTCTTTTCTTTTTGTTTCCAAAGAGTTCAGTTCTGTAATTTAGTTTTGCCGACAAGGTATTGAGACAAGAATTAAAAATCAGAATTTGGAAAAATTGACAAAGTGCCACTTTTTATGCTCATTGACTACAACTACATTCATGTCATAGAGATTACATCAGTTGCTTGCTCTCTTACCCAGGCAGTCATGACTTGTGGGATCACCTGGTCTTCCAAGCTCTGCCCCCACTGGATGTGAAGTGACGTGATCTCTACATCCTCTGAAAAGTGGGTCCCTTGCTGCCTTGACCAGCTGGTTTATAAAAGATTCAGACCTCCCCATCAGTTCATTTGTTCCACCCCATTTACATTTAGACCAATCGAATCCTAAACAAGTGGGTGCCATTCTTTCAATCAGATGTGCTTGCCTTCCTGTTAATTTTCATTGAGTTGAAGCTAATTTTACTTTGTCAGCTGAACAGATTTAACCTGACGCTCAGACCAGATAATTAGGCACAATTGTCTTCCAACTTCAAACCCCAAAACCAGCACTGCCCATCCCATCCTCTTATAGACCACCGCTTTAGACCAGTATTGAAAGGCCACGAGGATGAAATCACCAATCATCACATCAATGGGGACAGCTGGGATGAGCACACTTGGGCAAAATGGCTCATCCTTTCCTTTCATGCGATTTGTGACATAAGCAATCACCAGAATCAAGACCAGGATAGAGAAAGGTGACCAACAATGGGTGGCACAGAAATTAAGTGTTCTTTTGGCTGTGATTGAGTTAACCCAAGCATTGTAGCAAAACCTGTGACCAAACAGAAAAATAAGAGAAAGCATCTTTTAGGATGCCAATGAGGCACTTATGGACTCAGCAAAAGTGCCATAGAAGGACACTGCTTGCTGGGGCTACACTAAGGTTCTCCGTGCTAACATGGCAACAAATCCCAGTCTCGTGGAAGTCCACAAATCTCCAGGCAGAGGCAGCTGTCACTTATGAGTAGGTATGCAAAGATGAGAGGCTGGCATATAAACATGCCTCCAGCCCTACAGTTCCCACACTTGCAAGAGCGTGCCCAGTAGTACTTTGCTGCTTAAAACCTCCTTGTCAGTAGACAGATTGTGCTAATTCAGCTCAGTCTTTGTCCCATGCAAACCAGACCAGTCTTCTTAATTCGCTGGAGTAATCTGGAAACATCTCTCATCCTCCTCATGGCCTCCAGTGAAAATGATAACACTACCATCTCCTCCCTTTTACAGTCATGCTTACAACATGTTTTGGCTGTCCTAGGAGGTGGTCATCCTGCAATGATCGTGCACACAGTTCCCCAATTGCCTACAGGTTTTGGTGCCCTTGAACCATGGGGATGGACTCTAGGGACTGTTTCGGAAATGGAGGTAGTGGGATTTAAGGGAATGGACAGTGGGAATTCGTGGGATTAAGGTTGCAGAAGATGAGTAACACTGGGGACAGTTGAGGATAGGGATGGAAGTAGGGTTTTGGGTGACAAACACTGAAAACCTTTTTGAGTTAAGCTGATGGTAGAGTTTTAGTTGAGGAAAACTAGGGACTGTGAGGGTTAGGCTGGTAGTAGTGTGTTTAGGGATGGAAACTGGGAGTAGGGAGGTATAGAGTTTTATGTGACACCAATGTATATGAAAAATATAATTGTATGTGAAGATTTTCTGTAGTATGGTGTCTCTGCTCATTAGACTACCAATAGTGAGAACCAACCCTCAACGTATGTTGGCCACATGTCCATTATCCCCACTGTCCTTGCCTTTCTTCTCCTGTGGTAGCTTGGGGCATTTTATTCTATTACAATGTGGTTCAGCATGCAGTATAATATCAGATGGGTATTGAAGGACTTCCCAAGACTTATGTAGGCAGTGGAAAATTAGTTCATGACTCCAATTGCTTGGCTCCTCAGGTTGTCCCATATATTGGAATGACACATAGGTAGAGGTAAGGTTTAGATACTGAAAAACAGGTTAAACTGCCATACGTCTTCAAACTGGTGAAAAGGAAGGATGTGCCTCCTTTAACCCTTTAAACCTTGTTCACATTTATTTGATCCAGCATCTTCTTTTACAGGAAATTGGGGCCATTGGGATACTAACATTTACCTCTACTTTCAGAACAACATTTAAATGACAACTCTAAATATTGTGCATGCATACTATACATTTTCATTTTGATTAATTTGGATTTCTGGGGTGGACATGTAGATTCTGTGTACACCAACATAAATGAAATACATAAATGCAAAACAAGTACATGGGGATAAACTATGCCTACTGTCAATTAATCTCACAATGTAGTAGATCATTGGTCAGTGTACCACATTGGACATACACTGCCACAACAGAGAAAAGGTCAACAATTGGTTTGGTCCGCCTTAAATCGAGGGACGTTTGTGCAAGTAAAACAAGTAAATGTGTGTCTGTAAAAAAATGAATATTACGACAATAAGCTGTTTTTGTATATTGTTTAATTTGAAAAGTGCAGTCATTGGTTGATGAACAATTAACCTTTTGCAGTGATACAACACCCTTTGTCTCAGCAAGCAGCTTCCTGGAAATGTCATTCTGCCTTCCTCATCACGACAGACCTAAAGAAAAACGAACTGCTCCTCTCCATGATGTCCACAGTGTAACACTAGAATAACACGGGATTAGCCCATAATTCTGTGGCAAAAAATGGCAAACACGAAAATGCTGAATTGCGAGGTGCACATTTATTTATTTATTTATTGGTCACTTGTTAGGCGCTTACACAATTAGCAAAACAGTTTCAAAGCGCCCACATGGAAAACAGGATGGGGACAGGGGAAAGTAGACAATGAATTACAACAATGATGAATAATTAAATTAAAAGTACAAACAAATAATCAGAACAAGGGAAGGGGAGACAAACCTACTATGCCTTGTGAGTGTTCAGAACGTGCAAGTGCAGAGGGGAGGGGATGAGGGATAGCTGCTTTAATGCTCATGGAGAAGTGATCAGGATAAATGCTAAGAGGAGAAGAACGGAAGTGCAACCACCCATGGGTAGTAAGTAAGTGCAGCAGAAAGGCAGCTGCTGGGATGAGAGATGTGGTGGGTTAAGGCCCCAAGGACACATAAGGGCCCTGCACGACAGTCACACTGCTGTAAGATTACTAGGGAAGAGAGGAGGAGAGGGAGGAGGTAAAGCGAAATGGTGATGAGCCTTTTTCAGAACTTAAGGAGGTCATGCTCAAGATGCAGAAGGAGAGGGAGGCTGTTAGGAGGGAGCCAGCTGAGGAAACTGCTCGCCCACCAGCTCTCTGTTTAGAAAAGCGCTTAATATGCAGGGATTTGGTGCCAGAGGAACGGAGGAGTCTAGAAGGGGAGTATTTGGTCAGGAAGCGTTGAAGATAGAGTGGTCCCCGGTCCCAGATAGCCTTATGGATGATACAGAGGGATTTTAATTCGATCCCTGCTGAGACTGGGAGCCAGTGAAGTCTTTGTAGGGCAGGATAGATGCAGTCTGTAAAGACCGGAGGGTGGGTCTGTACTTCTGCTCTCTATATGGTAGAGGAGAGGCACAGAGGACCCCAGCCAAGATTCTCTATTATTGGTGCATGGTCGAGCAATCAAGGCTTAGCTTCTCAGGAGGTGATGCGGGCTTGTTCTTAAGTACAGTGTAGTCCCCAAGCACCCACAAAGGAATGTCTGCACATTGTATTAGTTAAAACACAGTCTTTATATAATTAATATTCAAGGTTATGTACAATATCACGATAACTCACTTTGTACTCGGTTATCTATAATGGCAAATATACAGTTCTACGTGGTACCACAATTACTATTAGATCTCTTTAAAGTGCATCAACTGGATGGTTAAATGTGACACACATCAGTTTGTAAAGGAAACCAACAATAGATATAAGAGGAAAGCAGTTGGTTAGAACAATTGGCAGAATACTGGCCCTGATACCTAGACACAGTTATGTGTGGAGATCCCCCCCACCTGGGCAACGTGTAGAATAAAGATATATCACAAGCCCAGTCCATATAATGTTCACAAGAGACTTTCCAATAGTTCTGCAACCTGACATTGTAGCGTTCCTCGTCGGGGAATCAACGGCCCTTCTTGAGTGCCCTCCGTTTAAGGCAGGAGTCACGGGTTGTCGAATGTCTGACAGTGAACAGGGTGAACTGTGACGGTGAAGTGGCAGCTTCTTTCCTAGCGGTGCTCGTCGACAGTGATGCGTAAACCTCCTGCAAGGAAGAGGTGTGCGGGGCACCTCGGTGTCAATAGTTCAGGACCCCAAAGAGTTTGAAGAACAGTGGCCCAGCAAGGGTGTCGAGTCGTCGGGGTCTCTGTGGTCTTTGGGTGGCGGGAAACCCACCGGCGGATGCTCCTCGGTGCGTCGACAGCCTGGCCTTCTCCGGCAGGATAAGGCGGGCGGCGGTGCGGACGAGCGCGTCCATGAATCGAAGGTTCTTAGGCAACGGAAGCATGTTGGCTCCAGTCGGTGACGGCGGTCGTCAACAGTGGCAGATAACAGTCCGGGGGCTTTTCTTTGGGATTCTGCAGCAGTCCCCGTCTCCGGTCAGCAGCCTGTCGTAGGTTTGTCTACCAGGGAGCTTTGGCAAAGATCAGCTGGTGCACAAAAGTCCCTCGTAGCTCTGGAAGAGGGCGCCTTACCAGGTCCTCTATGGGTCAGTCCTTGGAGACGCAGCACCTTTCAGATTGATGAAGAAGGGTAACATCAATTCTTCTCTTCCAGCAGGCTTGAAGGTTAAGCTTCAGTTTCACTCCAGTTACTCTTTGTAGTTTGGACTTCAGCTTCTGAACACGACTCCTAGCAGTGAGAGTTCCCCAGATGTACTGTTGATCTCCCATTTATTCCGCTGGGTCATACTCAAGCATCCAATCACTGCGAAGAGCATTCATGCAGGCAGGCAGCCAATCAGATGCATAGTGCATTCAGGCCTCTCACTTCTCTCCAGACACTCACAACAAGTTATGTGTATTAGGAAAAGTACCCAGCCATTCAACAGTCCACATTGCCTTCATACCAGTTTCTGGCAGGGCTGTCTCAGTCATTGTGTCAAACACCAGAAACTAGACATCCACAACAAGAAGTGCATATTCGTCACACACTCCATTCACCCAGGTCCCACCCACAGGCGTACCCACAACATACAATCGTTGGGAAGGCTCCAGCCAGTCTGGTCAGCACTTCCCCACACTACCATATATGGAACTTCCATCCAACAGCCAGTCAGGGGGAAGGGACAGAGTCAGGGCTTCCCGAGACTTCCGGAAGATCAAGGTAACTGGCGATGGAAGGCAAGAGGCCATGGGAGCCTTCTTGTCTCCATCAGGAATCTACCGATTCCAATAACAGGGGCCTGGGAATCCCAAAATGGAGGACGCTCAGGGCACCAGTCAATTCAGTACGGAGCTTCCACCAGCCCCTACCCTGCTCTGTGGGCCACACACAGGTGCCCAAAAACATACACTAGGGGCACAGGGTGGTACCCACCCATGAGTGCAATAAGGGTATCCCATGGGTCTCTTCACCAAAACCAAAAGAGAGAGCTGCACTGCCAGGAGTCCCACATGAACTCCTGCACGGAAAACACAACAGAACACATGATAAAAACAGTAAAGGACAAGGATACGGAGGCCCTGTCCCTCCGATGCATTTCCAGCATCACACAGTCCCCTGGCTTGAGGTCAAGAATAAGTCTTGCTGCCCTATTCTGGGTTAGCTGGAGGGGTTGCAGGGTGGAGGAAGAAAGATTAAGGAGGAGGCTATTACAGTAGTCTAGCCTGGAGAGAACCAGAGCACGGGTAACATTGAGTGTCTGAAAGAAGGGGAGGAAGGTTAGATGCCCTTTGAGAAGGAAGAGCTGAAAGTCGGACTTCTTGACAATGTCCTGAATATGAGGGGTGAAGGAAAGGGAGGAGTCTAAGAAGACTCTGAGATTCCTAGCTTCAGTGGATGAGGGTAGGGGGACCCATGGAGGTAGGCCTAGTGCAGGGAAGAAGTATGGTGCAGGAGACCCAATAGGGAGAGTCCCAGTTTTGCTGGCATTGAGTCGGAGGTCATAAGCAGTGCACCAGGCCTGGATGGCAGAGAGACAGTCAGGAATGAAAGAAGGTGCAGGTGTGGGAAGTTTGAAGAAAAGTTGTGTACCGTCAGCGTAGCACTGGAAGTGGGGGGAGAAGGAGGAAATGAGTCGTGCCAGCAGAGAAAGGTCTATGTGAAGGGGCCAGGGCGGGAGAATGGCACCCTGGGGGACACCACAGGTGGCAGAGGAAGAAGGGGAGGAGAAAAGGCCCAGAATGGTTTTGGAGGAACAGTCAGTTAGGAAGAAGGTAAGCCAGTCCAGTGCCCGCTCCAAGATGCCAAGGGTGTCATGGAGCCTTTTTATCAGGAATGAATGGTTAACTGTGTCAAATGTGGAAGAGAGATAAAGAAGGATGAGGACAGCAGAGGAGTTGGAGTCAAGAGATGCGTGCTGTTCTTCATGGGTGTACAGAATAGTAGTTTCCCTGCCTCTGGATGCTCGGAATCCAGACTGGTGGTCATGTAGGCTGCCAACAAGTTCGGTATGAGAGTTGAGTTGGGGAAGGGCAAGCTTCTCGAGCAGTTTTCCCAGGAAGAGGGTGATGGAAATGGGGAGGTAGATGCCTGGGCAGGAAGGATCTGCAGAGGGTTTTTTAAGGAGGGGCGCACAAGGGAGTGCTTAAGGGAAGATGAAAAAAAAACAGTTGCAAAGGAGTAGTTGCAGAGATCAGGCAGAGCAGGGGCGAGAGAGGCAATATTTTCCTTGATGGTTCTGAAGGAGCAAGGGGCAACCTGTTTGGACGAGACCTTCATGGAGTTGACAACTCTGATGACTTCTTCAGGCGAGACAGGAGTGAAGGAGGGGACGGAGGAAGGAGGCGGGTGAATGGTATGGGGGAAGAGGGGAAAGGTTGGGTTGGGAGAGTGCGTGACAAGGCTGTTCAGTATGTCCTGGGTTTTGGAAGTGAAGTGAAAGTTGAGTGCATTCCAAAGGGCATGGGAAGAAGTAGGGGCCGAAGATGCTATGGATGGGTTGACAAGTTCCCTGCAGATTTTGAAGAGTTCAGCCGTGTTGTTGGACGCATTGGACACTCATGCCTGAATGTGGGCTCTTTTTTGGCACGGATGGAGACTCTGTAATGTCTCTGGATCAGGCGTCAGGCCAGTTTGTCAGACGCTGAGCCTGGAGTGTACAACTTCTACTCAGAAGCTCAGCAGCCCTGCACTTATGTTTTTGGTTTGCAAGATCGGAGTTGTACCAGGACAGGTGCACATTTCCATGCAATTATATGTAGAGGAGGGGGGTTAGGGAAATGCAAATTATAAGATAGTTATGGGGAAATGCGGGGGTCTCCCCCACATATAATTGCAGGTAAATGTGTGAGAAAAAAAAGATTCAGCATTTTCGTGTTCAACATCTGAAAAAAAACACATTGCCCATCCACAAAGTTTTTGACTGAGTGCATGGTGACATATGACGACTTTGCATAATTATAGCTCTACATGCTTGCACTGTAGCTTGGGGTTTGAGTGGTGGACTTTGAAAAATTGAGCAACCTGAGAGCCAAGTTTAAGTCTCGCCCTCAGTGCACTTTTTTAATGTCCTAATGATGCCGCCAATGTAAGCGATTTTTTATTAACAGGAGGAGGTTTAGCCCCCTAATTAAAATAATTCCAAAAATGAATTGCACTCTACATTTTATTTATTAAAGCAGTTAGCCTCCCCGTTCAGTGCCCGAGGAGAACTGTCAAAGCGCTTGAGAGGTCCAGGTAGTCCCTCCCAGGATCCAATAACTCTTCCACTATTTCCCCTTCTGCTTTATTGATTTGTATTCAGTGATATTGTAAAAATGATTTCCCTATAAATATTCATGGCTACATGACAAATAATGCATGTGGCAGAGAAATGAAAGCCTAAGAGGATGTTTTGTTTTTGATGAGTAAATATGCTACAGGGTGCATGCTGACATATGGTGACATACCAGGCATTGTCTGAGCTTATGTACCCATCTATGTAGGCATTATAATCATGGCATCTGTAGTGTGGTGTTTTGAAAGCTCACTTCTGAAAAGGAAGCAGCCAGAGATCTTGATAATAATGTCACCTCCTCCAATGCCTTTATAAAAAAAAGCCAGCCCATGCGGACTCAATATTTAATTTTGTTGATTTTGTTTTTCTATCTACAGACAATAGGACCCACGGACGACTATGCGGTATTCATTGATTGATTGAAATCTCTGCTTTTGAGATATACAATAAGGGGTTATTAATGGATGGCACTACAAGTGGGGTGCAGAAATGACCTTCACAAGTATATTGTGACATATTATTAACTATGGGGTCTGTGCTCAAAAGCACAATCATCCTGCTTAAACCGAATGCCAACTTAGAACTGCCTGGTGACTGTGCACAATGAGTACTTATGTGTGTGTTATTCTGCATATTTGGAAAATGTTCTTAGTTTGTCTCACTGGGAGAAATCAATTGATTCATGAACTCATATGCAGTGGTTAGGATCCCAATGGTCCCGTACTGTCCATTCATGGGACCCACTGCTACACCCCAGAAGGCTTCTAAGCGGCATGAATTAGTGCCATCCACATGTGAAACATTAGTGAGGGAGGTCATGGTGCTCATGCCTGTTGGACAATATGTGCCCCCCCCCCAACAACGAAGATCTCGGTTTCACTAATCGATGGACCCTCATCTGCTTATGTTTTCTTGTTCGGATGAACATCCCTAATACATATGGATACAAATAGTTTAGAAGAGAATGTGAAAGGAAACACACTGCACAATAACATAATATATTAGGAATATGTGAGATGTTGATAATCTTATCCCTGTAAGAGGGAACATTGATCATTCTCATTAATACGAAAGAGGAAGTGGAGGTTCTAGGGATGTATTGTACAATAAAACAAACAATCATATATCTAGTATAAGAAAGAGCAACAAGACAGGTACTCATTGAGAAGGAAAGCATACATTCCATATTAAATACAAAGTATATGTAAACCACCAGCCAGGGGGATGGTGTTGACAGTGACAACATGTCCAAGGGTAATGAAAACAGCACATGTGGAAAAAGTGCACAATCACGAGAATTTAAAGTACCTTGGTAGGAAACACGCATCTGACAGTGGTGGCAGCTGTGTTGCAACGTGGAGCATTTCTACACCAGGCCTGTTAAAAAGAGGAAGACCAGAGCAGTAAAAGTATGAGTCCTACTCATAACAGGTGTATTTGAAGAGTGCACGTTCACCCCAAGAGGGGCATATTGTCACGGTTGAAAGATAACAAATGTTTATTGTCAACTAACTTCAAATGCTCATTTGTATCACCCTCAGAGGAATAAAGGGCTGAGTGGACCTGCTGGGATTCAAGCCTGTGGCCATAAACTCATACAACAGCCCATGTAATGGATGCATTAGTCCACTGAGCCACAAACCCAGCCGCATGTTCTGTGGGAACAAAGCGTTGACAGCACGCCACCTCCCAAGCTGGGCTTGGTCAGGATTCCCGTGATGCTTGAGATGAAATTCTCTGAGTTAAGGAGGAGCATGGATGTTAGCAGTGGGTTCCCATGTGCGCCCGAAATCATGAATGGTGGTACCAGGAATAACATATCTGTTTAGTCCCATATTCTAGGGAGGTGCCTAGGAGGATCGAGGCTAGTGGTGTAGCCAACCAATCTGGAAAATGGCTTGGGTGGTAAAACATCAAACAAGAGATGTGAAATTCAGAATGGCTTTAATTCCAGGAAGTGTGAAACCTGAACATTTAAACAGCAAGGTTTAAATGCCAAATGATTTTGAAATAACCCATCTAGCGAGATCATTTTTGAGGTATACTTGATAAATTATGGGTAGACAGCCAGACTTATTATCCAACCTTCCAATTTGGAGATTCCCTGTGACGTTGGTCAGAGTACAGTTTGGACTTAGTTTTGCGATTTCAGGCTTTGAATGACTTCTATATGTCCCCATTGAATCTGATGATTGAAGGAGGGCATGCTACTTGAGGGCAAACTGAGGACAGGAAAAATGCGAGGATGAATGCCAAAGGAACAAATACATGTGCTCATCTTGGTAGAGGCTTGGATTGCTTCAGAAAAAAACTGATTGAGCAGTAGGAAGTAGTTATACCCAATTGACCTGCATTGCAGAAGAAAGGCACCTCAGGTAGTGTTCCATTGTCTGGTTAAAACATTCCGTGAGTTGAGTTAGATTGGGGATGGTGGCATGATACTAATGCCTGCTCTACTTTTGTAGACTGTGATGGTGAAAGATAAAATTCCGGAATACATTGGCCATCTCAGAGGATGTGGGAAGCCAGGGAAATGGGGATAAATGGGCCATCTTCATAAAACAGTCAACGGTTACCATAATTGTCATGCAACCTGTAGAGGCTGGTAAATCTTTGACAAAATCAGTTGTAACGGACTTGTGCTGGTGGAATAGGCAGTTGAAGCAGCATCCCAATCAGCAAGGTGGTGTAATATTTGCTTTGTGCACATACAGAACAAGAGGTCACAAAGTCCCTGGTGTATCTTCACATAATAGGCCACCAAATCTGATGTTGTACTTATTGTATGTTGTTGCTACAACAGGTGTCGTGGCAGCAGGTCTGCTGTCATGAAACCAGAAGTGAACCTGGTGTTGGAGAAGTGTTGTAGGTATAATTACCCAATTCTCCTTTAGGACGTATCCATTGACTCACCTTGTCCTTTCCAAGAAGCACAGCCTGAGAGCAGACGTCTTGATTTGATGCTTCCTGCTCTGTGCAGAGCCTGTCGATGCAGGTTTGAATCCTGGCAGTGCTAAACTCAGCCTTTCATCCTTCCGAGGTCGATAAATGAGCACTGCACATAGTGGGTAAATAATAAGCAGCGCTAATATGCCTGAGGGTTCGTAGCGCTATATAAATGCAAAATTATTATTATTATTATTGGAGCGCCTGGATGGAACACTGCTGTGTGGAATGTTGCTGCAAGAGTGCCTGAGTGTTTTCCGGGAATGTCAGTTGGTGGCTGAGACCCTGAGTGCATGGGAGCCGGTGGATGGTTCCCTCACCGCTTGTTCACCTTGTCAACCTGGATTCCAAGTAAAGTACTTCACTTCCCCAACTGCTGTATCTGGACTATTCTTTGCAGCATCTTTTCACTGGCAACAAGCTGGCTTGGAAGGAAGGGCCAGATACCTGCGGCTGTACCTGAGTAAAGGCAAAAGGAGAGTGAGACGAGGGAGAGGAAACATCCAGCATTGTAAGGACTGGCAAGAGGCAGCTTGGGGCAGATCGAGGCTGCAAGTGGCAACCAGGGGGCCCTATTAGCAGTTGGGCTGTCTTCCAGCATCTGGACGCCTGAGGTGGTTGGGGCAGCCTGTACTCAAGCCTGGGAGAGACACATATTAACAGTGGCTGGGGAACGTTACTAAAGTCGGCCGAAGGGGATGGCAGAGAAAAATCAAGGTGACTGTCACGTGAGAGATACCTAAAAATTTGGCGGCCTTCATTGGTCTGGGAGAGACTATCAAGATACATTGGCAACTAGGCACCAGGGACCTCCGGGGCCGTGTTCATGCAAGGTATTTGTGACTTGAACGGCCTTCCATGGCCAGGATAACATTGTCTGGCCTCTTCCCCACAGAAATGTTGGGCTATCGGTGTGGGGCTGGTCTTAAGAGGGGATGCGTGGTAGCTGCTGTGGACTTACCAAAGCCGCTGGGGAGCATTGAAACATTCTCCGGTGGAATGGGCAGGCGAAAGAGCTGGAAAGCAGCACCCTTTCTCAGGTCTGAAGGCGGGAGATGACCTCCCAGGGGCCGGTGTTCTCTGTGGCACTTCGCCTTGTGGAGCTTGGGAGCACTGTTCCCTGTGGGACCTTGCGGTAAATGATGATATTAGCTTCGAGATCTACCGTTGGACATCTGTCACGTCTTCAGAGATGCTTTCCTCTGCTTGTTTCGCAAGGCGTTCAGCAAAGGAGGAATAGGTCTAATGTGGCCTGTGCTGACGGTGACTTACCAGAGGTGTTTGGGTGCCTTGTAGTGTACTCCTGGAGAATGGGTTGGGAGGGCACAGGAACTGCAGCGCAGCACCCTTTCTCAGGTCTGAAGGCCGGGGGATGACCTCACAGGGGCGGGTGTTTGTTGGGGCACTTCGCCTTGTGAAACTTGGGAGCAGCGTACCCTGTGGTACCTTGTGGCAAATGATGACGTTAGCTTGGAGGTCTACCTGTTGGACGTCCTGTTACATCTTCAGAGGGGCTTTCCTCTGCTTGTTCAGAAAGCGTTCAGCAAACGAGCAAGAGGTCTAATGCAGCCTGCGCTGACAGCACTGCATCTGTTCTGGAGGGCTCCATAAAGTCAGGGAGGTGATCACTATGAGGATCCATTCGGTGCCAGCAACCGTAGAGGAGGAGTGTGGCCCATTAGCTCACTGAGGAGCTAACTCATGTTATCGGAGGACACAGTGAGCTGTGGTATCAACTGAATTTCCCAGTTGTGGAGGTGGGATCGAGTTGCCATCCACTTGCAAACTCATTCAGTATGCGCAGCATTAGCAGGTACTGTGCCCAGGACCATGTTTTTGTGAGTGCTGCTCACTTGACAAGGAAGAATTGCTGAGGCATTGGGAGGAGCCATGGGACTTCTTCCCGTCATGTGCATCCAGCCTTGGAGATCCCAGAAATAAATATGTGCCCATTCTGGAGGAGTTGGACTCAGATTTGGTAGCCTTTTCCAGGGTCCTTCAGTACAGGTCCCCAAAGAATAGTGTTAGTTTTGTCATGTAAGGCCTGGTAATTGGTTGACTATGTCTGTTTTGAAATTGGGGCAACTTTGCCAGTTATGGATCTCCTTTTGGAGCAGTTGTGGGGGTGTTAGCTTGTGTCTGGTTGAATATTAGGGCACCTGGCAGAGCCCTGAAAAACCCAGGTGGGTATTCTTAGATAAACAAAACCAAAATTTCAGGGTGAGAGGTCACACTATTCCAGCATTATAACAGATATAACAGTCATTTCGTACTGCATTTCTTTCACTAAATGTATTTTAATGACATCTGGATAATGTTGGTGGGGATAGAGCACCCAGGGGTATTAGAGAAAACAATACAGATAATTCTTTAATGTGATATAGGTTGAAAATAAATTCAAATTTTACACATAAAACAAATTACATACATTAATATCAAATCATATAAATACAGCTCATCAGTAAATATAACAAGCAGAAAGAAAAACAGCATTATTAAAATGTTTGATTATACAAATAAAGAAGTCATCATAATAAAATATATATGTCAATGTCTTTTCCAGATAATCTGTACAATCTTGACCGCATAGACTAATACATAGGCAACTTTCCACCCTGTTAGGCTCAGATTTGTATGGAGATAATGTGAAATTAGTAGTCAACCTCATTCCAGACAGTATAACTTGTCTGTTCCTGACACCATCGTACTCAGATAGCTCAGATCAGGGAGCCCAAACATACTTCTATCTGTTGCCAAACATTATATAGTGCAATAAACAAATGCATATTGCAGGTGTTAGTACAATAAAGCCAAAATGATGTTTCACAGATAGTTAGTGGATTGTGTGCAAATTCACCAAGGTATAATAAAATTGTCTGATTTAAAGTCTGACATTCCGTTAAGAGATGTTTGGCAGTCTCCAGGCATTCAGGGGATTTGCATAGGCGACAGACTCGCTCCTTGGCAGGAATATTGTCCCTAGGTCCCAGGTTGCTCAAAGTGGGCAGTTGTTCCAATCTAAACAAAATGATAAAACGTCTAAGCCTTTTAGTAGGGCAAAGATACAGATAAGCTTGGGGTTTCATATAGGTGTAAACTCTGTATTTTATGAATTGGTAGGTCTTTAGACTGCTCAGATGTGAGAAAACAATACAGATAGGTATGATCCAGTGGAAAAACTGGATCTCAATGGAATAACAACAACAGAAAACTTCTACTACTAGTCAATCATTTCAATTGTGCAGTCATAAAAATAAACATAAACCAACATAAATGGACATATATACAAAAAGCACTTTAACAATGCTTCAATTGTGCACTGTTCAAATGGTGATATCGTCGACACAACGGTGTTTCGGCCTAGAAGAGCTGTATGGTGCAGTTTTGTGAGCAGGCCTTCATCAGGACGTGTGATGGAATGAATGGTTGTCCCGGGATCTCTATCTATAGACAACAAATGGGGAGTGGTAAGTGGAACAGTGACCTCAAATAAAAATGATTGTTCACAAAGCTCCCTTAGGATGCTGAATTAAAAATTACACAACAAGGCTCCCTTATGGAGGAGCCTAGATCTTACCAAAGACTTATCCAGTGCCAGGGTAAGCGGGAATATCCATCATGGGTATAGATCTCTGTAGGGTTTTAAATGCGCCGTTGAGGGAACAAATGTGTACCTGTAACGAAATATAGAGACCTATAAGGGTTCTATACAGATCATGGTACCATGTGTGAGTAAATGGAGACATGGGTAAATCAAATGGTAAGATGTATCTTCTTTGCTGGTAATGGTGGAGACACCCACTGTAGATGGTAGTTCCTACCCCAGATTGTCCAAAAGTGACACTATCTGTGTACGAAAAATGCACATGGGTGAGGATATTAACAAACCTAAAGCACGTGTCATATATGCATGAAAAGGTAACTCATATTATTATTAGTATAGAGGTTTTGTCTGGGCGGCGTACTAGGCTAAGCCCAAATTAATGGCCTAAAAACAGGATGCAGGTATTCTACTTACTTTCGTAACTCGAAGTGTTCGTCTGGGCTAGGCAGGGGGGCGCAGCGTCTCTGGACCCGAACGCTGCGAAAGTGAAACAATGGCCATGACGACCGTGGGTAATTAAACCCGTGGGTTGTGTTGATAGGTTCACCTGTGGCACTCCCCTAGTGGGGCGTCATCCAACCTGTAACCAATCATTGACTGCCACGGGAGCCTGAGAAGGTGGGCCCGCTAGCCGCGTTGGCCTGGGGCATGAGTGCTGTGTGCTGCAGGGCTGGCATAGTGCGTGCAAGTAGCACGTACGCTGCAGAGCCAAAACAGCGTGCAGGCACCTAAGCTTCAAATGTGCACTGCCGTGAAAGCGTCAAAGCGCATTTAATGCAAAACAAGTAATGTGATAGCCCGAGTAGATGACAAAGGAGCCTTTAGTGTGGGAACCAAAATGTGTGAAGGAACATATCGAAAACAACACATCTGATGGTAGAACACTGTGTGCGAGTCTCAATAGCAACAATGGGTATGTACGTTGTCAAAGGCTTATCAACATACAAAATGGAGGCGCCCTATGTATATAGCAATACTAAACAGGCAATGCTGTTATAGTGAAAGCCCAAATTAATGGCCCAAAAAACAGGACGCATGGTATTCTACTTACTTTCGTAACTCGAGGGGTTCGTCTGGGCTAGGCAGGGCGGTGCAGCGTCTCTGGACACGAACGCTGCAAAAGTGAAACACTGGCCATGACGACCGCGGGTAATCAAACCTGTGGGTCGTGTTGATAGGTTCAGCGGTGGTTCCCGGGGGGGACAATGGGGGCACCCCAAGAGGCGGCCCAACAACTAGGACAATATATGAGGACTCGACAATGGTACTCGAACCAGCCATGAGACAACAGATCCCTATCTTCAACCTATCATCCAGAACACTGACTCCGTCAGAAGAAAGAAAAGGCTTGTCTTTCGTACCATCAGCTCGGGCAAATCCTTTTCAAGCCGAAATTGAGATGAAGAGATTTTTCCGGAATATCAGACTTAAGTACCTCTTCTAAGTATACCTACCAGATCACCAAGAGTCTACATCTCAGAGCAACGAAGCACCCGAGAATACCACTGGCTTCAAGCCCAAATCAGTTTTTATGCCACCACCACATACCATACTGGCAGAGTTTGAAACTTTTGAAAATTTGGTCACTAAAACATTGAAAGAAGGTTTGATCCAAAGAAATTATTACCAGGACAATCTCACACGAGATGAAATAAAATCCCTAGCAGACCTCAACCAAGATCCCTTTATTACTCTGAAACCGGCTGATAAAGGAGGTGGGATCGTCATTATGGATACAGCTGACTACAATAAAGAATGCCTGTGTCTTCTGGCTGACAAAACATCATATAAGATCATGGGGAGAGATCCCACCACTAGACTCCAGGAAGAGATTACCAATTTAACCAAACAGGCAGAACAGGAAGGTTGGATTTGCGAGGGAGAACATCATTTTCTAAACAAAACACACCCAAAAACCCATGCATTCTATATTTTACCCAAAATCCACAAGAACCCAAGACAACCACAGGGAAGACCTATAGTCTCTGCATGCGACTCTCTCCTAGAACCTTTATCTTTATATACAGATTTTTTCCTGAAACCGTTTGTGAGTAAGATGCCATCCTACATCAAGGACTCTACCAACGTCATACTAATACTACAAGGCCTCGAATTACCACAACATTGTATTCTGGCCACAATGGACGTTGAAGCTCTTCATACCTAGATACCACCAAGAGAAGGTCTAGAAGCTCTCAAAATTTGTCTCAATAATAGGATTGATGTGACCACAACACCTACAGATTTCATCCAAGAATGTGTCAGACTTGCCATGTTGGAGAATTTCTTTCTTTTTAAGGATCAACTATACCAACAAATTAAAGGTGTCAGAATGGGGGCTACTTTCGCCCCAGATGTCGCTAATCTGTATATGGCCCAGTATGAAACAGACTATATACACAATGATCACAACCCCTTCAAATCACAAATACTCCTATGGTGACAGTACATTGACGATGTCTTACTCATATGGACTGGCACAGAAGCTAATTTGGGTCTTTTCCATCAATGGCTCAATCAATGTAATGGCCATATTCGGTTTACTATCGATTTGGGCTACCAGGCGGTGAATTTTCTTGATTTGCACATTTATAGATCAGGTAACAATCTCCAAACCAAACTCTATAGGAAACCTACCGACCGCAATAGCTTACTGCATTTTTCTAGTTATCACCCCCAGGGGCTTAGATACAATCTACCTTACGGCCAGTTTCTTAGAATCAGATGGAACTGTTCAAGCAAAGAAAAATACGAGCAACATGCCAACGGCCGACAACATCGGCTGAAGGAGAAGGGATACCCCAAGAAATCCATTAGACAGGCAAGAAAAAGGGCACTGAACACTGACAGAACCATAAGCTTGACACCCAAGGAGAAAACTGAAATGAATAGACTGGTCTGTTTTACCACTTACAGTCCTTTGAGTAATCTCACCAAACAAACAATCAATAAATACTGGCATTTGATAAAAAAACAAGGGTACCCTGGAGAAAAAGGCAATTTTTGCATTAAAAAAGAACAGAATCTAAGGGACACGTTAGTCCATACCTACATCGAAGAAACCAAGACACCGAACACACTGTGCGACCTCCCTAGTGTTGTGGGACACTATCGGTGT
The DNA here is from genome assembly GCF_040938575.1 of Ambystoma mexicanum. NCBI lineage: Eukaryota > Metazoa > Chordata > Amphibia > Caudata > Ambystomatidae > Ambystoma > Ambystoma mexicanum. Next base: position 711,046,537 of record NC_090933.1, read on the forward strand.
GGCACCTGTGTGGCATGCCGCTATACCAACCCCACCAAAACTTTCGACTACAAGGTCTACCATCGCATTTTACAGAGCCACACCAACTGCAATAGCAAGTTTGTGATCTATGGAATACAATGCCTGTGTCACTTACTATACATAGGGAAAACTACCAGACCAGTGAAACAGCGGATTTCAGAGCACAGATCCTGTATTAAGAACAAAATACCGTACAAGCCCTTGTTCGACCATTTCAGTCGACTAGGACACACAAATGATGACATCTCCTGGACCATTATACAGCAACTAACTCCACAAAAAAGAGGAGGGGACAGGGATAAAGCTCTGACAAGACTAGAGCAACAGTTAGTTCGCAAACTTGACACCGTCAGAACAGGCTTAAATATATCTGTGGAATGGAAACACTTTTACAACCAGTGAAGTGCAATGGATTTGTCATCTTCCATGTTGACCTCCACAGATTCTATACACCATGGTACTATGGGTTTTTTGCTCTGTTCATTGCTGGGCAGGAATGATATACTATCTCATGTTTAGCAGGCCACTCACTTATAATTTATTTTGTGTGGTTTCTCTGCATCTAGACACTTTAACAATTTGTTGTCATCTACCTGGTTCTTCAGCCTATTTTGTCCGCTCTGCAGACTTGTCTTATGGTGAGACACGACTAAACAGCAATGATGTTTATATCTTGTTGTTGCAAGCTTTTGCATCCCCATACCTCTTTTTGAGAACCAATGAACAAATGTTTTTCTCCCAACATGGTCTAATGAAATTGTTAAGTCAGACATGAGGTGTAACGGGATAATGTTGGCAAATTTGTTCTGAACCTGAGTCAGCATGCGCACGCATTGCCTGTATATGTTCGTTTTCTGAAATTTGATGTACAAATGGTTCACATTTTGATTAATTGAAGATTTTAAGCCTGACTCGATTTCACTATAACGGCATTGCCGGTATAGTATTGCTATATACATAAGGCGCCTTCATTTTGTATGATGATAAGCCTTCGACAACATACAGACCCATTGTTGCTATTAAGACTCGCACACAGTGTTCTACCATCAGATGTGTTGTTTTCGATATGTTCCTTCACACATTTTGGTTCCTACACTAAAGGCTCCTTTGTCATCTACTAGGGCTATCACATGTTTTGCATTAAATGCGCTTTGTCACTTTCACGGCAGCGCACATTTGAAGCTTAGGTGCCTGCACGCTGTTTTGGCTCTGCAACGTACATGCTACTCGCACGCAGTATGCCAGCCCAGCTGCACACAGCACTCGTGCCCCAGGCTGACGCGGCTAGCGGGCCCGCCTTCTCGGGCTCCCGTGGCGGTCAACGATTGGTTACAGGTCGGATGACGACACACTAGGGGAGTGCCACCGCTGAACCTATCAACACGACCCACGGGTTTGATTACCCGCGGTCGTCATGGCCACTGTTTCACTTTCGCAGCATTCGCGTCCAGAGACGGTGCGCTGCCCTGCCTAGCCCAGACGAACACTTTGAGTTACGAAAGTAAGTAGAATACCATGCGTCCTGTTTTTGGGCCATTAATTTGGGCTTAGCCTAGTACGCCGCCCAGACAAAACCTCTATACTAATAATAATATGAGTTACCTTTTCGTGCATATATGACACGTGCTTTAGGTACGTTAATATCCTCACCCGTGTGCATTTTTCGTACACAGATACTGTCACTTTTGGACAATCTGGGGTAGGAACTATCATCTACAGTGGGTGTCTCCACCATTACCAGCAAAGAAGATACATCTTACCATTTGATTTACCCATGTCTCCATTTACTCACACATGGTACCATGATCTGTATAGAACCCTTACAGGTCTCTATATTTCGTTACAGGTACACATTTGTTCCCTCAACGGCGCATTTAATGCCCTACATATATCTATACCCATGATGGATATTACCGCTTACCCTGGCACTGGATAAGTCTTTGGTAAGATCTAGGCTCCTCCATAAGGGAGTCTTGTTGTCAAATTTTTAATTCAGCATCCTAAGGGAGCTTTGTGAACAATCATTTTTATTTGAGGTCACTGTTCCACTTACCACTCCCATTTGTTGTCTATAGATAGAGATCCCGGGACAACCATTCATTCCATCACACGTCCTGATGAAGGCCTGCTCACAAAACTGCACCATACAGCTCTTCTAGGCCGAAACACCGTTGTGTCGACGATATCACCATTTGTACAGTGCACAATTGAAGCATTGTTAATGTGCTTTTTGTATATATGTCCATATATGTGGGTTTATGTTTATTTTTATGACTGCACAATTGAAATGATTGACTAGTAGTAGCAGTTTTCTGTTGTTGTTATTCCATTGAGATCCAGTTTTTTCCACTGGATCATACCTATCTGTATTGTTTTCTCTAATACCCCTGGGTGCTCTATCCCCACCAACATTATCCAGATGTCATTAAAATACATTTAGTGAAAACAATGCAGTACGAAATGACTGTTATATCTGTTATAATGCTGGAATTGTGTGACCTCTCACCCTGAAATTTTGGTTTTGTTTAGCTTGTTTCTGGTGTCATTTGATCTTGTGTCTTATGGCATTTGACTCTGGGATGTGAGTACCTGCTGTATTTTCAAGATGCTATCCTCTGCCCACCCCTCCACCTCCCTCATACCTGACTTCTTGACTGAAATTCAGGCATGGCGCTCTGCCAATGATCTTTGCTTTAATGCCAGTAAGATAGAGATCCTTCTCATTGGTACTCTTGCTCCTTGTTTCCCCTATTCTCTGGTCAGACTCCTTGGGGCCCCTCCCTTCACCCACCTGTGAGGCAAAAAACCTTGGGATCATATTTGACTCCTCTCTCTCTTTCTCTCCACCATTCACAGACCTTGCCAAGCAGTCCAACTTTCAGCTTCTCCTACTCAGGGGAATTCTACCCATCTCACATTCCCCCAGAAGCTCAATGTCTCCAGACCCCTGGTTCTCTCTGGGGAGGACTATCGTAACAGCCTGTTCTTTAACCTTCCTCTTTCCCCCCTTTGCCCCCTTCAACTAATCCAGAATAGGACTCTGAGGCTTATCTTTGGCCTCAAGTCCAGGGACTATATCTTTCCAGCTTTAAAATCTCTCCACTGGCTCCCAGTGACTGAAAGGATCAAATTCAAGACACTTTGCATCATCCTTAAGGCTGTCTGGTGCATGTTTACATTTAGCTTTCCCTTTCTAAATACCTCCCGGACAGAATCCTTCGGTTCTCTGGCTCCAACTATCTGCAGGTCAAATGTTTCTCCAAGCAGACAGTGGGAGGTAGATCACTTTCCTCGTCTGTCTCCTCCCTCTGGAACAACCGCCATCCCCCCTCAGACTTGAGCCGAATTCTCTCAAGTTCTGGAAACTTCTCACAACTTTCCTTTTCTCCTTTTCCTTCTCTCTCCCCCTCCCGTACTAACCCTCCCTCTGCTGCTGCGACTGGGGCCTGGTCCCTTCAGAGTCATAGAGGGGCCAGACCACCCCCCACAGCCAATTCCCCAGCATCCTTTGCCAGCAGTTGCCCTCGAGATCCCTTTCTTGGGACTGGCCCAACTTGGTTATCCCTGTCCACCACACTCGTCCTCCCTTTCACCCTGGCACTTGCAGCCTTGACCACCGAACACTTGCCTGCGCCCCTGTCCTGGAGGCATGCTGCTGCTGCACTTCTCCCTCTGCCACCCCCTCCCACTTGCACTTACCCCTTTTTAAAGCACTTACCCAGTAGAATTGTTCCAAGGCCAATATAACCGTTTTTGTTGTTTTACTTTTGTGATTCCCATGTCCCCTATCCACTTCTTGTCTTGTGGCAAATGGAAACACTTGTATATAGGTGCCATACAAATGACCAATAAATAAATGAATATATAAATATGACATGGCCTCTGTTATCTAGGTTTGCAATTAGCAAGTGCTAAAGGTTAGGTTGAATTACATGGTTAGAATAACATTTTGTTTTCTTCCACTTGACCACCTATATGATGAACTTTTCAGCAAGGGCATGGACTCTTTTACAGTGAGGGCAGTTTCCATTCCCATGCTTGATTAATTACAATTTTTGTTTGGAGGTGTGTGTGTGTGTGTGTACCTTGCCTGTGTCATAGTGAATCGGTTGCTGGGTTTTGGTACGGCCCAGCAGTAAGTGTGTGGGTTTCCAGGTCAGTGTCAGCCAGGGGGGAACAACCTGGCTGGGGTATGCAGTGTGGTTCAGTGTCTGCTGTTGAGCCTGCAGTTTGAGAGCATTTTAAAGTGGCTGGGGCAGACTGGGACCACAGCCTAGGAAAGAGACCCAAAAAGGCAAATGTTGGGCCTGGGAGAGACCACTGAGGCAGCTGCAAAACCTGATAGAGACTTCTAATTTGGGCCCTGTGTTGACAGAGTGTTTACGGCTAACACAGACTGGGAAAGGGTACATTGACCCAAGTGGCAGCTTCAAATAGCCTTGGAGAAGTGTGGCAGGTAGCTTTGTTGCCGTGTCCCTGTAAGGTATCAGTCACTTGGGTGTCCTGGCATTGTCCCTAACGGTTAGGCGGCAATACAATTACCTATGCAAGTGCCATTGGGGTTTAATTAACAGGCAGGTTAAGAGATTTGCTGTGCACTGCTGGAAGACATTGGTGAGATGTCGCAACAGAGAGTAGCAGAGCAGTCCAGGAGCTCTGTGTGTCAGTTGACATGGATCTGGCATTTCTTGGCGGAAGTCTGTTGGAGCTGGGAGCTCCGTCGCACTCAGAGTTTCACTCAGCACTGGTGACGTCATCCTTGGTTCATGGGTAGATGGTGTTTAGCAGGTGAATCCTTCTGGTGCTGTGAAGCTCGGAATAGTGGGGCCACCCAGTGTTCACAGGAACAGTGCGGTTCCACCGTGGGTCCAAACACAAAGGACGTAAAACGGAGCAGCCCAATCCACGTCTCTTTATTATGAACATCAAACAGAAACTGCCTTTCCCCTACCCCGCCCGCCGAACCCCAACGTCATATCCCATCAACATGGCCCAAACGCGGGCCATCCCCCACAACGATGTGGTGAGGCACTGCAGTCGCCATGGCGACATGACAGTGAACATTCTGAATGTTATTGGAACATTTTGGTATTGGGAAACTGCTCTGTTAGAACCAGCTCTCGTTTCCCAGTGCAAGCGTTTCCTGGGGTTGGAAAAAGGAACCCTGGGACATGCTGCCAGTGTGGCAGCATTGTCCCTGAGAGGCATCGTAGGCTGCCGCATGGCGCAGACAGTCGCGTGCAGCTGGTGTGTTTCGGAAATTGGATTTAAGGAAGTTTACCTTAGCACTGCTGTCAGTGCTGGTGCTAATGGAAGCATTGAAGTGCCTTAGTAGGGAGACATTTATATGGGCTCCGTAGTCAAGGCTGTTGCAATTGAAAATGGGAAACTTAGGATTTGCGATTTTCTTCTTTGTTTCTTTTGTTGTCACTTGGCTGTTGCCATTGTTCTGCAACCTGCTATTGGATCGGTTTCTGTTCTATGTAATGTGGTGCCTTTCAGCAGCAGGAACTATTGTCCTCCGTGCTGTATGTCTTCTTACTTTGTGCTGTGGAGTTTTTGTGTGAGCAATAGCTGTTTATTTTGGATCAATACCCTTGTGGAATTGTCACGCTTCGTTGGCGCTAGATAGGTCATGTGAGGCCTGTTAAGTGTGTGGTGACCTGGTTCATACCTGGGGTTGGATGATGAGGTGTGTCTCCGGTATATATGACGTGGTCTCTGTGAGTAAATTCAGGAGCATCTAGTGAAATAGCAATGTAAAATGTGAATTTTGGGTTATGGTAAAATGTTTTTCCTTTACAGGACCACCAACATTATGGGCTTATTAGCTAGGGCATTGACCTTTTAGAAGTGAGGGTTATTTCTTGGCTATGCTTTATTAAGTACAATTTGTGCTAGGAGGTCATGCATGCATGAAAGTGTCCTTGTGTTTGTAAAAATTCGGCCTGTGGTATATCAAATCACTTACCAGGTTTTGCAGCTGCCCAAAGTGTGTATGTGGGTTACCAGTTCAGTGTCCACCAGGGGGCCCAATCTGGCTGGGGTACGTAGGTGGTGCATTGTCCATTTTTAGCATGCCCTGGCCATGGGCCACATGGGGTGTGGGACACCCAGCACGTTGGGGTTTTCTTTTGTTTTATCCATGCCTGTTTTTCATGGTGGAGGGTGTGGGTCAGCAGGTAACTGGGGGGTTTAGTGAATCCATGCCTGTCTTTGCTTCTGATAGTGAAGGGGTGTTGGACACCCGTTAGTTATTTTGTTGACTGTTGGAGGGGGTTTCCCATTTGTGCCCCTGGGACATTGGAGTTGGACACCCAGTACCCTTGAGGGGGTGGTCCTTCCCCTTTTCGTGCCCTTTGGTGGGTGCCAGATAACCTGTGTTTAGTTGTGCATGGGTTTGGTTGGTTCTTTGGGTGTTGAGTCATAGCGTTTTTTGACAGTGTTTTGTTGCGTAATAGGCTGTGAGTCATGGTGCTTTTGGCAGTAAGTTGTTGAATGGTATATTGTTCCCTCAGGGCACCACGGTTGCGGGTAGTTGGTGGTTAGATGGTTGTGGTTGATATTTGATGGACCGTGGTGTTGTGTTGTAGACGATGATGGGCTGGTTCCCTTGTTCTTAGTGTCTCGCTGTTTAGCCAGTAAGGTACTGTGATGGTTTTGGGATAGTTTATACTGTTATTTTTGCAGGACATTGAGGGAATGAGGTTGGTGGGAGTATGTGCTCCTGGTTGTTGTGATAACCCCAAAGGTGTCTCACCTGCTGGTTCCCGGAGATCTGTCGTCCAGGTGGCCAGGACACAGCCATCGCTATTGGATCCAGTTCCTGGGGGTGGACCAGTGGGGGAGGATCACCTGGGCGAGCGGTCTTTCGGGAGTGGAAGTGGGACATTGAGGGTTGAAACATGGTATCCCTTTCATGTAACATCTTTTCCCCCATCCTACCCTGTAGGATATTCAGAAGCTCTAGCCCCCCCTTTTCCCACACAAACACTTTCGTACACGGTAACAGACAACGGATTAATACCAGAGCTGTTTACCTTACATGTCCCAACACACGGGTAAGGCAGAGTCAGGCAATTGACAATAACCACGCACATCTGACAGCCCTTTTCAACTCAGACCCGCAAAACCTCCAAAAGGGGAATCGTAAGACCAGGAGCTACAGCTCAGGTGCAAACCGGCAGACGTCAATGGTACACTGGGGCCTCCCGATTTGATAACGCAGGAAGAGAGGCAAGCTGTATTCGTGGTACTATCCTTGACTCAGGACAACAAAGAAGCCAACAGGTTCAGCACAGCTGGTGAGTCGGATGAAGCTGATAGTAAACCGAACTTTGTTGAGCCCAAGGTTGCACGTGGCAACATTTTTTAATGCAAGGAATCCGAAAGACAAAGAACCTGTGTATGTGTCTGAACTTTAGAGAAAGCCCAGTTGAGGTCCAGGTGCAGTGGGCGCTCATTCAAAAGACTGTGAACGGGACCTATTCTTTGAAACTACGAGAACCAGAAGCCCTAGCAAGGGATGGCATGAGACGTCAAATTGGTCCTATAAGGGTTACGTCAAATCCCTTATACAATCGAAAGTCTCTGACCCGTTGCAAAAGGAAAGCTAGGGGAAGGGAGCCCTGCTTTCCAATAAAGTTGTGAACTATAATTTTTGACAAGTGTGAACCTGACAGAGGGATGCCGAGAGAAAGATAGGAGAGGAAATGTGTTACAAATACATGAACTGTGTTAAAGAAAGGGCATAGTGAGCCCAACGGAGGGAGGCCCAAACTGCAAGAAGGATCCTAGAGGCGAGAGGCAATCGCCCAAGTTGCAAGATCACAGAGCAAACATTTGTTTATTTGATTATTTTGCATCAAGAGTCACAAGCGTGTGAACATTGTGTCGACAAGAGTAAACACTGTTGAGGGTTGTCCGAAGTGTGGAATTGTTTAAAAGGACATTTGACTCATACAGGCAACATTTCAAAGGCTGTAGTGAATCCAACGCAGAGAAGCCCAAGTTGCAAGAATGATCCAAGCCTGGAGGAGGGAGATCCAATGGGCGAAGAGCAATCACCCAAGGTACGAGAGTACCAAAGTAACTTTTTATCTGTTTGTTTCTTTGAATCAGCCAGCCTTGCAAGAAGGAGACTTAGCCTCTGAAATATTTTGATATCATTGAACTGAACTGTGAACCTCGTGCTGACGAGGCCAAGGAGAGTGTCGTGCTCAAAAATCCTGCCTTGTCCCGTGCTTCAAATGTGGGGATGGTAGACTCAGACTTAGCATCCTGACTTTCATTTTGTGAACACTTCTTTCTTTCCCGGCGAACCTTACCCCACACCCTTTTTTGTAATTTAGTAGTAAGGATTGGCAATCGTTTTTTTGTTTAGTATAGGCCCTTTTGATTTGACATGACGCCACTAGGACTGACTTATTATTATTTCATGGTCGACGCTTGCTCCCATCTTAGATTTAGGTTTAGATTAGACTTTCATCTCACCCATTATAAAAATTCAATAAGTAGCCTTGAACTGTGATAATTTGTGTCTGTCTTTACTGTTGGGATGTGATTCAACTGATAAAATAAAAATTGAATCCCATTTTAATAATTGTGGATCCACCGGAAGGGGAAAATAAAATAGTTGATTTTCTTAACTCCGATCGCATATCTACGCTAAAAGAGGTATTGACCTCTCAATTGCATGTCCCACCTGGTCAACAGGATCTCTGCTTTAAAACTCAAGTACTGCTAGACACCCTTCCTCTCTCTCATTACAACATACAACCATGGGATCATATAATCCTAAACATTTGACCTGTCTTTTCCTTCATCAGACCTAGTGCTCTGAATCCCCCTCATTCCGAACCCTTTTTTATTTTGGTACTCAGTCATTAGCTGTTGCAGGGCCATCCGGCTGGAGATTAATTTACTGCAGCCCACTACTTTGACTGACTCAAAGTCAGAAGGGTCAGACGATTTTGAGACCTTATCCAAGTTGAAAGCTGTTTCCTTTCTGATTCAGAACAATCTACACCCCCGGAACAAATGGCCGACCTAGCCAATGTTATCACCCAGTTAGCAGCCCACCAAATACAGGCCGAGATCAGAATCCAAGAAAACTTAACCAAACTGGTTGAACTACAAGCAAGACCCTTACTACTTCAGGGGGTGCTTCAACCATAACTTGAAGGTGATGGTTTTGGAAATGTTTTCTTAAACCTTTAAGGCCTAGCTAACCAACTGGGGTCGAAAGAGAACCTTAAAAGATGCTATTTAGCCCCTCTACTGAAAGGCGAATTACAAACCTCCTGTCAGCTCCTTAATCTTGCACACGGAGCTACCTTTCGATCCATCAACGAAGGACTATTAAAAAGAGTGGGGCAAACCTGCAATTTTTAACGGGAGAAACTAAGGGCCATTGGACTGAACCTGGGAAAAAAACCTTAGAAATGGGTGAACGTGTCAAAAACGGTGGCAATGTGGATAAGTGATAAATCCTTAGAAGAACTGATAGAGATAATCACCCTGGAACAATTCACTAATTCCTTGCCCCTTTTTTGCAGAAAGTTATTCTGCAATTAAATGGACCTACTCTAGCTATGGCTATTGAAACTGCACAGGACCATTCGGATGCAGCTAAACACTTTCACTCGGCCCATCTTTGGGAGGAACGGAAGGATCATAAACCCATCCACTGACCCCAACATCAGGGAGTAGCTAAACCAGGGGGATCATACCAAAGCAAAGAAGGTGTAATACATGAAAGAGTAGAAATCAGAAAGGCTGACCCAAAAACCAAAGAGGAAATTAAAAAAGAGGACGTAAAAGGGAGCAGACCATCTCCTCCAATCTGTTTTTCATGTAAAGAAACATGGCACTTAGCTAGACTCTGTCCAAAGAACATTAGAGAGGAACCTATGGAAATAGGTAGTTTAAGGGGTGGGGATTGGGAGTAGCCTGAAGAAGAACTAGAAACATTCAGCATATGTTTATGTCAGACCCCTACCGAGTTTAACTATGAAAAAGCCTGGGTAAACGGGAGGCAAGTATGGGCCTTGTTTGACTCAGGCAGTGAGCAAACTGCAATACGGGCCGATTTGATTTCCACAAAAGATGTAAACAACACAGCCCTCATCAGAGTTGCATGCATACATGGAGACAATGAAGTGTATCCTAAAATACATGTACACATTGAAATCCGTGGTAAATACTGTGAGGTACCATCAGCCATAATTCCAGGACTCCCCGAAGAAGTTATCCTGGCGAGGGATTTCCCCACGCTCCCCACTCTTTTGCAAGAAACTCCACCTCCATATGGAGATTGTCTACCTCACAAAAGTGAAACCAGTGAAACCAACAGACCTGTCACCCCAAATCATAGGACACTGTAGAGAGATTAATGACACCACCCAACCTCTATCTACACCTAGAAAAAACAAGCAGGTGTATATGCGAGAGTTCCTGGACATCTCTCGTCCCTGTTCTCTTCCCGGTCTTGACAACATAAAACTCAGACAAAGAACAGGCATATCTGCCTCACATAGGGTAAGGGTATGTGAGAAACCCGAAGATGTCTCTCCCTCTGATCCCTGGAGATCTCTGGGTCCTAATGGCCAGGACACAGCCATCGCTATAGGATCCATTTCCTGGGGGTGGACCAGTGGGGGTGGATCACCTGTGCGAGAAGTCTACAGGGAGTGGACGTGGGACACCGAGGGTTGATACGCGTAACTCCCGGGCGTGTAGCTCCCGTATCTTGTCCCAATCCCTGTTGGTTTTGGCTGTAATAAACCACAGTTTGAACTTGCCATTGACTGAGTCCTCCGTGTATTCTGGGGGAGGGTGTTGGGCCCTCTGAGTCGGCAAACTTCCAGTATCGCTCTGGCATACTTGGGGGTTCTCCCCAACAATTTGTTAGCAGAGGATGGTTGGCTGTGCCAGCCCGCCACCAGGTCATCTCCTCCGCCGCAGAACCTGAGAGGCTGCAGGACCCTCGCATATTTTGAGAAGACGGGAAACGTGTACCTGTTGAAAGGCCGCCATGAGCCAGTTGGAAATCATCCTGCCTGAAGTCAGCGAGGAGTCCAGGCAGACCAGAATGGGGAAGTGAGTACCTTCTGGAGGAGTCGGCAGCCGAGCAGCACCAGCAGACCACAGAGTGTAAGTATTGACCCAGTCTAACGGCAACTGTGGGTTTAAGGGAGGGTATTGAACATTGTGAAGTATTCTTTAGGATCGTAGAGTATTGTCAAAGTATTGTCTAGTATTGTCAAAGTTTGCAGGGACAGGAGCTGAGGCATATGTCCCTTTTCTATGTTTAGGACACATTCGGTTTTAGAGGTAAACGGTTCTGGTGAATAACCTAGACTATTGAATCGAGGATATGGATGACAGAAGATATGTAAATAGTGGTTTTCCTGTGGGTTTGGCGTTTTAGCTCGGGTCATAGATGAGTAAGGGTTGGCAAGGGAGCTGGCCTAGATTGCGGAAGGTGAGTCGACTGATTAATTCTCCTGGAGTGAGACTTTTGCACGCTAGGTGATGCAGCGGTTATGGTTCGATCACAAGATAATATTGGTATACTCTGCCTGGAGGCGGAAAGACAGCTGTGGGTTTTTGCGTTTTGGGGGAAACAGGCTATGACAGTGTGCACGCAGTATTTGGTTTTAGCACTACCTTGGTTAGTAATTGGTGATGTCACCCGTAGCGTTGCACATAGAAGATGCAGCGCATGAGACGGTGAGGAGTTAGTATTGGAAAATAGGGATAGGCAGATGAGGTAAACAAGTGGAGGTGCACGGATGGTGCCTGCGCAAGATTGTAGGTGTGCCTGAGCAGACAGGGGTTGTTGTGAAGGAGGGGCGGTGTTTGGAGCATGCCTGATAAGTTGTGGAGCCAGAGAGGCTTGTAGAAATTGAAAAGTATTGTTATTATATCGTACCTTTTTCCTGAACAGCGGATTGTCGAAACCCTCGACTTGAGGTCAGGTAAAGGCTTGAAAGATGTATCAAGGGAAGTTCAGGTGGGATACGCCCCTTCAGCACTTGTGCAAGACACTCCCATCCTATAGGAAGAAGATTTGTAAATATAGCATAGAATGGTCCTAAAGTACCGAGGTAAAGTAAACTAAACCGTGGCCACCTTGTGGAAGTTTCTCCAAAGACGTGCAGCAATCACTACTGACACAACAACAGGGTGCCTATAAGGGGAAGAAGTTAACAAAATGCCCATATTCAAATTGAAGCAAATATTCCAGGAGGGCGAGGAGAACACAGCGAGGGGTCAGTGGATGCTGAGTCAGCAGGAGGTGAAGGAGCCATGGGCTCACCCCTCTGTTCCTCCCCATGTGCCTCCAAGTATAGTATTCAATGACACAGATGATGAGCAAGGGATGTACCCAATACAGGAATTAAGAGCAGCAGAGGGGTATTGAAGTCCAACATATAAGCCACAACCATATGCGAAGGAGGAGGGGCCGAAAGGCGCAGGGCAGCAAACTATTGAATGAGAGACAAGCAGCAAAGCGCCGAAGGGTGCAAAGGAGGGTCTCGGGAGCATAGCCACCAACGAGTGGATAGGAGGGCCAGATACTCCTGAAGCTGGAAGAGAAAACGGACAGGGAGGCAGAAGGGGCAGAAAAAGGCAATGGAAGATTTGAAGGAATGCAGCGAGGCATCAGACTGGGCAGAGATATTGGACGAGGAAGATAGGAGGGAGAAGGAACGGGAGGAGAAATTAGAACAAAAGGACAGGGAGAGGAGGAGAGAAGAGAAGCTGAGCTCTTGATCAAAACATCATCCACATAGGCCAGGTTTCCCCTTTTGCCCAAATTGGGGCTTGACCTTGTGTAGGAAAATGCTGAACTCATTCCCAGAGTTTAGGTATCCAAAGGGGGTTCGGGTCCATGTGTACTGCTGCCCCCAAAGGTAACAGCAAGCTTGTACTGGTCTTCCCTACTCACAGGTACTGTCCAGTACATGATGGTCAGGTCAATGGCGGTGTACACCTCTGACCCCTGTATCTGGGCCAGTCCATGATCAATGTAGGGAAGGGGCCATCTTGACATGTGGACCCATTTGTTCAACTGTCTCCGGTCGGTCAGATCTGCACATTGACTCCATTGGAGATTTGGTTTGAATTTGAGTATTTGTGGATCGGATTAATTATCTCACGGGAAATTAAATTCTTAATCATTTCTGTGAATGACTCCATGGACTGGAGCCACCTCGGGGTCCATCGGAATGGTGGTTGAATAAATGGATGTGCATCCACAGTCATATGAGTCCACTGAAAATACATCTTGGAATTCCAAGAAGACCTGTTTCAGATTTTGTCTTTGTCTTTGCTCCTCGGTCTCAGAGGCATCAGCTAGATAAATCCTTTCTTGGACCATCTGCTGGAAACCTCGAAAGACCTTAGGTTTGGCATTTCCAGTGGTATCCTCCAGTTGGGTGGAGAGATCTCTTTTGATGGTGTTGACCTGGACAGGGGATTCAAGGTAGTGGTCCTTCACTCGGAAACACTACCTCCTCCCTCCTAATGTCACAGGTCACCTCTTCCACACCGTAGTGGCAGGAAGAGTACACCAGGAAATTCCACCCATGCTAGTAAACATCTTTTCTGGAGGAATACCGTTGCTTTTGTCGAAACAGTTGTTTGGGATTGGTTCCATTATTTCATTACCCAAATCAGTAGAATCAGTAGAATATGTTGGCCATCAACCGCCAATCCAATAAAGGTGTCTGCGCCCAAAGTGATACTTGCTGTTATCCACCAATATTCAAATAGCATTGTGTTGTAGGTTTACTCGAGGTGTCAGATTTAAACACAAACCTTGCTGTTGGAGGTGGGAATTTAGATTGATATAGGCGTCCTGATGTTTGAGTTTCAGTCCTCGCTTAATTTTGAGGGGGAGAATAAATTGTTGCACCTGCCCGGGGATGGTAACTTCTTCTTGCACTTGAACTTCAACCACATGAGGCAGCAATTGAGCCAACCGGAATCCTTTTTCATTGTTGTCAAAGCCCATTGGGTTACCCCCTTGTCAGAATCAGGGTTCAGGATTAATTAGGTCCTAATTAATTGTGAATTGGTTGAGAATGTCACTTCCGATATAAAAGTCAGAAGGGACACCTCTCACAACCCAACAATTATGTTCTATACTTTTGCTGCCAATGGAAATGTTTAGCATACACCAGCTAGGCATCTGGAATTTGGGGTTTCCAGACCTACTTCAAAGTGGGAATCGTCTGATCTTTTGGGAATTTCCTGAATATTTCTTTGCTGATGAAGCTCCTTCCATTATTCAGGCATTCTCTGGTGAGCACCGGTTCCTCCCCCTCATTTAACTGAATGTCTGTCAGACTTTAAGAGGGTTCTTCATTGTCTGGTTTCACGGGACTAAATATTTCTTCTAATTTTGGCCTGGTGTAAAATTGTAGGGTGTTCCCTTCCAGTGTGGATTGCCACTTAAAACTGTGAGGAAGGTTGATTTCCAAGATTGGACAAGGTCTCCCATCACCAGTTTGTTCTCCTGCATAGATGACAGTGATGTCTGGTACTTGGTTATTCTTGAAAACTTTGAATTCTCAGAAAGTTGATCAATTATGTGACAGGTACCATTCAGGCTTACATAATTGGTACTCATTTTTAATTTTATAGGGAGGTTAGTCTGAGTCCAGAGGACCTTGTTTACACAGTCGATCAGAGGTGATAACCTCCTCATGAGATCGTTCTCCACTAAACAAGGTGTGCCCTCTAGAGTCACAATTATCACCAGATGTTTCAGCTGGTGCCGTCCAATGTTTATGTCCAGATCCACAGTCCCTTCGACGGAAATATTCCTTTCAAAATTTTGGAGTTGTCTGGGAATCGGTGTGAGTGGAAATTGGTGGCCCTCCCCCCGTCCTGACTTTAGTTGGTCAAAGGCCTTTTAGGACAGTAGGGTGGCTTAGGATCACACTGACCCTGCAGCTTGACCGGTACATAAAATGAGACTTGTTTCTCCTAAAAGGTGCAAAGGAAGTGTTATTTGACAGCTGGTGGTCATTTCCTTAATATTGAACTTCGACACTGTGTGATCTTGAGCAATTTTTCTGTGTCGGAGTTAGGGAATCTGTAAAAAAACATTGGAACTCGCAATGGGAGTTATTGGGGAATCCTCCTTTCCCCCGCTCCTTGGCTGTCCTTGGCTGTCCACCTTTAACTGGTGACAGGTTTCAACTTGTTTCGGTAAAGGACAGCCCTTCTGTTTCCATTCTGTCTGGCTCACATGTTTGGGGTTAAATAGTTTCTGATTCTGAGTCGGTCTTCAAACTTACCCTTTACCACTCAGGGTCTTTTGGGACCCATTTTTCTTTGGAATGGATCCCATATTTCTGCTTACCTGAACCTCCAAGGATTCTTCTCTTTCAAGGGGTATAATCTGGAGTTCCTCCACAAAGTGTTTTTTTTGCCCTCTCCTATTTACCCTTTGATCTCTGGGTTCTAATATTTTGAGGGTAAAAGAGACTCTTTCAGGCTGAGAGGTTTTTAGGGATTCCATTTGGGTGAGAAAGAAAGCTTCCTCTAGGGTTTGGCATCTTCCCTCCACCCGCACCCTCTCCTCAGGATCCTGTGGTTTGTTGGAGGTTTCTTCCCATCATTTTCCCCCTTGGGCATCTGACCTGGGTGTTGGGGAATTCTGGGAAGCAGAATTAGGTTTAGAGTTGGACTGAGCCCTCAGCATGTGCCCCAGATCATCGGTCAATTGTTGCACCTGTCGCTCCAGTAGCGAGACCTTGTCTGGGGTGTAGGGAGGTTTCAAGCCATTCCTCTGCTACTCCCGAAAAGGGTAACTGCTCCTTCTCCCAGAGTACCTCAGGAACCGAAAATTCCCCCAAATGGTTCCATCCTGAATCTCCCTTCTCCTGGGCTCAGGGATCTATTGTCCTGGAACCGGGGAGTGAGAGGAGGATTATTTTGGAAGTTATGGTTCGGGGCATATCTAGGGAAAAATCGCACACCAACTGAGTCATTATGTCTTTGGGAAGCGCATGGAAATATGTAGTTATGAACACCCTGCTATTGGAGTTCACACACTGGGAAGTCTGAGTAAATGCCTGCTTTACCTCCTGCACAAACTCCCTAGGCTCCTGATCCTCCCCATTTTACAAGTTATATGCCACCTTATGGGCCTCTTGTAGGTTTCAAAATAGCCTTCTTATAGTTGGACCATTTATAATGATCATGTTCCTCCAGTCCTGCAAAGAAACTGGAGTAGTTAGGTGAGAAAGTCCATTTTGCAAATGCTATACAAATCACACCATTCCTGATCTGTAATGATCCTATCATCTGCTCATAAAGTCCCAGGTGCCCCCATACCGAATACTTGGCATTTTTGTGGTATGGGGTCAGGAAGCTCTTTATGGCCTTGATCTGTCTGCAGGGGTCTTTGTAAAAACCCTTTCTTTGTTTCCCTGTCTTTTTCTTCTACACCAGAGTCCATTCACCTTCTGACTTCTGATTTCCTTTTCAGGCCAGGATAGAACCCAGTTTCCTCATCCCTCCTACCAGGGAGTCTAGGGCATTCCCCTGCTTCCCCTAAATACACAGAGGTTTTAAAATGCCCTTCCTGGGCCGAGGGTCTGGCTTTTCCCTTTTAGCAAAGTGGGCAAGGTGGTCTCTTAGAAGTCACATCTTCAGCCAATCCAACTCCCTTACTTTCTCCTCATAAGAGTTTTCATGGTCTGAAGTACTTACAGTATTATTCCTTCCTTCCCAGGACACACTGGTCTGGCCGCTTTCCCTTCTGTCTGGTGTAGATGAATGGATCAGTCGGGCTAAACCTGGGTAAGTCCAACTGTTCCATGTTCCCCTTTTCTTTGTCGGTGACATACATAAGGTCAGTTCCCATTTAGCAGTTTGTTTTTCAGACCCCCCTACTTTGGCTTATGTGTTGTGGAAGTTGGACAGAAAAAGGGGAATGATTTGGGGAATTTTGGATTTCAGACCCACTCCACTGAAAGGCCTCTGTTAAGGGGAAGTTGAACAAAATGATTGGACTGATTTAAGAACAACAAAACCCCTCTTCCTTAAAGAAGTCGGGGTCAACAGGACAAAAAGGATGAAACAATTAAATGGTAGGCTATGGTTTTTTAGCTCACACTGGTAAAAGAGCTTTGTTAATATCGAATTTTAACAAAGGTCACCCTGTAGCGTTCCACAAAATGGGGATTTAATTATGTACATCTTTTTATTTAAGTAGAATAAGGATCTACACAGTTTTCCTTCTCCCCACACCCACTAAACAGGGAAATGATTTAAGGCAAGCAGACACCCCCCCCCACCTTTTGGTTTCACATGGCTCAGTTCTACTTACATAGAAAGCCTTTGTTTAAAGTACAGGACAACCAGCTGCATGCCAGGACCCTCTGGAAAGCTAGGGCAGAGGTTTGGTCACTCCACTCTCAAGGATGGCCTCCCGCTCTCCACCAGAGGACCCAGTCAGCGTTTAGACCTTCCTAGAAATAGACAGCTTCAACCATATGCACTCTCAGCAATCTCCTCTAGTGTTTCCTTGCAGCTGTCAAATTATAAATTGTAGCAGCACTCCTTTGATGACAAATTGCAGCAGCCCTGTCCCTTCCTCCTAGTGCAGTCCCCCTTAAGCAGCAGCGATGACACCACCAATTTTACAATCTTGGGGGAGTCACGCAAATTGGATTGGACAGTTATCCTTCTCTCTCCTGCCCATTCCAGCACCTCTCTATTGATTGGTTTAAGAGTCTGGAGCAGACAGGTGGCAGCTTAATTTACAAGCCCCAGTTGTTCTCATGTCACGTTTTTGGCAAAAACTAGTTATGTGGCAAAACTTTATAATTTTACTAATAACTGCCATACAATACTTATTTTCTGATTCAGCTAATCATGGGGAATTAAATAAGACGACAGCCAGTTCCGCAACATGTTGGACGGTCATGTGGTAATTTTCTGCCGTGTCTGTAAAAAGCACAACTTCTTTTATTTTTTTTTATTCAAAATGGTATGTTTGGATTCGAAACTTTTCATTGTCTTAAGAATTTACTACAGACTCATTTATTTCATAGTTCTGTTGTTTGAGACATGATAGCTATCCAGAATTGGATGATGGTAAAAATTAATGATTCGTCTTTGCCACCTAGAATTTGGGACCATCTTTCATGTTTATCCATCTGTTTCTCTGATATTCCGAAAAAGTACCTGAACAAATTTCGTTTCTCAGTCAATGCAGTGCATGTCATCACTATGTGAAAAAGTGCTTCAGTGATGTTTTCTTGGTTACAAAACTGACAGTTTGAGTTCTTCGTATACAGTTATTTGGTTTATGTTAAGTTCTCCCGAGTCGGAAGGATGTTTAGACGAAAGTGCAAGTAAAGATCTCAGATCTTTTGGTCAGGAAAGCGAGCTAGATATTCTGGTAGTTCATTTAGAGCTCTTGCTTCTGTTTCACATCTCAGGTATCGTTTGTATTGGGTTTGTTGGGCTTGTGTTTTAATCCAGTCATTTCGCTGTATTTTACGTTTTGCACATTGAGGTCTCTGTATCAACATCTCTTCTGAGATCACTTTGCGTTGCATCAGTTTCTCGACCTTCGTTGACCAATGTTGTAGTGCTGTCACGTACATAGCATTCTTTTTTTTGTGGAATACCTCTACTGCAGAAATTTGTTTGTTGCAAATTACTTTTCTGTACAGGTCAATTTGTTTCCACTCAATTATTGATTGTAGGGATTGTAAGGCTAGTTCATACCGAATTCTCGGCATTGGAAAATTGGTTGCCAGTGCCAGCGTTTTCCTCCAAAATATTGCTTCGTACAAATGCCACTTAATATGCTGTTGGTTGATTAGAGTTTCTCCAGCATAGGTAAGTATAGGAACCACTTTTTGTTTAAATAGGGCCACAACTGGTTTCAGTGAGAATTTGCCAAACTTGCAGTGAAAAAAACAACCTTGGCACGCAAGTGATAGGGCTTTTGTTTCCAAATGGTCTTTCCATTCCTTTTAATTTCCTGATGAGTTTATCATTGCCCCCAAATATTTAATGGTCTTCACAACTTCAATAGGATGTCCTCAGAGTATTGCTGTTGGGTTTCTTTGTTTCCTCCTTTTTTGATCTATCAATGTCATCAGTTTTGATGTTGCAGTGCTGATTTGTAGCTCGTTGTCTTTCATATAGTTTTCTAGTTTGTCAAGGCTAACTTGGAGGCGGTCAATGTTTTATCTAAGATGATGATGTCGTCTGCGTAAATCAATGTTTGCATAGGTTCCTCATTTATCTTCGGGGGGTTTGTCGCAGAGTCTTGAATTCGTTCGGCAAAGTCTGAGGTGTACAGGTTATATAGGCTCGCTGACAGTGGACACCCTTGTTTTAGGCCGTTGTGTCTATTGGGCTCGACACAGTTCCATCTTTTGTTAGTCTGACTCGAATCATGGTGTTAGAGTAGAGTTGTTTAATCGGATTAAGAATGGATGTAGGGCATTTCCACGCTGTCAGTTTTTCCCATAATATTTGACGATTTACAGTGTCAAACGCTAGTTTTCTGTCTATGAAGGCTGCATGGACCTGTTGTTTCTTTGTTCTAGCTGTCTGCTTGATCATGTTTAGGAGCAAAAGATTGATGTTTGTTCCTACAGTTTGGCGTTTTACCAATCTATCATTTGCAACTGCCCATTTGTTCAGGTTTTTCAGAAGGAAAGAAGCAAACAGCTTTCCCAAGGGGTCCAGGAGAGCGATGGGTCTATAATTCACTGTATTTTTATGGTCGCCCTGCTTGAAAATTGGAATGAGTGTTGCACATTTCCAAATGGTGGGTATTTGTTTTGTTTGTTCTATCAAAATGAGCAGCTGGGCAAATAAAACAGCCCACTCTTCTGGAGCTGATTTTAAGTTTGCGTTTGAGAGGCTGTCGGGCCCCAGCGCTCGTGATGTTTTGAGGATCATGATCGTTTTTGAAATATCATCGACTTCCCATTTAAGGTTCCATGGGGGCTCTACTTTAGGTCTTTCTGAGTTGTTTGTATGGTGCCTCTCCTTGTAAAGGTTTGTAAAATGCTGCATCCAGGCATGTTCTTCTACTTCTTGAATCATCATGTGTGACGATGAGGGATTCTGCTTCAAGATGGACCATAGTTGTCTCGTATTTCTCTGATTCAGGGCTGCCAATATTGACGCTGCATCAGTTTGCTGTAGCAGGGCTTGCGCTGATTTTATCCTATTCGCATAGTTATGTTTTTCTTTTTTGATTTCTTGTCTGGATGTTAATGTATTCTGTTTTTTTAGTGTACATAGTCTTTTCTGTAAATTAATTTTTCATCTGAGTAATCTCATTATTAAAATAATGCTTATGGATTGTATATAGTTTCCCATTTTCTGAAGGGTATTGTTGATATTCCCATAGTATCCATTCATAATTTTGTTTATCGTTATCTGATCTTGTTGTGGATTCAAATTTCGTTAGGAGGGTGGGCATATGATGATGTTGTTTTATTTGAAGTTCATTCATGCCATATTCAATTCTAACTCAGGGAGGTTCAGATGCTCCGTGTGGACTCTTGGTTTATCCCAAGTTATTGTTATTTGGTGGTGGTCACTATTGTCCTGTGGAAGATTGGTAACAGTTCGCATTGTTTGTAATATTCCTTCTGAAATGTATATATAGTCGATAATTGCTCTTGAGTTAGCACGTGTCCATGTTGGTTGCATTTGTCCTTGGTCATTTTTCGGTTTCCCTGTCAAGGTAAGATGTCGGATGGCTGTTTCCTTGACCCATTTTCTCGCTCTAGGAGTTAAGTTGAGCAGATCCCTCTCTGTTCCATTCGGGTTGAATAAATGGATGTTAAGGTCCCCGGCAATTATAAATTCGATCTGGCTGTATTTATTTGAAAGAATATCTATTTCGGCCCATATTGAATCAATTAATTTGTTGTCATTCATTGCTGTTGGGTTCCAATATAGATTGAAAATTCCTAAATATTTCTGTTGACTTTTTTCAGGAAGTTCATTAGTCTCCGGCAGAATCATGTATAGAATAAGATATTGTGCCCAGGGGTGCAAGTTCTTCATTGTTGTTATTGACCAGTTGGGATCTATTGTGTTTAAGATCATCATCCCTGATGATGGCCTGCCATATTGTGGTTCTATTCCAGGATTTATATGAGTTATAAATCCTTCACAAATTACTTCAGATGCAATCCATGTCTCTTGCAAGCCTATTATGTCCATTTTTTTTAAGTCAGAGGAACCTTCAGAGAAAAGATGTCTGTGTCCTCTAGTGTTCCACAAGCATAATGAGTAACCTTGTTTTGGGCACTCAGTACCGATTGATGGTTATAAATAGGTCGTTCAGGGGTTTCTTTGGTCCGCGTAAGATGCTTACTTGTTCTCTTTGTACTGTTGCTTGTAGGTTATATCACGCCAGATCTCATGTCCCTTATAGGTGGTATTTGTAATGTTTTTAGTATTTGGTTTGCTATCTGCCTAGATCTGTTCGTGGGTCTGCACATGAGCATTTGTACGATCCTGGGGGGGGTAAGAGGTTGGTGTTTTTTCTCTGTAATGAATTTATCTTCTCAAAGTTGTATTTTTTATTAGGGTATTTATGAATTTCAGTTATTTCGTCGCAGGTGAATCCCGGTCTAGATAGCAGCCCATTTGCGACAATGATATGCATCATCATTGACTCTGTGTATAAATCAATGTGGACTACATCCAGCTGCTCGTATTTCAGAAAGTAGATCACTTTAATATCCTTGGATCAAATTGAACCCAGTTGTGGAATTACGTTGAATAATCGTAATATATTTGCTCTATTCAGTATTGTTGGCTCTTGTGATTTGGATCTTTGTTGGTGCAAGCAGAGTATACACTTTTGAAGGTCATCATCCTCAAATTGGGCATCCTGTTGAGCTGTAGTGTCATCCAATGAGGCGCCGCTTTCATCGTCAGAGATGCTGGAATATGTAAGGGTCACGTTCAGCAATTCATCACAAGATATGGTGTTGATTGATGAGTCTCGGGACTGTGTTTCATGGTATTCATCCAACATTATTAGGTTTTCATCTTGTTAGATCGATCGTTTCTGATCCTCCTTGGGGGGTATGAGAAAGGTCGTTTTCTAACCAACTCGTCTTCTGTGCATGTTTTATTGCTATTAGTTCCTCAATCGGTTCTTCCGGGTGACATGTTGGAGGTCGCTGAAAGTGATCTGGATTTTGCGTCACTTTTTTATTCTGCCGATTTACGGGTTGCGGCTCGTGATTTTGTTTCGTTTCAACAAGCTCTTCTGTTTTTGTATTTTTAACTTTATATTTTTTATTTTCTGCACGGTGGTGGTGTTGTTGTGGTGTCTGAATTTTCCTCAAAAAGGCTCTTGATCCCGATTGGTGTTTTTTAATTTCTTTCTTTTTCTTATTATTCACTTTTGCTGTTTGTTCCCATGTTGTTAAGTCAAAGATGTCAACTGGTGTGCACGGCGGGGGAAGTGCCTTGTTAGCTTGCAACGTTGTTAGTCCTTCTATTGCCAGTGGAGGTATTATCGGCACAAATTGCTGTTCAATTTGTGGGTCTGTTGATGGTTGTGCTGCAAGATCCATTTGACTTTGAGTCTGTGCTTGTTTAGGTGTATTGAGTAAATGAGTGTGACTTTTCACTTTATCATCCATATGTTTCTTGGTTATTGCTGATAGGTTTTCCGTCAGATGTTGTTTATCGTCTCGGTCAGCTCTTGTAATCTCAGCGTGGCAGTATTGCCAAGTTCTGGTAGCCTCCCCTCATGGTTTAGCCGGTCTTGGATGTTTAATATCAATGCTTCTGAATTTCTCTGTTTTGAGTGAATCAAAGCCAATAGTGTTGCTTAATCTTTTGTGGCGTCCAACATGGCTTCTTGGATTTTTAGAAAGGGAACCATTGCTTGTGAAAGTACTGCAATTAGTGTGTTCTGTAAATCCAACATGGTGGTTGGTATCCTTTCATGTGGGTCCATGTCATTTGGTCTTGCGTGATGAAGTTCCTCCGGCATCTGTTGACAACTATCCGGGTCTATTTCTCGACCTCTTTGAGTGAGGTGTGTTGCGGTTGGTTTGTAGGGTTTTTTGGGGAGAAGTGAGCCGACATATTTATGGGTGTTAGTTACTTTTGCCTTCTGATATTCGGCATTGGGGTCGACGTTGTGTGCGTGTTGCTTTCTTTGCCTTTATACAATTTTCCAAAGATTTCTCTTTTTCGTTCATGGGAATTCATGATTGTTTCTATTTCAGTTATATCTAATATAGCCGTGCACCCTGTCCAAAAGCCGGAAGATTTGTCTGGTCCAATACTATGTCGATTGTCGTTAATTGCCTAAACGTTGTTTGCCATTTTTGCTTTGCGATCCGTGCTTTTCCTTTCAAGGTGATTTAATTCAGGGCTTCTTCATGTTTGTTTAATCGGTTGCTCTGTTAGTGCATCGGTAGCTGTTTACACTGTGGCAGTTCCGGTTTCTGATTGAGAGGCATTTGTGGCTTGACATCTTCGTTGACTATAGCGTTGTAAAAGGCTGGAATGTTCGTTATGGGGTCAAGTTGCAATCTCTGACGCCGTCGGTCGTTTCGATCCGTCTCTCCCCGTTGAGTACTGCTTGAGCTTGTTAAGGGCATTGTGGCGCGGTGATTGGAAGTATTAATGCCATTCATTAGATCTGCTTGGCATAGTTGTTTTCTTGAAGTGGGCAAGGGACCATCGCGCTCATGATCTGTAGCAGATTGCTTCGTGGGCGTGATCGTTGAGAGGTCCGGCAAAGCGGGGAATGTTAAACAATTTGTTGTTATATTATTTTCTACTGACACCGGGGGTTGTTGAGGAGATCTTTTACCGTTCGTGGGGATGACAGTTTCAAGTAAGTGCAAGTTCAAATTTCTGTGTGTATTCATGTTCTGACATCTATCCTCCTTCATAATAGGCTTAGGGGAATTTATCTAACTAGTGGTCTCTGTTGTTTCTTGTGAGTCAGGTACCACTTGCTGCCACTCTAAGTATGGGTGGGTGGTCTTGTGGACCTTTGACAAATTCACCAATTTCTCTTCTTGTTTCTTGCACAGTGTTGTGTGCAGACCTGTCATGCTAAGCATTTACTTTTTCCTCCTCCTTTCTGCCACTGTTTTCAGAATAAAGTTACTGGATTCATTCCCAGGGCCAGTTTGGTTTAAGGACGTATGCTAGTTAGAGTCGGGGGTTCGCTGTCTCCGGACATAAACAGCAGAAAACAGCAGATTGCAGTCACCCATACTTTTGCTGCAGGATTCACGCTGCAAGAGCTGCAGGGGTATGTTTTAATGAGCCACTTCCTGTGGGCGTATCAGATAAGCTGTGTCTAGTTTTATAGGGCCCGCGCTCTTTAATTCAAACTGCTACTGGCTCCAGTATGTAGTCTTACGGGAGTTGGAGCGTGGGTCAGGCTAAGAGATTGAAAGCAGAAATTGAAGCAGGGTACACGTAGCGGCTTCTCAGGTCAGTGTCTCTGAATTGGCTCGCCACAGCAGAACAGCAGAAAACAGCGGATTTCAGTCTCCCTTACCTCCGCTGCAGTATGCAAACGCAGTTCGCAGTGATTGCTCCAATCGTGCGCTCTGGCGTGTGTCTCCAGAGGTTCATGCACCAGTGCGCGCGGCAGCAGTCAAAAGCATAACAGTTATAAATATGTAATGTGTTGCCCATATTCCTAATTGTACCCTCCACCCACTCACCAACTCTCACACATGGAAGATTCTCAGATCAGCCAGAAACAAATCTTAGATGGTGATTACAGTTTCCTGAGTCACAGGTGGGGGAATTTTATATCTCCACAATCGCCTGAAAATTACCTAATAAATTGTACATAAATGAAAAAAATGCGCCATATGGTTTCTGGGGAAAAGGCCTAAGTTATAATAGTTCTTTTAAACTAATTGTAACTCTTCATGTGGGACAACTAGCAATTCTCCTGCCTTCAGGCCATATTGTCTCAGTGGGTCAGCCTGTAACCAGAGTTTTTACTCTTCCCTTTTTGTTTGCAGCTTGCTCTTTGAAGTTGTAGCCCCCACACCTTTTAGTCATGCTCCAGCCAAGGGCAACTTGTCCTGCAGTAACTGCCTTCAGAGCCAGTAAGTCCGGGGAACACTGGGTTTTCCACACCTTTAGAAGGACACTTTATTGCAGTCTGAAATTAGCTGGGGGATGTAAAATCCAGACTGGTAGTGGGGGATTTATTTGTTAATTGTCCCAAAGCCAGCAAAACGGTTTGCCTCTGGCTTAGAGACACTATTTCTTGAACACAAAGTGGCATTTATCTTTCAAATGTCTTCTGGTATTTTGCATGCAAAACATGATATACATTACTCAACAAGCACCATGCATTTTGCCCTGACATTTTGCTGTTAGCAGTGGCACATTTTCACATTTAAACTGCAAAGCCGTTTTTCTGTCAGTGTTGAAAAATCCTGCTTTTCATATGAAAGGGACTTCGGTTTGGGGCATTTGAATGCACCCAACATAATGACGATATCAGAGACATGTACAGCATTCAAAAGTTGATCCTGAGCATGCAGGTCTAGTGTGGTACATATTCTAGTCCGGAAGTTGTGAATAGCTATAATTACCGTTGATACGGTTCACTTTATTGTCACATCATGATATGCAATGCAGATTGACCTATTAATATAAGTAAATGACAGGCTTCAACAGAAGTAGGATGCACGCACATAGAATAAAGGTTGTGACACCATGGTTTTGATGAGTTGTATTTCAGTTGACATGAACAATAAGTACTTTACTGGCCTTGAGTTTTTTTGTTGCAAGCTGGTTCTGTGGTCTAGATTTTTGGTTTATTGGTGTGTCATTAGGTAAAATGTTTTTGTTGTTTTGGAGTATGTGGAATATGGGATTGGTCTGTGGGAAATATGACCCGAGCAGAGTAGAACGCCTACGGGAAGGGATTGTGTGACCTGCTGTTAACGCAGTGCTTGTTGTTTACAGCGAGAATATTATTTATCAGCTCAGTGGTTACAACATTTAGAATTTCCCTTGCAAAGTGAGAGCTGTTTAAGTTGGGAGCATGGATGGTTGAGGGCTACTATGTTTCAATGTGTACGTGTGAGAGTCAGCCTTTACATGGTAAAGTATCAAAGTATCTTGAGTCAAGAATGAGGTGCTGAAAGGTTAGTTGTACTATTGTGCTTGTCTGTCTGACAGCACATCTGCCTGGGCTGTGTTAAAAATTGTTTGCAGGGTGAGCTAATCTTGCTATTAAATGGATTTGTAATTGTTTTGCAAATACAGCAGGGGAGTCCAACTCCAGACCTCGAGGGTTGCAAACATGTTGGGTTTTCATGATGTCCCTCCTTAATATTCATGAGATAAATTTGCAAACAGTTAGAATCATTGTACACAAATTTATTTTATAAATATTAATGAGGGCTATCCTGGAAATCTGACACTTTTCTGGCCCTCGAGGCCCGGAGTTGGACATCCCTGCTTTACGATATTATCACTCTACTTGGGGGGGCAAGTGCACCACTAGAAGCCACAACATTACCAGCCAAAGAACTGCAAAACGGAAACAACCAGGAAACAGTCTTTTCCTGTTGAACACACTATCTCTGGAACAAGTTACCTATGAAGATAGGATTGCACCACCATCCATCCTACACTTCAGAAGGGACTAGTAGACCCTACTCTTCAAAGACTGTAATCCTTCTACTCTGGAGCTCCCCTTTACCCTGAACCTCTATCCACCGTACCTCCCTATGCACCTCTTCAACTTGTAACACCCTGTATGCACCCCTATGTAGAGTGCTCCATTCCTTCCCAGCTAGGTTTGCGCTTTTTAAATCCCATACACACAGACAGTATCAGCACATGTGTTTCTGTGTGATGCTGGAAGTCATCAGATTGTTCAGATACCTTTATTATCCTTAGGGCGAATGAACATTTATCACACTCCCACTTATGCAATTGCACAGATATAATCTTGCTGTTATAAGAAAAAAACACTCCAAAGATGTCATGATTTAATGTAAAACATAGGCCGGGAGCCTAGATGCGTAATATGTTTGCTTAAAAAATCAGGGCCCAAAGTCTGCCATTGGGGTGAATAAGATTATGTTTACTTCGCCACAATTTCCTGAGTTCGTGCCACAATCCCAACAGAGCAATTCACACATTTTGCCTAGTGTTTAACTGCATTTTCAAAAGTTATGCTTGTGTGAGAATGTGCATAAAGTTGCTTAGTGAAATAGTACATTTCTTACATCACACCAGATACAGCATGGGAACAGAAATAGAAATATGCACAGTCTTTTAAATTCCAGAATGATCCTCCCGCACATCACTGGTCCACGGAAGCCACTATCCTAGTTCCCACCATAAATCATTCACCAAGAGGCTAAAACCTGAGCCCCCCAGTTCTGTAGATCAGCAGCTAGCCAGAGAGCACCACGCCACAGGCCTGCGACCGCTGGAGAGTTTTAAGAAACTAATTCTGACCTCTTGACAGAGAGATCATGAACTTATTTCAAACATTATTTTGAATCCCTATAGGGTGAACATTTTCCTTAAAATGCACCCTTTTAAATGATTCATCCAAAATGTTTTTGGGGGGAACCCTCTATCCCTATTAGAAGGGCTGTGCTTGCTCGCTACCTCCCTTCACTCAGTGCAATATGGGCCCACTTTGACAAAATGTCCAGGGCCCCTTTTTGTTCCCAGTCCACCCCTGGCAGACTATTTGAAGGCATGTGCAGCATGGAGAATAAAAGCAGAATGGATTCACAGGTAGTCTCTACCGGAAAATTAATAATAATTGACTTAATAAGGTTGCGCGCTTGCAATAAAAGGTTTGTTTGGGAAAGAATGTCCAGGGTGACTTTTAGAAGTTCAGAACATGGAAAAGGAAATAATACTATGATTTAAGCTGAAAAGAAGATTCAAGTATTACTTAAATTCTGGCAACGTACTACCAGCCATGATGAAAGGGTGTCTCCAGCGGACATGGTGGTTAAGATAAATTAGCAACGTGTTTAACCACGCCAAACATTCTGAGCTAGAAATAAAAGAAAGAGTGAAACTTAGAAGTACTGGTTGCCAAATGTGTGAACATTTCGTCATTCTGAAACCCTCCAGAGCTGCTGAGACTGACATTATGGAACGCGTGTCTCTTAATGAGCCAAATGTCCTGTGGGCACCAATTTTGGCATTATTATTTGACAATTTTGGCTTAGCACACTCAGTATTTTCAACATAAACAATTTGTCTACCCTTTCTGGCTGTGCTGTTGCCTGGATGTAACCTGATCACTCTCCCAGACTCATAAATAATGATTTTAAAGACACTTCTTGAACACATCTAACCACGTAGGTAGCAAGTGATATTAAAATCTCAATGATAGCGTTATGGTAAATAAAAAAAGGTTGCACTGTGAGCAAGCCATTGGTTAGACTGGATGAGATGGTTGGAGAGAATCTGAGAGCATATGAGAGTCAACCTCTGGAGATGGTGAGTGGGGGGTTCGCCATAGCTTCCATATTCCTCCCAAGATGGGTGACAAAGACCTAGGGCGCAGCTATCTCTTGCAGAAAGACAATATGGCAGCATGAATTAATATCAATGCAGGCAATTGGAGACATCCTTTTCCTTCACAAACATTCATGCCCAATAACTGTGTCGGGCATAGCCATGACACTCCTGCCAGAAAATTACATGGTGGGCAAATAATCCTAAACAGAAGAAAACACCCCTCACATGAGTGGAGGCTCTACCAACAAAGGAAGGAAGTGGGCACAAGGGGACTAGGCCATTTGGGGCCAGGGAACACCAGAAAAGAATGGGGACACCCATCAAGGTGCTTTTTGCCCCAATCCTCTTTTTTACCTACAATATAAAAGACAGTCCTTTATACCAGTCACTTTGAGATAGAAAGAAAGAGATCAATAGAGAGAAAAAGAGAAAGACAGAGTGTGAGAGTGAGAGATAGAGAGAGAGAGAGAGAGAGAGAGAGAGAGAGAGAGAGAGAGAGAGAGAGAGAGAGAGAGAGAGGAGGGGTACAAAGAGAGAGATGGGGAGAGAGACAGAGAAAGATATAGAGAGGGAGAGAAGAGTAGAAGGCACAACTCTACAGGGTAAGATTGAAGTTAGAGAAGGGAAAGAGCAAGTAACAAGAGGAGGATGAGAGAACAACAGGAAAGGAATCTGGAAGAGGAGAATGGTGAAGTTCAGAGAGGAGGCGGAAAAAAGGACAGTGGTCCTACGAGGGTGTTGTAAGAGCAAGAGTACATTTGCAGAGGTGGACAGAGAAGTCAACAAGGTTGGCCAACATTGGGCCATGCAGAGGGAGGGGAGGTGCAAAGAGGCAGGTGTCAAGACCAGTGGGGACAAATCTGGGGAGAAGACAGGCTGCATGGACCGAACTATTGGTTAGTAGCACTGCTCAACTTGGCCGAGCAACTGGCAAGGGCGAACACTGAGAATCCCAGAAATACAGAAAAGCTAGCTGAAAGCATTAGCCCAGATGCTGGGGTGAAGAGCAAACCCACCAGCCAAGTAAATATACTTGCTTAGTTTGAGTCCTAGGTGGTCGGCTGGGAAAGTCTATTCTGAACAACCTTTGTGGGGGGACTCTTACCCTCACATGTTGGTACCCTTGGTCCTCCGAGTCCTCCTGGACAGTGATTTCTTGAGACATTTTCCTGGCCGTGGGTTCCCTGGAGGCTTTTTGTTTATTTTTTATTTTATGTTTTTCTTTGTAGCACAAACCTAGCTTAAGAGCAATGGATCACTTTACAACATGTGGAAACCAGTGTTGGCCATGACCTTCTGGAAAGTAGCACAGTGCTGTTGGTGGAGAGATGGAAAAATGTGGATTTAGTCATGAAGGAGGTATTCATGAAAGAGCCATTGGACAGTGGGGACATTCCAAACTTACAACAGGATCAATTTTTAGAGGCATGGCAGTAGAAGGACTGTTTGCAGATCACTTTGTTGAGTTAAGTTAACTAGTAGGTTTGACCAGTGTTACTGAGCAGACATTCTTTAAAATGCACAATTTACAGCACATTTTACTGAACAACTTCCTCTTGCGTACTACCGAAAACGTCTTGACGCAACAAGAGCAAATTGCCATTTGTGACTGTGGGACACTTTTCCATTGATGCCCAGGCCAATTCGATGACTGCTTTCATATTCCAGGGTGACAGTATCAATTGCTGAGGGTCTTCCAAAGTAAACATATGAGTGTATTCATCTGTCAAGGTTCTAACAAGCGTTTCAGAGTGCTACCAAATATGCAAATATGCATGCAAGTCTGCAAGGAATGCATACAAAGGGTCATGGTGCAACTCCAATATTGTAAATGTGCTCATTACGCCAGTGGTGCTGCTCAAATATGGTAGTGCCTCTCAATGTTCCAGTGTTACTGATCAGAATTGTGCCAGGTTTGGATAAGCACTTGGTGTCATTCTGATCATGTGTCAGAGTGCTAGACAGTGATGGGGGTGATTTGCTATCCAGGAATGCTACTACTGTAATGTCACACTCATTCCCACGAGCAGGATAATACTAGTACATGTGGCGTGGCCCTATGCTAGGCTGATAACAGGTGGCCCTATGTTAGGCTGCTGTGGTTGCCTGAAAGGTTTCTTCTGATTTCCATGGTACTATAAAGGTCAAGGGTGCTGTTCTGTTCCTGGATGCTTATAATTACCTGCACATTTAAACTTCCAGGTGTGGTGCTTAGTACAAAGCTTCACGTGATGCTGCTGAATGCCAGGGTAATGCAATGTATGAGGGTGCTGCTAAATTGTGGATAATAAAAGGAGGCAAGCTAGCGTGCTGCTCAGTACTTGCTTTTGCTAGCCGTGCTTCTCTGCAGCTGAACTATAAAAGGAAATGCCGCGCTGTGGGGCACCTTTCGGGATCATTATGCAGCTCACATCCCAGGGTGCAGCTTGGTGTCAGGGTAAGCGCATAGCAACAGGACTTTGCTTATTTACAGGGTTGAAGATCATGAACAAGGGGGCTGCTGTTACTTTTCAATGGTACAGTTCCAGTGGTGCTGCTCACTAATCCTTCTCTCAAACCCAACCTAACCACCTTAACTATTGGACTGATTTATTCAGGAGTTTCTGACTAAGATATGTCCGAAGTAGCTGGTGCTACTGAATCAATGGCATTGTCCTTGCCTGGTTGGGGAGAGATGTCACGCTCATCTCCAATGCAGCCCTCTCTCTAACCTTGATTTCAGCACCCATGATGAATAGACTTTCTGAAGATTGACAGTCCCAAGCATTGCCCAGTCTTGAACATCAGCTAATTCATTAGAATGCACAGTAACTAATGGTAGCTCTTGGACCCACATGATGATGCCAGATATTAATGGAAAGTAAACATGGCCTACTAAGGAAGATCAGAATTGCTTGAGAACAGCACAGAACGCGTTACAGGGTGGTGGACTCATACAGCACTGTGCAAAGTGATCTGTGGTTGGTGCAGTGTTTGCGGACTTGTGTCGGTTGCAGGGCCCCACCTAGGAGGGTACAGTTTTTAACTGCAGACCCCTCCGTGGGTATCTGCCTATTTCTAATGGGCAACCTGATTGTGCACTTTACATATGTACCTCCTTCCGCGTGGCACACAAGCAAAGCACACTATGAGGGCCTGCATACCTGGGTTCATACTTTGGTAATACAAAGCATGCCCTGGTTGAAATGGAATCACTCCTTATTTGTATGGAATAAACCCCATCCAAATGGAGAAAAAAAATCTTCCTTTTAAGTGCATCCCTCCCCAAAATAGAAGGCATTTGTGCAGTATTTGAAAAGAGGCCTGAGTCCATTTTTGTACTACAAACCTGCCTCCCTCCTGCAAGTTGGCAACTATACCATTTGCGCAGGGGTGCCACAATGGATAAAGAGGCTCCTGCTTGTAAATCAATAACATCTGGGATTGCAGCTTCAACCTCCGGCTCCTCTCAGCAATGTTTGTTGAGGTTGCTTCTGGTGATCTGTCTGTGGAGTCTTTATTATTTACAGAGGCAAACCAAATGTCACTGTATTACTTACTTTAGCATTTACCGTGAGACGTGTCAATGTACAACGCCTGCCCTTGCAATGTTTTCTTTCTATGAAAACATCACATCCCTACCACCTGTGATAAAGAGGACCTCATTTTCCAAAGCCCAAGAGCCCAAATAATGCTCATCCTTTTTGCATAGACTTGATTAAAGCTCAGCAGTTAAGGGGTTAAATTAGGTTGTATAACCATGACGCAAGGTTTAATGCCTTTATTCATCTTCCATGGCTTTTTCTTGGTTTTAGGCAGAGGAGTGGGGAACTGAATAGACAATCAAAAGACCATTTGGTTTAATGCCAGCATGTCATTTCCATATTTTTTGCACCTGCTAAAAGCAGATTGTAAATGGTGTCTGCCTTGCATAAATGGCAGATGACACTTAGACTTTATGTATGCACAACGAAGTCTAAAGGCGGTTTGGCCTATTTTTACATTGTTTTATTCCATTGTTTTTAAACTATGAATTTAATTGTCTAAAACCTAGTAAATTACAATGGCATTTAAATGTAAACTGGTCCGCTTCATACAATGTTCATCATTTGTACTGAAAGGTGGAAAAGGGAGTAAACACTGGTAAAATACCATTTACACCTTTTTGCACTTTGTATTGCAAATTGTGTAAATACCGCCTGTCACTCAAGCATGGGAGAAAGCATTTACTACGGATTTTTTGTTTGTTTTTTTAAATCTTTATTTAAGTTCAGCAGTCACCTTTCGGAAGAATATACAACCAACAAGCATATATTATTCAGTTTTCTCACTAATCACATTGCATTATCATAAGGAGTCCTCGGTTCGCATGGTAAATGAACTATATAGGATTATCAGTTGTAGGTAAATACTTTCTGAACTCACTCCAAATATCTTTGGGCGGGTTGTGTATGGCTGTGTTGACACATACCTATCTTCACACTCATTAACCCAGGTCACTGTTGGTGGGCGGCAAGCTTTAAATTTTTTCTGAAAACCTCTCTTCGCCACCATGCCTCCCACATTCAGAAGCGCTCTCACCCGAATTTCATGTATGTCCTGCCATACCCCAAACAGTGCTGACATCGAGACGCAGTCAGGCATCTCCCAACAATCTGAAATAGTATCACATATATCTGAGTATTGCATTAAGTTGGGGCACTTCCATAGCATGTGTATATTCTGCCTCCCTGCCTCCCATCACGGGCATAGGCCAAAATGGCCTGGGTATATCTTTTGGAGTTTATATGGCGGGTAATGTAGCATATATAGGATCTTATATTGAATGAGCTTCATCCGCATGTTCATGTTCATAGATACCATCGTAGTGAATCTGCACGTAATATGCCATTGCTCCATCGTGATCTCGTGACCCAATTCAGCTGCCCACTTGCCACATGAGGGATCTTGTCCCACCAGGGGCCCAGCAAGTATTTCCCTGCATAGGGTAGCCAAGATAGGCCGACATCTGTTAGAGTTAGAGATATAAGCCAGTAATTTATTTTCTGGAGGTTTTAGCGGGTAGTGTTCCCACATGTCTTGTACCGCTGCTCACAGTCTATAAAACTGCAGCAATTCCACTCCCTTGTCCCCATGCTTGCGCTTCCATTCCTCCAGTTTCCAAAACTTTCCTTCTGGGAATAGGTCTCTGACAGTGTGGTAACCTAGCACCCTCCACCGTCTACATATTGCAATGTCCCGTGTGGGGGAGAGGTGAGGATAGTTCCATAGCAGTAACTCAGGATAGTATTTATTTATTTATTTATTTATTATTCATTTATGTATTTATTGCATGTGTTTTACACCCAAACCCTGGGGTATCACAACGTAGATTGATTATAATTCGACAGCACACAAAGTACATACATATACCACCCATTTACAAAATAAATACATAGTGAAGCGACATTGGTTGACGTTACATAAGTCATGTTACTTGTTTACATATTTTGGTAGTAGTTAATTGGTATCAATCTAGGGCGGAGGGTGATTGCCTATTGTTAGCTCTGTATTCAGTATCTAAAATTGGTTAAACAACAGAGTTTTTAGTAGTTTTTTGAAGCAATGGAAGGAGTCTTCATTTTTGATGCTTAGAGGTGGGGCGTTCCCGTGTTTAAGGGCCATGACTGGGAAGCTACTTTTGTAGCGCGTGACCACAAGGAGCGGGTTTTTGTTAGATCTGAACATTCTGTTTGATTCTTTTTTACTTATTGAGTTATTGATGTAAATGGGTGCTTTCTTAGCGTGACATTTATTGGTAACACACAGTGATTTGAAAATTATTCTGGCCTTAAAGGGTAACCAATGGGTCTCCCTCCTGATATTAGAGATGTGGTCTGACTTTTTAAGACCTAGGGCTGCTCGTATCAATTTGTTTTGCATGAGTTGTAATTTGCCTAGGTTAGTATTCGAAGTACCTAGTAGGAGTACGTTACAGTAGTCCAACTTGGATAATATCAATGCCCTAGCTAGTGTAATGCAATTTTTGGGTGAGAGGAACTGGTGACATAGGGCAATTAACTTGGACATATTGGAGGTGGAAGAGGATAGAGCATTCCCATGTTTCATCATAGTTAAATCAGCGTCTAAGTAGACTCCTAAGTTTTTAACTTGTTTTGATACTGGAATCCGAGTACCATCAATGTTGATTGATGTATAGTCCGAGTGGGGGGCGTTTTCTCATCGGTGAAGCAGAGGCTGTTCAGAGCCATCCAATTTTGTATTATTACGTTGAATTTGTTGATGATCAACGTGTCATGGTCATAGTTCCCTTTGATCGGAATGAGGATCTGGGTGCCATGTGCAAAGTTGGTGTAGATGACACCCATAGCATCCAAAGCCAAAAAAAGGAGCTTTAACATTGATTCTACAAAATATTCGCCTTCTCCAGGCTTCCAATGTAAACAGAGCGGGATCAAACAGACAGTCATCCCTGTAGGTATCCTCTAATAGAAGTGACCTCATTTCCAAACCGTCTGCAGCACCCTGTTCCAGTTTCAACAAGTGGCAGGACCTTGGTTGCGCCATACCAAAAAGTTGCAAATAGTGCTTGGGCCACCATCCAGTAGACTTAGATGTTAGGCCCATTGAATCCCCCACAAATTGTAAGGCAGTGCCATTGATTCCCACTTTTTCTGCACTGCACCACCATGCTACAGGACTTGATACATGTTTTTGTGGAGCTTGGTGAAGAAACGCCTACCTGGCCATATCGGAACATTCACAAACGTGTACAGTATTTTAGGAACTAATATCATTTTAATTAACACCAGTCAGTGAGATAGGCAACCGCTCCCATTTATACATTATAGTGTTTGCATAGCTTACTAGGGCCCCATAGTTATCAGCAAATAAAGTATGCTTGGACCTAGACACTGGGATCCCCAGATACTTCAATGTATTCAGCGCCCATCTCGGCAGTACACTCACTTGGGGCCTAGAGGTGCTATCCGTCAGTGGGAATATCTGAGACTTCCCCTCATTCACTGAAAACTCGTAATAGCTCCCAAAGCTAGTAATGTCTTCCATGATAGGGTCTAAGTTATGCTTTGGGTCTCTAATATATAGCAGAACATCCTCCGCATATAATTATATGATTTTGGGGGTCCCACTTATTCATCTACCCATGTATCGCCAAATCAAATAGCCGGGGTAACACTGGGCAACCCTGCCGCGTCCCTCTCCTAAGCTCAAAGGGGCATGATTGGGTCGTGTTGGTCCTAACTGTAGCCATGGGTCTCGTGGACAGGGTAATAATATAGTTTATGAAAGTGTCACCCAGGCCACATTTCCAAAGCACAGCAAATGGAAAGGGCCAAGACACCATATCAAACACCTTTTGGGCATCTAATGCAACAGCTACCGCGTGGCCATAGGGGATATGCAAGCCATGATGTTAAACAGCCGGCAGAGATTAAGGGACGTTGCTGGACCTGGGACAAAGCCGGCTTGTTCGCTATGTATCAGGGCCGGCATTAGGGGCAGTAGTCTATTGGCCAGCACCTTGGCGTACACTTTACTGTCAACATTCATCAATGACTGAGGTCTGTAGGAGCCACAATCATGGCTTGGTTTGTTTGATTTAAGTAGTACAACCACAAAAGCCTCACGTAGCAATTGTGGAATTTGCCCCTCTCCTATGGATTCCTCCCAAAGTTTCAACATGGGGGATGCCAAGTGTGCCCCATATTCCATATAGAATTCTGCCATGAGTCCGTTAGGACCCAGTGCCTTGTTTCTCAGAAGTTCTTTAACGATGCACAACAATTCCTAAAGTCCGCCTTGACCAGAGTATTTAGTTGAGCCCTGGTGCTTGATGACAATATGGACATACAAATGGAATCTAATAGTTCCTCAAGGTCTTGTTCGTCTCCCTATTCCTATGCTTGGTAGAGTGCTGTATAGAATTGTAGGAATATCGCATTGATTTCCTGCTCTGTGTGGCGCAGAGCTTGTTGATCATCCCTAACAACCGTTATGTCGGTCCAACCCCCCTCTTGGTGCCAGTCTGGATAGCACTCTTCCTGGTCTCTCGCCCTCTCCATACCGTCTAACCACAGCAGGTCTGGCGAAATACCTCACCTCCCTGTCCGCCATCTGCCGGAAGTCTTCTAACTGTGCTTTTATAGTTGCTAGCATCGAATGGCCAGGAGTCGTCACATAATCAAGCTCCAGTTTCGTAAGGTTGTCTTCACTATTAGCTATTTCTCTGCGTATGGTGCAGAGTACCCCGAATTCTCGGGACATGGCCATGCCCCTAATGAAGGCCTTAAACGCCTGCCAGAGCGTGGCCTGTGTAACAGTGCCATTGTCATTTGTTAAAAAAATATGTGCGTATGTCAGCCTCCAAGTCTATTCGGTAAACCAGGTCTCGTAGGGCCAATATGCGGCTGCCAAAGGTAGACCCCCAAGTCAGAGACAGTTTAATCGGAGAGTGTTCAGAGTAAGTGAGGAGGAGTATGTCCGTGCCTGTTGTCAACCCTACCATTTGGTCCAAGACAAAAAAAAATCAATCCTGGACGACATATCATGCACTGTGGAATAGTAAGTGAATTTCCTATCACTTGGGTGCAGGGTTCGCCATATATCATGCAAATGGAACTCCCTTAATAGAACAAGGATACAGCTAGCCACTCTTGATAGGGATCTGGGCGCCACCCCAGTGCGGTCCAGGTCCAAATTCAAAATAGTATTCATATCTCCACCCCATACAGTTGGAACAGATGGGTACCCCGATAGTACATCTGCCAATGCCAGATAAAATAGAGGGTCATCTAGTTTGGGCCCGTATGAATTTACTTAAAGGACTTCCCTGTTGAGTAACTTGCAGTGTAATACAACATTACTGCCCTCTGGGTCTATGTGGGATTGCGTCAGGTTGAAAGCAACTCGCTTATGAATAAGTGTCATCACCCCTCTGGACTGCGTTGAATAATCCGTGAAGAACCTATACAGCCCCCACCGCCAAGGAAATGTAGCGTTCATGCTTCCTGCACGTGTGTTTCCTGCAGAATCAGGATCTGGATGTCATGCCGGTTCACCTAGGATATCACTCTCCTTGCTTTCGCATAGTTTACCAATCCATGCATATTACAAGTTAAAACATTAAAAGTCACTGTGGTAAGTGAGAGTGTAGACATTTTCTGTAGCCTGCGCAAGCAGGCTGTTGTACTCACATACCAGGCTGTATATAGACACACATACCGTTCTGTGACTGACTGAACAATTTTTAACCAATATTTTGCACCACTGTCCCATTTGCACCCCCCACCTTCACCGCCCTCCCAATCAGGGTCATGTACCCTCTGTTACCCCATGCCCCCCTTCTCTAACTGTAGCACTCAACCCCAACTTGCGCCGATACGAGTCAACAAGCAACAGCAACCTTGCCTGGGGGGCAGCTGTCTCTGCATCTGAACACCCCGGCAGCGGCATGCTCATCATAACACTCAAATGTTCAAGGAATCACGAGCCCGTAGCAGACAAGTGTAGCAAATATTGTATGCATGCCTAGGTACTAACAGGCCGATTCATGGAATAATTAGCGCGGCGCAAGTGGGCAAAAACGTGCGAATCGCAGTGGAATAGCGAAAATTGCAGTGCAAGTGCGAAAATCGCACAAAAATCAGCGCACGTCGATTCATGGAAGTCCGTGCGTGAGAAAACCAGCGGATGTGCGATAAAAAGTGCGCCGCGCACGTTGGCGCACAGGTCATCTAACAGCGTGCGCCAGGTCACAGCGAAAATCGCACATAGCGCGGCGCACGCAACAAAAGTAGGCGGAACACGGGCGTAACACTCGGAATGGGGAACAACTTGCAAAAATGTGGGCGTCATGGGGGAAGTACAGGGCACAAGTGCGCGGAACGCCCACACGCTCGCCTACAACACGTATTCATGGAATAGAATAGGGCAAAAAAGCGCACGCTCAAACCAGCGCACAGGCACAAACACGACCGCCACAAGAAAGCAGGCGGTAGCGTCTCTGAGGCTGTAAGAAATGTGCGCCAAAAGGTGCGCCAACAAATAGCACCCATATACTGCCATGATGAATGTCCTATACTGTGGCCCTCCAGGACAAATGACGTGCAAAGGGGTACCCACAAACACGGAAACGCTGCCAAAAAATACGTGTGCGTGTATACCGGGGTGCGCGGGAAGTCTCACACGCGATTTGGCCGGGTACGTGGATTTCAGGGGTGCGCGGGAAGTTCCATATGCGATTCCATCAGGGTCGGTGTATTTCAGGGGTGTGCGGGAAGTTCCACACGCGATTCCATCAGGGTACGTGTATTTCAGGGGTGCGCGGGAAGTCCCACACGCGATTACAGCAGGGTACGTGTATTTCAGGGGTGCACGGGAAGTTCCACACGCGAATAGCCTGGGCGCGTGTATTTCAGGGGTGCGCAGGAAGTTCCACACGCGAATAGCCTGGGCGCGTGTATTTCAGGGGTGCGCGGGAAGTTCCACACGCGAATAGCCTGGGCGCGTGTATTTCAGGGGTGCGCGGGAAGTTCCACATGCGAATAGCCTGGCCGCGTGTATTTCAGGGGTGCGCGGGAAGTCCCACACGCGATTACAGCAGGGTACGTGTATTTCAGGGGTGCGCGGGAAGTTCCACATGCGAATAGCCTGGGCGCGTGTATTTCAGGGGTGCGCGGGAAGTTCCACACGGGAATAGCCTGGGCGCGTGTATTTCAGGGGTGCGCGGGAAGTTCCACACGCGAATAGCCTGGGCGCGTGTATTTCAGGGGAGCGCGGGAAGTTCCACACGTGAATAGCCTGGGCGCGTGTATTTCAGGGGTGCGCGGGAAGTTCCACATGCGAATAGCCTGGGCGCGTGTATTTCAGGGGTGCGCGGGAAGTTCCACACGCGAATAGCCTGGGCGTGTGTATTTCAGGGGTGCGCAGGAAGTCCCACACGCGATTACAGCAGGGTACGTGTATTTCAGGGGTGCGTGGGAAGTTCCACACGCGAATAGCCTGGGCGCGTGTATTTCAGGGGTGCGCGGGAAGTTCCACACGCGAATAGCCTGGGCGCGTGTATTTCAGGGGTGCGCGGGAAGTTCCACACGCGAATAGCCTGGGCGCGTGTATTTCAGGGGTGCGCGGGAAGTTCCACACGCGAATAGCCTGGGTGCGTGTATTTCAGGGGTGCGCGGGAAGTCCCACACGCGATTACAGCAGGGTACGTGTATTTCAGGGGTGCGCGGGAAGTTCCACACGCGAATAGCCTGGGCGCATGTATTTCAGGGGTGCGCGGGAATTTCCACACGCGAATAGCCTGGGTACGTGTATTTCAGGGGTGCGCGGGAATTTCCACACGCGAATAGCCTGGGTACGTGTATTTCAGGAGTGCGCGGGAAGTCCCACACGCGATTACAGCAGGGTACGTGTATTTCAGGGGTGCGCGGGAATTTCCACACGCGAATAGCCTGGGCGCGTGTATTTCAGGGGTGCGCGGGAATTATCACACGCGATTTGGCTTGGTACGTGTATTACAGGGGTGCGTGGGAAGTTACACACGCGATTAGGCTGGGTGGGTCCTCACAGGTGTTCCCTGTACACCCTCGACGGCCCCTGCAGGCAGCCCACAAAAGAGGGGACTACCCTGCACACCTGCTCATGTCTCCCAACACCCCCACCCCCCACCATCCAGGGGCACCCTCCACCAGGCCCCCACTCATGTCTCCCACCACCCCCACCCCCCAGCAGTGCAGGGGCAGCCTCCACCAGGCCCCCACTCATGTCCCCTATCACCCCCACCCCCCCGCCACCAGGGGCACCCTCCACCAGGCCCCCACTCATGTCTCCCACCACCCCCACCCACCCAGTCACCAGGGGCACCCTCCACCAGGCCCCCACTCATGTCTCCCACCACCCCCACCCCCCACCATCCAGGGGCACCCTCCACCAGGCCCCCACTCATGTCCCCCACCACCCCTACCCCCCCAGTCACCAGGGGCACCCTCCACCAGGCCCCCACTCATGTCTCCGACCACCCCCACCCCCCACCATCCAGGGGCAGCCTCCACCAGGCCCCCACTCATGTCTCCCACCACCCCCACCCCCCAGCAGTGCAGGGGCAGCCTCCACCAGGCCCCCACTCATGTCCCCTATCACCCCCACACCCCCGCCACCAGGGGCACCCTCCACCAGGCCCCCACTCATGTCTCCCACCACCCCCACCCCCCACCATCCAGGGGCACCCTCCACCAGGCCCCCACTCATGTCTCCCACCACCCCCACCCCCCCAGTCACCAGAGGCACCCTCCACCAGGCCCCCACTCATGTCTCCCACCACCCCCACCCCCCACCATCCAGGGGCAGCCTCCACCAGGCCCCCACTCATGTCTCCCACCACCCCCACCCCCCTGCCACCATGGGCACCCTCCACCAGGCCCCCACTCATGTCTCCCACCACCCCACCCCCCAGCAGTGCAGGGGCAGCCCCCACCAGGCCCCCACTCATGTCCCCTATCACCCCCACCCCCCCCGCCACCAGGGGCACCCTCCACCAGGCCCCCACACATGTCTCCCACCACCCCCACCCACCCAGTCACCAGGGGCACCCTCCACCAGGCCCCCACTCATGTCTCCCACCACCCCCACCCCCCACCATCCAGGGGCAGCCTCCACCAGGCCCCCACTCATGTCTCCCACCACCCCCACCCCCCTGCCACCATGGGCACCCTCCACCAGGCCCCCACTCATGTCTCCCACCACCCCCACCCCCCAGCAGTGCAGGGGCAGCCTCCACCAGGCCCCCACTCATGTCTCCCACCACCCCCACCCCCCACCATCCAGGGGCAGCCTCCACCAGGCCCCCACTCATGTCTCCCACCACCCCCACCCCCCTGCCACCATGGGCACCCTCCACCAGGCCCCCACTCATGTCTCCCACCACCCCCACCCCCCAGCAGTGCAGGGGCAGCCTCCACCAGGCCCCCACTCATGTCTCCCACCACCCCCACCCCCCAGCAGTGCAGGGGCAGCCTCCACCAGGCCCCCACCCATGTCTCCCACCCCCCCACCCCCCAGCAGTGCAGGGGCAGCCTCCACCAGGCCCCCACTCATGTCCCCTATCACCCCCACCCCCCCGCCACCAGGGGCACCCTCCACCAGGCCCCCACCCATGTCTCCCACCACCCCCACCCCCCTGCCACCCCCACCCCCCAGCAGTTCAGGGGCAGCCTCCACCAGGCCCCCATTCATGTCTTCCACCACCCCCACCCCCCAGCAGTGCAGGGGCAGCCCCCACCAGGCCCCCACTCATGTCCCCTATCACCCCCACCCCCCGCCACCAGGGGCACCCTCCACCAGGCCCCCACCCATGTCTCCCACCACCCCCACCCCCCAGCAGTGCAGGGGCATCCTCCACCAGGCACCCACACATGTCCCCCTGCCCCCAGGTCCTGACGATACTCAATCATGGCAGTAATGGGCAGCATACCCAGCACAAACACCCAGGCAAGGATTGCATCCACCCACATAGTGAATGCAATTACATGATACAACCCCAATGGCAAGTATGTAAATGAACACATGTCCGTCACACACACATACACAACGGGTGCAAGTGAATGTCAAAACCCATATCATGACATGTATGAAACCAATGAGAAAATACCACAAGTGAAAGTTAAAAAAACATGTATTAAAGATGAAAAATAAGTAAACAAATCAAACATACAACAATGGGGATAACAAAATAAATGGTCCATGTCCGAGAACAAATGTAAAAATAAAAAAAACAAAGTAATCCAAAAACAAATGTTGTCCAAAGCAATGTCATGTGGAAGCAAAATAATGAAAAACCATTTCCTCATGGTGAACACAATAATCAATAAAAAAAATGTTTCTTCAAAAAGCAAACATATATACACGAATATTCCAGGGTCCATGAGCCCAACACCATAAATGAAACCTACTACTACCTAATGAAAAAAATATCTACAAAAAAGTGGCCATTGTCCGAGCGGTCCAAAAAAATAAAAATGAATAAAGGAAACATAACACTAACTAACTAAATAACTATATACAAAGGCAGCGGGCAAGTCCTGCGGCTCACTCGGTGATGTTGCTGGCCAGGGCATCATCGAACTCCATGTCGATGTCCTGGAGGCGGGACTCTGTCCTGGCCCCGAGGTCTCGCAGGGATAACCCCATGTTCAGCTCAAACTCCCTGCGAGCTTCCTCGAGGCACTCAGCCCGCCTAAACGCCCGACGCATGGAGAACTCCGCCCTACCATGGTGAGCCGCTCCTCTTCCGCCCCCTGCCGCTCCGCACCTATCCGCTGGACCAACTGCTCCCACACGGAAGACACCACCATCCCAGGGTTGCCCTGCCCTCCGGCCGATGCCTGCCCCTCTGATCTTGATGGCCCCGAGCCATGATGCCTCCCACGTCGAGCCTGCTGCTGCCTCTGACGCCACTGCCTCTGCCAGCACGACGGCATCCAGGCTGATGGAAACCACCGACGCCGTTGTGCACGTGCCCTGCCCGATGCTGCTGTCACATCTTCCATCTGCTGGGGTCCAGTTGCTGTGTTGTCCACCCCTGCTGGACCTCCGACTCCCAACTGTGGCAGGGATGGGATCCCCACCGAGCTGGCTGCATTGGTCGGGGCAGGTCCACAGGGGGCCCTGGTGGCATCTGGGCCGGAAGACGGCAAGGAGAACGACTGGTGTATAGCCTGCACAGAGGAGGAGAGGGCCGTCAGATTGGCCAACACATGCAGCAAACCCCCGAACATGGCCGATCCCAATTGGGCCACGTCGGCACGGTGCACTTCGTGATGACGTGCGTGCTCCTCCCGGGAAGCATGCACGGCATCACGAATCACAGCCGTGCGCATCGTGACCCCAATCAGGACCTTCTCCACATGGCCAGGGGTTCCCACGTCCGCAGGTGGAGGGGAGTCAGGTGACATGGACATCCCCTGTACCTGCGGACGGGCCTGGGACGGGGCATCC
This sequence comes from Ambystoma mexicanum, assembly GCF_040938575.1. Lineage (NCBI taxonomy): Eukaryota > Metazoa > Chordata > Amphibia > Caudata > Ambystomatidae > Ambystoma > Ambystoma mexicanum. Next base: position 711,090,088 of record NC_090933.1, read on the forward strand.
CTGCTGGTGCATGGTGGTGCACTCACAGGGTCAGGGACAGCGACATGCACAGGCCCCTCCACGGTGACCTGTGCTGCCTCCTGCCCCTGGCCCTGGACTGCACCACTTGCACCAGCAGGGATGCCCCCACCAGGCCCCATGTGTGCCCCAGTGGCGGCCTCCTCCTCCTCTGTGCAAACCACCAACCTGGATGGCTCCTCACCGTCTCCCACCGTAGCAGGCCGCTGTGGGGGCTCACCCACCCCTTCCGCTGCAGCCGTGGGGGCATCCCCGCCGCCTTGCTCCACAGCGCTGTCTCCGCCCTCTTCTTCACTAGCCGCTGCGTAGAGAGAGACAAAGAACACAAGCATCAGGGTACTGTACAATGGTCCCCTAGACAGGAAGCAATAGCAGATGAGCACCACTGTCAAAGTACACTTCCATCATGTCCCTCCACAACACATGGGTCAGCACAGGCAAAACACACACAGTAACAGGCATGGTGCATGCCATGGACATTTCCATGCATGTCCAATGGACTCTTGAAACATTCAATGATATGTAACTCACATGCATCATGGCTCATGCCTATCACATGCACACACTTCGCCTCAGTCACATCCATCTGGCCCCAAACACACCAAACACAGCGGATACAAGGGTAATTTGGCTGCTTCACTGAATCTGTGCATTGTCACACACATGTGTCATGCATCCATGGCATGCACAAGTCACAGACATGCAGGTCAGGCACACAGACATGGCTACCATATATGTACCTGGCATCAGCACCCATCCCTCACCCCCACCCATGTCCAGGTACAGAGACTGGCATGCTCTCATGTTCAAAATCTGCATAGGGCTCCCCATGCGGCATTTGAACACATGCAACAACCATGTGGGTCACACATCACTGGTCGCACATGCATTACTATGATGTCCCTGCACACATACATGCATACATGGCCTATGGCACACATACAGGCAAGTATCATAGAACCAGCACACCGCAACATGCCCTGTCTCACACAGTAATGCTTGGACACTTACCGCTCAACTCCAGACGGGCCTCCCTCTCAAGGATCTGGGCGTGGAGCGCTGGGCGTACGCGTTCCAGGACCCTCATCTGGATGTAACTCATGCGGCCCCGGCCCCCCTCCACGAGGCGCCGGGCCTTCACAAGGGTCCTGGACCTCAAGTCCTCCCAGCGCTTCTTGATCTTCAGGACGTTGCGGGTTGTCACCCCCTCCGCGTTGATGGCAACCACACAGTCGGCCCAGATCCTCTCCCGTCCTTCCTTGCTGGCGCGGGACGATCCAAAGAGGGCATCATACTGCCCCAGGACATGCTCCACCAGGACACCAACTGCGGTGGCAGTGAAGCTGGTGCCCCTCTGCCCCTCTGGCCTGGGGTTGCCACTGGTGCCAGATGTGGAAGTGCCCGACATGGCAACCCCAGAGGCAGGTGTGGGTGGGCAACTGGGTCCTGGGGCTGGGCTGTGGAGCGATGTAATCCCAGTCGGGAGTCTTCAGTTCCAGCAGGGGTGGACACAGCAACTGGACCCCTGCAGATGGCTGATGTGCAGGCACCAAATGGCAGGGCACGGTGGCAGCAGGCAGGCAGGCAGGCAGGCAGCAGCAGATGGCATGTGGGAGGCTGCTCGGGGCACTGGGGGGCAGTAACTCGGCCTTCTGGGCAGGAGCGTGGTCTTCCGTGTGTTTTCGCGTGGCCAGCTTGATACGGAGTGATTTGGCACGTGAAAATCCTGCACGTCAGTGTGAAATCCGAGGAAAGGCCCTTAGCACGTAAGCGCGTCAGCACGCATACGCGATTCTATTGGACCAGAGTCCCTCAGCGCGTAAGCGCGTCTGTGACGTGACCCGCACGGGTGTTCCCCACTCAGCACGTGATGACGGAGCACACGTGGAAATACTGCACGTCAGCGTGTAATTGGACAAAAGTGTGCGTACACGCGATTGGCCTATGTACGTGTATTTCATGGGTGCGCGGGCACTTACACACGCAAGTACATCAGCGCACCTGTATCCCGTGGTGCGTGGGAATTTCCACACGCTATTGGACTGGGAACTGGATTCCAGGGGTGCGCAGGTCACACGCTCGCCTAGAACATGCGCAAAGCATACATTTGCGCACTTTAACAATAACAAGCTCAGACGCCAGGATGAACATACCGTTCCTAGCAGCAGTGGCAGTGGGCTACCAAAGGAGGAGGAGGAGGATAGTCAGGGCCAGAATATTCACACCCAGAACCAGCCTTTTCGGGATGCCTGATGACCAGGTGTATGGGAGGTACAGGTTTCCACCACACATAATACTGGACCTGGTGAGTGAGTGGGAGGATGACCTCACATCACCCACCCTGTGCTCCCAAGCACTCAGCCCCCTGGAGAAGGTCCTCAATGTACTGCACTTCTTAGCCACTGGATCATTTCAGCGGACAAGTGCCATAGTGGGTGGGGTGTCACAGGCCACCCAGTCACGCTGCCTACACCAGGTCTTGAACATCATCACTGCACGCCCATCAGTCCGCAGGCACATATACCTGCCCAGAACACCTGCAGAAAGGCATGCTGCCGCACTGGATTTTTACGGTGTGGCACGATTCCCCAAAGTGCTAGGTGCCATCGACTGCACCCATGTGGCTCTACGTCCCCCCAGGGCATCTGAGCACATCTATAGGAACCGCAAGCACTGGCATTCCATCAACGTGCAGGTAGCATGTAATGCCAAGGGAATCATCACCTCAGTATATGCCAACTATCCCGGGTCCACCCACGACAGCTTCATTTACCGAATGTCCACCCTAAGCCGGGACCTAGAAGCTGGGCGGCATGGCGATACATGGCTGCTTGGTGAGTATGTATGCCACTGCACAAGCATGCATGTTGGATACTGAGCAAGGTCACAACCCCACCAATGATACCAATCACCACCTCCACAGGGGACAGTGCCTACCCTCTCAGCCCCCACATGATGACGCCAATTCGGAACCCCACCACGCCACCCGAGGTAAGATATAACACAGCCCACATTACGACCCGGGGCATAGTGGAGCGCACATTCGGAGTGCTAAAGTCACGCTTTCGCTCCCTTGACCGTTCTGGCGGCCAGCTGTTATACGCTCCCCCAGTAGTGTGCAGGATCATAGTGGCAGCATGTGTCCTGCACAACGTTGCAACACGCCGGGGCCTGGCCGTGGACATGGTGGTGGCCCCACATCCCCAACCACATGCACAGCCGCTGTGCATGGGAGGGGAAAGGGCACGGGGGAGGCAGCCCGTACACAGCTAGTGGCTAATTACTTCACATAGAAATCACACCCCTGTGGAGTGCACACTGCCCTGGCACATTCCATCTGACAATCAATGATGACTCAACCTGACACTGATCCTGAATGTCTGGAGAATGAACCGTGAATATCATATCAGCCTGAGATTGTTCACCTGGAAGTGTCACAATGTGTGCATCCCTACCCACACTGACACCACCAATGCAGTTTTGTGAAGTTACACATTCAAGCAGCTCAAATTAATACCCACTTGCAAAATGCAACAAGAGGACAGTGCCATGTCAGCCAACCCAACCCCAGCACCGCCACACGACACACCGTGCCATGTCATGCTATTTGCAGGTAAACAAAGTAATCCCCACAACATGACACTACTGTCACAATGTACAGTGTCCCTATTAGAAACGTGCAACACGTGAAATTCTCACAGTAATGGCGGACCAACAACAAACTTGAGCACGTACTACCATTGACTTGACATCACTAATGTTTAATATTAGTAGTCTCACCACCTGGAAATGCCTGCACTCCCACCACTACCAACTGTGCAGTGTTGGCGCCTGTAGAGTTGTAGGTGCACTGCTGCCAACATGGACCACATCTCCAGACTAGAGGTCCTTGTGTAGACATGAGGAAGGTACCTGCAAATTGGGAGGTAGACACAGAAGATGAGTTACACATCAATGCAACATGCAGTGTACAACACAACAGCAATATGCACTAGGAATGTATACACAGTATTGACTACAGACTGCCCACACAGCTCATGGGAGTCCAACGTCACTGTGTAATTCACTGTCACTTGGGCACACCCTTTGCAAGCCCATGGAAACGGGAAGCAGGAGGGGTGTGTGTGACTCAAACCCAAGCATCTGAACCAAATACATTACAAGCCTGCATGTGCCCAGCCACAATGCAGCGTATGCCCACAGGAACCACGGAAGCCAACAAATCGTCCCAAAGAAATAGGGAATAAAATAAATAAAAATAAAAATAAAAATAAGAAACAATCAAAAATGGCCATTGATGGGCCCGGGGGGGTTGGGGAGGCCACCCAGGAGGTCCGAGGACAGGATGCACACCAGAACCCACCTGCGTGGATCCTGGGAAAATAAAACACCCCCATGGGCTCATGGCCCACACGGCTACCCTATTGTGGGAGTATCACTGCTGTCGCTATTATCACCCTGTGCAGCTGCATCCGGAGGTGGTTGCACTATGGGAGGCAGCCCACGCAAGGCCCTAGTCTGCTCCTCCATGGCTGCAAGCATGCGGGTGTGGTAGGTCTGGTTCTGGAGGATGAGTGTGCGGAGGTCCCCATGCAACAACTCACGGGATGCCCGGACCTCCGCCCTCGTTGCCTGCATCTCAGCTGAGAGCGTACGGGTGAGGCGCTCCAGCTGCTGTTCTGTCCTTTGGTGTGTTGAAGCCTCAAGCTCAACAAGAGTCGTCCTGAGGTGAAGGAGCTCCTGCCTCAGGGCTTCCCTGTGGCCCTGGGACTCAATGGAGATGGCCTCCTGCAGAGTCGCCAGTGCCGCCCGCCTGTCCCTGTTGGACCCCAACATGTCCTCCCTGTGTGACTGGCAGATGGAGTCGGTTGCCTGCTCTAGTCGCTCCATCAGCCTTTCTGGGGGGACAATGGAAGTGGCCACCCTATCCATGGCCTGAGCCATCATCTCGGATGATGCAGCCTGTTGGGTTGCCATACCGTAAATGGATTGCTCCCATGCGGTATTGCCAGGTGGCGTACGGCCACCACGTCGGCGGGCACCACACCTGTCTGGGGCAAGGCGAACTGTGCCTTGCTGTGCCGGCACTGCCTGAGGCTGCAGGACTGCATTCCCCCTCTGATCTGCTGGCCCAGGAACAGGATCAGATATCGCGGAGTGTGACCCTGCATCCGTAACCACCAAAGGCGTAGCTGCCAACACTGACATCCCCATGGAGGGTTCTGACCCTGGTGCAGGTGGGTGAGACAGAACAGAATCCCTCCCTGGAACACTCACCTGCGACGGCACGTAGGTCTCATCCGAATCAACACCTGAGTACAGCTCGGGGGAGGTGCAGCCAGAGACACCCCTTGAGAGCACGACCTGCAGCACTTGTGGGTTCTCCCCCACCACCACACCACGTCCCTCACTGGTGGTTGGTCGGCCCTCGGACCCCTCCTGGGTCTGCACCATCTCCACAACCCCAGCAGTATCAGGTGCGTCTTCCCCTGCAAAGACATGAAAACAAAGAAATGGAAACAGGCATTAGCACCATGGCACACAATGAGGGCTGAGAAGCAAGAGAACCAGTACTTGATTGACACATGTCCCACATGACTAAAACCCTCCCATGCATGCACCCTCACTGCGTATGAAGTGCAGGCAAATGGCACACACTGATGACACCAAGATGGAAGATGAACACATTTTCTGCATGCTGCCTGGCAGTGGCATCACACATTGGCCTGTGATTGCCAGGTGAAACACACATACCATCACACAGATGGCATGTACCATTGCTATTGAGTGAAGATGGAGAGGAGGGCAGCACCTATTCATTCAGTCTAGTTCCCGCATGTAATTGCTTTTCTAATTCTAACAGGTCAGATTTTTCACCTGGAGCTGCCAGTCTGAAATGGTCCAATTGCACAGGGACATGTGTGTACAAATGATATCCAGGTAACAAAGTCACTCCACTTTACCATAGCCATGTCAGACATGTGACTAGTGGACAGCGACATGGCTAGTAAAAGTGGGGGAATGCAAACAATCTGACTGAATGAACAGTGAAAAATAAGCAACTATGTTGTGGCAAGGTGACACTTCAAGGGCAACTGGCGTGCAGTTGGGCTAGATGTCTACTGTTGGCAGAAGGGATACTGCTATGGCCAAATGCAGCTGTGCAGGAAGTATTGCATGAAGCACATGGCTGACCCATACGACTCAGGCGCACACACTCTCACCTGGCACACAAACAGAAGCCCTCACACACACACCATGCACATGGATGACACACACATGCATGTGCACTCACCGGACAATGCCTCGTAATCAGCCAGATCTCCCACGCCTTGGATCTGTTCCTCCGTGACGTAGGTCCCAGCGACTGACTCATGTGGAGTGAGTTCCATGTCTACTACTGGAGACCCACCTCCAGTCACTAGAGTTGCGGCATGACTTGAGGCCAGCTTACTCTTTGCCCTGCGCTTTAGGTCATTCCAGCGCTTATAGCAATCATTGGCTGTGCGCCTCACGATTCCAAGGGCACTTACGATGTCCGCAACGGTCTGCCAGTGTGCCTGGCGTTGTGCAGGTGTGGTCTTGGATCCTGCAACAATGACCATCTCGTTGTCATGTCCGGACACATACTCGACAAGTGCATTCAGTTCGTCATCCGTGAAGCTGGGCTTCCTGGTCGGGCCGGACTGTGTAGCCGTGTCTGGGGCATCAGCCTGTGCCGGACGAGCACTCTTCCTCTTCCGCTTGGAAGGTGGTGGTGATCCTGAGTGTCCTGCGCCGCTCTGGACACTAGGGGCAGGAGCCCTGGTGGACTCTGTATCAGGAGTGTGGGATTGCACACTCAGCATGGGAGTTGGTGCAGGCATTGGCTCTAGTGTGATGGTGTCAGAGGGAATGTCAGCAGCATGGACTAGGACCGACACTGTCCTGGCTGGGTGTGTGAGGGCTGGGGTGGATGGAGCCGCAGCTGCCCCTGCAGCCTCTCCGCCCTGCCTCCTTGGTGCAGCAGATGACCTTGCTGCCCCAGATCCACGTGGCATGATGGCATCAACGTGCACCAGCGCACGTGTTGTAGCCCTGCTGACCTGGAAGTCAGCCATGGAGTCAGCCAGGTCTGGTGCCACAATGGGCTGGTCCAACAAGGGCTGAGCATGGATGGTGTCAGCCACATCAGCCTCAACGGGAGGGGGGGAGAGGGGGGGATTATGGGTGCCCGTGACTGGTCCTCCACATATGGGGGGACAGGCTCACCCTGCAAGTTACGACCACGTCCCCTACCGGATCCACCACGGCCACCACTTGTGGCTCTTCCACCTTTGCCACCCTTACGGAATCCTCGCCTCCCAGCCATGGCACTGATGTTAATGTGCGTATGGGAGTGGATGTAGACTATTGTCCTGGGCAATTGGGGGTCAAAGGGGTTGGGTACCAGATGGTAATTGTACCCTAGTGCTCTAGCAAGGCTGAATGTAACCCCTGGGGAAAGATGACGGGTCACGCAACGCACAGGAGGCCCAAAAAAGGGAGATGACGTGCACGCAACCCCTCCTAGACCACGTGTGCAGAAAGAAAAACCTGCACTACGCTGTGGCACCCAGTAACACAAGAATGAACGTATGCGTGTCACACGCAGCCTAGAATGACCTCTGAAGGGGTAGGCTACACACGGGGCAAGCACAGATGTTAGATACGTGCGTGACTCACCGTCTGCCAGGTAAAAGAGCGTGAAAAATGAGCGCGTTTGGTTGGCAACACCCCCGCCAAAAGAAGATATGTACGCTGTCTGAGGAGACAGGACAACAGTAGAAGGGAACACTGTTTGAGGGAACAGGCCCAGGTAAACCAGTACAAGAGAAAAAATAGAAAAAGCTGTCAGAGGTAACAGGGAGTACGAACTTGAAACGCTGTGAAGTAAATCGCGTGTGAAACGACAAGAAGTACAGAATTCACCCACTCGCTCTCCACGAAAAGCAGTACAAGGAATTGGTGTTCTACACGTACCTTATATGCAGGCCCACACGTACAGCGTCACTTACGCGGCGTGTACGTGCTAGGCCCATTCCCACCAATTACACGCTTTGTCACTTCTGCGTGTAGGTCCATTTGCACCAATTACACGCTTTGTCACTTCTGCGTGTAGGTCCATTTGCACCAATTACAAGCTTTGACACTTCTGCGTGTAGGGCTATTTCCACCAATAACACGCTTTGACACTCGGACGTGTCACGCAACTTTTTCCTACGCGGGCACGTGACTTCATAGACGCGCATACGCGTTTACGCGCTAAGGGCCTTTCATCGATTTACACGCAGACGTGTGGGATTTTCATGTGCAAAATCACTCACTACGTATTAAGCTGTCCACGCGTTCACACACGAAAGACCACGCTCCTGCCCAGGAGGCCAAATTACTGCCCCCCAGAGCCCTGAGCACGCTCCCACCTGCCATCTGCTGCTGCCTGACTGCCTGCTGCCCACGTGCCCTGCCATTTGCTGCCTGCACATCAGCCAGGGGTGCTGTTGCTGTGACCACCCCTGCTGGAACCAAAGGCTCCCGACTGCTTTTCCGTCGCCCCACAGCCCAGCCCCAGGACCCAGTTGCCCACCCACTCCTGCCTCTGGGGTTGCCATGTCGGGCACTACAACATCTGGCACCAGTGGCAACCCCCGGCCAAGGAGGCAGAGGGGCACCAGCTTCAGTGCCAGGGAAGTTGGTGTCCTGGTGGAGGATGCCCCTGGTGGCTGGGGGGTGGGGGTGGTGGGAGACATGGGTTGGACATGTGTGGGGGCCTGCTGGCAGGTGCCCCACAGCGCTGGGGGGTGGGGGTGGTAGGAGACATGGGTGGGGGCCTGGTGGAGGCTGCCCCTGCAGTGCTGGGGGGTGGGGGTGGTGGGAGACATGGATGGGGGCCTGGTGGAGGGTGCCCCTGGTGGCGGGGGGGGTGGGGGTGGTGGGAGACATGAGTGGGGGCGTGGTGGAGGGTGCCCCTGGTGGCGGGGGGGTGGGGGTGATAGGGGACATGAGTGGGGGCCTGGTGGAGGGTGCCCCTGCACTGCTGGGGGGTGGGGGTGGTGGGAGACATGGATGGGGGCCTGGTGGAGGGTGCCCCTGGTGGCGGGGGGTGGGGGTGATAGGGGACATGAGGGGGGGCGTGGTGGAGGCTGCCCCTGCACTGCTGGGGGGTGGGGTGGTGGGAGACATGAGTGGGGGCCTGGTGGAGGGTGCCCCTGGTGGCTGGGGTTGGGCGTGGTGGGAGACATGGGTGGGGGCCTGGTGGAGGGTGCCCCTGGATGCTGGGGGGTGGTGGTGGTGGGAGACATGAGTGGGGCCTGGTGGAGGGTGCCCCTGGTGGCTGGGGGGTGGGGGTGATAGGGGACATGAGTGGGGGCCTGGTGGAGGGTGCCCCTGCACTGCTGGGGGGTGGGGGTGATAGGGGACATGGGTGGGCGCCTGGTGGAGGGTGCCCCTGGATGGTGGGGGGTGGGGGTGGTGGGAGACATGGATGGGGGCCTGGTGGAGGGTGCCCCTGGTGGCGGGGGGGTGGGGGTGATAGGGGACATGAGTGGGGGCGTGGTGGAGGCTGCCCCTGCACTGCTGGGGGGTGGGGGGGTGGGAGACATGAGTGGGGGCCTGGTGGAGGGTGCCCCTGGTGGCTGGGGGGTGGGGGTGGTGGGAGACATGGGTGGGGGCCTGGTGGAGGGTGCCCCTGGATGCTGGGGGGTGGTGGTGGTGGGAGACATGAGTGGGGGCCTGGTGGAGGGTGCCCCTAGTGGCTGGGGGGTGCGGGTGATAGGGGACATGAGTGGGGGCCTGGTGGAGGGTGCCCCTGCACTGCTGGGGGGGTGGGGGTGATAGGGGACATGGGTGGGGGCCAGGTGGAGGGTGCCCCTGCACTGCTGGGGGGTGGGGGTGGTGGGTGACATGGATGGGGGCCTGGTGGAGGGTGCCCCTGGTGGCTGGGGATGGGGGTGGTGGGAGACATGGATGGGGGCCTTGTGAAGGGTGCCCCTGGTGGCGGGGGGGGTGGGGGTGATAGGGGACATGAGTGGGGGCCTGGTGGAGGGTGCCCCTGCACTGCTGGGGGGTGGGGGTGGTGGGAGACATGGATGGGGGCCTGGTGGAGGGTGCCCCTGGTGGCGGGGGGGTGGGGGTGATAGGGGACATGAGTGGGGGCCTGGTGGAGGGTGCCCCTGCACTGATGGGGGGTGGGGGTGGTGGGAGACATGGATGGGGGCCTGGTGGAGGGTGCCCCTGGTGGCGGGGGGTGGGGGTGATAGGGGACATGAGTGGGGTCCTGGTGGAGGCTGCCCCTGCACTGCTGGGGGTGGGGGTGGTGGGAGACATGAGTGGGGGCCTGGTGGAGGGTGCCCCTGGTGGCTGGGGGGTGGGGGTGGTGGGAGACATGGGTGGGGGCCTGGTGGAGGGTGCCCCTGGATGCTGGGGGGTGGGGGTGGTGGGAGACTTGAGTGGGGGCCTGGTGGAGGGGGCCCCTGGTGGCTGGGGGGTGGGGGTGGTGGGAGACATGGGTGGGAGCCTGGTGGAGGGTGCCCCTGGATGCTGGGGGGTGGGGGTGGTGGGAGACATGGGTGGGGGCCTGGTGGAGGGTGCCCCTGGATGCTGGGGGGTGGGGGTGGTGGGAGACATGAGTGGGGGCCTGGTGGAGGGTGCCCCTGGTGGCTGGGGGGTGGGGGTGGTGGGAGACATGGGTGGGGGCCTGGTGGAGGGTGCCCCTGGATGTTGGGGGTGGTGGTGGTGGGAGACATGAGTGGGGGCCTGGTGGAAGGTGCCCCTGGTGGCTGGGGGGTGGGGGTGATAGGGGACATGAGTGGGGGCCTGCTGGAGGGCGCCCCTGCACTGCTGGGGGGTGGGGGTGATAGGGGACATGGGTGGGGGCCTGGTGGAGGGTGCCCCTGCACTGCTGGGGGGTGGGGGTGGTGGGAGACGTGGATGGGGGCCTGGTGGAGGGTGCCCCTGGTGGCGGGGGGGGTGGGGGTGATAGGGGACATGAGTGGGGGCGTGGTGGAGGCTGCCCCTGCCCTGCTGGGGGGTGGGGGTGGTGGGAGACATGAGTGGGGGCCTGGTGGAGGGTGCCCCTGGTGGCTGGGGGGTGGGGGTGGTGGGAGACATGGGTGGGGGCCTGGTGGAGGGTGCCCCTGGATGCTGGGGGGTGGTGGTGGTGGGAGACATGAGTGGGGGCCTGGTGGAGGGTGCCCCTGGTGGCTGGGGGGTGGGGGTGATAGGGGACATGAGTGGGGGCCTGGTGGAGGGTGCCCCTGCACTGCTGGGGGGTGGGGGTGATAGGGGACATGGGTGGGGGCCTGGTGGAGGGTGCCCCTGCACTGCTGGGGGGTGGGGGTGGTGGGAGACATGGATGGGGGCCTGGTGGAGGGTGTCCCTGGTGGCTGGGGGGTGGGGGTGGTGGGAGACATGGATGGGGGCCTTGTGAAGGGTGCCCCTGGTGGCGGGGGGGTGGGGGTGATAGGGGATATGAGTGGGGGCCTGGTGGAGGGTGCCCCTGCACTGCTGGGGGGTGGGGGTGGTGGGAGACATGGATGGGGGCCTGGTGGAGGGTGCCCCTGGTGGCGGGGGGTGGGGGTGATAGGGGACATGAGTGGGGTCCTGGTGGAGACTGCCCCTGCACTGCTGGGGGTGGGGGTGGTGGGAGACATGAGTAGGGGCCTGGTGGAGGGTGCCCCTGGTGGCTGGGGGGTGGTCGTGGTGGGAGACATGGGTGGTGGCCTGGTGGAGGGTACCCCTGGATGCTGGGGGGTGGGGGTGGTGGGAGACATGAGTGGGGGCCTGGTGGAGGGTGCCCCTGGTGGCTGGGGGGTGGGGGTGGTGAGAGACATGGGTGGGAGCCTGGTGGAGGGTGCCCCTGGATGCTGGGGGGTGGGGGTGGTGGGAGACATGGCTGGGGGCCTGGTGGAGGGTACCCCTGGATGCTGGGGGGTGGGGGTGGTGGGAGACATGAGTGGGGGCCTGGTGGAGGGTGCCCCTGGTGGCTGGGGGTTGGGGGTGGTGGGAGACATGGGTGGGGGCCTGGTGGAGGGTGCCCCTGGATGCTGGGGGGTGAGGGTGGTGGGAGACATGAGTGGGGGCCTGGTGGAGGCTGCCCCTGCACTGCTGGGGGGTGGGGGTGTTGGGAGACATGGGTGGGGGCCTGGTGGAGGCTGCCCCTGCACTGCTGGGGGGTGGGGGTGCAGGGGGACATGAGCAGGTGTGCAGGGTAGTCCCCTGTTTTGTGAGCTGCCTGCAGGGGCCGTGGAGGGTGTACAGGGAACACCTGTGAGGAGCCACCCAGCCTAATTGCGTGTGATAATTCCTGCACACCCCTGTAATACACGTACCTGGCCAAATCGCATGTGAGAATTCCTGCGCACCCCTGTAATACACGTACCCAGCCGAATCGCGTGTAGAACTTCCCGTGTACCCCTGTAATACACGTACCCAGCCAAATCACGTGTGATAATTCCCACGTACCCCTGTAATACACGTACCCTGGCCAATCGCGTGTAGAACTTCCCACGCACCCCTGTAATACACGTACCAAGCCAAATCGCGTTTGATAATTCCTGCGCACCCCTGTAATACACGTACCTGGCCAAATCGCATGTTAGAATTCCCGCGCACCCCTGTAATACACGTACCCAGCCGAATCACGTGTAGAACTTCCCGTGTACCCCTGTAATACACGTACCCAGCCAAATCGCGTGTGATAATTCCTGCGTACCCCTGTGATACACGTGCCCTGGCTAATCGCGTGTAAAACTTCATGTATACCCCTGTAATACACGTACCCTGGCTAATCGCGTGTATAACTTCACGCGTACCCCTGATATGCACGTTATCCCCTTTGCGTTCCTTGTTTGGCAGCCCTTTAGACTGGTCCAGGGTTAGCGCAGCCCTTTGCGATGATTTAGCGATTTTGATGGCTTTTCCTTGCGCGAGGGCGTTCTTGGGGGCGTTACTGGCGCTGCTGCAGGGTCGCTGCGATACTCTGCGCCACGGCTGGTTTGGGAGCCTAAAATCCATGAATACACTGTGCGCGGAAATCGGTTTTAGCGCACGTGCCTGGCGCAGACAATCGCACGCGGACACTCTGCGCCAGCCGCTTGCGACACTTTTCTGCGAAATTCTATGAATTACCCTGTAAATCATAGCGGGAGTCACAAGAGTGACAACATCTGCCCAGCAATTTCTGAATAAATCAAGATCAACTTCAACAGTACAATAACAAAGGTCATCACAACGAAGACAGGCCTTCATCATCACATTTCACCGGCGTCAGGAAGGAATTGGCATATTGGACTCAATATATGTCACAGTCTCCTCTGGGATCATAAAGAACAAAGTTTTACCCTGGTGCTGAATATGCAGTCTTGCAGGGAAGCCCCCCCCCTGAAGGATTTCCATTCCAGCTTGATGGCAGTGGAGAAATCTGGATAAATGTGGAGTGTCGTGTTGTCATACCGCAGTCGATCCTCCTCCCTGGCTAGGCGTAGCACTCCATCCCGGTCACAGTAATTGAGGAGGTTTGCGATAACTCCTCTAGTGGAGCACCAGGTCTAGGGCGTGCCTATGGTGTTCTATGGGCCCTTTCAACTACAAACATAGAGGAGAAACTTTGCTCACCAAGTAGCTCTTTCAGTAGATTCTCAATTGCCACCTCCATTGGGCCGCGCCTAAAGGCTTCCCGGAGTCCCACTATACAGATGTTTCTCCTCTGTGATCTAGACTCAAGGTCATCACACTTAGATAAGGCTCTCTTTAAGTCTCTGGCCATGGTTGTCACCTAGGACCTGAGGGCATGGACATTGTCCTCTACCGTCACAATGCAGGTTTCTGCTTCCATCATCCTCGTGCCAACATGTTCCATTTTCCCATTCAAGGTATTGATATTCGTCGTGATGCCATCCAGCTTGTCTGTCATGGTGGCAAAACCTGGCTTGCATTGCCTCCATCAGCTGCTTGAAGTTTGGGGTGTCGGAAAGTGGTTTCGCTGGGTTTTACATTCTCTGAGCTTCAGGGGATACCACCTTTCAGGCTTGGTTGGATTGACATGCAAACACTTCCATTGCACCTTGCCTCTTCTGGCTACCCCCTACCTTGGGCATTGCTGCGGTCAAAGGGTAATTGGCACTCCGTTCTGTAAACCCTTAAGGGGGGCTTACACTTCCAGTACGTCCTCCTCAGCGGTTGGGCGATCACATTGTCCAGGTTCAAGCACTCACTAGGGTCCCCAGTGCTACGTGGGCAAACCAATGTGATGAAGTGTGGCCCAACTGTGGGTTCTGTCAGTCATTTCCAATATGCACACTATTTGATAACAGAATGCTGTAAAAGCGCATGTGGCCACGTTGTTACTGCAACTATTTTCAATAGAACTCATCTCAGAGGCCACAGCCAGCCTTATCACACGTGCACCCAGCTGGGAAAGTGTAGGGGAGTAATAGCTGGCATCAGGGCTTTCCAGCTGATTCCCACGTCAAAGAGTAAATGCAGCGCCACAGTGTGGAGCAGGGCCACTTCCGCACCACGAGACTCTGCCCGCTGCCTTCTCTCACCTCCTGAATGGGTCTCCCGGGTACTCCGCCCACCCAAGCAGCATGGAACAGTCGGGGCCCCCACTGTGCAGCCCTTGTGCCAACACTTCTCCATCAAAGTAGGATCTGCCCGGCTACCGCCTCTGGCACCGGCACCCAGCGGCCAATGGAATCCTGCTACGTACTCTATCTCCTGTCTGTGGTTCTGCTCCCAGATAACAGGCCTCTCAGGCTGCGGCAACAGGCACAGCCCTCATCTCAGGACCCAGCCGGCAGATCTGCTGCCAAACTAAACCCAGGTTTGCACCAGCCCCTCTGATGTCGGAAACCATCACGATTCCATGGCTAAAGTCACTGCAAACGGGCTCTTCGGAACGGAGATTAGGCGGCATCCAGGAGCTCAGAGAGAGGCAGCCATATTGCGGCTGCTCAGCAGCGCCCTTAAGCATTTACTGTGGATTCCGCCCGATTTTAAAAGGTGTAAAAAAATAGGTGTCATCATAGTCGTAGCAACAAAAAGGGAAACTGCAACAAAAAGTGAAACTATATGCTGGTAAAACAAAAAAAGGTGATGACTGGAAGGTTTTGAAGTAATCTGATCTTCTGGCATTGCTCTGGGCAACCCTCCAGACCAAAAGTCTTGAACCGGCAAGCCATTACAGGAAGGGGAAAGACCATATGCAAATCGGGCTTGCTCCCACGCCAAAAAGTGAAGTTCAGTACAAACTGCTTTTTCACATCCCTTCTCTACGAGATGTAAAGCAACCCAGACATGTTTCAGCTTCAAAGCGATTTCAGAGGTTAAGATTAAGTCTAAACCTTCCAGCCATCACTCTTTAGTTTTTATGGCAAAAACACATGCAGATCTATACGACAGAGTGGATGGTTGTGTTGAGAGAGGTAAGTTACGGTGACCAGACATCCCGGTTTTCCCGGGACAGTCCTGGGAAATCACCCTCCGTCCCGGGGTGCCAGGAGTTTTTTAATTTTAAAAATCCTGTCCCGGGTTTGCAATGGCAGGTGCCTACGAAATCTGGTCCTGGCGCAACTCTTGCAGCGCGAATTAGGGCGTGAAATGCTTTTCATGCCCCCATTTCCTCCCTCTTCTCCTCCCCGGGCCACTCTCCTCCAATGAGAGGAGTGTACCTGTGAGCACACCCCCTCGCCGCCCGCAACAGGCCAGCAACATAGAAGTAGGACTAAATTTGTATTTATGTTTACTTTAGTCCTACTTCTATGTCTATAGCCTGTCCCTTTTTTTTGGTTTTTTTAATCTGGTCACCAAAAGGTAAATCCACTCTGTGCTCCCACTCCTCCATACAAAATCAAAGTAAATCTGGCGGCACGTAAATAGCATTACACCAAAAGGAAAATGACTTCCATTGCAAATGATGAATATTGCTTGGATGGGGCATTTTTATACAGAAGTTCAAAAGTGCCAGTCCCCACCTTGCAATTTGTTAATTTCTTTTCAATGGGCCCTACACAGTGCAGTCCTCACCTGAAAGATGTTTGACCGCGTGCTGTGATGTGGATTTTATTCAAGTGGAAAATGTTTCACACAGGTGTATTTGACTAAATACGTTTTTGACGACTTTTGAAAGATGTTTTATCAGCAAAAACATGACACGTGCCTCTAGCTGAAAAGATAAGTCTGTCTGAAATTAGCTGACTTTGGCACGAGAATGATCATCCAGAACACCTGCAAATATTTGACAGCATTTCAATGCTCTGTTTGCATGCCAAATGTCCCTCGAAAGACTTAGCTGTGCAAAACCAATGGATTGCTCCACATGCAAAAACATTTCCATGTTCAAAGATGCGAAACATCCATTTGTTGATGGAGAAAACAAATGTTACTTTTACTGTGAACACGTGAAGCATGAGCAAATAATATTCCAATGTTGATGTGAAATGCAGAAAGGACACGGCCAGTGCTGAGGGCACGTTCCCGCCATAATTTCCCAACCAACTCAAGGCTGTCAGTTTCCTTAACAAGTGAGTACTTGTGTTGGTGCCTGTGGTATTGGAGAAGTGTCTCTGACAGCAACACACAGTGGTCCGTTTTACACACATTTTTCAAATATGTATTGCTGCCATGTATTTTTGCACCAGTGCAGTTTTTGGTGTTGTGTAAATATGCAAAATTATAAGAGTATGGGGGTCATTATGTGTTTGCCGGTATCCCACTGTTCTTACCGACTGGATACCAACAAACGGACCTACCTTTACATGATATCCTGGAATTACCGGGATATGACAGGTGTCAGTGACAGTGGTAATTCCCCATTCCATGGAGTCCAGTAGGGCTCCATCGGGGGAATTGCCAGTATTACCGGCACCAGTAATACCAGTGCCGATAACACTGGCTGTTGTTTTGCTGGTGGGGGTATAATTTTCCTCCAGCTAGCTGGAGGTAAATCAGTCAGCTCCCACTGGCAAACATGTACTCTGCTGGCCGGAAAGGTCGTAATGAGGCCGTATAATAGGACATACCATTATTGCTAGTGCTCGGTAACATTCGCCTCCAATCGCCCCTTATCGCTACTGAGCTTGTCGGTCCTCTACTGTTCCTGCCACAATCCACGTGGAGCACTGCAAGAGCTTCCACTGACTTCATATCGGCTAATCTCGCACAGCGTGCCCCACGCATACTAACTCTTCACACTTAGCAAGTTACCTAAGTGACGTTCACTCTTAAGTGCACCTTCGACTGCCCATTTGCGATTCCCAGTCGCCGTTAAGTACCTGCTAAATCTGTTAACTTAACCAAGGTATCAGTGATGTAGCTCGCCTGACCGGCAAACGTCTGCACCATTCATATTGTGCTTACTGCACGTCTGCTGTCACTGCCCCTACTGTATTGCATGTGTTTACAACCATAACATTTATGCCACCTGTTAATGTATACCGTCAGCCCCACTTGTTACCAGATATGTGCTGCAGCTGAACTGCTACTAAGGACCTCCCACTTTTACCTGTATACCTACCGACACTAAGGTCAATCACGTTTTAATAAGTCACATGTGTCTTTTTTAGATGCCTACTTTAGTAACCAACTGCTAATTGTACCTTGTTGTCCACTAATGTGAATTTGATTACCCCTGTTGCCATATCCTGATTAGTGATATTAGATTCTGTTGTCCTATCTAGCCACATTACGGCTGAATTATGGTGTTGGCCTCACCCTACTTAGTGTTATTTCGATTCAGTTTACTCAGTTATCTTATATAGCCACATGATAGCTGGAATACTCGCTGCCATACCCAGCCTACAGATAACTCAATCTAGTTTACTCTACAGTGCTATTCAGCCTTTTTGCTATATTGGTCCATCTTATTGTTTTATCTTATTGTATTGTTTTATCTAGTCAGTAAATATTCTGAATTAGCCTATATTGCTGACATTTGTCAACAGAAGGAGTCTATCCTGTTCTTACTCTGCTGTTATTCATACAATGTTGTTATTAACGATTTAGCCTGCTCCATAGCCTGATGCTACACCTAATCATTCACCAAAGTGAAGTAGAATGTCTGCCTCAATATACTGTACTTCTTTTGATATCACTGTACTCTCCAGATCACTAGTAAGGATTGCTTAGCCCTCTACCCCTACTACTTTAACCACTGTACCTCATACTGTTGCTACACAGCGCTGTGATTACCACTACTATGGAGGAACCCAGCCCCAATGCGCGCGGTGAATGAATGAATCTCCTACTGCATTGTGCTAGGCTACTGTTATTACTATAACGGTAGAAACTACATGCTCCATAACCTATTAGTGATTACCTAGACATTACCGCGGCCCTCCACCAGACATAGATAACCATCCCTAGGATAGAATGATCTCCACCCTCATCTATCTGACCACTCTCTGGGCAACAATGGTAACAGTAAACTACCCACCGCAATTTATGTCCACTGTAACATTGAACTCTGATGAGTGCCGACTGACCATCACCCCAGACACTGACCGTCAGTCCACAAAGTTACCTATGCCCTACCACTCTCTAACAAACATCCTGTGTGATACCGTAAGCCGAAATGCCAAGTTACGTTCAAGATTACCTAAAATCTATGAACCTCTAGCCAGACTAGTCACCAAATATAGCAATAGAAGAGACTTACAACTCAACTCCCCCAAACTAAACATCTCCCTCACCAAAAGAGATTCCCACCTTAACAACCCCATTAACAATCACTGCAAATCAAGCAATAGGCTAACCGAAAAAAAAGTTGTATCACCCCTGCAACACACAAACCAAACACCCCTCTGAAGGGTGCCCTTATCAATGCTAGGTCATTAATAGCACATGCCACCGAAATTGCTGATCTCATCCAAATAGGTGATTATGACTTCCTAGCCATAATGGAAACCTGGCTTCACCAAGCAGCAGGACCTGCTCTGATGCTTGCCTTGCCCCCTAAATAAAACATTCTCAGAGAAGATAGAACCAACTCTCGAGGAGGCGGCCTAGCCATCATGCTTAAAATAATCTCACCATAAAAATAGAAACACCTTTAAACACCAAATCTTGTGAATCCTTAACCACTAAACTCTTAACATCATCTTCTCTATCTATCAATATACACCTCATCTATAGACCACCAGGTCCCATTGGTACCTTTGAGGAGGACATCGCTATGATCCTCTCAAATAACCTAAAAAACTCATCACAAGCCATCCTTCTGGGAGACCTGAACTTAGGTTTCAATAACCATAAAGATTTGCAAGCGACAAATATCGCCAATGTCCTCAGAACTAGGATTTCCCCAAAGAATTTTACAACCTACCCACGAAAAAGGCGAAAAAAAAACTGGGTAGCCGACCATAAGTGTAATGTAACTATCACTGATGTCAGCCCACAAATCTGGACAGATCATGCGCTAATAACCTTCCTCATAAATGAAAACACTACCCAACCTAAGGAAAATACATTGGCTCCCCCCTTACCAACCAGAAATAAAAAAACATAACCATGGACAAACTGCTACCACTTATCTTCCCAACTCTAAACTCCCTACCTAAATCACTAAACCCCTCAGCTCTAGTGGACAAATTCAACTCAACCATGGCCAAAGCCTTGGACACTATCGCCCCTTTGAAAATGAGAAAAAGCAAGCCCAGAGCACACTTAAACACCTGGTTCACCCCTCACCTTAAATCCCTAAGGATTAAAAAACGCAGGTGTGAATCTGCCTGGTGACTAACTCCATCTGAGACTAATAAAGCAGCTCTCATCAACGCCTCTAAGATTTACAAAAATGAAATAAGCAGAGCTAAAAATGAGAGTTTTAACAACAGAATACTGCAGGCAAAATCCGTAACCAAAGAGCTATTCATTATACTAAAGGAACTGGAAAACCCTATCCCTGCTCCAGACAACTGCGACAAAAATAAAATGTGGTGCTCCAACATCCAAAAAGTGCTAAACGACAAAATTGCCACACTCCAAACCCAAATTGAGAAAAATATTCCTGCCTCAACCAATCAAAGAGGTAAACTACCCACTTCTACCAAACCTGAACTAAAATTCAACTTCATGCCCGATTCAAGCCCTCACATATGCTCGTTCAGCAGCAAAGGAGCTGGAGCTCCCGTCGACACTGCCGGAGCAGTGCACTTCTCAAGGAGGTGAAGCTGGAGCGTCCCTCTTTTATAGGAAGGCCTGGACCCGGCCAACATCATCGCCCTGCCGCCGCCGAATTTCGCCAGAAAGTGCTGCAGAATGTGCACCAACGTGATCCACCTGCACGTCGTTGCCTCCTAATTACAGGCAAGCTGTAATTCCGCTCTTTGTGTGCACAGCATCACCGTGCCCACTTCGACACGCACGGGTTAGACCACTCCAAGATGGACGTCCTGTAGCACCAGGCTACAACCCATGCCCTCTGCCCCACCTCGCCTGTAGTTGCAACACCATTGCCTTGTAGCTCCTAGAAGTCAGCCAATCAGGCGCCGGAAGGCGTGAGCCGGCCATTCATTTGAAAGGCCATTACTTCTAAGGCTTGGACCCGTTCAAGCCCTCACATATGCTCGTTCAGCAGCAAAGGAGAAGGAGCTCCCATCGACACTGCCGGAGCAGTGCACTTCTCAAGGAGGTGAAGCTGGAGCTTCCCTCTTTTATAGGAAGGCCTGGACCCGGCCAGCATCATCGCCCTGCCGCTGCCGAATTTCACCAGAAAGTGCTGCAGAATGCGCACCAACATGATCCGCCTGCACGTCGTTGCCTCCTAATTACAGGCAAGATGTAATTCTGCTCTTTGTGTGCACAGCCTCACCGTGCCCACTTCGACACGCACGGGTTAGTCCACTCCAAGATGGACGTCCTGTAGCACCAAGCTACAACCCATGCCCTCTCCCCCACCTCGCCTGTAGTTGCAACACCATTGGCTTGTAGCTCCTTGAAGTCAGCCAATCAGGCGCCGGAAGGTGTGAGCCGGCCATTCAATTCAAAGGCCATTACTTCTAAGGCTTGGACCCGTTCAAGCCCTCACATATGCTCGTTCAGCAGCAAAGGAGAAGGAGCTCCCATCGACACTGCCGGAGCAGTGCACTTCTCAAGGAGGTGAAGCTGGAGCTTCCCTCTTTTATAGGAAGGCCTGGACCCGTCCAGCATCATCGCCTTGCCGCCGCCGAATTTTGCCAGAAAGTGCTGCAGAATGCGCACCAACGTGATCCGCCTGCACGTCGTTGCCTCCTAATTACAGGCAAGCTGTAATTCCGCTCTTTGTGTGCACAGCATCACCGTGCCCACTTCGACATGCATGGGTTAGTCCACTCCAAGATGGACGTCCTGTAGCACCAGGCTACAACCCATGCCCTCTCCACCACCACGCCTGTAGTTGAAACACCATTGGCGGAAGGCATGAGCCGGCCATTCATTTCAAAGGCCATTACTTCTAAGGCTTGGAACTGTCCAAGCGTGTCCCAGCCGATCCCTGCCGCATGACAGGAACGCTGCATTTCCAAACAGAGGATCACATTTTTCAGATGCAGCAACGTCAAAGGTACTGTCTATGGGAAACCTTGCATTCACACCAAATGTTATTGTCACCCTGCACATAGTTGTCACCGGCTTTCAGCCCTGCAACTATCTATTAACTGGACGCTAGCACAAGTACATTGTCTGATCGACCCTGCACACCGTGTTACACATGCCCGCCCACTACGCTGCCATTGCCTATTATCTACAGTAACTGCTGGCCATAGTTAGCCTACCCTAGCATGCCACTGAATTGCCTCTGCCCAGCTCTTAGAGCCTGTGTTGATACTACCCTGCCATTATTTGGTTTGCTTGAAAGCATTCTGCGCACTTGCATACTGTGTTTCAGGCCCACTCAGCCAAAGTCAAATCTGCCTATTGTGATTTGTCTTAGAGCATTCTGTGTACTTGCATACTATGTTACAGGCCCATTCAGCTAAAGCCAAACCTGCCTACTGCGACCCACTTCTTACCACTAATATGCCAGGCCACTGCACACCTATATATCCTTATGCTACTTATCACTCTTCAACTGCTCATCAGTTTAGTAGCCTACCCTAACGCTACCCTCCTAGCTGAGAAGAAATCACTCACTCCTACCTCCCTTAGCATGGCACCTAAGACTAGTAGTCTTGCCTATTCTAACCACCAATCCACAGGAGAATACACTACGATCCCTTGTACTACATACATTAGAAATCTTAAATTACGTAGCAGACTTCCCAAAATGTACGAGCCTCTTACCAGATCGCTACCACCTTCCAATAAGAAAACCAATTGTTACCACATTACGACACCTACTAGCGCCAAATGGCCCACCACCCTACCCACTTGTCGTATATCTGATACTCAGACTCCCACACTCATTTCCAAGGCATTAGCCTCCAATAGCCTTACCCCTTGCCTAACCGCAATCAAAGAAGTTAATCAACCCCTTAAAGGAGCTCTCCTTAACGCAAGGTCTCTGGTGGCTCATCCTATCGACATAGCCGACCTAATCACAGAAGACAGCCTAGACTTCCTAGCATGACCGAATCATGGTTACACAAGGCCGCAGGACCTGCACTGACGATAGCTATCCCAGAAGGATACACCATTTTCAGACAAGACAGAGATGGTTCCCGAGGCGGTGGAATAGCTATCATATCCAGAGAGAGTTTATTTATGAGAATAGTAGCCCCACATGACCTGCAATCATGCGAATCCCTCTCTATCAAGCTACCACTAAAGAACACCCAATCACTCACCATGCATGTAGTTTACAGACCCCCTGGGCCTATTGGCACTTTTGAAGAGAACCTGCATAACTTAATTTCTAGTAATCTCAAACCCACCTCCCAAGTACTGGTGCTTGGTGATTTTAACTTAGGCCTGAATGATCCTTCGGACAAACGGGCCCTACAAATAGTAAATTCCCTCAATGCATTAGGATTAACACAAAAGGTGAACGCTCCCACCCATATCAAGGGCAGAACCCTGGACTGGGTAGCCGACCACAACTGCATAGCTACCATTACCTCTATTTCTCCCCTATCTTGGACTGACCATTTCCTCGTGCCCTTTACACTCTCCATTACCAGACAGAAACTCACAGCTCCCCAAGTAGCGCCACCCTGTATAACCAGATTAAAAAAGAATATAACAGTGAATAGTGTAATCCCTAATATTCTACCCACCGAACATTCTCTGCCAGACAGCCTGGACCCAAGCACTTTGGTGCAAGAATATAACAAGAACATGCTCTCCACTATGGACACAGTCGCCCCTCTCAAACTGAGAGCTAGTAAAGCTAAACTACACCTCAACAAGTGGTTCACTCCACAATTAAAGGACCTGTGACTATTAAAAAGAAAATGTGAAACTGACTGGCGCCTTTGCCCCTCCCATGAGAATAAAAAGAAGCTAGCCTCCACTGCATCACATTATAAAAAAGAAATCTGCCAGGCAAAAAGAAACTCCTACAATGAACGCATAGCCAACTCCAACTCTAGTATGAAAGAATTATTCACAATCCTAAAAAAGCTAGAGTCCCCTACCTCTCCACCCGATATCTGCATCAAAGATAATAAGTGGTGCTCAGAGATACAACAAGAACTAACCAACAAAATCAACACTCTCCAAACCAAAATAAAAAATAAGAAAGACCAACCCACTTTTACCCTCTACCAAATGCAAATATCTCTGATCCAAATATCACATTCTGCTTTACTAAAACAACGATCCTTGAAGTGGAAAAAACTATCCTTTACCTCAAACCGTTCAATTGTAAAGGAGATATCTGCCTAGCGCACATCATAAAAGAGGCTGCGAGAGACCTCTCCCCTTTCATCTCCAAACTGATTAATGCCTCCTTTGCCTCCGGCACCGTCCCAGCCAATCTCAAACAACCTCCTTTGCCTCCGGCACCGTCCCAGCCAATCTCAAACAATCATGGGTGCTCTCGCTTCTCAAGAAGCAAACCTTAGCGCTACCAATTATTGCCCTATCACAACGGTACCATTTTTACTCAAAATTCTGGATAAAATTGCATATTTGCAGGTCCAAAAACATCTCGAACAGCACAAACTCCTAGGGGTCCGACAATCAGGATTCCAACCATTACACGGGATGGAAACTGCACTGATAGATCTGAAGACTCAGATCGATGAGTTGAGAGATCAAGGAAAAACAGCATTATTGCTGCAACTTGATCTCTCAGCTGCATTCGACTTGGTCGATCATAAGGTCCTCTGTAGGCATCTTGATACAGCAGCCCATTTCTCCATAGGTGCTGTTAAGTGGATAGAATCATTCTTGAGTGACAGAACTAGCAGAGTATTCTCACCCTCTGCAGCTGCGGATCCCACCCCTATCATGTGCGGGGTCCCTCAGGGCTCCTGTGTGTCCCCCACTCTCTACAATATATTCACCAAGCCACTGTTCGATGATCTGGACCTTCTGGGTGTCACCTACACTAACTACGCAGATGACACTCAGATTCTCCTCCCACTTTCTGGGGATCATGGCAGGGACCTGGCGCTGGTGAATAGAATCTCATCATTCAGGCATGGATGGCCACTCACGGCCTATGCCTGAATGATGACAAGGCAGAGTTGATAATCCTTGGCTCCCCTTCCAACATTTCCAAACTAGGTCATCAATATGCCTCCTTCATCATTGACGGTAATAACACCAGTGTCTCCAAGGAGGTAAAAACACTTGGTTTCTACCTTGATGCAACAATGTCCTTTACTAAACAACTAAATTCTCTGGCTTCTACCACAGCCTATACATGTAAGCTGATTAGAGCAGGCAGGCCCTTCCTTTCTAATAACAGTTGCCTTATACTGGCTAGAGCATTAATTCTATCAAGACTAGACTACTGCAACGCCCTCTACAGCAGTGCTAATAAAACCATTATCCAAAATCTCCAAACACTACAAAACAATGCTATTAGAGCTGCACTAGGCATCAACAAAAGAGTGCACATCTCTGCAATAAGACGCCATCACAAATGATTATCTACCCACAACAAAATACAACTAAAAATTGCCTCACTGACACATAAAGCACTACACAATGTGCCACTGAGCTACCTAATTGACAGAATATCTAGAAGAACTTCCAGTAGACCGTCTAGAACTATCAATACTAATTGCTTGGTAGTACCCAGATTCAAATCTTCTAAGATTGGCAGCAACAGTTTCCCTGTGAAGGCCGCTAAACTTTGGAACTCCCTGCCACATCAGTTGAGAGCTGACCACCCCTACTCTTTCTTCAGAAAGAACCTCATCACTCACCTCAATCTGACTCAGAATTTGGTACGTTAGCACAACCTGCTGCTAGATTGTACATTTTGTACATCCTTACATGCTAAGTTGTAAATAACTTTGCCTCTCTGCGTAACTTGATTTGTATATTGTATATTGTATTATCTCTTGTGTAATGTGACTATTCGTATACTGCCTGTACATTATGTAACATGTGTAAGCTTCGCATATCCTTTCTGCGCCCTGCTACTCCCGGGTCTGGTGCGCCTTATAAATTCAATAAACAAACAAACAAACCAAAGTAACTATTTTAGAGATTGAAAAAATAATACACTTGCTCAAACCTTCCAACTGCCGAGGCGACATATGCCCATCCCAACTGATAAAAGATGCGGACAGAGACCTATCCACATTTATTTATAAACATATTCATGCTTCCTTTGCATCAGGCATGATACCAGACAACCTCAAACAATCATGGGTCCTCTCCCTCCTTAAAAAGCAAACTTTGGACCCGTCCATCCCAACTAACTACAGGCCAATTACAACAGTACCATTTCTGTTAAAAATACTAGACAGAGTGGCTTACCTACAGATCCAAAAATACTTGGAACTGCATCAACTATTAGGTACCAGACAATCAGGTTTCAGGTCTCAGCATGGCACCGAAACTGGGCTTATCAACCTCAAAACTCAGGTCGATGAGCTGAGAGACCTTGGAAAAGCAGACCTACTCCTTCTACTGGATCTCTCAGCGGCATTTGACTTGGTGGATCATGATGTGCTCTGTACCCACTTCTGCTCACATGCCATTGCATGGATCAAGTCATTCTTAAGTGGCAGTACTATGAGGGTTTTCTCTACCTCTGCAGCGGCTGACCCAGTACCTATCACATGCGGCGTTCCCCAGGGCTCCTGTGTCTCTCCAACTATGTATAACATTTTCACGAAGCTGTTTGATGATCTGGACCTTCTGGGAGTCACCTACACAAATTATGCAGATGAAACTCAAATTCTCATCCCACTTTCGGGGGATTATGAACAGGATTTGGCCTTGGTGAATAAGATATACCTCATCATCCAGGCATGGATGGCCCGTCATGGTCTATGCCTGAATGATGACAAAACGGAACTCATCATACTGGGGAATACACAAAATATCAAAAGACTGAACCATGACTATTCTTCCTTCGTTATAGATGGCAACACCATTAAAGTAGCAAAAGTGGTAAAAACATTAGGTTTTTAACTCGACTCCTGCCTCTCTCTAACAAAGCAGGTGAGTGTGATGGCCTCTACTACCGCATACACCTTCAAGTTGATTAGAGCAGCAAAACCATACTTGTCCACCACCAGCTGCCTCACCCTTTCAAGATCTCTGGTATTATCCAAATTGGACTATTGCAACGCACTATACATAGGGTCTAATAAACATACGCTGCAAAAAATCCAAACCTTGCAGAACAATGCCCTCAGAGCCGCCTTAGGAATCCCAAGAAGAGGGTATATCTCAGATGTCAGAAGACAATCTAATTGGCTCACTACAGCTGACAAAATTAGACTTAAAACAGTATCACTAATGTTCAAAAGTATTAATGATTTAGCCCCCCAAATACCTAATAGAAAGGTTCAAAAGAAGAACTTCCAATAGACCTACCAGGGAAGCATATACCAACCACCTAGTTGTGCCCCTATTTAAATTGAGCACTGCCGGAGGCAACAGCTTCCCTGTCAAAGCGGCCCAGCTGTGGAACTCCCTCCCATCCTCTTTAAGGTCTGACCAATCCTATCCACACTTCAGACTCAACTGTATTAAATGGTTCAAAGAAAACGACCTATATCTGACCGACACCAGGACGTCTCACGTCTGACCCATCTGTAAATTGTAGCTGAATACTTGTGTACAAATGTGTGTGGTAATCATCATCCTTGTTGTCAATGTTTGCCGTAACTACTCTGGAATGTGTAACTGTAACTTGTAAGCTTAAAATATTCTTGTACACGTGCCCGGATACCTTTGGGTCTGGCGCGCACTATAAATAAATAAACAAACAAACAAACATATAAACTGTGCCTACAGAAATGGACAGTGATATTATTTTATTCTTTTTTTTACAGTGCGCAAACATGTGACCAATCCAATACAGAGCCCCGCAGTCTTTTTATTTTTTTTATACTTACCTACATTGCTACCACCAAAGGTTCAAACTTTTGGTGTTCGAACCATTGGTGGTAGCATTTTTTGGACTTTTTGTACAGTCAGACCTTTTTTCCGGTCCAATCGTACAATTCTGTGGCAAAGTGTTGAGTCTATGATGCTGCTCAACATTCGCAAATAATTTCTTCTTGAACTTACTAGAGTGGCTTGTTGCTTAATTGTTGATCTCAGTTTCCATGCTTGGGTGTACAGATTCACCGATACAGACAGATAGTGACAATGTCCTAAACTGCTCTGTGGATGATCATGGGATCTTGAAGGCTATTATGCATTCTGTTGCGACCCAGTGCAAAAGCTTCAGCATCAGAGATATGTTTTTTCATATTTTATTTTCATGTGGAAGATCAAGTGCCTGCAGCATATGCATCCAGTGCTAAAGTGCTCCTCCTTGGACATACCAACAGTACTGAGGCCCAGGGACTCTCCCTGCATCACAATGCTGCCACAGCTATGGGTAGTCGCCTTCCCTCTCCCTCGACTTCAATTCTGCACCGGGCCAGGGTCTCTGGTGAGCCCCCTTCAGCCCAGCTGTTCTCATCCATCATGTGACCTGTCAGGTCACTAAAACTCCTACATTCACAGTCCCCTTAGGCCATCCAAGCCCTGGGTGTCCCTTTCAAAGGGATGCATCCTCTAAGGGCATCACTTATTTTGTCTGTTCCAGTTTGAGACAGTGGATACAGTTATGCGTCTACATTCTCTATGACCCCACTCATCTATGACCTTTTCCATGCCTGCTCCTGCTGCAGTCTTCTCTACTACCATACTCTCCTCTGTCTCTCATTTGACTGTTTCTGTCGTAAGCCCACTGGTCTAGCCACGTGTGCCAGGACTTTCCTTCTTCAACGGCCTGGTTTTTGCTTATCAGGACTTTCTCAACCTCAACTGCATGGTACTTTCTTGCCAGTACTTTCTCAACATTAAACTACCTGGTATTTGCTTATAAGGACTTTCTCTTCTTCAACTATTTGGCTTGCCAGGGCTTTCTCAACTTGTGTTACAGTTTCTCTCTATAAGCAAGTAGCATATACCATTCTGTTATTGGTATATCTACTTGTTTAAGCTTTCCCCACTCTTGACATTCAATTCTCATTGGGGTTCAAATTGGCGCTTTGCCCTTTTCTTCAAAAACCATTGTTCTTTGAATTTCACTTTCCATAAATGCATAATTTTCTGATTCTCTTAATGTTCAAAAATCTCTTTGGCGCAGTTGCTGAAACCCCCAGGGGTCCCCACTCTGCTCTGGCAGACTCACCAGTTTGCTATACCATTTTCAGACTTCCTCGCATGTATGCAGCGTTTCTCTGCTATTCCCTCCCCAGTCAAGGTGGCCCTGACATCTCTCCAACCTCTTCTGCGGTTCTGCTCCTGCATTCTAGATTCTCTTCGGCTCCCGGTAAGGACCACGCTGCTGCTCTTCCCTGCTGAACACCCAGGGTTCCCCTCGCGGCATTTTCACAGCAGGTTCCTCTGGCAGCAGCGTCTGTCCCACTCCAATGGCGAGCCTCTCAGCTCCGCCACACCGGCTCACAGCTCCATCTTGCGCTCACCCACTTCCACAAAGCGGTCACGTCTTCTTCCAACCTGCTTTCCTTAGTTCTGTTACCATATTTAAAGGTTTTGTGCACCAGTGTCTTTCTCCAACAACTAGCGCTCTCAGTATGCTGGTTGGTCCGCATCAATTCCCTCATCCTTTTCATCTCAGTACTTGGGTGGTTTTTGGAATTGAAGTCCACTGATGTTACTTGATGTTTCACATTTCACAAATTGTTATTAATAACTCCACATGCTATCTATTCTCAATAAAGAGAAGTTGGATATTGTGCTGCTTTGACCCAAAATGGAATGTTGGGTTGGATGATGTTTAATATTTGGAATGTTTTTTTCTCAACAACTCTACTTGGAAGATCAGGTCTACATGAAGGAAAACTAGAAGTGAAAAGGCTTTCTTTGGAGTTTTTACTTTTTGGGATTATAGATAGAAGTCTGACCTGACTGATGTTGGAAAATGACTTATTTACTTTTCCTATAATGGGGAACATGTATGGCAATAGGCCATTAGGATATTGTGTAATATAGGGTCTTCTACATGGGCAAATGGGAGTTACCGCGTCTTATCCAATGAAGCCCTAATATCTCCCCGACAGCCATCTGCTCCCATGTGACCCTCCCTCATGCAGCTGCCCCCAGGTTCAGGATCAGGTAGCAGCTGGCGTCCCCTGGCCACATGTGAGGTGTATACCACCGAGGAATCAGTTATGAGCCCATTGGATTCATCACAGTGCCCAGAAGGCCATACTGTTGCTATCCACATCATGGTGCTGGTTACCATGCAAGCCAGCAGAAGGAAACATGCTTCTCCCCAGTCATGCTAGAATCATCATGTTTTATACTGAGCCTGGTGAGGCATAGTGTATGTGGAACCCCACAGCTGCATTTTTATATCAAATCTGCTCTCAGGTACACCCTATACAAGGTTTTGGAGCTTGGGCCCGCCACAGTAATAGGTAACGAGTGACATGAAGCAGGGATTGTCATTTCACATAAACAGAGGGACCTGTGGTCTGTCTTTTTATGCCTTCATTTCCTGGTGGATTCTCAACAGATTGAAAAAAACAACCCAACATGTAAATAATCCTTGGGGAACAAAGCGGACAGATGGAGACTCTTACACCAGATGCTTAGTTGGGTGTGTCATGTTGTAAAAACAAGGAAATATCGAGGCTGAGTACCACAAATTGAAATACACCAAACATGGGCTATAAAGATTCACAGATCTTTATTGTACTGTACAGTTTACAAAGAAACATAGAAACAGATAGCTATCTGGCTCTAAACACCCCGCAATGAGTACCAGCCCGTCAAAGAGAGAAGAGAGAGAGTGCTGGACATCTGTACATTCATGTTTTTTTAAACATTTCCATGATATTGTCCTGCCCCTCTGCATGTTAATAATCTGCAGTCTAGAGTTTGTGCCTAGTTCACATACAGCTTATACAATAATATGCATATGGATTACATAAATGTGTATTTCCCTGGTGATACAATGACAACATATGCTCTCAAATACTACAACAAGCATCTTTTACAACTATGTTACAATTGAGTTTGGCCTGTGTCCACGCTTGGCGTTTACTCTGCATTTTTCCAGGCGTGTATTCGAGGATTAGTCTTGCGAGCACAGACAATGCTGGGACGACAGTTTGTGCTCAGTACAAGGCCTCATTACCTAGTCCAAACAGTCGGCTCTTGGCCAGCCTAAACATTAACAGAACTCAAAGGTCGACAGGCTTGGTTGCAAGTTGAAAACACAGTCCACCATTTTAGAACAGAGAATATACAAACAGAAATCAAAATGATGGATGATTCTAAAATGGCGGCAAAGTCATTCTAAAATCGGAACTTTGCAACTCGGTTTTCTTCGCGACTAGGTTTAGGCCAATATAAGTCAAAGGGAGGCATAATATGATTTCCCGTTTAACAAACCTTCCTTTTGGCCTAAGCCAAGCGCTAAACTACAACTAGTCGCTTTACGAGTAACTCCACATCTCAATGTCCATACAACCTGAATCACATTCATCAGATATATCAATCGCCATAAGATCTGCAACAGAAATTTCCTTCATCACAAATTCGTGGGTCATTCTTTCCGGTGCGTGTATCTTTGGTCCTAAGGTTCCCATAGTCTTTGCACAACATCCCCCTAACATTGAACATATGGCAGGAAGACATTGTATACAGCAACAGCAGAACAACAGAATACCCAGAATTATCAATAAGACCGAGAGAAGCTTCCATCCCCAAGATCGTAAGAAGTCCCAGAACCAAGTACTAAGATCCCAGTTTCCCTCGGGAACATGTACTTCTGAACTACGGATGTGCAGATTTTGTATTGCCTTAAAGATGGTCAGGGAGGAATCTGGTACGAAAAAACTGCAAGTGGACCCCACTAATTAAGTAACTAACTAAGAAGAAATGAAGAATAGCTTCAGGATGAGAGAATTAAAGTACATGAAACCGCCTGCATGATGCTGGCTACCCAAGGAATAGGGAAGATCTTACCTGCCACCGACAGCATTGCAACATGGAGACCGGAGAACAGGAAGTTGTCCGACTCCATTTGCAACGCCAGCAGAGATTATATTACGAGTAATTGCGTGATGTCATAACGCGCACGCACGTGCAACGTCACAACAGTCATCCGAAACGCTGTAAAAAACATAAAAAAGACCTATAAAAGGAATAAAATGTGGCACTAAAGATGGGCATACATAAAATACACATAGGTTCGGGGATAATATTTTGAAATAGCTGACCGGGTCAGTTTATAACATGACATCATCACGCCTGCACCTGCATGACGCCTTACGTAAACAAACCGGTGTCAGTGTCACGGGGAATTGGGAAGTGAAAATAAAGAAATAAGTTATAGAAAAACCTGGTTTATGTTCAATGGTGAGTGGACTTGGTGAGACATGGGCCCCAAGATCGGAAGGAGCTATGGGGCATACATTTAAGAGAGAGATATGAGCTTAAGATCATTGAATACGAATGCTCGTAGAGACCATCTTACGCTAGTGATCCTATGAAAGATGACCATAATTTCGAAATAGCACTGAAGAAAGCATTACAATTATTATCCATAATGTTAGGCCGATACTATTTGCTATGTGACAGTAACCGCATCGATAGTGTCTCATGAATATATTACAGTATCCTGTTGTGTCAGGACATAGAAAAAATTAAGTGTTGCTGAGCATAAAGGAGGTCTGTAATAGATAAAGCTGGTATGCACAGTATAAGGTAATACCTTAATCCAGGTACGGCCAAAAGGCTATGAGGACCGAGGGGTCTCTCCACAGGAAAACAATTGAGTAGGTGCTCTAAATGCACGTCACTAAGGTGTTAAAACCAATAGTTGGTATCTGATTGTAGAATAAGAGTATGCTATGTCAGTGTGTAGAGGACTGTGAAGCGGAAAAGGGATGTCGTCAATTCTACTCATGTATGATATTCAGAGATGGTCAGTGGCGAGAGGATGTACATACTGCGTGTAAAAATCAGTGTGCACATAAGAAATGTTACTTCATTAGCACATTAAAAAGATTGATAATCAATAATAGGCTAACCATTAGATGTAACATTATCAAACAGGGTTTTAAAAAAATAATAATATGATCCTTGGTATTCACCTGTTCAATAAACCAGGATACTATTCTGCCCATACCTGATCAAACCAGACCCTAACCTTAATCGTCTTTTTCCAGCTCCTCCAATGTTAGCGTACAAAAGAGGGAGGAATTTCAGAGATACTCTGATTAAAGCAGAAAGACCAGAAAAATCCACCCAGAGGACACTCACGAAGCAAAAGATCAGATCCAAATTCTTAGTGATGATCTTTTTTACTTGAAAACTCTGTGCCGATTATCTCAATGTGTATATGAGGTTAGATTTTCTCTGTGTTGGTTGTTTGTTTAGTATCTGGGCATCCTCTTTCCAAAAATCTTGATCTCATAATGTCAAATTCTGTTTGGAGCCGTTCTGTGTTGGAAGTAATCCGTTTAGCGCGTAGAAGTTGACTGTAAGGAAGATTTTCCTTTAGATGTCTTGGGTGGAAGCTATTGAAGTGTAAGGAGTTGTTCACATCCATTGGTTTCCTATACATAGATGTCACTAGTTCCATATTTTTCCATTCCACTGTAACATCTAGAAAGTTCACCTGTGGTCTTCCAATCTCTATGGTGAATTTTATTTGTGGATTGCATTGGTTGATGTAATGCCAAAAGTCAGTCAACTACTGTTCTGTGCCGTTCCAGATGCCAAAGACGTCATCAATGTATCTTGTCCAACAATATATCTTGTTTTTCCAATGAGAGTGATCCAAGACATAGGTTTTCTCAACGTAAAACATAAAGATGTTTGCGTATGAGGGGGCTACTGCCGAGCCCATAGAGGTTCCCGAGATCTGTAGATAGTACTGGTCATTAAATCTGAAGTCATTGTTATATAGTATCAAATTAATGAGTTCAATTGCAAAGGTTTTCTGAATCTGAATTTCATCATGTCTTAGAAGAAACCATTCTAATGCAGCTACACCTTCGTCATGGGGCATCGAAGTGTATAGACTACTTACATCCATGGAGAATATTAAGGGGTCCGTGAAGTTGATCCTCAAAGTATTAATTGTCTGGAGAAAGTGTGTAGTGACTTTAAGGTACGTTGGTATTTTCTGTACCAAAGGTTGCAGTGCAGTGTCCAGGTAAACAGCCAGAGGTTGGAAGATACTGTCAGTGCCAGCAACAATCGGTCTAAACGGAGGATCTTTGGAATGTTTGTGGATTCTTGGTAATCCATAGAACACCGGGATTATTGGATTAGTTTTAATTAGAAATTCTTCGGTTTTGTCCGATATCCAATCCATTGCACTTGCTTTCTCAACTGCCTGTTTAATAACAGTGCTTATGTTGTTTGTAGGGTCATTGTCCAAAGGAAGATAAGTCTGTCTGTCGTCCAGTAATTTAAGACAACCTGCGTTATATAGATTCATGTCTATGAGTACTAGGGCTCCCCCTTTGTCAGTCTGTTTGATCGTTAGAGAATTATCATCTGCAAGATCCTTGATTATTTTAAGCTGATGTCTCTGGATGTTTTGGTTATTAGAACATTCATATTTAATCTTCCTCAGATCTCGTGTGGTTTTTGTTTTGAATAGGTTGACGAGTGGATTATTAATTTGTGGGTGAAAAGTGTTTTGATTCTTCATCTCTAGGTAGTCATGTTCTTTAGCTGGATTTATTTGTCCCACGTTGTCAATGAAGATCTTAAGCTCCATTTTACTTATTAGCTTAAATAAGTTGATTTTTTCTTCAAATAGGTTAGTTGAATTTGTTGGGATGAATGAGATCCTGAGGCTTAGTGTGTCAATTTGAGCTTTAGATAGCTGTCTGGAGGAAATATTTATGATTAATGGTTAATCTATTTGTTCTTTTGGCGTGGTTTCTTTTGCCCTCTTCTGGTCGGACGTCTCCTAAAAAAGGCTGCACGACCCATTCATTCCCCAATGCACAGCACCCTTCAAGATGAAAGAATGGTGGATCAACATTTCCCTCTTCATTACTGCCACCACAGCTATGCAGTCTAACTCCCCAGTTTATGGACTTCTTGCAATAAATAAAATATGTTCCTGCTTACCCCATTACGAAATGGTCCTGGGAAGCGCTAGAACACTCATCCTCTTCACCACTGTTGAATGAGGAGGTAATGAGTCACAATGGTGGCACCTGGGTTGTTAGGGGCTTCTGCAGGTGCAGGGTACCTCTGTGGAGACATCCATTAGAGATTCATTCATCCCCTTTCTTCATGAGGGTGTCCACAAGAGACTTTGGGCCTCATTATGAGTCTGGCGGTAACTATGCCAGTAAAACAGGCAGGTAGCCGCCGAATCTGTAATGATTTACCAGCACCTGACTTGCCGGAAAAACACTGTGGCATTACAACCCCGGCAGTCCGGTAAGTCAGGTGTTGGTAATTGTAAATCCCCATTCCTAGTGGCACAGTTAATAACGGTGCTTGTGCTTCCTTGAAAGTCTGCGCCAGGTGCCGTTCCACCCGCCAGGTCTGCCCTGGTGGACGGCACGACACCCGGCCAAAGACTCGTAGTTTGCCGGTCTGTTAGCTTACCGGCACTGTTGTTTCCGGACTGGCAAGCTTGTAATGAGGGCCTTTGTCTCTCCTGCCTCAGTGCTGCTAGTATGGGCCTCCTTCAATGGCTCTGCCTCCTTCTCCTGAGGACTCTCCAATTCCTCAGGCTCCTCCGCAGAATTAGAGGATCAGCGATGCTGCATGGCAAGGCCCACAAACCAGCACTAACAAACCTCACAAAGGTCCCACCTCCTCATCTATCAAAGGGGCACGTCCCTTGTGATGAGCAACTAACTCCTACAAATAACACTAGCAAACCAATACATGCAATAGGACAGCAGGTGGGCAGATGAGAAGACAACAACAAACTTGCAAGGGAAAGTGGGGAAAGGTCAAATTTCCTTTGGGAATTATGAATGCTTTTTGGGGGAATAGGACTAGGAACATGAAACACTTTGTCGTTTTTAAATTTCAAAGGCAAAAGACGGCAAAGTTATTTTTTTCATTTTTATATGTGGAAAAACTAACAACACAGTAAAACAAAGGGGCACAATAATTTGTTACAAAACGCACTACAAACCAACAAATTAGACCAAAATAACAACAGCAAACAAATACAACTCCATGACACTCCTCAAAACCGTGCTCCAAAAAACGTCCAAACACATTCCAGCGTGACCCTGCCTGTGTACTTCTTCATGCACATTGCAGCAAAATCTACAAGGCAACTGAGATGGCCTTGTATTAAGGGTTGAGCCTTCTTTGGTAGATTCTAAGTCTCTGATTGCCCGAAGAAACTCAACAAATCTGCATGAGAGGGATCCGATTGGCTGGATGAACCTGATGAAACATTGTGAGATTCAACCTGACATCTGAGGCTCCTGATTAAATGAGAAATCATCAAAAGAGACCTGTGAGCCTGCTGTGAGTTAGACCAAGGATTTGACTGCACCAGAAACTCATCGGATTCCCCTGCTAATGGAAATATCACATTAAAAACCATTTGAGCCTCCTGCAGTGCACCTTTTTTTAAGTGTGTGCAGGCTTAGTATATCTTATGTCCTTTCAAAGCTATTTGTCAGAAGGAAAATGTTGCTTGGTCTTTAAAATTAAAACATAATGGAAAGTATCTAGAAAGGTTTTAAGCAAAGTCATGGGGTAAACTAATTTGCTCTAAAAGAACAAATGCTTATTTTCAAACAATGCACCAGGATAAACAGAGCTATTTTGGGTATCTCTCTAGATACAAAGAAACAAAGGGGCTGTCTTCCCTGACTGCTGAATTGAAGTTTGCATCTTCAAATATTCACATAGTGCCTCATTACGAGTTTGCTGGTACAGTAACAACGGTACCGGTGCTACCACCTTCCCCATTCCCATTGAGCCACTATGGGGCTCAATGGGAATGGGGAAGAATTTTTTTCCGCCACCCAGAAAAGGGCAATTGCCAGGTCCGGCAAGGTCGTAATGACCTGGTACTTGCCCTTTTCTGGGTGCCGGAAAAAAATGAATACCAGCGGCAGCCATGCCTGTACTACTGACACGGCTACTACCAGCCTCACAATGCGGCCCATAGTCTTGGTAATATCTTTTATGCAAGTTAGTCCTCTCCATGGCATTGTAATCCATTCTAATATGTTATAGTCAGAGCCACATTGATAAAGTCTAATTTGCACAGAGGGATGTTTCTGATCAGTAAAATACAAATTGCGTATTGCTGTGAAAGTCCTAATAAGAGAGTTAATGTACAGACCTTAGCATCTTAAGGTATGTGTGGTTTTAAGGACAGGTGCAAATATAATCAGACTCCCAAATTGCCTATGGCTGTGACTGTTGGGTGCGGTATCTATCATGTCCAGCTCTTTCAAAAAGGAACTGAGGGTATTGCTGACTCTGTTGGCAGCACCTCTTTTATTCTCGGATTCATGTAGGAGCCGCCCCTAGGTTATTACCCCTGCTTCCCCCCACCTAACCTGAGACTGGGCGTTCAGCTATCCTGAGCTATCCTGTTTCCTCCCCCGGTTGTTTGTAGATCCCTTGCTACCAAATTGCCTGCTGCCCTCTAGTCCTTTGTTAGCTTTCTGCTCCCTGGTACTGATCCCTTGCAGTATATTGAGAAATCATCAAAAGAGACCTGTGAGCCTGCTGTGAGTTTGACCAAGGATTCGACTGCACCAGAAACTCATCGTATTGCCCTGCTAATGGAAAAATCACATTAAAAAACATTTGAACAGTACACATTTTTTAAAGTGTGTACAGGATTAGTATATCTTATGTCCTTTCAAAGCTATTTGTCTTAAGGAAAATGTTGCTTGGTCTTGAAAATTAAAACACAATAAATGGAAAGTATCTAGAAAGGTTTTAAGCAAAGCCATGGGCAAACTAATTTGTTCTAATTGAAGAAATGCTTATTTTCAAACAATCCACCAGGATAAACAAAGCTATTTGGGTCTCTCTCTATATAGCCCTATATTAAACAAAGGGGCTGTCTTCCCTGACTGCTGAATTGAAATCTGAATTCTTAAATATTCACATAGTCTTGGTAATATCTTTTTTGCAAGTTAGTCTTCCTCTGAGCCCTCTCCATGGCCTTGTAATCCATTCTAATATGTTATAGGTCAGAGCCACATTGATAAAGTCAAAATTGCACAGAGGGATGTTTCTGATCAGTAAAATACAAATTGCGTATTGCCATGAAAGTCCTAAGAAGAGAGTTACTCTACAGACCACAGCATCTGAAGGTATGTGGGGTTTAAAGGACAGGTGCAAATATAATCAGACTCCCAGATTGCCTTCGGCTGTGACTGTTGGGTGCGGGACCCATCATGTCCAGCTATTTCAAAAAGGAACTGAGGGTATTGCTGACTCTGCTGGCAGCACCTGCATTATTTTCGGATTCATGCAGGAGCAGCCCCTAGGTCATCACCCCTGCTTCCCCCCACCTAACCTGAGACTGGGCGTTGGGCTATCCTGTTTCCTCCCCTGGTTGCTTGTCGATCCCTTGCTGTCAAATTGCCCGCTGCCCCCTTTGTTAGCTTTCTGCTGCCTGGTACTGATCCCTTGCAATTTGTTTCCCTCCCCATGCACTTCTCACTATGACTTGAAACCACTGTGTTGCTTCCCGACCTGGGCACACACTTAATAATAATAATAATAATAATAATAATAATAATAATAATAATAATAATAATAATAATAACAGTAGTTGTGGATCCATTTCCGCCATCATGTTTAAATCTGACCAGCAGCAGGATGCCCTTGGTCTGAACGTGACACCCCACTAGATACACTCGATGATCCCAGCCAGTGGCCGCACATACACATGAAATAGAAAAGCATCACAAGCAGCCGCCGTTATGTCTCCCATAATCAGCTGAGATTGTATTTGCATATTAATTTTGAATGCTTCCCTCATGTGAATGATCTGGTCCAAAGGGCTGCAACTAATCGTGTGTTCTTGGTTTGTCTCCGACTATATTGTAGAAAAGAAAAAAAAACTACATTCTGAAATGTGTCTCTTTATGTGTTGGTGCGCTGGGTATCCAGTGCTGAGACGGAGACTATGAATTTGTTCACATTAATCCAGCAAGTAAGTACAACGGTAACTAACCCTTTGGCCGTCGTGTGTCTGCTTGCATAGACTCCAATAATTAATATTTGCCCTAACATGTGTTCCAGTAACGCGTCTGTTAGGAAGGGCTATTTAGTGCTTTTGGTTTTCATTCACAGATGTTATACTAAACACTTTCCCGGCATGTGTCTATCCATTTCATTCAAACTTTCTTGAAAGGGGAGAGCGTAAATTATAGCACGTTCAGTTAGGTTGCATGACGTTCCGTTATAAGTGATACCTCATGTAACATAATTCAGTGGACAGTCATAGTGAAGATTTGTCTTGAGAAAGACCATTTTTGTACCTTCCCATTTCTTGAATCTAGAGAAGTTGTGATTGATGAGGTTTGTGTGACCTCCGGCTCCCAGAAGTTAGGCCCAGATTAGATGAAAGATTCTCCATGGCTTTCAGGCTGCTTATTCGAAAGTAAATAACTGAGCAAAGGGCTTTTCTCTGCCCCCACACGTCACAACCTCACGCTGTAGCTCTGTATCATCAATCTTTCCTATATCGCAAAATCCACAGGATCTGGGCCAATTGATTTGTCACACGTTTTGACTCACTGTGACAAAGGTTTGCTAAGGTTCACGAGGAAGCAATAAACAAAGTGTTTTTTGAAATCCATGAAGTAAGTTTGTTATAGTTCATTTTGCGACATTACAGACCAGCTCATGTGGTGAATGCCATGATATAATCCACAACTAAACCCTAAAATGGCTTCTCTGCATGACGGCCATTTTGCCCCACTCGTTGTTGATAGAAGGCAACACTTAGTTCCAATTAGCCTGGTTTAGCTCCAAACTGCTTCATTTTTATTAAAGCATCACATCTCTATATCTTTTGATAGCCCCAGGAAGAGATTGAAGGTACAGAACCACTCTCTTAACAAATTGAGACCCATGCCCTCAGACAGCGATTGAGCCCATCTGAACGCATGCCTGTTTTTGCCACATTTTTTCTGACGTTTGTATTATGGGTGCAGGCACCCAATACACTCTCCAGATGCCCCCCGTCCACTCCCCTAACATACTAGGACCCCAAAATAATGTATAAAACACCCTAAACAAGACCACCCCCTAAAAACGCAGTGAAAAATGCAGCAAACGTCAATTTTCGCCAATATGAGGTGAAATTGACATGATTAGATGGCCAGTACCATCTGCAATATCTTCAAGAAGCCTTAAAGAACAAAACAACTGAATGTGTGTTGCCAGGGTCTGGCTCAGCTCTGGGTTGGCTCTGATCGAATGTGTGTTTTTGCTGCATTTTTTGTGCTTTGTTATGGGTTAGAGGACTTCCATTCTCCCATACCATGCACCTCCACGCCTCTCCCACCCTCCCAGTACCCCCAAGATCAATTTATAATACTCACAAACTCATCCCAAAAATACAGCAACATCGGCACTTTCACCATTTTTTTTTTATTTGCATATGATTAACAAGTAATCTTTGCAAAAAGACCAAAAACAATACATATACACAATTTAAATTGCATTTAATTAAATTCATATTGATACGTCACATTCAAGCAAACATCAACAAACATCATCAGTTACTATAAAATCATCAGCCTAAAAGTCATTGCATCAATTCATCAGTACAGCATGTATTTAAGAACTTTAAAACTGCAATATTTGAGAACAGTTCACCACTATTTAAGATCCTTACCCATAACCATTCGGTATGCAGGAGATACTCTTGTGGGACACATTTTCCAAAGGGATGGGTGTGAGGAATTCGACCATCCCCATGTGGAGACTGCGCTCGCCTGTACTTTTTGATTTTTTAATAATGAAAATGAATGATGGGAGACCAACCTCCGAGAAATGTGCAAGGTCAATCCACGCACATTTCAAATGCTTCCCGCACAAAACACATAGTCACGTGCACTACGGTAAGACACTGCCAACAGGCACCATCTTCCCTTGTCATATTTAGATGGAATGTCATTGCGCTGTGTACATCAAACCATCTCAAGAACCAGGAAAGGCACACCTTCCTCCAGCCATGGGCAGCCTAATTTAAATATCAATGGTTTCATGATTCTGCATTCCTTTTGTCAGTCGGCTGGTGGCAGTGCATACTAACGAGATAATTGAAACAAACATAAAGGAGAGGCTTGGTTGCTGAACAGACAACAGGAAGGCAGAGCTAACATGACTTTGTTATGCAATGTGTCAACTTGAAGCTAGTTCCCACCCCTTTTTATGGAATGCAGTGAAATGCATGTTTCCGTCCACTGCTTATTGGCAAGCCCCTGCAGAGCTGACCCCTTTCAGAGGGGAGAAGTATGTGATTTGGGGGAGACAGGAAGTCTGCTCCCAGCACAAACTTCAAGGGAAGCCTGCACTTTAATCAAGAGTCACAGAGGGCTCAGTTAACCAGAGACACACTTTGATCTACAACAGACAGGAAGATGGGTGGGACTTCGGTATATGTTGTCACCCCTTGTCTGTCCTGTGCAGAGTCCTCTGGTCCTGACCTCATGCATAACAGAAGATTGTTGGTGTGGACCGAGGATTGGTTCATTAAGGTAGGCTTAGCCTGCACCAATCACTGGGTCCATTTGGCTTTAAAAGAGGGATGAACCCCTTACTTAGAAGATTATCTGAAGACTTTGCAATGAGTAACAAGATTGACTCATTTGGACCTGGACTGAAGGTACAGTCTACCTTACATCTTCTGCCAGTGAAGGAAGGCCAGGAGTTCCAAGAGACAAGCAAGATCCCTCCCCTAAACATCTCCCAGGGAACAGAGGGATATACCGGACTCAAAGGACCCGTCCAGCAGCTCCAGAACCGGTAGCCAGCCAGCACACAGTGTGCCCTGCTAGGTTCTGCCAGCAAGCCTCCTAGGTGGGAAGTGCCGGAGAGTGTCTAGTTAAAGGACAAGGCTGTTGCCTGCAATCACTCTCCTGAGCTTTGGCCCATCCGCCTTTAAATGACACGAGCCCTGCGAAGAAGCTAGGACGAGTGGCACACAAGCCTCATCAAGTATCCATCTTATAAGGACATTATCGAGTCCTCGAACTGCATCCGGCTGCACCGCTGACTGGTGTCACGCCGCAGTCACAAGAGCCGTCTGAGCCACCTCGACCAGCATTCCAGATCTGTCTGCCAACCAGCACAGAGACAACGATTCTTGGCCTTGAGCCGCTGCGCCGGACAGCCTGCAGACATCCGTTTAGCCTCACTCGCCGAACTGCCTGCCGCCTGGTACCCGCATCTGTCTTCTGCCACTAACTCTGACTCAAGGGCTGCGAAGTGCCCTGGAACCGCCTTAATGCTGTCAAGTACAAAGAACTTCTTCAGCACGAGGTACATTGTGCTTCTGCCCCTCTGGTCCTTCTCCGAAGGCCCCTAGAGACAGTTTCGACCCTTTTCCTCCTTGGTGCTGTAACCGAATAACCTTGAATGTTAAGACTGATTACTTTACCAACTACACTCCTTTCAGTATCCAGAGTGGATCCCTTTCCTTTGTAAAACTGTCTGTCCTCTGTGTTCTTTTACAGGTTGCGTCATATTTGTTGTGTGCTAGAACTGTCTGTTGTAGTAATAATAAAGTAGATATTTTTATACAATCTTGACTGGACAGTCCGTTTTATCATTGGGTAATAACTGTATTTTCGCTGTGTTGCAACTAACCAATGATCCACGACCTTGCAGAGATAAGCCTGCCGTTCCGTCCACGTTACCAAACGGGCGGGACATCACCTGCCCGCAGAATTGTAGTGTGCCGGTCCGGAAGCAATGGCGCTGGTAGGCTTACCGGCACCATTGTTTCTGGACCAGTACTATTGTAATGAGGTCCAATGTCTACAATTTCGCAAGTTGTATTGGATTCCTTGTCATGCTCCTATAACCTCCCTAGTGGGAAACAAATTCAGTTTGAAACAGAGCATTAATTCACAAGTTATGCTGAAATTGCAGCAATTAGACGGCAGTAACCCTCTGTCAGTGCT
Source organism: Ambystoma mexicanum (assembly GCF_040938575.1). NCBI lineage: Eukaryota > Metazoa > Chordata > Amphibia > Caudata > Ambystomatidae > Ambystoma > Ambystoma mexicanum. The sequence goes on from NC_090933.1 coordinate 711,132,819, forward strand.
GCTCTGAAGCAACTCTTGCAAACTGGAATTCACACTCTGAGCCTGGATCCAAGCGCACTCTGATATCCTTCTGAGGCCATCTGAAACTCATCCTTTTCTGAAGCATTCTAAAAGAATACTGAACCCTCTTTCTCACAGTAACAACTCGTTTTAACCAATGATGGCAATCTATGATGTGTGCTGTTCATCCACCTCTGAGTTAATGAGGGATCGGGACAAATAACATGTTACATCCTGATATCATGGCCTGTAACAACTCACGAAATGAAGGTCAACGAAAGGGAAACAGGGAAGACCAGTTTACTTAATGCATAATCAGTTGTCCAACATAGCCCTCAGGAAAGACGGATGCAATTGCAATCACGAGCCATGCATGTTCGCAGCTGAAGACCTGGCTACAGCATCTCACAAGCACTCTGTTTGCCCTGAAGTGCCATGACAAATGATGTTGTATCAGAAAATCACTAGAGCCCTCCACGCCACGACCTCCATTATTACAGTGATGAAGACACATTGGAACATTGGCTATAAATCAGCAGCAGGGATTGCATCAGTGGGTTATATGCGCGGCTGCCCCACTGAGCAGAATGCTCTCTTCATGCTTTCCTTTCTACCCTTGAAATGTATTTGTTGTAAAGGTTTAATCTCCCATTCACTTTCCATTGTTTTTGGTACAACCTTCTGATACCCGTGGGCATTTATCAGCACTGCATAAAACAAACAACTATCAGGCCGATTCACGGAATATATATGTGCCGAAAATTCCGGCGCAGAGGTGCCAAAATGTGCGAATCGCAGTGCAAGTGCAAAAATCGCAGGGAAACCAGCGCACATCGATTCATGGAAGTCCGTGCGCGTGAAAAATATTGGATGTGCGCTGAAAAAGTGCGCGGCGCACGCCGACGCACAGGTCAGCCAACGGCGTGCGCCATGGCCACATCGAAATCGCACATAGCGCGGCGCAAATAACAAAAGTAGGCGGAACACGGGGCGTAACACTCGGAATGGAGAACAACGCGTGAAAATATGGGCGTCACAGGGGAAGTACAGGAGGCAAGTGCGCAGAACGCCCAAACGCTCGCCTACAACTCGTATTTATGGAATCGAATAGGGCAAACTAGTGCACGGTCAAAGACGCGCACAGGGCCAAACAAGTCCACCACAAGAAAGCAGGCGGTAGCGTCCCTGCGCCTGAAATAAATGTGCGCCAAAATGTGCGCTTACAAAAAGCACCTATATACAGCTAGGATGCATGATCCATACTGTGGCCCTCTAGGACAAATGAGGTGCAAAGGGGTACCGACAAACACGGACACCCGCTGTGTGAAAAATAGCGTGTGCGTGTATTTAGGAGTGCGCGGGAAGTTCCACACGCGATTGGCCTGGGTACGTTTATTTCGGGGTGCGCGGGAAGTTCCACACGCGATTGTCCGTGGTACGTGTATTTCGGGGTGCGCGTGAAGTTTCACACGCGATTTCAGCAGGGTACGTGTATTCCAAGGTGCGCAGGAAGTTTCACATGCGAATTTGCAGGGTACGTGTATTTCGGTGTGCGCGTGAAGTTCCACACACGATTCCAGCAGGGTACTTGTACTCCGGCTGCGCGGGAAATTCCACATGCAAATCCAGCAGCCTACGTGTATTTCGGGGTGCCGGGGAATCCTACACGTGAATTGGCCATGTGGGTCCTCCCAGCTGTTCCCTCTACACCCTCCACGCCCCCTGCAGGTGGCCCACTCCACAGGGGACTAACCTGCACCCCTGCACATGTACCGCAGGCAGCCCATCCACCTTGGCCATGCCCCCCAGCCAACCCACATGTCACCTTGCACTACTGCCCACCAACGCATGTCTACCAGCACCCCCACCCCCCAGCATCCAGGGGCACCCTCCACCTGGCCCCGACTCATGTCTCCCTGCACCCCCAGCCCCCAGCATCCAGGGGCACCCTCCACCAGGCACCCACTCATGTCTCCCAGCACCCCCATCCCCCAGCAGTCAGGGGCACCCTCCGCCAGGCCACCACTCATGTCTCCCTGCACCCCCACCCCCCAGCATCCAGGGGCACCCTCCACCAGGCCCCACTCATGTCCAACTCATGTCCCCCTGAACCCCCACCCCCCAGCAGTCAGATGCACCCTCCACCAGACCCCCACTCATGTCTCCCAGCACCCCCACCCCCCAGCAGTCAGGGGCACCCTCCACCAGGCCCCCACTCATGTCTCCCTGAACCCCCACCCCCAGCATCCAGGGGCACCATCCACCACGCCCCCACTCATGTCTCCCAGCACCCCCACCCCCCAGCAGTCAGTGACACCCTCCACCAGGCCCCCACTCATATCTCCCTGCACCCCCACCCCCCAGCATCCAGGGGCACCCTCCACCAGGCCCCCACTCATGTCTCCCAGCACCCCCACCCCCCAGCAGTCAGGGGCACCCTCCACCAGGCCCCACTCATGTCCAACTCATGTCCCCCTGCACCCCACACCCCAGCAGTCAGGGGCACCATCCACCAGGCCCCCACTCATGTCTCCCAGCACCCCCACCCACCAGCAGTGCAGGGCACCCTCCACCATGCCCCACACATGTCTCCCAGCACCCCCACCCCCCAGCATCCAGGGGCACCCTCCACCAGGCCCCCACCCATGTCTCCCTGCACCCCTGCCCCCCAGCATTCAGGGGCACCCTCCACCAGGCCCCCACTCATGTCTCCCAGCACCCCCACCCCCTAGCAGTCAGGGGCACCCTCCACCAGGCCCCCACTCATGTCTCCCTGCACCCCCACCCCCCATCCAGGGGCACCCTCCACCAGGCCCCACTCATGTCCAATTCATGTCCCCCTGCACCCCCACCCCCCAGCAGTCAGGGGCACCCTCCACCAGGCCCCCACTCATGTCTCCCACCCCCCCACCCCCCAGCAGTCAGGGGCACCCTCACCAGGCCCCCACCCATGTCTAACACCCCCCCACCCCCAGCAGTCAGGGGCAACAACCATCAGGCCCCCACTCATGTCTCCAGGCACCCCCACCCCCCAGCATCCAGGGGCACCCTCCACCAGGCCCCCACTCATGTCTCCCAGCACCCCCAAACCCCAGCATCCATGGGCACCCTCCACCAGGCCCCCACTCATGTCTCCCAGCACCCCCACCCCCCAGCAGTCAGGGGCCCCCTTCACCAGGCCCCCACTCATGTATCCCAGCACCCCCACCCCCCAGCAGTCAGGGGCACCCTCGACCAGGCCCCCACTCATGTCTCCCAGCACCCCCAACCCCAGCATCCAGGGGCACCCTCCACCAGGCTCCACTCATGTCCAACTCATGTCCCCCTGCACCCCCACACCCCAGCAGTCAGAGGCACCGTCCACCAGGCCCCCACTCATGTCTCCCTGCACCCCCACCCCCCAGCAGTGCGATTTGCCTGGGTATGTGTATTTCAGGGGCGCGCGATTAGTCTTACACGCGATTTCATCAGGGTACGTGGATTATGGGTCCGCATGAACTTCCACACGCGATATCAGCAGGGTACGTGTATTACGGGGTTCACGTGAACTTCCACACGCGATATCAGCAGGGTACGTGTAATACGGGTTCGCGTGAACTTCCACACGCGTTATCAGCAGGGTACGTATAATACGGGTTCGCGTGAACTTCCACACGCGACTGGGCCTGGGAGAGCGTGTTACGTGTATTCCTGGGGTGGGTGGGAATATTCACTCGCGACTGGGCCTGGGAGAGCGTGTATTCCTGGGGTGGGCGGGAAGATTTAAACTGTCGCCTACAACGCGCCAAAGAAAAAGGTCCAATCCGGAAACACGTACGCCAGCATGAAGCAGGCGCACGTCCCGCGCAGCATAAAAGTGTGCGCAAACAACAAACAAGCTCAGATGCCAGGATGAATATACCGTTCCTAGCAGCAGTGGCCATGGGATACCGCAGGAGGAGGAGGAGGAGGATAGTCAGGGCCAGAATCTTCACACCCAGAACCAGCCATTTTGGTATGCCTGATGACCAGGTGTATGGGAGGTAGAGGTTTCCACCTCACATAATACTCGACCTGGTCAGTGAGTGGGAGGATGACCTCACATCACCCACCCTGTGCTCCCAAGCACTAAGCCCCCTGGAGAAGGTCCTCAATGTACTGCACTTCTTGGCTACCTGATCATTTCAGCGGACAAGTGCCATGGTGGGGGGGGTGTCACAGGCCACGCAGTCACGGTGCCTACACCAGGTGTTGGCCATCATCACTGCACGGCCATCAGTCTGCAGGCACATATACCTGCCCAGAACACCTGCGGAAAGGCAGGCTGTCAGCCAGGATTTCTACAGGGTGGCCCCAATCCCCAAAGTGCTAGGTGCCATTGATTGCACCCATGTGGCTCTACGTCCCCCGGGGCATCTGAGCACATCTATCGAAACCGCAAGCACTGGCATTCCATCAACATCCAGGTAGTATGTGATGCCAAGGGAATCATCACCTCAGTATATGCCAACTATCCAGGGTCCACCCACGACAGCTTCATTTACAGGATGTCAACCCTAAACCGGGACATGGAAGCTGGGCGGCATGGCGATGCATGGCTGCTTGGTGAGTATAAATGCCACAGCACACGCATGCATGACAGAAACAGAGTAATGTCACTACCCCACTAATGATCCCCATCACCACCTCCCCAGGGGACAATGCCTACCCTCTGAGCACCAACATGATGACGCCAATTCGGAACCCCATCACGCCTCCCGAGTTTGATACAACACAGCCCATATTGCAACCCGGGGCATAGTGGAGCGCACATTCGGAGTGCTCAAGTCACGCTTTCGCTCCCTTGGCCGTTCTGGCGGGCAGCTGTTATACGATCCCCCAGTAGTGTGCAGTATCATAGTGGCAGCATGTGTCCTGCACAATGTTGCAACACACCGGGGCCTGGCTGTGGACATGGTGGTGCCCCCACATCCCCAACCACATGCACGCCCGCTGCGCATGGGAGGGGAAAGGGCACGGGGTGAGGCAGCCCGTATGCAGCTGGTGGCTAATTCCTTCACATAGAAATCACACCCCTGTGGAGTGCACACAGCCCTGGCACATACCATCTGACAATCAATGATGACTCAATCTGACAATTCTAACGAATTAAGGGACAGTCAACTGTCAGAACCATAGCAGCCTGAGATTTTTCACCTGGAAGTGTCACAATGTGTGCATCCCTACCTACACAAACATCACCAATGCAGTGTCATCAAAAGACACACTTCTATGCAGCAAAAATGAATACCCACTTGCTAAATACAACATGAGAACAGTGCCATGTCACCCAACCCCTCCCCGGCGCTGCCACACAATACACCATGGCATGTCATGCTATGTGAGAGCAAACAAATTGATCCCCACAACATGACACAACTGTCACAAACTACAGTGTCCCTACTGGAAAGTGGCCACACATGAAATGCTCAAAGTAATGCAGGACCAACAACACACATTACCAAATATTTACCAATAATACTAATCACCTACACAACCTCCAACCTACCATAAACATGACAGTACGGATTTAAAAAATTGGTAGTCTCACTACCTGATAATGCCAGCACTTCGAACACTTCCAACTGTACAGTGTTAGCGCCACGCAAAAGTGTAGGTGCACTGCTTACAACATGGACTCCATTTCCAAAGTAGACCGCCTTGTGAAGACATGAGAAATGGACCTGCAAATTAGGAGGATGAGATGGATGCAGAGGCACATATCAATACACCATGCAGAGTACAATACAACAACAATATGCACTAGGAATGTATACACAGTATTGACTACGGACTGCCCACACATCAAATGGGAGTCCAGCGTCACTGTGTAAGTCAATGTCACTTGGGCACACCCTTTGCAAGCCCATGGAAATGAGAAGCAGGAGGGGTGTGTGTCACACAAACCCAAGCATCTAACCCAAATTCAGGACAAGCCTGCATGTGCCCAGCCACAATACAGCGTATGCCCACGGGAGCCACAAAAGGCAACACACTGTTCAAAAATCAAAAATCAAAAATGGCCATGAATGGGCCAGGGGGGTGGGGGAGGCCACCCAGGAGGTCCGAGGACAGGGTGCACACCAAAACCCACCTGTGTGGATCTTGCGAAAAAAAAACACCTCCATGGGCTCATGGCCTGCACGGCTACCCTATTGTGAGAGATTTGCTGCTGTCGCTCTCCTCACCCTCTGCATCTGCATCAGGAGGTGGTGGCACTATGGGAGTCAGCCCACGCAAAGCCCTAGTCTGGTCCTTCATGGCAGCAAGCATGCGGGTGTGGAAGGTCTGGTTCTGGAGGATAATCGTGCAGAGGTCCCCATGCAACAACTTACAGGTTGCCCGGACCTCCTCCCTAGTTGCCTGCATCTCAGCTGAGAGCGTACGTGTGAGCCGCTCCAGCTGCTGTTCTGTCCTCGTGTTAGTTGACGTCTCAAGCTCAACAAGAGTCACCCTGAGCTGACGGAGTTCCACCCTCAGGACTTCCCTGTGGCCCTGGGACTCAATAGAAATGGCTTCCCGCAGAGTCACCAGTGCCGCCCGTCTGTCCCTGTTGGACGCCAACATGTCCTCCCTGTGTGACTGGCAAATGGAGTCTGTTGCCTGCTATAGTTGTTCCATCAGCCTTTCTTGGGGGACAATGGAAGTGGCCACCCTATCCATGGCCTGAGCCATCATCTCAGATGATGCTGCCTGTTGGTTTGCCATACCATATTTGGACTGCTCCCATGCGGTATTGCCAGGTGGCGTACGGCCACCGCGTCAGCGGGCACCACATCTGTCTGGGGCAAGGCGAACTGCGCCTTGCTGTGCCGGCACTGCCTGAGGCTGCAGGACTGCATTCCCCCTCTGATCTGCTGGCCCAGGACCAGGATCAGATTTTGCGGAGTGTGACCCTGCATCCGTAACCACCAAAGGCGGACCTACCAAGACTGACATCCCCATTGAGGGTTCTACCCCTGGTGCAGGTGGGTTGGACAGTACAGAATCCCTCCCAGAAACACTTACCTGCGACCGCACATTGGTCTCATCATCCGAATCGACACCTGAATAGAGCTCGGGGGAGGTGCACCCAGAAACACCCCTTGAGATAATGGTCTGCAGCAAGTGTGGGTTCTCACCCACCACCACACCACGTCCCTCACTGGTGCCCGGTCAGGCCTGAGACCCCTCCTGGGTCTGCACCATCTCCACAACCCCAGCAGTATCAAGTGCGTCATCCCCTGCAAAGACATGAAAGAAAAGAAATGGGAACAGGCATTAGCACCATGGCACACAATTAGGGCTGAGAAGCAACAGAAACAGTACTTCATTGACACATTTCCCACATGACTATAACCCTCCCATGCATGCACTGTCACTGCGTATGAAGGGGAGGCAAATGGCACACATTGATGACACCAAGATGGAAGACCAACACATTTGCTTCATGCTGGCTAGCAGTGCCATCACACATTGGCCTGTGATTGGCATGTCCAATACACATACATGAGACATGCCATCACACAGATGGCATGTACCATAGCCATGTTACACATGTGACAATAGGACTGAGAAATGCCTAGTGAAAGTGGTGGAATGCAAACAATCAGCCTGAATGAACACAGAATAATACGCAACTATGTTGTGGCAAGATGACACTTCAAGGGCAACTGGCGTGAGGTTGGGCTGAATGTCTAATGTTGCCAGAAGGGATACTGCAATACCCAAATCCTGGTGCTGTGGGATGTTTTTACCCATGCATCCGAGCCCTACCTCAAAAACTGTGCAGTACTGGCATTGAAAACATCATGATGGCCAGAGCTTCCCAGAAAATGCCCAGGGAAGTGCATGAAGAATAGGCTGCCACCCATTTTGCCGATGTTATGGGCACAGAAGGGCACTGCCTAAAAACCCCATTGGACTACCCACACAGTAGCCTGAAACCATTGGGAATGGCAATGCTGATTGCCAAAAGCAACCTAGAATTGTGGGGAATTCATTTTCTTAAATCCCAAAAATGGGTGCATTACCAGTACTCACCACTATCAGAAAGCCGGTGTTTTAAAACCACACCAGACATTTGTGTAAAACTGAATAAATGAACCCAAAGCAGGCCAAAGAAAGACTTACTGAGAGGTGGATACAATCTAAAGTTATATTCTGAAGTGACTTGAATGTTCATAACAAGACTGGCTGAGCTCTGCAGGTCTGCAGCAGCCTAACTGAAACTGGATGTAAAACTACCAAAAATCGAAAATGTTTAAATTAACTGAGTGACCTACTTTTGAGTGTCACACAGGTTGCAATTGTTTAAATGTCATAGTTTTAAACTTAGAATCAGCATTCTAGCTGCATATGTAAAAATGGTTAGTTTTATTTGAATGCAGAAAACTGGGTAACTAAAAGTGACATTAGCTGGGTCCTGGCTTAAGGAACTGAATTCTGCCCACCAGCTACCCCCGACAGGAGTTGAGACTTGCACAACAGCTGTGTTCCCAGGCCTAGCTGCCTTTTGCTGTTCCCACCAAAAGGGATATGACACTTCTCTGATTGAATTACCTGGGCTCTGCAGGAAATTGAACAAAGCCCTGTCCTGACTCAGGCAAATGTTTTATTGGTGGGAGTCGTAAATGTGGCTTCCTCCTGGAAGGAAAGGGGAGGAGCACTGCCTGTGAGAGCAAGCTGGCTTGGCAGAACTGGAAAAACCAGAAATTCAACCTTGTGCTGGGGGGAAACCACACCCCTTTGGGGCCAGAACATAACTCTAAAAAGATGGATCATTCATAGAGCGGACTTGTGAAAATTTTATAAATGATACCATAATTCTTGTGATTTTTCTGCCCACATTTTAAGAGGTTTTTAGAACCGGTGGTATGATCTGGGGGCAAGCTAGCAGTTAAGAGGGTATTACTTAAAATGTATGCATGTTAAAAATCTGACACTTCATCAATTAATGTCCATACTCCTTGCGCACATGTGTGTAAATTTGGGTTAATGTCCGATATTGCAAAACCAGTTAAAAAGTGAAATATGTGCCATTTTTTAACCCAAGCTCCGAGAAACGACAGATTTGGACAGGGTATACCTCCTTTGATATGTGATGGATGCATGTAATTTTAAACAAATGTGTACCTGTGCAAATATGTCTTTTTGATCAAATATAGATTGTGTGCAATTTGACAGGGGAGTGTCCTTTCTGAAAGCCATTAAATGACATCATTCTGAAACACTATCCTGCTCTCCAGTGAGAACGCAAAGAATTCTCCAACCTATCAGAACTCTGAAGGGGTTGGGCCTAGAAAGCTAGCCTCTCCACCCACTTTCAAAACACATAAAAGCAGACAGTCAGGCAGATAGGGAGATTCAATTCCATTTGCTGCAACGCGCTCTGCCGGACCACACAACATCCAGTCCGTGGCGAGTGAAAAAAAACCTGACCAGATCCGTGGCGAGGCCCATTCTATTTCTAAATATATTGTGAGTACCTAGCAGAACTGTGCAGAACCAATCTCTTAGTTAAAATAATATAATTCAATCTATTTTAATCTAACCAGAACTGTCTCCTAGAAGTTGTCCCTTGATTCAGAACTCAAAGCAAGGGCCTAAACCCACAAACTGAGTACTCTTCTCAGTGGGCCTCAGCATCCAGCAAACCTAACAGCGATAGCAGCATCCAGGAGCCGTGCAGATCAGCGCTGGGTCCAGAGAAAGCTGTGCAGAAAGATCCAGAAGCAGTGCTGTACCCAGAGAAAGCAGAACAGTATCCAGAACCAGAGGCAGAGCAGAGCTGACCCAGACCGCTGTTCGCAGAACCAGAGAGCTGACCCAGACCGCTGTGCGCAGAGACCGTCCGTGGCGAGTGAAAAATACCTGACCAGATCCGTGGCGAGGCCCATTCTATTTCTAAATATATTGTGAGTACCTAGCAGAACTCTGCAGAACCAATCTCTTAGTTAAAATAATATAATTCAATCTATTTTAATCTAACCAGAACTGTCTCCTAGAAGTTGTCCCTTGTCATTTTGCAAAGCTGTCACCTGCCATTTCTAGCTGCTAGCTGTAACTTGTCACTTTGAACTTTTAAAATTTCAAATCTGAAAAACGACCTTTACCATATCGCTCATATCTCTGTGACCGTTTGTCTTAGAGACTTGCAGTAACTTTCCTCTGAAAGCTGGGAATCATGGCTTTTCAACGAACCTAGAACCGCATTCCTACTCCCTATACTTTTGCCGCAATCGCGAAAAACGCACTCGCAAATTTACCGCGATTTGCAAATTTCTCCACGTGTGAAAACAGCAGCTTCCTTGCTTTCATTTGCCAAAAATTCGTTTAACCTGCCAATCATTCCTAGAACATTGCTAAAGTAAGCCTGAACTAATTTAAACCAACTAATCCTCAACCTGAACCTCCAGAGGGAATTAAAATCATTTTAACACATTTTCCAATATATTGCTATCACATTTTAAAGCATTTTGAGCCTGTGTAAAACTCATATCTATTCTCCTCTAAGCTTGCTGGGAAACTGGAACTCTATATTACATTGTGATTGTATACCTGAACTGTGTGCTCTTCCTTCCATCTCCTTACATTGTATAGGGGGGTGAATTGCCACAAAGGGAAAGTGATTACCTTGTCTTTTGTGAAACCATATCAGTTTATTTTCTATACTGCATTTCATTCATTCAACCTTGAACCCTATAAAGCATTCTCTACCACATTATTCTCCTGTCCCTATTTACCAGTGTGCTACCTTATCCATTTCATGTCACTCCTTAGTGATTATAAAGAAGTGTGCTAGTGCCAGATTCTCCGTTGTTAATCTTTATCATATCAGATTAAGTGTGATATTCAATTATTAATTTATTATAAAGTGTGATATATATATATATTGTTTAAATTCTCAAATAAACCTTTTAACTTGCAAAACACAACTACTTCTTGGCTCAGTGGGGTCAGGGGGATTCCAAGAGAGGGGTGTTATATAGGGGTAGTCATCCAGAACGCATGAACTGGACATAAAGATATATCAATAAGGGTTTCCATTCAGTATCCCAGACTAGGCATTGACTTAGCTGTAGTGTTGAATTGAATCCTCTTACAAATTGGGGGCTTGTAGCTGGGGATTCCGGATTAGATCTATCACTTGTGCAGTTTAATACAGTGTGCCAGCTGACCAGCTGACCAGATACACATATCCGGTCGGATCACACGCTGTGTTACGCTGTAAAGCACTCCTCAAAGGAACGCTCTAAGGAAAAGGTCTGTTTTGCAAAAATAAAATACAAACTTCTGTAAGTCAGGAAGGAACTCAAATTGCAGAATGACGACCTTGGTAGATATGAAAATAGCCAGAGAGCACTTCTTACATAAGCTATTTGTGAGAGGTGAGTGGACTCATCAGGACCAGACGGTCTGGTTGCAAGCAATCGCACCCCAGATCACGGAAACAGGGTCAGATATATGGAGAGACCAGGGTCCCTTACATGTGGCCCTGAGTGAATTATATATGTCCTCTAAGGCCAAGGATGAGCACAACAAGATTGCCAGGGTAGCGGCATATTTATATTTACATATGGGAGCCATGCAGGACAAATGTGCTGAAGGCCAAGATCTGGCGAGTAGGCAACTGCTGGCACAACAGAAGGCCCAATCTGATCTGGACTCTTCTGAGCAGAGGCTGCTCAGGAGCCAGGAGTCAGAAAATGACAGCAGACGGTACATCACTAAAATAAAGGAGGACATGGATATACTGCAACAGGAAAAGGCTGACCAGGATACTAGATTTCTGGCCCTGCAGAAGGAGCACCAATACAGTTTGGACTCCTTACTGCAGAGACAGAAAATGCTGGAGCAACAATTAGACTTTAACAGGGCATGCACGGAGCAGGTAGCCACCCTGCAAAGTCATCTAGATAGAGTGAAGGCAGAGAGCAACAAGCTGATTTTGAAAGACCTGGATACCCAGGCAGAGTTTGATGAAGAACGCCAGAAAGCTGGTGCCTTTCAAAGGCAGAGGGACGACCTGGCGGCACAAATGCAGGCTCTTAGTCAGGAAAGAGACTCCTTAGGCCAGGAAGTCTGCCATTTAAAAAGAAAAACAGAAGAAAATCACTTGGCCCTCCAGGGGCTGGGTGACCTCCAAAAAGAACACCAGAACTTGTTAGAACACACCAGGAGGGTGGAGGATGCTCTGGCAAGAAAGGAGCAGGCCAATAGGGACACAGCTCAGGAGGTAACCCTCCTGCAGCAAAGACTGGCCCAGTGCTCCAGGACCAATCAGGAGGCACAGAGAGAGAATGAGGCTCTCTGCCAGCACAATGATAGACTCCAACAACAGGTAGCGATGCAGGAGAGACTGATAGAGTCTAGTAAGGCCTTAACTGAGGAACTGAAGGCGCAGGCTCTTGCATTGCAACAGGGAGCAGGGGCGGATAGAGATGAGGTTCGCTGGGAAAGAGAAACTCCTGAGCATAACCCCAGGAGCCCTAGTACCAGAGGCCTTTATCTCTCTCAGTCCCTGGACTCTGCCACCCCCATGTCCCCTGGCGCACATGAGCACAGGGCCACAGGGATGGCAGATTACTATCCAGACAGAAGCATGGGGCTCATAGGCCAGTACCACCCAGGAATGGAGGGGCGGGCATCCGGGTATGGGCACCCAAGCACAGTGCAATTTAATGGGAAACCCCAGGAGAGTAGGCCCATTAAGGGCATCCTGAAAACCTCTGCCCAGTTAGGTCAGTGGGGGGGTACCCATCAAATCCTGGCAGCAAGGAGGGATCTGAAGACTCCTCTGAGCGGTACAGGACACAGGAGACCAGGTCCCCACATTCTGCCAGCCATTCCCAGGCTCGCAGAATCCGGAAAACCTGGAAGAACAGACGGGAACCTCTGGGAGCAGTGCCTCTGAGTCAGAAGATGAATGGACCAGGGTTACCCGGACCAAAAGGGCCAATAAGTCAAAAAGGGCCTTGCTTAAGGACCCCTTAAAGCAGATTAAGGCAATCAGGAGCATCATCACGCCTTATCATAAGAACGCCAAGTATTCTGTTTGGGAGCACTTAGAGTTGTTTGAGCAAATGATGGAGACTTTCCATTTGAAGGACAGCCAAAGCTGTATTCAATATGTAAAGTGGACCTTCTCCCCGGAATACTCCAGTTTCTTTGCGGAGCTGGAGGACCAAAATCATTTAAGATGGTCCACCTATAAGGCGGCCACCTTGAAACATTTTTCTACTCATAGAAATCCTCAAGAGGCTCGCAAGACAGCCTACAATTTACAATGTGGGGAGGATCAGGCCCCACAAGAATTTGTGCAGGAGTTAAAGCGTGCTTTTGCACAGACCACAAGAAGGGTGCGCACAGATAATAGAGAATTTATTAATACGTTTTTCCATGCCTTGCCCAAATACATAATGACCCAGCTCGTGAGGGATTTTCACGAGAAAAGATCTTTAGACTGGGTCATTGAACAGGCGACCCGGATCTATGAGGTGCAGAAGCCAATAGAAAATAAAAATAATGTGCCCAAAAACCACAAAGCCAACAACACCCCTGCTGCTGCCAAGGTGGCAGAGGTAAAGGTCACCCCCGTTTTAGATTTGGAGATGGGGGGGCCTAAAAACCTACCTGCACCTAATAATGCTAGGCCCAGAAGGTCCTCGGGCCCGTCACAGACAGGGAGCCAGTGAGGCAGCCCCACAAATGGGGTCCCTCGCTCTCCTGATTATGTAAGCCCCCGTTACAAGGGAAACAGACCCATCCTGGGTTATGTGTGGACTCCTCCAGCCCAAGGGGGGGATCCAGCCAAGCACCTAACCCAGAGAACTTCCCTCCCAACTTCTCACAGGAGGGCAGAAACTCACCAAACCCTGGGCAGAACTTCTTCCCCAGGTATCCACCCAACTTACAGCCCCAAAATCCTCCACCCTTCTTTCCCCAATTCCCTGAGCCCAGACAACCGAATCCGGGAGAGGGGAGGCCAAGGGTGGAGGGGTATCCAAATCTTCCCAACCAGGGGTACTACCAAAGAAGGGATAGCTACCCTTCCCGGGATCAGCCCAGGGGACAAAACAGGGCTCCGTATCAGCCTGAGCGGGTTTCCCAGTTAGAGCGCCAGGTTCAAAACATGGCGCAGGATCTGGGTCACATACTCAGGGCTCAGCAGAACCCTCAGATCGGCATGCCGGTGCAGAACGCACTCAACTCTGGACCTGGTGCTCCAGAACAATGACGGGGGCAGCACCCCGATAACTCACCGGTTCCCAGGGAGGAGGCACAAAGGGAAGTGGGGTGTAAAGCCTTGGAGGAAGCTTCCTTCCCAACTTGTAAACAGCCCCTGGAAAACCAGGAACCGGAAACAAAATCTCCTGCCCCTGAAAGCCTGCCTCCCAAGGAGCAGAGGGGGGGTAGGAGAAACAAAGGACCCAAACAGACCCACTTTGTGGAGGAGGTACAGATCTTCCAATTTGAGGGAGAGGGATCCTCAGAAGATCCTGGGGAAAGGACCTTCTCCTTCAGAGATGGGGGAACTCCTCCCAAGGAAAAATGGGTCCCAAGGGATTCCAATTCAGACTGGGGAGATATGGAGACTGAGCTACCGCCGCCCATCATCTCATCCCAGAACCAACAATGCCAAAATCCCCTGGTTCCAACCCATCCTGGTGACTGCCTCCAAAAAGGGGGGGGGCGGCCCGGAACCGGAACCCGGGGAACCCACAATGGCTCTGATCTCCAGTTGCCAACTTTTTCTTTCAGATTCCCAAGGCTCTCCACAGAAGTCTGCCCAAATTTCTTCTCTTGCAATGTCCAAAACCAGAAAATTAGCCCACCAGTTGTCCAAAAATGTGCATTATCTGTGCCCCCTTGAGGAGAAGGAGGGAAGATATTATGCCCCGGTACAAGTTCTGAAAGCCATTAAATGACATCATTCTGAAACACAATCCTGCTCTCCAGTGAGAACGCAAAGAATTCTCCAACCTATCAGAACTCTGAAGGGGTTGGGCCTAGAAAGCTAGCCTCTCCACCCACTTTCAAAACACATAAAAGCAGACAGTCAGGACAGATAGGGAGATTCAATTCCATTTGCTGCAACGCGCTCTGCCGGACCACACAACATCCAGAAGATACTAGATTCAACACTTAGACTTTAAAACTCCAAAGAACTTGATTCAGAACTCAAAGCAAGGGCCTAAACCCACAAACTGAGTACTCTTCTCAGTGGGCCTCAGCATCCAGCAAACCTAACAGCGATAGCAGCATCCAGGAGCCGTGCAGATCAGCGCTGGGTCCAGAGAAAGCTGTGCAGAAAGATCCAGAAGCAGTGCTGTACCCAGAGAAAGCAGAACAGTATCCAGAACCAGAGGCAGAGCAGAGCTGACCCAGACCGCTGTTCGCAGAACCAGAGAGCTGACCCAGACCGCTGTGCGCAGAGACCGTCCGTGGCGAGTGAAAAAAACCTGACCAGATCCGTGGCGAGGCCCATTCTATTTCTAAATATATTGTGAGTACCTAGCAGAACTCTGCAGAACCAATCTCTTAGTTAAAATAATATAATTCAATCTATTTTAATCTAACCAGAACTGTCTCCTAGAAGTTGTCCCTTGTCATTTTGCAAAGCTGTCACCTGCCATTTCTAGCTGCTAGCTGTAACTTGTCACTTTGAACTTTTAAAATTTCAAATCTGAAAAACGACCTTTACCATATCGCTCATATCTCTGTGACCGTTTGTCTTAGAGACTTGCAGTAACTTTCCTCTGAAAGCTGGGAATCATGGCTTTTCAACGAACCTAGAACCGCATTCCTACTCCCTATACTTTTGCCGCAATCGCGAAAAACGCACTCGCGAATTTACCGCGATTTGCAAATTTCTCCACGTGTGAAAACAGCAGCTTCCTTGCTTTCATTTGCCAAAAATTCGTTTAACCTGCCAATCATTCCTAGAACATTGCTAAAGTAAGCCTGAACTAATTTAAACCAACTAATCCTCAACCTGAACCTCCAGAGGGAATTAAAATCATTTTAGCACATTTTCCAATATATTGCTATCACATTTTAAAGCATTTTGAGCCTGTGTAAAACGCGTATCTATTTTCCTCTAAGCTTGCTGGGAAACTGGAACTCTGTATTACATTGTGATTGTATACCTGAACTGTGTGCTCTTCCTTCCATCTCCTTACATTGTATAGGGGGGTGAATTGCCACAAAGGGAAAGTGATTACCTTGTCTTTTGTGAAACCATATCAGTTTATTTTCTATACTGCATTTCATTAATTCAACCTTGCATTTCCTTGAACCCTATAAAGCATTCTCTACCACATTATTCCCCTGTCCCTATTTACCAGTGTGCTACCTTATCCATTTCATGTCAACTCCTTAGTGATTATAAAGAAGTGTGCTAGTGCCAGATTCTCCGTTGTTAATCTTTATCATATCAGATTAAGTGTGATATTCAATTATTAATTTATTATAAAGTGTGATATATATATATATTGTTTAAATTCTCAAATAAACCTTTTAACTTGCAAAACAGAACTACTTCTTGGCTCAGTGGGGTCAGGGGGGTTCCAAGAGAGGGGTGTTATATAGGGGTAGTCATCCAGAACGCATGAACTGGACATAAAGATATATCAATAAGGGTTTCCATTCAGCATCCCAGACTAGGCATTGACTTAGCTGTAGTGTTGAATTGAATCCTCTTACAGTGCGCAGAATGTATTGGATGAAGCACATAGGTGACCCAAACCACTCAGGCACACACACCCTCACCTGGCACTCAATCAGAAGCCCTCACACACACACCATGCACATGGATGACACACACATGTATGTGCACTCACCAGACAATGCCTCGTAATCTGGCAGGTCTCCCACATCTTGGATCTGTTCCTCCGTGACGTAGGTCCCAGCAACATACTCATGTGGAGTGAGTTCTATGTCCTCTGCTGGAGACCCACCTCCAGTCACTAGAGTTGCGGCATGACTTGAGGCCAGCTTTTTCTTTGCCCTGTGCTTCAGGTCATTCCAGCGCTTGTAGCAATCATTAGCTGTGCGCCTCGCGAATTCAAGGGCACTTATGATGTCCGCGATGGTCTGCCAGTGTGCCTGACGTTGTGCAGATGTGGTCTTGCATCCTGCAGTAATCACCATTTCGGTGTCATGTGCGGACACATACTCCACAAGTGCATCAAGTTCGGCCTGATTGAAGCTGGGCTTCCTTGGTGGGCTGGACTGTGTAGCCGTGTCTGGGGCATCAGCCTGTACTGGATGAGCACTCTTCATCTTCCGCTTGGAAGGTGGTGGGGATCCTGAGTGTCCTACGCCGCTCTGGACACTAGGGGCAGGAGCCCCGGTGGACTGTGGACTAGGAGTGTGGGAATGAACACTCACCATGGGACTTGGTGCAGGCATTAGCTGAAGTGTGATGTAGTCAGGGGGAACGTCAGCTGGATGGACTGGGACCGACACTGTCCTGGCTGGGAGACTCAGAGCTAATGTGGATGGAGCCGCAGCTGCCCCTGCAGCCTCCCCACCCTGAATACTCTGGGCAGCAGATGACATAGCTGCCCCTGATCCACGTGGCCTGGTGACACCAACGTGCACCGCCACACGTGGCCTAGACCTGCTGACCTGGAAGTCAGTCCTGGAGTCACCCTGTGCCAGGTCTGGTGCCACAATGAGCTGGTCCAACAAGGGCTGAGCAGGGATGGTGTCAGCCACGTTACCCTCAACCAGGGGGGGGCATGGGTGTCCCTGACTGGTCACCCACACATGGGGGGCTAGGAGCACCCTGCAAGTCCTGGCCACGTCCCCTACCGTATCCACCACGGCCACCTCTTGAGGCTCAGACACCTTTGCCACCCTTACCGCGTGCTCGCCTCCCAACCATGGCACTGATGTTGTTGTGCGTATGGGAGTTGCAGTAAACTATTGTCCTGGGCAATTGGGGGTCAAAGGGGTAGGGTACTAGATGGAATTCATACCCTAGTGCTCTAGCAAGGCTGTATGTGACCCCTGGGGGAGGATGACGGGTCACGCAACGCACAGGCACCCCAAAAAAGGGAGATAATGTGCACGCAACCCCTCCTAGACCACGTGCATGGAAAATTAAACCTGCACTACGCTGTGGCACCCAGAAACACAAAAATGCCCGTATGCATGTCAAACGCAGCCTAGACTGACCTCTGAAGGGGTCCGCAACACACGGGGCAAGAACAGATGTTAAATACGTGCGCGACTCACCGTCTGCCAGGAATAATCGTGTGAAAAATACGCGCGTGTGCGCGTTGGCAACACCCCCGCCAAAAGAAGAATTGTACGCTGTCTGAGGAGACAGGACAACAGAAGAAGTGAACGCTGTTTGAGGAAACAGGCCCAGGAAAAAGACAAAAAGAGAAAAAGCTGTCAGAGGTAACAGGGAGTACGAACTTGGAACGCCGTGAAGTAAATCGCGTGTGAACCGACAAGAAGTACAGATTTCACCCACTCGCTCTCCACGAAAAGCACGTACAAGGAAATGGCGTTCTACCTGTACCTTTTAAACATGCCCACACATCCAGCGTCACTTCCGTGCATACGCGCTGAGGCCCTTTCCACCAATTGCACACTATGACACTCTGACGTGCTTATTTTTTCTACGCGCCATGGAAAACGCACGTGCGCGTAACGTCATAGACGCGCCTACACGCTGGGGGCCTTTGGGCCAATGAATTCGCGTACGTGTGCTGACGCGCTTACGCGCTAAGGCCCTTTCCTCGAATTACATGCAGGCGCGCTTGATTTTCACGTGCCAAATCACTCCGTATCAAGCTGGCCACGCGTAAGCACACGGAAGACCACGCTCCTGCCCAGAAGGCCGAATTACTGCCCCCCAGAGCCCCAAGCACGCTCCCACCTGCCAAATGCTGCTGCCTGATTGCCTACTGCCGACGTGCCCTGCCATTTGCTGCCTGCACATCAGCCAGGGGTGCTGTTGCTGTGACCACCCCTGCTGGAACCGAAGACTCCCGACTGGGATTCCATCGCTCCACAGACCAGCCCCAGGACCCAGTTGCCTACCCACTCCTGCCTCTGGGGTTGTCATGTCGGGCACTGCAACATCTGGCACCACTGGCAACCCCCGGCCAGAGAGGCAGAGGGGCACCAGCTTCACTGCCACCGAAGTTGGTGTCCTGGTGGAGCAAGTCCTGGGCCAGTATGATGCCCTCTTCGGAAATTTGCGCGCCGACAAGGAAGGACGGACTCAGATCTAGACGTACTTCGTGACTGCCATCAACGCGGAGGGGCTGGCAGTCCGACTATTCCATCATGTCAAGAAGCGCTGGGAGGACTTCAGGTCCAGGACCCTCAACAAGGCCCGGCGCCTCTTGAAGACAGCGGATGCTAAGGGGCGCCGGGGCCACTTGTCGTACGATCCAATGAGGGTCCTGGAACGCATATCCCCAGCGCTCCATGTCCAGGACCTTGAGAGGCAGACCCGTCTGGAGTCGAGCGGTAAGTGTACATGCATCATGATTGTAAGCTGTGCGTGTGGTGATGTGCCAGTAGTGTGCAGGTTGCACATGTGTTTTTATGGGGCCAAGTATGGGGTGGGGTGTACAGGGCCGTGAGGCTAACACATGCAAGGGCTCTCATGTGTGAGACATGGATGGTGCTTGTGTGTGTAGGCTTGCATGCTAAATGCAGTTGTGTGGCACACATGTTTGGATGAATGTGTATGTAAGTAGGCATGTTCGTGATGTCACACATGGATGTTGGTTTCAGCTGCATGTATCAGCACTGTGTACATGTGCATGTGTGTGACAAGGGTGCAACAGTGATGCAGCATAGATGCATGTGACAGCGGGATGTGGAAGCCTGATTGGCAGATGTGACATGGATGCCAATCTGAACACTGCGACAGTTGGCAGAGGTGTACACATGCATGCACGTGTGGTGGTGTGTGTGCATGTGTAGTGCACTCCCTGTGTTGCATGTGATGTCTGGCTCACCTTTGCCTGCTCATGCTGTTGTATGTGTATGGATGGTGCTGTGGTATGGCTCATGTGTGCGAGTTGAAATGACATGTGTGTTGGCGATTGTGAAGCTATGTCTGAGGTTTGCCAATGCCACTCATGTACAACTGTCATGTGTTTATGTGTCCATTGTACAGTGCCCTGATGCCTGTGTTTTATTTCTCCCTGTCTGCAGCGTCAACTGATGAAGAGGGCGGAGAAGGTGCTGTGGAGCACAGCGTCGGGGATCGCACCGCCAGCCGGAGACGCAAGCCCCGGCTCCCTTCCCAGGTTGTCATCTCGTTGGGGAGTGAGGAGTCCGGTGCCGCGTCCCAGGCCGCAGCTGCCGGGGGGAGGTCCAAGAGGCGGAGGTCGGAGTTGGACTCCTCGGCAGCAGAAGGGGCAGCTGGGACCCCACAGGGCCCAATGGGGGAAGATGGCACGGAGTCATCCAGGTTGGTGGAGGGTTTGGTGCAGGAGGAGGGCGTGCAAGCGACAGAGATGGGGTCTGGAGGTGGGGATTCCACTGGTGCTAGTGGTGCAGTGCAGGACCAGGGACAGGAGGCAGCACAGGCCGCCGCATAGGTGCCTGTGTGCAATCCTGTCCCTGATCCTGTCACTCCATGATCTTGCACCAGCAGGGATGCCTGCGTCCAGGCCCATTTTCAGGCAGGGGATGAGTTTACAACAACTGGCCTTCCTCTGCCTGCAGACGTGGCTATCCAGGTACGGGTTGAGCCTGTCCTGACTGGTGTGGCGTTGCGTCAACAGGCCATGCGAGGTGACCTGCAGTCTTTTCATGAGGAGACTGCACGTCATCTCGAATGGCTCGTTGACCACGTCGGCCTACTAAGACAGGTCACACAGGCCGGATTCCTCCGTTTGCTGGAGCTTGTTCCGACCCCCTCCTCAACTGAACACCCTATGCGCCAGTCATCCTCCGTGCAATCTTTCCACCCATTTGTCACCTGGGTGCCCTGTGGAGCTGCCTCTGACGGTGCGGCCAGGCTGGTGGAGGCTGGTGGAGGACACATCCCTGCCACAGTCGGGAGTCGGATGTCCAGCAGGGGTGGCCACATCAACAACTGCACCCCAGCCGGTGGAGGATGTGCAGGCAGCAGGAGCCAGTTCACGGGCACAGGCACAGCAGCAGCAGCAACGAGGTGGGAGCCATGATGGCTCGGGGCCTTTGACATCGGAGGGGCAGGCATCGGCCGCAGGGCAGGAGGACCCAGGACGGGAAGTGTATTCCATGTGGCAGCGGTTGGGCCATGCCATAGATGTGGAGCGGCAGCGGGCGGAAGAGGCACGGCTCACGATGGTCAGGGAGGAGAACTCCATGCGGAGAGCCCTGAGGCGGGCCAAGTGCCTCGAGGCAATCCGCAGGGAGTTGGAGGAGAACATGTCGTCGGCCCTGCGGACCCTCGGGGCCATGGAGGAGGACCGCCTCCGGGACATTGAGCAGGAGTTCGATGATGCCCTGGCCCGGAACATACCGAAGTGAGCCGTCGGACTAGCCCGCTGCCCTTGTAAATAGTTATGTAGTTAGTGTTAGGTTTCCTTTGTTTTTTTTTTTTTTTGACCTTTTGGACAATGGATCACATTTTTGTATATATTTTTTTTATTAGGTAGTATCATTAGATAGGTTTCATTTCTTCTGTTGGGATCATGGACCCTGGATTGGTTAAGCTGTATATAGTTGACTGTTGGATTTTTTTTTTGGGGGGAATTTACCCATGGAGCAATGGGTTTCGGTTTTGATTTTCCATTGGATTTACTTTTTTGAACTGTGACTTTGGACACCTTTCCTTTGGATTATGATTTGTGGTTTTACATTAATTTATGGACATGCTGATTTTTGTTTTTAATTCCCATTGTCGTTTGTTTTTTTAATTCCATTTATGTTGCTTTTAATACATTTTCTTCATCAAACTTCAATGTGTAGTAGCATCTCATTGGTTTCATGCATGTCATGATATGGGTTTTTACATTCACTGACACCCATTGTGTGTATGTGAGGGACATGTGTTCATTTACATACTTGCCATTGGGGTTGTATCATGTAATTGGCATTTCTAAGTGGGTGGATGCAATACTTGGGTGGGTGTTTGGCATGTGGAGGCAGCCCATAAGGGCCAGGGATCTAGATTCTGATGACGTGTTGGCTGGGGGACATGAGTCGGGGCCTGGTGGAGGGTGCCCCTGGATGCTGGGGGGGGTGCAGGGGGACATGAGTTGGACTTGAGTGGGGGCCTGGTGGAGGGTGCCCCTGGATGCTGGGGGGTGCAGGGGGATATGAGTGGGGGCCTGGTGGAGGGTGCCCCTGGATGCTGGGGGGGTGCAGGGGGACATGAGTTGGACATGAGTGGGGGCCTGGTGGAGGGTGCCCCTGGATGCTGGGGGGGTGGTGCAGGGGGACATGAGTTGGACATGAGTGGGGGCCTGCTGGCAGGTGCCCCAGAGTGCTGGGGGGTGGGGGTGCTGGGAGACATGAGTGGGGGGCTGGTGGAGGGTGCCCCTGGATGCTGGTGGGGTGCAGGGGGACATGAGTTCGACATGAGTGGGGGCCTGCTGGCAGGTGCCCTAGAGTGCTGGGGGGTGGGGGTGCTGGGAGACATGAGTGGGGGCATGCTGGAGGGTGCCCTGCACTGCTGGGGGGTGGGGGTGCTGGGGGACATGAGTGGGGGCCTGGTGGAGGGTGCCCCTGGATGCTGGGGGGGTGCAGGGGGACATGAGTTGGACATGAGTGGGGGCCTACTGGCAGGTGCCCCAGAGTGCTGGGGTGGGGGTGCTGGGAGACATGAGTGGGGGAATGGTGGAGGGTGCCCTGCACTGCTGGGGGGTGGGGGTGCTGGGAGACATGAGTGGGGGCCTGGTGGAGGGTGCCCCTGGATGCTGGGGGGGAGCAGGGGGACATGAGTGGGGGCCTGGTGGAGGGTGCACCTGGATGCTGGGGGGTGGGGGTGCAGGGGGACATGAGTTGGACATGAGTGGGTGCCTGGTGGAGTGTGCCCCTGCACTGCTGGGGGGTGGGGGTGCTGGGAGACATGAGTGGGGGCATGGTGGATGGTGCCCTGCACTGCTGGGGGGTGTGGGTGCTCGGAGACATGAGTGGGGGCCTGGTGGAGGGTGCCCCTGGATGCTGGGGGGTGGGGGTGCAGGGGGACATGAGTTGGACATGAATGGGGGCCTGGTGGAGTGTGCCCCTGCACTGCTGGGGGGTGGGGGTGCTGGGAGACATGAGTGGGGGCATGGTGGAGGGTGCCCCTACACTGCTGGGGGGGTGCAGGGGGACATGAGTTGGACATGAGTGGGGGCCTGGTGGAGGGTGCCCCTGGATGCTGGGGGGTGCAGGGGGACATGAGTTGGACATGAGTGGGGGCCTGGTGGAGGGTGCCCCTGGATGCACGGGGGTTGCAGGGGGACATGAGTTGGACATGAGTGGGGGCCTGGTGGAGGGTGCCCCTGGATGCTGGGGGGGTGCTGCAGGGGGACATGAGTTGGACATGAGTGGGGGCCTGCTGGCAGGTGCCCCAGAGTGCTGGGGGGTGGGGGTGCTGGTAGACATGAGTGGGGGCATGGTGGAGGGTGCCCTGCACTGCTGGGGGTTGGGGGTGCTGGGAGACATGAGTGGGGGCCTCGTGGAGTGTGCCCCTGGATGCTGGGGGGGTGCAGGGGGACATGAGTTGGACATGAGTGGGGGCCTGCTGGCAGGTGCCCCAGAGTGCTGGTGGGTGGGGGTGGTGGGAGACATGAATGGGGGCATGGTGGAGGGTGCCCTGCACTGCTGGGGGGTGGGGGTGCTGGTAGACATGAGTGGGGGCCTGGTGGAGGGTGCCCCCGGATGCTGGGGGGAGCAGGGGGACATGAGTGGGGGCCTGGTGGAGGGTGCCCCTGGATGCTGGGGGGGTGCAGGGGGACATGAGTTGGACACGAGTGGGGGCCTGGTGGAGGGTGCCCCTGGATGCTGGGGGGGTGGTGCAGGGGGACATGAGTTGGACATGAGTGGGGGCCTGCTGGCAGGTGCCCCAGAGTGCTGGGGGATGGGGGTGCTGGGAGACATGAGTGGGGGCCAGGTGGAGGGTGCCCCTGGATGCTGGGGGGGTGGTGGAGGGGGACATGAGTTGGACATGAGTGGGGGCCTGCTGGCAGGTGCCCCAGAGTGCTGGGGGGTGGGGGTGCTGGGAGACATGAGTGGGGGCATGGTGGAGGGTGCCCTGCACTGCTGGGGGGTGGGGGTGCTGGGAGACATGAGTGGGGGCCTGGTGGAGGGTACCCCTGGATGCTGGGGGGGAGTAGGGGGACATGAGTGGGGGCCTGGTGGAGGGTGCCCCTGGATGCTGGGGGGGTGCAGGGGGACATGAGTTGGACATGAGTGGGGGCCTGGTGGAGGGTGCACCTGGATGCTGGGGGGTGGGGGTGCAGGGGGACATGAGTTGGACATGAGTGGGTGCCTGGTGGAGTGTGCCCCTGCACTGCTAGGGGGTGGGGGTGCTGGGAGACATGAATGGGGGCATGGTGGAGGGTGCCCTGCACTGCTGGACGGTGGGGGCGCTGGGAGACATGAGTGGGGGCCTGGTGGAGGGTGCCCCTGGATGCTGGGGGGTGGGGGTGCAGGGGGACATGAGTTGGACATGAGTGGGGGCCTGGTGGAGTGTGCCCCTGCACTGCTGGGGGGTGGGGGTGCTGGGAAACATGAGTGGGGGCATGGTGGAGGGTGCCCCTGGATGCTGGGGGGGTGCAGGGGGACATGAGTTGGACATGAGTGGGGGCCTGCTGGCAGGTGCCCCACAGTGCTGGGGTGTGAGGGTGCTTGGAGACATTCGTTGTTGATCAGTAGTGCAAGGTGACATGTAGCTGGGATGGGGGCATGCCCATGGTGAATGGGCTGCCTGCGGGACATGAGCAGGGGTGCAGGGTAGTCCCCTGTGGTGTGGGCTGCCTGCAGGGGCCATGGAGGGTGTAGAGGGAACACCTGGGAAGACCCACACGGCCAATTCACGTGTAGTACTCCCCGCGCACCCCTGAAATACACGTACCCTGCTGAATTTGCGTGTGAAACTTCACGCGCACCCCTGAAATACACGTACCCTGCTGAATTTGCGTGTGAAACTTCCCGCACACCCCTGGAATACACGTACCCAGGACGATCGTGTGTGGAACTTCCTGCGCACCCCTGAAAGACACGTACCCTGCTGAATTCGCGAGTGAAACTTCACACGCACCCCAGAAATACACGTGCCCTGATGGAATCGCGTGTGAAACTTCCCGCACACCCCTGAAATACACGTACCCTGCTGAATTTGCGTGTGATATTTCCCACGCACCCCTGGAATACACATACCCAGGACAATCGCGTGTGGAACTTCCCGCGCACCCCTGAAATACACGTACCCTGCTGAATTTGCGTGTGAAACTTCCCGCGCACCCCTGAAATACACATACCCTGCTGAATTTGCGTGTGAAACTTCCCGCACACCCCTGGAATACACGTACCCAGGACGATCGCGTGTGGAACTTCCCGCGCACCCCCGAAAGACACGTACCCTGCTGAATTTGCGTGTGAAACTTCCCGCGCACCCCTGAAATACACGTACCCTGCTGAATTCGCGTGTGAAACTTCCTGCGCCCCCCTGGAACACACGTACTCAGGACAATCGCGTGTGGAACTTCCCGCGCACCCCTGAAATACATGTGCCCTGATGGAATCGCGTGTGTTACTTCACACGCACCCCTGACATACACGTACCCAGGACAATCGCGTGTGAAACTTCCCGCGAACCCCTGTAATACACGTTCCCCGCTTGGCGTTTGCTGTTTGGCAGCCCTGTGAACTGGTCCAGGGTTAGCGCAGACATTTGCGATGAATTGGGGATTTTGATGGCTTTTCCTTGCGCAAGGGCGTTCTTGGGGACGTAACTGGCGCTGCTGCAGGGTCGCTGCACCACTCTGCACCACGGCTGGTTTTGGAGGCTAAAATCCATGAATACGCTGTGCGATGAAATGGATTTTATCGCACGCGGCTGGCGCAGTGTATCGCACGGGGACACTGTGCGCCAGCCACGTGCGCCACTTTTGTGCGAAATTCTATGAATTACCCTGTAAGTCTGTAGTGACTGCTGAGAATAGGTAGAAGACAATGGAGGAAACAAAGCATGGCGTTACTCGAACAGAGTTGGGAAGGAATATCCCGAGGGTGCAGGTACACAAGACAAATCATGCACAATCTTAACCGGGACGTAACTCTCAAAAATGGACATGCCCCAGACGGTACCGGCCCATCTAATCACAGCCATTTCTAAGCAATTGGTGAAACAGCGTTTTTACTGCATTTTAGCAGTTTTTTGGGGCGGGGCGGGGGGGCAGGATACTGTGTACTATAAATTGATTTTGGAGGTACTAGGCGGTCAGAGAGGGTTGAAGACATGGAGGGAAAGCATGCAGGTCCTGACCCCATACAAAAACACAGCGGAAAATGCGCTAAAAATGCACATGCGATCAGGTGTTTCATAAAATATGGTGTTGCTTTGAAGGAATCAATATTTCAGTGCTGTGCACATTCACGCAAGGAAACACATTTACCTTTATGTCATGGAAGCCGAATTACATCTTATCATGGAAGAATCCTACATTATTTTCTATCTGCCAAATTATATAAGTATCACTTGTGGGCTCCTAATCTTGCTTTGTTTTCCAACAGCTGAACAACTTAATTACCATAATACAAAGTGCCAACACTCACTGAAAGTGCAGATAGTGTGGAATGTCATTGGGCCTCATTACGAGTCCGGCGTTAACCGAGGCGGTAAAACCGCCTGGTTAACGCCGGACTCGTATTACCATTCCGCCTCCGTGATTCCCGGAATTACCGGGGCATCACAACCCCGGTTTTTCGGGAATCACGGAGGCGGAATGGTGTAAATCCCCATTCCCATTGAATCCTATGGGACTCAATGGGAATCGGGATCATGGAAACACCGGCAGCATCTTGTAATGCTGCCGGTGTTTCCTCGTCCGCCTGCAGGCGGGCGGTGTTAAACCCGCCAGGTCAGACCTGGCGGGAAAATCACCTCTCGCCTGCAGGGGTCGGGATCAGGCGGTCCGGAAACAACGGTGGCGGCGGGTTTACCGCCACCGTTATTTCCGGACTGCCACGGTCGTAATGAGGCCCATTGACTTAATAAAGAATAGTGTGCTTCAAACCTGGCAGTGTGAATGCTTCATGCACATTTTGCAAAGAGCTACACATACCAAGTGATGCGTCAAACAGTGATCCCAGTGCTATCTGGCTCCTTGGTAAGTAAACACTGTACAGGTCAAGCATATGTAGTTCAATAATGAGAGATATATATGAGCAACTATCTCAGCTGCATAAGGATGACAGTACAAATAGTGTCCAGGAGCGGATACTGAGCATCTTCCTGAACCACCTCCGCAAAGCAGGCGATATACGCCACTCCTCATCATTGTACAAGGTGGATAAGGGAGTAGGCATTTGCTGTGCTGAAATGTAGGATCAGGTTTCTTACCACAAACTATGGGCAGCTTTTGGCATTAGGTCTGTGGCAAAAGTGACCCAACAACGGTGCAGAGTTTGGAACAACTTCATCATATACAGACAATGCATATGAGGTAACAAAAGTGTTACATGCTTGTTGTGTTAGTCGTTTGTAACCTTTCACAACCTAAAACTCCACAAGTCTCGTAGCACACAAATTAAGACTGAATGGCCAGTATCTGCATAATCAAGAGGGAATCCATTGTATGGAATTAAATATTCTCCCCTCCCCCTTGTCTGGTTCCAGATTCGTAATTGGACTTGTCTCCTCAGATATCTCCTAAAGTTGGGTTCAAGTTCTAACTAACTTAACATTCAAAATGGCATAAGAGAATGCTTTCTGATTTTAAACAGAAATGTGGTCTTCCTTCTAACAGTCTCCGTTCTCTCTATGGTTTCATTCACAGTTTATTGCCAAAGGTCTCTTTGTCAACACAATGTCCTTGCAGGTGGGTGTGTCCTCTCCTTAGACACGTGATTCCGCAGTAAAGCAGAAGTTGTTCAGCAAATCTCCTTGTAGTTCTTTATTTCTGGTTGACAGGTCCTACAGTGGACCCCAGAGGTGAGGCAAGTGGTGAGGGTCTACAAATATTCTTTTAGATTCATGATCTCCTCTTTGACTTAGGGATCTGATCCTACAACTGCTCAACTAGATATTATTTTACTCCTCACCAGACTGACACTCACTCATGCTTCCAGACCTATGGCTTGTACTCTCCTCTGACCCTCTTGGCTATGCTCTGTGATGTTTTAAAACAAACTCTTTCCTCCTCCCAGCTCTAACACACCCCAACTTTTCCTTTACATCAAACCTCTTCCACACCTATGCCCTCTACTTGGCTTACTGTCTCATTGATTCACTCCTTCAAACTCCCACACTAGCCCACGAAAACCACTTGTTTTAAATAGAAATCTGTCTCATCCCCTGAAAAATGCTAAAATCAACCGTCTGAAAATGTGAGTCTTTGTTATTGTGAGTGGGGAAATAATTATCAATAAACTGAATGTAATGCTCAGTTAAATCAGCTACAGGAAAATGTGCACTCCACAGTGGATGGACCAAGCCTATTAGAGGCCGGTCAACCATCTTGGTTCTATCATTGGCAGGCATGCTGTTACGCTCACCTGACTCCCACGGAGGCGCTGGCCTGGTTCGCGCTGCTGTGACCTCTTCTAAGGTGATGCGCAGGGTTCGGAAGACGCGATGAGCTTTTAAATAAAAGTCTTCCTTTTCAGGATTGTCGGCGAGATATCTCCGGGATGCGGATTTAGCAGGTAAGGACTTTTCCTTCTTCTGTTCTCTTCTTCTCTTGCTTTGCAGGTGATCCAGGATGCTGGCAGGCGTGGCAGAAGTCAGGATGCAGGAGCAGACACGGTGAGCGTCCAGCTGCTAGATGCAGAACAACGCGAAGCACGTGTGGCTGTTCGGGTGGGGTTTAAATAGCCTTGGAAGAAGTTCCAGGTATGTACCCTTCCTCCAATCAGGTATGTATCCTTCCCCGACCACGCCCGGATGGTAAATTAGTCCCACAGTTAAAGTAGTTCCTTTCAGGCCTCAAGGAGGCCGGGATCCTGCAGCATGGTCTGCATCAGGTAAGTGCACCCAAGCACTCCCATAATGAGCCTGGCGCCTATGGCGCCAGGACTGATGTCTTTTATGAGCCTGGCGCCATAGGTGCCAGGACACTGTCCAAAGGGGCCCTATATGGGGTTGCTGGGTCCTTCCTTGGGGACTGGATGTCCGCTTTCGGGGACGCAGGGCTTGAACTGGCTCCCCGGGAGTGGGCATCATAACACATGCACAGTGACAAACACACACCAGGAAGCTCATGAGCAAGGTAAGCCTTTCTAGCGCAGAGCCAGGCGTGTTATTCTCTGTACGCCCTCTGCTTGAGAAGAATTATATTTGTTATTGGGCAAGGCACGGATGTTCTATTTAAGCATTCACCGGAGTAACATGACAAAGGGGAGTTAGAGTTGTGCTGTCTGTTCTTTCTGCTAGCAGAACCACAAATATTGTATTGCTCCCTTCTTATAGGGCTATCAATCATAGGGGGATGCTTGTGACAAGCGTTTGTCCACACCTATGGGCCCAATTTCACATAGTGGCTGGTGATGAGCGGGCCCCTTAAGTCACACCAATATACACACCAAGGGCCAAACAGGGATCATGCAGTATAACACATTTGGGAGTAATTTTCTAACAAATACCAATTCCATGCAGGGGACCTACCTGGCTTGTATCTAATGGCTGGTGGGTCCCCTGTATGCAGTTTTCAACATTTTCCAAGTGTAGGATAAAGGGAAAGAGTAAAACCAGAACATGTCTTTACCCTTTGCTTTTTGGAGTTTGGAGTTAATTGGATATTTAAACTCAAACATATAGGAAGAAGAGTTTTGGGACAACAGAGGAGCAAGAGAGCCCTTCCGAAAGGAAGGTTGCAGTTCCCCTTCTGTAGACAAGCTGCTTGTATTCATTTGAAGTACTTATTATAAACGAACCACCACCTAGTCACATGTTCCTCTGGGAGACAAACACATTCTTCCAGATGGCTTCTAAACTTTCTGGCATGGTCCTGGGTATTGTAGGCCCAGTGTGCTTTATTTTACATGCAGAACCCTGAGATGGTGCACAGGGTTATCTGGCAAAGCAAGATGTGGCCAAGAAGATAATTATTCAAAACAAACCTCAGATAGTCACATTTTCCTATGGGAGCCAGTTGTAGTGCTCCAGATGGCTTCTACACTTCAGGCAGATTCTTGGCTGTTGTAGACCCAGTGAGCAAAGGACCTAATAATTTTATTTGGATGTCTTAGCTGCTGCAATAGTTTGATTTGTCTGAGTGCCATTCATTTTATTCCATCTTTGGCTTGCGGTCGATGTCCCAGTTTAATGTTTTTAATTGCGACTAATTGACTGGTGTTCTTATCTCTTGCTTTGTAAACAGTATCAAATGGACTCACCCCTATGAAGTCCAACTTCTCATAACATTGGATTTGGGATCTAGCATCCATAGCCCACAGCTCCGAACCTTCAAATCAGCTGCTCACAGTAAAGGAGTAAATACATGAATTTCATACAGTTATCGTTACAATCTTCACATTTGAAGTTCAATCAGTTACACATACGCCTATCTGTATTCTCAGTTAATAAGATTAGAAGTTGAAAGGAGGTTATGACACTGTTTTGTAGGGTGACATGCTCTTGTGTGATTGAATATGCAAAGAATGCATCAACATTTTTAGAAAACTCATAAAATTGTCAGAGGACATTAGAGGGTGAGGTGTGGCTGAATGGAATAACAAGCCAGCAAAGGAATGAGCAAATCATTTGGCTTCCTTGGGCTCAGGGAGAAAGATAAAGAATATGTTATTTGTTTCAATTATTTGTTTTCTCTTTTAAAAGTATTTTATTAAGACATTTGTATTTTTGTTGTTATTGTTTTTCTGCATTGTACCATTTGCAAACACGATAATTTAGAGCTCTGTGGTTGGAAATGAGATAGGAAAAGTGAGGGGAAAAGGAACATGGCAGATTAAGGGTCCAACATGCACGCATGTTCATACAGATTCATTCAAAACACTGTCATGCTTGAGAACTTCATTGTGCTTAGGCTTTGCTATCTTTTGCAAGTTGGGTTCTAGGAGGAGTGAATACTTCTACACATAGTGCAAGTATTTCTAAGGATGGACAGTCTCAACTCAGACAAGGGTTTAATACTACCGGGGTCAACTCATGCCTTCATCCTTCCTATGTTGTAGATTGAGTACCACAAATGTGGGTAATAATGATGGTATTTGGTAACACCTGTAACCAAGTGCTCTGAAACTGGAATTCCCAATTTGTACAGCTAGTAAAAGCACCAAATATTATTATTATCAGCTTAGATTCATGGGAAGTGTTTGCCTAATTTAGAGTCTACAGTGGCAGCTTTTTCCTTCCTATCTTTTCTAATTGGTAGGTGGTTTAGATAAGTCTATTTAGTGAGCTCGATTGCAGGAGTTTGGATTGTTAATTGATAGGTTTAAGGCTGAGCTTTTTCATACACGCCTGTTTTTCTCTGCAACAAGAATGTTTGGCCCAAGTAACACCTTCTCCATATAAGAGCCAAAGCTTTTGGTTTTTGACATAGCTTGTTTTTGTGATATGCTGGTGCACTGTAATTGTGTGGACGGTCTAATGGGTCTCATGTGTGAGAGCAGCTGCTGCTATTGATATTTACTCGGCGAAACAAAGTGAGCACCATTGTTCAATGTGTATTTAGGCAATGCATTCAGCTAATGGAAAACCCACTCACCGCAAATTTGCCCCCATGCACAAGAGTTCTCTTTATTGGTGTGAATGCATTGCAAGCAAGCCAGATCCTGATCAGAAAGATTTGGGAAAGTTTTGATTCATTCTTACATTTCTGCTGTACCTAGTTGTCTACTTTTTGTCCTCCTCACACAGCCCTCTGTACCAGAGGCGTAGCCAGGATTGTCTAGAAAATGGGGCCTGAAGCTAATGTAGTTGGGCCCACTGCACTGACAAAAATATCTGTAAATACCCACACAGCGCTGCTGAGTGGGCATTTACAGATTTAGGGTGGGCCTTGCCCCTCAGGCCCTACCCTGCCTACGCCTCCGCTCTGTACTTTTGGACATCCTCTCTTCAATTCCTGCACATTTATCACAAATGCCTCTCTGCGGCCCACAGTCCACGCATGAGTATAGGTTGTATACATGTACAGTTCTGACCCAAGGAAACAGTCAATATATATTCTCCGGTAATACTGAATTAGCACTGACTTAAACTTCACGTCCGCTTCTCTAGGTATACAAACTGCACGCTGGGTTTTTCATTGTATTAACCCTTTTCTCGAGGGAGAAGCGATGCGTTAATTTGATTTTCACCCATTAAGTCTGTTGGCTCTTTTCAATTAAAATCGCATCTCTGCAGATGGTCTTGCCATTAGGAGGGGCCCCCACTCTGCTATACCAACAAATGCTGAGATATTTCAGGAATTAGCTCATAAATCACAAAACCTTCAATGGCCTTCAAGAGCACAAATAAAAAAGTGAGCACCGATTAGTGTTCGCGACATATGGGCCACTGTATCAGTTTCCTAGTGCCTCTGGCCACGTGGGTCAGATGTATTGTAAAATAACACACAATGCAGTGGTTTATTTAAGTTTCACAAACCTTGCTAATGAAAAGGCAACAATACGTACAGTCTTCATGAAGGAGCAGACTGCAGGAAGCGTTTCTAGGAGCAGGGCACATTTCTGGAGAGCTCTTGAGAACAGGCAGCACGCAACCCGTGAATAATTCATGGAGAAGCCCCACAATGGAGTTGTATCAGTTTCCACAGTGAGATCCCACTGCAGAGGAGTAAAATAAATCAAGACATGTGACATGTCCGACGAGGAGACAGTAGCAAAGCCTTTGAGGCACCAGGAGCAAAGCAAAATACAATAAATTCACTCAGAGTCAAATTTGTGTCAGATGAATAATGACACCATATGTCTAGCCTACTGTGTCGGCGTTGGATGCCGCCCTGAAAAAAAACACATGCATTAGCCATTTCACTGTCAACTCAGAACACTGGATTATCTGCTATTTGTTATCCATTGACCAAACGGAAAGTTACTTGTGTACATTTATAAACGTTAGCTCATGGATCTATGGTGTGCAGAAAAACATGGTTTACAGGCAACATCTAGAAGTATTTTAGCATTTCAAACACTCCTCAAACATATCGAGATAACACAGAAGTACTTATCGAATGCAAAACCTATTTTTGAAAATCAAACAGGCTTGCATTTGTTAATCAATGTTCGGTGTACGGTGCTTGTATTTCATGATATCCATTGTCAAAGCCTCCCGGTGAGCAAGTGAGTGAATGACTGACTGAGTTGGTGGGTGTCTGGACGACTGAGTGAAAAAGCAAAACAGTCAATCTGGCAGTGTCTGAGTGAATGTCTGTGTTAGTGAATGAGTAAATGAGTGACTGAGTGAGAGCACTTGAATAGTGCACATCACAGAACCTGTCCAGAGCTTCCAGAGTTGCCACTTCGATCAAAACCAGAGAATGATGTAAGGGAGGGGTAATAGAACCGTTTTTGGCAAAATGACTACTGCTCTGCAGGAGTACAAAGGGTGGTGGCCAAAACACCTACTTAGAACCTCAAATTACTACAAACGAACAGTGATCCCAATTAGAAATGGGAATCAGGCACGGTCAAGGGATATAACTCCTTCCCATTTTGTGGTACCCTGGGCCGGGGCAGCTATAAGAGGGCATTCAGTACAAAAAAGAAGGTGGGTGAGGCGCGCACTCCCGGTCCTGGTCAATTGAACCTGGAGGGGTGTCGGTTGCTGGTCACCTGAACAGAAAAAAACGTTTTCACTACAGCTACCAGAATCCTTTGAGTCTAATTAGACACACCTGCTCAACAGCCTCCCTGATGATTATTTGAGATAAGAAAGCGCTAGGAGGAGAACAACTACAGACCACAGAACTGCAGCTGAGGGATCTAACCCTGTTATTACTGAGTACCTGATTTGCAGCAAGGGATCTAACCCTGTTAATACTGAGTACCTGATTTGCAGCAGAAGGGATCTAACCCTGTGAATATTTGTCCATTTTGGGATGTGACCCAGTTACTTATTTTTTGCAACAGGTTCAATTGACCAGGACCGGGAGTGCGCGCCTCACCCACCTTCTTTTTTGTACTGAATGCTATGGGAGTCCCGGGCTCCAGAGGCAGCGCCACGGGGTGACTGTGCCCCACTTTGGAGAATCATAAAGATGGTTCTCTCCCCTCCCCCAAATTTGGGAAGGACTTGTGCTTTGGAGGGGTGTCGGTTGCTGGTCACCTGAACAGAAAAAAACGTTTTCACTACAGCTACCAGAATCCTTTGAGTCTAATTAGACACACCAGCTCAACAGCCTCCCTGATGATTATTTGAGATAAGAAAGCACTAGGAGGAGAACAACTACAGACCACAGAACTGCAGCTGAGGGATCTAACCCTGTTATTACTGAGTACCTGATTTGCAGCAAGGGATCTAACCCTGTTAATACTGAGTACCTGATTTGCAGCAGAAGGGATCTAACCCTGTGAATATTTGTCCATTTTGGGATGTGACCCAGCTACTTATTTTTTGCAACAGGTTCAATTGACCAGGACCGGGAGTGCGCGCCTCACCCACCTTCTTTTTTGTACTGAATGCTATGGGAGTCCCGGGCTCCAGAGGCAGCGCCACGGGGTGACTGTGCCCCACTTTGGAGAATCATAAAGATGGTTCTCTCCCCTCCCCCAAATTTGGGAAGGACTTGTGCTTTGGAGGGGTGTCGGTTGCTGGTTACCTGAACAGAAAAAAACGTTTTCACTACAGCTACCAGAATCCTTTGAGTCTAATTAGACACACCTGCTCAACAGCCTCCCTGATGATTATTTGAGATAAGAAAGCGCTAGGAGGAGAACAACTACAGACCACAGAACTGCAGCTGAGGGATCTAACCCTGTTATTACTGAGTACCTGATTTGCAGCAAGGGATCTAACCCTGTTAATACTGAGTACCTGATTTGCAGCAGAAGGGATCTAACCCTGTGAATATTTGTCCATTTTGGGATGTGACCCAGCTACTTATTTTTTGCAACAGGTTCAATTGACCAGGACCGGGAGTGCGCGCCTCACCCACCTTCTTTTTTGTACTGACAGCTATAAGAGGGGCGTGAATGCGATAACAGTAGCAACCGAAACAGCAATAGTACATGACTCCAAGATAAAGCAACGTCCAATCATAGTTCTATAACACATAATTACTTTAATTAAGCACACCAGTATGCAAAATAACAGACTATAAAAACAGTAGAATAACCCACCCCTGTGGAAAAAATACACATGATTCAAAACTTGAAAGCGAATCACTCTGGGTATTGCATGTTATGTTATGTTGATTTATACCGCACACTGCTATCCCCTGCCCCCAAGGGCATTCTCCATGCAATCCTGTGGCTCTGAAAGAGAAGAGGGTGGGTGTTTTAGTAAGAATAGGATGATGGGATAGGTTCAGAAGCAGAAGAAACTGGATTCCGTGTGCGCTGTCTTGCATGTGGGAGGCGGTTGAGAGGACCCGCTTGTAATTGTAGGACTCAGTGCCTCAGATATGTGCTAGTGTTTTATGTTGGGTGTTTGGGCCGTATGAGATTATTGTGGGCTTATGGTTGTGCGCTCTGGTTCGTTGTATCCATAAGGGGTCCAGTGTTGCACATGTCTGTTAGGTGTGTGAATTGTGTTGGTATGCTGTTGTGTAGTGTCAATGGGCCTCATTACGACCCAGGCGGTAAGTTACCGCCTGGGTCGTACCCTTACCACCATGGTGTAAACTATGTTTACACCATGGTGGATGGCGGATTTACCGCCCCATTCCAAGGTGAGTGGGGCGGTAAATCCCCATTTCCCATTTTACCCTTCCCCATTCCCATTTTTGCCCCATAGGGCATATGGGAGTGGGGAAGGCGCTAATTACGCCACCGTAAATTACGGTGGCGTAATTAGCACCATGGTCCCTTAGCGCCATGGATTTTAACGCCTGCAAAAAGCAGGCGTTAATATCACCATGGCGCTAAGGGACCTTGTAATCAGGCGTTAAGGGTCGGCGCCGTTTACGGCGCCGTTAACCCCTTAACGCCTGATTCGTAATGAGGCCCAATGGATTTATGAATTATGTGCATTGGTATGTTTCGTCTAAGGTTGTTTCTAGAGTCTTAGAGAGTTGGTTGAGTGTGAGAATTAGATTAATGCTAGGTGTGTTTATGTACAGTGTGGATAGCTAGCAGTTGTGTATAGTAGCGTTGGCTATGTTGAAGGAGCAGGAAAGGGGGGAATTGTTTAGAATATCGGTACTGTAGCAGGGATGAAGAGCAATACTTTGCACCATTGTCACTTTGAAAGTGTACGTCTTTGATAAAGGTACAAAAGAGTAGCTTAGCAGTCACTTAGGTCCCAACAACGGAACAGTGGGCTTGGGCCTGTCGAAAAGTACCTTATTCTTGCTTGGTTATTGAGCAGCGTTCAACTTGACCTTTCAGAAGTGAGCTTGTGGGTGGAGCTGGGTTCAAATGCGTTGCGTCGGTTGAGAGGACCCGCTTGTAATTGTAGGACTCAGTGCCTCAGATATGTGCTAGTGTTTTATGTTGGGTGTTTGGGCCGTATGAGATTATTGTGGGCTTATGGTTGTGCGCTCTGGTTCGTTGTATCCATAAGGGGTCCAGTGTTGCACATGTCTGTTAGGTGTGTGAATTGTGTTGGTATGCTGTTGTGTAGTGTCAATGGGCCTCATTACGACCCAGGCGGTAAGTTACCGCCTGGGTCGTACCCTTACCACCATGGTGTAAACTATGTTTACACCATGGTGGATGGCGGATTTACCGCCCCATTCCAAGGTGAGTGGGGCGGTAAATCCCCATTTCCCATTTTACCCTTCCCCATTCCCATTTTTGCCCCATAGGGCATAATGGGAGTGGGGAAGGCGCTAATTACGCCACCGTAAATTACGGTGGCGTAATTAGCACCATGGTCCCTTAGCGCCATGGATTTTAACGCCTGCAAAAAGCAGGCGTTAATATCACCATGGCGCTAAGGGACCTTGTAATCAGGCGTTAAGGGTCGGCGCCGTTTACGGCGCCGTTAACCCCTTAACGCCTGATTCGTAATGAGGCCCAATGGATTTATGAATTATGTGCATTGGTATGTTTCGTCTAAGGTTGTTTCTAGAGTCTTAGAGAGTTGGTTGAGTGTGAGAATTAGATTAATGCTAGGTGTGTTTATGTACAGTGTGGATAGCTAGCAGTTGTGTATAGTAGCGTTGGCTATGTTGAAGGAGCAGGAAAGGGGGGAATTGTTTAGAATATCGGTACTGTAGCAGGGATGAAGAGCAATACTTTGCACCATTGTCACTTTGAAAGTGTACGTCTTTGATAAAGGTACAAAAGAGTAGCTTAGCAGTCACTTAGGTCCCAACAACGGAACAGTGGGCTTGGGCCGGTCGAAAAGTACCTTATTCTTGCTTGGTTATTGAGCAGCGTTCAACTTGACCTTTCAGAAGTGAGCTTGTGGGTGGAGCTGGGTTCAAATGCGTTGCGTTGCAGTGATCCAGGCGCTGAGTCGGTGGTTAGTTGGATTCGAGTTGAAGTTCTGTGCAGTTTTATGAGGCACCTGAAAAATTCAGTTTGAAGAGTCCACCAGATTAGGTTCGATGGTCAGGCCGGTTCGATGCAATGGGTACCGCTGAATCGAGTTGTAGTGTGATGGATGCTTCCAGCAGTTTGAGACAATGTCCTTGTAGGTTCCAGGAGCTGTTCCAGGATGCAGAGGTTCAAAGACTTCCCCAGCGGTGAGCTTCTTTTTTGAGTTGGAGCTGATGATACACATTGCTTGGTCAATGGAGTGGCAGACTGGTTTGATGCAACAGCACTGCAGTTGGAGGTTCAAAGAGAGTGCCAAAGACAGCACTGTGGGTCCTGGTTTGAAGGAGTTCAAACATGGTCAACTTGGGTGTGGGAATAGTCCAAAGTGGAGGAATACAGACATCCAGCTGCATTGGCTACGCTGGTCCTGTAAGACCCAATCCAGGGACTCAGGGACAAGGTAGGTTTTGTCCTTTTCACCATCCATCTGGGGAGTCTAGGTGGCATCTGCAGGTGTTTTCCACCTCCAGTGAGGAGCTTGGGTACCAGTGAAGTTGGCAGAGAGAGCAGTTCTTTGTCCAACAGTAGACACCCAAAATGTTCCCTAAGAATGGTAAGGGCTAGAGGTTTCTGTTGTATTTGAATACCTGTCTTCACCTCTTGCATAGGCCTTTCGAAAGAACTGCTCTCCTAACATGGTCCAAACAAATTATTCCCTTCTTCTTGAAAGTCCAAAATTAATCAAAGAAGGGGTGTGAGACCCCGTCCTTGCAAAGGAAAACATTTCTTAGTGGATTGAACAACAGCAAGACTTAACATCTTGATCATACACAGAGTGCTTTGTTCTGCAGGAAATGGAGCTGCTGACAGGAAGAAGAGCATCCCAATGAAAAGCGAGATGGTGACACCTTTCTCTGTCCCTTTTGGCTAATTTAGCCCCACCCCTTTCCAAGGCCTGCACCTTCAAAGGAGCTCTGGTAATGGTATGCAAGTCTTTGGCGAGAGGCTGGCCTTTGTTATGGGTGTGCCTCTTTCAAGTTTTATTCCCAGGACCTCTCCTGCTGAGGGTTTCCTGGGCTGAGGAGAGGTGTTACCCACGCCCGACCCCCAGAGGATCAAAAGAGACAGCTTTTCTGCCTATTGTCTTGCTTGCTGAAGCCAAGACGGTCAGCCTGGTTGGCCATAATCCACAAACCCTTTTCATAGCTGGCCTGTGCTGACAGGGTTTACATGAGTATGATACCTCTACGACGTGGCTTTAATAACTTTGTGCAGCATCTGTCACCATACCAAAACCAGGTATGGCATATTCCTAGAGATTACCCTGCCATCAGACAGATAGATTTACAATTATCTGGTTTTGGGTCTGAGGTGCAGGTGTTAAATGCAACAGTTATATGCAGTGACGTTGTGTCACAGCAGCTGTCTAACAGGGTACATGTGAACTTACTCTATGCCACCTAAAAGCAGGTCCTGCAGATCAGGAGACTGATAGCACAGGGGACATGTTTGTAACATGCTTTAGGCATTAACCTTTATAAAAGGGGGGACTCTGATTAGCAGACCTCCCTTTCTGAGATGGATTACACAATTTCATCATTTAATCCAAATCAACAAGCTATGGCTTCTTTGCCCTCACCTAATTCTTCAACCTTTACTATATGAACAAGAAACAGGTATACTTTTTCCAGAAAATATATAATTTGGTTTCACTTCTATTTTGTTGTGGGAGACTGTTTCAAGACAAGTGGGCCTGAACAGAGTAAGGAGAATATCCAGCACAAATAAATAAATACATATACATACATGTATTTAAATAAGCCATTATTTCAGAAGCGACAGTATGTCTGTCTCCGCAAAATAAAGGCTTTTGGACAGAGATCGGTGGAGCAGTGGCAGTTATAGGCCAATTTGTTTGGTTGTCTTATAGGAGCTGACCTGTGCAGAGATTGGCAAACCGTGCATCATAGTTTACATTTCACACAGCTTTTCACTTGACCTTGAAATTTCCCTGTTTGCCACCCTTGCACAGAATTTTCATTACCCATAATCTGCACAGTCTGAAGCGACGAAAGAAAAGCCCTCTGAAGAAATGAAACGGAAAGCTTTGCTGAACTACTGGATTCCACAAACATACCTTTAACTTACACAACATTTTAGCAAGCTGTTTTATTTAAACAGTGCTCTCCATATTTTACAGTTTCCTTTGGTATACTTTATTTTCCTATTGGCTGGAGGCTAGCAATATTGCAATTGAGCTATGTGATGGGTTTAGCAATCAGATACTCTGATTTTACTGCAAACCAATTCTCAATTTTCAACATACAAGTGACAAGCCTCTTGAACTGGTAGAGAAACCTATTCATTACGATGCATAGTTGGGTGTCATCGGTGTAGCATTGCACAGGTGACTTCAATAATATTTAATGAATGGATCTTAAACACGTTGAATGAGATAGGGTAAAGAGGCCCTCCTGGATGTACACCGCAATTTAGTTTAGTTGCTGTGATTGCACATTTTACCAAAAGAAGTTTCTAGTTTCTCCATCCAAAAATGATTTGGACCACTGACCTCATTAATTCTGTTACTGCCACATTACTGCTACATTACCGAACCACCGGAAATCCTACACCTCAACATCAAAAATCAGCAAATACAGCAGAATTGCCACCAGTGTTAATTCTGCATAAATCCCCATGGAAGTCTAGGGATTCCAAAAGTGGCGATAATGACAATCGAGTTTGGCGGTTATTCATTGGATTTACTGATGAATTGTCTTGAAATGAGGCCTTATGTGTATGCAAGAAATGAACAAGCAAATCCTGATCCGCAATTTGCCTAGATTGTAGGGGAATGTTTGCATCTTTCAGACAAGAGACTGCAGATTCTCCTCCTAGTAGAGTTTCTTGCCAACCTTTGGGTAGTTATACACAATAGGGGAGAAGTTGTATTTTATTAGTAGATGCTGCCCGCTCTCAATGTCAGTTTGTGAGAATGCTTTTTCATATCATGGGAAAAACAGCCCAGCCGGTGTAGAAGATTATTCTATAGAAAATTCTTTCAGGGAATTTTCCATTTGATTACACTAGAAGATTGTGATTATTGTGAAGGGCACCTACACCCAGGAAGTTGGTGTATAGCATTTATTAGTTTGCGCTATTAAGATGTTGTTTAGTTATTTGCCCGCCCATTGATGGCCAAGCCATGCTTCCTTACCATCAAACATTGCACTCAAGTGGATGCCAATGTTTTCTCAAAGCAGTCTCCTGAGAGTTAATTACTTTTTTGGAGTGGTAACCAGGCTACTGATGTAATAAAAATGTCTTAACCAGATCTGCCTTCAGCTACTCCAAGTATAAGCACTATGCTTGCTCTTTATTGAAGTCCTTTTAAAAACGAGCATTAGCAAAGCCAACAGTTTTGGCTTGTTTATAAGTATTATGAATTTGCCAGGCACTGTTTTTAGATGGCCATCTAATCGCACCATTTTGCACCTGCTACCATCCAAAGCCAGTTAACACCACTAAAGAAGTGCCTGGAAAATGCCTTTCCAATGTCTACACAAAAGCCCAAATTGTTGCCATTGCCAATGCTTGTTTGGTATGAAATGTAGATGACATGAGTTGAACCAACAGATCTTTCTGAAGCTTATTCTATATGGTGTGTAACAGTGTGTGATAAAATTCACAATCATTCATCATATATGAGTAA
Organism: Ambystoma mexicanum; assembly: GCF_040938575.1. Classification (NCBI taxonomy): domain Eukaryota; kingdom Metazoa; phylum Chordata; class Amphibia; order Caudata; family Ambystomatidae; genus Ambystoma; species Ambystoma mexicanum. Next base: position 711,174,262 of record NC_090933.1, read on the forward strand.
ACAGTGGCTTTCTGAAAGAGAAATGAGGGCAAGGTAAGTGATAGGGACGAGCAGAGAATAAAAAAAGTTGAAATAGGAAAATGTGGGCAACAAAAAAATAAATTTGACAAAGTAAATTATAAACAAATTTTAAATAAAGACAAAATAACAAAGATGAAACAACTTGATAAAGTAAAAAAGTTAATGATGAATGGTGAAAATCTTTTCTAGACAACACATTTTTGAAACTGTTACAAAATAACAACAATTTCATAATCGTGAATTTATTTGGATTGTCCGTTTCCTAATGATAATGTTGGGCGTTTTCAACATTTAACCCATGCCAAAAGGAATGATGCTATGGGTGCTTGTCACCAAGCAGAAAGAATAAAACAAACACTTATTAAATATGATGAGCTAGTATTATTTGTTTCCCAACATTTATTTTTATTTATTATGATAAAGATTAAATGAAACAGTGAAAAAATATATTAAAACTAAAAGACATTTCCTAAAATGTATGCAAAAGACTACACATTTATCCCATACTCTACATTCAGCAATATTCAGAGAAATGGATACATCATTCAGCAAACATAACCGAAAGTAAAGTGTGTTCCCAGAATTGACCAAGCATAAACATAACTTCATCTATACAATGCTTCTGTACAATCGATACAAATATTGCTCAGAGTTTCCAGGGGACCTCCTAGTTTATCTACCAACTCTTGCTTGCTTTGATAATTGTAATCATGCCCCCAAAGGTTTCAGGTTTCTCAGAAATTAAAACGAAATGTCATAAATTGTAAGTATGTTTTTATCCTGAAATTTAAAATAAATATTTTTGCAATGTCCTGTAAATCGGATGCACCTAACATATTTTGGGAACAAAATCTTTGGTTGTCAAACAATGATAGTTGGCAACATAATAACATTGTTGAGCTTTTTATTTTAGAGCTTTTAGTATTGTTTCAAGATTACTCAAACAATACTTTTTAGGAAAGAAAAGATAACATTTTGGATTCAATTTAATTAATGTGTCTGTTTTCCCTAGATACATCCCTTAGCATAAAATGTAAAATGTGTTTTTTAACCACATATTGAATTTTCAAAAACAATGAGGACTTCTTCACTTCCACAAAAACTTCTTATTATGTTTTATGCTGTATTAGGCCCTTTCTATGGGTTTTAGAGGTTGTACATATGTTTTCAGTACTTTTTCTTATGAGGAACATGTATTGCAATTGTTTATTAGTTTCTCTACATCCGTATCCTGGCCACCAATAGTCCACACTGAGCATTGTGGGATGTATTAACCCACTTTTGCTCTGTCCTGCGGCATCACTGTGTTCTGGTGGTGCCAGAATTATCAAAATGGCTGCAAAAACCCTTGTGCATGCCAAAACCTTCGAAAATTGCGCTTTACAACACGAAAAGATGGCTGCCAAATCCACCATGCATGTTGTCAGTGGTGGAACAGAGAGCGCACTCCTGAAACATGTCACTGGGCTGCCCAACAAGTAAAAATGGAGCATGCATGAAAAGCAGTGCTTTGCTGAAAGAAATCCAACATTTTGATCTTAAATCCTTTTTTCTTGGTTGCTGAAACTGCAGAATGCCGATACAAAACACCCTTAAAAATCCAATATTCTTCCTCGGTGTTACAATTCAATTAGTTCAAGAAGTCATTATGAACAGACAATGTCCTGAAAAGCTGTATTTGTCATCAAAACATTCACAGCAAAAATGTGCCTGCCTGTGAAATCTGTCAAAATCTGGGCGCAGTGCCCGTGGCCACCTGCATGACAGCTGTCAGAAGCCTGCTTTAAAACTGTAAACTTATACAACTGAAATCTAATGTCTGAAATCTAAGTGACCTGTTAATGAGAGTAACCTAGGTTGTAACTATTTAAATCCCATGGTTTAGAATCTGGAATAAGTGTTCTAGCTGCTTGTTTTGAAATTGCAAGTTTGTTTTAAACCAAGAAAAAATGTGACAAAGTGACATTGAATTTAGGCCTGCCTAAAGCAATTTAACCAGTCCAACAGCTTCCACCACAGAGGCCAGGTATCTCCCCTTTGCTCACTCCACCAAGAAATCACACCTCTGTGATTGTTAGATTAGGGGAGGAGAATTTGGTCTGCCTGGGGAAGAAGACAATGGACTTCTTCCAGTCAAAGGAAGGCTAAGTGTGAAGAGTCGTAAAATGACCTGGGCCCCTGTAGACTGCTTCTAACTGCAGAGAGCCAGAAGGAGGCAGAGACAAACAGCCATTTGAGACTGGACATTCACAAAGAAACATTTTGTTAAAGACATATAACTCACCACTTAAAATTGTTTAAATTACAAAAATCACATATTTGTGTATCTATGTACATTTTAAGAGGCAACAAAACCGTGTGACATGGTCTAGAAGGAAACGGCGGAAAAGGTGGTTTTATACCAAATGTATTTGTGTCAGAAGTATGAAACATTATACCCTTATGCCCATGTTCAACACACAAATTTGTACACATTTTCGGATAAACTGGACATTGTGTTCCGGTCAAAAAAGGCAAAATTCTGTCAAAAGCAGACACAGATTCACCCACTAACCGATTGCTGGCGGAGCACCCTGCGAGAGAACCATCCATTTTTCTTGCTCCAGACTCCAGAAATTTGGCACGCAGAAAGGCCCATTCCATTAGTTGAACCATTTTCAATTAGGCCTTGAATTTCCAGAACCAGAAAGAATCCCAGAGACCTAAGGGGAACCAAAGAAACAGCTGGGCTGTGCTATAACTGCTTGCCTGCTAAATAATTATCTTCAGAACCAAGAAGGGCAGAATAAACCCAATCTTGTACTGTGCTGTGCCGATCCTGTCCAGTTTAGTCGTGCGGTGACCAGAGCGCCTTGCTGATTGCAGACCCAGTCCAGTCCAGTGTGCCCAGCATTCTGTCCCAGAACCAGAATCCCTGACCAGAAATCTTGACGGACCAGAATCCCTGACTTTTCCGTTTGAAACCCATATAGTGAGTGTCTATAGATAGGACTGTGTCACTAGCATATGTACTGTCCATAGTCCCATCCCTATCTAAACCCATCCTCTCTTGTATTTCGAACCTGATATTGTTTGGAGTAGTTTGCATTGTCAGAACTTTCCTTGCGCTGAGTTTTTTCTCATTTGGTTTCTAAAATCATAAATCAATAGTGTTGTGAATAAATAAATTGAATCCCAGAAAGAAATTGATTATCCACCACATGAAGGGTCCCTGGCAAGGATTGATGGAGATTAATGTGTGTCATTCTATTTTTCTCTAGTAATAATCTGGTATAAGAAATCTTTTTTGCCATTTTAAAAGTGCATCCCTGTTTTTCCATTCTTGCGCCTATCTCAGAAAAATGACCTACACAAAAACGTCCATAATCTTCTCATATTTTATGATAGAAACAACATTTCAACTTCTGCTTGTAGCTAACATCCACCGCTTTCCATAGTACTGCATTCCAAATCCATATAGTTCTCCCGCGATTGCGATTACCGCACACAGAAAAGTTTGCCGCAAATTTTCTTTTTGGCAAAATATTACACGTGTGAAACAGCTTTTGATTGCACCCAACCTCAGTTTTAAGTTTTCACATTGCTTATTAGTAGCAAATCATTGCTAGTGTTTGTCTGCAACTATCTAAAGTGGCTCCCATGTGAATTTATGCAATTTCAGCAATTTAAACCAGATTTAGTGTTTTACCCAATCCATTCTCAGATAACTTTAAAACCATTTTGACAGTTTGCCAATCAATTCTGTTTCTGTCTTGTGTTTGCTGGGGGGAACTTGGGATTGACATTGTGTTTGGATTCTGCATTCCTGAATACCTGTTCTCTCTCCTCCTATCTCTGTACATTGCCTGTTGGGGGGTTGAGGGGTGTGCAGGGGGAAATAGTAACCATACTGCTATTTGATCAGAACACACACAAAAGGATTATTTCTGTGCTGAATTGTTTTGCTCACTATTACTCCTTGTGATTAAAGAGATTGCTTAGTGTTACACCACCCTTTTAAACATAGTGTGATAATATTGTGAATACATAAATAAATATTTTAACTTTGCAAACCAGCCTGATTCCTGGTTCAGTGTGACCGGGGGGGGTGTGGTTGGGGGGTTCCAAGAGAGGGGCGTGATATGAGTGGTACATCGTTCTGAATAAAATAACTTTTAGACACAAACAAATAAATAAGGATTTCAGTTGCGCATTACACGCTAGGCGTTGACTTAGGTGTAGTGCCGGATTGAAATCACTTACAGATTACCTTTGGTTATAGACATGCCATGTGACTTTCTTGAGCAAAGTCAATGAGTTTTTTCTAATACCACTTGGGGGAATAATCCTCCCTGCTCTCAACATATGCTCAGCTCATCTTTTATTCTATGAAATGCACCTAGTACTTTTTCAGGTGTCCACCTCCATTCCATTAAGAACATATTATTTTACATGTTTAAGTTCAAGATCATCGTTTATAATATGGTCCCACTCATCCTGAGTTATAGACTCACCACATACCCAAAATACTTCTTGTAGTGGTTCCTCTGGGTCTTCATCACATATGTTAACCGAAAATCTTGAGAGATTGTCTGCAATAACATTTTCCTTACTTGTCACATGTTAAAAAACAAAGTCATGCCCTTGTATTGATGTTACCCAATTAATTATTCTTCATGAGATACCATCCAGGTCCTTTGACATGAATACTGAAACCAACGGTTTATGATCGGTAATAATGTACATTTCAGCCACGTACAAATGTTGTGAATTTTTTTATAGCCCATACTTCAGACAGAGGCCCTTCTTCAATCACCCAGTACCACTTTTCCAACTCTCTGAGAGCCCAAGAGGCAAATGCTATGATTTTGTCACCATGTTTGGTGGCTTGCATGAATACTGCTTTTAACCCTGTATTACTTGCGTCAGTCATGATGTAGGTGTATTTGTTAGGGTCAAAAGGTGAGAGAATGGGGGCATTAACAATAAACTTCTTAATCTCATCAAATTCCTTTTCACATGCTGTGTTCCGCTCAAAGCTTTGTCCCTTTTTACACAAACTCCTAATATTGAAGCATTTATATGAAAGAATCCTTATGAACTTTTCTGATCACTGGTGGCCGAGATAATCAATGTGTGATGTTCTGAAACAACATTTGGATTTTTGCAGGATGAGCCCTGCGTCACCTCATTTTCTTAAAACTATCTTGAGCTTGTTATCATGATCATTGGTGGAGGATCCCATTACTAATTTGTCATCTTCATAAAAGAATACACCTGGGATGACACCCAAAGTTTCTTTCATCATTCTCTGAAAGAATGCAGCAGCCGATATTAGACCAAATGGCATTCTGTTGAACTGAAAAGTTCCATCTTGTGTAATGATAGTGTTGAGACTTGGGGTATTACAATATCTGATGATAAGCAGAGGTCAAATCAAGGGCGGAGAACACTTCAGCACCTTCAGTGGGGCTGGCCGTTTCCTCAATATTTGGCAATGGAAGGTGGTCCACTACTACACATTTATTGAGTGCCCTGAGTTCTACACATTGGCGGGCACTGCCATTTTCTCACCACTAATGCTGGGAGTATCATTCAGCTGCCTCCATGGGTTCAATGATGTCACTCTCAATTGGTCTGTTGATCTCTTTAGTGACTTCAGCTTTTAGAGCAATAGCAACACAGCTTGCTTTTTCAATAACAGCGAGAGATCCCTTCTTTAGCATAATTCTATGACATTTGCCTTTAAGGCAACCAAGTTCTTCTCTGAATACATCTTTTATATTTTCTTCTGGATTGGTGGATATGGTGGTGACACACCCTGGAACCTTAGGGTTAAATAGTCCCGTGTCCCTGAAACCATCCCAGAAGACAAGCTCCTTTGTCATAGACATATATTTTACTTTTTGTGAAGTTACCTTTGCATTTAAAAATTGGTTGAAACCATCCTAACATAGCATAGATGGTTTTAAACTGACATTGGTAAACTTAGATTGCCAAGTCTCCCTATTAATTAATGTATAGTCAGAGCCAGAGTAAATAAGCATTGTGACTGGAGTTTAATTAATAATTATTATTGAGTGTGGTGTTTCATCTATACTACTCTCAACATTACATACTGACCATGAGAGGCCAGACAACACCTCCTCAGAGGATTGTCCTTTTGAAACTTAATTTTCAGCATTGTCATTAATTCTTTTTGCAATCTTTGTAAAGAGGCTATGGAAGAGGGTTTGGGAGCAGTTGTTTTTTTTGTCATCAGTCCAACTGGTGGATTTCCTCTGCTTGACACGTTTCTGTGGGTCATGAGGAGAAATGCCACACATGGAATCTTTAAGCTCTTTGTTTTCTAGCTGTTTGACACATGCCATCATATGTTCAATTCCTTGGGCAATGTCTAACGCTTCATTCAAAGAGTGCTCTCAGGAAACTCCTTTATTATGTTACATCAGGTCAGGGAACATTATAGTTACATATATATAGGGTTACAGGGTATGGGGACAGGAGCCTGCTGGCTCCCACCAATCAGGCTTACATTTCTAACTGCCTAAGTGTGAAATCTTGAGGAAGTTGGCCATTTCTGATAGAGCTATTCGTGAAACGGCAATGTACAACTGGTATACATTTTCTGAAGATTCATTTACAGTTTAGACCGGCCAATATCATAATTTTTCTCTGCAACAGAATGATTAATTGCAAAGCTAATTTGTTGATTCCCCAAGCATATAAAGTGACCCACAACTTTTCTCGATCCACCAAATCGAAAGCAGCTGTGAGATCTAGGCAAGCAGTATACAAGGGCAGATTAGATGTATTAAGGGCTTGGACTTTTTAGAGTATTTAACATTAAATGTTGGACACTGTCCACATTTCTTTACTAAATCCTGTTTTGAAAGCTAAGTTTTTAGCCTGAGCCCAACGTTCCAGTTCCTTCAACAAGATGGATGCAAAGATTTTACTGGACAGCCCATTGAAGTATAACAGCACTGACCCACCAAAAAAGCAAAACTAATACAGTACATGCAAGCAAGTTCCTAAAATCTCACTGTTGCTATCAGCAGAAAAAGCCTCATTTGGCACCAGTTTCAACAATGTATTTGCCCCAATCTATCTACGATGCTGGTCATAAACAGCCTTTCATGGTGCTGTTTTTCATTTCACCACTGGGTGGCTCCTTGCCATTGAATGGTTCCAGAAGGCCCCTGCCTTCTTGCACTGGTCACAGAGGTGGCACCAGCAGAAGGAGAGTGTGACATAAGCATCCAGTCAAGCACATCGGCCTCATCAGATGCCCAGCGCTGTGCGTGATAGCGGTGGTGATGGCTCTTAGTTTTGGCTGTTTTGCTTGCTGCAATAGATTTAGGAGAACGAGTTTGAGGCTGTTGCTCAATAATCAATTGGGTGAGCCCCTCATAAATAGGGTTACCCAGATCAATGGAAAGCAGCACTTAATGTCCTCACTACTATAATTTTTAAAAATGTTATATTTACATACATTCATGGATGATGCATGCAGGGGCCACAATTTAGGGACCCATTACTGTACAGCAGGTACAGTAAGTGAATGTAGCTTGCATGCTTCTGTGGTGGAACCAAGATTTAGTGGGTCTTTACTGGTCCTTGTAAAAGTGGGGAGCGTCTGTGTATTGTTTATTAAGCCTACTGAACAGGGCACTATGAGCGGTTTACTGGACAGCAACTGTGCTGCACTGTAGTAATGCCCTCTTCCCACTGAAAGTTTCATGCATACTGTAATGCATACAGACATGCACCTCGATACCCATTCTAAAAGGACAACTATTGTAGAGCACATGTAATATAATGTTTGCAAAAGTGTCCCACTGTATGGGCCATCTGTCTGAGAGCATTCACCACCCCAACGTGCATTCAATTGAACCATCTCAACAATGCAATCAGATTTCCAACGCCCAGCCACCATCTTTCTAAGTTCATACCTGATCTTTTGGGCAGGCCACAGAGGCGGTGCTTTGCGTTGTATGTTGCGCTTACTGTACAGCATGTTTTAGGCAGCTTACGGTAAAGCAACTGTGCTGTATGGTGGTTATACTGACAGTTTGAAGCATACTGTAATGCATGCATCTATGTCCCCTGCATCCATTCAAAAAGAACAACGACAGTACAATGGATGGTACTACAGAGAAAAATTATGTTTCCCACCATATTGGACATGTGTCTACGCCAGCCTTCCCTGACCCACGGCTGTTCAATTTACACTCCTCAACATTGTGGTCAGCCTCACAGTGCCCAAGCTCTATCTTTCACAACTGATCTTATCATACCATTCCGTTCTTGAAATTGTAGCACAAGGAAATCGTAAATGGTTATTTATAACACGTTTAATAGCCAGAGGTTTCGAAGCGTCGATTCCAGGATTGAACTAACATTTGAGGGGGGAGAAGCGTTCATCACTACAGTAATGTGTTTATTTATTTTTGCAGTTTTATAAAATGCAGGAGAGGCCCATGCGTTCACATTGCAAATATTTATTTTTATTTATTGGTTATTTACAACGCACCTATACAGTGAAATAGTGTCTCAAGGCGCATCAAGACAAGGGAGTGGGAGATATAGGGAAAAAACTAAAACAATAACATTCCTACCAGGTCTTGAGACATTCAGATTGTCCAAGTGCATTAACAAGAATGCACGAGGGGAGGTATAGGTAGGGAAAAACAGGGAAGGAGACAAAAAAATAATGTTCCTACTAGGACATTTGACAATTTGGAGCATACAAGTGCAGTAACAGAATGAGAGGAGAGGAGGGGAAGTGAAGTAAGAATAAGAATGAACAGGGAAGAAGATTAATAATAACGTTCCTTCTAGGTTGTGAGGCAATTCGGAGGGTGAAAGTGCAGGAACAAGAATGCAGGGGAGGGGTGGAGGAGGTGAGGTGTAGGTAGGGGGAACAGGGAACAATACAAAACAGTAACATTCCTACTAGGTCATGAGACAATTCGGAGTGTGCAAGTGCAGTAACAGAAAAGAGGGGATGGGGAGGAGGGGACGTGAAGATTGGGAATGAACAGGGAAGAAGACAGACAATAACGTTCCTACTAGGTCATGAGTCAATTTGGGCTGTGCAAGTGCAGAAAAGAAATGAGGGGAGGGGAAAGGGGGAGGACGAGAAGTGCAGGCCAGGGATGAAGGGTAATGCTCACTCAGGAGGGAGGAGAAGAGTAAATTAAGAGCAGGTGAACAAGTTTACTTGCATTTTTGAGGAGAGGCTGCACAATGGAATGCTTGTGGAGTAGTGGGAAGGAACCAGTTGCAAAGGATTGATAGCAGAATCATCCAAGGCTGGAGCAATGGAGGTATAGTTGTCCTTGATAGTTCATGAGGGGAGCACCTGTTTGGATGAGCCTTTCAAAGAGCTGACTTGTCTAGAAACCTCATCTGGTGATATGGGCGAGAAAGAGGAGAGTGTGAGGGAAGCGAGAGGGGGGCCAAGGGAGGCCTGAGAGGGGGTGAGGGAGAACCACAACTCCAACTTCAACACAACAGCGATGCAAACCATCTCCATTCAAGGGCTCAGGATGAATGGAAAAAAGCCTAGGTTTCAACATACAGCAGAAAAAGCAAAAACACCTAGATGCAAGATTCCTGGAGAAGGGGAAATAGCCTAGGTTCTAAGATACAGCAGAAAAAGCAAAAACACCTAGATGCAACATTCATGGAAGAGGGAAAAAGCCTAGGTTTCAACATACAGCAGGAAAAGCTAAACCACCTTCATGTGAGATTCATGGAAGAGGGAAAAATCCTACGTTTCAACGTATAGCAGAAAAAGCAAAAACACCTAGATGCGAGATTCCTGCAAGAGCTAACAATTCTAGGTTTCAACATACAGCAGAACAAGCAAAAACACCTAGATACAAGATTCCTGGAGGAGGGGAAATAGCCCAGTTTTCAAGATACAACAGAAAAAGCAAACATACCTAGATGTGAGATGCATGGAAGAGGGAAAAAGCCTAGGTTTCAACATACAGCAGGAAAAGCTAAACCACCTTCATGTGAGATTCATGGAAGAGGGAAAAATCCTACGTTTCAACGTATAGCAGAAAAAGCAAAAACACCTAGATGCGAGATTCCTGCAAGAGCTAACAATTCTAGGTTTCAACATACAGCAGAACAAGCAAAAACACCTAGATACAAGATTCCTGGAGGAGGGGAAATAGCCCAGTTTTCAAGATACAGCAGAAAAAGCAAACATACCTAGATGTGAGATGCATGGAAGAGGGAAAAAGCCTAGGTTTCAACATGCAGCAGAAAAAGCAAAAAACACCTTTATGTGAGATTCCTGGAAGAGGAAAAAAGCCCAAGTTTCAAAATACAGCAGAAAAAGCAAAAACACCTAGATGCAAGAATCCTGCAAGAGTGAACAAGTCTAAGTTTCAACATACTTTTGTATTTGTATTTATTTATATAGCGCACCAAGCCCTTAGGCATCTGGGCGCATTACTTACTGTTACATAGAATAGATTGTTTACTTACAGTTTCATAGGATAAATATTTTGCAAAAACATACAATATGTATTTACAAGTGGTATAAGGCAGGTGTTTCCATAGTAAGAACAGTTAAGAGGTATACAGTAAGATTGGCAAGAGATTTACAGGATGATTTTCAGGGATAGCAAGACAAAGTACAGTAAATATAACACAATATGAGAGTAGGAAACATGTGTAGGGTTATATCACAGGTTGTCGAACGGAAAATCATATCGTGCCTCCTATACTGTATGAATACATGTATATTGGCCTACGCCAAGCTCCTTGTAGACCACTTACGAAGAAAACTGTGTCGCAAGGTCTTGACCTTAGATCAGTGTAAGACACCATTTTAGGTCTATCCGCCATTTCAGATTCTCCCTCTAAAGTCACCCTGTGTTCTAAGATGGTGGACAGTGTCATTCTGAATGTAACATGGCCGCCTTGACCTCTGTGTACGAACTAATATGTAACTTGCTTGCAGGCCACATGTTGGGGTCATGAACTGAGACCTTGTCCTTCGCTGACGGGCGTGTAGAAGATTACCTGTGCCAACAAAACTAATCCGCAAGCATATGTTAAACACAATGGCCCTCATTACGACCCTGGCGGAAATTGACTGACCGGACCGCAACAGCGTAAATAGCGTTTCCGCCATTGCACGAAGGAGCAAAGTGCGGCCAATCACGACCCATCGGGCACGAGCATTACGCCATGGCGGAATCCGAAAGGCTGCGATGGCGGAAATGACCCCAAAACGGCCCTTACCGCCGCCGTACGCTGCACCAGGTGCAATACCGCCACCCATCTTAGCGGTCACCGTAATGAGCGGTCACCGTAACGAGCGTGCACCGCAAATTACGGCCACCGTAAATATACGGAAACGGAAGTAAAAGCATGTGGCCGGAACGGGAAACAGCACGCCGCACAACTATAAAATCCGAATCCCAACACAACCATAAAAAATCCGACCCTGACACACATCCCAACCCGTTAGCAACCCCAGTTAAAAAAATAAATATGGGAAAGGTAGCCAAGAAAGCGTGTGACCGCAAGCGGCAGGTACACTTCTCCCGAGAGGAACTGACCGTGCTCACCGAGACCCTACAGGAAAATTCCGCCGTCGTCTTCTCCAGTCAAATGACCAGGACGGCCCTTGCCAACAAGAAGGCCATATGGGTCCTGGTGGCACAGCGCGTAAGTGCGGTGGGGACAACACCCCGCACGCCACAGCAATGTCGCAAGCGGTGGGACGACCTGCGGATCCGCGTACGCAGCATACTTTCTGCGAACAGGAACATCGCCACAGCTACCGGGGGGGGTTCAGAGTCGCCCATCAAGTTGACCCCCTGGGAGGAAATCTGCGCCTCCACCATAGGAATGGAGAGCATAGAGGGAGTCGGAGGGATGGAGAAAGGAGTGCCGACATCCGGAGAATCAGGTAGGTTGGCCAAGAGAAACAATGCGAAATCCACAAACCACGAACATGTGCAGTACCATGTGACCCCATAGTGCAATACATACTTAGCCCTGACAGCGCCCTCTAAAAGTCAGAATGAACAAACAAATCAATCAAGAAGCCATAAACAACCCCTACATGTGCAGCATGCACCCCCTAACTGCAGGCAGCCAAATGAATGCATCCTCAATCCACACGAAAATGAGACCACCTCCAAGGCCCAGTCCCAAATCAGCCTCATGTACCACCCCAATGCATTTGATACGTTGCCATTCCAAATCCGACAGACCCATAACTAACGCTCGCCCCTCTTTACTCCACCACAGGGTCCGATACCAACGACGAGCTGCAGGACACCCCTACCAGCACGCCTGCAAAGAGGGCCAGGACCAACGTCCCAAGAGCCTCCACCTCAGGTGCAAGGATCAAGACACGGCAGCAGCAGGAATCAAGTGGCAGCACACTGGAGGGGACTGCAACAGGCACCCCAGCAGCCAGCAAGTCCACAACCCCAGCACCACAGGTCCCCCCAAAGAACGTATCTGATGGCACCGCCTCTGGTGGTAGCAGCACCATAGGTGACACAGCTGTCATGCCAGCATGCTCCGACACGGAAAACAGTGCTGGCGACGTAGGTACCATCCATGACCTTTCCCAATCCCCCTGCATGTTCCATCCCCTACACCATGACGAAACCACGCAGGGGCACCCTGAAGACGACGACTGGCCAACCCCCACAAGTCCTGTGCCAAGGCAACATGTGTTGAGCAGCCCCCCTGTCACACCACCGCAAATGTCCATGGCCCAGCAGAGGCAACAGTCCCTCGACCTGCTGATCGAGCAACAGCAGGAAGTGTCCACGCTACTCAAGGACCATGCAAATGAATGCGGGGGTTCCAGGGCAGCCATGGAAACATCCACCGAGACACTCAGGGCACAAATAGAGAAAAGTAGTGAGAGCCTCAGGGGAGAAATGGAGAGAAGCACCGAGAGCCTGAGAGCACAAATGGAGAAAAGCACCGAGAGCCTGAGGGGGGAACTGCATGCGACGTCCAAAGACGTCTGTGCTGAACTTGCTGCTGTGCGCCGTGTGCTCTCGGAGCTCTCACAAACCCTCAGAGACATGCATGGACGCGAGCAGGCAGAGACCTCATCCGTGGCAAGTTCCGTCCAGGGCAGCCCCCAACGCAGATCTGGCAGGAACCTGCGCTCCACGGGCAGGGGTGCCCCTGATACCCGTAGAGGGGGCTTGCAATAGCGTCTACCCACGGACAGCATGCATATTTGGACACTGGTGTTGGGGGGGGAGGTAGTAGGGTGGAGGGGGTGTGTTGGGCTTCACTGGGTGGCGGGTCCATAGGGTGTATAAATCAAATCACATTAACAATACAGCACCTCATTATCATCCAATGACATGTGTGGACATTGATATTTGCGTACGAGGCCTTCATAGGCGTACAGTCCACAATGTGCCTGTACTACACACACACAGTGCCACAGGTCCCCTTTCCGTGTAATAGGCACCATGCGTGGTTGCTAGAAGCATGCATCTATGATGCTCTGTCGGATTGCACGTGCATCCTGTGCCTCATGGACTCCTTGAGGTGCCTCCACATCCCCACCCTCATCATCATCATCATCTTCAGGTGCATGCAGTACAGCGTCAGGGGGCATGGGCACATTCCTACGTATGCACATGTTGTGCAGCATGACACATGCCATGACCATCTTAGAAACCTTCTCATGGCTGTATATGAGTGCCCCGCCAGACCTGCTGAGGCTGCGGAAACGAGCCTTCAGTAGGCCGAATGCCTGTTCAATGACCACACGGGTACGTGAGTGGGCATGGTTGTAGTCCTCCTCATGCTCGTTCTGTGGGTTCCGGATTGGTGTAAGGAGCCATCTCTTCAGTGGATACCCGGCATCACCTGTATGAGACGAATAAAGGGTGTCAGTGGAATGATAGTGCTAAGTAGCCCCCCCCCCCCTGCAAGGTCATTGACGCATCAAATGGGCCACGATGTCATGCATGAAATGAGACTCACCGAGTAGCCAGGATCTGTGCCCTGCGTGTCGCTCCATGTAGCGTGGTATTCTTGTGTTCCTCAGGACCATAGAATCATGGGTAGATCCTGGAAATCTGGCACAACAATGCGTAAATATCTTGTTGGAGTCACACACCATTTGCACATTGATTGAATGAAATTGTTTCCGGTTGCGGTACTGGACCTCCATGGCATGTGGGACAACCAATTCAACATGGGTGCAGTCGATGGCACCAATGCAACCCGGGATGCCGCCAAGTGCATGGAATCCCACTTTAGCGTTGGTAATCTCCTGGTACGTGCGTGGTAGTGTGATGTGGTCGTCGGCGTGCTTCAGGAGGGCATCGTGCACTTGGAAGAGTGTCCGTGAGAACAGTGGCTGTGAAATGCCATGCAACTGTCCCACTGTGTGCTGGTAGGTGCCTGTGGCCAGGAAGTGGAGTGCAGACACCACCTTCAGTAGGGGTGGGATGGCGGTTGGGCTATCTATCATGCTCACGAGGTCAGCATGTGTCATGTCCACAATGTCGATTATGGTGTCCCGGTCCAAACGGTAGAGGGTGTGGATCTGCTCAGCAGTGAGGTTGAACGGATCGGCTCGGAGGCGTGGGATTGCGGGCCGCCTGCGTGGTGGTGGTGGCAGTGCTTGTGGGCCTTGCTGACCCTGCCTTGCCCTCCTCCTCCTCCTCCTCCTCCGTCTCCCCTGTGCGCCCGGTTGTTGTACCTGTTGTTGTTCGTCGTCTTCTTGTAGTTGTAGCACTTGCAGTGCTATCTGGTACCCCAGGCCCAACATCGCTAGTCCTGCCGGTAGCATTTTGGAGTGGGAGTGGTTGTGGGAGGGGTTTGGGTCTGCAATATATGTGCTGTCGGCCTGTATGGCCTCCACCTGTGCTGATTGAATGAATCTGTGGCAGATGCAATCCCTTCTGGTCGAGCACGGCCCGCACGTAAGGCTGCATTTGGCCGCATGGCATCTTGGGATTGGAATCATGTATCAAATCCCGATGGCAGTGTGATGTACTTTGACTGATTTTCATGCTATGCTCCCATTGTTACACATGCTATGATTGCAGCCGCTTACATACCTGTGAAGAGTCAGTGGTATGTAGGGCTCGATCGATGGCCGACCCTCATGCAGCACAGTAACGTACTTCACCGACGGGCGTGGCGTCCCATTTGTGATTGCAGCCAGTTAGCATCATGACACACAGCCGCACTACATTGATGTAATTGTGAATGCAAGCGTTCACAGAAGCCTTTTCGACGTAATGTTGCAAGTGAGGAATTCGAAGGCCAGCATTTTTGGTTTTGAAGTAGCGGCGAGGATACGCCCACAGGTCTGGCTGGAAATGTAACGTTCTATTGTAGAATGTCCTTGGGACATGGCCCATAACGAGCAGGCAATGAATGATATGAATTGATTGGGATGCGCAATAGCGTAGTGGACGATGAGGCAGGACGTTCCCAAATCCATCTTGCTTCACAACACTACAGATCCGGCCAGGGGCACAGTGGTTTTTGCGGACTGCATTACGCACAGACGCGATGGAAGTTTCACATATTATGTGAGTGAATATTCATGCGTTTTCATTGCGGGATGAGGGAATGATGTGTGGATGCATGGACTGATGAATCCGTTTAGGGTCTGCCATGTACATGGGTTTCTTGGTTCACTCCCCTTCCCCTGCGTTATGTGATGCAAGGCTGCCATAGTGGGACATACGTCTCTCTGCCCTTGTCGGATCCTCCCTGTCTCGACGCGCCTTCATACACTTGTGTCTAGGCACGTTACTAATCCCATGTCATGGGTTCTATCTTGACGGACGCATGCACAGTAACCGACGTTGCCAATGGTGTATTTAGCTCGATTGGTTTCGTTGTGATTCGATACTGGATTAGGGGTGTGTATATTCCTTTGGAGTGGGCTAGCATGCATATGGGTGTGGATTTGGTGTGTTGAATGAAGATTGTAATGCATCATGAGTCCCGTAATGCAATCGGTTGATTTGTGTTTCTTTTGGGTGACAGGTATCTCCTGCCCTATTGCAGATGCCATCTCTACGCCACTCCTCCAGATGGTTTTTACTCTCGACTCCTGCAGCTTCGGGTGAATCAGTGGAGCACCATTTCGATCATATGGGACGATCGCCAATGGGCCACATGCCCTTACGCTGTACTGGTGGCTAGGTGCAACATTTCGGCCTTTCAGCTCGACTAGTGCCTGCCTCATGGGACGGACCTGCGGTTCTTGCCGCTTCCATGTTGCCTTTTGGAACGTTGATGTAAGCCCTGTGTGCCATGATGGTACAGGGCGTCACACAAGTGGAAGCCGGTCAATTATTGCAGATGCAGCCCTCGGTGATGATGGTTGTTTTGGTGGGATTTTGCAAATTGATGTGGGGCCTTTGTCATTTGGATGTGCATTTAAATTGTATTCCGATATTTGTCGTGTTGCGTTGTTCTTTGCAGGTGATGTGGCGATTTTCGCTTTGTGGCGGTATGTATTGCGTGATGATCTGCTTTGTGTTCCGCCTTCTGAGTTGAGTTGTGTGGTACAGTACTGGCCGCGTTTGCCTACGTAGCACAGTATGGTCACGGATAGAGGCTGCCATTGTGTCTGTTTACATGATGTGCTGTTCAGGGGCGGGGGATTGGCTTTTGGCCGACTGGTGCCTGTCAGCCAGGTCGATTGGTGGAATGATGGGTTGTTCAGAATGTGGCTGGTCACAGGTGACTGTGTTTGCGTGCGTTTGTTGGAGGGGGACTGGGGTCATGTCCATTGGAATAGCTTCTGTATTGATGCCATCTGTGCCCTGCAGCTCCCATCGGCCCCTCTTGGGATGGGCCTGGCTGCTCAGTCACTCTGCCGACTTGTGTGGTACATGCTTCTGCTGATGGTTGGTTTGTTTACTGGCATGAGTACAGGGCTGGTGCAATCCCCCTCAGGATGCTGTTGTGGATGTTGCCTTGCGCTGGTGGCAAGCGATGGGGGACTACTGTTGTTTTGTGTCATGTGTTCTTGATTTTCATTTTGATGTGTTGTACCTTCACATGCCTGTGCTGCGTCAGTACGGCTATGGTGACATGCCGTACATGGATGCCCACTCACGGGGCGCTTTGAGCCCCTGCATGCTTTTCTACGTTGGCATGCATGGGTGAATAGTGGATTTCACTGGTTGCATAGTGTGAGTACATTGCGCCTGCCAGGAGTTGTGCAATGAGGCCAGGGAGTGGAGTACAGGCACTCAGTGGGCCATTTACGGTTGGTTCGCGTTGCCGTATTTCTCGCCATGGCGGAATGGTACTTTACGACGTGCTTGATGGCGTTCAGTACATGTCCGCTAGGGTCAGAATTCGCGTACCGTTGCGCCATGGCGGTGATTCCGGTTTTGCAAGGCGCGCGTGCGCGTACTTGGTGCAGTTAGCGTTGCCGTTCACTGCGGTGTCGCTAATGGCATCGTACTTTACGGTGACGGGTCATGATCGCAACGAGCGGTGTTCGATGGCGGTATTGCATTTCCGCCATCATTTTTCCATTTCCGCAAGGGTCGTAATGAGGCCCAATGTATTCAAATACCGAAATGTGAACACTTGTTTGACTGCATTGTATAAAACTGTTTGAGAAGGCTCTACGAGAAATCCTAAGACATACTGTTGCTATTGTGATTTGTTAGTGAATGTATTAAAGGTAAACCCTAAATGTATAGATGTATGAACTCGGCACGAACCCTAGATCCATGATGTATTAACTTATATTAACTCGTAGGTGGGCTGAACATCATGATTTCGAGAGTATAAAAAGTGTGACTATTGTAATGCACAGTCCCAACTCACTGAGCA
Organism: Ambystoma mexicanum; assembly: GCF_040938575.1. NCBI lineage: Eukaryota > Metazoa > Chordata > Amphibia > Caudata > Ambystomatidae > Ambystoma > Ambystoma mexicanum. Next base: position 711,192,109 of record NC_090933.1, read on the forward strand.
CACCGAACCAAGCTGGAGTTCGCTGTGTTGTACTGAGGGCCGATAGTTATCTGTTGCTTTGTCCTTTGAAACTGTTCAGTATAAAATAAAGATCTTTGAATGTTCCTTTGTAATCCGCGTTTTGTGTATTTCCTTTTGGGGTACTCAGCCTCGAAATCTTCTTTTTGTTTTCACAAGGTAATAGGTGATGGTAGGTGGTAGGATCTTTGTAACCTGTTTTTTAGGATTCATTCAGTGTGAACCAGGTTTTTACATTATTTCTGAATCTGTGGAGGGAAGGTTTGGCTCCGATAGTTGCAAGTAAGGAGTTCCACATTTTGGCTGCTACGACCAGGAAACTACTGCCTCTCGCCTTTTGGAGCTTGAACCTATGGATGATAAGGCAGTTGGATTGTGAGGCTGTAACAGGATGATCAGAAGATTTTTGTGCAAATTTGTTGCACAAGTATTATGCAACAAATTCCCACTGCCCAATCAGCTGGTGGGGCACAGCGTGGTCGGTTACCAGGCAATGTGGAGTAACAATAAGGCAGCCGCCATTTCCAAATGGCTTTTCGATATTAGATCGCCTGGGGTCTCAGAAGCGAAAACTGGTCACAGTGATACAAAGGAGGCATCGGTCTCCAGCGTGTGTTACTGGATTGCAGGTAATCTGGCAGCAATGAATAAAACAAATGGAGGGGGCAGTTGGTGCATCTGGATGCGAGGAGGTATAGTAGGTAGAGGTTGCGTTGCCTACCGTACTAAGTACCTGGAAGAATCCTGACGGTGGCTACAGTGGAGGCGCAGGGAGGGCTCCTGCCCTCATGACGTGGCTGCAGAGATGGTCGTGAAATAAAGGCACAGACAGGTGAAGCCTTTGAGAGTCGGCCTTCGAGAGGAGGTCACGGCTCACGCTTAACAGACTTCTAGTTCAGCGGAAGTAGGGCTCACTGCTCAATCAGCTGGTGGGGCACAGCGTGGTCAGTTACCAGGTAACGTGGCATAACAATAAGGCGTCCACCATTTCCAAACAGCTTTTTGATATTAGATCGCCTGGGGTCTCAGAAGCGAAAACTGGTCACAGTGATACATAGGAGGCATTGGTCTCCATACAGGGTACAGGATGCGTAGCATATATCGTAGCATATATCGGTTGCTTCAAACGCCACACTGTGGAGCAAAGCATTCTTTTTGACCTCATGCCTACTGGTGACTGAAAAAATATAAATAAATCAGCCAGAGGCCAATCAAAATACAAGAAGTATTGTTCAGGATCCAGGGGACTGTGAAACCTTGGTCAAAATTGCAAGTCTTAATGACAACAACTGTAAATATGTTGTGCACGTTAAGGGAAGCTGGGAATTTTTAATTGTGTTAGAAAATAAAAGATTATGGGCCTCATTACAACCCTGGCAGTAAGGGGTTAACGGCGCCGGTAAGGGTGCCGTTAACCCCTTACCATCGCATTATGAGGTCCTTTAGCGGGTGCAGCTAAGGGCGGCTGGTTTTACCAGGCGCTCTTAGTGGGAGCCGCTAAAGGACCAGCATGCTAACAACGCGCCCGTTATTAACGGGCCCATTGTTAGCATGGTTCCCATTCCCACTGAGCCCTATGGGGGCTCGAATGGGAATGGGGATGTACCGGGTCCAGGTTCCTTGAATGAGGAATTACCGGGTCCTCAAGGTTGGAATGGCCCAGTAATTACCCATTCAGGGAACCCAGACCCGGTATGCGGTAAAGGGGTAGCCATGGCGCTAATGAGGCCCTATATATTTATACCCATTTGTGGTGCTGTTCATTATAACAATATTTGCAAGACTTTCTGGTCCAGGAGCTTGAAACTGTTTTGATTTTGTAATTATTTTATTATTACAGCTATGGAAAAGTTACATGACCGAGATAATATTTCTACCTTTATGAGATTATCCCCTTTCTCATGCAAAAGTTCCTAAACAGGAATATTGAAACGCAACATTTTGAAACAAAAGCCCAAAACCCTTTTATGAATCATTATAAACTTACACGTAGCCTTCTTCAAAGCTTTAAAAACTTGGTTGTTTGCATATCGCTGCCTTTCTGCGGTGTAACCTTCACTGTATAATATGATACTGTAACCTGCAACCTTTGCAACCACCTACATCCTACTGTTAGGCCTTATGCTCACTGTAACCCTGAGCAATGAACTGTTCCTGTAAATAAGACACTTCCTTGTAACAGCGCCTCAATGCTTATGGGCCGTTAGAGCGCTTTATAAATTCATAAAAATAAAAAAACGTATTAGCACCTGGGCAGGAGAAGCAACCAATCAGGTTACTTGGATCCCAGGCTAAATCCCACAATCCAAGCCTGCGTTTCATGGAGCCAAATGGCTGCTTTCCACACCCTGCATCTCAACCTCACCCTCCCCTACCTTTCCCTCGGGTGTCCAGTCCCTTCCCACCCCTGAGCCCCACTTTACTGATTCGTGGGTTGGTGACCCCACTGTTGTGTGTCTCTGCTGGCCGTCATGGAAATGGAAGAGGGGCCTCTGTATGGAGCCACACCTTCCAAATCCATGAAACCCATTTTAGGTAAGTTTTAGATTTAAAACCTGAGGTGCTAATAGTAAGAAGCACCTGTTTGGAGGTCAGGGGGAGTTCACTGGCTGGTAACGGCACCGCGGCCCAGTATTAACTTGAGCCCTATGTCGTTACCCGCCGGTGAAGCCCCCTAAACGGTTGGTTATTGCTTAAGTTCGTATCACTTTAAGGATGCTGCTCCATGTACGAATAAAAAAACATAATTGTATGCGCCTTTAGCCAATTTTTGTAATGTTGTTTCAATTTGGTTTGGCTCTTATTATTTCACAATAGGTGTGGTGCCCGTGTGGGAAACTGTCAATTGGCAAAATGTGCTGATCTTTTTATTGCCAGATTATCAGTACTCTCTAAAATCAGGTTACAAAACATATAAGCCCCTATGGTCCAACACTATTTAGAAACAGGCCATAATGAAGATGACATTTCTAGGACAATTAATGTTGTGGTTAACGTCGAACAAAAACATCGGGTGGAGACCATCCATAGCTAGATTGATCAAATTTGATACTGCATTTTAAATCACACATCTTGGGACTCAACGACCAATTGATATGGACAGCATTACTGATGAGTACAAAGCATGTGTAGTTCTGTTTCATCGTCTAATCATATTTTTTGAGATGCTGCCTGACTATCAATAATAGAAACTGATTTATCTTATAAGGTTTTGCAATCTTTTAAGGAACACGTTATAAGAGCAATTTACTATATATACAAAGATGTATTTTCTGTGACAAAATGAAGCATAGATCACCCCATGCACAACATGACGGATTCATCTCTTTTGAAAGATTGTCTTGAGCTCACCATTCATAATTAATAATGAAAGGTAGACATTTGACTATTATTGCACGTGGACCCAATTGAAAGTTAATGTCATTTCGAGTTAATGGTAAGGTTTTTACATAGTTATGTTATGTTATGCTAATTGGATTAATACAGTGCATGCGTACACCTGAATGAAAGGGACTGGGGGTGGAGGGATAAAAGTCAGCAGTCCAAAAAGAGCCCAGCGAGAGGGGCCTAACACCTTGGTTTTCTCTCTGTTCAATTTGAGCCAGTTCTGGCTCATCCAGTAACCCATGGCTTTCAGGCAGATTTTAAACCTTATGGCAACCTCAGATTGGACAAGATTAAGGGGAACCACAATGTGAGTATCATAGGTATAACAACAGAAATTCTAGGACTGCATGATCTTGGCTAATGGCTGGACATATGCATAGAATAGAATCAGGGAGAGGACTTAGCCCTGGGGTACCTCAAAAGTAATAGGCAGAGAAGAAGAGCAGAAGGGAGTTAAAGAAAGAGACTGAGAGCGGTCAGCTAAGAAAGAGCAAAGCCAGGCCCGAAAAACCGGCCGCGGCTAACCTATCAACTCGGGTGCCATGGTCGATGGTGTCAAACGCAGTTGATAAATCAAGAAGAATCAGCGCACCAATGCCACCCGAGCAAGGTTAACCACAACCAAAACTAAAATTGCCTCTGGGCCTCAGCCAGGGCAGAAACTGGATTGAAAAGATTCAAGAAAGCTGGAGTTCTCATGATAAGTACTCAAAAGAGGGGTAAAAAGAGTTTCTAACAGTGTCATGAACAAATGAAGAAGAGAGATAGGGCAATAGTTCATAGGAAGAAAAGGGTCAAGAGATGATTTTTTCAATAGGGGAATAACAAGGGCATGTTTCAATTCAAAAGGAAGAAATCTAGTAGCAAATGAATGATTAACGCCAACCGCCACCAAGGAGGCAATTTCAGACTTAATGGACTTAATCGGTAAAGGAATAGAATTTAAAGGGGATGATGATGTTAATTTATTAGTCACCCAATAATATTGTCGGAGTCAAACACAGGAAAAGAAGAGCAAGAGTGAAAGGAGATCGTGGTGGAAATAGAGACAGGCCTAGAAACGGCCATAGAATCTGTTAGACAAGAAGACATTTTTTGCAGGAGGAGATCAATCTTATTTGTAAAGAAAACTGATAGTGAATCGCATAGGTCCTGGGAAGGCAGAACTGAGTTAAAAGTAGCCATACAGGAGGACGGAGATTGAACAATTTTGAAAAGCTCTTTCGGCTGATAAAGAGCAGCCTTGATCTGATAAGTAAAATGAAGGCGCTTAGTCCGATGGTACACATGGGTGTCATCGCGATAAAGGGATTTGGCCAAAGGACAGTAGTTTAATTGCAATTTCCTTTCTCCTTGTCGGCGACAAAGTCGCAATTCGGCAAGCTCAGAGTAGAACCAGGCAGGGCTGGACTGGGAACTAAAAGAGGCCCTGGAAATAATTACTGGAGACCAAAAGAGGCCCTGGAAATAAAGTTCAAAGTGGCCCTATATGACACATTTTCAGCAAGCCCAATGCTTTTCCTATGAGAAAATTTGGAAATGCCACAGAAAAGAGGCCCAGGGTGCAGAGGCCCACCAGGAAATCTCCAGAGTTCCCTAAAGGCCAGTCCACCCCTGGAACCAGGGCTCAGAAGGATGTGCACGTGGCTTAGATGGTTTCAAGGGGGCCAACTATAAAACAACAAATAATAATGTAGAATTGAGTGGTTTAGCTAGGAACAGCTGTGGGTTTTATACGACAATTATCTAGGGCACAGCTTCTTTTAAATGTTTAACAATTTAATTAGTCATTTAATTAGTCAAGACTCCCTGGGAGTGCCTGAAGGAATCTAAATCGAGAACTATAGAAAGAAAAAGTGGCTTAATTTAACTGGAAGTTTTGCCTTTTCATAGTAGAGGTGCTCCGCGTGATTCAGGTAGGGATGCAGACACTAAATTAAGTGTGGCGCCAAGCTTAAAAAGCAACGTTTACTTGGCATGGTATGGACTTAATGACATATGTCTTGATAATTTCATGTTTATATGACTAGTAGCTGCTTAAACTTAAATGTTGCTGGTTGTGAAGGCTTCATCATAACATTAATTGTGCATGAGCAGTAAAAAGTATGCATGGTTGCAGACACTAAGTTAGGTTTCCATTGATATATATGCACAGTGATTTATCTATATGGTTGTGTATATATTCAGATGATAACATACTCAAGACATTTCTGCAGATCTAATGGTGAAGTTTCAATGATTTAATATAGATGTGAATTTCTTTATTACATGTTTCAAATGTACCAATGACTCAGTGCAATGTTTTATGTATGAGATTGAGATGTAGTCTAGGCAACTTAAAGTACACTGTTCAATTTGGAGGAAAATGTGCTCATGTATTGTGCTCTTATATCAATTGTTTTATTATGGTATTTATTGAATGCGGACCTAGCTTCCAGAAGCAACGGAGAGCTTTACAGAGGTATACAACAGTACAGATGCATAACGGAGCTCTTTTCAGAGGTAAAAGAACAAATATACAGCAGGGGGTAGGATACAGGGGGGCACAGACGAGGGGTACAGCTGTACCGGGGGGCGGGAAGGAGAGGGGCAGGTGGCGTCTAGTTAGTCAGGTGGCACAAGGGGCAAAGTGATGCCTAGGTATTGAGGAGGAGAGACTCCTTGAAGCGGTGAATCTAGAGTTATTTTATGAATTGTCAGAGCGTGGGAGCGAGTTTGATGCTGACGGGGAGGAGGTTCGATAGTCTTGGGGTGTAGGCAGAGAATGCTTGTTTTCTGGTCCTTTCCTTTTTACCTATACTTCCTAGGCATCTTAAAGTAGCTAAGTGGACAATGGAGTGATTTTCACTAAGTTGATGGATATTCCACCAAAGAAAACCTCAACAAATAAAATACACTGCATGATAGTTGCTGCATAGTGGGTGGAACAGCAAATATGTCTTATAATTACCATTACCATTATAAAAGCTGTTGAACATAGGAAACCCCCCATCCCTACGCCACGCCCCTGAGAACCCAGTAGTTGAACAATGAAGATCAGACAAGGAGACAGTTATGTTATCGTGTTAACGTTTGAACATGTTTTTCTCTTTTCCTTTGCTTTTTTCAGTTGGCACTCTTGACATGACATGTGTGATTACGTTATGATAAATGCCAATAAGCAAATTTGAAAATAAAATAATTAACATTGTAAACTATTGCTTGAAACATTAACTCAACGCGGTCTTTCCTAAAGAAAAAACCCATGCAACATGCTTCACTGTTGTTCTGTTCTAAGATTTCTCTTATAAACACGTACAGCAACTCTAATAGAATGCTTGCCATGGTGTTATTTAAAGGAACCGAGATATGTTGCTGGCTTCGTTCAGGATTTGTTTTGTAGTATGCATTTGGTAAATCCATTTGCCTTCCGTTTGTTTAAGCATATGTTCCTGGTCTCTGCCTCTTTCTTTGGTCTTAATATGTTCAAGGGTAAACAATGTAATGTTGTACAGGTTTCCTGATTCAGACTAGTGTGGAGCAAGTGCATACATACCATGGGTGCTTCAGTCTGATGGCTCCCAAATGTTTCTGCATCTTGGTTTTGATCGAAAGAATGGTGCACCCCAGATATTGTGTTTTGTGCCGGTCCGGAAACGCCGGTGCTGTTAAGCCTACCGGCACCAGTGTTTCCGGACCGGCACAGTACAACTCTGCGGGCAGGTGCCCTGCCGCCCACCAGGGTCAGACCTGGCGGGTGGAACGGCACCCGTCCGCAGAGTTTCACGGAAACACCGGCCGATGCTTCCGTGTTCCCCATTCCCATTGTGTCCTAGGGGACTCAATGGGAATGGGGAATTACAAAATTACTGGCGCCTGACTTCTTGGCTGCTGGACTCGGAATATTGCGGTGGCACCGGGAAGTCAGGTGTTGGTAATTCATTACGGGTCCGGTGACAACCTGCCGGTTTTACCTGCACTGTGTGGTTTTACATTTGGCCGTATATGTTTTGTGATTTGTTATCTCTGTCTTCAGGGTTTCATTCATGGTATGAGGGTTGTTGCATTTGCCACATTTATAAGAGCCAAGAGGCCTACTCTCTAGCCATGCATTGCAGATGGCCTTTTCTCTTCCTGACTTTGATTTTAATACATGGAACGTTGGTGAAGATAAGGCTTGGTTGAGGGTCTATACATTTTCTCGGATAATTGTTGAAAAGTAACAGACCCTAATGCTCGGTTAGTAGGAGTAGAATTCTGGTGTGGGCTGAAAAGTGGTTGATAAATCTTACCTATTCATTCAGCTCAGTTTCTTAGGCTTGGTGTGGAGTAGGCAATTGCATTGAATATTTGCTACTTGCACTACTGTTTCCTGGGTGATACCCTGCTTCTAGGCCTCTTTTAGGATTGTTTCCACTGTCGTCGTTAATCTGCGTTAGGTAGGCTGTGTTGTTTGTACAGTTTCATTTGGTATGGAGGAATTCAGCCTTCAGTATGTTGTTGATGGTGCTCATATGTTTTATTTTTAAGTTGTATTTTGTTGAACATCGATTTCATGATCTAAAAATGGAAGTGGGTTTTTGCGGGAATTGGCCATTTGTGATTTGCCGAAGTCATTTTGATTTGATGTAGGAACATATTTCTGTAAACCTTCAATATTGCCTTATCAAATGTTCCTGCTTCATCCAGCTTTTGCCTGCCTACATCCAACTAACGTTGGCAAGTAAAAAAAGTCTGTACAACCATAAGTGTAATGCTACTAGCATTACTATTAAGACCGCACCTCAGCTCCCAAAAAACACCTAAGCAGAGAAAGTGCAAACCCAAGAAAGAACAGTTGAACAATAAGGGGTCTGCTGTATAATGTAATGTAATGGGCATTTGTATAGCGCCTTTCACCAATCGTATGGTCTCAACGCGATGTAAGTTGAATGCCCTTGGGGACCGAAGATAAAGTATGGGACATTTGTCAGTGAGTCATAGCATCCATGTGTTAATTTAACCAATACGAAGGTAGGTAGGGGTGGCCAAGTCCCTGTTTGCCACCCATGTTGAGCAGACATGTTGGTGGGTGCAGAGAGGTAGTCTGGGGTGTGTGCGCAAGAGATAATATGTGTGCAGCTAGACCAAATTGTATTGTGGGGGATAGCTGCATTCTAACAGCTGAGGTGTTACGCAATGTATGTGTGAGAGGGAGATATGATGTGTGCAGCTAGAACGAATGTTATGGTGGGGATAGCTGCATTCTAAGGGCAGAGTTGTGCAAAGTTTGAGAAGCAGAAGTCAGATTATGTGTGCAGCTAGGCCAGATTTTATCATGGGGGTTAGCCGCATTCTAAAGACAGAGGTATGGTGCCAATTGTGAGAGGTGAGAGACACATTATGTGTGTAGCTAGACCGAATTTTATCATGGGGAGCTGCATTCTAGAGATAGAGGTATTGTGCAGCATATGAGAAGTATTATGTGTGCAGCTAGGCTGAATTTTAACGTGGGGGATAGCTGCATTCTGATGGATGATGTGTTGTGCAGAGTGTCGGTGCGTGGTGCATGTAGTGGAAGGTGCAGAGAGATGATTTCAGGTAGGCTAGCCATAATTGTTATCCTAGACCAACAGATTACTGGCCCCCAAATTCCTACAAGTGCAACACATTGCTCACCCCAAAAACCACCCGACTGACACATTTCCCACCTTCGAAACCGTCCACATTGCTCACCCTGAGATCCATTTAAGTGCAGCATATGGCCCACCCTCTAAATCCATTGAAGCGCAACACATTGTCCATCCTCAAAACTACCTAAGTGTGAACCATTTCCCACCCTTCAAAAGCCATCCAAGAGACTCCTCCAAGTGCTGTATTATAGCCATTCCCAACAGATTCTTCCAGTGCTAAAGCAAAGGTCACCCTGTACTTTCTCGAGGTGTAGTGTCTTAGCCACTCCCATAATCCCTCTGAGCTCCATCCCAATAGGCTGATTAGATAATGAAACAACGTCAATCGGCATCATGTAATAAGCGGGTGGCAGCAATGCCAGAATGGCAAGGTTTTAGTGGAGCTCAGTGATGCCTCTGGCCCTTAGCCTATTGCCCAGGTTAGGCTGTTCAGGGACTACAAGCTAAGTAAATGGTTAATTCATAATGCTGAATGTCTTGAGGTCGCCTTCGAAAAGTCATGTGGGCTTGTGTGTGTCAGATGTGGGTTGGCAAGGAGTTTCAGATGGTGGAGACTAGGACAGAGGAAGTGGAGCCTTCAATTGTGGATGATTTGGAGGGGGGATCACTAGACAAAGAACATTGCTTTATCGCAGGTTTATGGTGGGGTGATAGAGGGCAATTTTCTGTTGCAGCTATTTAGGGCATATCTTATGCAGTGCTCGGTGGGTGATGCACATGACTTTGAATGTAACCCGCCGTCTGATCGGGAGCCAGTGGAGGGGGTGTAGGATGGGAGAGATGTGTTTTCTTTGGCTGAGAGTGAGAGGAGCCTGGCTGCAGAGTTATGTACTCTCTGGAGCTTTTTAAGCTGGTAGGCAGGTATACCCAGGTAGAGAGAGTTTACGTTTGCATAATCTGGTTGAGAGAGGACAATGGACATAATTGCCATCAGTCTGTGGGGGTAGGAGACATAAGAGAAGACGTATCTAAGTACGCAAAGATATAGGTAACCAGATTTTGATACAGTGTTAATGTGTTTGGATAGGGTGTGTTTGGTGTCCATTGTGCAAACCAGGTTTCTGACTGTGGCAGATGCTGCAGGGGTGGGCTAGGTAGGGAGACTATGGGGTCGGTTGCGGGAAGAGGGCAGTCTTTCTGCAGATCATGATTTCTGTTTTCCCAGGGTTTAGTAGGAGATGATTGAGTTGATCGTCATCCAGTGGTCAATGTCTTAGATGCAGGACGCAAGGTTTGGGTGAGGACTGTTGACAGAGTTGGGAATTCTAAAGAGGATTTGACTGTCATCAGCACAGTTGTGTCAGAGAGGACTCATTTAGAGTCTGAAGAGGTGAGGCGAAAAGCATGCCTCTAGGGGACTCCATTACAGACGGATCCGGAGGAGGAGGTGAAAGGGGGAAGGTAGGTCATTTGGTGTCTGTTGTAAGGAATGAGGAGATCCATTTAAGTGCGGTGTTCCTAATGCCAAGGAAGTGGAGCCTGTCAGTGGGTATGCTGTGGTTAATGGTGTCAAAAGCTGCTGAGAGGTCAAGACGTAGGAGTGCCACACAGCCCTCTGATTTTGTGTTCTGAATGGGGGAGGTTGAGGAGGTGGTTGGTTTCTGGAAAGGTGCTGAGTTGAGTAGGCAGTGCCGTCAATGAGTTTGGCCAGGAAGTGGGTGTGAGAGATTGGGCTCACAGTAGTTGCCTGGTTGGTGAGGGTCAATGGAGTGTTTTTTCAGGAGGGGTTTGACATGGGATATTTCCAAGACTTCCAGGAAAGTGCCAGCGGTGAGGGAGGCTTTGAAGATGGACCTAGCAATGTCCCCAACACAGGTCAAAATGAAGATTTCTTTGAGGAGGGAGGTGGGCCTCGGGTCATTTGGGGATCCAGATGGACAGATGTACATCGTTAGTTTGAGGAATTCCACTCTGAAGATGGGAGAGAAAGAGTAGAAGGTGACGGTCAGGATGGGCTGGTCAGAGGGTTCCCTTGAGGAGTCAGGTAGATGGGGTGGGGTGGTTGCTGGTTTCATGTTGATAGTATGTGTTCTTTCTAGAGCTATCTTGCGGAAATGGTCGACGTGTGTGTTGCAGAGGGATTTGAGCTGTGGGATGGGGAGGTGCAAGGGGTTCATGAATTATGAAATGATCTTGAGAAGCTCCTTGCTGTTGTTGCGGGTGTTGAAGAGTGTATCTGTGTAATAGGAGTTTTTGGCTTTGCTGAGTTCAGCTTCGGATTACTGAACCAAGAAACACCCAACAAATCAACAAACAGTGTTTAAACCCACATAGCACGCCAGCAACAGTAATCAAAACACTGCTGGGTGGAAAAGATTTCAGACCAGACCCAAACACTCTACATGTCTGGTTGTTTGTTTATTTATTTATATTGCACACCAGACCCAAGGGTATTCGGGCGCAAAGGCAGAAAGAGGGTTGTTCAACTTAGGTTACATGTTACAGATAAACAGGGGTACAGCTACGGTTACAATGATGTAGACTTGTAGTGTCAAAAAATCACAGAAGTATGTACAGTGAGTTAACAAGAATGCAGATGTGACAGATAAATAGAGCAGAGCAAATATACAAAATATACATGAGATGCCTAATGACAGTAGGGCGAAGTTAGGCATCATGATCTTTTAGCCATTGGATCAGATTGGATCTGAATTGCTGGTAAGGGAGATCTTCCTTTAGAGCAGTTGGGAGGGAGTTCCACAGTTGTGCCACTTTAACAACAAAGCTACTCCCGCCAGATTTAGTAAGTTTGAATGTGACAATACAATATCACAATACCTATCCACTTAATATTAAACTAAGCACACAGTGCAATGTTCAAAGAGAAGAATCAGCCAGGAAAACCACACCCAGAGGAGAAGATATGTAAAGCAAGCCTCACCACTGCATTGCCCATTCACATTACTAACTATTGTCAAAATTAAGGCACATGCACGCCACGTAAAGGCACTGCTGAGACATTCCTAAGGAACACACTGACTCCTATCTGCATATTATAAGTCAATGGATACCATAACTCAATCTCTCAACCTGTCTGCCAATGCTCCTGCTAACCTAAGCCTACTATTATAGGCCCCACAAGCCAACTGAACATCATGTATTGTTGATATGCACTTATACGGTTTACAAACCCTCAGACCCCCCGGTTTATCCATATGTGCTTCTTATGTGTTATAAGCCCCTGGTTACCATCCACATCTAGGTGTGATTTATTATGTGTTATAAGCCCCCTGGCTGGCATTCAAATCTAGGTGTGATTTTGTATGTGTTACAAGCCCCCTGGCGCCCATTCAAATCTAGGTGTGATGTTGTATGTGTTATAAGCTCCTGGCTACCATTCAAATCAAAGTGTGATATTTATATATGTCACAGGCCCTCCTGGCCTCTCTCGCAAATTCAGGCATACCTCAAACTTACAAGCTGACCACTGACAGTGATCCCACTCACATGAAAACTAAATACATTCACTACTTGTTAGGCAGGCCCCCGGCTGTAATCCTAACATAGGCGAACATAGATGGGCCATTGCTCTGCCAACTCCTATCTGCCCACCAAACCTAGGTAAGATCCCTATATTACAAGCCTTCAACCACCCCGGCATATACTTTCCAAAGAGCATTTACAATAACTAGCCCTGCTCCCCCCGGCCTACCAAACTACGGACACCTTGGTCAGAATAGATGGCATTAACAGCCACTTTCCTCACCCTACCCCCCCAGTCCAAATACCCACACCCACTGCAAATGGCACATGTGCTCCCAAACTCACATGATGTTCCACCCTTACACTTCCTTCCTAAGGTGCAACCTTTCACACACACTACTGCCTCATATCTGAAAACTCCCGACCCCCAAGAGTTCAGGAGCGAACCTCTACCTTTCCGCTTCTCCATCCACACAACACCATGTTCCATCGAACACAGAAAGAAACGCCTAGCCTCCCACCGAATCTCAGTGCAAAAAAAAACAACAGCCACCACCCCACCCATCACCCGGAAAAAAATGAACTACTTACCTCCAGAACCAAGACCCACATATGAACTAGAAATTATCACGCATCCATGCGAATTAGCTCATTCCCGAATGATGTCACTCACACTGGCTCACCTGCACCCAAAAAGGAAATGCCAATACAATCCAACTCCTCAAAAACTAACACTGTGGACATTGTGAATATAGATACCACAATCCACATTAATGGAGCCCTTATCAATGCCATCCCTCCTGGCATATGCCCTGGACATTGCTGACCTTATCACGACCAATGACTTTCACCTCATTGCTATCACAGAAACTTGGCTGCACCCAGAAACCGGCCCTGTCCTCGCTATGGCCATTCCTGAGGGGTATACCATCCTTAGGAAAGATAGAACAATCTCCAAAGGAGGTGGAATGGTGCTCATTGCCAAGAATAACATCAGACTGGGAGAAACCACCAACCATGCCTTCCCCTCAGTAGAATTTATCTCATTCAAAATCTCCCTCTCTGCCACATCCACCCTCAATCTCCACTTTATCTATAGACCCCCAGACACCGTGACCTCATTTGAGGAATACATAGCCTCACTCCTCACTACTAACACCAAACCCTTGTCAAAAATTGTCACTTTGGGAGACTTCTATCTAGGCCCATTGCCAACACTATTGAAGCACAATGCTTGACTCATCGAATCTCCAACCCTGCACATGATAAAGGACATATATTGGACTGGCTAGCAGACCTCAACTGCCTAACCAACATACTAGCCAACAACTCATGCCCTTGGTCGAACCACAATATCATTCTATTCTCTATCAGCGCAACAACCAAGCCCAATACTCCGCCTCAACTCACCCCGGTGACGCTCTCAAGAAACCATTGGAACATCACTCCTGACAACATGCTCCCCTTGCTACTACCGATAACTACCCACCTTAACACCACCTCCAACCTCACCTCCATGGTGACCCTCTACAACCAAATCCTCCAAGTTGCCATTGAGAAAGTTGCTCCCCTGGGCAACTGCAAAGCCAAACCTATAGCTCACACACATTTTTGGCACAACACTAGCCTCAAAAACCTATGCTGCGCTAAAAGAATTGCAGAGAGTGCTTGGAAAAAAATACCTTCCTACACAAACAAACTACACTTCAATATCCTAGCCAGAGAATACAGGGAAGCCACTATCCAATCAAAGGGCAATTCATACAATACGAGAATTGAAAATGCTCACTCAGGCACAAGAGAGCTCTTCACTATACTACGGGAGCTTGAATCACCAGCCCCATCTCCTGACCACTGTATAAAGGATCGTCCTTGGTGTACAAACATCCAAAATGCCACCTTTGACAAAATCACTGTTCGCCAAAAGAAAATCAAAGTTAAACAATCTAAACTCACCTCAGTCATCCAGCCACCACACCCACCCCCCAAGCCACTAACCAACACTCCCAGGTTCGATTTCATTCCTGTCACCACCGACGAAACCACAAAAATCATCAAGGGACTGAAGCCTTCTAGATGTCAAGGGGATATCTGCCCTGCCTCTCTCATCAAAGTCTGCGCTGATAAGCTTGCTCCGTTCATCACAACCTTGATTAACAACTCCTTCTCCTCCAGTAAGGAGCACTGAGTAGGAAAGGTTCAAGGTTTGGTTATTTGTCCAGTTGCTGTCACTCTATCAAAAAGCTGTTTAATAACACTAGCCCACTTTTCCGGGTTTTTTAGCATTACTAATTCCACCCTCCCTATCTCCACTCTCTCCACTCCCACCCACATGACCTTCACTCTCTCTACCCCACCCACCCCTGCTAACTCCACTCTCTCTACTCCTTAATACTTCCTTCACTCACCCTACCCCCACACTCTGTACTCCCTCCCACCCACCCTACCCCACTCTCTATAAACTCACTTACCCTATCTCTACTCTCTACCCCCACCCAACCTACCCCCACTCTCTCGACCCCACCCCACACTCACCCTACCCCCTTGCTCACAACCGCTATACCCACCCACCCAACCTCCACTCTCACTACCCCCAAACATCAACAATAACTCCACTCTCTACTGCAACACTGTCTACCACCACTCACCCATGCTACCCACACTCTCTCTATCCTAATCACCCACCCTACTCCCACCCTTCCTCACTCTCTCTACCCACCCAAACCCTACTCTCAATACCCCCACCCACCAACCCTTCCCCCACTCTCTCTACACCCACCCACCCTTCCCCACTCTCTCGATCCCCACCCATCCACCCATCTCCCACTCTCTCTACCCCACCCACCCACTCTACCTCCACTCACTCTATCAACTCACTTTATCCCTACCCACCCTACCTCAACTCTCTCTACCAAACCACCACTCTCTAGCTCACTACCCACCCTACCACCAATCTCTCTACCCACCACCACCCACTCTACCACCACTCTCTCTTTCCCCGCCCACCCTATCTCCACTCTCTCTACCCCACCCACCCACTCCACATACACTTTCTCTACCCCACCCACCCTACCTCTACTCTCTCTGCGATACAACCCCCACTTTCTCTAACCCCCACCCACACCACCTCCACTCTCACTCTCTACTCCCACTCGCCCACCCTACGTCAACCCTCACTACATCCATCCCCCACCCTACCTTCACTCTCTCTGCCCCAGACACCCTACCTCCATTCTCTCCCTACCTCCACTCTCTGTACTGTCATGCACACAACCTACCTCCACTCTGTATACACCCACCGACCTTACTCTCTCTACGCCTTCACTCTTCGCCACCCACCCTAACCCCACTCGCTTTACTCCCAAACCCCACTCTCTCTAACCCCACCAACCCTATCCCCACTCTCTCTACCTCCACCCACCCACCTACTACCACTCTCGCTAACCCACCCTACCCTCTTGCTCTCTACCGCTACCCACCGACCTTACCTCCACTCTCTCTACCTCAACCACCAACACTAACTCCACACTCTCTATTCCGACACTGTGTACCCCCACTCCCCCATGCTACCCCCACTCACCCACCTTACTCCCACCCTTCCCCACTCTTTCTACCCCACCCACCCAATCCCCACTCTCTCTACCCCAACCACCAACCCTTACCGCACTCTTTCTACCCCAGCCACCCTTCCCCCACTCTCTCTACACCCACCCTTCCCAATCCCACACTCTCTCTACCCCCACCCACCCACTCTAGCTCCACTCACTCTATCCACTCACTCTATCCCCACCCATCCTACCTCAACTCTCTCTACCACCTCCCACCCACCCTACCAACACTCTCTCACACCCCACCCACCCGGCATCCACTCTCTCTACCCCCAACCACCTACCCTACCTCCACTCTCTCTATGATTCAATCCCCTCTTTCTCTAAACCCACCCACAAAACCTCCACTCTTTTTCTCTATTCCAACCAACCCACCCTACGTCCGCCCTCACTACCTCCACCACCACCCTACCTTCACTCTCTCTACCCCAGCCACCATACCTCCACTCTCTCCATACCTCCACTCTCTCTACTGTCATGAACGCACCCTACCTCCACTCTCTATACCCTCACCAACTCTACTTCCACTCTCTCTACCCCCACCCACCTACGTCCACTCTCTACTCACAACCACCCACCCACCGTACCCCACCCTCTACTCCCACCTACCCTACTCCCACTCTTTACTCCATCCACCCACCTTACCACCAGATTCTCTACCGCCACCCACCCTACCCCAACTCACTCTATCCCACCCAAACTACCCACACTCTTTCTACCCCACCCACCACTCTCTATCCACCTTATACCCACTCTCTCTACACCAATCCACCCAACAATCTCAACATCCCACCCACCAACACCACCCCCATTCTCTATCCCATCATCCTTCCTCCCACACTGTCGCTTTCATAATTACCCTTTCACTCTCAACCTTTCCGGCTCATATTTCCTCTTACTCATCATCAATGACACCCTCTCTCAATCGTGTCCTCCCTTCCCCCATTCTCCTTCCTCATAATTCTCTTGCACACCTGTGCCCCTTATCGCACCCTACTTTGAAATGTTGCACTCTCCTTCTTGCACCCTAGTGCCTATAAATGCAAAATGCAAATTACAGCAGTAAACGTCAAAACTATTGGACTCATACTTTATGGCAATCGGGTGTTTATGTTCTGAACATTTTGTCTATGTGATAGGTTTGATATGACTTGGTTTTCATTGTGGTAATTTCCTGTTTCCTTTGCATTCTTTCCTATTGCGTCATTCAACCACAACAACTTGGTAATCTTTCATGAATTACTATGATGCTACATGTAAACTGGGTTCTCATCCGTGTTTTTCCTCTGTATTCCTCTATGTTTCCCATGTTTCATTTGTTCGCCCGTCTCTTAAAATATGCTCCCTACATATCTTCATCATCTTTTCTTGCCATGCACTCACATGCTTTATGCTTTTTTAATATCTTTGACAACCATTGTATTCCTTATATCTGTCACTCAGCCTTGCCTTGATAAAGACCCAGGAATGGTCGAAACACGTGTTATCATAGTTGATCCAGCGGATTCAAACTCTTTTGTTGCACTTTATGAACTATTTTGATTAAAACATAGATTGTAAACTTGATGGTACAGTTGTTCCTCTGTGACAGCAGAGCGATACCCAGGAACAAACCATCCGGTTTTCCTGTCACTACAGTAGGTTAGGAGTACCTACAGTTCCCAAGGGTTTGCAGCAGCTAACGTATTTTTTATTTTTTATTTATTTTTCTTTGAATTAGTCGCTCAGTTGACACACTAATCCAAGCGTTCTGTCACCCGGTATCCCCCCTCCTTGTTTTATTTTTTAACATCACGTTTGTTAGCCCGTCGGGCCCGGGCGCAGAGGAATTTGTGAGTTTTCATACCAACCTTTCAATATCACCCAGTTCCGCAAGTAAGTCCCATTGCTGGTGCCTGTTAATGCTGTCGTCCACATTTTCTTTCATCGAGCTCGCAAGTGGTCTACCAATCTAGCTTTGGTAACGCCACTGCTCAACCGGCTCTGTTGGTTTAGGGTTAGGTTATTATGCCCCACATGTCTCTTGTTGTCGAGCTGGCCATGGCTTTCAACATTAGGTCGCCTTGTTCGTGGTCTTGTAGGGACCTAAAGCTGTACAACCAAGATTTGTATTGCTGCTTCTTTATTTTAATTTACTGCAGTATGTCTCCGTCATTGTCATCTATAATCAGTTTTTTAAGCTCCTTTAGATCACTTATGAGTTGCCTTCTTCTTTCAACTAGACTTTTTCTATATTAATGTATTTAAGAGAGGGAGATTTATTCCTGTTTTGATGACGTTATATATTAGAGGCTCATACAAGGTATTAGTTGTCCCTCTATTCATTTGGTCAGTGTAGTTATTAGGTAGGGCTAGAACATCACCATTCCTGATCTTCAATCTGTAGCCTTCATGGTTTAATTCCAGCATTTGTGGTTCAAGGACCAGTTTCCCTATGCAGTTAACTGTCCATGTCACCCTCAATAAGTTATGGTCATTCGCACTTCGTAATAGTACCTCAAATCTTTTGACCTTGTCTAGGTAATTCCTAGAGATCCCGATGTAATCGATCATCGAGTGATGGAGCCCATTGGTCCAGGTGTTCTTTCCCAGGACATCTGTCATGCCTACACATCCAGAGGAGCACTCAAGTACTCGCACTAGGCCACACAACTCACCCAAGCATACACATTCTGTCACCCAGCACCTACATCAGGGACCTGTTCCTCCAGCCTGGGGTATGCACAAGGGGTACTGGAGAGGTCATTGTAATTTGTATCCTAAATGGCAACTCCCATTGCGTGCTTCCACATGGATAAGTGGGGGCATTTCCATGGCAACACAACGCAAGGGAAAGAGAAGGAAACGCTTGTTGTTACAGCAAATACGGGACGCAGCGTCTCAGACTTCGCCAAGCCCACTGGACTTCCACGCTTCCTTGTCAATGAACGACGGTACCCGACACGTGATGCACCCATCAGGATCACGTGACATGGGTCCGACCGCAAAGCAATACATCAGCTGTGATCCCGCCGTATTGTGCTTCTCAGCTGTTGCGTTTCAGCATTTGGCGTTTTGTACTCTTTGATCCTGCTTCTTGTGTATTTGGACTTCGGACTACGTTACTTGAACTTCTTTTTGCCTTACCCTTGACTGCCATGGACTTCTCACCTACGAACCTCTTCGCTCGACCTCGGATTGTTGCTCTGATTGCTTTGGATTCCCTTTTTGGCTTCAGGCGACTTGGAACCCGGACATTGCTTTCAGCTTTCTTGTTTCTGGAACCGCAAACTATGCTTCCTACGCTCAGTTCTGTTACGCTCTTCAGGTGCTTCTAGTGTGCTAAGGCAGCCTCAACATATACCTCCTGGTACTCTCGCTATCCTTTGCTGCTTTAACCCACTGAGGGAACAGGTATCTATCCTTGAGCATTCTACCACACTCCAGGTTGCCTCCCTGTAATTCAGTCAGCATTCCATCTCCTGGTAGGTACCCTCTATTTTTGTTATTACTGATCTATTGCACATAGCCTGTACTGTACTCACCTAACTTCTCCTACCCTTTCAGCAGCCATCCGGAGGACCTGGTGTTTCTGTTCCTGCCACCTGTGGCCCTAATCCTCGAACAGCGAGTTTACTCTGTCTCGCTGTTGGTTGCTTAGGGACGGAGGTATTTATACTCCCCACGATCCTCGGGTCTTGAGATACTGAGAAGCCTTTTATCGCCCGGAGTATGGATCCCTCCGCCGGGGACCCGGTGGCTGCTCCAGCACAAGCCATTACTGCCTTACGCTCTGATATGGCAACAGCCACAGCAGCAATCCACCAGCGCTTTGACACTATTCAGAGCAAGCCTCATACCTTGCCCGCAGATCCTGAGTTTGGGGACCCCACACCACAACCTAGCACTCTCCAGGTTGTCCCTAACGTCACAACGCAGTTCAGTTTACCCACTCCATTTCCTCTGGCTGCACCCAAGAAATGTCAGGGAGACCCTCAAAAATACTGTACCTTCCTAAACCAGTGCAAGCTGCACTTTTTGTGTAAACCCCAGACATTTCCAGATTCAACCACCAAGGCAACCTTCACATTGTCTCATTTGGGTGGTATTGCTGCCACCTGGGCCAATCCTTTGATAGGGGGTAACAGTCCTGCGCTGTATGACTTCAACCTTTTAGTTACAGAGATAACCAAGGTTTTTGATATAAGACACAAGGCGCAGTCTCGGGACCTGGAACTACTTAATCTATCCCAGGGCAAGGCTTCTCTCATAGAATACATTGGGCCTCTTTACGACTCAGGCGGTAAGGGTTTTACGGCGGCCTAAACAGCGCCGACCCTTACCGCCTGAGTACGAGGTCCCTTAGCGCCATGGCGGACTTAACACCTGCTTTTAGCAGGTGTTAAAATCCATGGCGCTAAGGGACCATGGAGTTAATTACGCCACCGTAATTTACGGTGGCGTAATTAACACCTTCCCCACTCCCATTATGCCCTATGGGGCAAAAATGGGAATGGGGAAGGGTAAATGGGGATTGGGGACTTACCGCCCCGCCAAGGTCGGAATGGGGCGGTAAGTCCGCCAACCACCATGGCGTAAACGTAGTTTACGCCATGGTGGTAAAGTCACGGCCCAGGCGGTAACTTACCGCCTGGGTCGTAATGAGGCCCATTACCCGTTACAACCAACTGGCTGTAGAAACTGCTTGGCACGAAAATAAGAAAGCCGCGGTTTTCTATAAAGGATTGAGTGATGCCATTAAAGATGCATTGGCCGTGGTCCCATCCCTGCCTGTTCAATAATATGAACTGGTTGACCTAGCTCTACAGGTCGATGCTTAATGGGCGGAAAGGATATCAGAGTCAGGCTTTGCTCCTGCCCAGTTCTCCCCGGTTGTTGAAACACATAGCAAACCCATGCAGATAGGGGGGGGTCCATATGTTAAACGGGATATGATATTGTGCCTCCTTATTGTATATATTGGCCTAAGCCCAGTCACTCTGCGAAGAAATCCGTGTTGCAAAGTTCTGATCTTAGATCGACTTAGCCGCCATTTTATGACTGTCCGCCATTTTGATTTCCGTTCCAAAGTAGTTCTGTGTTCTAAAATGGTGGACAGTGTTTCCCGCTTGTAACTTAGCCGTCCCAACCTTTGAATACAAGTTAATGTCTAAACTGTCCGTTGGCCGAATGTTTGGGTTGAGTAAAGAGACCTTGTCCCATGTGTGACTTATAGACTGAGGATTACCTGCGCTAACAAGTCCGATCCGCAGACATACATCAAATACAATGCTGTCTAAATAGTGAACGTGGACACTTGTTGAACTACATTGTATAGGACGTTTGTTAAGACTTAATGTTAAATCCGAAGATACACTGTTGCCATTGTGACTTGTTGATGTACAAACTGAAAATGATCCATATGCATATAGTTGGACAAACTAGAAGTGAACTCGGCACAAACCCTAGACCGAGAATTATTAACCTGTAGGGGGGGCTGGACATTATGATCAAAACTGTATAAAAAGTGTAAATGTTTAGACGTCCAGTACCTCTCACTTCTCACACCGAAAGGGCTGGTATTCGCTGTGATGTACTGAGGGCCAGATAGCTATCTGATACTTTGTTTCTTTGTAAACTGTACAGTTATAGAATAAAGATCTGTGAATCTTTATAAGCCCGTGTTTGGTGTATTTCCTTTTGGGGTAATCAGCCTCGATATTTCCTTTTGCTTTTACAGATGGCGCACGAATAGGGACCCTCAAGATTGAGGCCAGCTCGTTGAAGGTTGACGCGGCTATCGGACCGGGATCGGACGGTGTAAAAAGGGGGCCCCTTTCTTGGATGAGAAGCGACACCTCGCAGCGCTGCACGCCTCGATCCCTGGACGGTGAGCACACGGTCCGAGGCGGCATCTTGACGAGGGTCCATATATTGAGGCGGGCAGATTTGCTGTAATCACCAACCACGTGGGACCTTAGTTAGAACTTTGTAATCCAATCGGACCTCCTTAGGATTTGATCAGATGAGTCGTGACCCAATTCTTAAGTACCCTGATCATTTGTTTTGGCACATTACACTTGCAAGTGCAATTACTGACCAGGTAACACCAGTAGTCTGATATGCCTGGGAAATTGTCTGCCTGCTTCAGGGCATTATTCCACAGTGATAGACAATCTTTGGAATTTGGCCGACCGGCACCAATGGAAGGGTCGCCGGCATGTACTATGTACTGTAAGCACGGCATTGGTAGTATAGTGTTTAATGATATTTGGCACAGACAAACTAGACATGCTTCCGAACTTCAGTGGCCAATCAATGGTAGTTTTGAAATTCCTCGTATTGAATACTTAGAATCCATATTATTGAAGAAAAAGGCTAGACCTGCAGCATTCGATGTATTACAGAATTGGAAGAAAGAAGCTATGGAACAGCTTAAGAGTAGAGAAAAGCATGCGTGCCGTCATATGACAAACGCTGAAAAAGCGTTGTTATATGACCAGAATAAACAGTCTGAGTCAGTTAGGAATATGGATAGGGCGTTTTCACTTGGTATCCAGAATATGTACCCTTCTTAAGACTTTCATTTATCCGATGCGCTTATTGACAAACTTTCAAATGAACAAAGGCCTGGTGCTACTGTGCCACCTCTGTATGTTCCTCTTCCTGCTGTTTTGCCTCTTCCTGCTGTTATTCCTCCACCCGTAGCTCCTCCGGCTCCTCCTGCTCCTCCGATTGTTCCTCTTAATGTTCCTCTTCCTCCAGCTGTTGGTCATCCTCTTATCGTCGCTCCTCCACCTGCTCCTCCACCTTTGCCTGCTGTTACGGGTCCGGTGGGTTTGCCTGCCGCGCCAGTGATAGTACCTCTGTTTGCGAGTGTACAAAATTTGCCTACTCTCCCTCTTCCAAGTGGTTCTACACTGCTTGTAGTAGATCGGGGAGCGGGATCGAGGGTTGTAACTCGTAATACTGTGTCTTCAGAGAGAAAGCATGAATTGACTGCATGGGCTAAACCTTGCATGGAGAGGGGTGAACAAAAAGATGTTCTTGCCACACTCTGTAATTTAGACAATTTTCCTGAGAAAAACGTTTTTATTGAAAGATTAGGAATTCATTTATGTGTAATGTGGAACAGGCTAAATGATATAGATCTCCCACAAGGGTTAAGGGATCTGATTACTTTAACATTCTCTAGGGATACTGCGGAGAAAGTACAAGAGCATGTCAAGAGGGTTTTTGTGTATAGAAGGGAGCTGGAAAGGTTAAGGAATGAAGATATAGATGATGATAGTTTGGACGCTATATTTGAACAGAAATGGTTCTTTCCTTGTCGTAAGTCGATAAATGAGGAAACACGAATTTGTATGAAAGATCCGATTAGGTGGATCTCAGACACGTCGATAACTCCCGTTGAAGTATATGACACGTATAGTCAGTATACGCCAGAAATGCAGAGGAAAGTGATACAGGTAATGGTAGAGTACCTACAGGATGAATGCGTAAAAAGAAAGATTTGTTGTCCCGCACAGTTATTGGGTATTTATGAGGGCCTTTTCGTTTCACAATTCTTTGGCTGCTTTAGCGCTCAATCTAGCTCTGTTGCTTAGTAAGCGTTCGGAGTTGCCTACTTCTCAGTTGCCTATAAGAGAGATTCCTCTGACATTTGTCCCAAAAGTCAAGATTCCCACTCATCCTGCAACAGGTGCAGTTGCTCAAGATATTCCTGCACATTATGTGTCACAGTTCGTTCACGTCCCGTTCTCGAGACAGGAAGTGAACACCATTAAACAATCTATTCCCGATATTAGGAAGAATCCGATAGGGTTGTACAAAGAAATAGAGTCTGTCTTGCAGTCGTCAGTATTCACCTTAAGTAATATTGATTTGTTATATGCCGTACTCCTGCCTGTTGATTTATGGAAGCAGATTAGGACTGTAGATGATGTACCAGGGTTAGGAGACTCATGGGATAATATGGCTAGCCTCGATAGGGAAAGGCCAGCTGGTGAGAGACCACCACAGGTAATACTAACTTTGCCTGATAGAATAGTTACGAAATTGAAAACTATAATTCCTGAAAGAAGGATTATTTGGGACAAGCTTACTGCCTGTATCCAAGGGAAGTCTGAGGGTGGTACTGAGTTCTTTAATCGGTTCGAACAAGTATTTTCAGATTACAGTGGGCAAAATTTAAGCACAGAGTCTGGGAACGGCTATTTGTGGACACATTTGTGCGTGGATTGCTGCCTGACATCCAGTCACAAATTATGTCCTCAGAGAGCGCTTGGCGAGCAAAGTCTCAGTCAGAAGTACTGCATATGGCTCAGTACTATGAGAATCGTGTCAATAACGAAAAGGAAAGAGTTGAAAAGAGAAAAGGTGACTTAAAGACAAAAGTATTATTGCAGCAAATTGTTAGAGGCCGTAGAGGAGGTAATTCGCAATTTAGGGGTCAGTACGTTCCACAGGAAAATGTGCCATTGGGACCTGTAAACATAAACAAGTGTGCTTATTGCAGACAGGAGGATCATTGGCGTGTACAATGTCCGATCCTCCAGCAGAGGTCGAATAACACATTTGAAATATGAGTAGACGATCCAGAGGCCGCCTAGGTTCAGGGGGTCCTGGTAGTAGAAGTGAGTTTTCACAGGATTCACAACAAGCTTTTTCATAGGACAATCAGGCACCAAGTTTGGATAACAGAAACATTTTTGATCATCCTTCTGCCGCTTACCTTGCTGAAGAACTTCCTTTCGACGACATTCTGTTTTATTAGGATTGCCCGAAGCAGGGTTTGGAACCAACGACTATTACCATTAATCAGAAAGGTCCCTACGTTGAGATGATAGTGGGAAATAGGAAATATCTATTCTTGATAGATGCAGGGGCACAGAAGTGTTCCATTGACTATTCATGGGTTCCAAACATTCCACTGTCAGGGCAAACCAATGTTTCTGTAGGGTTTTCTGGCACACCAGTTGTCTGTCCGGTTTCTTCGCCGGTACCTATTTCTTTGGGTCCATATACGGACCACTGCCCATTCCTCTTGACCATGAATTGTGGAGAGAATTTGTTGGGGTTGAATCTGTTGAAGAAATTAAATGCGGTAATTCATTGTTCTTCTTATGGAGTGCGTTTGACGATTTCACCACAACAACTTTCTGTCTCTCAATTCTTAACCAGACCTTTGCCGCCGGAATTAAGTGATGTTCCGGGGTGTTTGTGGGCAATTGACGATAATGATGTCAGTGTTTTGCTTATTGAGCCCGTTAAGATTATTTTGAAACATGGCGTGAAGTTGGCACATATTCCCCAGTATAAGATTTCGGTCGATGGTGAGCAAGCTTTGAAAAGCATAGTCTCCGATTTTGTGCATCGAGGGGTGATGGAGGAAATTGCAGGTAGTTTGTGTAATAGTCCAATTTTGCCCGTGTACAAGAAAGGCGATAATGCAATTCCCTTTCATTTCATTATTGATTTACTTGCTATCAATAAGATTGTTGCTCCACAATTTCCCATTGTGCCTGATGTAACGACAATATTAACCATGATTCCGGCTTCAGCTACACACTTTAGTGTTGTGGATCTAAAGAACGCCTTCTTAAGTATCCCTATACATAAGGACAGTAGATACTTGTTCGCGTTCACCTTAGGGGGATGTTCGTTTACCTTTACATGTGCAACGCAATGTCAATCTGGAAAAATGAATACCCTTCATTTGGATGATAGACGTATCTTGATGGCCGAAGGCCAACCGTCTTATGCACAGAATTATAGAAATACAGACTGCTATGCTTGACCAACAAGCGGCCATTTTAAACGTAGCAAGAATCACCATTTGGTTGTTAACCATTGCTTATTGCTTTCTGTCTAAACTGCTTTGCAGCTTGCAATTCTTGCGAATTCTGTTCAACTGTTAACATTGTTGTCTGAATATGAAAGGGCAAGGCCGGGGGACTAAGGAGTTTGTTGAAACTCCTCATGAGCCGCCCAGAAAGGAATGCCCATGCTTCCTCTCTGTAGCCTTGAGGGAGAGCTGCAGGGCATTTAATCATTTCACAGCTGCCAGCCAGTCTCGTACTGTGATAGAATATGTTAGAATAAAGCAGCTAAAGGCTTGAATTATGTTCTTCTTATGGCCCCCCCTCACAAAACCCTTTAGAGCGTGTCGGCTCCCAGGACACGAATAGCACCTCATAGATAGCAAAGCTTGGAATGTGACTCTTCCCCCGTGTGCAGCTTGCTTCCAAGAACAGAAGCACTGTGTTTGTTCAACAACTATTGATGCCTCCGCACTTTCTAAATTGCACATTGTTACTAGAATAGACAACTAAAGTGTCATAATTGTCATACTCGTCGGAAATGTCCATCACCATCCCGAGTTCAAAGAAACTCAATAAAAGGGGGGTGTTAAACATGACATAGCTGATTGTATGATATGCATTTTGTATATATGTAACTGATGTACGTAATTTGCTCTCTTGCGTCCCTCGAAGTCTAGAGAATACACGTCGTGGGGCGTCAGACCACAGTTGGCCAATTGGGACTATTTTGCTTGTAATAAACCCTAGCATTGGGAATTTGAACCTGGTGTCTGGCGCATCCTTTCGTGTATGGTTATTGCCTTGTTTCCATATCGCGAGAGACCCCTAAGGGCCCCTTTCAAGATGGCGCCTGAATAGGGACCCTCCCCCACTTGCCCCATCGTATACGTTGTAACGGAGTAAAGGCGGAGAGCGGCGAGGACGGGACGATCGAGCCGGGATCAAGAGGTGCACGGGGCACCCTGTAGAAGTGAAGAGAGATTCCTTCCGCAGATCTGCACACATCTGATCCCTTATCAACGTACCGGGCCAGAGGGCAAAGGAGGCGAGGGTCCCGAAACGAGGCAGAAGCCAGGGAAGCGCAGACACGACGTTGGGAGAGGTTGCGTCACAGGCGACTTGTTTCATCAGGTGAGTCATTCCCCAATTCAAACGAAACCCTGATTATTGGTAGAGGGTTGATTTTGCAAATTCAAACATCCAGAGTAAGGTTGATTAACCAAGGGGAAGGTTAAAAACATGCCTGGAGTACTGTCCACTTTAGCGGGGCTTTTCCGCTGCGGTAGACAGTCCTTGGAAAAGGGCCAAAGTGCACCGCCTGGGGGAACGCCGGCTTATGACATGTATGCAAAATATGGTGTGGTTGCGATAATGTTTTGTGAAATTTGGCATAGGCAAACTAGAAAGCAACAGGACCATCAATGGCCGATTGATGGTAGCTCTGAGATTGCGAGCATAGATAACCTAGAAAGGGTGTTGATAAGGGAAAAAGCGCGACCCGCAGCTTTTGAGACTATCAAAGATTGGAGGAGGGAAGCAATGCGCCGACTTAGGAGTAGAGAGAAGCATGTGCGTAGGCACAAATCGAAGCTTGAGGTAGCAGAAGAAAAGGAGGAGGAGGAGTGGACGGCAAGTCTAAGACGGGAAGGGAGACGTGAGCAAATGAACATAGAAGGAATATACCCGCAGCGGGAACTACACATAGCAGACGAATTAATGGAACATTTGCTAACCCATACGGGTCAAGGCCCAAAACCAGGATCGAAACCAAACAAGCCAGTAGTGACTGCGCAGGCCCAACCAGTAGCTCTCATACCCCCTCCCGCAGCCCAAGCACTTCCCCTCACGCAAGCATTAACCCACGCCCCACCCACAGCTCGAGCCATCCCACAAGCGCGGACCGCATACGCGCAATTTCCCAGCACCCAGGAAGGCCCTTCACAGATACCACCTGTGTCACTTGTCCCATCCGCACCTCCCACTCCAGAGACAGATTCAGCACCATCCGCCCCTCCCAAAGTCGAAATTGAGACCGGGGAGGCGAGAGCGGGGCTGAAGGAACAGGATTTGGACAGGTAACTCGCAGCGCGATCAGCAAAGAAAGAAAGATTGAATTACAGCAAGAGGCAGAAATGTACATAGAAGGAAATGATGGGACGGCAGCATTGGCCTCATTATATGGGTACCGAAGAAGCAACTAGAGACAGGTAGTGTTGGAATACATGGGGAAATTTTGGGTGGGAGAATGGAAAAAGTTACTTGAGAAATTACCGCCACAACGATTGTTAGATTTGAACCAATTAGCATGTTGTAGAATAAAAGATGAAGAAGTAAAGGAACATGTGAATGGACTTTTTGATCTTAAAAATGAGTTGGATAATGAGTATGCTGAAATATTTGCTGCACCTGGATACAGGGGTTGGGATATTGGAAGAGATGGGAGAGGGACGGTAGAACCATACATACAGCAGAGACATTCAATGTCATCTGTACAGAGGGGGCGACAAGCTGAAAGTATGTATACGGGAAGCGATAAAGTGGATGTCGAATCCTAGTATCCCAACAATGGTCATGCATAACATATTTGACGAATATTCCATGCCAATGAAAAGAAAGGTACTGCAATCGATGGCTGAGCATTTAATAGACAAGGATATAAAAAACAATAAGGCTAGCCCACCTGAGATACTAGCGGTATACAAGAGAGCATTCGAGCGAAGTACAGGAGAAACAGGCCTATCACTGGACTTAGGAATACTATTGAACCTAAGAGAAGGGGGAGGGATCGTGAGTGGGGCATTTCCAATGAGAGAGGTTCCGCCCACGTTTGTACCAAAAGAAGAGGTCCCTGCGACGGGAACAGTAGGAGCGCAGGTAACACCAGCCCATTTCACCACCTAGTATGTGCATGTCCCCTTTTCCAGGCAAGAGGTGAATACTATAAAACAGACGATTCCCGATATAAGAAAGAATCCAGCAGGTTTCTACAAGGAAGTAGAGTAAACCCTGAGATCAGCAGTGCTTACTATGAGCGATATAGATTTGATTTTCCCAGTCATTTTGCCAGCAGATATATGGAAACAGATAAGGACGGTAGATGACGTGGGGGCTTTTGGCGCCACATGGGCGGAGTTACTATTGGAGGACAAAAATAAAAAAGTAGGGGAAAATCCGGGAACCCGCATGGCAGATCTACCAGAACGGATAATGCGGAGATTGAGGGAAATAATTCCAGAAAAAAGGATTCAGTGGGACAAATTAACTACATGTGTACAGGGCAAGGATGAGCCAGTAACGGATTATTTCAATAGATTTGAAGGAGTATTCACAGACTTCAGTGGGCAGGATGTGAGGACAGAGTCGGGGAAAAGGCTATTTGTTGATAAATATGTGAGGGGACTAATATTACCAATTCAAGATATGTTAATGGCGGCGGAAAGTTCCTGGGCAGCAAAACCGCTGAGTGAGATATTACACATAGCCCAATATTACGAGAACAGGATAAATGTGGCGAAAGAAAGAGAGATGAAGGATAGAGTAAATTTAAAAACGAGGGTGTTACTGCAGCAGGTAATTGGATACAATAGAGGTAGAGGAAATGCACAAGGCAGGGGAAATTTGAATAATATGCACGGGGTGTCATTGGGATTAAATCAATGTGGGTACTGTAAAGAGGAAGGACACTGGCGAGCGCAATGCCCGCACCTACAGAATAGAGGTGGGTTTGGCCAGAGAAGGCCTCATAGAGGACATCAGGGGTCAAATGGCCCAAGCAGAAATAGCATGTAGCAGCAGCAGGGATATACCAATGGAGGTAATCAAAACCAATCATATGGTCAAAACCAAGCTCAACAGAACCAGGCATTGAACCAAAGTGTTCCGAACCAAAATCAGGGCGGGCAGGGCCAACAGAGAAATGATCAGAGTGGAGGACACCGAGGGCGAAATGGGAATATTTTTGATACACAGCCAAACACGTATTATAGTAGCAGCGGTGACTACACATCGTACGATGTGTTATTTTCACAATAGGACAGCCCACGGCAGGGGTCGGAACCAGTGTCTATTCCCGTGAATCAGAGAGGACCCTACGTAGAAATGAGAGTCGGGAATAAGGAGCACCATTTCCTTGTAGATACAGGGGCACAAAAGTGTTCGATAGACCACCACTTGGTTCCGGAGATCCCACTGTCGGGGCAAAAGAATGTTTCTGTAGGGTTCGCAGGTACACCAGTAATTAACCCCATGTCCGAAGCTGTCCCAATTCCAATAGGACCATTTACGGAACAGTGTCCATTTCTTCTGACAGAAAATTGTGGGGAGAACTTGCTAGGATTAAACTTGTTGAGAAAATTGGACGCAGTTATACATTATACGGCAGATGGGGTGCTCTTCATGATTTGGCCTCACGATGCACCGGTGACGGAATTTATGTCAAAAGCGTTGCCAGAAGAGCTAAGTAGAGTACCAACCTGTCTATGGGCAATGCATGATAACGATGTAGGATGCTTGAAAATAGAGCCAGCAAAAATAACTTTGAAAGAAGGTGTTACATTACCACAAATTCCCCAGTATAAAATTTCTGTTGAAGGTGAGAAGGGATTAAAGAGTATTGTTACTGATCTGGTGAGATTGGGGGTGGTTGCAGAAATTGCAGGTAGCACGTGCAACAGCCCGATTCTTCCAGTTTACAAGAAAGGAGGCAATGAAGTACCATATCGTTTCATAATTGATCTGCGTGCATTGAACAAAGTGGTAGACCCACAATTCCCTTTGGTCCCAGATGTCACAACAATACTGACAATGATACTGGCCACTGCAGAATACTTTAGTGTAGTTGATTTGAAGAACGCGTCCATTCCAGTGGATAAAAGCAGTAGATATCTGTTCGCGTTCACTCTAGGAGGTCAATCATTCACATTCACACGCATTCCACAAGGATACACAGAAAGCCCAAGTATTTACAGCAGAGCGCTAAAAAAGCAGCTAGACATGCTAGAATTAGCTGAAGGTTGCGTACTCTTGCAGTACATAGATGACTTGTTACTAGCTGCTGACACAAAAGAGATCTGCAAAGAAAGTACTATATTACTATTGACACACCTAGCGACCCATGGTCAAAAGGCAAGTTTGAAGAAATTCCAGTATAATCAAAAGGAGGTGTCTTATTTGGGTTACCTACTTTTGAAAGAAGGGAGGAGATTAACAACAGAACGCATAGAAAGTATTTCTAGTATGCCTATTCCAAAAACTCAAAAGGGAGTGAGAGCTGTAATAGGCATGGCCTCTTATTTTCGGCAGTGGATCAGTAATTTTGCGTTGATTGTGAAGCCGATGATAAAATTAACTAAAAAGGATGCATTGATGCCTTTACAGTGGGATGAGGAATGTCAGAAAGCGTTTGAGCAGTTGAAAGCTGCATTGTGTGCTGCGCCAGTTTTAGGCACTCCTAACTATAAAAAGATCTTTAGACTATTTGTGAGCGAGAGTGAAGGATGTGCATTGGCGGTTTTGACACAGGAACAAGGTGGAAGAAATAGGCCGTGCGGCTATTATTCTTCCGCGCTGGACCCTGTAGCGCGCGCACTACCACAATGTTTGTGATCTGTTGCAGCGGCTGCTGCATCAGTGAAACAAACGGAAGGAATGGTATTGGGGCATACTTTAATTCTGATGGTGCCACATGCCATAGCCGTTCTATTAAACAGAACACAGACGCAACACCTCACCTCTGCTAGACTAACAGGATATGAGCTCATCTGCTTTGCACCCCACATCCAAATTATGAGGTGTAGCGCATTGAATCCTGCAGAATTAATGCCACTGCCCATAGCAGAAATTGGTGACAACGAATCACCACCCCATGATTGTTTAATGGTCACTGAAGAAGAAACAAAGGGAAGAGTTGACTTGAGCGACAGCCCACAGAAAGAGCCAGATGGGGAGTTGTTTTGTGACGGCTCTTGTTTAAAATTACCTGATGGCACATCAACGGCCGCATATGCAATTATGTCAGGCTGAGAGGTCCTGTGTCCGCGGAAGCTGCTGAACCCCCGACAATCCGCCTGAAATGTAATTCCCAGAACTAGATATTAATTCAGCTCTGCAAACTACACCCCAAAGGGAGACGGGGAAGTGGATAACATAACAACACCAGGCTGGCTGCGTCAAGGCTAACCAAAGCTGAACCTGCAGAGTATACAAGAAAAGCAGATACAAATCCTTTTATTACTTACTTAACCTTTAGAGTTGGAAAGACTTTTAATCCTTAACTAATAAGTAAGAATCATACCTGGTTCTTCTCTTTAAATTTCTT
This sequence comes from Ambystoma mexicanum, assembly GCF_040938575.1. Lineage (NCBI taxonomy): Eukaryota > Metazoa > Chordata > Amphibia > Caudata > Ambystomatidae > Ambystoma > Ambystoma mexicanum. The sequence goes on from NC_090933.1 coordinate 711,224,315, forward strand.
AGAGAAGCTTGTAAAGAAGCTGAAAATCTCTCTTACTTGAGTCTCTTGAAATTCACAGCAACTTTTTATTTTGGGCAAACCTGGAAAGTTTTGCTCTTTGCCTTTTTCCAAAGTTAACCAATTGTCCAGTTAAATTGTCTTTAATATTTTCTTTCTTTTTCTTTCAAACTTTTCTTTAGATTCCAAAACCTTTTTACAATTCAATAGAGTTTGAGAATCCTTGAAGAAACACGTGCAAAAGCACACGCGCAGATGATCTCAATGCTGAAGATTTGCACGTTGAAAACTTCCCGTGCTGAAGAACACGCGCACTGTAAGAAAAGTCCACGCGCAGAAAACACACGCGCTTGTAAACACACGCGAGGCAGAATTCACGCCCAAACGGATTCTCATGCAGAAAACACATGCGCTAGTATTCACACGCGCTGTTGTACTCCCGCACCTATTCACACGCGCCTTATAACCCTCGCGCCAAAAAGTTCACACGCGGACTGAATCTCGCGTAAGAAAGCACACGTGCTGGAAATCACATGCGCTATTGAGTTCTCGTGTAGAAGCACACGCGCTTGAAATCAAACGTGCAAAAGAGTTCACACGCGGTCGGATTCTCACGTTAAAAAGCACACGTGCTGGTAATGACATGCGCAATTGAGTTCTCGCGCAGAAGCACACGCGCTTGAAAACACACGCGCAATAGAGTTCTCACGCGTTGAACAGATTCTCACGTTAAGAAGCACACGCGCTGGTAATCACACGTGCAATTGAGTTCTCGCGCAGAAGCACACGCGCTTGAAAACACACGCGCAATAGAGTTCTCATGCGGTGAACAGATTCTCGCGCTAGGAAGCACACGCGCTGGAACTCACACGCGCAAAGGTTCAACGGTTAGTTTCAGATTACACGTAGTACGTGTCTAACAAATAGCGTTCACCCGTTAACCTCACACTTACTTTCAAGCGCACTCAAACAGTTCAAAATATAAATTCAAAGAAAACATTTTACGAGTTCTCACTTAAATGTCTTTAAGATAAACAGAGCCGCAGTCTAACAATCTCTAAACAAAGTCACTTATCTCCAGAACGATTTCCTAAAGATCTTCAGAGTTTCCTGTCTTCAAATCGCATTCCTGACAGCTGAGAACTTCTCCTGAAACCCCCAAGAAAGTAGCCGCTCAACTGCTAGCGCCTGAAGGATAAAATCCACCAGGCCCAAGTCTTAAGCAGGAGCAGCCACTACACACGTCCTATCAGCTGGGGCTTAGATGATGAAAGGCAAAGAGTGACAGTTTAGAATGTTCATTGTTGTTCTGCAGTGTTTTCTAACCAATCAGAGCTGTCACTGTGAAACTCCATTTTGCCTTGGGTCAGAACCAGGATTCTGAATCATGAAGTTAAGGCCAAACCAACTACAATAGAAAACTTCCCACCCACACAAGGCTAATCTAAAAAAGGATAATAAAAGAGAAATAAAGGGAAAGAAACTTGAATAAGGGAAAATAGCCTGAATAGGGGAAGGAAACCTGACAGTACCTCCCTCCTAATGCCCAGTCCCTGGGCCTACCTTATGTGGATATATAGCATGAAACTTAGCAACTAAACTGGGAGCATGTACATCAACTGAATCTTCCCAAGATCGTTCTTCAGGTCCATATCCCTCCCAATCAATTAAATACTGTAACCTTCCCCTCACTCTCCTGGAATCCAAAATTTGTTTAACCACAAATTCCTCAGATGAATCCTCCAAAATCACAGGGGAAGGTGGTGTTCTAAATCTAGTTCCTGAACAAACTGGTTTTAAAAGGCTAACATGGAAAGTAGGATGTACCTTCAAATGCTTGGGTAATTTCAATCGTACTGCCACAGGGTTGATGATTCTCTCTACCTCAAATGGGCCTACAAATCGTGGACTGAATTTATTCTTCCCCTTAATTTTTAGGTACCGGGTAGAAAGCCAAACTAAGTCTCCCACCTTATATTCAGGACCAGCCTTCCTTCTCAAATCAGCACACCTTTATATTTCAACTTATTTTCTCCCAGCACCTTTTTTGCTCTATACAAGTTATTCTTCATTACCAGCAAACAATCTTCCTCTCTAGGATTCCCGGAATCCTCCAACACCTCAAAACTCATAAAGCAAGGATGAAACCCACGACCCAAAAAGAAAGGGGACATAGAAGTAGCATCTTTAACACAATTGTTGTAAGAGAATTCTGCCAACCGTACCAAATCCACCCATTCCTCTCCAGCTCGTAAGTAACACCTTAGAAATTTCTCCAATTCCTGATTTACTCTCTCCACTTGTCCATTAGTCTCCGGATGATACCCAGAAGTTAAACTAACGTCTACCCCAAGTTTCCTACAGAAGGCCCTCCAAAATTTTGAAATAAATTGAGATCCCCTATCAGAGATAACTTGACTTGGGAGTCCATGTAGTCTAACCACACCTTGCAAGAAATTATGAGCCAGTTTTTCCACGGTAACCTCTCCCTCCATTGGTAAAAAATGCGCTTCTTTAGTAAGAAGATCCACCACAACAAGAATGGTAGTACAACCCTTATCTTGAGGGAGATCAACAATGAAATCCATAGAAATGTGTGCCAAGGACGAGGAGGAACAGGTAACGGCTCCAATAAACCATGCGGCTTCCCAACTTGACTTTTTGCTTGTGCACAGACTACACATGTTTTAACAAAGTTCAATGTGTCTTGGCAAATTTCTTCCCACCAAAAGTTCCTTCGAACCAATTCCAGAGTTTTTCTGAAACCAGGATGTCCTGATAAAATGGATTCATGACAATTTCTCAAAACCTTTTCTCTTAACTCTTCAGTAGGTAAATAAAGCTTGTTATCAAAAAATGGTAGACCGTCTTTCAAACTTCTGGCTGGATCCAGTCTCACCCACTCCTCCATCTTCTGCAAGGACATATTGTGGCAAACTTCGTTCACAAAATCCATTCCTTTAATGGCTCCGGCTAACAAAAAACATTTTGGAGCAATTAGAAGTTCTGGCTCCAGAACCTCTCTCTCCTCACTACCAGGAAATTGGCGGGATAAGGCATCAGCCTTTTTGTTCAGATTTCCGGGTTTAAAGGTCACAACGAAATCATAATCGGCAAAGAATAAGGACCAACGAAGTTGTCGTGGAGACAAAGTTCTTGCAGATTTTAAAAACAATACATTTCGATGATCAGTAAGAACCGTTACCGTATGTCTTGCCCCTTTCAGAAAATGCCTCCATTCTTCAAAAGCGGACTTTATTGCTAACAGTTCACGATCTGCAATTGTATAGTTCACTTCAGCAGCAGAAAACTTCCTAGAAAAGAATGCAACTGGATGTAGCTGACCAGTAGTTTCATGCCTTTGAGAAAGCACCGCCCCGAACGCTAAATTTGAAGCTTCCGCCTCCACAAAAAAAGGTTTAGAGAGATCAGGATGAGTTAGAATCGGACTAGAAGTTAATTTTTCTTTTAACTCTTGAAAAGCTTTTTCTGCTTCAAGGTCCCAGTCAAATTTCACTCCTTTTTTCAAAAGTCTCGTTATAGGAGCAACCAGCCGAGAAAAAACTTCGATAAATCTCCTATAAAAATTGGCAAACCCTAAAAAACTTTGTATTTCCTTAACCTTAGTAGGAGTGGTCCATTCAAGAACTGCTTGAACCTTTTTAGGATTCATTTCAAAACCCTTAGGTGAAATTATTAAACCTAAAAACTCCACAGAATCTGTATGGAATTGACTTTTTTCCAATTTGGCAAACAAATGGTTTTCTCGCAACTTTTGTAAGACTAAGCGAACATGTTTCTGATGTTGATCCAGGTCAGAAGAGAAAATCAAAATGTCATTGATATACACGACAACAAAAATATCCAGGAATTCTCTAAAAACCTTGTCAATAAAAAATTGGAAAGCCGCTGGAGCATTGCATAAACCGAATGGCATAACTTGGTATTCATACAGCCCAAACCTGGTCTTAAACGCTGTCTTCCATTCGTCCCCTTCCTGCACACGCACAAGATTGTAAGCTCCTCTCAAATCTAATTTAGAGAAAATATTTGCTCCTTGTATTTGATTAAGCATTTCCGAGATGAGAGGAAGAGGATACCGGTTCTTAACAGTGACTCTGTTAACTGCTCGATAATCTATGCAAGTTCCATCCGGTTTTGGTACAAAAAATAAAGGAGAGGCCGCCGGCGACTTAGAGTGACGAATAAACCCTTTGGCCAAGTTTTCCGTTAAATATTCTTTTAAATAATCATTCTCTTTCTCTGTAAGAGCATATACTCTACTACTAGGCAAAATTGTTCCTGGCTCCAGCTCAATTTTACAATCAGAGGGCCTATGGGGTGGTAATTCTCCTGCCACTTTCTCATCAAATACGTCCCAAAAATCTTGGTAACACTGGGGAAGTTGACCCACTACAGCTCCCACATCATGACATCCAATTCCAGTCTCAGCCAGAAAGCTAGACACTGAATTACTTGGTTTGACATCTTCCCCAAAGAGACTTCCTGAAAAGCAATTATCTTTACAGAAATTTGACTGCATGTTAATTGTCTTAGCACTCCAATCAATCAAAGGATTATGGAGAGTAAGCCAAGGCATACCCAAAATAACTTTTAACAAAGGAGCATCAATTAACTCGAACGAAATTATCTCTCTGTGACCTCCTGTTAACTCCAAAATTAATGAACCAGTTCTGTGAGTAATGGGACCAGAAGATAGAGACGTACCATCAACAGCCCTAACTTGCTCTACAACCTCTTTCTGAAGAATTGGAATTCCCAAAGATTTTGCCAGACCCCAATCCATGAAATTCCCGGTGGCACCTGAGTCAACCATAACGAGACCATTTCCCTTACACTCCAACTTAAGGAATAAGGATACATTTACGGTTATATGGGGAACAGCTGTCTGCACAGTATTGGCGATCTGTTGTACCTTGCCCGCTGAAGTAGAAGTCTTCTTGGGAGTGTAAGGACGATTCCCTAAAAAGTGCCCACCTCTTCCACAATATAAACACAGATTGTTATCTCTCCTTCTAGCCCTTTCATCCATAGTTAAAGGACCTCGGACCCTGGGAGGTGGATTATTCCCTTTGGATCTACTCTCTACTTTAGATCTATCCACTTTAACTAGAGACTTTATGTCACTCTGACTTTGTCCCCTCTCTGCCTTCCTTTCACTCAAACGAAAGTCTAATTGAATAACCAAATCAATCAGAGCTTCACAAGTAGAAGGGCGCTCAACCACTCCTGACAATGCATCCTTTAACTCATCTCTAAGGCCCCGATAAAACAACGAGGCCTGTTTATCCTCGGGCCACCTCCTTTCTAACACAAGGGACTTAAATTGTGTTATTTAAGCGATCAAATCTCTATTACCTTGTTTTAGTTCTAAAAGTTCACCATCCACTTCCAGAGATAACTGTCTTCTATCAAACATCTTTCAGAATATCTCTAAAAAACTGGTGTAATTTCCTAGAACCGTACTCTTTTTACTCACCAACAACCCAGCCCAAGCAGATGCCTCCCCAGAAAGATAGGACAACATAAAAGTTATCTTAGATGCATCCGTGGGAAAGATCTCTGGTCTACTCATAAAATGTAATTCACATTGCGTCAAAAACACCCTAAACCTCTTGGGGTCCCCATGATAACGTTCTGGAGGCGCCAAAGGAACTGGCATAATTAAACTCCTTACTCCTTCAGCCACTGGAGGGGCCCGTTGTATTTGTGGTAATAAATCTCCACCTTCCCTTTCTATCTCAGGTGGAGAACCAGCACCCCTTGAAACCTCATCCTCTCTCCTCTCTCCCCTCTGTTGAATTTGTATTACTTTAACACTCAAGTCATTCAACTTTTGACTAAGTAAAGCATTTTCATCACGGGATATTTTCAACTCCTCCCGTAACTCCCTGATCAAAGATCCTAACGCCTCCATGGATTCGTGGGGGTTCATGACAGCTCAGGCGGACTAAATTATTGGCCTTTCATTCTGTCAGGCTGAGAGGTCCTGTGTCCGCGGAAGCTGCTGAACCCCCGACAATCCCCCTGAAATGTAATTCCCAGAACTAGATATTAATTCAGCTCTGCAAACTACACCCCAAAGGGAAAGGGGGAAGTGGATAACATAACAACACCAGGCTGACTGCGTCAAGGCTAACCAAAGCTGAACCTGCAGAGGATACAAGAAAAGCAGATACAAATCCTTTTATTACTTACTTAACCTTTAGAGTTGGAAAGACTTTAAATCCTTAACTAATAAGTAAGAATCATAACTGGTTCTTCTCTTTAAATTTCTTAGAGAAGCTTGTAAAGAAGTTGAAAATCTCTCTTACTTGAGTCTCTTGAAATTCACAGCAACTTCTTATTTTGGGCAAACCTGGAAGGTTTTGCTCTTTGCCTTTTTCCAAAGTTAACTAATTGTCCAGTTAAATTGTCTTTAATATTTTCTTTCTTTTTCTTTCAAACTTTTCTTTAGTTTCCAAAACCTTTTTACAATTCAATAGAGTTTGAGAATTCTTGAAGAAACACGTGCAAAAGCACACGCGCAGATGTTCTCAATGCTGAAGATTCGCACGTTGAAAACTTCCCGCGCTGAAGAACACGCGCACTGTAAGAAAAGTCCACGCGCAGAAAACACAAGCGCTTGTAAACACACGCGAAGCAGAAATCACGCGCAAACGGATTCTCGCGCAGAAAACACACGCGCTAGTATTCACACGCGCTGTTGAACTCCCGTGCCTATTCACATGCGCCTTATAACCCTCGTGCCAAAAAGTTTACACACGGACTGAATCTCGCGTAAGAAAGCACACGCGCTGGAAATCACACGCGCTATTGAGTTCTCGCATAGAAGCACACGCGCTTGAAATCAAACGTGCAACAGAGTTCACGTGCGGTCGGATTCTCACGTTAAAAAGCACACGTGCTGGTAATCACACGCGCAATTGAGTTCTCACGCAGAAGCACACGCGCTTGAAAACACGCGCGCAATAGAGTTCTCACACGGCGAACAGATTCTCACGTTAAAAAGCACACGCGCTGGTAATCACACGCGCAATTGAGTTCTCGCGCAGAAGCACACGCGCTTGAAAACACACGCGCAATAGCGTTCTCACGCGGCGAACAGATTCTCGCGCTAGGAAGCACACGCGCTGGAACTCACACGCGCAAAGGTTCAATGGTTAGTTTCAGATTACACGTAGTACGTGTTTAACAAATAGCATTCACCCGTTAACCTCGCGCTTACTTTCAAGCGCACTCAAACAGTTCAAAATATAAATTCAAAGAAAACATTTTACGAGTTCTCACTTAAATGTCTTTAAGATAAACAGAGCGGCAGTCTAACAATCTCTAAACAAAGTCACTTATCTCCAGAACGATTTCCTAAAGATCTTCAGAGTTTCCTGTCTTCAAATCGCATTCCTGACAGCTGAGAACTTCTCCTGAAATCCCCAAGAAAGTAGCCGCTCAACTGCCAGCGCCTGAAGGATAAAATCCACCAGTCCCAAGTCTTAAGCAGGAGCAGCCACTACACGTCCTCTCAGCTGGGGCTTAGATGATGAAAAGCAAAGAGTGACAGTTTAGAATGTTCATTGTTGTTCTGCAGTGTTTTCTAACCAATCAGAGCTGTCACTGTGAAACTCCATTTTGCCTTGGGTCAGAACCAGGATTCTGAATCAGGAAGTTAAGGCCAAACCAACTACATTAGAAAACTTCCCACCCACACAAGGCTAATCTAAAAAAGGATAATAAAAGAGAAATAAAGGGAAAAAAAACTTGAATAAGGGAAAATAGCCTGAATAGGGGAAGGAAACCTGAAAAATTACTACCCTAGAGAGTGTTGTAGAAAGCAGAAGAATCCCCTACAATTCGGCACAAGCCGCAGAAATAATAGCACTGACCCGAGCATGTGAACTCTCTGAGAATTTAAACGTGAATATTTATACTGACAGCCAGTACGCCTTTGGCGTAGTTGATAACTTTGGCCGACTCTGGGCTGAGAGGGGCTTCTTGACATCACATGGGGCCAGGATTCAGCATGGCCCTTTGATTGTACGAATGTTGTCTGCACTAACGTTTCCAAAGCGCTTAGCTATAGTAAAATGCGAGCTGCATAAAAAAGTAACATGCAAAGTGGGAGAGGGAAACGCATTTGCAGACAGGATTGCGAAACAAACAGCCACTGATTTGAGTACTAGAATGATGACAGTACAAACAGAGGAAGTACCTTGTATGATAGAGAATGGAGTTGCCACAGTCAAAGAAATGCAGGCTGAGGCCACGACTGAAGAGATTCAGGGGTGGGCTGAGGTATCTGCTGAGTTAGATTTGGAAGGATGTTGGGTGGACAAAGAGACCAAGAACTGGATGTTGCCAAATTGTTACGTAACCGCAATGGTCACAATGGCGCATAGCCCTACCCACATTTGCGCAAAGAAAATGGTACAGCATTTGTCCACAGTATGGAAAAATTAGCACATAAAAAAGAATGCAGAAAGGCTAGTGCAGAATTGTATTACATGCCTGCAACACAATGTAGGGAAGGGAACCGTGACTCCAGTAGGTAGTTTTGGCCCACCCTCTATGCCATTCGAGGTGATCCATTTTGATTTCATAGAAATGAAAAGGTGCCAGAACTACAAATATGTGTTAGTGGTGATTTGTGCATTTAGCAAGTGGGTGGAGGCATATCCTTTAAAAGACTGTACTGCCATGTCAACGGCAAAAGTAATGTTGAAGGAGTATTTCTCCCGGTTCGTCCTGTGGTCAGATAACGGCCCACATTTTGTGGGCGCAGTAGTACTACAGATCTGTGCAGGTCTACAGATAGAGAAACAATTCCACAGTTCCAGGCATCCGACTTCCGCCGGACTTGTTGAGAGACATAACGGTATCTTAAAGTCAAAGATAGCTAAGATCTGTGCTGGGAGCAAGTTGAGTTGGGTGGATGCATTACCCCTAGGGATATTGTGCATGCGCACGTCTGTGCAGGCTAAAACTGGGCTCTCCCCCTATGAAATTATAATGGGGAGACCATCAAATGTATAGTGCGTACCACAGCCCAAAGGATTATGTGAGGTCGAGCATCCTATGTTAAGCACGTACTGTGGCCTTTTAATGCAGAAGTTGCGTTTGATTCATCAGCAGGTGCAGGAGGCGTTACCAGTGTGATACACCGGACCGGGGCACACGCTGGAACATGGAAGCTGGGTCCTGACTAAGAACTTTGAGCGGAAGACAGCATTAGCGCCCAGGTGGCGCAGCCCCTATCAAGTGTTGCTGGCGATGCAGACGGCCATACGGGTGGACGGCCGCAAGGCATGGATCCATGCCACACATGCCAAAAGATTCCCAGGACTGCCGACAACTTCCGACGACCAGAGAAAGGAAACGGTCTCGGAAACGAAATAAACTGTTGCCAGTCCACTGCCACAGCATCAGCCTAAGCGAGAAGTGAAACTCGAAACAGAGCCTGAGGAGGCTGCCAGGAATGGTAAGGGCGAAAAGTGCCCCAACGTTGCTCAGCAGAAACAACATCACTGCCGAACGACACAAACTCTGCATTGCAAACACGAGTAGAAACAACACTCGTACCCCTTTGGCGCCCACCAGCTTCTGCAAACGCACCAAAGCCAAAGCCAGAGAAAGAAACTACATCATTGCCACAGCGCTCATCGCTACCCATCATTGTGCCGCAGGCTGACACTGAGCCTGATACTGGAAGTGCAACGGCACTATTCACGGATCATACAATACCAGGAGTGAAACGGTATAATTTGCGGCCTCGACAGGCAAAGTGATCCACAGATTTTTGGTGCTTTTCTTTTGCCTTTGGGTCCCCTCACGGACGGAGTAGGCACCAGGGGCGTAGAGGAGGGAAGTGTGAGAGTTGTGCAAGTCGGACAATTCAAGACTCACGGCTCCTCGGTGCGCTTATAATAAAGTACATGTGCCAGGAGCCAGAGCAGGACAAGCTGGACGCACATGGGTACTAAGGCTGATAGAGTACATGCGTCCTAAACCAGAGCGGGACAAGCTGGATGCACATAGTACTCTGTCAATAAAGAACTGTTCAGAAATCCTCTGAGCAGTGGGAGAAAGAACAACTAATCTTGCTCAAAGGGGATAAGTGATCTAGGCTGTGAAAGGGTTGGCAGAATTGAACTGTGACATTTTCATTGAACTTTTTGCATCAAGAACAATAGACATTTGCGACGAACTTTGCCAGCAAGAAGAAGGACGATGAAGAACAAATCAAGACCGGTTTCAGCCTCCTTCTGCACCCCTGCTGAAAAGATGATAGTTTTAAAGACTGTAAATTTAGGGAAAAAGCATGGTAAAAGGAATAAGGTACTGATTTGGACATTGGTCCTGTGTTCTCTACGTATGGTAGTACCAACAATAATAGTTATTACACTATGGTTCCTGGAGTCCGCGCACCCATTAGAAACACTTTTGCTAAAAGCAGCTACTGAGAGCCCGGTTCATGTAATCACTGGTACTTTGTCCCCAATGGAAGAAAGACATAGAGAAGGATATGACAACAATACATTGTTGCTCATCATGAACATGACCCATGCAGTTTTAAAGAAAAAAGATTGCTGGGTTTGTGCCCATTTACCACAGCACGGTGGGAATGGCATAGGCTGGTATGTACAACCGTTACCATTGGTTTATTCATGTGAAGTATCGTTGAGTGCAATGTTCTTTGGGAAATGGAACAAGAGTAATACGGGTCAGCTAAACGAGACCAAAATGAATGAATTTGAGGAAGTGATTATGAGACCTGTGGGTGGTTTCATATTCCACAAAGCTCGCATGTTATCACCAGATCCCATGAGGAAAAATACACGAAAGACAACAAGACTAGATAGATTACATAGGCAGAATAGACAGACCCCTCCAGCAGAAGAAACATCAGTAATGTCATTTCGAATAAGGGATGAATGGAGTAAAGATGCTGTGCTCCCTGCCTATACAGTGGATTATAGCCCCAAAACTGCTCCCCTATGTTTAAAGAAAAAAGGTTCCTATAAAGTAGGAACGTTTAGCAGCTGCCTGAACACAGTGGTTTTAAAGCACGAAATAGAACCCGTGTTCGTAGGGGACCCTGTTTACTTTATATGTGGGGAAAAAGCATATCCATGGTTACCTAGGAACTGGGGAGGTACGTGTTACTTGGGTCTACTATTCCCAGGTGTGTTCCTCTTAGAAACTGCAGAAGTAGTGAGGCGAATAAAAGGTAGAACCCGAAGGAGTAGTGAAGATGGAATGATAGCAATGGATGTAGCCAAATCGTTTATACCATTCTTGGCCCAAATAGAAAATTCCTATAACATAAGGAAACTGTCCAGAATACTAAAAAATACAATAGATACAACAACGGATATCTTATACAACATGACGTTGGAAGAAAAAGGAATTAGGCTAATGGCACTACAAAACAGAATGGCTCTTGATATAATATCAGTTGATCGTGGGGGTGTTTGCAAACTCGTAAAAACTGCATGCTGTGTGTTTATAGATGATTACTCCCCTACGATATTTAAAGCAATCTGGAAATTACATGTCCTAAATTCCACACTCTCTACTGAGGAAGGGGTTTGGGGGATAGGATCCTGGTTTTGGGGACTATTGCGGTCCTGGGGATGGAAGCTAATTTCGATACTAGTGGTGGTACTTGGTATATTCATAACATGTTGCTGTTGCATACAATGCCTACCAATAGTTTGCACTAAGATAACTGAGGGATGTACTAAGGGATGTATGCACATGGTGTTGAGAGGAAAACAAACACATGGCCGAAATAACAGAGACACTGATGAAACAAAAACAATAAAACAATTCATGGCTATAGACATTAATGATGAAGATGATGCTTGTGATAGCATGAAAGATTGAGACATAGATACCCCAGACTTATCCTCATCAGAGGAGGATACAATGAATGAATAAGACGTTTGGAAAAATGAATACCCTTCATTTGGATGATAGACGTATCTTGATGGCCGAAGGCCAACCGCCTTATGCACAGAATTATAGAAATACAGACTGCTATGCTTGACCAACAAGCGGCCATTTTAAACGTAGCAAGAATCGCCATTTTGTTTGTTAACCATTGTTCATTGCTTTCTGTCTAAACTGCTTTGCAGCTTGCAATTCTTGCGAATTCTGCTTACTCTGCTCAACTGTTAACATTGTTGTGTGAATATGAAAGGGCAAGGCCGGGGGACTGAGGAGTTCGTTGAAACTCCTCATGAGCCGCCCAGAAAGGAATGCCCATGCTCCCTCTCTGTAGCCTTGAGGGAGAGCTGCAGGGCATTTAATCATTTCACAGCTGCCAGCCAGTCTCGTACTGTGATAGAATATGTTAGAATAAAGCAGCTAAAGGCTTGAATTATGTTCTTCTTATGGCCCCCCTTCACAAAACCCTTCAGAGCGTGTTGGCTCCCAGGACACGAATAGCACCTCATAGATAGCAAAGCTTGGAATGTGACTCTTTCCCCGTGTGCAGCTTGATTCCAAGAACAGAAGCCCTGTGTTCTGATCAACAACTATTGATGCCTCCGCACTTTCTAAATTGCACATTGTTACTAGAATAGACAACGAAAGTGTCATAATTGTCATACTCGTCGGAAATGTCCATCATCATCCCGAGTTCAAAGAAACTCAATAAAAGGGGGGTGTTAAGCATGACATAGCTGATTGTATGATATGCATTTTGTATATATGTAACTGATGTACGTAATTCGCTCTCTTGCGTCCCTCGAGGTCTAGAGAATACACGTCGCGAGGCGTGAGACCACAGTTGGCCAATTGGGACTATTTTGCTTGCAATAAACCCTAGCATTGGGAATTTGAACCTCGTGTCTGGCGCATCCTTTCGTGTATGGTTATTGCCTTGTTTCCATATCGCGAGGGACCCCTGAGGGCCCCTTTCAGCAAGGTTACATGGAAAGTCCTACCATCTACAGTAGGGCTTTGAAAGAGCAGCTCGACATACTCGAGTTGCCCACTACTTGTACACTGCTTCAGTATGCAGACAGCCTACTCTTAGCTGCTGACTCATAAAGAGCCTGTATGGAGGGCACCGTATTGTTGCTTATCCACCTAACACAACATGGACACAAAGCTTTGCTTAAAAAATGTCAATATTGTTGACAAGAGGTTGCCTATTTAGGCTATCTCCTGTCAAAGGAGGGAAGAAGGTTGATGCCTGAACGGATAAAAATAATTTCTAGCATGTCTGTCCCAAATACACAGAAGGAAGTTAGAGCCTTGATAGGAATGGCTTCTTACTGGAGACAGTGGATCCTGAACTTCTCCTTAGTGATTAAACCAATGTTGGCTCTGACGAAGAAGGGCATTTCTTCACCATTGCCGTGGAACTTGGAACACCAGCAAGCATTTGATCTGCTCAAGACTCCATTGTGCTCAGCACCAGTTTTGGGCACACCAAACTATGAAAAGGCTCGATGGTACCTCACTCTGTAGATGTTCTATTAAACAGAACACAAACGCAACACCTCACCTCCGTACGATTAACGAGATATGAATTGATCTTGTTTGCACCGCACATCCAAATAAAGAGGTGTTGTGTCCTTAATCCGGCTGAACTTTTACCTTTCCCGCAAGGTACTGCTTGCAGTGATGAAGAGTCATATGACTGCCTTTACACTACAGAACAAGAGACCAGAGGCAGAATCGATCTAAGAGACATTCCTTTGAACAATCCACAAGGGGAGCTGTTTTGTGATGGCCCCTGTTTCAAACTCCCGGATGTTACATCCACAGCTGCTTATGCAATCACCACATTGAGCACAGTCGTGGAGACCAAAAGAATCACGCATAACTCTGTGCAGGCCACAGAGATTATAGCATTGACCCGAGCTTGTGAACTTTCCAAAGGGCTTATCGTAGACATAAATACTGACAGTCAGTATGCCTTTGGGGTGGTTCACAACTTCGGTAGATTTTGGGCAGAACGAGGAAGCCACAAATGCCTGTACTTTGGATGAGGGTATCGAATCCATAAAGAACATTCAAGCCGATGCCACATTAGAGGAATCTAAGAAATGGGCTGAGGGTTTGGCGAAATTGGGCGATGACGGGTGTTGGGGGACAAGGTTGGAGGGAAATGGTTACTGTCTGACGCGTATATTATGATGATGGTTATTATGGCTCATGGTCCCACCCATATTTGTGCTCATAAGGTCACTAAAATGTTGCAAAATGTGTGGGTAAATGATAAAATCCCTAAGGTAGCTGAGCGCTTCGTTCAAGGGTGTATGATTTGTCTGCAGCATTATGTGGGAAAGGGCACATCGACTCCTAGGGGTAGTTTTGGCCCACCTTTTGTCCCCTTTGAAGTAATTAATTTTGACTTCATAAAAATGCAGTGTTGTAATAACTTTAAATACATACGAGTTGTTATCTGTGCCTTTAGCAAATGGGTCGAAACTTTTCCCGTCAAAGATGCCACCGCTATGACCACGGCAAAGACCATGCTGAAGGAATATTTTCCAAGATTTGGTTTGCCAAGAGTCATCTGGTCGGACAATGGTCCACATTTTATCACTGCTGTAATTCTGCAGACATGCGCGGGATTACAGATCGATAAACGGTTCCATTCGGCCAGACACGCCCAATCCCTAAGGTAGCTGAGCGCTTCGTTCAAGGGTGTATGATTTGTCTGCAGCATTATGTGGGAAAGGGGACATCGACTCCTAGGGGTAGTTTTGGCCCACCTTTTGTCCCCTTTGAAGTAATTCATTTTGACTTCACAGAAATGGAGTGTTGTAATAACTTTAAATACGTACTAGTTGTTATCTGTGCCTTTAACAAATGGGTCGAAACTTTTCCCGTCAAAGATGCCACCGCTATGACCACGGCAAAGACCATGCTGAAGGAATATTTTCCAAGATTTGGTTTGCCAAGAGTCATCTGGTCGGACAATGGTCCACATTTTATCGCTGCTGTAATTCTGCAGATATGTGCGGGATTACAGATCGATAAACGGTTACATTCTGCCAGACACGCACAGAGTGCTGGACTAGTAGAGAGACACAATGGCATCATCAAGAACAAGCTCGCTAAGACGTGTGCCGGCACCAAACTAAAATGGCCGGACGCCTTTCCGATCATGTTATTGTCCATGAGGACGTCCCCTCAAACTAAGACTGGGCTCTCTCCCTTTGAGGTGGTCATGGCTAGGCCAGCTAACATTTGGAATGTACCAAAACCTCATTCTTTACGAGAGGTCAAAAATGTACTTCTTTCTGATTACTGTGGCCAGTTAACTAAAAATCTGTATTTGATTTATCACCAGGTGCGAGGGCCCTGGTCACAGGATACGGCCGGGAGACTGGGTCCTCACAAAATCACTTGAGCGATCTTCTTGCCTCGTACCTCGTTGGAGGGGCCCCCATCAGGTCCTCTTGGTCACACAGACAGCATTGCGGGTAGCAGGCAAGAAGCATTGGAACCAGGCGTCCCACATCAAGAGAATTCCGTACCCTCTGCCACACGCTACAGAAGATACACCAATGCTGTAACCAACAATCACGAAGCAGCAACCAGCATCGAGAGTGCGTCAGAGACTCTCCCTGAGCCCGTGAGGCCTGGGAAAACAGCCACTTCATCTCCACACTCTCCAACAGTTCAGTTTTCAAAAATTGCTCCGAATCTTGTATCCGATCTCGCTTTGCATTCGTCGCTTCCATCAGGGAGTGACGACACGTTGTTCACAGATCATTCAGTACCAGGGATCACAAGGTATGATCTGCGTCCGAGGAAGTAGACTTACTGCATGGTTCAGCTGTGCTATCAAGGAAAATCATCAAAGGGCTTGCCTTTTTGGCCCGATCATTTGTATATAAGGGGATTCTGTTGGCAAGGGTTTGTGAAAGGACTAAGAAGACGCTCTGTCTGGAGATCGCCAGCAAATAACTTTGGTGCAAGTCGTTTGAAGAACAATGCCTGCCACCGCTCCCGCTCGTACGGAACAGATAAGAGACTGTTTGACCAGCCACGAAAAAGAACGATCGAATGTGTGAGCCCCGAAAACGTATTGTTTTCTTGTGATAATGTTAACTGGTTTTACAGTAGTCATTGTCTGTGATTCAGGATGTATGGACGTTGAGACGTGGAGTTATTCGTAAAGGGACTAGAAGTAGTTTAGCGCTTGGCTTAGGCCAAAAGGAGGGTTTGTTAAACGGGATATGATATTGTGCCTCCTTATTGTATATATGCCTAATCCCAGACGTTCTGCGAAGAAATCCACGTTGCAAAGTTCCGATCTTAGATCGAATTAGCCGCCATTTTAGGTCTATCTGCCATTTTGATTTCCGCTCCAAAGTAGTTCTGTGTTCTAAAATGGTGGACAGTGTTTCCTTCTTGTAACTTAGCTGTCCCAACCTTTGAATACAAGTTAATGTCTAAACTGTCCGTTGGCCGAATGTTTGGGTTGAGTAAAGAGACCTTGTCCCATGTCTAACTTATAGACAGAGGATTACCTGCGCCAACAAGACTGATCCGTGGACATACATCAAATACAATGCTGTCTAAATACTGAACGTGGACACTTGTTGAACTACATTGTATAGGACGTTTGTTGAGACTTAATGTTAAATTCAAAGATACACTGTTGCAATTGTGACTTGTTGATGTACAAACTGAAAATGATCCATATGCATATAGTTGGACAAACTAGAAGTGAACTCATCATGAACCCTAGACCGAGAATTATTAAAGGAATGGTTCGCCCAAAAATTTTTATTTCAAAAATAGATAGGCAATATAAAAAAAAACGATTGGCATTTTTTTTTTTCGAAGTCCCTATGTAAAATTTTGAGCAATTCAAGCTCAAAAAATTGAAAAAGCAAGCACATGGGCGCATCCATTTTGTGAAATGGATGCCCGCCTGTGCTGGCTTTTGCTTTTGCGGCACTAATGAAGGAAAAGCCAGCCAGCTGTAGTAAACAAAAGCTACCACTGGGTGGCTTTTCCTTCATTGGTGCCGGGACTCGGAGGACGCGGACCGGAGACTACAGGCAGAAAAGATGCAGCTGCATCAGAAATAAAACCGCAGCTTTAAAAACGTATTTATGTTTGCGGTAGCTTTTGAAGCGAGCCTGAGAAACTTAGAAAGAAAAACCGCAGCATTTTCAAACACAACCGCGTTGTGTTTCTGCCTAAATCTGCTTTCCCATTTGGGGCTCTAACCATTCCTTTAACCTGTAGGGGGGCTGGACATTATGATTAAAACTGTATAAAAAGTGAAAATGTTTAGACGTCCAGTACCTCTCACTTTTCACACCGAAAGGGCTGGTATTTGCTGTGATGTACTGAGGGCCAGAAAGCTATCTGATACTTTGTTTCTTTGTAAACTGTACAGTTATAGAATAAAGATCTGTGAATCTTTATAAGCCTGTGTTTGGTGTATTTCCTTTTTGGGGTACTCAGCCTCGATATTTCCTTTTGCTTTTACACATAGTCCAATCACTTCCACAGAAGGAGAACGTAGAAGGTTAGCTAATGCCTGCTTCTATTGTGGCCTTAACAGGCATTATGTCAAGTAATGTCCTTGTTGACCAAGGCTCAAGACTCAGGGTTTTCAGAAGGCTCGTCCCTAGAAACAGGGGCACTGACAGACTCAGACCTGACCCCCTAATTGACCACACCCGCTTATGGAGGAATGAAACCCATATCGGTACAGGCCATCTTGTTCTTTCTCCTGACACAAGAAACATGGTCCATCAAGTCATTGATTCCCGTGCCACAAGTAATTATATAGATATCTCCCTGGTGACTACTCTGAACATACCATTACAGTCTAAGAGTCGACTCGAACCAGTGCAGGCAGTAGATGTCACGTCACTTATCTCAGGGCCCATTGAACAACAAACTGCTATTTTGACTTTGATGATCCAGGACACCCATAAGGAATGTATCACTTTCGATCTGATCACGACACCACAATTCGGTCTCATCCTCGGTATCCCGTGGTTACGTCTTCATAATCCTGTTGTTTACTGGGCTTCCGGTCGGTTGTACTTTGAATCAGCGGTTTGCCAATCCACGTGTCTCACCCACTGTGATGTTCTTGAATATCCTTCCCAGTGGTTGGGTGCCTTCGCACAGCTTACATTGAATGATCCGCTTCTGATGGAGCATGACCCACCTCAACATGTAGTTGGTGCCATAGGTATTCCTTCGGAGTATCAGGATTTCGATGAGGTATTTGATAAGGGATGTGCAAAAACCCTTCCACCCCATAGGCCTTATGATTGCCCTAATGACCTCATGCCCAATGCCAGTATCTCCAAGTGAAGGATATATTCTTTATCTCCCACAGAAGACCAGACACTCAAGGAGTACATACAAACTGCTTTGAATCTTGGTCACATCCGGCTTTCTACATTGCCCGCCACCAGTCCCATATTTTTTGTTCCGAAGCGGGAGGCGGACCTACGTCCCTGTATCGACTACAGCGGCTTGAATGCCCTAACAATCAAGAACCGATATCCCATCCCTCTCATCGGTCCATTGCTAGATCGCCTGACTCATGCCTCTGTGTACACCAAATTAGACGTTAGGGGAGCTTACAATCTGGTCTGGGTATGCATGGGTGACGAGTGGAAAACAGCGTTCTGCACACGGTACTGGCTTTACGAGTACCTGGTCATGCAATTTGGCTTGTGCAATGCACCCACCACATTCCAACGGTTCATGAATGACATCTTTAGTGACATCCTGGATGCTTTCATTATTGTCTATCTAGATGATATATTGGTATTCTCTCCCTCCATGTAGGAACACGTGTTTCACGTGCATGATGTGCTTTCTCGACTCTGTGCACACGCCCTTTACGCCAAACCCGAAAAGTGCCTTTTTCATGTGGACTGTGTGATTTTCCTGGGATTTCATATATCTCCGGGGGGCTTATCTAGGAATGCTTCTAAGGTCCGGGCGATATTAGATAGGCCAATCCCTACATCTGTAAAAACATTCCAATCATTTCTTGGCTTTGCCAATTTTTACAGACGCTTCATTTCAGGGTTGTCTTCCATTGCGGCTCCCCTTACTTCTCTCACTAGTCCACGAGTGCCCTTTTTACGGACGGCAATACAACAAGAAGCCTTCAAAAAACTGAAAGCCGCCTTTACTTCAGCACCGGTCCTTCAGCATCCAAACCCAGATCTCCCTTTCATAGTGGAAGCCGATGCCTCCTCTTACGGGATGGGCGCTGTCCTATCCCAAATTTGCCCAACCACTGGGCATCTGCACCCCGTTGCTTTTCACTTACGCAAGTTAAATCCATGTGAAACACACTACACCGACACAGAAAAGGAGCTTTTAGCTATAAAAGAGGCCTTTCAGGTCTGGAGGCACCATCTCCTGGGGGCAAGACATCAAACCACGGTCTACTCTGACTATAGGAATTTGCAAGACTTGGCTTCAATGAAGTGCGCTAACAACAGACAAGTACAGTGGCATCTTTTCTTCTCTGCTTACGACTTCGTCATTAGACATATGCCCAGGAGCATACATGGGAAAGCCGATGCCCTGTCCCGTACCCAGGGGGAGTTTCACTTCCGATATACCCCAAAACAATACTAGACAAAAAACATTTAGTTTGCTTATGCACACCTTCACCTGACCTTCTGAATACCGTTCGACAGTGGTAGTCTCTTCACCCAGAACAACTATCAGACTAGGATCTGGTTGTGCGCGATGGCTTGCCATACTTCCAGGAGAAACTGTTCTTGCCTACCCCAGACACTCGTAAACAGGCTCTAGAATGGTCCCATGATGCCCCAATCAATGGCCATCTGGGCCAAAAACGCACTCTAGGCTTACTCCAACGCTGGTGTTGGTGACCCTCAGTACGGAGGGATGTCAACGCTTATGTCAATACATGCTCCATTTGTGCACAATGCAAACACAGAAGGGATGTCCTCTTGGGTTGCTTCAGCCTTTGCCCGTACCACCGAGACCATGGCACACTCTCACCATGAACTGGGTTACAGACTTGCCTAAGCTGAAGGTTTTTGACACTGTATGGGTGGTTATTGATTCCTTCACAAAAATGGCCCGTTTTCTCCTGTGCACTGGTATTCCCACAGCTCCCCAGTTGGTGGGGTTGTTCTTCAGGGAGATATTTTGTTTCTTTGGGCTACCCACGGTTCTCATATCAGATCAAGGTTCCAAATTTACTTCTAAATTCTGGAGGGCTCTCACCAAGCTACTGGGCATAGATGCCAGGTTCTCATCCTCTTACCACCCAGAGACGGACAGGAAAACCAAATGTGTGAACCAGGTGATATAACAATATTTGCGATGCCTATGCCTTCAGAACCAACAATCCTGGTATTAACTGATACACTTAGCTGAATTGTAAGCGATATTCAATCAACACTACAACTAAGTCAATGCCTAGTCTGGGATGCTGAGGAAAACCCTTATTGATGTATTTTTATGTCCAGTTCAGTACTCTGGATGACAACCCTTGTATAACACCCCCCTCTTAGAATCCCCCTGACCCCACTGAGCCAAGAAGTAGGTTTGTTTTGCAAATTTAAAAGGTTTATTTGGACAATTCAACAATATATATCTATCACACTTTATAAATAAATTGATAACTGATATCACACTTCAGAATATGACCGTGATCAACAACGGATAATGTTACAGGGGTACACTAATTTGGTTACTTAGGAATAGTGTAGAGGCTGAGGTAGCTGAAAATGCTTGATGGTTTCAAGGAAATGCAAGGTGGAATAAAACGCAGTACAGAAATAACTTGTTATGATTTTTGCAAAAGGTAATATGATCACTTTTTCTTTTGACAATTCACTCCCCCCTATGCAATACAAGAAATTGAAGGAGAGCACACAGTCTTCAAGAATCCCAACAAATCACACTTTATGATGCAATACACAGTTCCAGTTCCCCCAGCAAGCTTAGAGAAAACAGGGATGAGTTTTAAACACAGGCAAATTACTTTAATGTGGTTTGCAAGGAAGTGAAAAGGTGCTAAAATTGCTTTTAATAGAGGTTCAGGGTAGGTGATGGCTACTTTATATTAGTTCAGGCTCACTTTAACAATACTCTATGAATGATTAGCAGATTGCGAACAAATTTTAGCAAAGAGAAGCAAAAAGCTGCTGATTTCTACAGATGAAGAAATCGGCCAAATCGCAAATCGCGGTAAATTTCGCGAGTGCGTGTCTCGCGATTATGGGAAAAGTATAGGGAGTAGGAAGTCAGTTGTAGGTTCGTTGGAAAGCCTAGATTCTCGTTCCTAGCACAAACGGTTCAGGAGATACGGATGATTTAATAAAGGTAGATTTTCGGATTTAAAGTCAAACTCAAAATGACAGGTGACAGCTTGCAGCTGTAGAATTGACAGGTGACAGTTTTGTAGCTTTAAAATGACAGATGACACGATTTCTAGGAGGCTGTTCAAATTAGGTTAAAATAGTTTGGATTAGATTATTTTAACTAAGAGATTGGGTTCTGCACAGTTCTGGCGGTACTCACAATATATTTTGGGCAGGAATGGGCCTTGCCACGGATCTGGTCAGGCTTTGGACTGGACTCCGGTTCTGGTCTCGGCACTTCACAGCGATCTGGGTCAGCTCTCTGGATCTCTGGTCTGGCCTCTGGCAATTGTTCTTGGCAAAGAATTCAAACAGCTCGCCTGGCTGTGGAATAGTTTGCAAATGATTTTAAGGATGCTGAGGCCTGCTGAGAAGAGTTCTCAGTTTGTGGGTTTAGGCCCTTGCTTTAAGTTCTGAAGTAAAGTTCTGGTCTTTGGAGATTGATGGATGTGAAGTCTGGAGTCTCCCGGCAGAGCGTCCCGCAGAAAATGGAATTGAATGTCCTCTACCTGGGTTTCTGTGGCCCTTTTTATGTGTTTTGAAAATGGGTGTGTGCCTGGGCCTAGCTAAGCCTGCCCCTCTCACTTATCATTGGCCAAGCTTTCCTCTCTCCCTTGATTGGGGGGAAGAAATGGAGTGTCAGAGTGATGGTGTAGGTTTTATGGTCAGAGGAACCTCCCCTTGTCAAATTGCACACAAATCTATTTCTGATCCAAATACATATTTGTCTATGTACCATTTTTCTCATATTATAGGTCCAGTTTACATATTTTCTGTAGCACCAAACCATCTGATCCCTGTCTTTGTATGATGTCGTGTCCACTGATGACAGAATTCTCCCCTTTTCATACAGATAACGACCTCTAAACCTTTCCAGATTTTACACAAATGTGCACCAGGGATATGGGTTTCAGATGATAAAGTGTCAGATTTTTAATATGCAGACATTTGGAGTAAGACCCTATTTTCCGCTAGCAACCCCCCAGAATACACCACAGGGTCCTAACGCCTCTTAAAATGTGCACAGAAAAATCACAAGAACAATGATATTAATTATATAATTTTGGCCAGTCTGCACCATGCGTTATCTATCTTTTTAAAATTATGCTCTGGTCAAAAAGGGGTGTGGCTTCCCACATCACAGGGTGGAATAACTGGTTTATCCACTTCCCTCAAGCTCAGCTGCTAGCAGAGGCACTGCCCCTCCCAGTTTTCCCCAAGAGGAAGCCACTTTACGGCCCCCCCAATATAACATTTGCCTGAGCCAAAGAAGGCCCATTGTTCAGTTTCCTGCAGTCCCCAGCTGCCACTCCCCTTTCAATCAACAGGGCCATGTGACCTCCTTTTTGTGGGGCAGCAGAATGCAGCCATGCCTGGGAACACAGCTGTTGATCCAGTTTCAACTCCTGTCGGGGGTAGTTGTCAGGCAGAATCCAGTTTCATTAAGCCAGGTTTCAGCTAAATGTCACTTTTTGTTCCCAGTTTTCTACATTCAAATCAAACTGACCATTTTTACACCTGCAGCTAGAGTGCTGATTCTAAGTTCAAAACTATGACATTTCAACAGTTACAAACTATGTGACACTCAAAAGTAGGTCCCTCATTTAATTTAAACATTTCGATTTTAGTGGTTTTCAGTTCAGTTTAACTTAAACTGCTGACCTCCACAGCTCAGCCAGTTTTGTTATGAACATTGTTTTGGGCTCTTTTTCTTTCCAGATTTTGTATGCACACCACACTTCATTCTGCCAAATGTCTGCTGGTGTTCAGTGAGATTTTTGAATATCCTGCAATGTTTGAAAGCTTGCATTTTGAGCTTGCATTCAGAGAAACCAAGGTGATTTCAAAGGGCTTTTTAAGCTAACAGGCACTGTTTTTTTTCCTTTGGCCCACATTCCACTCATGGCACCCCTGGCCCATCACGCTCGCACTGGTGGGTGGAAGACTAGGCGACCATTTTGGTGTGCGCACAAACTGCGCGGTTCTCCTGGATTCTGGCGCATAGGTGGGCTTTTTGGCCATCTTGGATTTTCTAAGCCCACAGCACCAAATGTTGCAGCTTAATGACTCAAACGTGGGTCAATACACCTGACAGAATTTGCCTTCAATAACGCTCCATCCTCCTCTACCAGTTCTTCTCTTTTCTTTTCCTTGTATGGCCAACACCCACGCACCCTGCCTATTCCTGATCTTTCTACATCTCAAACCCCTCCTGTATCGGCTTGTGTTAGAGACTTATCCCTAGTACATTCTCAAATGTCCACGCACCTTCACGAAGCACAAGAAACCATGCGGAACGCTGCTAATGAAAGGCGCTCTCCGGTTCCGTCTTATGCACCAGGGGACAAGGTATGGCTGTCCACCAGACACCTTCGTTTGCCCGGTTCTCGCAAGCT
The DNA here is from genome assembly GCF_040938575.1 of Ambystoma mexicanum. Classification (NCBI taxonomy): domain Eukaryota; kingdom Metazoa; phylum Chordata; class Amphibia; order Caudata; family Ambystomatidae; genus Ambystoma; species Ambystoma mexicanum. The sequence goes on from NC_090933.1 coordinate 711,248,094, forward strand.
CCTTCCTCGGTTTGTGGGACCTTACAAGATTTCTAGAATTGTGAATCTGGTGGCTTTCCGGTTGTTCCTTCCTTCTACTTGGCGAGTCCATCCCGTCTTCCACTCATCCCGCCTTAAACCATGTCCCGCTGCCATGAGACTAGTGCTACTTCCTTCTCCCGTTGTGCAGGACGGAACAAATGAATACGAGATCAGTGCCATCCTGAGTTCTCAAATCTCCAGGGGTTGGTTGTATTACCTGGTGGACTGGTTGGGTTACGGTCCCGAGGATAGGTCCTGGAAGCTTGTTTCTGATGTTCGTGCCCCGCTACTTGTGTTCCGGTTTCATCGGGACAAACTGTCTAGCCACAAGGTCTTGGGCCCTTGGGGGGTCTGTCATGCACACACATCCACAGGGACACTCAAGTACTCACACTAGGCCATACGTCTCACCCAAGCATAAACATTCTGTCACTCAACACCTACATCAGGGACCTGTTCCTCCAGCATGGGGTATGCACAAGGGGTACTGGAGAGGTCGTCATCGTTTTTACGCTAAATGGCAACTCCCATGGCACGCTTCCACATGGATAAGCGGGGGCATTTCCATGGCACACAAAGCAAGGGAAAGAGAAGGAAACACTTGTTGTTACAGCAGAAACAAGGCGTGGCATCTCAGACTTCGCCACGCCCACTGGACTTCCACGCTTCCCTGTCAATGAATGACAGTACCCGACAGGTGATGGACGCATCAGGATCACGTGACACAGGTCCCATTGCAAGGCAATAAATCAGCTGTCATCCCACCGCACTGCGCTTCTCATCTGTTTCGTTTCAGCGTTTGGCGTTTTGTACTCTTTGATCCAGCTTCTTGTGTATTTGGACTTCGGGCTATGTTACTTGTACTTCTATTTGCCTTACCATTGACTGACATGGACTTCTCGCCTATGAACCTCTTCGCTCGACCTCGGATTGTTCCTAAGATTGCATCGGATTCCCCTTTTGGCTTCAGGCAACTTGGAACCCGGACATTGCTTTCAGCTTTCTTGTTTCTGGAAACACGAACTACGCTTCCTATGCTCAGTTCTGTTGCGCTCTTCAGGTGCTTCCAGTGTGTTAAGCCAGCCTCAGCATATACCTCCTGGGACTCTCGCTATCCTTCGCTGCTTTAACCCACTGAGGGAACAGGTATCTATCATTGAGCATTCCACCACACTCCAGGTTGCCTCCCAGTAATTCAGTCAGCATTCCATCTCCTGGTAGGTGCCCTCTCTTTTTGCTATTACTGGTCTATTGCACCTAGCCTGTACTGTACTCACCTAACTTCTCCTTCCCTTTCAGCAGCCATCCGGAGGACCTGGTGTTCCTGTTCCTGCCACCTGTGGCCCTAATCCTCGAACAGCGAGTATACTGTGTCTCGCTGTTGGTTGCTTAGGGACGGAAGTATTTATACTCCTCGCGATCCTCAAGTCTTGACAATATCCCCCTGTGTTTGCCCATTTAGCATGCCCACTTAGCATGAATAGATTCTGTAGCTTGGCTAAGGGCAAACAATTTGATGCGTTCTTGTCATTATCGCTGATAATGGGAGGCCATATTTTTTCAGGCATCTAATGTTGAAGTCGCCGCACAACAGAATCATTGGGTTCTGCACCATTTTATAGGCATACCTGATTACTGAGTTTATCGCAGTTAGGAACTTGTCCATTCTTGTTTTTGCTGGATTCCAATAGAAGTGTTTGAAGCCTCTGGTGTTCCAAAAGTTCAGGAAGTCGTTTAATTCCTCCCAAGTATTTATTGGCTAAGCTTGTTTTGGATTATTTAAAGCAGTAGCTATCCATGACCACTCGTTGTCTCTGAATTGCTTCCGATAAGATTTCAACTTTGAAGGTACGCCCTGTTGTCCTCTTCTGGGGTTGTCAAATGTCACCTTGATCAATTGTCGTCTATATTGTTATTGTTTTCCTCTATCATTGGTTTGGTTAGTAACTGTGTCAGAACTTTCTGCTTCCTTTCTTGTTTGACTTCTCTTTTTGGCCATTCCTGAGTTCACAAGATGAGGATCCTTCACGTCAAAGCCCAAGTGATGCAGCTCTGAACTATGTTGTACAATGAGCTCTTTCGCCAATACTGATTTCATATTTAAGATGACAGTGCCGACTCTATTTTCATCCACATACTCGACAATTGCAATGTCGTCAGATGAGATTCCTCTTAGTGAGGGGACACTGTGTATCAGATGCATAAAATGTTTCTGAATAAAATTTGTGTCAGCTCTTTCGCAAAAAATATTTTCCAGTTGGATTGTTGTTGTCATGTTAGACTTCCCTTTTCTTTGATACTTTGTTCTTAGCCTCACCCGGCTATCCTGAAGTCTACTCTGAGGTCTTTTGGGGTTCTATTCTGTCCAGATTACGGATTCTATATAGGATCTTCTGTCCAGACATATACTGCCTTTTTGTTCAATTGTTCTACATTTTTTGGAGAGCGTTTGAAAGTGTATGGGCCTCATTCCGAGTATGGCGGTAAGGGATAGCGGCCACCGCTAACGAGAGCGGTGGCGGTAATCCCTTACCGCCATACTCCGAGTTCCCTTAGCGCCATGGTGGTTTTAACACCTGCTTTTAGCAGGCGTTAAAAACCATGGCGCTAAGGGACCTTGATGTTAATTACGCCACCGTAATTTACGGTGGCGTAATTGACGCCTTCCCCAATCCCATTATGCCCTATGGGGCAAGAATGGGAATGGGGAAGGGTAAATGGGGATTGGGGAATTACCGCCCCGCCAACCTTGGAATGGGGCGGTAATTCCGCCAACCACCAAGGCGCTGCCGGTCCGGGTACGGCGTCAACCAAGGCGTTAATAGCGCCATTGGTTAGCGCCGTACTCGGAATGAGGCCCCATGTCTCGAAAATGCCATCCTGGGCATCTTTGGGGCTCTGCTCACTTGTTGGCGATTTGTTTTCGCACCCACTATTCCCATTGTGTAGCTGTCCTTTATCGTCAGTATATGTTTCCGGTGCTACAGAGTCGAATCCTGTACCGTTTTCGGTAATGTTGAATGATGCGTCATCCATCAGATCGTGAGTAGCTTTTCTTATTTCGATGTCAGAATCGGTATCACACACTTCATTTGTTAAATCAACTTGTGATATGTCGTTCTTTTAGATTAGCAGTATCTGAACTGTCAGTTTTGTATGCAACTTTTTGCTGGGTCTACAGTTTTTCTAGGCGCTAAGGATGTTTTTACATTTTTTAAATAATGCGCGAGGCCCATTCCAATGCGCCTTCATTCCGTTATTCATATTTTTAGTTTTCTTTCCCTTGTTTTGGTTTTCAGTCTTGTTATTTTGATTTCCTTGTTGATGTTTGAAATTCCAAACCTGATCTTTATTTTCCCCCTCTTCCTTTCTCTTTCCGTCGAAGTCAGGGTAAAGAACATAATTTCCTGCAGTGCTGTCAGAGATTTCCAGGCCCTTGCCTACTTTGTCGTTTATCCTAGGTTCCTGTCCACTTTTGTTGTCTACAAGTTGCATTTTCTCCCTTGTGTTCTTTGAGCCCGCCCGCATGTTACTCTACTTTTTTTTGTGAATGACGTTTGTGAATGACGTCTTGTTTCAAACGTCATCTTACTTGAGCCCAGCCAGGTTCTCTGTGTCTTTATCTCGTTCCTTGCCATAGTTTTGATAGTTCTAGCCTCGTCGTTTGTTTTGGAAAAGCAGCAATCACATGATGGTTTGGTTCTCTGCTGCTTGTTATCGTGGTCTCTCTGTGCTATGGATAGACTTTGTGAGGTGATATTATTGATTCTTTGCATCTCAGCCAGTTTCTGGCACTCTTTCTCCTGGTCACTTAGCAGTCCTCGAATCAATTAAATTGAATCCATTAGCAGAGACATGGTGGTGGTTTTTTCACCATGGTCACCACTTGCAAGGTCACACAGCCTTCTCTGCCAAGATGCTGATGCTTCGGCTTCCACATTTAGTCTCTCTTCTATTTTAGATGTAAAAGCTTCCAAGTAAACCAGCTTTGCATGCATCATGGCTAAGATAGTCGTGTTATCCTTAATGCTTTCATTCATTGCCTCGTATATTTTAGTATAAGGTGCCAGGGAGATGGTCATTTCAGCCATCACATTGTTATGAACCTGAATTCCTGCTGCAATTGAATCTGAGTTCTGGCATGTGGTTGAGTCGTATAGTTATTTTTCCCATTCTCAGGTCTGTGTTTTTTTTAATTGCCCTTTTTTTGGTAGTTGGGGCCTAGGTTTCTTCCATGTTCTAGGTGATGCCAACTGTTATCATCAGAGTTCTTTGATTCATAGTGCTAAGACATCAACTATTTGATTTATTTAGCTTAGTTGATCTGTTTGCTTAGGGATATGATCCACAGCACTTTCAACATATTGCCTTTGGTTCTCACTGGCTTCTCTCAATACATATGGGTTCATTGTTATTGTTTGTAACGTTTCCCTGACTCCTAACCACTCATTCGTGGTAGACCTACTTAAGGCACCCGCCATTCTCACGGCTTTAGGGCCTATATTCTGTTGTATCTGCTTCATGTCAGTTGTTTTGCCTTGATTTCTGTCGACCCTGTGTCCCTTGCTTAGATTTTGGAGGTAAAGATTGTGCGCCGTTCCATTTCTTTTAACTCATCTGCTATTGAGATTTCATTGAAACTTAACCCCCTCGACTTCATGTCTTTCCAAGTCAATGGAGTCGACATGTGATTTGTTAGAGGCGAGTGGTTCCCTGATGGTTTATAGGATGTCCTTGCAGTGAGGGCCTTAAGTTTCTGTTTTTTTGGCAATTCCTTGGTGCATACATTATCACGTTCTGTTTCCTACAGGAGTTCTTGGGTGCCATCTAGGTCTTTAGACCTATGTGTTACGTAGTATTATGTGTTCTACGCATGCGTGAGTGGGAACGAGGCTTGTGCATGCGCTGTATGAATAAACGCGGAGCGAGATGGCATTTGCCGCCGGGACATCATACCGAGCAGACGTGTATTTGCATTCCTTGTTTTTATGCGTGCATGCTATGTGGGGCGGCCTGGGGCATATCTAATACCACAACTTTGGCGACGAGGTACTGCTGTGGATGTGTGCATGTGAGCCTCTACGAGATTCGTTCGTCGGACCAGACACACAACGCAGCTCCGTAGCCTACGCGGCAAGTTGGCAGCCATTTTAAATTACGCACGCGACAGTTGCAGCCCGCAATGGTACTTGTGCGGTCTCTGTGTGTGAATTATAAACAATTTTTGGAATCTTCACAACTGCGTTTGCCTGCTGGCAGTGAATTTGACCCAGTAGAGGTATTTTGGTGTGCTGCACCTTGGCACACAGCCTGTGTCAAAGAATTCTGCAGAAGGAGGACATTTTAAAAGTGATGTCTACTGAATTACAGGACATTGGACCCATCCATGAAGATTTTGAAATCTGAAAGGTCAGTGTGGCCCCTGAACTGCTGGAAGTTCTCAGACCCACGCACTGGAAGTCCAGGCTAGTTTGGAAGTGCTTTTCCAATCATCATTCCAAGTGAGTGGGATGCCACACAAGGAGCTAGAAGTGTCAGACTTGCGGTCTCACATCACTACATGGGGTGCTTGTGCGGCCTGCAGGGATGAGGCAACAAGATGGTGCCATCGCCCAGCGCACATACCATGCCGACAACAGAGCACTATGGCCTCCATGCCAGAATTCAATGTGTCAGGCCCCCCATCCAAGCTTGGGCCTAAATGGCTGTTGTGGGTGAAGAAACTCGAAATGGTTTTCAGAGCCACCTGCGAGACGGAGGATGATGCAAAGGTGGCAATGCTGTTATACTCAGCAGGGACAGAGGTACACCGCATATATGAGTCATTGAACCTGCAGGTCACAACGTACGCAGCTGTCAAATTGGCTCTGCAGAATCACTTCCTACCCATGGCAAACGTGGACTATGAGAGATTCGTAATGTGTGCTGAAAAACAGCTGAGTGACGAGTCCCTGGACCAATTCTGCGCGAGACTAAGACAACTAGCCAGCACCTGTCGATAGGAAAATGAGGAGGGATGGTAAGAAACCAGCTCATACAAGGGTGCAGCTCTGGTAAATTGAGGAGGCAAGTACTCCGAAAGCCGGGCCTAACATTAGCTCAGATCCTGGACACTGGGCGGGCCTATGAGCTTGCGGAGAGCAGCGGTGCAAAGATGGACATGGCGGTCCGCCTGGGAAGAAGTCAAGACGCTTTTGCCGTGGGCAAGGCGGCCCCTCCCAAGTCACATTGGGGCCAGAAAAGAACTGATGGCCCTTCGAACAACAGAATTCCGCAGTGCTGCCAATACTGTGGGTACGACCTCCCTCATGTTGGTGAATGCCCGGCAAAGGCGAGAGTGTGCGGCAGATGCAGTACCCCTGGACATTATGCAAGGGTGTGCAGAGCTGCAACCCCCGTCACCACTTCCAGAGGACTGGGAAGAGTCGGTGGAGGAAATCAGAGAAGATCCAGGAGTGTTGCGGCCATCGAACAAAACGTCAGAGAACTCAACCTGGCTGAAGAAGAAGAGGATGAAGAGGAGGTATTTTTCATCACCAATATCGGCACAGGTGCTAATAAAAAGGAGGCAACCCACGTGCGTGGTCAGCATTGGGGACACCCCGACACCAGTCTTGATTGACACCAGTGCGTCGGTGAGTGTTCTAGCGACAAACCACTACGAGGCACTCCCTGGACTGCCCGAGCTCGAGACATCCAGGGAAAAGATCTAAACCTTCAGAGGGAGCGCACCACTACCCATCCAAGGAGTATTCATTGCGCCTTTCACTCGTGGACATAACATCATCAAAGCTAGATTCTTTGTAACGGATGTGAGCCCACACTCCCTACTGAGTTGTGCAGCTTCAGAGGCACTTGACATTGTCCCCTTCACCATGGCAGTGTACCAGTCCGACGTTGAATGCCTCCTAGAACGGTATGAGAGCATCTTCAAAGGGGTGGGCAAACTCAAAGGAGACCCAATCAAATTACACATCGACAAGACAGTGAGGCCGACGGCCCTGCAACATCGAAGGATACCATTTCACCTGAGGGCCCAGGTAGAAAAAGAGCTACAGACACTAGTTGACATGGACATAATTGAATGAGTGGGAGGCCCCACCCCGTGGGTGTCCCCGATTGTGGTTGCTCCCAAACCCAAACAACCGGGTGCAGTACGCATCTGCGTCAATATACGTCTTCCCAAAGCCACTGTAAAAAAAGAGAGACACATCACACCAACGCTGGATAACATCATAGGAGAGTTACAGGGGGCCAAAGTCTTCTCAAAATTAGACCTAAGGTTGGGTTACCATCAGCTAGAGTTGTATCCAGAGTCACGCTACACAATGACCTTTACCACCCATGAAGTGCTATACCAGTTCAAGCGATTGAGTTTCGGTATGTCATCAGCGGCGGAGGTCTTCAAAATGTCATCAGGGGAGCCTTAGCCAGACTGAAAGGGGTGATCAACATGAGTGATGACTTTCTCATCTTTGCAGGCTCGGAAGTGGACCACATGAAGAGGCTGGAACATGTGCTTGACAGGATAAAGAACCTGGCCCTTACTCTACACAAAACAAAATGTGATTTCTTCAAGGAACACATTGAGTTCCTCGGTTTTGTCTTTCATGCTGGAGGCATATCTCCGGATCCCGGAAAGGTGCGCGACATTCGGGAAGCTGCTGCCCCAGAGTCACCAGCGGAAATGAGAAGCTTTTTGGGCATGGTGAACTATTGCAGGAGATTCATTAGAGACCTAGCTTCACTGTCGGAGCCGCTGAGAGCATTGACCAAAAGTGACGTAGCATGGTCGTGGACTGCAAGAGAGCAGAAGGCGTTCACAGATATCAAGGCAGCACTGTCAGACCAGGAAACGATGGCGTACTTCAACCCAGAGAAGGAGTCTGAAATTGTGGTGGATGCCAGTCCTGTTGGCCAGGGCACAGTGCTATTGCAGGCGGACGCTCAAGGCCAATGTGCCCCATGCCTATGCCAGCAAGGCCCTCTCCGACACCGAGAGAAGATATTCCCAGATCGAGTGTGAATCGCTGGAAATATTGTGGGGATGCAAACATTTCAGATTGTACATTCTGGGCAAGCCAGTGGTGGTCATCACGGACCACAAACCCCTAATACCAATTATGCCAGGAGCATCATCGAAACCACCCCCGCGAATTGAACGATGGATGCTGTCCCTAATCGAGTACGGGGTGAAACTGCAATATCGCCCGGCACCAACAACCCCGAAAACTATTTATCTTGACACCCGGGGGCGGGCCACCACCAGGACAAGGTGGAGGTAGTAGAGAGCATTGAATTGATCCGAAGCATCATGGAGGCGCCTATACATGTGGCTCTGACACAGCAGTAAATAGCAGATGCCTGCGGCAAAGATGAGGTCTTTCGGGCCATCCAATCAGCCATAAGCAGTGGGGAATGGAAAGATGCCCAAGCCAACAACTCCAGATCCGAAGCAAGAGTCCAGAGGGACATGCAAGCCTTTTGGAAGGCCAGAAATGAACTCTCAGCGTCCGAGGACGGACTCATCCTACGGGGACGGCAGATAGTAGTCCCAAGCTCTCTCGTGACAAGAGGTCCACTGATAAGATCAATGGAGAGCAGCGGACAGCCCTGGGGCACCGTTCATGCAGACTTTAGGTCCACAGGCAGAGGGATGGCTTCTTAGCCATTGTAGATCAATGGTTCAGATACCCAGAGGTAGAATTGGTGGAATCAACGGCCTGTGACCACACCATCCTGGCGTTGGAAAAGGTCTTTGCTACGCATGGATTCCCACTGGAACTTTGCTCAGACAATGGGCCGCCATTTCAAGGACACCAATTTGCAAAGTACTTTGAGGACAGAGGCATCAAACACCGGAAGGAAACAAGACTCTGGGCGAGAGCAAATGGAGAAGCGGAGAGGTTCATGCAGACCCTGAACACAATTTTCCGGATCTCGTTGAATGGGGAAGGGGAGTTACAGCAGAACCTGTGTGAATTTCTGAGGGAGTACAGAACTACTTCACACCAATCCACAGGCGTCACACCGGCAGAGGCCTTATTCAAGCGATGCCCGAGAGGACTATTATCAGAGGTGGAAGGAAGGGCACCCAGGGTCATTGACAACAAACTCATCCAGCAAGAGCGACACGCCAGGAACGCCCGAGAGAGCGAGCAAAGGAACCTCCAAGAAAACAAAATCACAGTAGGTGACACAGTGCTGATCAGGAACCGACATCCGGAAGGGAAGATGTCCCTCACCTATGAACCCCAACCCGTTGGGGTAACTCATGTAAAAGGGTCCATGGACACGGCAGACAATGAACGAGGGACGGTGATCAGGAATATATCGTATTCCAAGAAACTCAAAGTCAACCAGCCCAATGAACCACCAGAAATGCCCGAACAGTCGGTGCCTGCAGAAACCCTGCCGATGGAAGCACCAGATGGCGGAAGGGACCCGGTAGCGAGAGAAACACCCCTGCCGACCCAGGGAGCAGCAGGAGGTACCCGGTCCGAGAAGGGCATCATCGACCGGCCTAATTTCAAGACTATGTCATGGACCCCGAATCCTAGAGTGGTTGAGACCGGTACAAGTTAACTCACATTGAGTTGTTACACTGTTGTTAAGTTATTGTTTTCTTGTTTAAAGAAAAGGAGGGATGTTACATAGTATTATGTGTTCTACGCATGCGCAAGCGGGAACGAGGCTCGCGCATATGCTGTGTGAATAAACGTGGACCGAGACGGCCGATGCCGCCGGGAACCCATACCGAGCAGACGTGTATTTGCATTCCTTGGTTGTATGCGTGCGTGCTATGTGGGGTGGCCTGGGGCATATCACATACCACAACACTATGTACACGTTCCTCACACACATTGCACTCTTCCAGATGATTCATTTCACCATTACCCTCATTTACTTGAAACTCTTGGGAGCCTCGGGTCTCTTGGTTCTATTGGTTCTCCCGAGAACACTGCTGTTTGTGCCCTATTATTGTTATGGCTGTTATTGCTGCTTTATCTTTTGTAATATTTGCTCCGATAGTTATTTCAATATTTGTGCCGGTATTAATTTCTTTAACACCTCTATTTGTTCCAATGATTATTTCAGTCTCCATTATGGTGTTTGTTTAAACAGTTACGTTAGGCGGCCGCTCCTGTTAGTCCTGAAACGACCCTCACCAAGTATAGTAGGTATATTATGTTGGCCGGAAACCAATCGCATTATATAATCAACATCGCTACATCGCAAACACAGATTCCTCAGTACGACTGCAGTATAACCACAGGATGTCCATCTTGTATAACATCCGGCATTTTTCTTTCCTTTTTTCCTTCTGTAAAATGCTTCACAAAAATGCATTATATTCTGAAAGCTAATACAAGGTGCAAAGTCACTGCCTACATGTTGAGAGACAATCACAGATAGGAATGCCAAACAGTACAGAAATACATTGTTTTCCTCCCTCACAAAGTCCTTTCGAGGCAAGCAGAAAATGGCATTTAATCAGTGGCCCAGGTGCCGGCCTGTCTCCCTAGAACTGTAGCGCAGGGCAGTTAAAGCATGAATTATACTTTTCTAGCGGTCCTCCTTTGCGATCTTACTTAGAACAGGCTGACCCCTAGTTCAGGAATAGAAACTGATAGATAACATACTTTGGAATGTGCATCTCCCATGAACACGATATCCTTGCTGAAAGAGTGCTTTATGTTCTCTATAACAAAGAACTATGTCTGCACCTGTTGCAAAAAATAATAGATAGAGCAAGAAACTTGTCATGATGTGTCATATTTGTCAATCATCGAACCCCAGCTCAAGAACATACATTATGGCAGTTTATTTGTGCCTTGAAAGATTGCATGTCTGTATATATATTACTGCTTGACTGATGTTCGCTCTCTTGTATCTCATGAGGTCTGGGTGACACACATTGCGAGACGTTAGACCCAGTCGGCCAACTGAGAATATTTTGCAATAAACCATAATACTTGGAAAATCAAACCTCGTGTCTGTCGTATCACTGGTATATGGTGATTGTGCCTTAGTTTCCATATGGCACCTGATTAGGGACCTCCCCCTTTTGCTCCATCATATATGTTAAGTTCGAAGAAGGCCAAGATGAATCGAGAACAAAGCTGTCAAGCCGGGATCGAAAGGTGTTCGGGGCGCCTCTGTAAAAGCGATTAGAGACTCCTTTGCAGATTTGTACACAGCCGATCCCTGATCGACGACCAGCGTAAAGAGAGCATCGAGGCGAGGGTCCCGAAACAAGGCAGATTGAGCCAGATACACAGTCACAACGATTCCTATTTGCGTCTGTGCACAGACGAATTGTGTCTTGAGTGACAAATTGATTGATCAGGTGAGTCGTGCCCTGATTCTTAAATCATCCTGATATTGATTGAGAGTTGCTCTTGCAAGATCAAACGCCCAGGGTAAGGATGAAGTGAGGATCGATTATGCCTGGGAGACTGTCTTCTTGCTTTTTCCGCTGCGATAGACAATCTTTGTAAACTGGCCAGGTCGCGCCACCCGTAGCATCGCCAGCATTTGAAATGTTTGTGAAGTATGGAATAGGGAAAATAATGTTCAATGCAATTTAACATAGGCAGACCAGACATGCATCAGACTTGCAGTGGCCAATTGATGGGACTTTTGAATTAGAATGTATAGAACACTTAGAATCGGTATTGTTACGCAAGAAAGCACGTCCAGCGGCATTCAATACAAGTCCATCTTGTATAACATCTTCCATTTTGCTTCCCTTTTTTCCTCCTGTGAAATGCTTCACAAAAATGCATTATATTCTGAAAGCTCATACACGGTGCAAGGTCACTGCCTACATGTTGAAAGACAATCACAGACAGGAATGCCAAACAGTACAGAAATACATTCTTTTCCTCCCTCATAAAGTCCTTGGAGGAAAGCAGAAAACGGCATTTTATCAGTGGCCCAGGTGCCGGCCTGTCTCACTAGAACTGTAGCACAGGGCAGTGAAAGCATGAATTATACTTTTCTAGCGGTCCTCCTTCGCGGATCTTACTTAGAACAGGCTGACCCCTAGTTCAGGAATAGAAACTGATAGATAACATACTCTGGAATGTGCCTCTCCCGTGAACACGATATGATATCCTTGCTGAGAGAGTGCTTTATGTTCTCTATAACAAAGAACTAGGGGCCTCATCATAACTTTGGCAGTAGCATTTAAATCCGGCAGTAGCACTATTACTGCCGGATTTAAAGGTCCGCCAAATCAGAACATAGGCGGATTTCGCCCCAGCTCTGAGCATTGTTAGTGTATTTGACAATCTCTCCACAAAAAAATCCTGTAGCACAATTTTTATCTAAACCATTACAACAGAACTGAGTAAAGTACCTACATGCATATGGGCAGTACATGATAACAATGTTGGTTGTCTAAAAGTAGAGCCAGTAAAGATTGTTCTGAAAGAAGGAGTTACACTACCACCCATTCCACAATATAAGATATCAGCGGAAGGGGAGAAAGCATTAAAATGCATTGTTTCTGATTTGATTGAAAGACATGTAATTGAAGAGATTATAGGTAGCATTTACAATAGCCCGATTGTTCCGGTACATAAGAAAGGAGGTAATGATATACTATATCATTTCATAATTGATTTACGTGGATTGAACAAAGTAGTTGATCCTCAGTTTCCATTAGTCCCAGATGTGACTACAATTTTGACTATGATTCCAGCATCAGCATCATATTTTAGTGTAATAGATTTGAAGAATGGGTTTTTCAGCATTCTGGTACATCCAGATAGCAGATATTTGTTTGCCTTCACTCTAGGAGGACGTTCACTTACATTCACCCGAATTCCACAAGGTTACACTGAAAGCCTGAGTATTTACAGTAGAGCATTGAAAGAACAACTAGACATAATAGAGCTACCAGCAGGCTGCGTATTATTGCAGTACATTGATGACTTACTGATTGCAGCAGACACAGAAGAAATTTGTAAAGAGAGTACAGTTACGCTATTGACAGATCTAGCAGCACATGGTCACAAAGCTTCATTAAATAAATTCCAGTATTGTCGAAAGGAGGTGGCCTACTTAGGCTACCTCCTTTCAAAGGAGGGAAGAAGACTGACACCAGAAAGGATAGAAAGTATCTCTGGCATGCCTATTCCAAAAACGCAGAAGGACGTCAGAGCCATAATTGGCATGGCTTCATATTGTAGGCAGTGGATCACAAATGTTGCCATGATTATGAAACCATTGGAGGCATTGACAAAGAAGGATGTTGCTCTGCCCTTGCCATGGAACATGGAATGTCAAGAAGCATTTGATCTGCTCAAAGCTGCATTGTGTTCAGCTCCAGTTTTAGGCACACCAAATTACGACAAGAATTTTAAGTTATGTGTGCATGAAAACAATGGTTGTGCTTTGGCTGTCCTTACACAGGAACAAGGAGGGAGAAATAGACCATGCAGTTATTTCTCTTCCGCGCTAGATCCTGTTGCATGCGCTTTGCCACGCTGTTTGCGAGCTGTTGCTGTGGCTGCTGTGTCAGTAAAACAAACACAGGGCATGGTTTTGGGTCACGCTTTAACCATCATGGTGCCTCACGCAGTAGACGTTCTATTAAACAGAACGTAGACGCAACACCTTACATCTGCCATGATGACGAGGTATCAAATAGTTCTATTTGCATCGAATATTCAAATTAAGAGGTGTTGCGCTTTGAATCCGGCTGAGTTAATGCCTCCTCCTAATGAGGGGATGGGTGAAAAAGAATCCCCCCATGATTGTCTAATGGTTACTGAACAAGAAACGAAAGGAAGGATTGATCTAACAGATACACCACAGAAAGAGCCAGATCAAGAACTGTTTTGTGACGGTTCTTGCTTCAAACTACCCGATGGTACATCAACTGCTGCATATGCCATCATGACACTAAAGACTATTGTAGAGAGGAACAGGATCCCATACAATTCAGCGCAGGCTGCAGAAATAATAGCATTAACCAGAGCATGTGAAATTTCTGAAAACCTGAACGTAAATATATATACTGACAGTCAGTACGCATTTGGGGTGGTACACAATTTTGGTTGACTATGGGTTGAAAGAGGTTTCCTGACATCACATGGAACCAAGATCCAACATGGCACTTTAATAGTAAGATTGCTGTCTGCCCTTGTGCTTCCCAAACGATTAGCAATAATGAAATGCAAAGCCCATAAAAAAGTAACATGTAATATCTGGAAGGGAAATGAATTGGCGCACAAAATTGCAAAACAAACTGCTGTGGATGTGCATGAAAAAATGTATATTGAGAAGTCAAGAGAGGTACCCTGCATGATAGAAAATGGAATTGCCACAGCTAAAGAGATGCAAACAGAAGCAACTGCAGACGAAATAAAAGTGTGGTCTGAGAGCACAGCAGAACTAGACACAGCAATCTCCTTGGCCACGAGGCAGCCACGATGACACTGCCGCGACCCTCGCTGTATTTAGCATTCAGGGTGAGGCAATTTGCAACCTGTGCCCCCTGTGTGCCTAACACCTACTTTGTGCCCAAATAGCCATTTATGCGCCAAAATTCGAATCTCCGTACTCCAGCGCCCCCAGCCAGGTGAACTTTGCATCTGTTTCACTGTTCCAAGATGTCCGGCGCTAAGCGGTGCCAGACCGAGGCTGGCTTCGCCCATTCCCTAGCAACCACACTGTTTTAACTACCTGATTTCTGCCAGCAGGCGCAAACGCCAGCCACGCAGAAGGCCTGCAAAAGGCCCTGTTTGCCCCTGGCCTGACCATTCTTCCAGCTGCCCCAGGTGGAGAGGGCAGGAGCCCCCACCTTCGACAGCAACGCTGCAATCTCCTCAGCCACGAGGCAGCAAGGACAACACTGCCGCGACCCTCGCTGTATTTAGCATTCAGGGTGAGGCAATTTGCAACCTGTGGCTCCTGTGTGCCTAACGCCTACTTTATGTCCAAATTGCCATTTTTGCGCGAAAATCTGAATCTCCATACTCCAGTGACCCCAGCCAGGCGAACGTTGCATCTGTTTCACTGTTCCAAGATGTCCGGCACTAAGTGGCGCCAGAGCGAGGCTGGCTTTGCACGTTCCATAGCAACCATACTGTTTTAACTACCAGATTTCCGCCAGTAGGCGGAAATGCCGGCCACGCAGAGGGCGTGCAAAAGGCCCTGTTTGCCCCTGTTTGCTTCAGGGAGCATCGGGCGTTTCATCCCCAGAACACCATGAAAGAGCTACATATCTGACTGTGAGTACTCTAGCACCTCTATTGGTCTGAAGTGACGGATATTCCATCTGCCTCATTCAGCGTTGCCACGCTCTTGTTGTCATTCACCATACCACCTGACTTGGCTATAACCAGCGCGTCCATTCACACTCCTATTTTGGAGAAGCCCAGCATCCTGTTTTCGTCCTTCCTGTATCCTGTTAGTTAACTTGCTACACTGTGCTAGGAACCTTGCACCCAGTCAGGCTTACTTGTTGTATTCAGCCATTCGCTATACTGTATTGTATCCACAAACCTAGTAATAATGGGCCCGCATTTAGTCTTGTTATTGTGTATGGTAGAAACATTGCTGTATTTAGCTGGACTTGCATTCTGCATTCAGCCCAACCACCATACTGTGATTTGTTCGTACTTTGCATTGTTGACCGTGTGCTTTGTATTGAAACCTTGTGGCTCTCAGCACTGTGGAAGCACCCCTGTTTCTTAGTCTGACCTGCATTTTGCATTTTGCACTTAGCCCATCTGCCTCTCCGTGCTAGACGTGCAGACTGCATTTATCTGAGACTGCACCCCATAAATATTATATCTACTCTACTGGCCTTACAGTTCATTGGTAGTGGTCTGGAGCCTTTTAGAGGCTTCATTATTTGCCTAGTATTAGCCATGCTCAACTGTCTCCTTGCCATCATGTTCCCATTCTGTCTTTTACCAGCTAGCATTCCATACACAGGTTCCCACTTCCTTGCCTTTAGCAATGGCCTCACCAGATTGCACCACCCCATACCCTGCCCAACACATTTTCTGCCTTCCACTCCACCATTCTCCAACAGCCTCAACCAAGCTCACTCCCCCAGCACCATCACCACTACTCCAGGAAAAAAGTCCATATCTACAGTTCACAGAGCTGCCCCTGCACCCATACCATCGACCAGGTTAGGCATCAAAACCCACCCCAATTCAGGGAATGATAGGACGCAGGGCCTAAGATCTCGTACCAAGTCTATCCACTGGAGCCTTACCCCCACTACCAGAACACCCAAAGTATCTAAATATATTGACCCCTGGCAACACAAAAAGCACAACTCAACCACGACCCCAGCCTCTTCCAAAAAAACATCCACTACCTCACATCCCCAGAACCTTAAGATAGCCCCTGCAGCAGTACCTAAACCATCCACGACGTTCAAGAGTGCCCTTGTGAACGCCCGATCCTTAGGAGCTCACGCTATCTAAATCCACAACCTAATCATTGAACAAAACCTGGATATCCTAGTAATTACTGAATCCTGGCTCCAGCAACCATCAGGACCTCTCCTAGCCTTAGCTACCCCCCCGGACTACTACTCCATCCTCAGAGCTGACAGAACCTTATCTTCAGGAGGTGGCATAGCTATAATAGCAAAGAGCAAATTACAAATTAGATCAAGTGCCATTGAAGAAATTGCAGGGTACGAGGTAATGTTAGGTAAATTCGCCATGAATGAAAATACCATAATTAACATTGTGGTGATTTACAGAACACCTAGCTCCAACAGTCACCCATAAATCGACATCCCCCTACTCCTCTCACCCTTCATCAAACCTAAAGTAAAATGTATCATTTTAGGGGACCTAAACTTAGGTTTTAATGATGACCAAGACCCGAAAGCAGCAGCCCTCCACCTAACACTTCAAGAAATGAACTTCATCCAACTGGTTAAAGTACCTACACACTCCAAGGGGAGAACCCTGGATTGGATCCTCACTCTCAACACCAGACTCACCAAAGACTTAATTACCCCTCTTATTCAGACAGATCACTACTGCATAGAATTCACCCTCATGAGTGACCAACCCTGTCCTCCCAAAACCACAATAATGGATACTGTTGAAGCTAGAAACCCACAGAAGCTTACTGTAGATAACTTTGCGCCCATCATTAACACAACATTAGAAAATAACGCAATCATCAGCAACGATCCCAACATCATCGCTGACTAATACCAAGGGGGCCCCTCCCTCACTATCGAGGAAGTAGCCCCCATCACAACGAAAATCAGACGCGCTCACAAAAAGACTCACTCCTGGTTCAATGAAGAACTAGTCTCTCTAAGAAGAACTAAACACGCGATGGAACACATCCATATCAAGTGCCCTACCATTGATTCCGCCAAAGCCTTCAAGAACGCAAACAAAATGTATAAAACAGCCATTATGTCCCACAAAGCCAACGCCTACAACACACGCATTAGCAACATCTCTTCAGACGCAAAATAACTTTTCTGCATCCTTAGGGAACTGGAAAATCCCACACCCATCGTGACAGCTTCCAATTTGAGCAAAGAATGGAGCACAACCATACAAGATGCACTCGCATCCAAAATATCCCTGCTTCAAAATAAAATAGCCACCAAAAAACTGCTCCGTGCAGACAAAAATGTCATTACCCCCCACCCATACTCCCAAGGATAACACTAGCACACTATTCCATTTCACCCCAATCACTCAAGAAGTAGTGCTTGACACCATTTCTAGGCTTAAAGCTTCCAACTGTAAAGGTAATAGTGTCCCAGCCAAACTAGTCAAAGCATGCACCTCTACACTCACTCCTACTATCACCAACTTTGTTAACTCTTCCTTCAATACACCAATACAGTCCCCGCCAGTATTAAAGAAGCTTGGGTCACTTCACTTCTAAGAAAACCTACCCTAGACTCCACTATAGCAACCAACTAGCGACCTATAAAGACAGTCCCTTTCCTACTCAAACTCATAGATAAAATAGCTTACAATCAAATCCAAGTACACCTTGAGCGGAACCAGCTCCTTGGATCAAACAATCAGGTTTCAGGCAAAACCATAGCACGGAAACAGCCTTGTTAGACCTCAAAATCCAAATGGACACCATTAGAGACCAAGGCAAACTCTGCACACTTCTGCTCTTAGATCTATCTGCTGTGTTTGACCTTGTAGACCATGACAAACTGTGCACCTCACATGCCAAGGATTTTTACTTCTCCAAGGACGCCACTATGTGGGTGAAATCCTTCCTGGCAGAACGCACTTCGAGAGTACGTATAGGCAAAGAAGCAGCAGACCCCATCCCAGTCCCCATTGGAGTCCCCCAAGGCTCATGCCTCTCCCCCACACTCTATAATGCCTACACAAAACTCCTCTTCTTGGCATGAGATGATATGGGTGTCATCTACACTAACTTTGCTGATGACACCAAGATCCTCATACCCATCACTGGCAACTATGACCAAGACACTGTGACCATCAACAAAATATATGCAATCATTCAAAACTGGATGGCCTTAAATAGCCTTTGTCTCAACGATGAGAAGACAGAAATTCTCATTGTTGGATCCACAGATAAAATAGCCACCCTCCACTCAGATTACGCAACTCTCAATAATTGATGGTATGGCAATCACTATACTAAAAAAAATGAAAACCCTTGGTGCTTACCTAGACGCCACCCATAATATGACCAAACACATCACCTCCCTCTCATCTTCCACGGCCTACACATCCAAGCTCATTGCTCTTAGTAGACAATTTCTGACACCCACTAACTATCTCACCCTGGCCAGAGCCCTTGTACTTTCCAAGGTGGATTACTGCAATGTGTTATTGCTAGATGCGTCCAACACTAACCTTGCTAAATTGCAGCTCCTGCAAAACAAAGCCTTAAAGGCAGCACTAGGCATACAAAAAGTTTGATCATATCTCCAAGTCAAGAAAGGAAGCCCACTGGCTCCCCATTAAAGTCAGAATTATCTTTAAAACCCTTTGCATCACTCATAATGCCTTGCTAAAAAAGCCCCTATCTACCTTACCAACGTCCTACATATAAAAGAGGCTTCAAGAACCCTCAGATCCACAGACAACTGCATGCTAGTTCCCCCCGCTTCAAAACAAGCGGGTCAGGTGGCAGTAGTTTCCGTGTGCTAGCGCCCAAACACTGGAACACCCTCCGCCTTAATATCAAGAAAGAGCCATCCTTCCCCGGCTTTAAGAAACGATTAAAAACATTTTTATTCAACCAATTTTAGCACACCCCCATGACAACTTGGGGAAACAGAAGTCTCCCAGTAGTAACGTGCAAATCGTGGAAATTAGGCCCCTGATGAATGCTCTGCATATTTTCTTCTGTATATTCTTTTTGATTAAATGTCATTGGGCCTCATTATACGGAAGGCGGTAACCATGGCGCTATTAGCGCCATGGTTGCAGCCGGTACTTTATCGATCCCGCCATGGTGAATGGCGGAATTACTGACCAATTCCAAGGTTGGCGGGGCAGTAATTCCCCATTCACCATTGGCCCTTCCCCATTCCCATTTGAGCCCCCATAGTGTTCAATGGGAATGGGGAAGGTGGCAATTACGGTAACGCAAGTTGCGGTACCGTAATTGCCTCCAAGGTCCCTTTGCAGGTCCCGTCCTTAACGGCTGGTAAAACCAGCTATTAAGGTAGGGACCAGCAAAGGGACCTCGTAGTAATCCCTTACTGCCATCCGTGTAATGCAAGGGGCTCTGGTCAAACGCATAGAGCTCTGGGATTGGCTGGAGAATTACGCTCATCTCCAGAAGCTGAAAAGCTATCAGTTTGTCCAGTATAGACTGTATAATTACAAAAATCCGCAGAGCTATCTCAATTTATGCCCGGATAGGAGACTTAGATGTTTTATTTTACTTCTAAGGCTAGAACAACTACCTACTTTAACGATCACGGGCAGAAGAGACATGATCCCCCCAGAATTACGGCTTTGCCGGTTATGTAAAGGAGTGAATCAGCTAGAGACGGCCAGACAGGTATTGACTGAATGTCACAAAATGTTAAGTACCATAAACCTTGGCTTGGGGAAGCTTGTGCATAACCAAGGTTATATTAAAGAGGAGCTATTTTGCCATCACTGTATTAATTCCAACAGTATAAGGCTCCTGATGGCATTGTACAATGTTTGTCTGAAGGTGGAAATTAGCCTTAACATAACCATATAGGACGACATAAAGAGGAGTTGATGTATAGCCATCGTTGAAATCCAAGAGGTGTTGTTGGCCAATATAGGCCCCTATTTATACAGGAATTGTAACAATGCTGACATTGGATTGATATTCCATCTGAAACGCTCATTGGAGAATATGTGGTAGTATGTGGCAAGATCTGGTTCCAGAACTATTGTAAATGTGAATCTAAAATGAAGATGTTTTATATGGTTTTTATGACATGTATATTTAGAGAATTTAATGTTTTGCCTTCCTTGGTAATTTTTTATGCAATGTTTTTGTTAATTATTGATGTTTTTTTCGTTATAACTTTGTTCTTACTTAAGGTATATTTTATGTGTAAAGTTTCATTGTAAACTAAATCACAATAAAATTATTATTATTATTATTATTGTAATGAGGCCCATTGTGTCATGTACTCCTGCAATTCTTATACTCAAAATGTCTGTAACCACACCGTGATATCCCAGGGTCCGGGCGTGTAATAAGTGAAATAAATAAATAAAATAATAAATAAAAATAAATAAGAAGGTTACTGGGTGGACAAGAAAAATAAGAAGTGGATGTTGCCAAATGCCTATGTAACAGCGATGGTCACTATGGCCCATAGCCAACATGTGCTAAGAAAACGATTCAGCATCTAGACACTGTATGGCAAAATCCAAACATTAGAAAGACTGCTGACAGGCTAGTTCAAAATTGCATGACTTGTTTACAACATAACATTGGAAAAGGAACAGCAACCCCAGTGAGTAGTTTTGCCCCCCCACCCCTCACTGCCTTTTGAAGTGATCCATTTTGATTTCATAGAAATGGAAGGTGTCAGAATTATAAATAAGTACTTGTAGTGGTCTGTGCTTCAGCAAGTGGGTGGAGGCTTATCCCCTAAAGAACTGTACTGCAATGAGCACACCGAAAGTCATGTTAAAGGAGTATTTTTCCCGTTTTGGCTTGCCACGTGTCATATGGTCAGATAATGGCCCGCATTTTATTGTAGCTGTGATATTACAGATTTGTGCAGGCCTTCAGATTGATAAGAGATTTCACTCGGCTAGAATCCTGATGAGTGCCAGTCTTGTGGAACGCCAAAACGGTATTCTCCAAAATAAACTCAGTAAGATATGCACAGGAAGTCAGTTGAAGTGGCCTGATGCATTACCATTGGCCTTACTATGTATGAGAATGTCAGTACTGGCAAAGACTGCACTCTCCCCATACAAGATTGTGACAGGGAGACCAGCAAACATTTGGAGCGCCCCTCAGCTCAAACATCTAGGGGAAATTGAACATCCTGTAACTTAACTCAGAAATTGCGTTTAATTCATCAGCAGGTGCAGGAGGGTCTCCCTGTCACATACACTGGTCCGGGGCATTGTCTACAGCCTGGAGATTGGGTCCTGACCAAGAATTTCGAGCAGAAATATTCACTTGCACCGAGGTGGAGGGGGCCTTACCAGGTCCTCCTAGCAACACAGACTGCAGTCCGAGTGGATGGTCGCAAGTCATGGATTCATGCCACTCATACGAAAAGAATTCTGTTCCCCTTAAAGGAGCTGCCTGATCTGAACGACAAGAGAGAGACACCTGCACTCGATCGCAAAGACACCACCACCAGTCCTTTGCCAGATGTGCTTCCTAAACCCGAGAAAGGACCGGGGGAGATTACAGTTAAGGTTGAAAAGCCAAAGGTGCACCAGCCTTGTCCAACTACAGCTGCATCATCACTCATTGCATCACACTGCTGCACTGATCTTGTATCCGGAAATGAGAATGCATTGTTTTTCGATCATACAGTACCTGGAGCGATAAGGTACAACCTGCGTTCTCAAAACAGGAAATAAGCTGAGTGTTTGTTTTGCCTCTGTTCCCAATACGGATGAAGTGGGAAACGGAGGCCTGGGGAAGTGGAGCGTATGAGCTGTATCAATCTGCATCAAACTGACAGCTCTGAAACGCGGCTTCCCGGTGCTACCTTTGGAAAGTGAATGGCCAATGCGAACCCGTGGGGACAAGCGGGAAGGCATATGGTACCAACACAATTGATGCTTGCTCTGGCCTTTTGCAGCACTGTGCTAGAACACATAAGCCTGCTATCCTCTATAATGCAGGCTAACTGGCCTGAATGCTTTGCTGCTTCCTGAACGCTTTGCTGGTTTCCTTGTGTTGCTGTGAAGAACTTTTTCCACAGCGAACATTAAGGCTTTGGGCCTCATCACGAGTTTGGCGGTAGCATTTTAATGCGGCAGTAGCGCTGTTACTGCCGCATTTAAGGGTCCACCAAATCATGGCTTCGGCCGATTTCCCCCCAACTCCTGTATTGCATGAGGGTACAAATCATGAAATTGAAACAATCAAAGAATTCATGTCAATAGTGTCGGAGATGCCGATTACAGTAGCATGCATAGTTCAGAATTAGATACATGGACAGATGAAGATGAGATGTATGGATGATGCTCTTGGTTTACGGCCAAAAGGAAGGTTTTGTTAGTCCTGAAATTACCGGAATCAAGTATAGTAGGTATATTATGTTGGCCGGAAACCAATCGAATCATATGATCAACATTGCAACATCGCAAAGACAGATTCCTCAGTCTGACTGCAGTATAACCACAGGGCGTCCATCTTGTATAACATCCGCCATTTTGCTTCCCTTTTTTCTTCTGTAAAATGCTTTGCAAAAATGCATCATATTCTGAAAGTTCATACACAGTGCGAGGTCACTGCCTACATGTTGAGAGACAATCACAGACAGGAATGCCAAACAGTACAGAAATACATTGTTTTCCTCCCTCACAAAGTCCTTGGAGGCAAGCAGAAACCGGCATTCAATCAGTGGCCCAGGTGCCGGCCTGTCTCACTAAAACTGTAGCACAGGGCAGTTAAAGCATGAATTATACTTTTCTAGCGGTCCTCTTTCGTGGATCTTACTTAGAACAGGCTGACCCCTAGTTCAGGAATAGAAACTGATAGATAACATACTTTGGAATATGCCTCTCCCGCAAACACTATATCCTTGCTGAACGAGTGCTTTATGTTCTCTATAACAAAGAACTTTGTCTAAAACTGTTGCAAAATATAATAGATAGAGCAAGAAACTTGTCAAGATGTGTCATAATTGTCAATCATCGAACCCTAGCTCAAGAAGATCCAATATGGGTGGTTTATTTGTTCCTTAAAAGATTGCATGTTTGGATATATATCACTGCTTGACTGATGTTTGCTCTCTTGCGTCGCACGAGGTCTGTGTGACACATGTTGCGAGACGTTAGACCCAGTCGGCCGACTAAGCATATTTTGCAATAAACCATAATACTTGGAAAATCGAACCTCGTGTCTGTCTTATCACTGCTATATGGTGATTGTGCCTTAGTTTCCATATGCACAGGGCCTTCAGGCCCTAGCACTCCTTTGTACCCTCTCCCAGGCAAGCGCCCTTGCAAGCACAGTCGATTGCCCCGCAGGCACAACCAGAAGCCCGAGCTTACATTTGCAACTGAGTTTGAGCCGGAATGGAAGCAATCGGAACCACAGCCACTGCTGGTCCATGCAGTCATGTGTCTGGATGCACAGCAAGACACAGAAGCTCACTGATGGTAGCGCTTGCAGTGTCTGCAGTATACAGGTCAACCTTGTCGGTTGATAAATCAAGTTGTGGCACTGTTATCTCCCTCGGTGCAGGCCTTATGTAGGCGGAGTCAGTGCCCCACTCTACCTCGAGCAGCTCCCCGTCTGACACATCAAGAGTATCAAATTGAAGCACCATTTGTTTGTTTACTCATGTTAGCGCATACTCACTAAAATGTGCACTTACTTTGCATACAGGTCCTGACATCTTGCATGCATTTCCAGGCTGCAAGGCCTTCTCTGCCCTGACGGCATGCATGCTGTCTGCTTCTCCAGCCTGCAGTAGCTTTGCACGTGTGTTTGGTCTGCTCGAAGATCCCCCACTTTCCATAACAGCTGGACCCATATGCATGCTGGTATGATACCCAGCCCTGACCCACCCTGAGAAGAAATTAGGAACACACTGCTCCAAGTGTTGGCAATAAAAGGCCATGGGATTTTATTGGTACAGACATGGTTAAGTGGAACAATGTCACTAATCTTATAGCACAATCATAATATAGTACTTTTGGGCACCGGCTCCAGGGGTGAACTCCCTCTGGCCCGTGCCTGCCTTCTTGTCCCATGACTTGTCGTGGTACCGTACAGTGTCCTGTTTGTCTCTTCCTTGTTTTTCTTCTCCCTTTCTTTTGTAGGGTGGGAGGGTTTTGTGGAAAACAAAAGAAAAGTGTGGAAGACGCTGAGTAAACAGTGAACATCCTGACTGTTTGGGTCCGAGTTTAGGGTCCACAAACAGTTTGATTTTTCTCTGTGAGCTATCAGCTCTTTTTATAAGACCCAGGGGTAGCCCATGGTCTTTGATGTATGTCTGTCCAGCTGCAGCCGACTGGCTGTGCCCCAGGGGGGGCAGATCATTGTCAACTCCCTGCCTGCCTGGTAACTTCCTCAGAATGCTTAGCACTTTGTTGTTTTGTGGAAGGGTAAGGTGATTGTTCACATCTCACCCTTCCCTTGTATTGTTGGTGGGAGAGACTGCATGTCTTCTGTGGCAAGTGGAGGAGAGGGCAGGCCTGATGTGAACAAGGGGGTGGTGCTGCCATTATCCAGAGCCTGGCTGGATGGTACCAGCAGTTACCCTGCCTCGCTTTGGGAGGCCCTGCAGCATTGCCCATAACAGTTGGACCCATATGCATGCTGGTATGATACCCGACCCTGACCCACCCTGAGAAGAAATTAGGAACACACTGCTTCAAGTGTTGGCAATAAAAGGCCGTGGGATTTTATTGGTACATATATGGTTATGTGGAACAATGACACTAATCTCATATCACAATCATAATATTGTACTTTTAGGCACCGAGTCCAGGAGTGAACTCCCCCTGGTCCGTGCCGCCACACACAGGCAGGTTAACGGCTGACTGTGTTCTCCCAAAAGTTGTTACACCCTGCTGGCCAGAGTGGAGGAAATTTCTCGGATAGGTGGGTGCCATCTTTGAGAAAAAGGTTGGGGTCTCCCAGCGTAATAGCTGGTTGTTTTATGAAACCCAGTCCTCTAGTCAAGCAGAATTTTTCTGACCCTCTGTTTAGTTTCCTTCTGGAAATGTCTACTGATTTGTAGAAGGTAGCCCTTGCCATTTTCTTCTGGGCAGGATGGCTGAGAAATAGATTTCCGTGTCCCTCCAATTGTGTGAGATGCCCGCTAATGATGTGCACATCTCTTCGAGTAAGCTTCTTCTGCCTGTGGACACTAGGTCGTTGCCCCCCAGGTGTAAAATCAGAAATTCAGGCGGATCCCTGTACACAACTAGTTCTGCTAATTTGTCGTGAACGTCAGCCCAGAGGAGGCCTCTGTATCCCCACCATGATGCAATAGTGTTTCTAAATGGTGGGCCCTCCTTGGTCTCTTCCGCCCATCGCCCTGTCCTGAAAACAAACGAGTGGCCGACTATCCATGCTGATCGGAGGGGGTTCTTCCACCCATCTGGTGTTTCTGGTGGTGGAAGGAAAATACAGAACTATATTAGTTCAGGTCGGATGTATCTTCTGTAACGGTCTGATTTCCAGGCCCCAATGTTTTTAACTTGTTGTGGACCGAGACCCCCTTGCCATGCTGAGGTTGCGGCCCCAATTCTGAAGGTGTGGGTGCCGTATTCCTTCGGATCCCACCATGCTTTGCTGATTGCATTTGTCAGCACCTGTCATGATGCCTACCCCCAGGGACCCAGACCAAGTCCAGCAACCCTGGAAGCAGGCATCAAGTTATCCTAAGCAAGCCCAACAACCCCTGCTAGGGGCTATTTGGGTCCAGTCCTGGTGCCTATGGCGCCAGGCTCATATGGAGAGTTAGTCCTCATAGATTAGAACTTACCTAATGCAGACCATGCTCCAAACTTACCTGATGCAGACCATGCTGCAAGAGCTCCAAGCCAAAAGAGGCTTGGAAGGGACTACTTTACTTAGGGACTATTTTTATACTCGGGCGGGGCTGAGGAGGAATACTTACCTGGGACTACTTTGGAGGCTATTTAAACCACGCCCGAAGAGCAGCACACGCTTTGCGTTATTCTGCATCCAGCAGCGTAACGCTCACCGTGCCTGCAAGTCTGCATCCAGCCTTCTGCCACGCCCGCCTCGAGTTTGGAGCTCCTAGAAAAAGGGAGAAAGAAGGAGAAAAGGTTAGCACAAGAGCAATACTTTTGATCCTTACCTGAATTCCTGATCCATCGCGCCTTCGAGCTGGATGAAAGAAGTTATTTTATGTCCATCGCCTCGCCTGCTCCAGCACCGCGCTGAACTCACCGGCCTTTGCAGCATCTTCACATTCCACCGCATCCTCCTGCATGTTCCCGCCGCACTCCGGCTCCTAAGGAGAAGACAAGAACAGCAAGGTGAGCAAAGGGAATACACAGAGGAATATTAGTTACCCCCCCCATAGATTTACCTGATTTTACCACCGGGGGTACTATTCCTCTTCACGGGTTGGCGCAGCTTCCACTGCATCTTCGCCAAACCCCGGCCCCTAAGGGGAAACAAAAGGACAGCAAGGTGAAACAAACGGACTAACAAGGGGAACCCTCCTCTCCACAATAGACTTACCTGATTTTACTTCCGGAGGTATTATTCCCCGAGACTTCATACTTTCTCTCAGCGCCTGAATAAGGGAGAAAGCAACAGGTTACATATTGACATTATTTTATCGAACTGTGTTGGAAAATGCAAATCCTTACCAGAATACTACAGGTTGCCACGAGGAACTCTTCGTTAGGGTCAAGCTGCAACCTGCAAGGAATCGGACAAGAGTGAAAGTCAGGCATTTGAACTCTTACGAACTTTATACTTACGGCGTCTTGCCGGTAATCTCTGAGTCAATATTGTTCTGGAACTCACCAATTCCTTCGAGCCAGTGAAGCAACTGGTTATCAACGCATCCCTGCGCTTAATGCAGGATGGAGAGCTCATCTTTTCAAACCATCAGGTGAGACTATAAGTGGGGACATCAAAGGTGATCTGTGGGGAGAACAGCAGGGGTTGGGGGATTTACGCTCAACTCCACGGGTGGTTAATTCCCTTTCTCCATTTGCAGAAGAATAATCCTACAGGCCAAGCAAACGAAGCTAGGTGGGCCAGTCCAGTCCGTCATCTCGGCCCTACGCGTCACATTGGTGGAGACCGCAGCTGTCCAGTTCCGATCAACGCCTCTGTGGGAGCCAGGTGAGCATAACAGCACCCCTTTAAACTGATAGGGCTTAGGGCCGAGGCATCCCTGTGAATTAGAAACCTCCCCCCAATCTTGGGTCTTAGTGAATAATAAAGGTTGCTGATGCACACCGGGCAGTTTGTTGCATCGTCGATGCAGCAAATGTTGATGGTTCTTTTGACCCCTGTTTTGGACTGTTGTAAGTCTATGCAGATGCTGTCGTGTCTGACCCTGGTCTCCATGATGCCGAAACCATTGTTGGCTTTGGTGTTTGAGGCGATGAGCTCACTTAGCCTGAAAGCCCCAAAGTAAGCCAGAAAAAAGGCCGTCCTGAATAACATGGCTTCATATGGGTGGCAGCATATGTTGTCTAGCTGGCTTGTAATTTTTACCAGTTTATCAAAATCTAGGGGGAGGCGGGTGTCTACCTGGGGTCGCTCCAATTTGCCCCAGCCTTTCATGGCGTAGGCTATCAGGGCGCTCTGTGTGGGATCTGAGTCCCCCCGGAGTTTTGAGTAACAGGATATTGCCCCTAGGTGTCTTTTTTGCACACTCCCTCTTATACCCCTGTTCATGGGGTTCATGGGCCCATTTTAAGAATATTTCTATAACTTTTATTGTTATTAACTCTATGGGCCTGATCATGACTTTGGTGGTAACCCTTAAATCCGGCGGTCATGCTATTACTGCCGGATTTGAGGGTCCACCAAATCAGAACTTTGGCAGATTTCACCCTAGTTCTGAGCTGGGGGGAAATCTGCTGAGAATTCACGCTATTACCGCCGGCGGGGAATCCGCCGGCGTTAAGAGTACGAATTTTCCCCATTGAGCCCAATGGGGAATGGGGCATTCCCGAATGGGCCCAATGGGGAATGGGGAATTACATTACCGCCAAACTCATGATCCGGGACTATTAGCGCCGGGGAGTTTGGCGTTAGGGCCAAAGTCGTGATCAGGCCCTATATGTTTTAAACTTGTTATTCTAAAGGCTCTTTGTAAGCACTTACTGTACTGCGCCGTGGTCGATCTTGCCAGCGCCTTCTCTGCCATCTCTGTGAGGAACCCTGTGTCAGGGTTAGGGCTCTTTGTGAGCCAATTGTTTTTGTTGGCACCCGTTTTTGAGGTGCCTGGTTCTTGGTGTACATCCCGGCCTTGGCTCTCTGGTCCCGGCGTTGATGCAATTTTTTTTAGTTTCCCATCACTGACCAGCAGTTTGCTGGAATTAGCGTCATCATTTCTTGGGCATGAGGTGCTAGCTCCCGTAATCTTGTGCAATGAAAACGAGATATGTGGAGGAGAGGGCAGGGCTGGGGTGAGCAAGGGGGTGGGGCTGCCCTTCCCCAGAGCCTGGCTGGATGGTACCAGCAGTTACCCTGCCTTGCTTTGGGAGGCCCTGCACCATCGCCCATAACCTCCATTATTAGTGAGCTGCTCGAGCCTGTGCAGTGACTTGGGTGAGACTGGACTCTCACACGGACTTACGTGCCTGGGAAAGGATTTTAAAGGGGTGCCTGTATCTTGAAGGCACAGTCTCCTTTACAGTTCAGCGCACACAAAGTGCACGCCACAGAGGAAAAATGCTGTCTGAGGTGAGATTGGACTCTCACACGGACTCACACAGGTTATTGATGGGGGGGTTAAAGGGAGGAGCATGCCGACCAACAGACCAGGCAGACGAAGGACAATACAGTGGGGATTGGATGAGTATTACAGCAAGTGTGTGCAAGGTGAGATGTTGGGTGGTGAGTGAAAGTGGTAATTCAGTTTAAGAGTGCAATGTTAGTGAGTGAGACAAAGGGAGAGTGCAGTGATGTGAGTGATGGTCATTGGAAATGGTGACTCAGAGAGTGAAAGGGCGTTGACGCTGGGAGAAGGTGTGGGTGGAGTGTAAAGAAGGAGGGAGGATACAGTAGTAGTGGTAAGAAAGTGGAGTGTAATGTGATATGAGAGGTTAGTAGTAGTGAGTTGTAAAAGGGGAGCGTAGAAGAGAGTAGTAGAGAGTAGTGTAGAGGAGAGAGTAGTAGAGAGTAGTGTGAGTGGAAATTCATAGAAGGGGGAGTAGTATAGAGTAGTAGGAGTAGAGTGTAGAGGAGAATAATAGGTAGGAGAGTATAATGGAAAGAAGTGCGAGGAGTGGGAGTAGTAGCAGATAGAGAGAAGGGTAAAAGTAAGTACTAGAAGAGAGAAAGAGAACATCAAAGAGACAGAAGAGGAAGAAAGAGGGAGTTGAGAGATTGTGGGAGGAAGAGAGTACATGGAAGGAAAACGCGATAGAGAGAAGATCAGGATGAGGAACACTAGGGCATGAGAGGGAAGGGCAAGTGGAAACTGGGCAATTGGAAGACACCTATTACATTTAAAAAGATCATTGCTATTCTTATGGGACCCCCGGATGGGATCCACCTCGGAAATAATTCCAGAGGGAGACAGACAGATAAGGAGTTTTCCTTCAGGCCATATCAACCAGCCAGTCAGATGTTAGATAGTAGGGGTTTTGATATCATGTGGTTATATTTTTAGATTCAGGGGCATCTGGACTAGGGAGAGGAAACCTCACTGGAGCTGGAGAGGAGAGATAGAGAGGGGCCACCCTAAGTGAAGCCCATCTCCAAAATCAAAACCTTGAATTATCTTTGAGAGATGGGTGTTCTTGAGGCCATCTGTGACACATGCTGCCATCATGGGATTCACCCTGATAAAGAGGCTGCGCATGCTAGACGAAAATGGATGTGGTGTCAGAGGCATGAAATTCCGGGGGTGGGGGGGCGGCAAGCACTGAACCCTTTGAATGAGAGATATGGTGGATAGCAATTGAACTGCAATTTCACATACACATTACTGGTAGAATCAGAAGACACCTAGGAATTAGCCGGTTCAGGCAGCACTCCAGTCAGAGATGATCTTGCAGGGGAAGTCACCGACCTGGAGGAGGGACTGAAGAAACATCTATTGGAGCAGATATGGGAAGCCCGGGAGAGAATCTGCCAATTGAAGCAAGCTAGCAGATGTGGACTGCTAAGCTTTGCAAGCAGTTGCATATTCCAGCTGTGGAGAAAAATCCACAGATCAGGATGAGGAAGAAGAGGGGGAATTTACAGTAAAAACACCCCATGAGGACCCCATTTCCAGGGTTGAAAACTCCACTCCAACAGCTACGGAGAACTTATTAAGGGCACTGGAGGTGGCCAACTGGCTATTAGCCATCAACATCAAGAGACTCTTTCAGTCTTAAAGGGATGTATTACAGAGAGAGAAGGGAACAACTAACTGAGCCACCTGGCATCCAGAAAAAACTAAGCAACTGAAAAGATCCAGCTGCCTTCTTTGTGAATTTTGAGAGAGTGTCTATGACCGCAGGATGGCATTGAGATGTCTGGGCCTGATACATTACCCCACTTCTGACAGGAGGAACCCAGAAGACCTTTCAAGCCCTCAACCTTGTTCAGAGAATGCTGCTGAAAAACAAAGTCAGGGTATTTTGGAGAGAGCGGGGCAGAATCAGGAGCACTATTGAATCTTTCTAAGACATCTGCGCTTATGACAAGGAGACAAGGAGAAAATCACTGCCAGATGTCCTATAGAATAAAGGATCTACTAATTAAATGGCATCTGTGTTGATTAACCTCTATTTGGTGGACCTCAAAGATTTCCTCATTCTACATGCAGGTCACACCATACTTATGGATCACTCCTGGGTGGTATTACAGAGACTAATAGACTGCTTTGTAGAATATACTAGACTGAACCATCTGGTGATCAATGAGAGGAAAACTAAAGTATTGTCCTTTTTGGGTAGAAATAAATGGAGGAACCGGGGGGGGTGGGTGAGGGGGGAATCTAGCTGGGAGAAAAGTCGAAAGTGTTGAAGATCTTACATACTTGGGATTTCAATTGTTGACTCATCATAATCGCCAAACCTTGGTAGACATGATTAGGACAATGGCAAGAGTGTTTTGTTTTCCAGATGAGGCACTTTTTGAGGAAGTTTGGAAAGTTCACAGTCAATTCTGTAAGGAAATTTGATTTGTCCAAGGTAGTCCCTGCACTCATCTATGGGGTACAAATGTACCAGTCACTATATGAATTTGATTTCACCATCTTTGAAAGAATGGTATGGAAAATAGCGCTAGCCCTTCCAATGAGTGTCCCGATGGTTGTGCTATGTTTTGAACTCAGCTTGTCCTCTCTAAATATACACGTTCTCTGGAAACATTTGCTATTATGTGAGAAATGCATGACCCGTCCAGTCTTTCTTTTAAATAATTGGCAAACGTGCATGGGGGAAGAGAATTGCTTTGTCAAGGTCTGCTCAAAGACTATGCTGCAAAGGGGCATAGACCTGTCAGAGGGTATTTCCTACCTCCGAACATTGAAAAAGAAGTTTCTTTCCCTTGATTGATGTGATACTATCGGTTCCATTGTCAATTATAATTGTTTGGTGAGCCTTTCTAGTGTCCTGAAAAAATGTGTGGTACCCTCATTATACTTGCAACTTTTTCCCTCTCCCACAGTGAGAGAGGTAACCATGCACTTTCGTTTGAATTTGCTGTGATAACCCGTCTTTAAGGAAAAAGGAGCCGGTGCACCAATCAGTTATATGTACTGTGCAATTGTAATTGGGGCATTAAAACACATTATTTTGAACTGCCCATGTCTAGATGGAAAAATTTTGCACTTTGGAAGTTTTGTCAATTCGTTTAGTTTTGTTCTAAATGAAGTCCCATGTGAGGAAGTAAAAAAATGCAGCTCCTGGAACAGTTTGTCAAATCCCTACCACCATATCTGAAAAAACGCTGTTTGGCAGCTACATGAGTACACCTTGGAAGAAGCGATCCAAACAGCTAATATGCATCAGATGGCTATGTACTCGTGGGAGCCATTGGTGGGACCTATCAAAACCAACAACATGAAACCTAGTAATCATGTGAGAGAGGAACACCCAGCCCTGAGGAGACAAAGCACCACCCAACCAGTACCAGAAGCAAGACAATGCCCTCTTAGCGACAGAATGGTAAAACTCTGGTCTATGTGCTAAGGTAGTAAGGTGTTATGCCTGCTGGAAATTGTAACATATTTCCTGGTTCTGACTTGAAAACCCCACATACTATCCAACGGAGATCAGGCTCCTGAACCTGGGATTCCAGACACTACTTCAGGAAAGAACCCAAACCAGGAATAAGATTTAGCCTACCTAAAAGGCCTTCTAGAGTTATTCCAAAGTGAAGAAAAGGTGTCAGAATCCCCTCTTGGACCATGAACACCACAGAATTTCTATCTACCTGTAAATGTCCAGATGATCATGGCTATACCCTACTGGACTCTGGAGTAAAACGACTACCATCAGGGCCAATATTGTAACCTCTGAGGAACTTCACTCAGGGTCCCTATCTGAGGTATTATGTTTACACAGACATATAGATCTATGTGCCCATGCCACCATAAGCATTAGAGGTAAATCTGGGATGAAATGACTTCTGTTCTGCAGCAGTAGAGAGGTGAGTAGAGAGTAAACCACCTACTTAGCCCTCACACTTCTACAAACCAACAGTGATCCCAATCATATAGTTAAAACAGACACTGTTAAGCGATATATCTCCTTTACCTTCTATGGTAGCATGGGCTGAGGGAAGGCTATACTCTCAAGAGGAATGTGATTCAATATCAACCCAAAGAGCAAAATATAACAGTTCTAAATAAAGGCGGTGTTCAATGAAGGTTGTATAAAATATATAGGGCCTCATTACACAGTAGGCGGTAACCATGACGGTATTTTACCGTCTACGCCTTGGTGGATGGCGGAATTACCGCCCTACTCCAAGGTGAGCGGGGGCGGTAATTCCCCATTCACCAAGGCACTTCCCCATTCCCATTTTTGCCCCCATAGGGCATAATGGGAATGGGGAAGGCATTAATTACGGTACTGCAAATTGCTGTACCGTAATTAGCACCAAGGTCCCTTTGCGGGTTCATTTTTTTAACGCCTGCTAAAAGCTTAATGAATAATGTTCGCATCGGACCGATCCAGTGTCTGGAGCCCAAACTGCATCTGGGGGTCAGTTATCGACCAATAGTACCTCCTTCGCTGTTTGACTACGGTGAACCAGGCTGCGACAAATTGACTTCTGCCGAAGTGGGAGAATGGGTTAACACCCTCCCCCCAATCTCATCCAGACCATGACCTAGGGCATCAGGGCCAAGACACCCCTCACGAGGGGAGTTAATCTACCCTGCTTCAAAAACCTACACCTACGAGGACTATGCCCACCAGCACGCCAGGCTTAAACCAACGCCTGCGACATGGATCAGCTCGACTAAAACAACAGCCATGAGTATTCACATTGTTAGAGATGCCATGACGACATAGCCAACAGACAAGAATACATGTGCCACCATGCACACTGGTCACTCACACACCAACCCACACGAAGAACATACTCAGTGCTACGACGCAGCGGACGGTCACACCCACAGACATGCATCGTTGTTATTTTTCACATAGGCCTTCTACGGCACCGCAGAAACGCAAGATGCCAGAAGAGCTTGTGTACATGCTTGCTGACACTTTTTTCTCACCACCCATCCCTATGAGGACACCACCATGTATATCTAACGCTGTCTGTGACACTCTGCGGCCCGCAACCTTGAAACACTTGTGTACGAGCGCGATAGAAATAAAATATCAATCAATCATACTATGGATTATGTACCGCCAGCCAGAAACTAGGCCCAAGTAGGCCGCAAGCAAGAGTCCCCAGGCAGGAGCCTCGCAAACGAAAACCCTCCCAGAGCGAAATACAAGTGCTGACCATGCAGAACAAGCCCCTAACGGGAGCCCACAGCCAAGGCCACGATGTTGCAACCCGCACACCGCGCGCCCAGCGCCAAGGTTACACCTGCAGGTGCCAAGCCCTCGGAGACTGAATACTAAATCTAATGCTCATAATTCTGCTCCAGCTACGGTCTCCACACACGTGACCAAGCCAAACTGACAAGATGCCAAGCTTACGAGACGATAGGCTGCCAGAGTCCCACGTTTGGGACACAGGTTGCAACAACGAAGCAGCAAAGATGGACACCTACAGCGATGGGAAAGACCTGCTCACCAGCTCATATGCAGACCTGTCCATTGTCCGCACTAACACATAGTTGCACATTGTAGCTAATGTCAGGTACACCGCGGGCTGGGAACAGTGATGGTCCCAGGCTTGGGGGCTCACGGGAGAACCAATCAGAATACAGGGGGCTTATTACTGACGCCATTACTCCTAGCCAATCACCAACGGTCCCCTTGTAATTCCAAAGTAACAACTGTTAGGAACAGCCCAAGTATACCACCCGACCTGTCCTCCACCACTAACATCTCTAACATCTCTCCCTATAGGGGACATATACTAACCCTACCACTCGGGGGATGGCAATAGGTTTTGTGATGATTTTTCCCAGGTGACGCAAGTAGCGCGTCATACTGCTGGAAAAAGGGCCTGCGAGCCCCACTAAG
This sequence comes from Ambystoma mexicanum, assembly GCF_040938575.1. Classification (NCBI taxonomy): domain Eukaryota; kingdom Metazoa; phylum Chordata; class Amphibia; order Caudata; family Ambystomatidae; genus Ambystoma; species Ambystoma mexicanum. The sequence goes on from NC_090933.1 coordinate 711,283,091, forward strand.
GATGAGAGCTTTTCCGGATGTATACGGACTAAGTGTATCCCTGCCGTTACTCTAATAAACAGCAGTCATTGCCTTGCTCATTGTGTGTGTGTGTCATACTCCTTCTGGGACGCGGGAGGGGTTGGGGCCTCCCCAGCCCGGAGGTCCGTGGATGGCTCTGCCGGCCCATGGGATAATCACCCTGACAAGTTAGAGGCACTGCTGAGGTCTGTTTGAGGCCTGTTCCCCGGAGAGCATTATTCCAAGGCCTCTTGCTACGAGGCGACATGGCAGCGCGGCCCCCTCTGCCGTTGCCCCCTTTTGAGGACTACAGGACCATTGCAGAACTGCGAGAAGACCGGACACGCAATCTGGATATTGGCCCTCGGGAGCCACTTAAGAAGTATCCTGCCCACGGTTGGCGAGTGTCCAGAAGTGGTCCAGACGAGGGGAGGTGGGGAGCCGCTTTGGAGGGGTGCATGCAGTCGAGCGGCCCTGCCTCTAGAGAACTTGGTGAGTATGACACACCCAACAAGCAACGTAATGTTATGCGGGAGGGGGAGGAGTTCTGAAAAGGGTGGCGGGAGGTGTTTACAATGTGTTGTAAAAGATTTGATAAATAAGTGGCGATAGACGACTGAGTGGTGGCAGGACAGGCACGAGGGCCGCCTTCTATCGCGTCACGGAGTGAATTGAGTGGAGCTGAAAGGCACTACGTGTGGTTGTTGGAAGGCACTGATTTGTTCAGATCGCGGGCAGCTGTAAGGAAGGGGTGTGGCTTTCCTATGAATTGGCTTTTTAGATCAATGAGTAGATGAGGATCCCTACTAATTGAGTGTTGAAGCTCGTTAGGTAGATGAAGTTTACCCTCAGGAGGTAGCTAGTTGTTTCCAAGTGCGCAAGATAGTTGGCAGGTTAAGCTCCCCTAGTGAGGGGCGTATTACACGCAAGGCGACGCAGTATGCGCAGTCCGATTATAAGAGTTTATTGTGGTTTTCCTTGCTCCGGTTGTAGCTTCGAGGACAGCTGTGGGGTTTACGAGGGACAAAAGGAGTTAAAACATATCGCGCACTCTTTCATCTTATAAAGGTTTCTTACCAGTAGTAGTTGAAGAAGTTGGTGACGTCACCCGTAGGGCTTGTATAGGACACCGCGACCATCTCGGGTTGATCCAGGAGTGGCCGAGGGATAGGAAAAGGGAAGGGCGGGATAGAAGAGGTGAGAGGGCAGCGCACGGAGAACGCCGGCAGCTCTCGATAAGGGAGGGGCGAAAAGGGGAGAGGTGGCCGCGCACGTAGAATGCCGGTCATGCTCAGCAAGGGGGTTGAAAAAGGGGAGGGAGAGGTTTGAAGAAGAAGGAGAGGTGGGGTGGCTGTAAAAGCATGCCATACAGGGCACGCAGCCGCATGGGGCTTCGTGCGCCACGGCAGTAGGGGGCCATACAGGTGACATCAAGGGGGACAAACAATAAAGGAATAGAACTGTATATTTTGTGATTGTATTAACTTTCAGCGGACGGTCGGAAGCCCCAGTTTATGGGGCCAGGTAAAGAAGGTTGATATTGTGAAAACAAAACTGTAACATGGCCACATATTAAGGGTCGGGGTCTGGGGTGAGGGGAAACACTTTAACTACACCCCTCCAACACATTTGTACGTCACTATCACCATACAAGGAGAAAATTATCAAGTACAGTACCGACTGGAGACAAGGAACAGACAACAAAATACTGACACCATGGCCGCCTAACAGCAGTTTTGACTCATACACACAAAATTTGTTATTGACATATATACACAACACGTACAAGGGAAAGAAATTAGCTCACCATATAGAAGTGTTCAACTTATTGAAGATGTTCCAGGGAGTCGGGCCAGGGGCAATGGGAATGTTTACTATGGAAGGGACAACAGAGGAGAAAAGGAGTGAAGAAACGAAGGGAGTGAAGGAGGAGAAAGACAACGAAGAGAGCATGGGCACGGTGATCAGCAACGCACTATGTGCAGACGAGAGGAAGAAGGAGAAGGAACGATCGGGTAAAGTATCAGAAGAGAAGGTGAAGAAGGAAGGGACAGAAGATATGCCTATGGCAAAAGTAGTGAAGAAGGAAGAGGGGGGGTTGTACCCAGTAACAGAATTAAGAGAAGCCGACAGACAACAACTGACGGCCGCCAAGGGGTACTCCAACCCTGAATACAGCCCTCCACCATATGCCCCTATCGATAGCTACCAGAGGGGGGAGGAGGTGACCAGCACGATGAACTTAAACTCCACACAGGCAGGAACGAAGAGGGGGAAAGAAAGTGGGGAACACATCGCAACCATAGGACCAGACGAATGGGTAGCAGCACAGATGCTCCTGAAACTCCAAGGGATATTGGGCCTCATTAGGACCCAGGCGGTAAGGGGTTTACGGCGGCGTAAACAGCGCCGACCCTTACCGCCTGATTCCGAGGTCCCTTAGCGCCATGGAGGATTTAACACCTGCTTTTAGCAGGTGTTAAAATCCATGGCGCTAAGGGACCTTGTTGTTAATTACGCTACCGTAATTTACGGTGGCGTAATTAACGCCTTCCCCACTCCCATTATAACCTATGGGGCAAAAATGGGAATGGGGAAGGGTAAATGGGGATTGGGGACTTACCGCCCCGCCAACCTCGGAATGGGGCGGTAAGTCCGCCAACCACCATAGCGTAAACATAGTTTACGCCATGGTGGTAAAGGTACGACCCAGGCGGTAACTTACCGCCTGGGTCGTAATGAGGCCCATTAAAAGGGGAAGAAGAGGAGGTAGTGAGAATGACATCAAAGGATGAAATGGGTGACACACAGACAGGGACAGAGGTGAGTAAGACAAGAGAAGGTCAACTGTCACAGGCAGAGGAAAAAATGTTGGAGGAGAGGTTGGCTGAATTAAGAGACGCACGAAGTGCACTGATCAGATAGTTTGAGCAAGAAACACGAGGAAGAAAGAAGGAGAGAAAGGAGAATAGTGACGAGCAGGAGAGGATGAAAGAACGAATGGAAGAAAGGAAGAAGGAAGCAGAGCGGGTGAAGGCAATAGCAGAAAGGGTGTCACGAGCAGAGCAACGAGAAATGAAACGGAGGGAGGAAGAGAAAGAAAGGGAAATGGAACTGTGGAAAAAGAAAATACTATCTGAAAGCGCCCGGAAATATGAAGAAGTTAAAGTGATAGAGAGCATATTAAAAAGGGAACGGGCAAAATGGGAAAGGAAGGAAGAGGAAGAAAGAATGCTAGCGAAGGTAAGTGCAGAGGTGTTGGAAGAACTAAAAAGAAAAAGAGAGGAAATAGGTGGTGAAATAATAGGAAAAAAGGATGAGGAGAGTGGAGATAGGAGGGTGGAGCATGGTGTAAGAACATACACATGCCAGGATTTGGAGGTGGCCACAACGTCAACACAAGGGGCAGCTGTTAAAGGAGGAGAGCACAAGGAAGCAGACTTAATAGATCTACAGACGGTGACAGTGGGTGGAAAACACACAGACTGGGGATTATCTTTTCCTGATGGATTTTGCAGCGAGGAGGAAGAATGTTTAGGGAAAAGCGGAGGAGATGGCAATGGGGAAAGTTTAGAGAAACTGTACATTACACACACCAACCACGAGTCACCATGGTCGTGTGAAAGAAGGGAAGAAGATACGAAAGGTAAAGAGAAGGTAAAAGAGGTAGCAAGTAAAGCATCACAACTATTACCACCGACACGGGTACAAACGCCACGCACTCTAACAACACGACATCTAGCACCAGGCCCACTGACACCCACCCCTGCACACACCCCATATGTCGACAGACTTAGAGACCTCCCAGGACGCAGGCAGGAAGAACGGGCAAGCACACCCATGGTAAGACAAGAGGGTAACAGGAGAGGGTGGAAGGATGGAGGGGATGGAAAAACAGATCACTGTACTATTGATATGATTGAAGAATTACCTGACACAGAGGAGGAGGATGAATACACCAACATTACCCCACGGGCACGGGGGGAAATGAGGGGGTACAATTTAATGCCACTTCTGGAAAGGGGAGGGGTCAGACCACATTATGTCCCCTGGAAGCAGGCCGATAAAGAGAATATTAAATGCAGACTCCCATCACTAAGCGGAGGAGCAGGGAAGTGGATATATGAGATGGAAAAACACACAGCGGCACAAAAACTAGCAGTGGGGGACGTGAAGGGACTCTTAATATCAATACTGGGGGATGCTGCAGATGACATCTGGAAAAGGGCGGGCTTCCCAGGGGTCACAGTAACAGACACGTCACATGATGGGGCGCCATTTGCAAATTGCAGACATGCGCTGTGACAGGCTTTAAGGGTTCAGTACCCAGACACGTCAGACATAGGAGCAATAACGTCACGCAAGATGCGTGAGAATGAGGATCCTGTTGATTACATCCAGGAGATTCAGGAGAAGTGGCATTTGGAAACATGGGAACCGTGGGATAAAATACTAGCAATTTTCTACCATAAACTAATACAAGGACTCCCGGATCAAGTACAAAGGCAGCTGAAGAAAATAGTGGGTATGGAAGTTAAAGCCTGGCCGGAAATACAACTGACTATAGTACATCACTGCAGGCTGTGGCAGGAAAAGATGAAACAAAAGGAGGAAGATAGGAAGGCCGAAGAGGCAAAACTGGTACAAAAGAAGTTATCCAAATATACCATGGAAGGAGCACAGATAACAACACTCGCCGCCACACAGGTCACGGTTGCACAAGATACAACACAACAACAGGTAGCACAACTACAGCAGCCAGCACAAGTAATAACACAGCAGATGCCCCCGCCCCCACCATACACGTCATACACAGGAGGAGGATACATGCAAATGGGAAATGGATACTCTAACAACTACAGGGGGAGGGGTGGTATGACGAGAGGGAGGGGCTATGGCCAACAGGTACAACAACAAGGAGGGTTCACGGGCTACTACCAAAACGGACAGCAAGGATGCCAAGACAATGTGGGGGGTTTCCCATGGCAGGCCAGAGAACCACCAATATGTTGGATATGTGGGATGGTAGGACATATGTCACGCACATGTAGGATGAGGCCCACACAACCAGCCTGGGGGGAACAAGACCACACTGGAGAACAACAGGTTCAACAACAACAGGGAATACAACAATGCCTACCACAACAAGCGCCACTACGACACCCACCACCACAGACACAAGTGCAAACATACTCATCACCGCAGCAACAGATACAAACATACACACCACCACAGCAACAGGTACAAACAAACACATCACAACAGCAACAAATGATAGCCACCCTACACCATCAAGTGCAACCGGTACAACAGCTCACACAAGTACAGGACAATGCAGTATCAACAACTAATGAACAACTACAGCATACACAGCTGGGGAACGTGACGATATTGGGTCAAAACCCTTACACAGGAAGCGGTCAGTCACTATACCCACAATAGGACAGCCGACAGATGTCTTTGATGTGTCCCATCCTATCGGTAATGCCTAACACTGTGGAGGAACTACGCATACAGGTGGTGATAGGTGACAAAAATGTTTCCTTCTTAGTTGACACCGGGGCCACTAGGTCTTGCATAAGGGAGGGGAAGTTTAAATTGTCAGGCGAAGCTATGTACACTCAAGGATTCTCTGGGGCTCAAGGGTTGGTTCCCTTTACTGATAACATCTCCTTATTTATAGGATATCATGACATGTCTCTTCCACTTCTGTACTCAAAGCAGTCACCAGTAAACATACTTGGATGGGATATAATGAGTAGACTGAATATGACCATCTCCTTCATGGAGAAGGGCATAATTTGCTCCACGCCAGGCATCAACATGCTCACAGCACGACAAATATTGCAGACATACTGCGGCCAAACAGTGGCCCGGGCTGAGCCAATTGACAAAGACCTCTTCCAATATGGGACAGACATGGCAATAGCATGGTTCCCTGGAATTGAGGGCAAAGTTTGGAGAAGGCCAGCAGCTTACCTGTTCAGACCTGAAACACCAGCAGGTGAAAAAGAGGGGAAAATAATTTCAGTAAGCATTGAGAGCATTATGGCAACTGCAGATTACATCGCAGTACATGCCCAGGACAGGGAAGGGAGGGCCTGGAGAGCTGTAATAGCACTGGCAGAGGGATGCAGGCTTACACAGGTATCTGATGAGGAGCTCTTCTCAGATGATAATGAAGAGGGAGAGATGGTGTTTGGGATGAGCATTAACATCTGGTTGAAGGTAACATACAAGCTAGTGGCACTAAAAACGGCAATGGTACTAGAGGCACCTGCCCCTACACCAGTACCATTTTATGAGGAAGACATGGCAGAAGTACCAGCATCCCTGTGGACCACCAGTCCATATGACGTTGGCTGCATCAAAAGCATTGGTGGAGTAAAAATAAAATTGAAAAAAGGAGCCATACTACCGAGAGTGAAACAATACCCACTATCGAAAGAGACAGATGAGGGCATATATGAAACAATAACGGCCTTGATAAACAATGGCATACTGATACCATCAGAATCACCCTGCAACACTGCTGTGCACCCAGTGCGCAAAGTGAAAGTAGGGTCTTGGCGTTTCATCCCAGACCTCAGGCCTTTGAATTACATTGTAGAAGCAGAGTACTCCATAGCAGCCAACCCAGACACCATACTATGTGGAATACCAGCAGAAGCATCGCGGTTTACCGTGATTGTCCTCAAAAACGCATTTGTCTCGATACCTCTGCACCCTGACTCACAGGACCTGACAAGCTTCACATACAGAACCACAAAATGGAAACACACAAGGTTGCCCCAAGGGTACTGTGAGTCACCAACCATCTTCAACAGAGTGATACAAATGGATTTGGGAAACATTGAGATGGAGAGCACGGTGCTGCAATACGTTGATGACATCATCATTTGCAGCACCTCTGAAGAAAGGTGTAGAAAGGACTCAGTAAAGATGCTCACAGCGTTAGCTGAGAAGGGGTACAAGGTGGACAAGGAAAAGTTACAGTACTGCCAGGAACAGGTGCTCTACATTGGTCAGCTTATCTCTCAGCATGGAAGGAACATTACACCACAAAGAGCACAGGCCATAACCAACACACCACAACCACAGACAGTGAGAGAACTTCAGCAATTTCTGGGCTTACGCAACTACTGCAGGGCGTGGGTTTTTGACTACAGTTCATACATAGGACCCCTGCTCGAGGCCCTCAGAGAAGCACAGAACGGGGATAAAAAGTTGGGATGGACAAGAGAAATGAAAGAGGCTTTTGATTAACTAAAATACGCCATCTCAACAGCACCAGTGCTAGCTACCCCTAACTACGAACACCAATTTTTCATTTTTTCACAATGTGACTCAACAGTAATGAAGGCAGTGCTGACACAAAAAACGAGCATAGGACACAAGCCTGTGGCTTTATACAGCGGACACTTAGACCCTGTAATGTTAGGTCACTTCCCTTGCGAACAGAGCCTCGCAGCCGCAGCATTTGCGGTGGAGAAGCATCATCAATAACAATGGGGTGCCCTAGCACACTGTTCGTGGAACATGCAATCTTTGCAATATTGAACAAGCCCAAATCAACATTGATGACACAGAGGGCATAGGCTACAAAATAATACTATCAAGACCAGAGCTAACAATTCTAAGGTGCAGCAATGTAAACCAAGCAAGATTTATAGCTGAGGTACTTGAAGATGGTGACTACGCTTATGATTGATTGCACCCAGGCCTTTGAAATGTACTTCAGCACAAGAAAAGTTGAAGAAAATGCCCTAGCAGGGGGAGAAATAATGTACATTGATGGGTCATCAACAATTGACCAAAGCAACGGTGTTAGAAGGAAAGGAGCAGCAGTGGTTAAGTTGACAGAAGACTGGATGTATGTGCCAGTAAAGTGTGCTCAACTACCACAACATTACTCGGCGAAGCAGCAGAGCTAGTGGCCCTAATTTTGGCATTAAAAGAGAGCTATGATAAAATAGTAACAATATATTCCTGCATATGTCAGGTCAACAGTCCACTCAGGATTAATGAAATGGCAAAGGAGAGGGTTCAGAAGAGCAGATGGTACGCCAGTACAACATGCCCTACTACTTGCAGAACTAATTGAAGTAATTGAGACACCCAGAGAAATAGCCCTGGTAAAGTGTCAGGCCCACACCAACGGGGATGACCCTATCTCAAAAGGTAACGAAACAGCAGACGCACATGCCAAGCATGGAGAAGTTTGGACACCCCCAGAAAAAGGAATATATAAGGGGAGGATGGGAGCAAGACAAATGCTAATGAACGATGAGTACACACACATCCCTGACACACAGATAATGGAAATACAGGCAGCAGCACCTATGGCGGAAAAGGAGCTATGGGTAAAAAGAGGATGCACAATGTCACCCACAGATGCATTGTGGTGTCAGAATAATACAGGGAAGGTAGTAATGCCCCTGGCCCTACTGAAAACAGCTCTGGAACAACTACACCACCCCACGTACACAGGGAAGGAAGTGATTGTAGCACGCATAAAGGAGGACTGGTTCTGCCCTGAGTTAAATTCACATGTCGCAAACTTTATCAGCAGGTGCTTAACTTGTCAACAGTTTACAGCCGGTCACACGCTGCAAGTGATAAAAGGTGCTATACCCCGGCCGGAAGGAACCTTCAGACACCTGCACATTGACTACGTTGACATGATCAACGTATGTCAAGGACAAAGATACATGATTGTAGTGGTGTGCCCATTTTCAAGGTGGATTGAGGCTGGGCCCTGCTGTCATGCGGACGCATTCAGAGCCACAAAATTCCTAGTGAGGGAAGTTTTCGCAAGGTGGGGAGTTTGCAAAGTGCTGCAGTCAGACAATGGCCCACACTTTGCTAATGAAATGTTGTAGCACATAACTGCAATGCTCGGCATCAAACACAAGTTTGCATGCACATACCACCCGCAGGCAAACGGTATCTGTGAATGCCTGAATGGTCTGCTAAAAGAAGAGATTGCAAAGATACAGCAGAAAACTAAGAAAAGCTGGTTGTACTGCCTCCCCTTGGCCCTGTTTGAGCTGAGAAATAGGCCAGGGTCGGATCACCATCTCACTCACCACGAGGTGGTGACTGGTCACCAGCTGCATCTTCCACTAACTCCACCCCCAAGAGCAATGACTGATTATGAAAGTTCTGCAAATGTTTTTGGTGACGAGATATATGAACATGTGTCTTCCTTGATTACTAGTGTCGCCTTTATCTCTCAACAGCTCGAGCTCACGCGGGGCGGGTCAAAGACTACTAAGCAAGAAGAAACAAACGAGGAACAAGTACAACAAACAAACTGGACAATAGTGGAAGGAGATCACGTTCTCCTCTGCAACTTCAATCGCTGGTGGAACAGCCCTCGATTTACAGGGCCCCACCTGGTGGAAGCAGTAGCTCCCAGAGCAGTTAAACTGAGCAATAAAAAGGAATGGAATCACCTGCATGACATAAAGCCCTACAAAAGTCAAACCCACCCTCGCGTTGACGACAGGGCCACCGCAACAACAGCATCGGCAACACCAAAAACAGGAAAAGATGCAGCAACTACAACAAAAGACAATTGTGACACTGCCCCTGACCCCTTCCCAGCCACAGGCACACCCATAGACTTTGGACAATCGCCCATAGCCCACCCCATGGTGACGAGATCTCAGAGAAACCAAACAGCTGCCTGCCCAAACGACCAAAAACTCTCTGCCCCACCCAGCCCCGTCCCTGCCACTACCAAATAAAAGACATTGTCTAACAAAAATTAATACTGCATCACACATGTAAACACATGCATGTTCTCTTTCTCTTTTTTGTCTCGCACATGCAGGTACCACATATTACTGTGTTGTAAAGAAAGTGAAGTTACTAACGTCGTGTTTTGCCCAGGGGTAAATGCTACCCACAGATGACAATACCCCCAGGGCGCTGTCACACCAATTTGTATACCATATAAAGAGACCAAAATATTTAAAAAGGAGAAGGGTACGTGCATATTATAACATGTTTATTTTGGCCATAGAACAATCATTCCCACATCTCCACAAGCACTTACCAGCTCTGAGAGATAGGTCACTGAGATTAGCGTGGGAACAGCTTCTCGCCTGTGCACTAAATGACTATCTGATAGGGGGAGCTTGATTAAAGAAAACTAACAAACTAACGCATGTTTTTAGAATTTTCAGGCAGGCATCTTTAATTTCGTAAAGAATAAGCTGCAGGACCGCAGCAAAGGTAAGAACAAAATGCCGGTGATATTAGGTATTGTAATAAAGATAGTAGGAGTGTTGGTCATCACTGGTTTAATTGCTGCCTCTGTCTTTCAGTCACGCTATGCTTCTTGAATTATGGCTGCACCCAAAATTAACATACCCCCTCCCTCTGCTGCAACAGGTACAGTGTCAGGTGGTACAAGTAACACAAGAGGGTATGGGAATAGGATGAAACGTAGTACATCTGGAGACAATGATGGGATTGACACATATATCACGGATTCAGCACATGTCCAAAATTGGTAAGCAGACCACTAAGGACAACTGCTATGTATGCTCGTTGATCCTGTACGCCATGAGCGCATTGAGGACTTTTGTAGCTACTTAAGTACCAGCAAAGACAGTTGAATGCCTGATATATTTGGCATTATTCCAAACGAAAGGACGATTAAAAGGGACAGTGGTTGCATTACAATGGAAGACAAGAGATTCATACCCATATGAAAATAACTTCATAAAACTCTTAGGATGTACAACAGCTACCGCCTACACACACAAGGATTTAGATACATTACAGATGGCCCTGATAAAGGAGAAACAAAGAAAGTGACATTAGAATACCTGCCGTGTGACTGGTATGCAAGTGAAATTGCAGGTGAACAAGGTTGTTGGGAAAGAGCACTCATTGTAATATATGGGAAGATATACACTAATGAAGGATGACAGATGGAGTGGTGGGGAACAATATGGTGACAAACGAAAATGCGCACTCAATCAACAACACAAACCATAAGTGTTGGATGGAGTGGGTAAAAAATGTACCGCTGTTAACATGGCTGGAGAAAGACGAAGACCCAATAACTATACTACCGCTAACTCCATCCACACTGTGCTATCGACACATTGGCGATGTTGATGTTGGAAATAACCGCAACTGCAGAAGTATAATCTTGATCCCTGAGGGGGGTGCCGGGACAGCTGTTCTAATGGATCACTATTGGGCCTGCGGCGATAAGGCATATCACACGTTACCTCCATCATGGAATGGGATATGCGCTATGGTACACATTAATGTACCATCTCTGGTTGTGCCTCAGAGACACGTCAACATGGCCAACTTCCCCAAGATGGACGAAGGTAAAAAAAGGAGGAAAATATCTGTGCAAGATGAAAAAGGTGACGAGGAGCACAGCAAGACAATTCCGTCGTGAGTGAAAAGACAAGGAGAACCCCTGACCGGAAACTACTTGTGGGGAAGATCGGAAACAGCTCTCACTTCGATCCCACCAGAACACAGACTATTTAGCAGAGCAGCAATGTTCTTCTCATCAATAATACACCCAGGACTGCAGGCATATGCAAATGCAAAATGGCTCCAGATTACCCGCTGGGAGCTAATGATGACCATTAATTCAACCGTCAATGGATTCAATGCGATAAAAGAAGAATTGAGGACAGTACGAATGGTAGCACTCCAAAATAACATGTGCTGGACCTCCTCACTGCAATGGAAGGAGGGGCTTGTGCGAAAATTGGACAATCATGTTGCACATTCTTCCCCGCTAATGACGTTGACAATGGAACACTTACAGAAGCAGTATCACAACAAGCCCTGATGCACTCGAAAATGGTTTACGAAAGTAAAGGAGTAAAAGGAGATGGCAGTTGGTTTTCCTTCCTGTGGTCATGGATGCCTTTGTGGCTATCAGGCGGCCTGAAGTTAATAGCATGATGCATTATATTGGCAGTGGCTATAATGTTTGGAATGAGATTATGGAAAGGAAGAAGAGCTCGTACGACGGACGAAATGATGGAGATGGTTGGAATGCATGCCTTACTGCCAGCTGATGATGACAAGCACACAGACATGAACATACAGGAAAGGGAAAGGTTGCGCAAACAGATACTTGATAATCACATAGATCCCCGTCTGTGAAGGTGGAGAACCCAAGTAGCTATGTTGGACAATGGGTATACTGCAGACCTGGCGGCGGCTGCGTTTACATGTATTGGTCATTTGAAGATCATGTCAACCACTATGGGCACTTGGCCGGAATAACTTAAGTATGGAGAGTGAAAGGAGATAATGAAAAGGATGATTTTGTGGTTGACAAGTCGACCAGATGGGGGACTGAAGTGGGAGAATGGGATAACACCCTCTCCCCAAACTCATCCAGACCATGGCTTAGGGGATCACGGCCCAGACACCCCCCACAAGGGGAGTTCATCTACTTACCAGATACCCTGGCTCAAAAACCTACACATACGAGGACTATGCCCACCAGCACGCCAGGCTCAAACCAACGCCTGCGACATGGATCAGCTCGACTAAAACAACAGCCATGAGTATTCACATTGTTAGAGATGGCATGACGACATAGCCAACAGACAAGAATACACGTGCTACCATGCACACTGGTCACTCACGCACCAACCCACACGACCCACACGAAGAACATACTCAGTGCTACAATGCAGCGGACGGTTACACCCACGGTCACACCCACACACATGCATCATTGTTATTTTTCACATAGGCCTTCTATAGCACTGCAGAAACGCAAGATGCCCGATGAGCTCGTGTACAGGCTTGCTGATGCTTTTTTCTCACCACCCATCCCTATGAGGACACCACCATGTATATCTAATGCTGCCTGTGACACTCTGTCGCCCCGCGACCTCCATACTATGGTTTATGTACCGCCACCCAGAAACTAGGCCCAAGTAGGCCGCAAGCAAGAGTCCCCAGGCAGGAGCCTCGCAAACGAAAACCCTCCCAGAGCAAAATAAAAGTGCTGACCATGCATAACAAGCCCCTAACAAGAGCCCACAGCCAAGGCCACGATGTTGCAACCCGCACGCCGTGCACACCGCGCCAAGGTTACACCTGCAGGTGCCAAGCCCTCAGAGACAGAATACAAAATCTAATGCTCATAATTCTGCTCCAGCTACGGTCTCCACACACGTGACCAAGCCGAACTGACAAGATGCCAAGCTTACAAGACGAGAAGCCGCCAGAGTCCCACGTCTGGGACACAGGTTGCAACAACGAAGCAGCAAAGATGGACACATACAGCGATGGGAAAGACCTGCTCACCAGCCCATAAGCAGACCTGTCCATTGTCCGCAATAACATATAGTTGCACATTGTTGCTAATGTCAGGTACACTGCGGGCTGGGAACGGCTCGCGGGAGAACCAATCAGAATACAGAGGGCTTATTACTGACGCCATTACTCCTAACCAATCACCAAGGGTCCCCTTGTAACAATTCCAAAGTAGCAACTGTTAGGAACAGCCCAAGTATACCACTAACATCTCTCCCTATAGGGGACATATACTAACCCTACCACTCGGGGAACCAATCTGAAGTGGCAATAGGTTTTGTGGTGATTTTTTCCAGGTGACGCAAGTAGTGCATCATACTGCTATAAAAAGGGCCTGCAAGCCCCACTAAGGATGAGAGCTTTTCCAGATGCATACGAACGAAACGTATCCCTGCCGTTACTCTAATAAACAGCAGTCATTGCCTTGCTCCTTGTGTGTGTGTGTCATACTCCTTCTGGTATGCGGGAGGAGTTGGGGCCTCCCCAGCCTGGAGGTCCGCGGACGCTCTGCCGGCCCCCGGGATAATCACCCCGACACTGCCATGCAGGAGTACAAGGTCGAGTAGATGCTAAAGTGTATACTCAGCCTTCACAATTCTACAAACCAGGAGCCAACACAAACATATTAGTAAAACAGGCACAGTTAAGAAATATACCTCCTACACCTTCTGTGATAACGTAGGCCAAGGGAAGGCCATACTCTCAAGAGGGGCTTACGTTTGGTTCAGTATCAACCCAAGCAGTGAAGCATAGCATTCTGCTTGTGCAGAGTCGGAAGCAACCTCTGAGAGACGAGAGACGGAGAGAGGTGCGGCTTGATTCACGCGATTCCACGTTCTGAGGTTCTTTCCTCTAACCTCATTTCCTCCTTCCGTGAGTGTGTCGTGCTGTTGCTGCATCCCTGTGTCTCCCGCTCACTTTCACCTGCTTCTGTTTGCCCCTGCCCGGGGGCGGGGGGTCCGGTGGGCCCAGGGAACCTGACCAGAGCTTGGAGCTCAGAAGAGAGCATGCAGGGAGGAGCGTTGGCACAAGCAGGGGGAATACCAGGTACGAGTAAGGCAAGCCCTAATTGTGGTCTTTAGTCCATTGTACACTGCATTCGGACCAAACTTTTTATAAGTATAGGGGAGTCACCTGGCGTATTTAGCGCTAAGGCATCTGCTTCTAGTGGCCATACTTCTTCTTATTATTTTCATCGCTAACTTTGAAGCTCGACTGTGACTGTGGGGCTAGGCCCTTTGAGCAGTCGAGCGAACTATAACATTGCTGGTAAATGTGAAATTTTAGCTGCTGAGCTACAGCCAAATTGCTATTTGTGGTGCTTGACTGCGGGGCTATCCCCTTTGAACGCGGTTGCACCCCTTGAGGCAAAGTCCGCTATTGAGTAGCCCATAACCATCAGCCTTAAGGCTGGGACCCCGCAGGTACCTCCCTCACGGATAGGGTAAGGAGGGGCTACCGCCTTGGTAAATATAATCTCAAAGGCTACCTTCTGAAACAACCAATTGACTGCGCCTGTTTAACCGCGCGTTTATATGCCGTTAAACAGGCACAGGCAAGGACCTCAATCGAATTATAATCTCCGGAAACGTAATAATAACTTCCCAGTCACCGGAAGAAACAAACAATGGCCAAAGCGAAACTAATAAGAAAAGAACCTCTAGCGAAAGGGCCCAATCGCAGACTTCTTTCCTCCGAATGTCCTCCCCGAAGAAAACTCCACTGCTATGGAAGAAGAGGATCCAGTGAATAACCCCATGGTGGCACCACAGGAAATCACTAATTATGATGACATAGACAATAACTCACTTCTAGATCTCTGCCTGTCAATGCAGCGGGCTATGACTCCTTCACACCCACGACAGTCAGGCAACAACACACAGAACCCTCCACCAAGTGCCCCATTACCTCAGAGGGATCAGGCTGAAAGACTATCCATATCTCCTAATTTAGCCCCGTTTCAGGAGCCTTCTGTCCTCGGAACCAATATCAAATCCAGTTGAGTCTCCACTTCAAACACACCGGTTCTGGTTGAATTGCAATCCTCAGTGGCTTCCTTACAGTGTGCCCTTAAAATTCTCCTGAAACTGTGTGGGCGTATTCTGGAGACTACTCTCACTTTTGCAGCAAAAGAAGGAGCCAAAGTCATCCCTGGGGTAGAAGAAAACCTGATCCCTATGCACACGGATAGTGACCCTGCACAGCCTCCTACTGATCCAATACCTGTACCTGAACCTTCAGATGAGTCAGAAGTATACTTTTCACGCAAACAAAGAAGATTGGCTAGAAGAGCAGCCATGAAGAAAAAGCCGTGCGTGATAGCTTCTCCTCTACCTGCAACTGCTCCGGCAGGGAAACTGTCAAAAAAGGCCAAAAAAAGAGCAACTAGGGCATCGAAACGTAAAGCGAAGGGCCCTGGCTCTCTTACCAGCTGTCTTATTCCCGACACTGTGAATGAGTCGATCTGTATGGAAGAAAATATACTTGACCTCAAATCATCCCAATTGAACAATGACCTGGAGAAGATCTCTTCTACTCCTAACAAAAGCCCGAGTAGGGCCCCATTGGCAATAAACATCCCCAATCCACCTACCATCAATGAGCCCCCATTATCTGAACATTATAACAACCACATATGTATTATTAAAAATTTGTACCAGCAACATGAGCGAAACTGGCTTACAAGATCGGCTCTTATGACCAGGCTTCACTCAGTGCCTCAACTTCGTGTTCTCAGCTCCACAGACTTTGAATACGTGGAGCATCTCCATGTTACCAACCCTAATGTCTCTGCGGTTCATTGTAAATTTTTGGTGACAGCTAAACTGATGCAAAGTTTCAGACAAAATTTGTTGGTTGTAGACATTGAGATTGATGCCGATCCTGAAATGGAAGACCCCACCTGCCCACGTAAGGCGGTCTCTTCGCCGGAAAAACCTCCACTGGAAAAATCCCTCTCGCCTTCATACCTACCCAAGGCGGACAAAGTTCAGATTGATGATGTGCAGAAAGTCTTAAGTTGGCTGTTTGAATCTCTCCCTCTAATTATAAACAAACAATGAGATCTCACCATTACCTCATGGAATTGTAGAGGTTTTAACCACTTACTAACTTCTCAAGGATCAGTAGATATATTAACAGACCATCTGAACATTTGTTTACAGGAAACATGGTTGGTCTCCCCGGTGATTCTCAGTGGATACACATTGTACCAGTCTTTTGCTAAGAAGGGACCCAGGGTTAGACCATTTGGAGGGTTGATTGTGGGTGTCAGACACTCTGTTCAATCTCGTCGAATTACCACAAGTCAACCTGACAACATCTTAGCAGTTGAAATTATGGTCCCCCAAGAAGATGTCATTGAAAGAATCCTACTCATAACCTCTTAAAATCCACCATGCGCTGTATGTAGAGAAGAAATACAAGAGGCGGTCCATGAGCTACTTAGCAAATGGACCACGATACTGGGGAACAACTCAGTCATATTCACAGGCGACTTTAACTGCCATATAAAGGGCTCGAAAGGCACGACCCTCAATCCTCTACTATACCCTAAGGGACGTATGCTACACAACATAGAGGATCCTGAAGGCCTAAACTGGCTAGACTTCTTTTCAGACTGGGATTTGGAACTTATTAATGGGAGAACCCGAAGCGACTATCCCGGTAAACATACTTGGCGTAATGCCTCTGTAACCAGTACTTTAGACTACATATTTGTTAGTCCAAATATAGCCACCCGAATTAAAGATATGAAGGTCACCTTGAATAACTGGAGCAACCATAGCCTTCTAACATTGACATTAGCAGTAGGCTGGTCAACTCCGAGCACCTGCCCCTTGGGTAACCTGACGACAAATCAAGCTGGCACTTTCATTCGTTGGCACACAAAAAACATCGAAAATGCGACTCGCTCAACACATGCTGTTCTTCTCTACGATATCCAAGCCTTTACCAAATTCACTGCTAATGATATTGAAACATGGATTGCGGCTTTTTCATCATCACACGCTACTACATCTATTAGCAAGATGATACAAGATGGAAGGAAGACCATACCTTTTGACAGGGCCATCCGAGATGCCAAACGAGTTCTAAGGGCTTCCATTCGAAAAGCAAGGGCTGCTACAGTGACACTTGAAAAATGTATGTCTCAGAGTAGAACCTTAAAGAACAAATATTGCGCCTGGATTAAGACGAAGAGAAGAGCAGAGAAGTTAAGCCGCTGGCAACAAATGGTTCAAGTAGTATGCTCCAAAAATATAAGAAACATCTGCGGTGTATTAAACGAAATGAGGGGCCCCATCCATCACACCATGGTCAACCCGATAGGTGCCCAGCAATGGTCTGAATTTCTGTCTACATTAACACCTACCCAGCATGGCAGCTGTGAATTGGTCCCCCCTGAGAAACCCTTTATTGTGACCAACGAACTAATTCTGGCAAAAATCAAATCACTAAAATCATCTAGAGCACCTGGACCTAACGGCTTAGCCAACGTTGTATTGAAAAGTAATCCTGATTTCTGGGCCTGCCTGATCAAGATCCATTTTGACAACATACTGGAAACTGGCAATATCCCAACTTCCTGGCAAACTTCCATATTGATCCCAGTCTTCAAGAGAGAAAACAGACTGGAACCATGAAACTATAGATTGCTGTCTATGTTAGACTTCACAGGGAAGATATTTGCATTGTTGCTTCTAGACAAATTGGAGTCGTGGGCAGACAGAACTGGAATATTCAATCAATTCCAAAGCGGATTCAGGAAAGGATATACCACCACCATGAACCTGATGATTATTGATCTACTGAGGTCCGGAGCCAAGACCAGTGGGAAACCTACTCTATATGCCTTGTTTATAGACTTTCAAACAGCTTTTGACACAGTCCCCCGTGACAAACTCTGGTCAAAATTAAAACTATTGGGATGTCCTGATGAACTTCTCTATTATTTAAGAGCCTTACATCGACACACTATGACTAATCTCAAGCTGGACTCCCAAGGCCATATGACCACTCCAGTTTTACAAAATCGTGGAGTTAAACAAGGCTGTGTCACAGCTCCTTTTCTAGATAATGTATTTATATACGACCTTCCCATAGCGGTATCTGCAGTGCACAACTGCCCTCCACGGATCGGATCCGAGCACTGCCCAGTGCTCGCTTATGCAGATGATCTGATCATCATGGACCACACATTTAGTGGCCTTTCAAGATCAGCCACTGCGCTCTGGGATTATGCCCATAAAAACGATCTGGTTATTAACAGTGTCAAAACCCAACTAATGGTATTCTCAGCAAACAAAATCACCAGACCAAAGTTAGTTATGCAGGGGATGGAGATAAAATACACCCCCATAAACAAATACCTTGGGGTGGAGGTTGATGTTACAGGAGAATATCCTACCTGCATACAAAAGGGAATCACCAGAGCTGCACAACTAACAGCATTAATACATCGCTTTGCAATTAAAAATTGTGGTTACACTATGTGGGGCGTGTGCCAGTTGTATCTGCAGATACTGGTTCCTATGGTTACCTATGGACTGGACGCACTTTTAAACATCAATTTAGGCTGGCTCCAAGTCATAGAGGGCACATTTTGGAGGCAGATGTTGGGCCTCCTTCAATGTATTCCAATGGCGATCCTAAAATTGGAATTGGGGCTAACTTCCCTGAAGGCCACTGTACTTAAAAGAAGAGCTGAGATCTACTTGAAGATGACTAACCAACCATTGAACTCCCTGCTAAGTTCAATACATCAGGAAATTTCAAGGGGGACTACTTTCTACCATCTAAAAACTCATATGGAAAACCTATACAAGGAGATTGGTTGGATTCCTGCACTGAGGAGCACACTCGACGCATCAAAGAAGGCTCTTTCCAAATGAATAGATCTATGGGACTGGCTCGAGAACTTCGATCATCTGAGTAAACCTACAAAGTATCCATTTGTAAAGTATAGACTATATACCTACTTGAAACCACAGCTGTACTTCAATTTGAGCCCCTGTAGTAAACTTAGACGTTTCCTTCTGTCGCTGCGTCTTGACTGTTTACCGGTGCTAGCAAATAAGTGGATAGACAACCATCTACTGCCACACGAAAGATATTGTCGTATGTGCAAGAACATTTCCACTAACGAAACAGCTATACACCTTCTAACAACCTGCCCGTCAATGCTTAAAATGTATGAACTGTGCTATGGGAAAGTGGTTCATAATTTGGATCACATAGAGGCACCATGGTTTTGGTATCACGGCTTAGATTCGACCTCCATGAAAACTCACATAGCTATGTACAGCATATGGCTGAGCATTGATAAATCTCTGGGCATCACCATCTAGCCCAAACAATAACTCAATTCCATCACAGCTTATTGGGCCAGCAGATTATGTCCCCTATCGCATGACTTGTGGAGATCATTATCTTCTCGAGGACCATTGGTGTACGATACGTGATCCTGTGAAACTAAATGAAGATATTTACAACACCACTGACTGAGGGAAGGCTTTGTCCTCTGAAAATGAAATGAAATGAAGTACACTTTTGCATGACGCATTGTATAAAATCTTTAACGGTAGTCATTGCTTTATGGTTTATGCTCTCCGCCAAAGTAGCACCATATTGTTTTTGTCACTGTTATGTAGAATGATTTTTATCCTTCTTTACCGCCGGAAATCTCATGATTAGAATAACTAATTTTTAAATTTCTTTTTCTGTATTAATTTTAATTTCAAGTGTGGTTTTAGTCTTCCCATTTTTGTCTGGTCTTTTCTGTCCGGTTTTATTTTTATTTCTACTCATAAATGTGTAAAGTTTATATTTAAACTGTTCTGACATTACTAAATAAATCAATCAATCAATAACATTCCAAAATAAAGGAATGTCCAATGAAGGTTATATAACAATGTATACTTTAATCAGACACACCATGTACAATAAGAACTAACTAGAAAACACTGTAAAACCCCACCCCTGTAAGAGTAGCACAAACTACGCAAAGATAGAATAGATGCAGCACTCTGGGGAATGAGACTGGGGGAGAAAAGGAAAGTAAAATAGCACAATGTTCAAATAGGATATTACATGAGGTTGAAAAGGGATTCACAACACCTATCTAGTCTCTAGGGCCTAAACATAGACCAGGGGGAAGATATCAGTCAGCAATACCTTTGCAAATGTCTTGGTGGTTCGATGGTGTTGGACCAGGCTTCTTGATGTTGTTCACGGGTTTATTTCAGTTCGAGGATGCTACAGTCGTGTTGATCCAGAAGCATATTGCTGTCAAGGAGGGGTCATACAGGATGTTGCTGCAGCTTCCAAGCATCTACTCGAGATGTGTGGATCGGGTAATCACCAGGTTCAGTTGGACAGCCGAGGTTTGATGGCAAAGACATGATACCAGGATGTGCAGGCAAGTCGATTCAATGCAGAGGCACCAAGGTCCCTTTTCGGGGGACACCAGGGTCCAGTCAGTAAACTTTCAGGAGCAGCAATGAAGAAGCTGGGCAGTGGAACTTCTTTGGTTATAGCCGAGGCAACGATGTGCTTCAGATGGCGCACTGTGGCAATGAACAGAGTCGAGCAGGCAAACGACTGTTTGAAGAATGATGTACACCAAAATCAGTATCTAAGGGTCCTGGTTATTTGCTTGACACTGAATGTGCTTGAATTAAGTCTCAAAGCATGTCGAAGTCGAACACACAGGGATTGATGCTGTTCTGGTTTTCAGGTGTTGTGACTCCCTCTCCAGGGTCTCAAAGGCCCAAGCATGGGGGAGGTTTGCACATACTTTCCGGGGACCGGTGGCTGGCAGAGATGCAGGTCTTGATCCAGCAGCAGAGTTCACCCCCACTTTTCCTTGGGGGTGGTTAGGTGACAGAGCTTCCCTCTACTTTCACCTCACAATTGAAGGACTTCAGAAAGGAAAGCCCTCCCAGCAGGGTCCAACAAAATCTTCTTCAAGGGTTGGAGTTGGGGACCCCTTCCTTCTTTTAAGAGTAAAAGTCCATAGGTGATTTGACTAAAACTAGTCTGTTTTAGGGGATTTGATTAAAGCTAGCGTGTTTTCGTTTTCCAACCCCAGCTCTTGAAATGAGTGAACTTTGTCCTTCTGACACCACACCTAAAGTGTTTTTTAATAAAGGAAGTAGAGACCAAAGAAAGGAGAGAGAGAGGAAGAGAGAACAAGATCTTCTGCCAACTGTACAAGATTGTCCCCCAACTGTACAGATCTCTCCCTGGCTAAACTTACCACACACCCTTCCATTCTCAATAGAATCAAAGAAATTTTGAAATGCAGCACCCTGGTGTGAGGTCTAGCTTTTTGTAGATGGTTCTGACCTTAGATTCCTGTTCCCAGGCCAGCTTCCTGGGAAGTGGCTGTCAGTGGGAAAAGGGTGTTACCTGCCGTTTCAAACCAAAAAAGAGAGGCAAGCCCCTAAGGCTAAAGTCCTGCCAGTGTCCAGTGGGAGCCTTGTCTGGAAGGAATACACATATACCTTCCACGGCTGAACTGGGTCCACAGGGATGACACATGTGTGTTATTAAATAGGATATGGCTGTAATGATTGTGAGTAGTTCCATGCACCATGCTTTAACCCACGCATAGCTTACATTTAGAGTTTAAAACATGCCACCTGCATGGACTACTTATGATCAGCATAGTTTTGGTACAGGGGTGCATATCTTAAATGCAGCCCCTGCACTGCAGAAACTTGGCTGACGCTGAAGTGATCAAACTGATCTTTGAACCTGCTCTGTGCCACTAGTAGAGCAGGCACAGTAGATCAGGATACTATTGCAGCAAGATACAGATACATATTATGCCTTTGGCATGGAGCCTATGAAAGAGGAATCTGATCAGCAGATTACCCTTTCAGAGATGGAATTAGCTGCATAATTTTATTAATTAATCAAATTCAAAAAAGCCATTGCTTTCACACCCTTGCCAGATGGATATTCATCACACAGGATGTTTGGCGCTGTTAGTGTGGTTGGAAGGGGCTCGAGTGAAGCTTTCATGTTGTTTTAAATGGGGGACGGTGTTGAGCAGAGGTTGAACATGAACCTGTTGCAGCTCTAAGACGATGCATGAAGAAGATCTCCCTTCAGTCTACACACCTGCAGCAAAATCCCTTTCTACTAATCTAGTCCAGTTTTGGGAAAAGCCTCTGAATATAATCAAATCAGGATCAGGTGCGCTCTCCCTTTAAAGGTGTTTCCCCATCAGCTACAGCCAGTTTGGATCCTATCTGCTTTCTCTCTTGCTCAACCCTGTCAGACAATGCCTCTTGCTTCTCTGTTTTTCCCAAATATTCTCCCTTCTTCTTATGTGTCTGAGCTTAAATAGCCAGAAAACTCCACCCATAAGAGGAATGTGAGTACTGCTTACTACTATTGGTTTTCAATATTTATTTGGTCTCTAGACCAAAGGGGAAACAATGCATCTAATGCCCAATTCTTTTGAATTGTCTTTTTACATAAGAATCCCAGAAACATGAGTATCTGTATTAACTTCTGGCATATTTTCCTATTAAGCCCTCTGCCCAGCATCTGACATCACTGACCATCAGACAGACAGTAGCCAGTATTTTCTGTGCATCTTACATTTTACAAAATCAAATGTTCATAAGTCTCTCACTGTGAAATAAAAAGAGGGGTGGCAGGGGCGCAACGCTGCGTCCCAGCTGCAATCTGCTCAACAGTCCAAAGATCTTATTCTGCTAGCACGCTTTCATGCTCCAGCAATTATCAGGGAGACTGATTTGTTTCAGGTGTTCAGGGTTGAATCCCTCTGGGAAGTACCAGTCTGTAGCAGCAAGGAATTTGGATATCTGTAGTGTAGGGCCAGCCAGGATCCAAGTCTCCCCAAAATGTTCAATGTTAGGCCTTAATAGGGAGGGGGCCTTATCAACAGCGTGGTACTGCAAGTTCAGGCATGTGTAAGCCTGGGTGCAGCCCCTCTGGAGCCCCAGTCTCCAGTTACATGTGCAAGGAAAGAGAGAGGTGGCAGGGGCGCAATTCTGGGTACCAGATGCAATCTGCTCAGCAGTCCAAAGATCTTCCCCTCCTAGCACGCTTTCATGCCTCAGTAATCATCAGGGAGGCTGATTGGTTTCAGGTGTTCAGGGTCGAATCCCCCTGGGAAGTACCAGTCTTTACCAGCAAGGAATTCTTGTATCTGCAGTGTAGAGCCAGCCAGGATCCAACTCTCCCCCAATTTTCAATGTCAGCCCTGAACAGGGAGGGGGGAGTTACCAATGTGTGGCACTCCAAAGTCAGGCATGTGTAGTCCGGGTACAGCCCCTATGGAGCCCCAGTCTTCAGGTACATGTGCAGGAAAAAAGTGGGTTGGCAGGGGCACAACTCTGGGTCCCAGATGCAATCTGCTCAACAGTCCAAATATCTTCTCCTCGTAGCACACTTTCATGCCTCAGCAATCATCATGGAGGCTGATTGGTTTCAGGTATTCGGGGTTGAATTCCTTCTCGGAAGTACCAGTCTGTAGCTGCAAGGAATTCTGGTATCTGTATTGTAGAGACAGCCAAAATCCAACTCTCCCCCAATTTTCAATGTCAACCCTCAATAGAGTGGCGGGAGGCAATGTTCCCTCTAATTATTGTTCTTTATGTGCGGAACCGGTTGGCTGTTGTGCGTGCATTATTTTCCATGTGCGCACCGGACTAATGAGGAAAGCCATTTTGTGAGCTACCGTCGCATAAGAGAGTTTGGAAAGGAATTTCCACTTCCCAGAGACCGCGTTTCTTTAAAAATCTTACAACACTTTTTCCAAACACATAGGCTAAAATAAAATGTTGTATGTGATTATACAGAAAACTCATTAACCAGTCCAAGACTTCAATATCTGCCACAGTACCTTGCACACGTACTTCTGTGCAGAGAGAAATGTCAGCCTCATTACAAGTAACTCCATTACCGCCAAGTTTACCCCTTCGCCAAATTACGATTTCGGGCCTGGAGTGGAGGATTTGCCTCAAGGAAAATCCTGGAGGTAAATCCTCCAACTCAATGCCGAATCGTCGGAATTTCTGCTGCGGTAATTCCGCCAAAAAAGCCACATTGAGTCCAATGGACTCCATATGGACTCAATATGAATGGGGAATTACACCGTCGCCACCAGTTGCAATCCGGCGGAAATTCTTCCGGACAAAGTGGCAGTAACAGTAATTAGTTCGGGCGGTATTCTGGCAGATTTACACTGGGATACCGCCCCAAGTCGTAATGAGGCCCTGTATGTTTTAAGACACTGGAAAATCACTCATTTCTATTACAAAACGCAAATCTCGTATCATAACTGATGTTGCTGTCAAGAAACTCAGAATACATTTGCAGATGGAGTAATGGAAATTAAAAACAATGTGTCAAAAACATGCAGAAAGGGGTTCAAGGGCCAAGAGACCATGCTAATAATTTGGAATGACTGCACCTTAGAATATGATGATGCAAAATTCCTGTGCTTCTGCTTACTTTACCAAATTACGTTCTCCTGTGGGTAGTGATAACACCAGCCTTAGAGCCGCCAAGAGACATATGGATCATGTATTTTTGCTCCCTAAAAAAGGAAAATGTGCCTCACAAAAACGAACATATCATTGGTTCAACCCACAAAGCTCCACTGATATTTTTTCAAATTAGTGACCAGTAGAGCAGTGGCTTAGGAAGGAAGGAACTCTAATAATATTAATTCCCAATCTCAAAAGGAATTTTATGGGGCAAGAACATCTTTTTAATAAACAGAAAGTATCCCTATTGGCAAATATAATTACTTTTTTACTCCCTGAAAAATCATTTGACTCCAAGTAGGGAGCAAAATCTGATTAGAGCCCTGCTTGTACCCCTGACATAGGCAGTGAAATGACAGGGCACATAATAAAGTATGGATTTGCCCACCCTTCCGCACTACAGCCTAGATCAAATTAAACAAGAGCCTTAATAAGGTTTATTATAGAGACACGTTCAAGAAAATCACACATACATGCCTTTTAAGTTAATTGCATCAATTCACCAGAGAGACAACTGATTGAGTGCCTTATTCTGTAACTATGGATCCATCTTCTGTAATTCTTTGTGATCACTTAAATAAGATGCAGGGGGATGTTAGAGACTGCACACACAGAACACATGGCTATATTGAAAAACTCTCAGCAGTTGAGCATAGAAAGAAAAAGGAGGTGCTGTTGTCTAGATGGGTACTAGAATGTCCTATCATCTAGCAAACACGCAACACATTTCCTCCAGTGTACTGCCGAAACGTCTGACTTGGTCTTTGAAATGTGCTGCTTTGTTCAGCACCCACAAGGAATGATGCTTCCACCCATACCCTTCCCCTGCCCTTGCCTCCAATACTAGTTGATAGAGCACTGTAACAAGTGAGGGATTGTAGCAGTAAACACTCAATGGGCTATTTGCAGACCCACAATACTTTGCAAGCAAGTCATGTTTAAATGCCTCAACATATGGTGTGCATTTTTAGAATGTCATGACTCTGCATGTACACAATTCTTTTGCAGTGCCTACAAGATTGTTTGCAACATACTCCACCCTTACACCATTGTGTAGGATTACACGAGTGCTCAGTGAAACTGTTTTTGTATAGAAGCAAGTTACCATTTAATGTGTGAAGGTCTATGCCCAAAGGAACTCTGAATACTTGGAAACGATGCATATTGTGTGAAAATCATTTTCGTTGTCTGAAAACCTGGTGCCCTGATACTATGGAAGAGTATTACCAGGCATAGTCCATACCCATTATCCCTTGTAGGCTAGGTAAATGATCTTGCAATATTGCTCTCTAATTATAGGGTAATGTTAGTAATGCTAAAGTAGGAGACGCTGAGCATCACATTTGTTTTTTCTAAATCTTTAGAGGGCAAATTAATATTAGTTTTATAATGTGTTAACTTACAGGGGGGCTGCTCTAAAGCACTTGCGTGACATATGTACAAAGAATTATGGAATTTGGTTACACATCCAAGTAGCCCAATTACTAGTATTTTATATTTGAGCTGGTAGTTCGATTTTATAGTGTGGGTTACGCTTTTGGTAAGGCACAATGAGTAACAGAAATTCTGGCGCGTGAACGTTATTCATGTTACAACAAACATAAACAAGTGGATGTAGGTACACGTCTGCTAACCTTTCGCAGAGCCAAGAGAGGAAGAGTTAACGTTGTCCGGTAGTTTGTTAATGTAATCATAAGGTAAAAGTGCGGTAGTCAGGTTTAGGAGACAAGGGTGGGAAGGGAAAATGTTGGGTTAATGTGTGCAGGCATATCTTGGTTAGATTCTTCTGTTCATGGAGCCAGCTTTTCATATTTGTTTTTAACCTCTTGTGTTGTATTGTATTTTGCTGTTAGGGATTTTAGGTGCATAGCAGTGTAATGCAGATTAGCAGAATATCAAGACTAGTTGCTTATTTTAAGAGAAAGTGCATTTTAGGTAATTGCTGTGGCTTGTTCCATATTACATCTTTTTGAATAGGTGAGAATTGTCTGTGTGCGCTGCTAAAAATCTTCTGAGCGGCACCCAGAAGATAGCTGGACAAGTGCCCATGAGCAGACCTTAGAGGGAACATTGGCAGGAGGAGTTACCAACAGCTTGGCACTTCAAAGTCAGGCATGTGTAGCGAGTCCGAGCTCCAGTTACATGTGCATAAAAAAAGAAAGGTGGCAGGGGAGCAACTGTGGGTCCCAGCTGCGATCTGCTCCACAGTCCAAAGATCTTCTCCTAGCGTGCTTTCATGCCTCGACAATCATCAGGGAGGCTGATTGGTTTCTGGTGTTCAGGGTTGAATCCCTCTGGGAAGAAACTGTCTGTAGCAGCAAATAATTCTGGTATCTGTAGTGTAGAGCCAGCCAGGAGCCAACTCTCCCCCAGTTTTCAATGTCAGCCCTCAATGGGGGTTGAGCTGTTATCAACAGTGTGGCACTCCAAAGTCAGGCAAAAAAGTGATGGGTGGAAGGTTTTGAAAGATCTGAACCACTGGCACTGCTCTGTGCAACCTACCACACCACCGTTATTTAGCTCATCTGCGCCATTGCAAATGGGGTCCAGCCATATGCAAATCAGTCAGGTACTGCTACCAATGGTAGAAGCCCAGTCTGAACTGCTAAGCCAGGTCCCCCCTGCACGGAAACACAAGCAACCCCAAACATGTTTCATCCTTGTAGGGTCTCCTCAGTGAGGTGCAGCTTGGTCCCCTTTGGTGCAGCGAGCAAGGGACCCACATCTGGACATACCCTCTTTCACATAGGGAGACAAAAAACAACCACAATATTGATGGGTAGAAGGTTTTGAATGAATCTGAGCCATTGGCACTGATCTGGACAACCTTCCACACCACCGTTTTTTAGCCCGTCTGCACCATTGCAAAAGGGGTCCAGCCATATGCAAATCAGTCCGGTATTGCCACCAATGGTAGCAGCCCAGCCCAAACTGCTAGGCCAGATCCCCTCTGCACAGAAACACAAGCAACCCCACCAATAGTTCATCCTTGTAGGGCCTCCTAAGTGAGATGCAGCTTGTTCCCTATGGTGCAGAGAGCAAGAGACCCACATCTGGGCATACCTGCTGCCACATTGGGAGACAAACTAAGACCGACAAAAGTGAGGGGTGGAAGGTTTTGAATGAATCTGAACCCCTGACACTGCTCTGAACGATGGTCTGAAGGGTTGCCCAGAGCAATGCCAGAGGTTAGGATTAATTCCAAACCTTCCAGCCACTGCCTCTTTTGGGTTACATGTTCATAATAAAGTAGATATCTTAACTTTTGTTGTAGATTATTGGGAGGCTGAGATATGCCATTTTAGGTGTTTCTGAATTTAAGGAGATTTAAACAGCTACTTTAAACATGGTTTGCAAAGCAGTAAGCCACGGCTCAGTTTTTTTTCTCAACCAAATCTCTCCTGTTTATCATTTGGCATAGGATAACAAACACATATGTTCTATTAGGGCTCACCATTGAATAGACATTTGAACTGTATAATGTCATTCACGTTGGGGTTAGTGCACTAAGTAACCTTGACGTTCACTGAATTTACTACATTCTATTGGGTCAGCTTTGCCACTCTTAGTATGTCATTAATAACAAGCATAACCTATTGAGAAAATGTATGACATACTAGGGATAATTCAGTGTATTTTTAATCCATGGCACCTGAACACATGTTATTTATCAAAGGCTCTGTTTTGTCTAAGAGTCTGCTAGACAATGGATTTTCAATTCCATATTCACCTGTATGCCACCCAAATCGCTCAGCAGCACAAGGGCTTTAATATATCTCTTTGCTTTGAAAATAAACATTCTTCCTCAGTTTCCTGAACACATGTGCTCTTTCCTTGAACAAAGAGTCATTTACAGAGCACTGCTTATTAAATTCAACACACACTTGATTTTGGTTGTATATATTATAAAACCAGTACTTGACGTTACATTATTTAAACATTTGGCATACATACTTCTATGTACACTTAATATGACCTAACATGTAAATGAAATTATTTATATTTCTGAAGCCCGACCTTTATATTTTTATATTCCATATCTTTGAACACAGTTTACATTCTGCACCCTACAACCAATATGATTTTTCCGAGGTTCCCGCCAGGTTTCCATACTTCTGTTTATAGTCCATATAGTCACTAACTTTTCAACACATTTAAGGAGCCTATAATTTGAAGAAAACATCCTCCTAACAAAGCTGGGGGTACACTGCATATTTAAAATGGTAGCTTACACTCTGACAGGGTTGGGTGTATGGGCCTAACACGAAAAGTAAGTAGGTACTGTCCTGCTTAAATACAGAAATCCCAAGAACCCTTTACTGTTAGCTCTCATCTGCTCCAAGAGGAAGAAACTCAATCATAAAAGAAACAATCAGTATTACACAGAATGGACCACTTGAACAAAATGGAGGATACCTCTGTACAACCAACCGTAAGGAGAAAGGCCCTCATTACAACCCTGGCGTTAAGGGGTTAACGGCACCGTAAAAGGTGGCGGCGCCGTTAGCCCCTTAACGCCTGATT
Organism: Ambystoma mexicanum; assembly: GCF_040938575.1. Lineage (NCBI taxonomy): Eukaryota > Metazoa > Chordata > Amphibia > Caudata > Ambystomatidae > Ambystoma > Ambystoma mexicanum. The sequence goes on from NC_090933.1 coordinate 711,312,472, forward strand.
ACGAGGTCCCTTTGCGGGTTGGCTATTTTAACGCCTGCTTTTTGCAGGTGTTAAAATCCAACCTGCAAAGGGACCTTGGTGCTAAGTACGGTGCCGCAATTTGCGGCACCGTACTTAGCGCCTTCCCCATTTCCATTGAGCCCTATGGGGCAAAAATGCGAATGGGGAAGGGCCATGGCGGCATGGGGAATTACCGCCCCGTCAACCTCGGAATGGGGCGGTAATTCCCCATTCCGCCATGGCGGAGTCGGTAAGTTACCAGCATAGACCATGGTGCTACGCCAGGGTCGTAATGAGGGCCAAAGTCTGCTTGCAGGCTGACATCTCTCAGGCATCAAACATCTTGGCTGATAGGTTCAAGATCTGCAAATATCTCTCCCTCCCAACTGAGGCTTCTTTGCCCACATGGGCCCTCATTACGAGGTGGGCGGTAAGGGTTAACAGGCACCGGTAAGGAGACTGGTGCCTGTAAACCCTTACGCCCTATTCCGAGGTCCCTTAGCGGGTCCCGCTATGGGCGCCTGGTTTTACCAGGCACCCTTAGCGGGAGCCGCTAATGGACCAGGGAGCTAATAGCGGGCCCGTTATTAGCTCCATCCCCATTCCCATTGAGCCCTATGGGGCTCAAATGGGAATGGGGAATGGTTCTCGGAATGGGGACTTACCGGGTCCTCCAAGGTTGGAATGACCCGGTAAGTCCCTAATTCGAGAACCCGGACCTGGAATGTGATAAGGGGTAGCCATGTTGCTAATAGCACCATGGCTACCTCCTACCTCATAATGAGGCCCATGGTATCTCAAGACCTTGCTGGCACCCTGTCATTATTCTTGTTAGATAAAGTGAAGTCCATACAATCTGATATCAGCAGCTTCTCAGGTTCCACTGCCTCTATCTGCCTCTTTTTCAGCCTACTTCAACCTTCTTTGTCTTCAAGTCGAAGACTCCAGCTGTGGTCACCAAAACGTTTAAGAAAATGAAGGCCTCATCTACACAGCTCACCTTCTGTCCAATGTCCACCATCAAATCAAATAATTCAATGCTGGCTCCCGGCCTGGCTATGCTAGCCAACATTTCCTTCTGAACAGTCTACCTTCTGCAGCTACTAAAAAACATTGCATCATTCTCCTGTTAAAGAAGCCATCTGTTGAGCCAACCATTATAGACAACTGTTGCCATATAGCCAACATTGTCATTTGTTTTTGGTTCAGTAAAGCACATCACTCTACTCAGTCACATTAAGGACCTCGAGATCTAACTGTTGAAAAGATCACTTCCTTCCTTCAAAATAAGGAGCTGCCACGGTCATCAGCCCTATTTCTTTGTAGCCCTTCATCACAATACTGTGGTGTGCACCATGGGTCTGTCCTGTCACTTTTCTTTTCAGCATATATTTAGAACATTTGGTAAAACGTATTTTACCCTACAGTGCTTTCTTTCAGACCTATGCTGATGACACCCAGATTCCATTTGCAGTGGGCAAACCTCCAGCCAATTCAGCAAATGTGCATGCATGCCTACCATTAGCGATTGGATATTTGACAATTGTCTGGGTCTTACCACATCCAAAATGAAGATCACCTACTGCTGGCCCTTCTCAGCCCCCAGACCTGCTTTTCACATGGCCTAACATCATGGGAGTGCCCCTGATGATTTTACCTGCAAACAATCTTGCCATCGTTTTCGAGGGCACTCTCTCCTTGGCTGCCAGCATTCCAAGTGTCACCAAGAAATCACACTATCACCTAGATATGTTGAAACACATTCTCCGCTATATACCTAAAATAACATGTCACACAAATGGGCAGTCAGCATTGATCTAGTGCTCTCACACCGGATTATTGCAGTAGCTCATACCTGTATCTTCCCAAAGGCCTAGTATATTTCTACACTCTTAAATCAATCTCTGTTTGGTCAATTTAAGTTTGGTTTCCACTTTTTTGGCAACCATGGTCAATCACCTCCCTTTTTTTCTTTTATGTCGATCCCCCATTCTCGTCCTCCACCCTGTCCATTTCCACTACCTAACCCCTACTACACCTTAGTATATATGTGCATATATGGCCACCACAATCAAAGTGTAGTGACCAAAATTGAATCAACCACATAACTCATGTTACACTAGCTTCAAGTAATTCAAAATAACGCTACTAGACCTACTAGACTGATAGTGGGCCTGAAACCTAGATATCACATCACCCCAGACCGTTGGTCTCATTACACCGTAGGTGGTAAGGGTTTACCGGTACCGGTATTTTACCGGTACCGGTAAACCCTTACCGCCTTACTACGAGGTCCCTTTGCGGGTTGGTACATTAACGCCTGCTTTTGGCAGGCGTTAAAAAACGAACCCGCAAAGGGACTGGGGTGCTAATTACGATACTGCAATTTTCGGTACCGTAATTAGCGCCTTCCCCATTCCCATTATGCCCTATGGGGCCAAAATGGGAATGGGGAAGGGCAATGGAGGAAGGAGGAATTACTGCCTTCCCAACCTTGGAATAGGGCGGTAATTCCCCTTTCCTCCAAGGCGATACCGGTAAATTACCGGCATGAACCATGGCGCTAATAGCGCCATGGTTTACCACCTACCGTGTAATGAGGCCCCGTGTCTTGCTGTCTTTACTACATGTAGACTCTTGCCATCTTTAGCTCAGATTGTATCCATCTCCTGCTGTACCTGGTTGGGATAAGGGCGGTACGGTTGCCACAATGAGCAGCGTTTCTCACCTGTGCGATATTGGGCTGGGGCAGAAGCTATGTATGGCGTATACATCTGCCTCCCAACATCTCCCTTGGCGCTAACTGTTCCCTAATGTTCCAAGAATATTAAGGTTCAGAGCGCCTCCTTCTCCCCCTACCCCTCCCACTTTGAGTGTGATGAAGCAAAAGGGGTTTGTGGCTGGCCCCTTACAAAACAACAATAAATAAATGAGGACATAATTAAGAAGGACATTCCAATGGTGAATGTTGTGTTATATTTGATTAATGTCAATCTAACTGTCTGAATCTCGGTATCCGTGTTTTGTAGCCTTAGTATGCTATCCTGGGAAAGGGGAGGACAAAGTAGGGCTTCAACTCTAGCTAAGCCTACCTGCTATCATAAAAATGTGCGACCCGGAAATGATTTCCAATTTGATTTGATGAAGAAATACTCTGTGGTAGCAGGGCATACACTTCGGTGAGTTAAGTCATTGCATCTGTGATGTGTTTTCACCTTGCAGGTTAGAGGTTCGAATCTTGGCAATTCTAAATCTGCATTTCGTCGTAATATCGAGTAAAGTACAAATTGGTACCTTGCATTCTGCAGTGCCACCAAACGATACAAGCTACAGAAGCAAGCGTCATTGAAAACATTTTTTTTTAATTAATATCCCTTATTTGGAAATGTATGGTCCTACGACTTGACAAAACACAATACATCTACTTTCAAAGGCCAAAAAACCTATGTCTTCATTAAACTGAATATTTGAAAATCGGTTTTCGAGTTACATAGTATATGTTACTGCCTCTTAACGTAATATATGCACCAATATCTGTATGAGCTTCTTGTCTTCAATGTGTTAAATATGAAAGCTGACAATGAGTGAATGCAAAGGCAGCCCCATGTTTATGAATTTCTCTGCACCTCCCTGTCACATACTTCCCAGCCTAGGACTTTAAAGGCGATACAGACATAATTATCAGGCATAGATGTTGAACGCCGTCCCTCTCTCAGACTTTACCCAGGTATTGAGTTACCAATGTCTTTTTCAGCTGTGCTCCTGTTTGTTATCTGAGCATAACTACAAAGGGGCAGCGGGGCAGAGCGACGTTTGAAATCTTCACATGATTTGGAGGTCTGGGAGATTTACGAGGAAGAGTTTCAAACAGGGTGACCTTTGACCGGGGAAAGTAGGCGCCCCAGCCCTCCCTGGAACCCAAAGACAGAGAAATGAGCAAGAGAGAATAGGGAGATGATTTATTTGCCGATTAAGAAACCTTTTCTAAAAACCATAGAGAAGGAGTAAAGGAGCAGGAAAACCTACAGTGGTGTTATGTTCCCGTGGACGCCGCAGGGAATCGCCTATATACTGCTTAAAAATGCCACGTTCGAAGTTGCTGCGATTTAAGTGTATTTTACGTATTTGTTATGGCTTGTAGGGCTTTGCCTGACTGCACCTGCTCTGGTATAACTTTGTATAAAATGTATGACGAATGTTTTTTCTACATTTCGGCATCTCTTTCATACATCAGAATGGTAGATTGTGGGAGGAAAGATTCATTCTTTAAATCGACTTTTATCATGACACTTATTTTGGGGAAATATGTGTTTTCGCTAAACGAAAACATAGAACCCAAATTAGAGAAGTATGAAATACGGTTTAGTTCTGGAAAATAGATCCACGTCATTTGTGTGAGTGAGGAAGAGAGTAAGGGCCTGATTTAGAAAGCGTTTTTATAATGGGGCTTTCCCATTGGCCCTGTGACTCTTCCTGGCAGAAAACAACTGTATTTGAGTAATACTACGTCATTAGGGACAGCATGCTTGACTTTCAGGAAAGATCAGAGGTCAGAGTGGGCGGGAATTAAAGGGTACAACGTTCCCTTACTTTATGCGACCCAGAACACACCTTTCGAGGACAGCAACGTGTTTTGGACAGCAACGTTTTTTAAAAATACTTTTTTTGTTAGTTCATACATAGTGGGACTCGAACTTCAGCACTGCTGATGTCAAGCCAGTGCAGCATTGTACTGCGCTATCTCTCAGGTGATGGAACAGTATTATTTCTTTCAAGGGACTGCTTGGGATGTAAAACCCATTTGTTGTGGCCCCTACGGACGACAGGATGCTTAGGTGGGTCTTAAATGTCTTTATTAATAAGACAAACTGGTGGGTATAACTTGCACTTGAGTAGGGCAGGGGGTTTACTCACAGTTCCATTCTGGGCCTTCCAGTTTCTTCACTGGAGGCAGGTGTTCTCATGGATTGCACGCTGAGAGCTTCCAGGGCCCCCAGGTGGCCTCCTGTGGCCTTGTATTTATGCCCTGGAAGCTGGCACTTAGAGGGGGGTTCTTTGTGCCTCCTTTATGATGGCTCCTCAATAGGAGCAGCGCTGTGAGCCGACCTGCTGGTCTGGCGCTCTGGCAGGATCTAGCGGCAACGCTCTCCAACATTTTCTTGGGAGCGCAGGCTCGCGAGATCTCGTTGCATCGAGATCTCGCGAGATCACATTCCCGCGATCACGTGACGTCCCCACACACCTCCTTTGCTGGGAAAAGGATAGGATGTCATTCCATGACAAAGTCTGCAAACTTGCTGGGTTTCTTTTTCTCTCTTTGAGGTCTGCCTTGATACGAAACGGGGCAGGGCTGCCGCAGCACTCTTGGGGAGGTGCGGGTGATTCAGGTTCTCCTTGTCTTGCCCTTCGCTGTGACTCCCTGAGTGGAGTTGGGGAGTGTACGCTTGAGAATTTGTTGCCGCAGGGTGACTCCCAGGCATCTCTTCCTGACTGGTGAGGGTTTTCAGATGGCTCTTGTTGGTCTGGGTCTTCTCTGGTTTCCCAGTGTGGCTGCTCAACAGATTCTTTTCTGTGGTACATGGCCACCCTTTCTAGATTCCATTTCGTTCCGTCACTGGTGCAGATGTGGTTTGACCCTTTCTCGATGACTTCTATCGGACTGCTGTATCTGGAGCCGGTCAAAGTGTCTTTGTGAGGGAGGGAGACGTATCTTTACCAGGTCGCCTTTGTTGACTGCTGTCTGGCGAGCGGCTCAATGCATGTCCCCTTGGGCCTTCATGGCTTCTTTGTTACGCTGCATGCGGAAAACCACATCTTCCATGTCCACATCTTCGTCAGCCCTCACTTGATGGAGCCAAGGTGGTACCAGTGTGGATGCTGCCCTTCTCCCCCTTAGCAGATGGAAAGGTGAAACGCCGGTGATGGCGTTGGGGGTGATGCGGTGGGCTGCGACAGCCTCCTTGACCGTCTTGTACGGGTTTAGGCCTGAGGCATGCGCTAGTTGCAGCACCCCTTTGATGAAGCGGTTCGCCCACTCGACCAGGCCACTGGCCTGTGGGTGGTAGAGACTTGCTCTCCGCTGCCGAATGTTGTTGAGGTTGAGGAATTTCTCCATCTCTCGAGAGACCAACTGGACTCCATTGTCCGTCACAATTTCCTCGGGGAGGCCATCGCGCTGGAATATGGTGGTGAGTGCTTCGATGACTGTGCTTGTGGTGATGTCCGAGGTGAAGTCGACTTCGACCCATTTGGAGAAATAGTCAACTGTGACTATCCCATATTTATGTTCTGGGGGCATGCTGTCCAGGGGCCCGATGAAATCCAACCCTAATTTGCGCCACACTCCTTTGGGGACTTGAGTGGGCAGCATAGGGGCTTGTCTCACAGCCAGACGCTTGTCACTGTTGGTGCACTCATGGCACCTTTCGACCATTTGTCGTATGTCCTGATCCATCCCTGGCCACCAATAGGCGTCGCGTATCCTGCATCGGGTCATGTTGCATCCCAGATGGCCTGAGTGTGCTCTGGACAGGATAACACCCTGCTCAAATTTAATCAGCTCATATAACGTCAACAATAACACAGGAAGTTAAGAGATCCAAGGACCAGAGAATCTGCAAAGCATAGGTTAACCAAGATCAGCCAGACTGCCTCAGCCTCCAAACTCAGCTTCCACTGATTACTCAGGAAGGCTCAAGTAGGTCAGTGAGCACGCAGCAGCCACCACGCCACCCACAAAGTACCCTTCCTTGTCCTCTGTGCTCCTGAGAATGCTCCCTTTGACTCCTCTCTCACTTCCTTTCCAGTGAGTGTGCCTCTCCCACCAAAGCCACCCAGTTGCTCTCCACAGGAAGCACTGGTGACACTCATTCATGCACACGTTTTTTTCCTTCCTCCGAAGTATATTTCTCCCAATGCTGCCGCACTCCTCTGCCAGGGAGCGCAAGGGTCGAGAAGGCTGCAGCGAATGTAGCTGGTGGAGAAAACAAGCTCCACTTGACTAATTAGATTTTGACGAAATTCGCGCGAACGTCAATAAAGTCAGAGCCGGACACACTGCATCCTTCGTTTTCCAGGAGACTTGAAGAACATTCACCCTCCTTGTGCAATTTTGCAAGTGGCAGCACGCAGGGAAGTGAAACATTGTTCTGTCCTTCAGAAAGCGGTTCTCAGCTACCACAAGAGTGTGTCTGTAGCAAGCCTCCTGCATGCTATCATGCCAGGGCACTAAACCCAAAGCCCTTCCTAACGCAACAAAAGCAATGCCATTTCTTCCTCAGGGACTCATTTCGTTGATTTGTTCCTGCTAAAGCGTGCTTGCAGGAACATGTATTAAGCGACCTGTTCCAAGCACCAGGGCCGTGGGCTCGGCCTGCTCTCAGTGACAGCCCATTTCCAGGAGATGGTGGTCACTTGGATTGTCGCCTCCCTAATAGTAGTAGCCATTAGATGATGCACAACCATTGCATTCTGATTTAAGGTGCTGAATATAATAGCCTCCTGCTGACAGATCATTGTCAAATAAATCTATGGAAGCCACATGTATTATTTCAGGCAACACCGAGATGGCAGACTCAGTTACAAACATTGAAACATTTCAAAGACCAAACATTTCAGAGACTTTTTCTTTGCAAGGAACTTGTGTTTTGTCTCCTCACAAAAGGTGGCATGCTGATTTACAGCCACTGACAATAAAGTACTCCTGCATATAAATATTATACGAACATTTCTCTGCAACTAGTGTTTTGTTTCATCACAATAATATGGAACTTTCAGTTACGGCCACTGTCTGCACCCTCTTGCCTAAAACAAATTCTAAGATTTATTTGTTTGCAACTTCATAAGCAACAAGTATTGTGCCTCACCACAAAATGATAGCACACAGAATTACATTACAGCCAATGCATATAGAAGTCTCATACAACAAATTCTAAGACTTTTACCATCAAACAACAAGTACTTTGTCACCACAACTAGATCACTCCCATAGTTATCATCACTGAATGTAGTCTCCTTTCTACCTTCAAACAATTATTGTGTGTTATTCTCCTCATTCTAATGACAAATAGCTCATGTGTTTATATCATAAAAAGGTACTTATACTATTTTAGGTATCTACATCCCCTCAACTAAATCCAATTTGAATTTTCCTCCTCTCTGTAAACTAAATGTTATTTAATGTTCTACTTCTTTCTCAACTAAACCCTACTTTTGTATTTGCTGCCACTCCCTGAAACACATCCCATTAATGTGCTTCCACTCCCACAACTGATTACTCTTGCACCCTCCTCAAAGATTCTGATATTGCCATCAACCAATATGTGGATGATACTCAATTGTACATGAGAGTAAAATGCCCACAGGACATGAATCATCTCTGTGATTTCCTAGACATCTTTCCGTTCAGGATTTTGATGGCCTACCTCAAATGTTATCCCTCCAAGACGAAATTCTTTCTCACATGACCCCTCGCTGTAAAGGTATAACAGAGGAACAGGGTTTGTGCTACAAAATCACCACTTAGCAGAGTTCCCAGGGTCCAACGAACCCTCCCTCAGCAATGATGGAGGACTTAGCCAAGGGCAAGTTAGAACTGTCCTTTATTTTCCAAACAGACAGGGATCACAGAGGAAAAACAAAATTCTCCAGCAATCACGGCTCATGAGCAGGTGTCATAAGCTTGTATTACATTATGACTAACTTGGGTACTATTACCTATAGGTATCCCCTATATGAGTGGTCTAAAGGGTCCTTTTATGTCAGGTAGGTGTGTCTGAGACCTCCCCAAAAACGATCTATTAGATTGTTGTATGGTTGTAGATGGCCATTGGCCCTTGCCTCATTACAAACCACCACAGGATTTGTGCTCCCTGATTGGCTGGAGCGGGTCTCCCCAGACCTGGGACCCTGCTCTGTTCACAGCGCTCAGTGTACCTTCACAAGGTAATGAGAAAGACTGTGTGTCCCAATTTTGTTGCCACCGGTATAGCCACCTAGCCTGGGAGAGTGCCTGCAGGTTGCAATGTTCGTTGGGCAACACATATAACAATTCTGTCCGTCTTCGCTGGGAACCGCTTCTCTTTCCACCGCCAGTAAATGGCTATTGTTCGGTTTAGTTGACTCATGTGGCGAGGACTGCAAAATCGAGCTTTTGGGTCTGCAATTAGTGAGGATTTATTCTGCAGGTGGCTCCTTGCCACTGGAGTAAGGAATGTTCCACACACATCTGTCCTTGGCTGTGAGCACTGTCCCTGAGATTTGTGCTGTAGAATCAGCATCTCTTCATTCCTTATTCTGAGGCCTGTGGCTTCATGTAAATTCACTATAGTCATTCTATGGTTTCCCCACATATATGGTGTAGTATTCTCCTTGGGGGTTAGTAGTATTCGGCTCTTTATACGTCCCAGTAACTCCATATGGTTAGTTGAAATAAGTGGTTGCAAACTTGCTCTTTGTGACTCTTGCTTTCTTGTGGCTCTGCATTTGGCTGGTGAAAAGAAAAAGTTTTCTTTCAGTATGTACATGTATCTGTCCTCTATCTACAGAACTGTGTCTGCATGTTCATCGTGTGTGCACGTGTGTGTTTGTGTAACTTCGTGCAGGGATGCGAGTTTACTTCGTGACTAACGCTGCTTTGTCGTGTTGTCACTAATGACCTTAGCGCGAACTGGACATTTTCCATTAGTCTACCTGATCCAGTGATGGGGCACCTGTATTTGTGAAGACATCAGCTGGATAGTGTTTGAACGGTTGTCTGAGAGTATCTACTCACATATGTATGATGTACTGGCCTGGCGGCTGGCCAAAACGCGACTGGAATCTCTCATTTCTCATTCTTCTGGCTGTCATGCATAGAGGGGACACAAGGGCTATTCCAAGGACCCTCCCTTCACATCTCATCCACCTATGGCTCAACTATATGCACCTAAAAGGATTTTATCCGCATCTCTCAGATTGAGAAGAATCCTTAGGCTTTACTATCGACAGCAGCTTGTCCTTCCAGAAACACAAGGCCAAGAAAGCTAAAATGGCCTGTCTCGAAATCTGCACCCAAACCCTTCATAACACTGCAAGACTTGCAGACCATAGTTCAGGCCTTTGTGGTCTCACACAGTGATGGGGAAAATTACCTCCTGGTGTGGTTTCTAGCTGCTAAAATGGCTCCCCTAAAAGCAGTCCACCATGACACATCATGCCTTATTAAGGGTGTATGAGAATTTGACTGAATCGCTCCATTCTACTTGAACTACACTTGCTTCCTCTCCAGACCATGATACTGTTCCAGACTGCATGAATCATCTACAAACCAGTACAAGTGGCACACTAGCGTACCATGCAACTAAATTCCACATATCAGGTGGCACATGCTTCTCACACAGCATTTGGCAAACTAGCTTGAATCACAACTTGTGCACTGAGAGGACCTGCAACCAATCCTTCTTTTGCCACACATCGACCCTCGGGAACTAGATCCAGGTATCGGCACGGCCCCACCACTCTCCAATTTTGAAAGCCTGTCAAAACGTGGATTTTTCATCATACCTGACCAAGGACTGATCCTAATGGATATACAGACTGTAATTCACAGTACTGCACTACTGTTCAAACACGCCAGTCCAAAAACTGGCTACACACACCCTCTCCAGTGCTCCACTGTTCTAGAGTTAGGACACCTTTTTAAACAATAACACATAATAAATAAATACATACAAAAAAGCCTAAAATAAATACAAATGCAGCCTACTCCCAGAACTCTTCTGCAACCTCCTTCCTCTTCCAAAACAAGACCGATCCTAACATTAGAACACTCATGCTCTATTAATATCATTTAGGCCAGAACAAACCACATTCCTGACTGAATCACAAACAAAGATTTTGAAATACCATTTTAGGTGAAACAGAGAATATTCAGGTGACATGAATTGTTGGCCTGCAGTAGTAGCTGTCAAGAGGAGTACCATTTGGCTATGATTTATTCAATCCTTCCCTTGCTTTTGGTGTTTGCTGCTCCTTTCAAAACAACTCCCCCTCTTCTGACAGTGAGCACAGAAGGACGCTTGAGGGAGATTTGTATAGGGAGTGGAAGGACACCTTTATCACTTGGAATCTCTGTTTCTAGTACAAAGCATTGAAATTAGTAATATACAGCTACGACGGCATTGCAAATGTTCCCATGTGTTTCGGTGCGCTCGCAACCAGTTATGTCAAGGTAGGGCCACATTTTCTTAGGCTTCCAAAGGGGGAGCAAGACCCAGCACAAAATCACCACAGATAGGTTGCTTCTTTGGAAAACCATTTGTTATGGTCACATATTTCACAAATCAAACACATTTGGGCACAGTCTGGGTCATCCTCATACCCTGCTACCTAAACCCAGGCTGACCCCCAAAATCCTTGGGTCTTCCTCAACCTACATTCCTTTTTCTGAAAGTAGACATTACCTGTGGGTGCTGACCTCCGACCATCACTGGGGAGAAAATATGGTGTAGCAATAGCCATGGAGTGAAACAAGCATTCGAGTGACACCACTGCCGCAGGGCAAAGGGGGCATTCTGGTTACTCTCCTCCTCCGCTGTAATTGTCTTAATGGCAGGCACGAGGGAGTGATTGAAAACCTCTGTGCAAAGCAAGGAAAAGTACATCCCATCTTCAAGTAGGTCCTTCTCAAATGTTGGCATGCTAGGCTGAATAGATCACAGTCTACCCTCCCCTCTGGTCTTTATTAGTGCATTGTCTCCTCACAGGATTGTTCATTTTCCTCTCAAAGACCTGTGTTCCCTACCTTCTCCCCGGTATTATTCATGATATGATGTGATATGATATGGCATTTATAACACACCTTTACACAAGTATTTCAAGGCGCGAAATGTTCCTACGACCGTCACTTGTGGAAAGAAAAGTGCCTACCACACTAATTCCCCTAATAAGAGTTCACAAACTGTGTGCCTTTCCTGGCTCAACATGTCATTCCTATCTAAATGTACAACCATGACATCCCAGGTCGGTAAATGCTTGCTCTCCCGTCAAACCATTGCTCACAGTTGGTGAAATCGCAAGCCCCCCCCCCCCCCCGCAATACCGGTCAAGTAAATCCAATTAGCTTTCATTGTGACTGCTCTGTTTAATGCACCACCATCGCTGTTCAATAATGTGTCTGCCCCTCTTAGGAATGAATATACCACTGCCCACATTACTCTTTCACATGCCATATATTCCTGGAGATGAGGGGAAGAAGCAACATCCAGGTAATTGAGGTGAACATGCGTCTCAAAATATTCAGACTTCCATCTTTCTGTCTTCTTCTCCTTTGCAGGTGGCAACCCTGCCTTTAATGCGTAAGTGGCAGCCCTCATCTTAAATGAATGGGCCATGCATTGCTAGGGCATTGTGCCCAACACAACCAGTGCTTTTTCACAGACCTGGCAAAACGTGTATGTGGGCAATGGCGTACATCCGGCAGGGTCCCGACAAGGACAATAGGCCCAAATGAAAGATGTCCTCTCAATGCCTTTACCAGATAACAGTCATGAACTGGGAAAACTTTCCAATCCTATCCAGGCGTGCTTTCCCAGGTGATCTGCTTTATATTTGTCCGTCCTACATCCCACTCTGTCCCACAATACCCGGTCATTTTTAAAAAAGCATCCCCCAAACTGATGCAATTTAGAATTTGACACCAGCTCATTCACTCTGAATGTTCAATAGAAATCAAATACATAGGCAGATTTGATGTCTCAAAGCGTGACCTGCACATGACCTCCAATACCCCAGCCCATTTCTATAGTTTGTTCACATCGTCCACTTTCTGGTGTCGAGCATCACCTCCTGAACTTGTGGCCGCCCCCTTTATTGCTTTTGCTCTTAAGAAATGGCAACACCTTGCTTGATAACCTGCCATTCCGCAAATGAATGAGATGGCTGAGACCGGCCTCCTAGCATAACTAACCAACTTCCGCTGCGATCAAAGTTTAGGCAGGTATTTTGCAACTGGATGTATTTCAAAAGGGGAATGTAAACCACATTTGACACAAAAAAGTGCAAACATGTTTAAACGCTTGCTCATATGTCCATTTTGTTTTTGGGCATGTTTTGCTAATTGAAATATGGACACTGGGAGTGCTGGATAGGGAGCAAATCCCATGCAGTGATAGGACCACAACTAAAGGTTCAGCATATTCCCATAACCCACTTGAAGCAATTTGAATACAAACCTGATGGGACAAAACAATATTTAAATCACAAATAAATCTCCATAGTTCTTCCAGACTCGAATTAATTCTGTCCCCTGAACAGAACAGCCCATTTCACCCTCTACTTACAGGGGCAGGTGCAAGTCACATTGGGAACATCATCCCGTATGTGCGTCTCCATCAACTATGCAAGGGAAGGATTGCAACGAAAACAGAAAGTGTGCACTAAACACATAGCCCTTTCTAAGACGAGAGTAATGCCACCAGTGGTAAATCACAGAGCTCCAAGGCGTTTACATCACGTGACAGTCATTCCTGCACGTTTTCATTTAAGTAAAACCGCCAATGGTCATTTATGTTTGTATTTGTATTTATTTTGCTTCTATAGCACCTTACACCGAAGTGCTTTATAAAATAAAACTATGATTTGGTACAATAATAGCAAAGGTGGGATAATAAAGCAGCATACAAAAGAGAAAAAGAGAGAAAAAAGAACAAAAGAAAACAGCAAAAAGAAATTAATTGGTGATTCAGAAAAGCAGCCAAAAAAAGAGTCAAGCAACATGATTAATTGTTACGAGACACAAATCAGCCACCCCCAAATATAAATGAACACTGTGGGAATTGAAATGTTAAAACAGTCCAACATGCCAAGGAATTCAGGTGATCAAATAAGGGAAAAGGGCTTAAAAATAGTCTATAAAAATAGTCAACAAAGTCTCCCAACAAACGCGACCTGGTCAAGTCAAAAACTCAGTGGCTCAACAGTGTGGCCACTGGCCAGTACACAAAACAAGTCCTCTAGTTCTAACACCAGAGGGAAACTCCACCAACCATCCACCCTCCCGGTTCCGCACAGGTGTTTCCAGTGACCAACAGCCAGCCGCATCCAGCTGCTCAACAAGTAGCAGCCAAACTTTGCAGAAAGCGAGGAATCCTGCTGGTGGATGCCAGCAGCTCCCCACTATCCACCGCCCAGACCAGCGAGAGCTCTGCGGGGAGAACATCTGCTAGAGTAGTGCAGCCACCAACAACACCATCCACATCAATGTAGAGAAGCCGTAGAGCAGTCACAAGAGCAAGACTGGGCAAAAAGGATTCAGCATGGGTCAAACTAGCCATGCCACTCTACACCTCCACTGCCCGTCTTTGTTGCCACTGCTGCAAAGACAACAGCTCTGTCAGGCCGCAGTTCATCCGAATCGACGAGCAGCCCTTCTGGCCATCCCCCCACCAGTCCGCTCAGCTGCCACCTTGAGTGTTGATGGGCAGATAAATACGTCATTTATAGCTATGCAATAGACACACAGCAAATATGCACTCACCATGAAGAAACACAGATACTAGGTCAAATATGCATTTATACATGAAGAATACAAATTTCAACCAGAAAGACATGAAGAACATTACATAAGCAATGAATAGGCTCAGTGCAACATGAACTACCTACGTATATAGCTCACTAAAATAGAAACACAACAGTACTGAGCAGCCATGTTTTTCAAAATGGAAGTAGCAACAAGCACTGAAATGAATGAAAGTCCTTGAAGCTTCATGAAAACTCAAACTGCTAAATGTACAGAAATATAGACTCATGCAGGGCACATATACTAGCTGCGTGGACCCAGCCAAGGGGACTGAGAAATTGGGGAGGGTTTGGAAGGCTATGAGAGAACATGAGACAATAATTCCCAATGTGCGAAACATATTTTTCTAAGATTAATTAAAGAACAACCAGCCTTTGAAAAACCAGTTGCAGGACAATTATGAGCCCAAAACCTTCATAGGCAATAGACCATACAAGTGCCAAGTAGTCAATAAAGTAATGACACTTGCAATTATCTTAGCTAAAATCCCAATAAATGTGGGGTGAAATAATTCAAAATGCAGTCCTCTCACACGTGACCCATAATTCAAGAACACAGTCTATTCATTAGTCCCAGACACAGATAGGGCACCTGCCTCGACTTCCCACATACCCACATCATCAGGTGGGGTACCCCAGAACGGCCACCTATAACATTATTAGTTAAAAAGAGATTTAATGTAATGTGTATCTAGAGAGTTCTGAGGTATTGTGAAGCGTGCCTAGTCAAGATGTTCTGTAAAACATTGAATGGTTTGATATCCAGAAAAATGATCAAATACTTTATATACAGAGAAAGCATATCCCTATTGTTAATCCAGTCTGCCTCAAATAGCAGCTTCTTCACCTTACCCGGATTATGGTCCAACTCCTTAAAGGAAGCAGATTTGTCAGCTACTTTTAACAAGATAGATTTGACCCAATGTTCAAAAACCACACAGTTCCCCTGATTGAACAGTATATTACGTTGAGTGAACAAAGTGGATACTGGGGAAAACAATACAGATCGCAGAAGCAAAATTATTTTCCAATCAACCTTCGAGCTCAATGAAGTGATGCCCAAATTATGCTTTATCGGTGGGAATGGGATGCCACCCGGAGCTTCAAAAAACATTTCCACATGAAAGCTGCCTCCTTATCCCAATCTAATTTAACATCTTAAACTTCATCCCTGCAGGTCAGTTTCAGGACAATCTCCTGATTATATAGTTTTAGAGCAGGGATCATTGAGAAACAAACATATTTTCTATCTAATACACAGTTAGCTGTTGAGCTGCCACTGCAATATTACTCAATCTTAATTCATTGCTCAACAGCAACCTTGAACACTTGGAGCTAATAATAACTCCTAGGTATTTAAACTCGGGCACCACCTGTAGCCTTTTGCCATCAATGTGTCATGTTAAATTGGCTCTTTCCGACATGCTCTTTCTACGGTTAAAGATCACGATCTTTGATTTCGGACACTAATCTCCAGGCCCAATTCCCTAAAAAAGTTATGAGCCCGCCGAAGAGACTCCTGAAGTCCAACTGCTGTATGGTCAATTAACACAAGGTCATCTGCATAAAGAAGATTTTGGATTGTGACATGACCCAACCTCGGGGGGTTGATCCCTGGGCCTTCCAGTGCAGCCCTAATACCTGGAATATACAGATTAAAAAGAAATGGGGCAAGAACACAACCTTGTCATAGACCAATGTTAACTGAAATCCACCCTGAATAACCACACCGCTTGTCTAGCCTGACCTTGATCCTCAAGTCTTTGTGTAGAAATTCCAACATTGAAACGAGGGCCTCAGGGCAACCCCACAGCCTAAGCATCTCCCACAGCTTATTACGATGTACAGAATCAAAAGCTTTGGTTATATGCAGAAAAGAGAGGTTAATCGTTTGTTTGGTTTGAAATGCCTGCTTTTTCAGGAGCTTAAAAATCAGACAATGGAGGGCAGTACTTGTACCCTTACGAATGCTGGAGTGATTATAGTCCAACTTATTCGCAAGTGTAGCCCATCTCTCCAAGGCATGCAATAAAAATCCTGAGAAGATTTTATACAAAGCATCCAAAAGGGAGATAGGGCAATAGCTACCCAGATTTGGCCTATTCCCCTTTTTCTATACAACAACAATAGCCTCTCTGATGATCTATATGTTGCATTAACCAATCACATATTGTAGAGATGACATTTATTCACCATTAGCAATTTATTGATGGTCTCCGGTGGAGCCATCACATATGTAAAGTTCAATTAGAAGATTAACCCCCATATAATGCACATGTGGTCAATTCCCTTATCCAATTCCTTCACCCCCTAGGTTTTTGTACCTAAGATTGTAGGATGACTTCAGTAGTGACATGATTTTGATTCATAATCCATTGTTTTGCATGGGAACTCTTATAAGATGTGAGATTCTTAATGTGTGCATGCTGTCTCTGCTTTATGGTGGACTGTTAATAAAGCAGGTTTTGCCTTTCACTTTGACTATTTCCCATACTGTGTGTAGGATTTCCCAGCCTATCATTTTGGCTGAAACTGGGGTTTTCCAGTCCATCTTAACATATGGTAGCAGATTGATGGTTACCCAGAGCACTCGGATTGCCAACGTTTCGCTGTGGTGGCCCAAAGACTTCGAGGTGACATCTGGAGACCGGTATCACGTGTGAATTGAGTGAGGTTGGCAGAAGCTCACTTGGAGAAATTCCTGTCCCATCCCTGCGGGCGGCCTGTAAGGCAGAGGGTGGCTGGCTGATTAGGGGATGCTCGAAAGGCCCTCTTCTTATCCACGGATGTAATTATTTAGCATTGGCCTGGCAAAACCGAAATGGGGGAGGGAATTATTTGTATATTGGGGGCCATGTGGTAGATTAATGAAGATGGATAGCCTGTGACAAGGTCATAGAAGATTATGTAATACACCTCACACAAGGTATTAAGAGTGATGAGATATCCCGGGATCAGGCCATGGCAGATTACATAATACACCTCTTTACGGGGTCACATTGATACATTGGATTACCTCACTAGGAGTGGAGAAGACGACCGTATTGTATTTGAAGTGTATTAATTTGTGTAGTGATTGCTGGCACCAGCCGTAGTTTGTAAGATGGTTTAGTTTTGGGAAAAGTGCATTTTTGTGCATATTAGTCTATATTATTGAGGTTGTGAAGCTGTGGTTTGGACCAAAGGGTGGGGTCCAGAGTGTGGGCAGCATTTGTAGTCTTGTCTGGATATTTTGTTGTGACGTAGAAGGTGTGGTGTTGGGGAGGGACGTAGAAACGTTGGCAGTAAAGGGACACATTGTAGGGGGAAAGTATGAAGGAAGGGTGAGTAGAGAGTAAGTTAGAACTGAAATGAGGTTTGGTAAGAATTGGCAATACAAATTGTGATGTGCCATCATGGGAGACACTCCCTTATTCATTTATGTAAAGCTTTGCCCCGGTACATGGACAAAATAGTCAAGCACTACGCTTAGTGGGTTCGGGACACTGCAGACAAGATGTTTATGCCTTGGCCGCTGGAGGGAACTCTTTTAAGATCAGGGCTGCAACACATGACAACATATTTACATGCCGCAAATAAAAGGGAAGGCATTAGAGAAATGATTAGCCTTTCTAGAACGGTGGAAGATGTATAGGGATGAGTCAGAGGAACGACCTGCGAAAGAGTGGATGCTTAATCAACACAGAGGAGATGGCACAGCATCCTTGGTTCCTCTTTCTTCTCAACAGAGCAGCGGTCCATCTGCTGAAACACAGAGTCTATACCCATTACACAAATTAAAAGCAGCGGCAGGATACAATAACCCAACATATGCACCCCCCGCGTACAGCAGTAAAGATGTTATTAACAGAGTAAAAGTAAATAAACTAAATTCAGCATCCACAAACAATGCATATCATGAATGATGTGAGTTACAGGCAAAACGGACAGAGGCTGAGTAGGAGATTCAGAGACAGAGAGAAAGCCAGGACAATAGGGAGTAGACGGCAATTGCCCCAAACAAATGGGTGGGAAGAAAATGCTTAAATTAGATGGTAAGGTTATAGACAATTTTAAAGAAAGAGAAACAGAAGGCAGAGAAAGAATGGAGAGGGACAATGAAGAGAAAAAGGAACCAGAAAAAAAAGAATAAGAAAGAAAATGGGAAAGAAGGTATTAAGAAGAAAAGGAAAATAAACGAGAGGCAGGAGAAAAAACAAAAGACAAAGAGATGTGGACAGGGAAAGAGAAAGGAAACGAGAGGAAGAAAGAGATAGGGAGAGACAATTAGAGATTGAGAGAAGCAAGGAAAGACGATGAAAAGAGATAGATCATATTATCAGGGGACATATGGTCCCAGATAAAGAGAGAGACGAAGAGCAGGAATTGAGAGAAAGACAAAGAAGTTGGGAAAGACACAGCAAGGAAGTGGATGAGATACTCAAAAAGCATACTCTTGCAGATGAAGCTGAGAGAGATGCCATGCAGAGAATGATTCATAAATTGTACAGAAGCAGATGGTATGGGGCACGTATCATAGCAAGAACAAGATGAGGGTCACTGAAAGGTGAGGGAAGGAACATATTGGAAAAGGTAATGAGCGGGACATATCTAACTACCTCCCTTAGAAGACTAGATTTTGAAGACAAGGAGGATGATGAAGGAGGTGAAGGTGATGATACAATGTTTATAGATGAGGAGAAAGATGAAGAAGAAAGGGCTGATGTAAGCCTTCTGAGCATGCACAAGGACAGAGAAAGAGACAACATGGTCAGATTTGAAAGACCCAGAAGAGAGGAAGTCAGAACCTGTAGAATATCCTAGACATCTAACAATGTGATCAGGCAGTTTGGAGAGAGAACCCCGTATGTAAATAAGTTAAGAACTTTACCAGGGTGAAAGAAAGTTAGCACGACAGATGTGGTTATGAAGACAAAGGGCGTGGCGGCACTCGGACAGGAGGCAGGATTGACATAGTTCCCATTATCGGAAAAGGGGGAGGACGGCCACAATACATTCCATGGCTACAGATGGACTAGAACAATTTACTATGTGAGCTACCAACGCTGACATCAGGAGCAGGCAAGTGGATTTATAAATTAGACAGAATGACAGCAGGAATGACGTCAGCAGTTGCTGACATAAAAAACTTGCTTGCTGCCATAATAGGGGAGAGAGCAGAGGACATTTGGAAATTAGTGGGCTATCCCCGATGATGGCCATGAACACCACTCATGATGGAGCACCTTTTAACATTCGTAGGGCTGATGTATGGAGAGCACTTAGAGTTCAGTATCCCGATTCGTCAGACATGAGTGCCATAATGACATGTAAGATGCGTGATGATTACGACCTGATTGCTTATATTCAAGAGATTCAGGTAAAATGGCATCTATAAAAGAGAGAACTGTGGAATAGACATTTTAAAAAGATACTGGAAATGGAATGAAAACCATGGCAAGATATTCAGTTGACTATAGTTCACCATTATCGGATAAAATAAGAGAACGACAGAAATAAAATTGAGGGAAGAAAGCTGGAGGAAGCAAAACTAGTTCAGAAAACATGATCAAAGTATTCAGTGGAAGGAGCAGTATTAACCAGTGGAGAGGGGGTGATTACACAGGAAACACAGCAGGTACAGCCAGTAGCTAACAGAAATTTTCAGGAAGGGGAGAGTATAATTATTTTCCACGAGAAAGCGAGGCTGCATCCAGAGGCAGAGGGTTCAGATTTCAGGTTCTACAGAGAGAATGATTTAATGGAGGACAAAAGGGTTTGGAGGTCAGACCCAGCAATAATGGACATGTAGAAAAATGTGGCACATTTCCCGTGTTTGTAGAAGCAGGGGAGGGATGCAACAACATTGGCCAGATCAAAGAGGAGTAACAGCATATGCCCATCTTTTAGCATAGAACCACCTGAATATTATGCCCAAGATCACATGCAGTATCAGACACACATTCCACAAATGCAGCCTACACTGCAAGGAAGGCAAATGAAAATGCAACAATTACCAATTCAAGCACAGCAAGCACCCATGCAGATACTGATGTGGACACAAGCACCTGTACAACAGAATGCAGCAGTACCATAGAACGCAAACATACTGACACACACCCCCACACCCAGGATAGAGGGGTGACATTAGTGGAAGGGAACCCTTTCAACTGCACAGGACTGAACTTATACCCACATATGACAGTCCACAGAGAGACTTGATGTGTTCCATCCTAACAGTTACATCAGACCCACAAGAAGAACCGAGAGTCGAGGTAACCATAGGTGACACAACATTTTCCTTCCTTGTAGATACGGGGGTGACTCCATCCTGCGTTATGGAGGTAAAATAGCCAATGTCAGGCATTGCCCTGCATGCACATGGTTTTTCTGGGGCGACAAGTATGGTTCCTTTTACTGACGATTTACCTGTTACTATAGGAGAACACAACTTTCCATGCCATTGTTGTATTTCCACAAGACACCAGTCAACATATTGGGGAGAGATTTGATGGGCAAACTGAACATGACAATATCATTCACTGACCAGAGAATGATATGTTCTACACCAGGGATCCATTATGTCAATGCCTAAGAATTTTTATGAGCATTTAATGCAGAAATCACAAATGCATGTGACTTTAGACCCGGAAGTATTCCTTTATGGAGTACACATACTGTACCAGAAGTACCCATGAATGAGGAAGAAGGGCATGTGATTACAATAGAGCTAGAAACAGCAATAGTGAGGGAAAACAGAGTACTTGCACACAGGGGTGGTGATGATGAGGGGATACATTCGAAAACCGTTATACCTCTTGATGAGGCACACAGATTAACTGATTTGACGGATGAAGACTTATTTACAGATGATTATTCAGATGATGAAGTACTGTTACATATAAATCTCATATATCGGCTAAAAATTGAAAACCGAGAAATACCCCAGAGAATGTCATTTGTAAAAAATATATTTCTTTTCTTCCTGGAAGATTTGGCACACGCACCAAGCATATTGTGGACCAGTAGTCTATATGATGTGGGTCTGTTAAAAGGAGTAGGGGAAGTCAAAATTAAATTGAAGCAAGGAGCTATTTTACCGTGGGTGAGACAGTACCCAATGTGAAAAGAAGCAGATGAAGGTATTTATGATACCATCGCAGCTCTAGTGCAACACGTAATATTGGTGCCATCTGAACCCCCATGTAAGACGGCTGTGTACCCAGTGAAATTATCAATGGGGTGTCATGGAGATTTATTTAGGACTTACGCCCCCTGAACAATATTGTTGAAGCAGTATTCCCATTGGTTCCAAACCCAGGCACAACATTGTGCAATATTTTGCCAAAGTTCAATATTTAAGGAAGATGAGATGATTCAAACTTTGAATCCTCCCGTCCCCTGCACACTATTCTGTGTTGGACAGACCAACTACTATAGTCTAAAGAATCAAATACAGAAGGTTCAAGTGTTAATAATGATTTTCAGACACAGAAAGTTTTGTAAAACAAAATTGTGTATATATATATTTTTACAAAGTACAAATTGTATACAAAAGCAACAACAGGATTTTTACAGAAAAAAGATGAATTGAGGAGATATTGACAGTAGTCCGTTTTCAAATGGTGGCGCGTTTTGAGGAGAAAGACCTCTTCTTCATAGGCCTAAACAGACTATAAAATAATATGCATTACAAAAGACTGTCAAATTTTTGTTGTACAATAGTCCGTAAACGGCTGAGCTCTTTATACATCAAGCTTAAACAAACAAATAATTAGCCTTTAAATTTATATACAAAAATGGTTCTAGTTTGGTTCCACCAAGCTAATTTACCAACACGTAAAACATAGAGTACAATCGTATTTTCGATGGGGCAACTGAATACATTCTGTATTCTGATGTGGCCAATTGTATAATGTCCAAAGGGACGTTAACTTAAATGGGTAGGAGTCCCGTGAACACTCTGACAATCCAACTAGAGTTCAAATCATACGGTCATTGGGTTTAAGAAGGTAAAAATTACCTGATGGCGCAAGAATGGAGAAGTGAATGGCGCACCCCCACACAGACAGGTGTGCATGTAGATTCTGGGAAGTGCAACTTCAAAGTGAAAGCTGAAGATCAGCCAAGTTGTACCAATTTACAAATATGGGTATAGCATTACATGACAGCTAACTCTGAAAAAGATGAAGTAGAAAGGACACTAATGTCAAATGTATTGTAAGGCAAAGTAATTGAAAAGCAAAGTTACCATGGAAGAACAAGTGGTAACCATACAACCTCTGCAATCAATTCTACAACTTCAGAATAGGTTATTCCGAACCAAAAAGAATAACAAGTGTCTGAATAAAACAGGTTGAGAGCACCAGTCACCATGCATGCAGAAGCTGGACTTAACCCTGCATACCGAATGAAAAGGAGAAAAAAGTGATCTAGTCAACTAGTTAAATAGTTGAATTCCACCACATTTTCAATAGAAGTTGGGTGGTCCCAAGCAGATATAGTGTGTACAGTGCGAAAGGTAAGTACAAAGAATAGACATTGAATTATTGTAGAAACCGCCAACCTTTAAAAAAAGTCAAGATATAGTTTGTATCATAGAAAATCTAAACAAGGCTTACGCTGCTAAAACAGTGGATGAGTACCAAGTCATTTACTAATGAGGTATCTTAATCTAAACATGTCGAAGGGCGACAGTAAGGGTACCCCATTGTACATTCCAAGAGTCAAGAGGAAAATCCTTTAATGCTAAATATTTCACATTGATTGATTTAAAGAATGCCTTCTTTTCGATACCCCTCCATGAAGAGTCCCAAGATATGACCTTGCTTCCTTATTGTGGGACCAAGTCGAAACATACTTGTTTACCTAGGGGTTACTGTGAGTCCCCCTCAATCTTCAACCGGGTACTTCAGATGAACCTAGGAAATGTACACCTTGACAGGACAGTGATACAATATGTAGACAATATTTGGTGTGCAGTGAGACAGAGGAATAGTGCAGGAAGGACTTGGCAGCTAAGGGGTGCACGGTAGACAAAGAATAAATGCAATATTGTCATGAAGAAGTCCTATATATAGGTCAGCTAATTGGGCCTGTGCAATTACTGTAGGGCATGGGTCTTTGACTACGGCATATATGTCAGATCACTCCTAAAAGGACTCAAAGAGGTACAGGAAGAGAACAGTGATATTGCCTGGATTGGCGAAATGATAGATGCCTTTGATGAATTAAAAATGGAAATAAGCACAGCACCTGAATTAGGAATCCCTGATTACAATGCAGAATACATTCTATTCCCCCATTTGAACGGATTAGTACTGGCAGGAGTCCTCACACAAAAAATGACCATGGGACACAAACCACCATTAGCATTTTACAGTGGGATATTAGATTCAGCAATGAGATATCATTATCCATGTGAACAAGCATTGGTGGCTGCGCATCTGCAACTGAGAAATCTGCAATCATCATGATGGGGTGTACAGTAACATTATATGTCTTGCTTACCCTGTTTCCTATTCTTGAAAAGCCTAAAAGCACATTCACCACACAGAGAGATTCTGGCTAAGAGCTGATTATATCAAACCCATTGATTCAAATTGTCTGATACAGAGTTGTGAATCCAGCCAGATTCATAGCAGAGCCAATAGAAGGGGACAATGTGTACCATGATGAGATACCACACGTTAAAGAAAATGCCCAAGGGGGGACAATCCCCTTTATTGGCGGGCCATTGGGACCAAAAAGGTAAAAGCAAGACTGAAGAACAGCTTTGAAACAGTGGTAAGTGTGATATTGCCACTGCATTTCTCGACACAAGCAGCAGAATTGGTAGCACTAGTTCTGGCACTTGAAATGCATGAAGACGGGGCACTAACAGCGTATTTTGACTCCGCCTATGTGACGTTAACAGTACACACAGGGTTGTCATGTTGGAAGAGGCGTTGCTCTTATGCACAGATGGCATGCCAGTGCAGCATGCGCTGCTATTGGACAGGATCATTAATACACTTCAACTCCCATTAACCATCGCCGTGAAGAAGTGTGCAGCACACAATAAAGGTACAGATTTAATTTCTCACAGCAATGAGGCTGCCAATTTAAAAGCAAAAAGAGCAGCACATTTTCCTGAAATATCTGAATTTGACTCTGTGCCAAATCAACAAACACGTACATGTACCATGGTAATGAAGGAAAGCTTTAATACACTACCTACAGTTTAAATTACTGAGTTGGAGGGAAGAGCACCATCAGAAGAACAAGAATTATAGAAACAAAGGGTGTGCTCATTGTCCCCCACAGATGCAATGTGGTGGCAGGACAGCACCAGGAAACCAGTTATGCCCCTGAGATTGCTCAAAGTAGCATTAGACCAACTACATCACCCAGAAAACACAACATGAGAGTGTCTTGCAGTGTGGAGCACTGAAGACTGGTTAGTTCCCAACCTGGCAGAACATGTTGCCTAATTAATTGTGAACTGTCTAACTTGCCCAGCAGCCTACTGCTGGGCACATGTTATGAACAGCGAGAGGAGAAATACTCTATCCTACTGTACCCTTCCAGCATTTGCATATAGACTATGTAGATATGCTCCAAGTTTGTAATGTCTGCATGTATAAACTAGTAGTCGTATGTCCCTTTTCCCAATGGATTAAAGCAGGTCCATGCACATATCCCAATGCCAGGTGTGATGCAAAGTTCCTTATACTTGACGTCTATCACAATGCTGTATTAAGCATACTTTCTCTTCTGCTTACCACCCACAAGCGAACAGTATTTACAAGCACCTCAACAGCCTCCTCAAGGAGCTCATTGCCAAGCTAAGAGTGACCATGAAAAAAGGATGGCTCCAATGTATACCCTTAGCCCTATTCACATTAATCAGACCAACTCAGGCTGTCACCTGACCCCACACGAGCTGGTGACGGGACACATATGCATCTAAGAGCACGTCCACTGAAGCGCAAACTGATGCCCATAGTGCTTCAAATATATTGGGAACTAAAATGCATGATCATTTGACTGCTATGACAGTGAGTATTACTTTTATGTCTCAACAGCTTCGAGCACGGCAGGGGAGGTTGAAGAAGATTGATGAGCCAATGCAGAAATTGACACTAGCCCAGTTCTGAAAATGCTTGGCCTATACCCAGGTGACAAATTCCTCTGTACAATGTTTGTATTTGTATGTGTATTTTGTTATATTGTATATAGCACCTTACGCCAAATCACTGTACATAGGATCAAAAACAGTACAAAAAAGTGAAGTCAATATTTGAAACACAAAGAATTTCAGTAATTGCAGTAAGACCTCTTTAACCACATGAAAGAAGATGGGATCGCAGTGAGACCAGAAAAGAAGAATAGAGAGCAATAGATTGAAGAGGGAGAGGGAGAGTATTCCAATTTAAAGGTGCAGGGATAGAGAAAGACTGAAAGCGAGATTGAGCACAGGGAGGAGGAAGAACTACAAGACGGAAATGGGAGGCACACCGAAGAGGACGTGAAGGAAGATAAAAAGAGACAAGCGAAGAAAGATAATGTATGCTCTTAACCCTGTACTGCACTCTCCCGTTTCCACCTCCCCTTTGCACTTTTCCCCTCTCCTCTACCCTTGCACTTGGACGATCTGAATGACACCTGGCCTAGTAGGATCGTTGTCTGTCTCCCCTTGTTCCCCCGCCGCCTCGTCGCACCTTGAAACACTTGTGTATAGGCGCGTTACAAATGCCATATCATATCATATCACATCATGATGAGGAGTGAGCCCATAAACAGCTTTAAAAACCAGACACAGAAAAATAAACTTTAGATGATTATGAAAAGAAAGCCATCCAAGTTGAACCAGAAAAGAGTAAATAGAATCACAAGGAGCCAAGTGACCAAGAGCGCAAATAAAGGCATGAAATACAGATTTGAACGGAGCCAAATGAGAGATCCAAAAAGTGCATAATAGCAGTAAAAAAGTTGTGAACAAATTAAAGCAGACACCAATAACTTTGAGGGGCAAGTCATAAACAAATAGGCTTTCCGGATGTTAAAGAGATGAAATCTACATAAGAGAGCAATAAGTGAGATGTGATGGGTAAAAGACAGATCTGAATCAAGAAAGAGACCTAGATTACGAACTACTGATGAGATAGGTAGCTGAGCCAGAGAAAATTAGATAACAGAAGGTAAAGAAGCCAAAGAAGGTGAGCTACAATTAAAGAAAATAGCTTCCGTTTTTGCAGTGTTAAGGACAAGAAAACGATCAGACATCCATGATAGCCAGTAAGCAATCACTAAGTTTGTGATGGATATCATCAGAAAAATGTGGAAATGAAAGAAAGATCTGTGTGTTATCAGTGTAAAAATTATGCAAGAACCCAAAAGAAGAAATAACCCCAGCTAACTAAGAAGTGTAGAGAGAAAAAATAAAAGGACCAATGACTGAACCTTGAGGAACACCACAAGTAAGTGAATATGTTTCAGAAGAGACCCCAGACAAGAAACGGAAAAAGTTCTCTGAGATAGATATGATTCGAACCAAGATAGAGTGGAGCCAGAAAAACCAAAAGAGGAGAGAGCAGACAAGAGTGTGTGATCAACAGTGTTGAACGCGGCCGACAGATCAAGAAGTAGAGTCTCCTGTGCGAAACCCTTATTGGATTCAAGGAAGAATAGTATTTTGAGCGATGAAAGTAAAAAGTTGAGTGTAGACTACGCGCTCGAGGATTTTGGAGATGTATTGAAGAAGTGAAATACGATGGAAATTAGAAGCAGAAGAAACATCAGCAAAAGGTTTTTTTCAAAATAGGAATAATAGTAGCATGCTTGAATAACAAAGGAAAAGTAAACAAAAGTAGGCAATAATTAAAAAGAATTGTAAGATAGGAAACAAGTGAAGGATAGATTTTTAAATATAAGTACAGATGGTATAGGATCCAAAGGAGAAGAAGTCGGATGGGCACGAGCATGAAGATAAAAAGTATCTTCATTAGGAATGGGAGTGAACCCTGAGAAGATTACCTTGGGGGATTCAGAAAGAGAAGCAGAAGACATAGAGATATCCTGAGTACGAGAAGACTCAATAGCTGATCAAAATGAAGAGACATTAGTAGTAAAGTAGAGTGCAAGATCTGCAGCAGTAAGAGTTGAATTAATTGAAGTATCTGGAATAGGAGATGAGAGCAGTTGAGAAAGAGATTGAAAGAGGTGTCTAGGGTGAGAAGATTGTGAGTGAAGAAGATCAGAAATATGAGATTGTTTAGCAGAAAGAAGACAATTATGATACAAAGTATGTTTCCTGATGTCTTCAGTTGTAACCAACTTCTTTACAAGCGTTTAAAAATGAAGCGCATGTCATGAAGATGGGAAGACAACCAGGGTTGAGGTGGTTTGTGTGACGGATGAAATGATGAAGTGGGATATAGTGAATCAAGAGATAGTGCAAGTGAAGAAGAAAGAGTAGAAGCGGCTTCATCTGCTTACAAGTTAGAGGATGAAGCTTGAGATCCCAGTTTAGATGTGCTTGTGGAATTAAAAAGTGTTGTGTTAAACTTACATATATCATGGCGTGAAAAGGTAGGAGAAGAAGAGGAAAAAGTAATGCAAGGAAAAACTACAGAAGAAATTGAGAACAAGAGAAGATGGTGATCTGATAAATAGACTGGAAGAGAGGACACATGAGATGTGATTATAGATGAGATAAATATAAGATCTAAACATGAGCCCAATATATGAGACTAAGGTGTAGAAAGGGGATTAAGGAAATGAGAGTCAAGAATGGAAAGAAATGGAAGGGTTGAATGAGTAGTTTAGAGATGGAAATTAAAGTCACCTAGAACTATAAGAGGGACAGTAGTGGGAAGCAAAAAAGACAGCAAAGTATCAATGTCCTCACAGAATGAGGTAACAGGACCTGTTGGGCGATAAATCAATAGAAATGAGATTGAAGATGTAGAAGAGATATCAGAAAAAAATGAGTAAGAGAATTCAAATGTAGAAAAATGAGGAAGTGTTAAATTATGAGAGACAAATGAGAAAGAGGAATGGTATAGGATATCAGTGCCACCACCTCGAGAACAAATGCAAGGGGTGTGGAAAAAGATGTAGCAGAAGTAGACAATGAAGCAGGTATAGTGGTGTTAGTAGTCGAGATTACATTTCTGTAATACAGAGAAATTTTAATTGTAAAAGTAAAAACATGTCAAGAACTGTTGATGATTTATTGCATAATGATCTGGCATTCCATAGTCCAAGTTGAAGAAATGTAGTTTTGGGAATAGAACAAGGATAGATTAGGTTAGCGAGGTTACGCGTATTAGCAGAGTGAATAGAGTTTGCGCTGAATGGTGGCATAGCAAGCGCAAACAATGAAACACCCAGTAATATTGCTATAAAAGAGCATAAAACAACGGTCAGAGATGTAGAACCAATGTGGCCCATGGATGGACGAGAGGGGTGCACCGGTAATGTAAAGTCAGGTAAGGAAAAGAGTGCAGTGTCCTGCAATGCATGGTGTCGCAGTCTGGGGAAGTATTTCACATGGAGACTGCAGCGCTGCCTGCCTCGGACAGCTGCAGACAGCTGTGTCCAACTTAGCCCGACTTTGTCCCGGCTTCACCTGGAGGCGGAACTTGAAGGCGGCGGCAACGGGATCAGAACGAGGCAGTGGGCGTGTCTCCTCATTCTGCCTGATGTCGCTAGGCAACGGTATAACAAAGTCCATGTGGAACCATTGCTGACACACACCGTTGTTTGAAGGACCTTTTGTTGTGGAAGAAACAACACCAACAGCGGTGAAGGTGCAAGCAAGAGGGTCATGGCTGCCCCTTGGATATATCAAAGCCTACAAAGGTCAAACCCCCCTGCCACAACCCCCTGAATCTGAAGATGGAAAAGAGATGACACGAGTACAGACGAGATCCGTAACCAGAGCAAACCAGCTAGCAGAACTATAAAGAGACAGAGTTGCTTTTTGGTAATATACAGCAACATAGGAGACTTAGTTGACACTTTTGATAAGCATACCTGTATACAAGGAGTATAACTTCAATAAAAAGAAGAAATAAACTATATATAATAATTGCTTCCTCTAAGAATTATATTTCTCATGGATTTTTCTTATTTAGTGAATGAAAGAACATGGAAATATGGGTACTGATAATTCTGGGTATTTAAAATATTTTTCAATTGTTATACAATCTTTAAATGGTTTTGTGGTCTTGTTGCCAAAGCACCCTCACTTGCACTCTGAGGTGCGGAAATTATATGAGAAGGGGATCATCTTGAGGGACCAAATTCTACATCAAAATGTAAATAAATACAGCATGTTATTGAATACCATTAAGATATTTGTTCCACATCTCTGATGTGCGTTAACATAATAAACTTGATTTACCTGCCTGTTCTGTCCTTGTTTCTATTGGTTCCGCCTTTTGTTTGAGATACGACAGACATTTCACCAACAACCTCTGTGACTCAATAGCTACCTTTTCAGGTAAATCACCCATCTCTTACACTCCTGGGAGATTTCAATATCTGGTTTGATATGCCCAACAACCTCATGACCCACCCACAGGTTGACAGTCTTGATGCACTCAACCTCGCCCAACATACCACTGGTCCAACCCACTCAGGTGGGCACACCCTCGATGCGATTTTCAGCTCCTACAACCTGGTTCATATATCCAGTCCCAACCCTCTTATCTGGACAGACCACGTTGCCAACCCTTTCTC
Source organism: Ambystoma mexicanum (assembly GCF_040938575.1). Classification (NCBI taxonomy): domain Eukaryota; kingdom Metazoa; phylum Chordata; class Amphibia; order Caudata; family Ambystomatidae; genus Ambystoma; species Ambystoma mexicanum. The sequence continues at coordinate 711,342,736 of NC_090933.1, forward strand.
TATCCACACATCTACACCTCCTACTACAGCTCCCTGTACCCACACCTTTGACCACAAATGCTGGAACAAAGCCAAGGTACTCCACGACCTAGCCGAAGACCTGCTACTCTGTCGTCCTGCAACTCTGCCCTGTGTTAAACACTTAACCATCGATTTCTTTGACTCCTGGCTTAAGGAATCACTAGTTCCTCTCAGCCCATCGTGCCCCGCAACCTCACGCAAAGGACCGTTCCCCATATGGTTCACGCCCCACTTGAGGACTGTCAAAAAACAAAATAACTCTCTTGAATGGAGGGCTTCCAAAACCGATCTCAGCAAATCCATGTTCGCCCTCCACTACCGTAATTACCAATCCAAGATTCAAAAGGCTAAAAAAGCCTATTACAATAAACACATTCTGAACTGTGGCAGCAACAGCAAAGAACTCCACAAGATCATCTCCAAATTTGTAAAAACCTATCTCCACCTCTGCCCAATCCACTCCCACACAATCACTCTGTGACTCCCTCTCATTACATTTCTACAACACCGCACTTGACAGGATAGCAAACCTTAACACAAAATTGTCCTCGCTCACCGCCTACCATACACCAACTCCTTGTGATCCCACTCCACCGATGCCCAATTTTCCAACCTTCGACTCTTTCAACCCATCTCCAGAGACGAGTTCCGTGACCTACTATTAGCCAACAGACCTTCTGGGTCACCCCTCGACCCCTGCCCTGCCTCACCCCTGAAGGCAATATTCTCCTCTACCTACGCAGGAGAACGTGCGAGAACCATACTAAATGACTCCCTCACCTCTGGCATCTTCCCTGAAGCCTTTAAAATAGCGAAGGTCAAGCTACTACTAAATAAAGCATCCCTCGACTCCCTTGACCCTAAGAATTACAGACCAATCTCCAACACCAGATTTCTCGCAAAACTCATTGAACAGACTGCATACTCCCAACTCAACTGCTTTGTAGAATCCAACAAACTGCTTGACCCCACACAATCAGGTTTCAGACCGTGACATGGAACAGAAAGCACTCTGATCTCAATCTGGGATGATCTCAAGGTCACGGCAGACTCTGAGGGCTGTGCAGCACTGATTCTCCGCTATCTCTCTGCTGCCTTTGACACAGTTAGTCTGTCACTCGGCACTCAAGTGGATTGCCTCTTTCCTCCGCAACAGGAAACAAATAATCCTTCTGTCCCCCTTTGTCTGAACTGCTCACCCAGTGAACACTGGAGTACCCTAAGGTGCATGTCTCTCTGCGCTCCTCTTGAACCACTATCTGAACACTCTACCAGGAATCATCTACGTGCGCAACCTCTCCTGTTACAATTACGCCACTATGCCAACGATACCCAAATATCCTAAGAATTCTCAAGAAAAACACTGACCGCCTCTCGTCCTTGAAGCTTGTCTCTGTGATATTGACCGATGGATAACAAGTAACCACCTCCTCCTGAACCCCATCAAAACTGAAATCATGGTATGCAGCAATACTTCCCTTTTCCCACAAATCCGCTCCAATCGCCCCACTCCCTCGGCCCACCTCCCCCTCCCTCTGAGATAGTCAAAAACCTACGCTGCACGATGAACTCTGGCCTAACCCTCTCCTGCCAGATCAATAATGTTTCAAAATGCTGTCACTACCACTTCAAACTTCTTAGACGTATCTTTCCTTACCTCTCCTACCCCAACAGACACGCCATTGTTATGTCTATTGTCAGGTCAAGACTGGAGTATGCCAATTCCCTTTACCTGGGAACACCGACATCCCAACTCAATAAACTCCAAAGAATCCAAAACGCTGCCGCCAAAATCCTCCTAGTCCTGGGACACAGAGACCACGTCTCACCCGTCCTCCGAACCCTACACTGGCTCCCAGTCAGACGAAGTGCCACCTTCAAGGCTCTTTGCATTACCCACCGTGCAGTGCACAAGAACAGCCCAACGTACATACAAGAGAAGCTAAAACCATACCTCCCTTCATCACCTTAAGATCAAGCACTGCCCTCCTTCTAGTGATTCCAACCTCTAATTCTGTAAGGATCAGAGGATACGCCTTCTCAACCTTATCCCCAACTCTGTGGAACTCACTCCCTCCTCAAATTCCACACACCCAAGACTAAATGACCTTCCGCAAAGCTCTAAAAACCTAGCTCTTTCCATAAAAACGACTAAATCTTCTAAGGCGAATGAGGCCCAAAACCCGACGACTAATGCTCAATGAGATAAGCAGCAATGACGCCACTGAAGCACCTGTTAAGTCACAAATAAGTTTACTCTGGACATAGCAATCACAAACGCGCACTTGAAATCCAGAATACCAAGCTCGTTAGATCAGAACTGACTCAGGCACTCACCTCTCCTATCACTATGCTCACTCTCTACTCTACATTAACACACAATTAGAAGGCAGATACATGCCTCGATCAATTCGACCTAGCTGCTCACATACGAACAATACTCCATGAACACCTCAACATTCTGATAAGGCGCATCTACACCCAGGACATTCGAGCATAGCTGCACAAATAGGCATCCTACACAGGCCAAACGCAGCATAATCCCAGTCTTGGGGAACATTCAACCAATATTAAATACCACCACACCTAATGCTAGAATGCAGCTACCATCAGGCATTCAAATCAGCTACACACATAATTGGTGCACCCAAGCAACCTATTACACCCTACTCTCTTGATTGACCTGGACTGCGGTCCCCGAGGGCGTTCAGCCTACCAGCGCTTTGAGGTCTTACCATTGATTTACAGAGCGCTATATAAATGTCAAATAACATAAAAAATAACATAACAGAGATATGAAGCAAATATCTAATACTATTCAATTACATTGTGTATTTATTTAAATTTTTGTGTGAAATTTGGTCCCTAAACATGGTCACAAAACACAAGAGGTTATGGCTGGAAGGTTTAGAACAAATATTAACCTATGGCATTGCTCTGAGCAACCCTCCAGGCCATCTTTCTCTGCCTGCCAAGCAATTACAGAAGGGGAAAGACCACATGCAAAGCAGGCTTGGTCCTACTCCCAAAGGGGCAGTCCAGTCCGAACTGCTAGGCCAGATCCCTTTTGCACAAGATCACAAGCATCCCCAGACATGCTTCAGTCTTGTTGAGCCTCATCAGTGAGGAGCAGCTTGGGTCTCTAGGCCCAGCAGGCACAGGACCCACTTCTGCGCATACCCGTCCCACTCGGGGTGACTATAGAGAAACACAAGAGGTGATGGCTGGAAGTTTCGCGCCTTGAAACACTTGTGTATAGGCGCGCTATAAATGTCATATCATAAGGTTTAGAAACAATCTTAACCTCTGGCATTGCTGTGGGCAACCATCCAGACCATCTTTTTACGCATGCCAAGCCATTACAGAAGGGGAACATCCTTATGCAAATCAGGCTTGGTCCCACCCCTAAAGGGGCAGTCCATCCCAAACTGCTAGGTCAGATCCCTTCTGCACGAGACCACAAACAACCCCAGACATTCTTCAACCTGGTCGGGCCCCAGTGAGGAGTAGCTTGGGTCCCTAGGCCCAGCAGGGATAGGACACACATCTGGGCATACTCCTCCCACTCAGGGTGACTATAGCAAAACACAAGAGGTAAACACCCATTTTATGAAAAACTCATTGACGACTCTGCAGAGTTTGTATAAAGAAATATAGTTCTCAACATTAAATTACATGTATAATGGGCCTCATTATAACTGTGCCGATCCAGAAACAACGGTGCCGGTAAGCTTACCAGCACTGTTGTTTCTGGACCGGCACGCTATAACTCTGCAGGCGGGTGTCATCCCACCCACCAGAGTCAGGCCTGCCAGGGCAGGATGGCACCCGCTTGCAGAGTGTTTACAGTAGCACCGGCACCATTAGCAATGGTGCCAGTGTTCCTGTGTCCCCATTCCCAGGGGATGAACAAAATTAAGTAAGTAAGGCGCTGGTAATTCTTTAGACCATAATGTCTTTGAAATACATATGTTAATTGAATGTATGAACTGTTCCTTCCAAACTCCTGGCTCATCCCAACCCAGGTACCATTCTTTTATCTTATTTAGTGAACACTTATCCTGCTCTAGGAGTGAGAAATATAACCCTTGCTGTTCTTTTGATAAATCTTAAGGCACATTTTATTTTTTAAAGGATTTTTCTTGCTTGGTTGACACTGACGTTTTGAAGAGTGGAAAGAAACCTTTGAGAGGGAAAAGAAAAATTGGACTTTTCATTTAGTTAGATACGCGTTTTTGGCATGTAGACGTAATAATGCTTATGTTTATTTGCAAGGGGTTGATACATTGGCAATATTATCAGGTTTGAGAAGAGGTGAAATGATACGAGAAGATCACAAATTTGTGAATTGTAGTGACAAACTGTAGAGAGACAGATGTACACATCATCTCTAGTGCCCGCTCCCTACCTCCTTCATATTGGAAGGACAAGAAGGTACAAGGCGTGACACCAGGTATCACCCCAATGCCACATCGAAGATATGAAAGACTGTATGCACTTACACAACTGTATCGAATGTACCCTCCCAGCGAGGCGATTGAAGGATGTCTGCATACGCCATTGAACATAGAAGAGCTATAAGTGGAACCGGACCAGAGTAATGTGATGTCACAATGAGAAGATATAAGGAAACATTGAAAGAATATGCAAATACTTAAAGAATAAGGATGAGCATTGAAGTAACAAAAGTAACTGGATGTGCAAGTACGAAGAAATCTTATATACTGAGAAGATAAGTAAGAAGATATGCAGTAAAACTACATTCGCAGAAATGCAAAGTAGAATGAGAAGCTTGCTGCAGTAGAAAATATAATGTGACCAAAGTGGCCATGATTAAAATATGGACGTGAGTTTCATATAATAGCAAGCTAAGGAGCCTAAGGAGAGAGACCAGAATAGCAGAGCTGACAGGCGCTGGAAAAACAGTCTCACACAAAGAACAAAGAATATCTGTTTGGCCTGGGATCAAGGATGCCACATCAAGAGGCAACTGCAATGCACAAAGGGAGTCAGAGGGTATAAGCTACAAATGCACAACATATTTCTTTTAGATTAAGTAAAAGAAGAACATTAAAAAGTACCAAGTATTGAACAATCAAGGAGGCAGAAAGTATATGTAAGATGGAGCAACCAAGTCGCCAGAGGCTGAGAGGAGTAATAGCAGCCAGCATAATTGAATTAAATAGCACTAAATAAAAGGTCGAAATGAGAAAAATCGTTGTCTCCTCACACATGGTGCAAGACTCAAAAACAAAGCCTATTCATTAGGCTCCAACTGAAGATAGCGATGTACCTACACTGCCTCAAAAGTCCCATGGAAGAGAACAGTCAGCAAGGTCAACTACAAAGAAAAAGCCTTGGTTTAGGACTTAACTGTTGAGAGATGGTGGACTAATTAGACAAGTGGGTAGTAGTCTGACGTTGTTACCCACACCTGGGTTTAATTTTGCTAATGTGCTGCTAACGAGCCGAATGGTCAAGGTTGGGAGAGAATGCCAACCAATCATGAAGAAATTGCTCATACAGTGTTGCAGAAGCCAACCCATTGCTGTTATTCTACTATTAATCTGTTTTATACATAGGGTCTGATCACGACTTTGGCGGTAACCCTTAAATCCGGCGGTAGCGCTATTACCGCCGGATTTAAGGGTCTGCCAAATCAGGACTTCGGTGGATTTCGCCCCAGCTCTGAGCTGGGGCGAAATCTGCCGAAAATTCACACTATTACTGCCGGCGGGAAATCCGCCGTCGGTAAGAGCGCGAATATTTCCCATCGAGCCCAATGGGGAATGGGGCATTCCCGAATAGGCTCAATGGGGAATGGGGATTTACATTACCGCCGAACTCGTGATCCGGCGCTATTAGCGCCGGGGAGTTCAGCGGTAGGGCTAATACCGCCGGCGGTATTACCGCCGGCATTACCGCCAAAGTCGTGATTAGGCCCATAGTCAAAAGTAGAGTAAGGCATGCTAATTGTGTTACTAACACTTATAGAAAATATAAGTATATTTGTTCCCTTAACCAAACCCTCTGCCCGATATGTTTTTACTGTTCCCATGGGGGGACTCAAGTCTCAAGAGGTCCTCCTTTGCTGTGGAGTTCCTCAAGGATCCAGCATGTCCCTGCTATTGTACAATATGTATTCCAAGCCTCTTTGAAATCTCTTGGATGGTCTGGGTGTCAAATATGCTAATCATGCAGATGACAGCCAAATCATCCTTGAACTGTCAGGCTCTTATGGGGCTGACTCACTGTTGGTCGGTGGGGTCTCTGATGTCATTAAAATCTGGATGGGAAACAATTCCCTGGCAATAAATGATAAGAAAACTGAGATTTTAATTCTCTGCAGTGAGTAAAAGCTTAAAACACTGGGCCCTCAGTATGAGGCCTTCTTAATTGGAGGGGTCAGTATCCAGGTATCTGGCCATGTTAAGACCCTGCGGGTGGTCTTCAAGTGTAATTTAAACTTCATTAAAAATGTCTCGTACCTAAGCTCCAACTGCACATATATGACTTAGGTGTTATGGCAGATCCAGTCATACTTGTCAGAGGGAAATAGGGCATTGATAGCCACAGCTACCATTAATTCTAGGCTGAATTACTGCTATTAGTCTGCACCACACAAGCAAATGTAAAAACAAAATGCAGACTTTTCAAAACTGGCTGTCAGAGACGTATGTGGCATGGTATGTAAAGATCATGTCTCCAATGCCCGGAGGAAACTACTTTGGCTCCCTGTCCATCAAAGGATTCACTTTAAAGTATATTTCCTGGTGTACACACGCCCTGCAGGTACTGCTCCCAGTTATCTTGAATCACGTATCAGGAGACTGCCTTACAGGTGAACACTGTGGTCCAATAACAAGGACCTTCTACAGCAACTAAGCTTTAGACTTTAGAAATTTGGAGACATGAGTTTTAATGCCTGGGGTCCAAGGATCTGGAAGTATCTACCCTTTCTATTAGGCAGCTCCCGTCCTCCGCCCAGTTCAGGAAAGCTTTGAAAACTCACCTGTTTGATGGCGGTGGAATCTAGGTCCCTGTTACATCCACTCTTTTCCTGGCTCTTAACTGCAATCGCCCCGCCTTTTTCTTCCTCTCTGTGTTTTGTGTTACATTGTCTGTGAGCGCCCTGAGGCCTTCAGGCGAGTCGGCGCCTTAAACATTTTTTTTAGAATAGAATGTAGGATGACATTGTATCTGATATACATTGAGGTATAAAGCCTTTGTTGAATCAAAATGTATTTTGAGAGTATGTGAGCTGCAATTTTTGTTTGTTCACAAGATTTGCCTACTTTATTGAGCTGATAGTAAAGTAGGTTTTCTACATATTCTTTGAGTCTGTCTGATTATTTGGGTCTGAGACTGTTTATTGATAATTCCATCCGCACGTGGACTAGTCCAAGTGCGACTGCAGAAAACGAGGGTAAGAAATTGCTGGATGTTTCGAAAGGGGCACGTTATAAATAGAAAGACAAATGCCCTAGAAAGCTTGACCGAGGGACTGATCATTTATAAGGCAGTGATACTTATAGAGCAATCATGGGTGATCGTAAATAAAGTAAACAAAGAGTGCCTCCAAACATGGATTAAATACACTAGAATGCTAATCTGGGTAGAGAATGAAGGAGGCCTGCTGCACATACTCCCCTTGATTGATGCCTCTCTAGGCATAAGAAATACATGCACAATAAAAGTAGGGGAAAATAAAGGGTTCAAAAGGACTTATGATTTTCCAGGGATGGAGATAGGCATGGCACTACTAATGGACCACTTTTGGGCTTGTGGTTCAAGAGCCTATACGAAGCTCCCTCCGACTTGGGGAGGCCTGTGTTCCATAGTAACAATAGGGACACCTGCTCAAGTAGTACCACAGAAAAAAGTACACATTGGCGACTACCCCCGAATGGATACACACCTAAGAAAGAAAAGATCCCTTTCCCTAACACTCTTTAAAAGGGAGAACTATTTTCCGTTAAATCCGGAGTGGCCTTTAATGACGTACTAGGTATACACAAATTATTCAATAGATCAACAATGTTCTTTACGTCTTTCCTTGTTCCTGGGTTGCAAGCAAGCACACACGCCAAATGGTTGCAAATAACCATATGGGAGCTATTGCAGATGACAAATTCAACTATGAAGGGCTTTAATTCCATAAAGGAAGAGCTGAGTGCATTTTGGCGCATGTCTCTCCAGAATAGGTATGTCCTCCATTTAATATAATAACAACCATGGAGCGTGGCGTGTGTGCATGAATTGGCCCATATTGCTGCACATACCTACCCTGTCATTATGGAGAGAATGCCTCAACGAGGTCATAGCCACCTTAACATAATTACACTTAAAGATGGTGGGGCAGGTGGATGAGCCAGAAAATGATGACTGGTTTAGCTACCTGTCCTCTTGGATACCCACCTTGGTGGCTAATGCATTCAAAACATGAATAGCAATAGTAGTATTGATACTCCTGGCTTTCTGCATTCTAAAAATGGCAACACATGGTGCAAAAAGGCCACCAAAGGTGCAGTTGGAATGGAAATAGATATAGACCTGAATGCACCTGCACATGAACATACCCAAACAGACAACCTATTTCAGGCCCAAGTGAAGGAAATCACTATTACCCCTCAAGGATCAAAATTCAAAATGTGCTTAGCCCGAGGACCCTCACAATTAAATTGGATGATGGGTGTTCTGCAATTTCAATTAGGAGTGCTGCTACATGACTTGGAGTTTGGACAAACGCATAAGACTTGCAGGCAACCTGAGGGGGGTTGACTAAAATATGGACTCCCAAGCTACCTTATGTGGGAGGGCACTGAAGGGGGTGTGGTCGAGAACTCAACCAAAGGGGGAAATGTTCACAAGCAGATGAATACGTCATTCATAGCTATTGCCCCTCCCCACCCCAATATCACACAGATGAGAAAAGTTACTCATTTAGGTAACTGTACCACCCTTATCCGAGACAGGTACAGCAGAAAATTGACTTAATGTAACTAAATATGGCAAAAACAAACAAACTCAGCTTGTGATAACATACCTGTCAGCAATAGAAATGAAGCAAATATGCACTCACCATGAAGAAACACGGACACTAGGACAAATATGCATTTGTTCATGAAGAATATCGATTACAACCATAAATACATGAAGGACATAACATAAGCAATGTATAAGCTGAATGTAACGTAAATAGCTCACTAACATAGAAACACGACAGTACTGAGCAGCCATCTTTTTCAAAATGGAGGCAGCAACACACATTGAAAAGAACAAAAGCCCCTGAGGCTTCATCAAAACTCAAACTGCTGAATTTACTGAAATACAGACCCGTGCAGGGCGCCAAAAGTAGCTGTGTAGACCCAGCCAAGGTTACTGAGAAATTAGGGAGGGTCCAGACAGTTCAGGGTGACCACGAGATAATAATTTCAAAGTACAAGACATATTATTCTAAAAATAACAACCAGCCTTTGAAAGCCATGTGCAGGATAATTACGAGCCTAAAACCTTCATAGACAATACGTCAACCAAGTCCCTAGTGGTCGATAAAGTAATAACACTCTCACTTAAATCCCAATAAATGCATGGTGAAACAATTCAAAATGCAGTCCTCTCACACATGACCCATAATGCAAGAACACTGTCTATTTATTACGCCCAAATACAGAAAGGGCACTTGCATCGACTACCCACATATTCTCAGAAATGAGGCACCTTACAAGGTTAACTACAAAGATGCTGGTGTGGCTCATGGCCTAGGAATAAGGGATAGTTTCTTCTTTTAATTGAAAGGAAATAATTTCCTGCACCTCTATCCCCCTACTGCAGTCTGGCTCATGTGTTGCTGACCTGTCAATTGCCCAAGGTTGGTCAGTAAAATGCCAACCAATGAAAGCCCTCAATGCTAGGCCACCCAGTACATGTTGCACTGACCAAGTGCATTTTGTAGAGATGACATGCATTCACCATTATTAATTTAGAGGTGGTTCAGGTAGAGCCATCAGATATGTAACGTCCAATCAGAAGACCAACCCTTATATAATGCATGTGTTGTCGATTCCCTTAACCAATCCCTTCACCCCATAGCTTTTTGTAACTAAGGTTGTAGTAATGTGATTTTGATTCATAATCTGTTGTTTAGCATGAGAACACTAAGACATGCAAGATTCTTATTTATTTTTTATTTATTGGGTATTTATAATGCGCCTATATACAATGTGTTTCGAGGTGCAACAAGATAAGAGGGTGGGGGAACAGGGAGGACAACACAAAAATGAATCCTAATAGGCCTTGTGCCATTCGGATCATGCAAGTGCAGTCAAGAGAAGTTCAAGGAAGAGGGGAGAGGGGAAGTGCCGGTCAGGACGGAAGGGTTTATGAGAAAAAGCAAGTGCCATCAGAGGTCAGGTGGACAGAGCAAGGGGAAAGCAGAGAGTGCAGGGGAAAAAAGGTCTAGAAGCTAAGTGCAAGGTAAGGGGTTGGAAGGGCTACAAGGGTGCAGGCCCAGCCAGGCTAGTGCAGAGCAAGGGGCCTGGAAGGGCAAGTGCAAGTTGAGGGGGGTTCTGGGGAGGCCAAGTACAGGAGTAGACTGGATTAGGTTGGCCTGGTGCCCTATAAGACTCTGAAGGGACCAGGAAGCCAGTCAAGAGACAGTTGGGGACTTTAACAGGGGAGAGCAAGGGGCAAGGAAGAAGAAAAAAGGAAGATCTTGAGTAGCATCCAGAATTTAAGGAGATCTGGCTCAAGTCTGAGAGGGGCAAGGAGACCATTCCAGAGGGAGGCACCTGCGGAGGAAAGAGATCTACCCCCCACTCTCTGCTTGCAAAAGCATCTGATCTGCATAGAAAGCCAGACAACCGAAGGCTTCTAGCAGGGAGATATTTAGGGTGAGAGAGTTGGACATACATGTGTCCCAGGCCCCAGAAAGACTTGTGGATAATGCAGAGGGTCTTCAACTTGACCCTCACAGCAACCAGCAGCCAGTGGAGAGATTTTAGGGCTGGAGATATGTGGTCCCTGGACTTGAGGTGAGAGATAAATCTCACAGTCCTGTTCTGGATTATTTGAAGGGGGCAAAGGGAGGAGTTAGGCAGATTGAGGAAAAGGCTGTTGTAGTAGTCCAGCCTGGAGAGGACCAGAGCTCTGGAGACATTGAGTTTCTGGGGGAAGGTGAGGAAGGGGAGAATGCCTTTGAGGAGGTGCAGCTGAAAGTGGGCCTTCATGGGAAGGTCCGTGATGTGAGGAGAAAATGAGGGAGAGGATTTGAAGATGACAACAAGGTTTTTGCCTCACGAGAGGGTGAGCGGAGGAGGTCCATGGAGGGAGGAGAGTGTGTGGCAGGGAAAGAGAGAGCAGGGGTCCCAATGAGAAGGATCTCTGTCTTACTAGCATTAAGACAGAGTTCATTAGTAGTACGCCATGCCTGAATAGCAGACAGACAGTCAGGAATGAGAGAGGAAGAGGATGTGGTAAAGGAGGGAAGTTTGAAGGAGAGCTGCGTGTCATCAGCATAACACTGGAGGTTAGGAGAGAAGGTGGAGATTAAATGGGCTATAGGGGACAGGTAGATGTTGAAAAGGTGAGAGGATAAAGCCCTGAGGGACACTGCAGGTGGAGAGTGAGATGGTAGAGAGAAAAGGGCCCAGTTGAACCTGGGAAGGTCAGTTCAAGAGGAAGGAGGTCAACAACTCCAGATCCAGGTCTGTGATGCCAAAGGTATCATGAAGCAAATTTATCAGGGTGGCATGATTGACCGTATCAAAGGTAGAGGAAAGATCAAGAAGGATGAGAACAGAAAGAGAGCTGGAATGGAGATTAGAGAGCAAGTCTTCAGGGGTGTTCAGGAGGGTTGCATGTCATTTAATTGCTGGATGTTTTTTCGCTGTTTTTTTTTACTGCAGATTATTATTTTTTTAAACTCATCAATTTTTTATTGTTTTATTTTTGTGGGGATTCCCCCGCCCAAATCCCCCATCCCCTTTAATTATTTATATATTCTCGAACACCCACACCCAATTTATTTATTTTTCTAACCCCCCCAAACAAATTGCAAGAAAATACCCAGCGAAAAAACATCCCACGATGAAAGGGCGTTGTGCCATTCAGGAGAGCAGTTTCCATGCCTCTGGCAGCTCTGAAGCCAGACTGGTGATCGTGGAGACAAACAGATTCAGTGTGGTGGTTAAGCTGGGAGATGGCCAGCTTCTCCAAGAGTTTTCCCAGAAAGGGGGTAATGGAGATAGGGTGGTAGTTGGCCAGACAGGAAGGGTCGGCATAAGGCTTATTGAGGAGAGGGTGCACAAGGGAGTGCTTGAGGAGTGAGAGGAAGGATGCAGTGGCAAAGGAGGGATTGCAAAAATCCGCCAAGGCTGGAGCAAGGGAAGAAATGGGGAGAACAGTTTGGATGAGAATTTCATAGATCAGACTTATCTAGAAACCTTATCCGGTGTTATAGGAGAAAAAGAGGAGAGTAGTAGAGGAGCAGAGATGGGGGCCAAGGGAGGCCTGAAATCGGGTGAGGGAGAAAGGTGTGTGCTGCAGCACCTTGAAGGATATTTTGTGCTAGGTGGAATTACAATAATGGTCACAAACCAAGTAATCGGACAAACTCAGGGAATATGGCAAAGTTCATTTTATTCCCAGTACAATACTACAATACTGTGGGATCACCTGGCAGACATCGGGTTGTTGCATGCACACTCACAAATAGGTTGGATTGCGCTGAGGTGTTATACCCAAATGTGCATCATCTATGATGTCAAACTATGTGGCAAAATACAAAACCTGTCGAGGGGAGTGTAATATCTTGTATACTTTCTCTCCCCAGTGTGTGTTAATCCTGTTGCTGTGATGTCATGAGTGAGTGATGGAATGAGTGCATATCATGGAAGGTTCCCTCCAAGAGGTTCCAAGAGCTACAGTTGTAGATATCTACCTGGGTGGTGGGGACCGGTGGTTCTTCTCCTTCCCCTCTACTTGGAACTTTGTACGTAAGATCTAATAAAGGAACCCCCTTGTACCTACAAGAGCCTGCAGACATTGTATTACTACACTGGAGACTGTTGGTCCTTGAGGGGGCCTGGAGACTGACCAATCATGGAGTTAAGGAGCTGTGGAAGGGGAAAGCCAGATGAGAAGACCCACCACCTAGCGATAACATCAAGAAAAGGTAAAATACTTCAAGCTGGGCATAGCGCTATACATAGCCTGGAGTAACAGTAAGAAAAAGTAAAGTGCTTCAAGCTGTGCAAATTGTGATGAATAAAAAGAAACAAAAGGTTAAGAAAACCATAGCACCATAAGCAAAAGACTTTGCTATTAGTTGAAGTAAGCAGAGCATTGGGAGACCTAAGCATAGCGTCATCATTGAGTAAAGCACTATGCACGTAAGTAAGCAGGGATTAACTTTTCATAAAAGGACCATGTTAGAGATTCCTGATAATTTTATTAAGCATGCACAGAGCAAAAAGCATGCAAAATTGGCATGGAATGAAAGATACGATGCGTGACGTTGATGTATATCTAGTACTATTCACCACTCTGATATACGGGTTTGGTTGAAGGTAGTCAGTGTTCTGGTTAATTCTCAACTTGCAGAGCGGCAGACAATGCACTTACACAACTCCCCGAATTTTGGGAGCGAACATCTGAGATTGAATGCCTGTCATGGGCAGCTGACTGTAGAAGAAGGATGTGTCATTATTGTAAATAAATATGGCCACTTTCTGTGCTTTGAAACTACTAATCGTTTTCTTTTCAGATGAGATTTCATTTCTTACTAATTTTATGGCATGTATTTAATGAGCAGTCCCTGCCCCATGTTTGTTTTAAATAACCATACTGCCAAATACTTATTCAAACCTGTTTTCTTTTCATATGGGACATTGGGAAAAATGCTAGTGCTAACATGCTACAATGCTGATATGACACATTTCAGAAGATGTATACTGCATAGTTCGTGTTGATGGTATGCATGAGTTAACACATTAAGTGGATTTTATGAATATGAGGCAAACAAAGGGGCAGTCCCAGCATTGATCTAGAAATGTAATTTAAGCAACAAAGGTTGTGCGTTTCGGTCTGGGTGTCGAAAGTCAACTTGATAATTGTGATTTAAGATGAGCAATAGTGACAAAAGTCACATGTTAAAAAAAAGAGGTTATCCAATTGTCCAAATGTTGATTCTGAAAGATCATTAAGGCTACAAAGGTGGTGCATTTGGTTAAAGCCATTATTTAAAAAAAGGAAAAAGCAGGCTACCAAATTTTGATTGGTACTATCATTAAGGCTACAAAGGTGGCACGTTTGGTTAAAGTAATTTTTTTAAAAAATGTGTGGGGCTTCCCAATGTTGATTGGTATTATTATTACTGCTACAAAGGTGGTGCATGTGGTTAAAGTGACTTATGTCACAGTACTTTATGGAAAAAGGAGCCCACAAATATTTATTATTTTGTGTGTATGTTTTCTAGGACAAACGTCATCCTGGGAAGAAAGAGAAAGTCCACAACAGGTATATTAGGAATGCTTGTTAAGTATGGCAGAGTTGGAAACTGAAATGTAGTAAATAATGCATCTTGATGGGAGGGTGTCCTTACTATTGGGCAAGAAGGGGGTCAGTTAAGCAATTAGTTTGTGATGGTGTTTGGGGTGACCTAGTTCTACAAGGGGGTATCCAAATAAGAAGTGTGATGAGCATTCTGTAATGGCTATGTGGGTCCCTGCATTTCAAGGTATTTTCACTTAAATATTTGAGTAAAAGAGGTGGAAGATAACACCAGTAAGTGCATACACACCTTTAGATGGTTAATGCTGCTGCAGTGTTTATTGCTTCCATTCCATTCGACAATGCAAGTGGATTGACATGAGTCAGTACATGCATGCATTTATATGGCGCATGCTGCTGTAATATGTTCATCTGTTCACCTCCATTTTATTTTGGCTAGTCAGGTTGTGTGTATGCTGAGAGAGTGGTGTTGGTCTTTGTGGCCTCCAGAGAATTGTGGTCCTGATTGTGAGTGTTCTCTCTCCTGTCATTGAGGCTGCATGGGTCACCTGTCTATGTGGTCCCTGATCTCTGTATCTGGTTGTGACATTTGTTATTTCAGTTCTATATGTCCCTCATCTTTTACTAGATAGCACTAAGTGCAGCATGATTACTCTGGCTTCAGTGCGTTTGATAGGGAGGTCTGTGGTATCCTGCCCTTCTCCTCTTTCCCTTGTTTCTGTGTATGTTTTTGTTGTGTGAGAAAGGGGCTGTAGTATCTTGTATCCCATCTCTCCCAGTGTGTGTTAACCCTGTTGCTGTGATGCCTTGAGTGAGTGATGGAATGAATGCATATCATGGAAGGTTCCTTCCAAGAAGTTCCAGGAGCTACAGTTGGAGATAGCTACCTGGGTGGTGGGTACCGGTGGGTCTTCTCCTTCCCCTGTATTTGTAACTAGTGTACCTGGAACCTACTTCTACCTACATGAGCCTGCAGACTTTGTGTTATTACAGGGAGGGATTGGTTAAGGGAACATGTCTACTTATAGAACATATAAGGGTTAGTGCTTCAGTGGCTACCCCTTGTCTGTAGGGCACGGCATGAACTACTTTGAAATGCATACAGTACTCATTATAGTTGACAAAACATCAGTGGATTGGCTCCTACAACATTGTGTGTTAGGTTGTCCCCCAACCCCACCGATTGGTTGGCATACTATCCCATCCTTGGACTTTCGGTTCCTTAGCAGCACATACATAAATCAAAACATAGGTGTTTGAATCCCATCAGACTACTCCCCATTTTCCCAATTAGTCCATCATCTCTCATTGGTAGGCCACAAGCCAAAGACTTTCATTTGTAGTTTGACCTTGTTGCTGCTCACTGTCCGGGAACATTCAAGGGAGTGTGAGCACACCACTCTGAACTTAAGGTTCTAATGAACAGTCTTTGTTTTCAACTTCTGAGTCGTGTGTGAATGGACCACAAATGCATCCATTTCAGCCTTCCATTTACTACTATTTGATTTAATTATGTAGGATGCCATTGCTCCCTTTGGCCTCTAGAGACTTTCTCACTGTATCTCATATGGACTTTGTATGCTTTTAATTGACCAGTAGTTTGGCTCTCACAGATGTTTTCATCTTCATTCATCTTTTTATTTATTTATTTTGGCATTTGTAGTGCAGGCATCAAGGTGCTTTGTTGCAATCAATAAGTCAGTTACACATGTAAGAAGAAAATATTGACACTGTGGGGTGGTACAAGATACAGGCTTGAGGAGGTTGGTCAGAGATAGTTTAGGAAGAGAGTTGCTGTGTATCTTGGTTGAAAAGCAGAGTTTTGATCTGCTTACAAAATGACCATTAGGAGTCTTCGAGTCTCAAAGATGGTGGGAGATCGCTCCAGCTCTTGGCGGCAATGACTGGGCAGCTCGCTCCTCCACCTCTTTGGAGGCAGAATCTGGGGGTGTTGAGTCGGTTTGTGTAGGTTGAGCGAGTAAGAAGGTCTATGAAGAATATCTCCCATTCAGAGCTTATCCAAGTACTCCCTTTGTGATCCTTTAAAAATAGTATCTTTGCTCTGGGCCAACCTTCACTTAACGTTGGGCCTGCTCACAAGGCTGTTTTTCTGCGTCTCCTGATTCTTACAGCCTCTGCCTGTTTCTGAGGTAGCTTGGTTACATCCAACATGAACCTTCATCCATTTTCCTTATATGACCGTTCTTGCCATAATATATATTCCTCTATAGCAAGCTTCTATATGTTGTCTTTCTACCTTGCGTTACTGCATATTGACAGTTATTGGTCAGTAAGTTAATTCAACTTCTTTTAGATTCATGATTAATCTAGCATCAGGTTCATGTTATTCTTATTGCTTCAATTACTTTGTTATTTAGTATTTTCATATTGTTTCATCATAGGTTCATATATCTTCTTCATGACATCACTTTGTCCTTGTCAGATTTCATTTACCATCCAGCCACGATATTCACTGATGCATTCTGACATCTTGGCAGATGACATCCTTCCATGTGACTTTATTCTATGCAATACCCTTCCACACTTTCACTACAAGGGTACATTCTGTATGGCTGTCTGAGGGTATAGCGTCTCTCATACACATGATGCAGTATAGGAAAAATGCAGGGGGTCCCCTCTGTGGCTCTTATCCGACTGTTCCAATATAACAGCAGTGAGAGGGCAGGAACTGGCAGGATAGCGCCTACCTGTTCCTCTACAGGTGTGGAGTAGAGGAGAGTGAGGACAAGGTGTCCTGAGTTTTAGAACTGAAGTGAGAGACCAGAAAAGTGCGGAAGGCCAGGGAAGGCAGAAGAGAAGTAGGCTTGGGGAGTTCCTTGTAGATTTTGAAAAGTTCAGCCATGTTGTTAGTTGCCACATAGATTCAGGCTTGGATATAGGCCCTCTTCCTCAAGCAGATAGAGAGTCTGTACTGCCTTTGGATAAGGCAGCCCAGTTTGTTAGAGGATGTTCTAGAAGCCTGCCACTTCTGCTCGGCTGCTATGCGATTGCATTTCTGAGCGGCAAGGTCAGAGTAATGCTTGTATGCTATCCCTGCTTTATGGTGGATTGTTAATGAAGCACGTTTTGCCTCTCACTTTGACTTTTTCCGTTTTTGGGTGCGGAATTTCCCAGCCTATCTTTTCTGCTTAAACTGGGGTTTTCCAGAGCATCTTAACATGAGTATGATCCTCTCAGCTGCCATGTTGAGTGAGTAATTAGGACAGTAGGAAAAGAGTAGCAGTAGTTAGTTTAGGATTTCATCCTTTTCAAGACTAGCTCAGAGTTAAATGGAATGTTTAATATAATATCCCCTAGATTAATCTTAAATCTTATTATTATTTTTTTTTTTTTTTTATTTGTATATAATCTTTATAGATTTTTTAACAAAAAAGTCAAAAAAGGAAAAGCCGTTTCTAACTCTCGAAGTTCGCACTATTCTGTAGATTGTTCAGAAGAGCCGGTGGAGCTTTGCATTTAGTCTGTGTGGGAAGAAGCTCGTTAAAGATGTGTTTCATAATGTTTATGGTGGCCAACTGCCATGCCTGTTTGTCTCCGTCCAGCAGTTTGTACCAGCACGTTTCTTCCTTTTGAAGAGTAAAGTTTGTAAATATGTCTTTCAAGTATCTGTCACGAATTTCTGTCGTCGCCGGACAGTTCAAAAGTAAGTGGCGTATAGTTTCCTTGTCCATAGTGGACTTGCAGAAACGGCAGCAGCTGGACAAAGATTGTTGTCTAATCGCCAATATTTCGTTGGTTTCTAGAAGATTTAGTGTAATTTTTAAGAAATAATTTCGGGCTGCTCTGTTTGGAAATAATTTCAAAAATGGTTGAATGGAGTCAAGTTTCTTAGAGAAGGGAGGGAGGTGACTGCTAAGTTTATAGTTGAAGGCAAGGTCATTGGTGTTAATCCAGTCGAGTTCTTTAATTTTCTTGACAACTCTGACTGGATTGGTAATTAGATCTTCTGTATTGCAGGCAACTGAGTCCAAGATGTTCAAAACTTTAGTTTCCCATCGAGTGAGCATATGACAAGTACCTAGCCGGATTTCTTCGCTTATCAGATGGTAAGCATATGGTGTATCTTTCTGTATGCATTTCCGGTAGAGCATAACACTGTTACAGTCCACAATTGCTTTTAACGAGGAGAGAGTTAGTTCGCATCTGATTACTGATATCGAAGTTGTTTTCGGGAGGCCCAACATTGGACGCCAGAAATTTGCTTCTAGTTTTGGCCATAAATCGAGTGGAAGGTTCGGCATTGCTTCAACGCCGTATGTCAAAGATGGAATGACTTTCCTTTTGTAGAAATCTCTTATAGGTCTAATTGAGAATCTGCCATATTTGATGTCAATTGCCTTTCCTTGTGTGGCTAGCTTAGTAGTTTTGGCACGTAAGGACTCTTGCATTGCTTTTTCTCTGTGCGAACTATCTAGAGTAACTCCCAAATATTTGAAACTTGTGACTTTCTCAATGGTAGATGAGCCTGGTTTCAGGGGCAGTGTGGATTTCTTTTTAGGAAATTTCTCTATTGTCATCGTTTTTGTTTTAGATTCATTAATTTCCAAGTTGTTTGACGTCATGTAGTGTTGGAGGTTTGTGAGTTGACGTTGAAGACCAATAGGGGTGTTATCCAGCAAGATTAGGTCGTCGGCATAAAGTAAGCGACTGATTTGTTCTCCTCCAAGTTTAGGGGGGAAGGCTCGAATCGTTGTTTCAGTTTCTTGGAAGTCGCCTAAATAGGACCAAAACAAAGCCGGAGCCAGCGGACAACCCTGTTTGACACCCCTATTGATTGTTATTGCTTCTGTTAATGTGCCTTGCTGATTCAGGTGGACCCTCATAGAAGTATTTGAATAGAGAGCTTTAATTGGGTTGAGTGCGTCTAATGGACATCTCCATAAGGCAAGCTTTCTCCACAGTCTTTCTCGATCTACTTTATCAAATGCCTGTGTGAGATCGACAAAAGTAATGTATAGGCGTGGACGACCCTCCAAGATTTTGCTTTTAAGGGCGCTCAATATCAAAATGTTGACATTTGTCCCCAAGTTCTTTTTAAAGCCAGTTTGTAACTTATCTTGACACGGGGAATCGTTGGCCCAAGTTATAAAGTGTTTTAGCAGCAAAGACCCAAACATCTTACCTATTGGATCAAGGAGGGCAATAGGGCGATAATTCGCTGGGTCTAGCCTATCTCCTTTTTATAGATAGAGACCACATTTGCACATGTCCATGAAGGCGGAATGGTTTTTGTGGCTGAACAACGTTTGAATATTTGGCTCAAGAGAGGAGCCCAGGTCTCCGGATGGGATTTCAAATCGAGGTTCGTGATGCCATCAGGCCCAGGCGCACGTGACGGTTTTAACTTTTTGTTTAAGGCTATAATGTCCTCAATGTTGTCCACACTGATCCAGGGGGTGTCGTTGGGTTCCATCAAAGGAGGTTTGGTAGTTGGACTCTTAAAAAGAGTTCGAAAATGGATTTCCCAGGCCGATTGGCCAATTCCGTTTATTTGACATGGCCGGTCTCCTGGTGCAGTTGAATGGAGCAGGGTCCAAAAATCTCTGGCATGGTTTCCGGTGATGGCCTTGAGAATGTTTTCCGCCTCTTGTTGATACAGCTTATGACGGTAACATTTTAGCCATGATTTATAGTTTTTAACAGCCACTTTGATGGTCTCGAGTGAGGCTGAGGGATTGAATTTCTTTGCTTGTCTTTTTATTCTCCTCAGTTCTCTCTTTTTTTCCATTACTACTTTATCGTAGGTATGTTTTTGATCTGATGTTGGTGACTTCTTTTTTTTTTGTGGAACTCTAAAGGTGGTCAGTAATGGTAAATAGTCCACGTCTATCCTGGGGGGTTGGTTGCTGTGGTCTTTATATTGTGCTGTAATAGTAGTTATAGCCTTTTCCGTTATTCTGAGTCGTATTCCTTGCGTGGAGACTTCTATATCTGGAGTCATGGTGTGATTAATCGGTAAGGTTGTAGACCAACTAGTTTCGAGAAGATTATGGTCACTTTCCCTTGTTTTGATCACTTTGAAGGAGTTGATGTAAAGTAGTAGAGAACGAGATACGAAGATATAGTCAATTGTGGAAGTTGAATTCGCTCTTTCCCAGGTTGGAAATCTATTTGGATCAGGAAGGACTAGGTCCAAGTTGTCAAAAGATCTAGACTTCATTAAATTTTGCCATTTTGTTGGCCTCTGATCAGCTGATGTTTTTTTTGATCTACATCCCTTTGAGTTCGTCGAGGGTTGACTGTTGATGTTAAGGTCGCCACATAGAATTACGTGGTCAGGTTTGTGTGTGACTTGCGCCCAGTCCAACTCTTGTTCTATTGTATTGATGAATTTTGTACTTTCAATAGTGGCTGGGTTCCAATAGATGGTCACAATTATGAGTATCTTCGTCGAGGTTTTAGTCGATCCTCTTTTTTTAGTGACCCAATTTAGCTTTACCATCAGAATAAAATGATTTTCTTTTAGCTTTTGCGAGTTTACCAGGCCTCGTCCGCTACGGATCGCGATCAGAAGACCTGCCGTTGGGCGGCCTGAAGAATCTTTCTTGGCCAACACTGTGTGGGTTTCATAGCCATCAAGTACTGGAGGATGGAGAAGCCATGTCTCCTGCAAACAGACGATGTCGTAGTTTGTTAGATTTGAAGGTTCTGATGTTAAATGAAGGAAACCTTGTGTGTTCCATGATATTTTAGAATGCACCCAATGCCAACAAGAACATTCCCTGAAATGGAAGGTCAGCGATGATTGTCATATGCTCTTCTGGAAGCACTGAGATGTGTAAGATATTTAGTTACTCTGGGATCTCGCTGCCACTTCTATTTGTTTTACACCTGAAGACCCTGGGGGATGCACATTTTTTGAAGGGTTCTCGTTTTCCAATCAATCTTTCATGTTATCTTTGTGATCTGTTTTGAAATAATGATATTTTCATTTTTTTCAGATCCGTGTTATTCATACTGTTGTTCTCATCTGCCAGGCAAGATTGTTAAAAGCAGATTGTTCGGACTGAAACACGTTCAAGCTTTATGAAATGAAAGAAGCCATGCTTCCCACACTAAATGACATTCCATAACATTACATCGATGTTTACAAATGTACGCTTAGATCACGCGTGCTGTTGTATTGCCTCTTCCGGAAGACATCTTTATTTTAATTCAAGTACATTTAGAAAATGATGTTTTAGGTTCAGTGAGCTACACAAATTAAGAAGCGAATTAGACGTGTTGTTGTTTATACTTTATTTCTGCGCCATGACTCCATAAAAGCGCACAATTCATTAATGCAGGTTTACGTAGCCATAAAATAAATAAATATGCAATAGAACAAGACAAAGTGACACAACGGCTAACAATTGTAAAACTATGTAGGCAAAATAATTAAAACAATTCAGATGTTAAAATAGAATCCCCATCATCAAAAGAGTACACAGTGTTGGGTTTAACAAACGTAATTTGACAGATCCATTAATATACTCTGTCATACACGCAGAGCAGCCAATTAAAATGTAGCCATACAACTACCTGTTCAGGGCATTCTGCAGCAATAAGGGGTGTAATGAAGTCGCTCTATATTGTGTCAAATCTTTTTCACAAGAAATACTGGAGATAAAGAAATGTCAACCTACCATCATAAAGGTAAAAAAATAAAATATGTATTAATTGTTCTATGTCACCAGTATCACATGGACACCACTTTTAAGTGATGTTTGAGCCCAAACATCTGCCAATAATGGATAAAATGTATCTCATAGCATCTTAATATGTGCAATGGGACCTCACAGTCACTAATGATAAATATTGCACTCCCTAAAATAATAATGGAGTAATGGGAAGGTATTCATCAGGTTCCTTCTGAGAATATCATGTTTTCTGTTCTGCCTTGAAGGTGACATATAAAAACACCCTTCCTATTTAACTTTGCATCCTTATGTGTACTAACAGTTTCCCAAAACAGTCAGTATAACCCACGATCACAAACACTGCTTACTGCAGGCTAGCCATGGAATGCTATCTTTGATGTCAGATGTTAAGAGGTCGTCTTTCAATATTTCCTGTTCTAAAAATGCCGGTCACTTTCGGAATAGAAGTACACAGAATTATGGTTTGAAAGGCAATTCTATGTGCGATATAAGACAAGTCAACCTCTAAATGAACATTACATGAGGATGCTGTTATCCACAGGCCCAGCATTCTTGTTAGGAACGCATTTTAAACTTGTTGCTATATATCAGAGTTCCCAAATATCCTACGGCCTGCACCATATTTGCCCATTGAAAGTGTATTGCCTTATATATCTTCAAAATATGATGAAAGGCTGAATAAGGCAACCTACAAAGATCTCTCAATGCCAAGATAATGTATTCGTGGATCTCAATCCCAAGTAATCCGACTCAGTCAATGGCTCCAATTTAGTCATTAATGAGAAGCTATAATTGCACACCTTGTTCTTAGGAGAGGCCACAACAGTACTTTACTTTATGACATTAACTGATCGGCCCATGGGTGACATTGGTGTACTTCGGACTTACCTTCGGAGCGTATAAGGTGCTCTCGTTAACAGAACAGCATCCACATACATTAATAAGGAGACATTCCTAACCGGTATCCTTGGGATATCTGAAGTTGCCATAATGAAATACCTGCTTAGCATGAATACTGAATTCAATTAGTGTACATTAAAAGGAGGGGCATCAGGGTAGACTGCTTGCTCACCCCCTTGACTACCCGAACGTTCGACATGAGTTCACCATCAATACCATAACTCAATAAAGCAGACAAATTAAGGTGCAGATAGCATCAATATATCTTTTGGAAGACCTAGTACAGATAATGCTGCGCAAGAGAATGTTCCTTTGGACATCGTCAAAAGCAGAGATTAAATCTATGTCATCTAAGTAAATTGGAGTTTTCTGCCTCATTGCATATTGCACCCAGAGAAGGTAATGAGATGTCAAGAGCCTGTAGCTTCAGCCTGAGTTTTCTTCTGAAACCCAGATATATCTTGACAAGTTGTATTGTCTTCTATCCATGCTGCCAGTCTAACATGTATTATATTTCTAAATAGTTTTGCCAGTCCACTAATGAAGTAATTTGGGCACTATGATCTAGGACCGCTTGCGACACCTATAAACCGGAACTATTGGATTAGAGTACAGATAGGGAGAAATAGCATATGAGGAGTGGCACACAGCTTGTAGGTGTTGTTTGGTTATTTGTCCCTCCATTGACTGCCCGTGGCCATGCTAATCCCCATGTTCATTCCCACCCAGTTTCAGATCATCCTTGCCCAAAACACCTCCTCTTTGAGCACACTTTAATCAAGCCTTACCATCAAACGTTGTACTCGAAGCTCCTGCAAGTGTTTTTACAAAGCAGGCTTCTGAGAGTTAATGGCTTAATTGAAGCTGTAAAGGTGCTACTGGTGTAATACAAATGTCTTAATCAGGTCTGCCTTCAGCCATTCAATGTCTTTCACTGAAGTCCTGTTAAAAACAAGCATTGGCAAAGCCAAAAGTCTTAGCTTGTGTATACATTGTAGATATCTGCCAGGCACTGCTATAATGTACCCTGGAACATGCATCATTTTACAGCTGCTGCCATCAATGGCCAGTTAATACCACTACAGTAGTGCCTGGCAAGTGTCTTTCCCAGGCGTACACAAAAGCCCAAACTGTTGGCATTGCCAATGCTTTTTATGAATTGGGGCAACAGTTTTAGAACTCCAGTTTTCAGACCATTCCCTGCTACAGCAAGTTTTAACAATGCACATTCTATCTTTTTAAGAGAAAAAGGATTAATTTGTAATTGAACATTTTAAGGTTTTTCCCAAAGATGTGTATTAAGATGTGGAATCTCTATGGAATTTCTCAATCACATGTAATCCTCAACCATTTTTCCATACATAGAAACACAATGAAACACCCAATTAGCCGGGTGGATGTGGACTGAAGTTACATTTTGTTTAGGCATAGTAATTGTATGTTACACTACCACTAATATTCTTCAACGGTGTGTTTTATGAGCAAATATATAACTGTCCTAATCATAATTATGTCTTTATTATCATCTCTTTTTATTTGTAACAGATAGAGAGAATAAACACTGTTGGGGTATGCACTTTGATGTGTCATGTTGTTTAAATAATCCCATGATACGCTGGCCTTTATCCAAGGGCAATTATAAAAATAACAACAGCACATAAGGAAAATGCCCGCTGACATGAGGGCATAGCCATTCTACTAACAGTTTAAATAGCACACAATATGTGTGCAGTCCATGCTATGGTCTGGAATTATAACAAAACAAATCTGCAATATCTACATGGCCTAAACAATAGGAACGCCTGCTAATAAAAGTGTTTCATCATTGTAAGTTGTAATTGTAACAGTGGGCTCACCACTTTTTGCCCAGCTAGACCTGTTGGGGAAACATTTCTCTCCCACAAATGGTAACTTAAGTTGAATTTGTACTGATAGAGGTAAATCATCTCCAAATGTTCTTAACTCCTGTGACCCCTTAATTCTAAAATTGGGGCAATCTGACTACATTGACAGGCCGATTCATGGAATTAATGTGCGCCGAAAACGGCAGCGCAAGCGTGAAAATCGCAGCGCAAGCGTGCCAAAGCCGTGCACATCGGTTCATGGAAGTCAGTGAGCGTGTAAATCCTGGGATGTGCGCTAAAGTCGTGGGTGGCGCACGTGGGCGCACACGTCATCAGACGGCGTGCGTACGCACCCACATAGCACAGCGCACACAACAAAAGGGGGCAGAACACGGGCCATAACACGCGGAATGGGAACAACGCGTGAAAATATGGGCGTTACGGGGGAAGTACAGGAGGTAAATACTCGCAACGCCCACACGCGTGCCTACAACACGTATTCATGGAATCGAACAGGGGAAACTCGTGCGCCAAAAAAGACGCGCTAATCCGGAAACAGGTACGCCGGCAGGAAGCAGGCATACGCGGCCCCGTGCAGCATAAAAGTGCGCGCAAACAACAAACAAGCTCAGACGCTACGATGAATATACCGTTCCTCGCAGCAGTGGTCGTGGGACACTGCAGGAGGAGGAGGATAGCCAGGCCCCAAATTTTTACACCCAGGACCAGCCTTTTTGGGATGCCTGATGACCAGGTGTATGGGAGGTACATGTTTCCACCACACATAACACTCGACCTGGTGAGTGAGTGGGAGGATGACCTCACATCACCCACCCTGTGTTCCCAAGCACTGAGCCCCTTGCAAAAGGTGCTCAATGTACAGCACTTCTTGGCCACTGGTTCATTTCAGCGGACAAGTGCCATAATGGGGGGGTGTCACAGGCCACGCAGTCACGCTGCCTACACCAGGTGTTGGCCATCATGACTGCACGCTCCTCAGTCCGCAGGCACATATACATGTCCAGAACACCTGCAGAAAGGCAGGCTGCCATCCAGGACTTTTACGGGGTGGCACACTTCCCCAAAGTGCTAGGTGCCATTGATTGCACCCATGTGGCTCTCCGTCCTCCCAGGGCAACTGAGCACATCTATAGAAACCGCAAGCACTGGCAGCCCATCAACGTGCAGGTAGTATGTGATGTAATGGGAATCATCACCTCAGTATATGCCAACTATCCAGGGTCCACCCATAATAGTTTCATTTTCAGAATGTCATCCCTAGACCGGGACCTAGAAGCTGGGCGGCATGGCGATACATGGCTGCTTGGTGAGTATAAATGCCTCTGCACATGCATGCATGTCAGATACTGAGTAATGTGACAACCCCACTAATGGTACCCATCATCACCTCCCCAGGGGACAGTGCCTACCCTCTGAGCACCCACATGATGACGCCAATTCGGAACCCCACCAAACCACCTGAGGTAAGATACAACAGAGCCCATATTGCAACCCAGGGCATAGTGGAGCGCACATTCGGAGTGCTCAAGTCACGCTTTCGCTCCCTTGACCGCTCTGGTGGGCAGCTGCTATACGCGCCTCCAGTAGTGTGCAGGATCATAGTGGCAGCATGTGTCCTGCACAACGTTGCAACCCGCCGGGGCCTGTTGGTGGACATGGTGGTGCCCCCACATCCCCAACCACATGCACGGCCACTGCACATGGGAGGTGAAAAGGCACGTGGTGAGGCAGCCCGTACACAGCTGGTGGCTAATTACTTCACCTAAAATCCTACCCCTGTTGAGTGCACACAGCCCTGGCACATACCAGCTGACAATCAATGATGATGACATAAGGGACAGTCAACTGTCACAACCATACCAGCTGAGATTGATCACCTGGAAGTGTTACATTTTGTGCATCCCTGCCTACTTAAAGACAACCAATGCTGTGTGACAAAAAGACACACATTCATGCTGCATGAATGACTACCCCCTTGGAAAATACAACATGAAAATAGTGCCATGTCACCCAACCCCTCCCCATCTCAGCTACCCAACACACCATGGCATGTCATGCAATGTGAAAGCAACAAAATGAATGCACAAACATGACACAAGTGTCACAAAGTGCACTGTCCCAAATGTAAACAGGCCACAGACAATATGCTCCCAGTAATCAATAAGAAACAGCTCACATGAACAAATACTTACCAGCAACACAGAACAGCACCACAGGATGAAACAGCGTCAAAATATGACAGTACAAAATCAAAGTAGTGCAAGTCTCACAACCTGACTAAGCCAGCACATCTACCCCTTCCAACTGCAGAGTGTTGCTGTCAGGCAAATGTGTCAGTGTACTGCATACAACATGAACTGCATCTGCAAAGGAGACGGCCTTGTGAAGACATGAAGAAGGTACATGTGAATAAGGAGAAAGACATGGATGCACAAGCACATATCAATACACCATGCAGTGTTCAATCCAACAACAATCCCCACTAGGGATGTACACACAGTTCTGACTAGAGACTGCCCACACAGCTCATGGGAGCCCAATGTCACTGTGTAAGTTACTGTCACTTGGTCACACCCTTTGCAAGCCCATGGAAAGGGGAAGCAGGAGGGGTGTGTGTGTCAGGAACCCAAGCATCTAACCCAAAGACAGGACAAGCCTGCATGTTCCCAGCTGGAATACAAAGTGGATGCCCACGGGAGCCACACAAGGCAACACACTGTAAAAATAAAAAATACAAAAATCAAAAATGGCCATGTGTGGACCAGGTGGGGGAGGCCACCCAGGAGGTTCAAGGACAGGGTGCACCCCAACACCCACCTGCGTGGATGTTGAGAAAAAGAAAATACCTCCATGGGCTCATGGCCTGCACGGCTACGCTACTGTGGGAGAACTGCTGTCGCTCTCTTCACCCTCTGCTGCTACATCAGGAGGTGGCTGTGCTATGGGAGGCAGCCCACGCAAAACCCTGGTATGGTCCTCCATGGCAGTAAGCATGCGGGCGTGGAAGGTTTCGTTCTGGAGGATGATGGTGCGGAGATCCCCATGCAGCATGTCACGGGTAGCCCGCATTTCTGCCTGCATGGCCTCGCGTGATGCCAGGATCTCCGCACAGGTTGCCTGGAGCTCTGCTGAGAGTGAACGTGTGAGCTGCTCCAGCTGCTGTTATGACCTAAAATTTCGGGAAGCCTCAAGTTCACCCAGAGTCTCCCTGAGGAAATGGTGTTCTAACCTCAGGGCTTCCCTGTGGCCCTGTGACTTTACAGATATGGCTTCGCGCAGAGTCTCCAGTGCCGCCCGTCGGTCCCTGTTGGATGCCAACATGTCCTCCCTGTGTGATTGGCATGTGGAGTCTGTTGCCTGCTGTTGGAGCTCCATCTGCCTTTCAGGGTGGAGAATGGAAGTGGCCACCCTATCCATTGCCTGAGCCATCATTTCACACAATGCTCCCTGTTGTGCTGCTATACCGTACATGGAGTTTTCCCATACAGTATTGCCTGGTGGCGCACGGCCACCACGTTGGCGGGCACCACACCTGTTTGGAGCAAGGCGATCTGCACCTTGCTGTGCTGGCACTGCCTGAGGCTGCAGGACTGCATTCCCCCTTTGATCTGCTGGCCCAGGAACAGGATCAAATGTTGTGGAGTGTGACCTTGCATCTGTAACTGCCAAAGGCGGAGTTACCAACACTGACATCCCCATAGAGGGGCCTACCCACGGTGCAGTTGAGTTGGACAAAACAGCATCCCTGCCAGAAACACTCACCTGCGACGGCACATATGTCTCACTGTCCGATTCAGCACCTGAATAATAGAGGTCTGGGGAGGTGCACCCAGAGACACCCATGGACAGTATGGTCTGCAGGAGGATTGGGTTTTCACCCACCACCACCCCACGTCCTCCACTGGTCCACTGGTGTCCGGTTGTGGCTGAGATTCCTCCTGGGTCTGCACCATCTCCTCTACCTCAACAGCATCAAGTGCGTCATCACCTGCAAAAACATGAAAGACAACAAATGGAAACAGGCATGAGCACCATAGCACACAAATAGGCCTGACAAGCCAGAGATCCAGTACATGAATTACACATGTCCCACATGACTATAACCCTGGCATGCATGCACTGTCAATGAGTTGGAAGGGGAGGCAAAAAGCAGACACTGAGGACTCCAAGATGGAAAAGCAACACATTTGCTGCATGCTGGATAGCACTGGCCTCACGCATTAGCCTGTGAGTGGCATGTCCAATACACATACATGACACATGCCAGCACACAGATGGCACGTACCATAGCCATGGTACGTTTGACAAGTACAGCCATATGTTAGTGAATGAGTACTGTCACCCATCCATGTGAGATGGACATGATGAGATGAAAAATGCAAAATAGTGTGACAAAATATGCATGTGCCACACACTGCAACACATCAAGTGTACAATTATACAGTGATGGCAGGCAGATGGATACATCAATGGTTGGTCACTTCAACATGACAGGAAACAACAGCCATGTTCCACATTCAAACAGGCCCCAAAAATTAATGTTAGCAGGCCCTTACTCAATCAGCCTGAATGGTCAAATCATTCCCATAACAAGGTAATAAATGTGGGCCATTGTGGGGTGTAATCTATGACAGAAGCATGTTACATATGTGGCATTAGGGCAGAAAAATGTGTTGCAAAAATGGGAGGATTGAAACAATCAGGCTGAATGAACAAGGAACATTTTGAACAATGTTGTTGCAAGATGACAGTTCAAGGGCAACTGCAGTAATGTGGTGCTAATTGGCTAATTTGGTCAGGAGGGATACTGTCATACCCAAATCCAATGCCGGTGAATGGTTTGGAGGAAGCACATGGGTGACCCATACCACTCAGGAGTATACACCCTCACCTGGCACTCAATCAGAACACATCACCCAAGCAACATACACATGGATTACACACACATGCATGGGCACTCACCGGACAATGTTTCATAATCTGGTAGGTCTCCCATGTCTTGGATCTGTTCCTCTGTGACAGAGGTTCCAGCAACAGACTCATGTTCAGTGAGTTGGTCGTCCTCTGGTGGAGACCCACCGCCAGTCACCAGAGTAGAGGCATGATTGGAAGCCAGCTTGTTATTTGCTCTGCGTTTCAGGTCATTCCACCGCTTGTAGCAATCATCAGCTGTGCGCCTCACAAATCCAAGGGCACTAATGTGGTCCGCGATGGTCTGTCAGTGGCCATACGTTGAGCAGGCGTAGTCTTGCAGCCTGCAGTCACCACCATTTCACAGCTATGTGCCAACACATAGGCCACAAGTGCATCAAGTTCGGCGTCATTGAAGCTAGGCTTCGTTGACGTGCCGGAGTGTGTAGCCATGTCTGGGGTCTCAGCCTGTAGTGCAAGAGCACCCTTCTTCTTTTTCTTTGAAGGTTGGTGCGGATCCTGAGTGGCTTACGCCGCTCTAGTTAGTAGGGGCAGAAGTGCAGGTGGACTGGGTACTTGAAGTTTGCGAATGCACAATGACCAAAGGGCTTTGTGCAGGCATTGGCTGCATGGTGATATTGGCAGGGCCAACGTCGGTGTGATGGACCTGGACCAACACTGTCCCGGCTGGGAGACTCAGAGCTGGGGTGGATTGAGCTGCAGCTGCCCCTGCAGCCTCCTCGCCCTGGCTACTTGGGGCAGCAGATGACATTGCTGCCCCAGATCCACGTGGCCTGGTGACAGGAACTTTCACCGCCACACGTGGCTTAGACTTGGTGACCTGGAAGTCAGCCTGGGAGTCATGCTGTGCCGGTTCAGTTGACAAAATGGGCCGGTTCAACAAGGGCTGAGCTGGGATGGTGTCAGCTACATTTTCCACAACCATTGGGGGGGCATAGGTGGCCCCCGATTGGTCCTCCACACACTGGGCTCTAGGGGCACCCTGCAAATCCTGGCCACGTCCCCTACTGCGCCCACCACGCCAACCTCTTTGAGTTCGGCCACCTTTGCCTCCCTTACTGCTTGGTCGCCTCCCAACCATGGCACTGATGTTGTTGTGCGTATGGAAGTTGCAGTAAACAATTGTCCTGGGCAATTGGGGTGAAAGGGGTAGGGTGCTAGATGGAATTCATACCCTAGTGCTCTAGCAAGGCTGTCTGTGACCCCTGGGGTAAAATGACGGGTCACGCAATGCACAGACACCCAAAAACAAAAGTACACATGCACCCAACCCCTGGTAGACCACGTGTGTGGAAAAATGAACCCGCACTACGCTGTGGCACCTAGAAACACAAAAATAAGCGTAAGCGTGTTACACGCAGCCTACAATGACCACTGAAGGGGTACGCGACACACGGGGCAACTGCAGTTGTAAAATACGTACGCAACTCACTGTCTGCCTTGAAAAAGAACGTGAAAAAGTTGCGCGTGTGCGCATTGGCAACACCCCCGCCAAAAGAAGAAAACGCAGTCTGAGGAAACAGGGAGTACGAACTGGAAACGTTGTGAAGTAATCACGTGTGAACTGACAAGAAGTACAAGAATCACTCGCTCGCTCTCCATAAAAAGCACGTACAAGAAAATAGCGTCATACTCAAACCTTTTAAGCCAGCCCACACGTGCAACGTCACTTACGCGCTTACGCGCTAAGGCCCTTTCCTCCAAAAGCATGGTGACATGCAGTTTTTTCAAGTGCTGATTCACTATGCACCCGTGTTGTGGGGAACGGCCACGCGTGTAACGTCACTTACGCGCTTACGCGCTAAGGGCCTTTCATCCAATTTCATGCTGACGTGCACTTTTTTCACGTGCCAAATCACTCTGTATCAAGCTGGCCACGCAACAACACACAGAAGACCACGCTCCTGCCCAGAAATCCATATTCCTGCCCCCCAGAGCCCCGAGCACGCTCCCACCTGCCATCTGCTGATGCCTGCCTGCCTGCTGCCCACGTGCCCTGCTATTTGGTGCCTGCACGTCAGCGTGACCACCCCTGCTGGAACTGAAGACTCCTGACTGGGATACTATCGCTCCACAGCCCAGCCCCAGGACCCAGTTGCCCACCCACACCTGCCTCTGGGGTTGCCATGTCGGACACTACACCATCTGGCACCACTGGCAACCCCCAGGCAGAGAGGCAGAGGGCCACCAGCTTCAGGGCCAGGGAAGTTGGTGTCCTGGTGGAGCAAGTCCTGGGGCAGTATGATGCCCTCTTTGGAAGTACGCGCACCGACAATGAAGGACGGAAAAGGATCTGGATGGACATTGTGACTGCCATCAATGAGGAGGGGGTGGCAGTCCGTGAGATTAAACATGTCCGGAGGCGCTGGGAGGACTTCAGGTCCAGGAACCTCAACAAGGCCCGGCACCTCTTGAAGGCAGCGGATGCCAAGGGGTGCCGGGTCCACCTGACTGACAACCAGATGAGGGTCCTGGAATGCATACGCCCAGCGCTCCATGTCCAGGTCCTTGAGGGACAGTCCCGTCTGGAGTTGAGCGGTAAGTCTACATGCATACTGATCGGACGTTGTGCGTGTTGTGGTGTGCTAGGAGTGTGCAGGTTGGACATATGTCTTTGTAGGGACATGTATGACTGCATATGTACAGGGACATGAACCTTCCACATGTGATTCCTATCAAGTGTGAGACACATCGATGGTGTATGTGTTGGTAAGCATGCTGTGCAAATGTATGTGTGGGTGACTTATGAGTATGTACTGTGGCATGGTTGTGGTGTCACACATGGATGCTGGTTCATGCTGCATGTATCTGCACTATGCACATGTGAGTGTGGGTGTATTTGACAAGTGCGCAACTGTGATGCAACATGGATGCATGTGACACTGACATGTAGAAGGCTGAATGCAAGATGTGACATAGATGGGGATCTCATCACTGTGACAGTTGGTGGAGATGTACACATGCATGTAAGTCTAGTGGCGTGTGTGCATGTGTTGTGCACTCCCCGTGTTTCATGTGACGTCAGGCTAACCTTCGGCTGCTCGTGCTGTTGTTTGTGTATGGATGGTGCTGCCTGGTGCAATATTCCTGTTGATTTGCTAATGTGTGTGAGTTGAAATGACATGTGTGTTGTGGAGTGTGATGCCATGCCTGTAGTTTTACACTGCCACTCATGTGCAACTGTCATGTGTGTATCAATCCATTGTACAGTGCCCTGATGCCTGTGTTCTATCTCTCCCTGTCTGCAGCGTCAATTGATGAAGAGGGTGGAGAGGGTGCTGTGGAGCAAAGCGGCAGGGATCGCACCACCAGCCGGAGACGCACGGCCCGGCTCCCCTCCCACATTGTCATCTCGTCATGGAGTGAGGAGTCTGGTGCCGCATCCCAGGCTGCAGCTGCCGAGGGTATGTCCAAGAGGCGGACGTCGGAGGTCGGAGGTGGACTCCTCGGCAGCAGAAGGGGCAGCTGAGACCCCACAGGGTCCGATGGAGGAAAATGGCATGGAGTCATCCAGGTTGGTGGGGGGTTTGGTGGAGGATGAGGCCATGGAAGGGACACACACGGGGTCTGGAGTTGGCGATTCCACTGGTGCTAGTGGTGCAGTGCAGGGGCAGGGACAGGAGGCAGCACAGGCCGCCGCAGAGGTGCCTGTGTGTAATCCTGTCCCTGATCCTGTGACTGCATCATCCTGCACCAGCAGGGATGCCTACATCCAGACCCGTCTTCAGGAAGGGGATGAGCGCACAACAACTGGCCTTCCTCTCCCTGCGGACGTGGCAATCCGGCACCGGGTTGAGCCTGTCCTGTCTGGGATGGCGTTGCGTCAACGGGGCATGCGAGGTGACCTGCAGTGTTTTCGTGAAGACACTGCACGTCATCTCGGATGCCTCGTTGACCGCATTGACCTACTGGGACGGGTCACCAGGGCTGGATTCCTCCGTATGCTGGACCTTATTCCGACCCCCTCCTCACCTGAACCCCCTATGCACCAGTCGTCCTCCATGCCATCTTCCCACCCATGTATCACCTGGGTACCCTATGGAGCTGCCTCTGACTCAGCGGCCAGGCTGGTGGAGGACACATCCCTGACACATTCGGGAGTCGGACGTCCAGCAGGGGTGGCCACCACGACAACTGCACCCCAGCTGGAGGAGGACGTGCCAGGGCACAGCCACAGCAGCAGCAGCAACAAGGTGGGAGCGATGATGGCTCGGGGCCATCAACATGGGAGGGGCAGGCATCGGCCAGAGGGCAGGAGGACCCAAGATTGGAAGTGTCTTCCGTGTGGCAGCGGTTGGGCCAGGCCATAGGTGTGGAGCGGCAGCGGGCGGAAGAGGCACGGCTTACAATGGTCAGGGCGGAGAACTCCATGCGAAGGGCACTGAGGCGGGCCGAGTGCCTCGAGGCTATTCGCAGGGAGTTGTAGTCCAACAGGGCATCGTCCCTGCGAACCCTCGGGGCCATGGAAAATGACCGCCTCCAGCACATTGAGCAGGAGTTCGATGATGCCCTGGCCCGGGACATCGGAAAGTGAGCCGTCGGACTAGCCCGCCGCCATTGTAAATAGTTTTTAGTGTTAGGTTTAATTTTAGTTTTGCTTTATTTTGGGGTGATTGGACTATGCCCCACACTTTTGTATATAGTTATTTCTTAGGTAGTTTCTTTGATGGGTTTCAGTTCTTTTGTTGGGCTCATGGACCCTTTGAAAATTGCTTGTACATAGTTGGACATTGGATTAATGTGTACATTTTCTTTGGATTTCACCATGGAGCAATAGAATTTGATTTTTACGTTTCATTTGGATTTGTTTTGGTGGACAGAGAGTTTGGAGCATTTTTCTTTAGGATTTCTTTGGATTGGATCTACATTTCCTTTTCCATATTTTTGGACATGCATTTAATTTCAGGTTTGTATTATTTTTTTGGCTTTCATTTCATTACATTGATTTTGTTCATAATACATTTTGATATTTTAATTCCATGTGTGGGATTCGGTCATTGGGTTCATGCATGTCAATATGTGGGTTTACACGATCTATGGCAAACAGTGTGTGTGTGTGTGACGGACATGTGTTGATGTACATGGTTGACTTTTAATTTGTGTCCTGACATAGGCATGTCGGTGTGGGGTGGATTGGTGAAATCATTGCATGTCAAGACTGGGGTGGCGTGCTGTGGTATTTTGGTGCACATGAGGGCCATGATTGTGCAGCTTCCTTTCGTGTTGCAGGGGGACATGAGTCGGGGCCTGACCTTCACTGCTGGGTGGATGGGGGTGGTGGGGGACATGAGTCGGGGCCTGCTGGCAGGTGCCCCTCACTGCTGGGTGGATGGGGGTGCTGGGAGACATGAGTCAGGGCCTGACCCTCACTGCTGGGTGGATGGGGGTGCTGGGGGACATGAGTCAGCAGGGCCTGACCCTCACTGCTGGGTGGATGGGGTGCTGGGGGACATGAGTCGGGGCCTGACCCTCTCTGCTGGGTAGAAGGGGGTGCTGGGGGACATGAGTCGGGGCCTGCTGGCAGGTGCCCCTCACTGCTGGGTGGATGGGGGTGCTGGGGGACATGAGTCGGGGCCTGCTGGCAGGTGCCTCTCACTGCTGGGTGGATGGGGGTGATGGGGGACATGGGTCGGGGCCTGCTGGCAGGTGCCCCTCACTGCTGGGTGGATGGGGGTACTGGGGGACATGAGTCAGTGCTCACTTGTGCGTGGTGACATGTGGGCTGGCTGGGGGGCTTCGCCAGGGTGAATGGGCTGCCTGTGGGGCATGGCCAGGGTTGCAGTGTGTACCCCTGTGTTGGGGTCTGCCTTCAGGCCCTGGGGAGCGGGGAGAGGGCACACCTGGGAGGACACACACTGCCAATTCGTTGGGGCACACCCGTAATACACGTACTACCAATCGCACAAGGCCAATTGCGTGTAAAACTTCCCGCACACCCCAGAAATACACGTACCCCGCTCGCACAAGGACAATTGCGTGTGGAAGTTCCCGCGCACCCCAGAAATACACGTACTCCGCTCGTACAGGGCCAATCCCGTGTGTAACTTCCCGTGAACCCCCGAAATACACGTACCTCGCTCGCACAGGGCCAATCGTGTGTAAAACTTCCCGCGCACCCCAGAAATACACGTACCCTGCTCGCACAAGGCCAATCGCATGTGGAAGTTCCCGCGCACCCCAGAAATACACATACCCCGCTCGCACAGGGCCAATCGCGTGTGAAACTTCCTGCGCACCCCAGTAATACACGTACCCTGCTCCTCTCGCAAGACCAATCGCATGTGGAAGTTCCCACGCACCCCAGAAATACATGTACCCCACTCGCACAGTGCCAATCGCGTGTGAAACTTCCCACGCACCCTCGAAATACACATACCCCACTCGCACAGGGCCAATTGTGTGTGAAACATCCTGCGCACCCCCGAAATACACGTATCCCGCTTGCACAGGGCCAATCGCGTGTGTAACTTCCCGCACACCCCAGAAATACACATGCCCCGCTCGCACAAGGCCAATCCCGTGTGTGTCAAATGAGAAATTATATCGTGCCTCCTATTGCAATGAATATATGCATATTGGCCTACGCCAAGCTGCTTATAAGTCGCTTGCGAAGAAATCCGTGTTGCAAGGTCCTGACCTTAAAATCAATGTAAACCACCATTTTAGGTCGATCCCCCATTTTAGGTTGGCTTTGTAAAGTCACCCTGTGAGTAAAATGGTGGACGATGTCATTCCGAAATACAACATGGCCGTCTTGACCTCTGTATGTAGCTAATATGTAACTTGCCTGCAGGCCACTTGTTGAGGTCGTGAACTGAGACCTTGTCCTTCATTGACCTGTGTGTAAAGGATTACTCGTGCAATGAAACTAATCCACGAGCCTATGTTAAGAACAATGTATTCAAATACTGAACGTAGAACACTTGTTTAACTACATTGTATTAATGTTTGAGAAGACCTGCATGGGAATTCCCAGAATACACAGTTGCTGTGTAGGCTTGTTGATATATGTATTAAAAGCAAACCAGTTACATGTGGATATGCGAACTAGGCATGAACCCTAGATCAGTAATATATTAGAGGAATATTAACCCGAAGTAGGGTTGGACATCGTGTTCGCAAATAGTATAAAAGAGCCATGAATTCTAATGTACAGCGTCTCTCACTGAACACACTGAACCACGCTGGAGTTCGCTGTGTTGCACTGAGGGCCGATAGCTATCTGATTTTGGTCTGTTCTTCGTAACTGAATTCAGTATAAAATAAAGTACTTTGTATGTACCTTTGTAACCCGTGTTCGGTGTATTTCCTTTTGGGGTACTCAGCCTCGATATTTTGATTTTGTTTTCACAGTTGCCGCCCGAATAGGGACCCTCAAGATTGATGCCGGATTGTTGAAGGTTGACGCAGGCTATCGGACTGGGATCGGACGGTGTGACAAAAAGGGGCTGCACTGAAGGAGACGCGACACCTCAGCAGCGCTGCACGACCCGATACCTGGACGATTAGCTTGTGGTCCGAGACGGCATCTTGACGAGGGTCCACTTATCGAGGCGGGCAGATTTGTCGAAATTACCATACACGAGGTAAGATTCTTTGAAATCCGATCGGACTTCCTTAGGCTTGATCAGGTGAGTCGCGACCCGATTTTTAATATAATCCTGATAATTTGATTTTGGCATATTGTATCTGCAGACACAATTATTGACCAGGTAACACCAATAATTTGATATGCCTGGGAAATTGTCTACCTGCTTCAGGGCGTTGTTCCGCAACGATAGATAATCTTTGGAATTTAGCCATCCCGCACCACAGGAGGGGTCGCCGGCATGTACTATGTACTGTAAGCATGGCATTGGAAGTATAGTGTTTAATGACATTTGGCACAGACAAACCAGACATGCCTCCGAACTTCACTGGCCAATCAATGGTAGTTTTGAAATCCCTCGTATTGAGTATTTAGAGTCAATTCTATTAAAGAAAAAGGCTAGACCTGCAGCATTTGATGTTTTACAGAATTGGAAAAAAGAAGCTTTGCAGCAACTTAAAAGTAGAGAAAAACATGGACGCCGTCATAAGACGAACGCCGAAAAGGCATTATTGTATGACCAAGATAAACATTCTGAATCGACTAGGGATATGGATAGGGCTTTCTCACTTGGAGTTCAGAAAATCTATCCTTCCAAAGACCTCCATGCTTCAGACGAATTCATAGACAAATTGTTAAATGAAGGAAGGCCTGGTGCCTCTGCGCCACTTCCGTATGTTCCTCTTCCTGCTGCTTTGCATCTTCCTCCTACTATTCCTGCTCTACCTGCTGTTGTTCCCGTTGTTCCTGCTCCTCCTAATGTTCCTCTTCGTCCAGCTCCTCCACCTCTTCTTATCGCACCTGTAACAGTACCTCCATTGAATTTGCCTGCTCCCTCTCTTCCAAGTGCTCCTGAGCCGGTTGTAGTCGATCGAGGTGCAGGGTCAAAGGTTGT
Organism: Ambystoma mexicanum; assembly: GCF_040938575.1. Lineage (NCBI taxonomy): Eukaryota > Metazoa > Chordata > Amphibia > Caudata > Ambystomatidae > Ambystoma > Ambystoma mexicanum. Next base: position 711,381,109 of record NC_090933.1, read on the forward strand.
CACTTGCAATACTGTACCACCAGAGAAGAAACGTGAGTTGATAGCATGGGCTAAGCATTGTATGGAGAGGGATGATCAAGCTAATGTTTTTGCCACACTTTATAATATGGATAATTTTCCTGAGAAAAATGTTTACATTGAAGGTTTAGGGATTCATTTATGTTTAATATGGGGCAAATTAAATAATGCAGATCTCCCGCAAGGGTTAAGGGATCGAAATACTTTAGCGTTTTCTAGAGACACTGTGGAGAAAGTAAATGAGCATGTTGAGAGGTAATTTGGGTATAGAAAGGAGTTGGAAAGGTTACAGAATGAGGATGACGAGGGGGAAAGTATGTATGTACAGAAACGGTTCCTTCCTTGTCGTAAATCGATATCTGAGGAAGCACGAATTTGTACAAAGGACGCGCTTAGGTGGATTTCAGATATGTTGATAACTCCAGTTGAAGTATATGACACATATAGTCAGTATACGCCAGAAATGCAGAGGAAAGTGATACAGGTAATGATAGAGTACCTACAGGATGATTGTGTAAAAAGAAAGATTAGTTGTCCCACAGAGTTATTGAGTATTTATAAGAGAGCTTTTTCACTTGACACTTCTTCGACTGCTTTAGCGCTCGACTTAGCTCTGTTGCTTAGTAAGCATTCAGAGTCACCTACTTCTCAGTTGCCTATGAGAGAGGTTCCTCCGACATTTGTCCCAAAGGTTGAGATTGCGGCCGATGCTGCACTGGGTATAGTCACTGTGGACATTCCTGCATGTTATATATCACAGTTTGTCCACATCCCGTTCTCAAGACAGGAAGTGAATACTATTAGACAATCTATTCCTGATATTAGGAAAAATCCAACAGGATTCTATAAAGAAATAGAGTCTGTCTTGCAGTCCTCAGTGTTTACCTTAGGCGATATTGATTTATTATTTCCTGCACTCCTGCCCGTAGATTTGTGGAAACAAGTTAGAACTATAGACGACGTGCCAGGGTTGGGAGATACATGGGTGAATAAAACTAGACTCGATGGAGAAAGGCTAGCTGGTGAAAGACCGCCTCAGGTGATACTAACTTTGCCTGATAGAATTATTGCAAAATTGAAAACTATAATTCCAGAGAAAAGAATTATTTGGGACAAACTTACTGCCTGTGTCCAAGGAAAGTCTGAGTGTGCTACCGAGTTCTTTAATCGGTTCGAACAGGTATTCTCGGATTTTAGCGGACAAGACCTAGGCACAGGGTCTGGGAAAAGGTTATTTGTGGACAGATTTGTGTGTGGATTGCTGCCTGACATCCAGTCACAAATTATGTCTTCTGAGAGTGCGTGGCAGGTGAAGTCCCAATCAGAAGTGCTGCATATGGCTCAGTACTATGAGAACCGTGTCAATAATGAAAAAGATAGAGTTGAAAAATGAAAAGGTGATTTAAAGACTAAAGTGCTATTACAGCAAATTGTTAGAGGCCCCAGAGGGGGTAGTTCGCAGATTAGAGGTCAGTATGTCCCGCAAGGGAATGTGCCCTTGGGTCCTGTGAACATTAACCAGTGCGCCTATTGTCGTCAAGAGGATCATTGGCGTGCACAATGCCCCGTCCTTCGACAAAGGTTGAATAACACATTTGCGAATATGGGTAGACGATCCAGAAGTCGCCTGGGTGTAGGGGGCCCTGGTAGAGGTCAGTTTACACAGGATCCTCAGCAATCTTTTTCACAGGATAATCAGACTCCGAGTGTGGATACTAGGAACATATTTGATCATCCTTCTGCTGCATATTTATCTGAGGAGCTTCCTTTTGATGACATTCAGTTTCGTTAGGATTGCCCGAAGCAGGGTTTGGAACCTACACCTATTCCCGTCAATCAGAAAGGTCCCTACGTTAAAATGGTGGTGGGAAATAGGAAAGATCAGTTTTTGATAGATACTACAGCACAGAAGTGTTCCATTGATCATTCACGGGTTCCAAACATTCCACTGTCAGGGCAAACCAATTTTTCAGTACGGTTTTCTGGCACACCAGTTGTTTGTCCGGTTTCTTCGCCGGTACCCATTTCTATGGGTCCCTTTACTGACCACTGTCCATATCTGTTGACTTCGAATTGTGGAGAGAATTTGCTGGGGTTGAATCTGTTAAAAGAATTAAATACAGTGATTTATTGTTCTTCTGTTGGAGTGTGCTTGACGATTTCACCACAGAAATTTTCTGTCTCGCAATTCTTGACTAGACCTTTGCCGCCAGAATTCATTGATGTACCAGAGAGCTTATGGGCTGTTGACGACAATGATGTCGGTGTTTTACAGATTGAGCCTGTTAAGATAGTTTTGAAACATGGAATTGAGCTGCCACGCATTCCCCAGTATAAGATTTCAGTTGAGGGCGAGCGAGCTTTGAAATGCATTGTTTCCAATTTTGTGCATCGCGAGGTGCTTGAAGAAATTTCAGGAAGTTTGTGCAAGAGTCCGATTTTACCCGTGTACAAGAAAGGTGATAATGGAATTCCATTCCGTTTCATAATTGATTTACGTGCCATTAATAAAGTCGTCGCTCCACAATTTCCAATTGTGCCTGATGTGACGACAATATTAACCATGATTCCAACTACAGCTACTTACTTTAGTGTTGTGGATCTAAAGAATGCTTTCTTTAGTATTCCTATACACAAGGATAGTAGATACTTGTTTGCGTTCACCTTAGGGGGACGCTCATTCACATTTACTCGTGCACCTCAAGGGTACACAGAGAGTCCTACCATCTATAGTAGGACTTTGAAAGAACAACTTGATACCCTTGAATTGCTCTCTACTTGTACATTGCTTCAGTATGTTGATGACTTGCTTTTAGCTGCTGACTCTGAGAGCGCCTGTAAGGAGGGCACTGTGTTATTGCTTATTTATCTAGCTAAGCAAGGTACCAAAGCTTCGCTTAAAAAGTTTTAATACTGTTGCCAGGAGGTCACCTAGTTAGGCTATCTCCTGTCAAAGGAGGGAAGAAGATTGACACCTGAATGTATAAAACACATTTCTGTTTTTCCATGTGATAATTTTGCTGCAAAAATATCGCCATACAAAAATATCGCCATATTCTTGCGGCAAAATTCACAATGGACCTTGTGGGGGACACCCCTGCAATCCCCGCATCACTTTTTAATGTGCGGGGGACACCCCCGATCCCACATAATATCTCCAATAAAAATATCACCTATGGCGAACCAAACAGCCATATTTACGGCGATATTTTTGTTATATTAGTTTGTTGGGATATTATTACCTGATACCATTTCTGGCATGTCTGTCTCAAATACACAGAAGGAAGTTAGAGCCTTGATAGGTATGGCTTTTTACTGTAGGTTGTGGATCCCAAATTTTTCACTAGTGATCAAACCGATGTTGGCTTTGACAAAGAATGGCATTTCTTCGCCATTGCCATGGAACGCGGAACACCAGCAATCGTTTGACTTGCTCAAGACTGCATTATGCTCTGCACCAGTTTTAGGCACACCAAATTATGAAAAGGCCTTTGTGTTGTTTGTGCATGAATGTGATGGATGTGCTTTGGCTGTATTAATGCAGGAACATGGAGGGAAGAATAGGCCATGCGGTTACTTTTCTTCCGCCCTTGATGCTGTAGCATGCGCTTTGCCAAGATGTTTGTGAGCTGTCGCTGCTGCATCTGTAAAAGAGAGTGAGGGAATGGTCCTAGGCCATGATCTAACCCTGATGGTGACTCACTCTGTAGATGTTCTACTGAACCGAACCCAAATGCAACACCTCACTTCCGCACGGTTGACGAGATATGAATTGATCTTGTTTGCTCCTCACATTCAAATTAAGAGGTGTGGTGTTCTTAATCCGGCTGAACTCTTACCTTTCCCGCAAGGCACTACTTGCGGCAATGAAGAGTCACATGACTGTCTGTATACTACCGAACAAGAGACAAAGGGTAGAATTGATTTGAAAGACACTCCTTTGGATAATCTGCAAGGAGAGCTGTTTTGTGATGGCTCCTGCTTTAAACTTCCGGATGGTACATCCACAGCTGCTTATGCAATCACCACATTAAGCACGGTTGTGGAAACCAAGAGAATCACGCATAACTCTACGCAGGCCGCAGAGATTATAGCATTGACCCGAGCTTGTGAACTTTCGAAGGGCTTGCAGTAAACATATATACTGATATTCAGTATGCCTTTGGGGTGGTTCACAACTTTGGGAGACTTTAGTCAGAGAGAGGGTTCTTAACTTCACATGGCACTAAAATCCAACATGGCTCCCTAATAGTACAACTACTCTCAGCGCTTGCGCTCCCTACTCAGTTAGCTGTTTTGAAATGTGCAGCATATCGAAAGATTACAGATGACATAGGGAAAGGGAATGCTTTCGCTGATCAGATAGCTGGACAAACCGCTACCGATCCCCATATGGAGATGTATGTTTCAAGGGAGACTGTAAATGCTTATGCAATGGATGAGGGTGTTGGGTCTGTACGGGATATCCAAGCTGATGCCACGTTAGAAGAATCCGAATCCAAGAGGTTGGCTGAAGGCTTGGGGAAACTTGATGATGACGGGAGTTGGGTGGACATAGTTGAAGGGAAATGGCTACTCCCTGACGCATATATAATGATGATGGTAATCATGGCCCATGGTCCTATGCATGTATGTGCCCAGAAAGTGACAAATGTTAGAGAAAGTTTGGGCAAATGACAAAATTTCGAAAATTGCCCGGGATTGCATTATTTGCCTACAACACAATGTGGGAAAGGGGACAGCTACTCCAAGGGGAAGTTTTGGGCCACCCTCTGTCCCCTTTGAAGTTATCCACTTTGATTTTATTGAAATGGAGCGGTGCAACAATATGAAATACGTGCTGGTGGTCATCTGTCGTTTTAGCAAATGGGTTGAGGCTTTCCCCGTCAAAGATGCTACAGCCATGACTACTACGAAAACCATGTTAAAGGAATATTTTCCTTGGTTCGGGCTACCAAGAGTTATCTGGTCGGACAATGGTCCACATTTTGTTGCTGCTGTAATTCTGCTGATATGCGCAGCATTACAGATCGACAAACAGTTCCATTCAGACAGACATGCTCAGAGCGCCGGATTAGTAGAAAGACACAATGGTATCATCAAGAACAAGCTCGCTAAGACGTGTGCCAGCACTAAATTAAAATGGCCGGACGCCTTACCGATCGTGTTATTATCCATGCATACAACCCCTCAAACTAAGACTGGGCTCTCTCCATTTGAGGTGGTAATGGGGAGACCTGCCAATATCTGGAACCTTCCTAAATGCAGATTGTTTAGAAATGTTGAAAATGTATTACTTTAAGATTATTACAGCTAGTTGACTAAAAACCTGTATTTGATTTATCACCAGGTACGAGAGGTTTACCTGTGCGATATGAGGGCCCAGGCCACAGCATACGGCGTGGAAGCTGGGTGCTCATCAAGGCATTTGAGCGCTCTTCCTGACTTGCACCTCGCTGGCGGGGCCCGTTCCAATTCCTGTTGGTCACCCAAACAGCGGTGCGGGTTTCTGGAAGAAAGAATTGGATCCACTCGTCCCACGTCAAGAAACTTCCTCACCCTGTGCCACACGATACAGAAGAAACAGAACCCCTCGCTAACGCTGCAACCAATGATCCCAAAGCAGTAAATAACGCTGAGAGTGTGTTGGAGAATCTTTCTGAGCCAGTGAGGCTTGGAGAAATAGCCATTTTGTCTCCACACTCTCCAAAAGTTTTGCATCCGGAAACTGCTGTTTCAAATTGGGCATCTTCACTTGTCTCTTATACGTTGCTTCCAACGGGAAGTGACAACACATTGTTTCCGGATCAATCAGTACCGGGAAAAGCAAGATACATTCTGCGTCCAAGAAAATAGACTTACGGCACGGTTTTGCTGTGCATCTGATAGACTTACGGCACGGCTTGGCTGTGCATTCGGACAAGAAAAAAACATATTGTTGTGTTTTTATAATGATATTTGGTTTTATAACAGTCACTGTCTTAGGATTGTGGTACCTCGAGGAAACGCATCCTTTAGAATCCTTGTTGCCCACTGAAAATGTACCTACTGTTCCTACTCCCTTTGTACATTTGCATACTCTGTCCCCTAGGGACAAAGGTACCACAATAATACTCTGCTACTTATCATGAATGCTACGCATGCCATTTTTAATAAGTCTAACTGTTGGGTCTGTTCACATTTACCGCAACACGGGGATAAGGGGCTAGGTTGGTATATTCATCCTTTACCTTTGACAACTGCTTGTTATGCTTCTCTTAGAGCACGGTTCTTTGGCCGTTGGAATGATAGCATCTCAGGGAACTTTGATGTCACCAATTTGAATAGTTTTGAGAAACGTGTTTTGACTCCCCTGGGATGCTCGCTTTTCGCAAACAGGAGTAAACCTAATGCTGCTTCTATTAGGCCTTCTGATAGACTGTCTCGTCCTTTCCAATCTTTGATTTCCTTTAAGATGGCTCCGATAGGCAATAAGGATGCCATGCCTCCTTCTTACACTGTTAACCATAGCCTAGCCCCGATTCAGTTTCTTTTTGCATACAGAGGAATGGAACTCAGTCAATGGGAGATTTTCTAGGATGTGCCAACGTTGCAAATTTTACTGGGGAAAACAGACCTTTGTATGCAGGCAAACCTGTCTACTTTGTCTGCAGTAATGTAGCATTCCCATGGTTGCTCAGGGATTGGCAGGGAACCTGTTATTCAGAGATCCTGTTACCTGGGGTGTTTATAGCTAGTACAATAGAAGTTTCAAAGGCTCGTCCATGCCGGGACGAGAATGGTGGCACTCCAGCACAAATCTTGAGAGATATAGCAAAATCAGTTGTGCCATTTTGGGGGCAGATAGCGAATTCTGAAGATATCAGAAGACTAACGAGAGTACTGGAGAGAACCATCAACCGGACCACGGACATACTCTATAATATGACATTAGAACAGAAGGCGATAAGACTAGTAGCACTTCAGAACCGGATGGCATTAGATGTCATTCTGGCTGAACGTGGTGGAGTGTGTAAATTGGTGGGATCAGCTTGCTGCGTTTTCGTACCAGATTCCTCCCCAACCATCTTCAAGGCAATACAGAATCAGCACGTCCTTAGTTCAGAAGTGCATGTTCCCGAGGGAAAATGGGATCTTACTGCTTGGTTCTGGGACTTCTTGCGATCTTGGGGTTGGAACGTACTTTCGTTCTTGCTGATTATTTTGGGAATCCTGTTGTTTCTTTGTTGCTGTATTCAGTGTCTACCTAGTATATTTTTGATGCTAGGGGGATGTTGCGCACAAGCGATAGGTATGATAGGACATAAAGTTTATGCCCCAGATAAAACTTCCAAAGAATATGTGTTAAAGAAATTCTAGCGAATGACCTAATGGCAATAGATATCTCCGACAGCGATTCAAGGTGCATGGATGATGATGCATGGAGTTATTTGCACGGAGATCCAAAGTAGTTTTAGCACTTGGCATAGGCCAAAAGGAGGGTTTTTAAATGAGAAATTATATCGTGCCTCCTATTGCAATGAATATATGTATATTGGCCTACGCCAAGCTTCTTATAAGTTGCTTGCGAAGAAATCTGTGTTCCAAGGTCCTGACCTTAAAATCAATGTAAACCGCCATTTTAGGTCGATCCGCCATTTTAGGTTCGCTTTGTAAAGTCACCCTGTGAGTAAAATGGTGGACAATGTCATTCCGAAATACAACATGGCCGTCTTGACCTCTGTATCTAGCTAATATGTAACTTGCCTGCAGGCCACTTGTTGAGGTTGTGAACTGAGACCTTGTCCTTTGTTGACCTGTGTGTAAAGGATTACTCGTGCAATGAAACTAATCCACGAGCATATGTTAAGAACAATGTATTCAAATACTGAACATAGAACACTTGTTTAGCTACATTGTATTAATGTTTGAGAAGACCTGCATGGGAAATCCCAGAATACACAGTTGCCGTGTAGGCTTGTTGATATATGTATTAAAAGCAAACCAGTTGCATGTGGATATGCGAAATCAGTAATGTTTTAGAGGAATATTAACCCGAAGTAGGGTTGGACAATAATATAAAAGAGCCATGAATTCTAATGTACAGCGTCTCTCACTGAACACACTGAACCACGCTGGAGTTCGCTGTGTTGCACTGAGGGCCGATAGCTATCTGATTTTGCTCTGTTCTTCGTAACTGAATTCAGTATAAAATAAAGTACTTTGTATGTTCCTTTGTAACCCGTGTTCGGTGTATTTCCTTTTGGGGTACTCAGCCTCGATATTTGGATTTTGTTTTTCCCATGTGAAACTTCCTGCACACCCCCGAAATACATGTACCACGCTCGCACAAGGCCAATCGTGTGCGGAAGTTCCTGTGCATCCCAGAAATACATGTACCCCACTCGCACAAGGCCAATCGCGTGTTAAACTTCCCGTGCACCCCCGAAATACACGTACACCGCTCGCACAAGTCCAATTGTGTGTTAAACTTCCCCGCGCAGCGGGGTACGTGTATTCGGAGGGGTGAGCGGGGAGTTTTACAGACGTTTTCGTGGTTGGGGGCTGTATGCTGGTCCACTGGCCTGTGCGCCATGTACGGGATTTGTACGCTGTTCATGGCGCACGGGGAGGGGTTGGGGCGTAACTGGCACTGCTGCAGGGTCGCTGTGCTACTCTGCACCACGGCTGGTTATGGATGTTGAAATCCATGAATACGCTGTGCGCGGAAATGGATTTTGGCGCACGCGGCTGGCGCAGACTGCACTGTGCGTCAGCCGCGTGCGCCACTTGTGCGCTGAATTCTATGAATTACCCCCTGAATCTTTGCTTGCTCACAATTAGCTTCCCATGGGCAAGCAGGTATAGCATGGATGCGGCAATTGTACAGTACTTGCATAAACTATTTCAGCTATGGAGAGGGGGATGTTTTCAGCTTCTGATATTTCATATCACAATGAAGGTCATCCTCCTCATTAGAGGTGAGGGTTCAGGTACAGTAGACAAAGATTCCATCCAGTGTGTTGCAGGACTTCAGCTAATGATTCCCTTTTCAGCAGCGGCCCTATTGTCATGGCTCATGTTCTGCTGTATGTATCTTCAGGAACAAAGGGTATTGTCTACAACTTGAATGCGAAATAGCAACGACACATTATGCAACAAATACATTTGACAAGTAAATCAAACTCACTTCATCAATGGTCATAAATACCAAATTAATAAAGCCAACCAAAAAGAGGCATAACAATCAATCACAAATCAACTATAAATACACAATGAATCGATTTAATCATTTTTTATTGGCGATTAAAATGCCAAAATACTAAGTTAAACACTAAGAAGTACTTCTACCAGACAACAATTAAATGAATTCAGTTAACAGAATAAGAAAATGCAAACACTTGCAAGACAATATTTCGCAATGATGTTTTGCATTTAAGACAATTAAAAACACATACTACATACATAAGCACATGCATTCATAAATTGTAAAAATATTTAGCATTTTAGGAATTAGGTCACAAAACTAACTGCGATCGTTAATTCAACATATGAAACGGGCTAATTTGACTAAACATGTATTTATTCAGTGGAATTCTTGTCCTCTGGAAATTGTGGACGCCCTGTCATCAATACTTTAAAATATGTACTTAAATGGTTGACTCTTGAGCAACACGATTATAATGGAGGTTTAGGATTATGAGAAATGAATTATTTTCCTTATCCATTATTTATGATTATGGAGGACAAGCAGCTGTTCAGGTCATCCTGAAAGAAATGGAGAGTGTGTTATAAGCATTCTACTGCTTATGCTTGCGTGACAGATATAGCAAAGTCTTCAAAGACATGCACACTATTCGGACTATATTTGCAAAGAAAACACGTTTTCGTAATATGAAATTAACATTTCTATAGCTGCCAATGTGGTTAACGGTGGAAAAATTATTTGAGATAATCAATGCAGTAGCATAGTTAAAATGTCTTGTTTATTTGACAGATCATGGAGTTTTCCTATGATGAAGAGACACACGCCCTTTAACTTTTAGATCCTTGTAAAAAATAGAAATTAAAGGGTCCTTGTAAAAATACTTTACCTGATTGTTTGTAATTCTCTATGGGAAGAACTGGTACCAGCTTGTTCTACAGTTAGGCCATCATCACCTGGCGGCATAAACTGCAGAAGGGCCTCCTGTTCCTTAAAGGCTGAATCAGAAGGTAGAGCAATCCTGTTCTGCAATAGCTCATCATCCACGAGTGACGTCACAATAGCCAGAGGAGGTGGTGGAGGAAGAAGGGCTCTGGAGAAGGTATCTCAGTATCTGGCACCAGATCTTGAAGATACTTTCGTTTTTTGTTCCTTCGGCGTTCTCCATAGTAAATTCACCAACAATGCCTAGAACAATCTCTACAGGTCTTAAATACAGTCTATATATCGAACATCTTATAAAGAATTAACATATATCGAATATTGTATAGCGAAAAATGTTATGAAGAATGCACTTAGGTGTGGGGTAAAGGGTTACATTGTGTGGGGAAACGGTTGGCTGGTGTTTTAGGGGTGGAAGCGTGGTTTGGGGGGCCCCCCACAAAAAAGTTTCAATGTATGTTCATTCATTATATAATGTTTTGATATAAAGACGTAACCAAATAAATGTGACAACCAGCTCTGTCGCACCTCTTGTGTGAAAGCCCATTTCGAAGTCTGTATTCATGCATGACCCACTGGTGCCAATTTGAAGTCAGGGAGCAGGCATCATGATCCATGGTGGATGCAAATGTGAGAGGTGAGGCCGGGGAGTGTCGCTGAGCACGGGAAGGCATAGTATAAAGATAAAGCCTGCAGTGCGCAGCATTGCTGATTGCACGAATGAAGAGCATCAGCTTTCCTCTGCATGAACCAGAGTTGTATGCGGTGGGCCACAAGTCTGCCCACCTGTTCTCCTCCGTATGCCCGCTTCAGACCTGTCCAGTAGATGCCCAACTGAACTATGCCTATACATCAGTGCGGCAGACTCGCTTTTTCTGCTATTTACGCACAATGGAAAAGGAGAACCTTCATTTGTGTACGAATTAGTTATTGAAACTGAACAGGTTACAGCAATCCTTGTCATCTACAGATTCACCATATAACAGGAGCTGAAGTACGTGGAGACTTTGTACTCAGCCTGATTAATGTGTGGAGCTACTGGTGTCCCACATGAACAGAAGACACTTTGTGGATTGGGCTGCCATTTTGGAATGTGTAGAAGTCATGGGGCCTCATTACACGTTGTGCGCTAAAAATCAAAATTTACCGGCATGGCGCTATTAACGTGTCCGCCTTGGCAAGAGGCCCCTAATAGCGTACCATTACGAGTACGCGGACACAAGCATAGCGCCATGCCGGTAATGACCCTACCACCATGCCGCTAAAGACCCCCAAAAGACCCTTAGCGGCACTGATGAAAGCGCTGATAGCACTTCCGACCTCCCACAACATGCAAACAGCGGTCACCGCTAATAGCGGCCATTGCAATTAGCGGTCACCGCAATTAGCGGTCACCGTTAAATAGCAGAACCGGAAATAGCGTCATCGCACAGGAACGGGAAGGAGCACGGCGGCCATCTTTAAAAACACAATCCATTGCCATCCTCTGCCCCCTGGACCTGTTTTGAGAACTTTGCTATTCGAAAGCCACAAGGATACCCTTGTCATGCCTAAGGCTATTAAAAAAACAACCGACTGCCAGCGCAAGGAGAAGTTCACCAACGAGGAGCTAACAATGCTCACTGAGACCCTTGCAGCGAATGCCGATGTGGTATTTGCAAACGACATGCGACGGGAGACCTTGATCCGGAAGAAGGCTATCTGGGCAGAGGTTGCCCTGAAAGTGAGTGCGGTGGGCACCACCACCCGCACTGTCCGAGAGTGCAGAAAGCGGTGGGATGACCTCCGCCTCCGGGTCCACAGCATCCTGTCTGCGAACCGCAACATGGCCACAGGGGGTGGAGCCGATTTGCCAATAAAATTAAAGGAGTGGGAGGAGACCTGCGCCAACACGATTGGTGTTGAATCGATTGAGGGAGTTGGGAGCATGGAGCATGGTGTGGCAACTACATCAGATGGAGGTGAGTGTACACATGAAAGTATGCACTGTGAATGTTGAGGTCCCCCCCAAATGTGAGCCCAGATTCACCTCATGGATGCGCAAACATCCATACATGCATACAACCCTGGCCAGGTCAGTGACAAACCCAAACACACACACATGCACGCATCACCAGAGACAAGTGCCACACAGAACCATGCATGGATGACCCACTCAACAGACACATCGCCTGCATCCCTACCAATGAAGTCCCAATGCTCACAACAGCATGATTAACGTATTCTGCATGAAGCACATTGAACTGTCACCAATGCCATCCCCCTCTTTGTCCCCGACAGGCTCACATACAGACAGTGAAGAACCTGGCACTGCAACTCAGGCACCCCCTGCCACGAAAAAACCAAGGCCACAGGACACAGGGGACACCCCCACTACATCAAGGGGCAAAGGGAGAAGAGTTCCCATGCAGAGTGCCAAACATTGGTGGAGAGCCACTGCTACCATGCCGCTGTCTACACCAGCAACAACTGCCCCACCTTCAGAAGTGAACCCCCCACCACAGATTTCAGCCACGGAGGGCCCACCCTCTGCTGCCACAAATTCCACAGGTGAGGCGGCAGCTACAGCGCCGCTCTCAGATGTGGAGGACCTGATGGAGTTCTCCATGGAAATGCACACCCCAAACCCCCCAGGAACCCCAGAGGCAACTCCACAGCAAACACCTGGGTCCAGTGTCCATAGCCAGTCTGGCGCGGACAACATGGGAGGGTCCAGTAGCCCACCGGTGGCTTCACCAGATGTCCTGGTTGCAGAGGAAGGCGCAACAGCCACATCACGAGAACGCCACAGTGCCCTTGACCTAGCCAGCATCAGGCAGCGCCAAGAGGACATAACTGTGCTGGTTGGGCAGCATGTGGAAGAGGCTGCCCGTCTCAGGGGGGAGATACAGAGACTGCCAGGCACTCAAGGGAGGTGATTGAAGCCTGTACCAACAGACTGTGTGGGGCGATTGGCCAACTCAGGCAGGTCCTCACGCGGATAGCAGACGCGATGGACCGCCAGTTCCCACCACCACCACCGGGACAGACAGCCACATCATCATCTGCTAGTTCGAGGCAGACAAGCCCCCTCCGCCGCTCCACATGCATCACCAGGCGCACGTCAACCCAGCCTCCTAATGCTGGTGGTGGCAATGGGGAATAGGAACTGCAGGGTCAACCTTACACGTGTGCAGCTGGACAACAACATTGTGCCAGACACATAAGGGACTGTTGTGGGGGGAGGGGGGAAGGGTGTTTCGGGACTGTTGTGGGGGGATGTGGGAAGGGTGTTTCGGGACTGTTGTGGGCAGAGGGGGGAAGGGTATTTCGGGACTGTTGTGGGGGAGTGGGGAAGGGTGTTTTGGGACTGTTGTGGGGGGAGGGGGAAGGGTGGTAGGATGGTTGGGGACATGCACTCATACATCTTAAAATTCCTCAATACACTGGTGATTAATCAAAACACAGGCTTGGACTTCTTCATTGTGTATGTGTACTTTATTGGTGACAGGGTCCATTGTGCGCTTCAACACAGGCACCAGTGCATTACTACCCATATCCATCGTACAGAGTGAAACCATGTTACTCAGAAAATTTGGTTGATCAGATGCTGTCTCACATCACGTCTCTCCTGGCCATCGCCTCTTGCATGACCTGCATCCCCGTCACCTCCGTCCTCATCACCATCATCATCCTCATCAGGTGGTTGCATTTGAACGTCAGGGGGCAGTGGCACATTCCGTCTGATACACATATTGTGCAGCATGACACATGCCATGGTGATCTTGGCCACCTTCTCATGGCTGTACAGGAGAGCGCCACCATACCTGCTTATGCACCTAAACCGTGTCTTCAAAAGGCCAAATGTCTGCTCAATCACGACACGGGTACGGGTATGTGCACGATTGTAGTCCTCTTCGTGCCGGTTCTGTGGGTTCCGTACAGGGGTAACGAGCCACCTCTTCAGGGGATAGCCGGCATCGCCTGTATGGGGGGAAGAATGGGGACCTGTAACTGTTCACCTCTGGAGCGGCATGTACATGTCACACAAATCAACTTTGCATTCTGAATGAAATCCACGACTACCAGCATGCATGCATACGATCTGTGTGACTGCAATGTGCAAAGGTGTGCTTGACCCTGCAAGTGGACATGCACCAATTCATGCCTCTGACAACAATTGACATGTCCTGGGTGAGGCCAGGTTTTAGGTGTCCGTGAACCCAGGCATATTTGGTACCACACTGCTAGTGTACTGCCATTCCGACATTGATGTTGCCATGCTGCGTAGCATCACTTCACTGGTGCTATAGGTGTGTGGTTCAATGCTATGGCTAGGGGTGATCCCTTTGCATGCATTCAAGGGCAAATTTCTGTATTGATGTTGTGCAGCACTAATACTGTATTACCATCTTGACGCCACATTGCTGATTTGTGTATTATGTGGTGTGGCATGATGTGCAATGTGGATGTGGATGGATGTGTAATATTCGCAGACCTGGATTGTTCTCTATGTTGTGTAGCTTATAATTGCATGTGGGTTCTTCTCAAGTACATTGCGGCCTTCCCTGATGGACATTGGCGTACATCTGTATGTCCATTTGTCCTACGGACGACAGGCTACACTCAGTTGGAGTATGTATCTCTCCCCCCCCAATCACACCCAGTTGGAGTATGTAACCCCCACCCCAATCACACCCAGTTGGAGTATGTATCTCTCCCCCCTAATCAAACTGCCATGTGCTTGCCCTGCTACTCACCAAGTAGCCACGAACGATGTCCGGCTTGTCGCTCCATGTAGCGTGGTATGGTTGAGTTCCGCAGGACCATGGAATCATGGGTTGATCCGGGAAATCGGGCACACAAATGTGTGATTATCTTGTTAGCGTCACATACCATTTGGACATTGATGGAGTGCAATTGCTTCCTGTTTCGGTAGACTACTTCATTGTGATATAGGACCACCAATTCCACATGGGTACAGTTGATGGCCCCAATGCAACTTGGGATGCCTGCCAGTGAATAGAAGCCAACTTTGGTGTTTGCGATCTCCTGGGCAGTCCGTGGCATGTATATGTGTTCAGGTGCATGCTTTAGGAGGGCATCCAGTACCTGGTTCAGCGTGCGTGAGAATACTGGTTGTGAGATGCCATGCATCTGCCCCACTGTATGCTGGTAGGTGCCTGTGGCCAGGAAGTGGAGCACAGTCACCACCTTCAGTATAGGGGGGATGGCAGTTCTGATGTCTATGGGGCTCACAATGTCGTCATGCATCATGTCCACGATGCTGGTGATGGTATCCCTGTCCAGACAGTACAGGGTGTGTATCTGCTCAGGGGTTAGGTTAAATGGACTGGCTCGGATCCTGGGGATTGGTGGCTGCCTCTGTGGTATGACTAGGTGCCCTGGTGGTGCTTGCTGCGCCTGTCTTGCCCTCCTCCTCCTGTGTCTCCTCTGTGCTGCCTGTTGTTGCTGCTGCACTGCAATCATGTCCTCCAGCCCATGTAATGCTGCTAGTATTGGAACCATCTCGGTGTGGGAAGGGGTGTGTGAAGGGGTGTGGTGTGCTCTTTTTGTGCTGCCACAGTCTCCATTGCCTCCACCTGTGCTGATTGTGTCCACCTGTGGCAGGTGCGAAAACTGCTCAGTTCTATTAATGGGTGGTTTGTGATGGCTGTATTAGCGCCATGCCGGTAAGGGGTTTTTGGGGCTTTACCATGCTGCTATTTGCATGTCTGCATGGCTTGTGATGGTGTGCTATTAGCAGCATGGCGCTATATACGGGATGAAGGGTCACGCGCCCGCGAACTAGCCGCTATTAGTGGCACCGTACTTAGCGGTGCCGCTAATAAAGTTAATCCGGGTCGTAATTGGCATGGGGATTTAATAATACCGGTATTCCCTTACCAGTAACGTTAATCCCTTACCGCACAACGTGTAATGAGGCCCATGGTCTTTCTCACAGTGACTTCACGTAGGTAAGGACTGTGGCGAGAAAGAACATCTTTTCAATATTGTTTTTCATTTGGTTAGCCAGGTGCTGATGCCAATGCCAAGGAAACAAACAGTGTGCATGAATGCACTCAATGCATTTATGGGGATTTATAACGTGCAAGCCAAGCCTCAAGCAACAGGGCCGAGCTCAGCGAGAGTATGCATTGATGGGGCATGGGGCATTGAAGAGTAGTCTGTTCTGCCGGTTGAGGGAGTCTGTCTGCCTTGATTGGTGAGCTGTTGTGTAACTCGAGGAAGCTTGCAGTTTTCTGCTCTTTCCTTCTTGCCATATTTGCTTCGAGGCTGCGCAAGACCCGTGCAACATTTTTAACTTCTCTGCCAAATCGGATGGCTTTCTGGTCTTCATTTCATTGCGTAACATGTGAGGCAGGCTAATTTGAAGGTGATGCATGCTGGAGGTGGAAGTTGGTGTAGTACTCTTAGCACTGGCATCACGTGTTCACAATTCTCAGGGCTGTTCATCGAAGTTCAGCAACTTGATGGACTGCTTTCAAAGACTGCAATAATAATTATTATTTCGCATTTATATAGCACTACGAACTCTCAGGTATCTGAGCACTGCTTTTTATTTCTCATGGTGGGTGGTGCTCATTTATCGACCTCGGAAGGATGAAAGGCTGAGTTGGGCCCTGCCTGGATTCGAACCTGCTTTAGCAAGCTCTGCACGGATGTCAAAGCGAGCGAGCGCTCTACTCATAATGCCACTTGACCAGCTAAAGCTGGGTTTGTTGGCGCTTTCTTCACCTTAAAAGGGTCGGCGCCAAGATCGGGGACTATATGAACGACACGTGAGAGAGTATTTCCGAGAATTATAGCAAGATGGAATCATATAAGTTGAAATTGGACGAGAGCAGTACTTCCATCGCCACTTTCAGCCACATTGACAGGCCATTCGTTAGTGTAAGACTGTAATTACATCCGCGTGCATTTCATGTCACACCCTTGCAGATCATGCTCAGAGTACACCAGCCCTGAGCTGTACTTGGTGGAGAACAAACGTTTAGTGGCAGGTGCAACCCGAGTGCTTGTGCGTCATATCAAACACATGGACTGATCATTAACCGCATCCTCGGTGGCACACACAAGCAGGGCCTGATTGTGCATACATTTGGGTTATTAAAGCAAACCATGCACAGCCTCCTGCCTTTGTTAAGGGTAGTCTGAGAGGGGGGGGGGTGCCCAGATGTTCTCACAGGCTAGATTGTCTATCTCAAAGCCTCAGTTAAGGCTGGATAAATACTCTGTTCACGAGAAAGAACTTAAATTAATGTTATGGAAGGCTACTTTGAATGAGTACAAGCATGTGCTTTTGTTTATCACGTTTACCTCGTTCCCAGTGCTCTGCAATGGGGCGCTATGTGCCATTTGTTTTCTTAACATTTCATGACATCTGCTAAACCCACAGACAACGAAGCAGGACCCTCTTAAAAGCCGATGCTCCCTGGGAAAGTCTAGGCAATTGAAACTGTGATTTTTATTCATTTGTCTTTTTACTATTTCATCTACTTAAATGAATGCCATCTTATTTCCCAGGCGTTATATAAAACCTTTTAAACACCTCTATGTAAATACAAGTGATTCTTAAATAAGTCCGCAGTTGCTCACTTTCCATCTCACGGCAGCAGGAGCAAACTTCAAAAGCAAAATCACTTCCATGAAAAAGTTACAAGTTGTTGTAGGATTGGGTCCAATTAGACAGACGTTGCAGTGTCAAACGCATTGGCGGTAATGCATTCACCACACTGTTGACAGGGAACACAGTGCATGTGCTCGATTTTCGGCACAATCCATTGACTGCTCATAAAAAAAAAACAACCTCTTCCAACGGAGAATTTAAATTAAGTGTTTATTGTGTGTCGCGTATTGTCAAACACCAGTTCTTAAATCCTTGACAAAGCTCTGTCCTCTGTTTTACCTGAAGAAGTAGCACCCAACCTGTGTGAACCAGAACGCACCCTCAGGCATCAAACCTGCAGTCTCAGGAACAAGGATGATTTTTTTGTTTCTCCAACATCCCCTCCGCCCTTCAAAATAATTCAGCCAGTGCCAGCAACACAAAGGAGATGAGCTTCCTAATAGACTCTTGGCTGCCTTCATTCCCCCTCAAGTCACAGGTCCTTTGTTTACCTGTTCTTTTGAAGCCTGGGAAAAGGTATCAGAGTCTGCAGGCTGCCAGGGCTTTGCACACTTAGGTCCTGGCAGCATGACAGAAAGCGCAGACAACAGGAACATGGTCTGTGCCTCCATGTCGCATTACCCCCAGAGCGCTTCTCAGGGACTTGAAGGCTGGGCCACGTCAAGGAAAAAGAATACGTGCTCTTGCACGAAAACGCGCAGCCTGTGTGAATGGCCTCCTCTCATTGACTCCAAGGTCCAGCAGCCTCAGGTAAAGCTGTCTCCCAGGCTGACAGGTTGACAGGTATGCGTCCATTAAACCCAAGTCACAGAATGGAAAGCGCTCAGTCTTCCTCGCGAGGCCTGGCACTGTGCTCCGGAGATCAGAAAGCGATATTATAAAACCGAAACAAGAGCTTCCCATGGAATTTGGGCTGAGGGGGTTAAGGAGCTTATTACATTTTCAGTACTCCGGATGCTGGCATTTGCTTTTCTTTGAAATATTAATTTACAGTAGTTTTCAAGGTCCTGAAAAAACAGGCAAGTCGTACCATGGCTGTTGTGAAAATTAAAAACATGAGTGTACAAGATCTTTTAATTTGTCTTTGAGTTCTGGCCAAGGACAATATCTGAATTTAACGAAATCATATTTATTTGACAGATGCTTTCCAGAAAGACTATTATATTTGTAAATCATGTTAAATCTAGATATATACATATTTATTAAAGGACAATGGTCGCCGCCTTATAGTTAAGTTAAAACCTGATTATGTATACTTTGCCAACATTCTATTGCCAAAAACTTCATACTCGTTGGACGTAGCTCCATACCAAAAAACGGTGGCACAGGTCTCTCCGAAGTGAAAAGTTTGCAAAACGTTTCAAAAGTTATTAAAAAAATAAACCAAAGACTTTCTTAGGCCTAATCCTATTACTTTTCCCAAAGGACATATTTGCACCAATTAAGAAACAACTTCAGATGCGAAATCATTGCAGAGGTAGCTTTTGTTGGTTTAGTTCAGTCCTTTCAGTAGTTTTTAAAATATTTTGCCCAAATGTTCTTTATTGTATCTCATGGTGCATTGGAGCAGGTAGGATTCTCAGAAATAAAAAGCCACCATTTTGCTTTCTCAATGCAAACTATTCCCCTGGTAATCCCTAGGGAAGCCAAAAAAGAATAATGCTCAAAAGTATAATTGGATGAAGAAAAAGGGGTGTATTCATGCAAGGCTACACCTGTGCAGTGGGGGAGTTAGGGATAGGCTGAGGTGTCCAATTGGGTATTACTGGCGGAATCCCATGATAACTGTGTGTTTTTTCCCACAACATGTACATGCATACATATGGGATAACCCATTTGAGCAATGTCACGCATTCCACAACGCCACCTAGTAGCCATTGCTGGAAGTTCACTGCCAGTTTAGAGCCACCTCAGTAAGGCATTGTGGGTATGCAAATGAACTGTCAAGAAAACTACATACCGTGACGTATGTCTTTGTTTTAGAGGGCAGTGCTACTTTATACATAGCTTAATCAGCCCAAGACAGACATTTTGCAAGTCGGTCAAGACAACTGCATCCGTGAGGTAAGCTTGTGCAAAAAAGGTGAAATGCACTGAATGCAAGATGGTACTCAGATGCGGCAAACCAGGCTTGTACAGCTACGGCACCACCTCCATGTAGCGACACCTGAGGTCAAACCACAAGGCGGCAGTTTGGAGGGTCGTCCTCTTCAAACAAGGCAGTAGGTTGAGTTCCTCTGCAGCATCCTCCATATCTGCTCCTGTCACCACAATGGACATTCCTGTGGGGCAGCATACCCCTGAACCAGCCTTGCAGGCCCTACGCACCGCAGCAGTCCCTTACCTTTCGAAGGTCACTGTATTGTGCATGTAGTGCAACGCGGTACTCTGCAGGGGGGAGCAACTTCGAGGTGCTTTCGAGGCTTCGGTCGAGAGCATGAGAAACACTGCCCCCTACCTAAGTAAGGCCCACCCATCATCTTACTCTGTCCACCTGCCCTTCCTTATCCCCGTGGTTGGTGCCCCTTGCCTACCCTCCCGCCCCTTCCTTTCCTTGTGTCTCGTGTGTAATAAAAACCCAAAAAATACAAAACAAAACCCGCCCAAAAAAAGGTTGTTTTCAGAGCCACCTTTCACAGTTTAAAAATAGAATTGGCAATGAAATGATGCAGACCGCCGCACAGACTGTGGAGTCCACAGAGAGCACGGTAGTCTGCGGACATCTAAAAAAAGTAGGGTTGGCGGCATCAAAAACATCACACTATTTTCCGGGAGAAAGTGGTGGCTCTGAAAAGACCATTTTTGTGGTGTTTGTTTGTTTGTTTTTGGAAGGGTTGAAGTGGCGAACGCCTACTGGAAAAATGCTTGCTAAACTTGAAAAAAGGGCTGCAATGCATTTTGGATATTTCACAGAAAAAGCTGATTACCATCATCAGTAAGACGGACTCCATCTCTGCGAAAAATGTTCGTGCTACGAAACATAATATTTTCATTGTGGAAGGAGGACATACCAACATCTCTCAAAAAGGCGCAAACAGCCTTGTTGACATTGCACCTCGCTTTCTCCATTTGCGGACCAAATGAATAAAAATGCAGCCACATTTGTCACTGGGCAATGCAAGAAAAAATTATTCTGGAGTTTGGAAACATGACTTTCACAAGTGCTTCCTTCATCATGAATTGCAGAGAAATCCCAGTAACATGTCCTAAACTGTTCCCTCCACAATGAATTATAATAATGTCTGGATGATCGAGCTCAACCAAAGTGGCACAAAGAGGAACCAAATTCAGCCACTTCATTTCATGCACTTTATACTAGACACCCACATGATGGAATCCAAGCTGTGCCGCCACCCCACAATGTTCTGTGTGCACTTCCAACCAATGTATCCAGGAGTCCCCCAAAATCCATACACTCTGCCTCCCGAACGACACAGCCATAACCATGGGCATCTGCACTCCTCTCTGCAAACAGACCTTCTGCCACAGTCTCTCCTTACACACCACACTCAGGGAACCTTACTGACCAATCCCCTGGCCTCCACAATCCCATTTCCATGCCTCCCATCCTCAAAAGCCCTGCATGTGGCATGTGTGATCGTCAAACTACTGCAGTGTCCACGAACATATCGTGCTTTGCGCAGGGGCGGGGGAATACATTTCAACCAGGGTAGGGGATTTCCTCTTTAGTGGTGGCTCTGAAAAAAGCTGTTTTTTTGTTTTTGTAGGTGCCACTGAAGAAACACCTTTTATTTTATTTATTTTTCAGGTTTTTTCTCTTCTTTTCCTCTTTACTGCCTTACATCAACTTCTGCAAAGTATCCCTTAGATTTCCAAAACAAATAGCATTTCCAAGGAAGGACAACGAAACACCATCTCCAGTAAAGTAGTGCGCACTGAGGCAATCAATGTTCTCATTGGAAAAAACAGACATCTCAGCTCTTCCCAAAACCACATCCATGCCTCTATTAACAAGGCACATTGCAACATTTTGCTGGGGATTGAAGAAATTTGGATCCTTCCATAGTGCTCTTGGTATTATTTGAGAAAAAAACACCTTTGCATTATGGAAAAGCACTATTAGCTCTTCCACAAACAACTTCAATACAGGAACCAAACTTTGGGCACTGATGTAGCCCAAATGCTCTCCTTCACAGTGCACCACCAACACATCAGGACGACCAAAAGTAGCCATGTTTCTACAAACAGCATGCTGTGCCTGCACATTGCAGCCAGGCACACTGCACCATAAAGCCTCCTCTTACTCAGACAGTGCAGTGTTCTTGTATTGTAGGAGGCACAATTGCATCAACCCAACAGTATGTGCTTCATCTTAATCATTGCACCTCAACAGGTGCCCACTTCCTATTGTCATCTGACCGCCATTATAGTAAAACACAGATGCCAATACAGCCTTCCCAACCTAAAGTAATAACCCATTAGACAATCACACACCTCTATGTATATGCCTACCCTCCTATTCAAAAACTCATGCACAGTGCACACATATACATTTCACAACCTACACACCCACACTTTCCTTTTTTCTCCAACAGATACTACAAAATGCCTACCAAAAAGCAACTCCATAGAAAACAACGCAGAAATAGAGCAGATCAACCTAAAAGCATACAAAATAGCCATTCGCCTTTAACAAAATTTATACAGAAAGTTCAAACAAAACAGCTAATATAGTCACTAACAAAAATGGAAGCACCTAGCAGAAAACAAACTTTAACTCCTCTTTCAAAATGTAAAAATAAATGTATTAAACAGATTGCAACTAGCATTGCTGCTAATAGAGCATGTACAAATGGTAAATTCTTTATATGCATTTTAAACAGAATGAAACCACTAACAAAATTAATTAGTAAACTACAACCAGTACTTCACAACAAACACAATGTCAGCATAAATACTTTTGGCAACATCTGTACAGGTGAGTGGAGTCACACCACCAGCACAGAACCATATTTCAATGAAGAATCATACAAATACGAGCAAACACACCAAGGGCGAGGGTATGAAAAGGTAAATAATACCATAATGGAAGATGAAACGCTTCTTTCACAAATATCGCCATCAAACTTAGAATCAACACTCCATTCCACCGAACCAATACACCCCATCTACAAATGCCCGTGCACATCAATGTGTAACGTACACCAAAACTCTATCAAATCTTTGCAACAGTTCCTCAATCACTATGTGAAAGCCAACGACAAAGGAGAAATGAAAATACGACAAACTATGGACTCTTGTCCAGTGCGTAAATACACAGGACTAGGAGGACATTCATTAGCCTGCATTTTTGGGCCTGCTTGCAAAAGCACCTTCCACCATATCAAAATGTTAGCAACACACTATTCTACTGTAAGAAATCTTGTTCACAAACTGTACTATGCAAAAAGTCCTGCTTTAGCACTGGAGCATTTAAATGACATTCTCCTACACGGTACAGACAAACAACAGCTTGAACAAATAAACCACATCTAAAGCAAATATTTTGGAACTAAAGAGCACTTACAAAATCCAGTAACTTCAGAAAACTGTAGCGACAACCTTGCAGATGTCAACTTTCTATTACACACATACAAAAAAGAAATAGGCAGGTTCAAAAGCACATCTGCTGAAATACCAAACCAAGTATGTGTGTGTTGTCGCAGAAATTTCTACACAAAGAGCGCGAAAACTATAGATATAATGTACAAAATAGAAGACAATGAGGAATCCCAATGGTTCCAATTAGCTCTCTACCTTATAGCAGAAAACACATATAAAATTACTAAACCCTCCATACTGTGCATACTGCACTGCAAAACCTGACAATAACCAAATGACTTAACGGGCTATCAGTAATAATTTGGAAATATTCCCACAGCCGAAACCACTCCAACAGCTTAATTTGTATGAGACCATTATTATCCAAACAGTACACCCATTTCAAGCAATAATACAAGTACAACCAAAAGCTGCAAAATTACCTCCCACTGAATTACTGAGAGGCATTTGTGGCAAAGTCATTTATTTGCTATTAGATCTCAAAGAAATGTTAGACACTCTAGGAGTACAACTGCCAATAGAAAAATCTTTGATTATCCTGGTGAATGGTGTACCTACAAAAAAACAACATAATTCGGCAGCCCCTAGTGGACTTAAAAAAAGTTAGAAAAGCCCTGCACTATCTTAAAGACAACAATGAATAATAGAAAGAAAGAAACATTGAGGAAAATCTGAGAGAAACGACCGAAATAATTCAGGACTCCTCAACAACTGGGCAATTTGAACTTCTAGATCCTACTGCAGCCTCCAATATTTTGGACCATTATACAATCATCCACTGCACTTCAAAGACACCATAGACAATGCAATGGAAACACATGAAATGCGGCAAGCCAAAGGATCGCCAATCAGTATATGGGAATAAATTGTAGAGGCACAAGCCTTTCCTCTACTTTTTCCTACTGGCAAAGGTGGAAGGTATGATGAAAGATGCACACAAATAACAGCATAAGAATACTACTCTTTACAAATGTATTCTGAAGACCCTAGATTCAGACAAAATGTGGAATACATATTCCACCTTCTCTTTCAAAGTGAACTAGCACTAGCAACTCTATGTTATAGAGTTGTACACACATTAAAAACAGGTTCCACTTTTCAAAACATGTCGCTATGGACCTTCTTTAAAAGGTGCAAGAGAATGACAAAGTTGCACAGTCAAGCGTTACAAATCTCTTGGCAAACATGTGTCGTACGAAAGAATACTGGTTCCGACAGCACGCAGATGTACGTGTATGCTACGCAACCTTGGCCCGCCCACCTGGTTTGTCACTTTAAGTTGTGCAAAGTATTCATGGGAAGACTTGCACACTTTCCTACGCATAGCAAACAAAACCAAAACAGGTATAGACATGAAAACACCAGGAGAACTCTGCTCTCTTGATCCTGTAAATGTGTCAAGGTACTTCCATCATCGCTTTATTGCAATGCTGCATTTCATTTGTAATTAAACACTTCCTCCCCTCAGAGAAATGGAACACTTCTTTTGGAGAAAAGAATGTCAAGCCAGAGGACCACCACACATCCACATTCTTTTGTGATTAAACATGCTCCAGGACAGTGATGCAACTCTTTTGCAGTTTATTCACAAATATGTCACTTGCGAAATCCCTTCAGAAAGTACACATACCGACCTACATGCACACATTTTGCAGTTTCAAAGACACAAGTGTGCCAAGTATTGTCGGCGCAAATATAAAAACAAAGGCAAATACTACTCCAAATGCTGCTTTGGTTTCCCTAGACCAGTTTCAGCAACAGGACAAGTAAACAGCTTCATGTCTTCGGTTAGACACTGGGCCTCATTACGAGGCTGGGGCACGGCTTCCGCCAGTATCCATTTTGTTCCAGCACCCACGAATGGGCAATTACCGGGTCATGCCAAGTTTGGCAGACCCGGTAATTGCCCATTCGCGGGTGCTTGTAATAAGGGACTCCACATCCCCATTCGGCCCCATAGGGCTCAAAGCGAATGGGGAGGGTGGTAGCACCGGTATTGTTAATAACGGTTCCGGTATTACCATCAAGTTCTGCTCGCGGGTGCCGGTACGGCTACCTGGTCAGACCAGGTGGCTGCGAGGGCACCCTCGAGCAGAACTCGTAGTATGGTGGTATGGTAACAATGGTGCCGGTAGCGATACCGGTGCCGTTGTTGCCTTACCACCATACTCGTAATGAGGCCCACAGTGTGAAAGGCAAATCTCCCAAGAATACATACTGCATAAAAAGAACCGAAGCATCAAAGTACATCAATGATTACAGTGCAATCATTGCCCTCCTATGGAATGCAAATATAGATTCCGCTGCAGTTGCATGATATGTCACAGCCTACTTAACCAAAGCAGAGAAAACAGAGCTAAAAGACCTCTGGGATGACATATCGTTGGACAAAAAACTGTCACAGAAATTGTACAGCTTTGGCATAAAAATGCTCTCCCATAGAGAATGTGGCTGCTATGAAGCTGTAGACTGTTTAACCGGCACTGCCTTACATTGGAAATCTGAAAACATAGTCTGGCTAAGTTTTGGTCCTGCTACATCCAGAAAAAGAGTTCTCAAATTGTACCAAGACATAGAAACAATAGCCAAAAACATTTTGAAAACCAACTTGTTGGACACATACTACCTAAACATGATTACTGCTTTAGAAGCCATGTGCCTATACCAAATAACCCAAAACTTCTCATACAAAAATAACATTAAACCAGACGAGAAAAAAGGTAAATACATAGTCAAAAGTTATGAAGGCACCCTGGTGAAACTTATCAAATGCAGCATGATTAATCATATGAAGCTGTCATTAAAACTCCTCAACACAAAGAACTGTACTACATGGCCCTACTGGAACTTTTTAAACCATGGAGAAAAGAAGATTTATTAGACACCTATGCCTCCTATGAAGATGCTTTCAATGGAAGTGAAAGCACCATAACAGGTATACATTTTACACAGTACAAAAACATGTTGGACAATGAATGCCAACAAGAAGAAGAACTTCAAGCACAACTAAATATAGACACTCCTGAGAAAAGTCAACCTTCTCTGACAGGAAGCCAAGAACCACTTGGACAGCCACTCATGGCAAATGAGGCAGAATTAGCCATGACTGAAGTAGAGAACACCATGTGTCAGTATGAGCAATCTGTAGAAGTGTTTGCTCTACTGAAATCAGAACTAATCAATGAGCAGCATACCATTTTCCTAGAAGTAACTAAATAAATTGAACATGGCATGCAGCACGAAACTAAAACTTGTACCTGTCAACACTATACACCTGCACTGCTGTATGGAAGTGGTCAAGCTTATTCATGCAAAACATTCTTAATAAAAATCATCAGTAAATTCCTCCAACAATTAACAAACAACATGCTAACCGCCCCCACAGGTTTAGCTGCCTACAACATAGGTGATGTCACTTTACACCGATTGCTACTCCTTCCAGTAGAACACCAAAACAAATTAAACTACTACAAACTTTCAAGAAACGCTGCTATGGAGCTACGCAGAGTTTTGAAACAAATGAAAATGCTCCTAATAGATGAGGTGAGCATGGTCCCCAACCTAACGTTGGCATTGATTCGCCTCAGATTGCAAGAGGTCCTCAAAACAGACTACAGAGAACACTTTGGAGGAAAACGTGTTATTGTTTTCAGAGCTGTCCTTCAATTAACACCACTGAAAGGTGAACCTATTTTTAAAACCTTAGGACACAAACTATGCCGTAAAACTCTTGGAAGCATATGGAATGTAAATCTCTGGCAACATTTCCAATACAGAGAACTAACTGAAAACATGCGTCAGTCTGCAGACCTCATCTATGCCAATATTTTAAAAAGCATTCGGATTGGTGTACTATCTAAGGAAGCTCAGTCTATCCTAAACACTAGATGCATCCATGATCTATACAGGCATAACACATGTGCTACTGATGTCATGGAACAATTAGCACACAACAATGTCAACTGTATGTCCTTAATGCCAACTCCAGCAAGCTGTGCACAATTCAATGAATCAATGCTGAAAAAAGAAATGAAACCACTAGTAAAAATTTACTCCACAGACAAACTGGACGTACACTGAATGACAATACCTATCTGTCAACAAGCCATAACATGACTAAATACCCAAGACAAATCTATCTCTAACACAGCTGGTTTGGAGAAAATGTTAACATTGTGTTTAAACTGCAGAGTAATGCTAAAGCGTAACCTTGACATGGAGCAAGGTTTAGTTAATGGAGCACTTGGTACAGTTGTTGGCTTCCAGACATAACCACGTGACAACAGAATTCAGTTTGTCAACATCCACTTGGACAAACTTTCAGAAGTTAAAAGGATAGGACACTCAACAGCCCGATTCATTCTTTTCAAAGACATGTATGTACGCAGATGTCAAAATGTACGTCCCTGGGACGTGGCGTACCCGAATTTCCAGGAGATGTTCGTTGCGGAGATGCCAGGCTGTCGGTTGGTTGGTAGTCCGAAGAAAGATGACGCCAAAAGTCAGCCCCACTCTCGCCCTAATGGCACAGGGCTGAAGGGGAACCAACTCCTGACGCCACAAATGAGGCACTTCCCTGGATCTTAATGTGGCACCAGAACAGTGCAAGCACTGACAGGGAAGGCCGTTCCAACGGTGGTACTGGGCTGGTAGATGTCAGGTCCAGCAGTAGGAACCAGGAAGAAGGATGAGGATGCAGACAACTTGCTAGACAGGGCCCCAAGCCAAGGGCAAACATCTGACAATATCAGGCAGAGGAACTGGAGGGGAACCCCAAGGCAGGGCCACTAGGAGGTAGGAGCAGACAGGGAGCAGGACCCAAGGCAAGGAGGGGGCACAAGGATCAGAACAGGACCTGGGAAGGAAGGAATCGGGAGCGAGGCAGAACCAGGGCAGGAGCAACAGGAGCAGGGAAAAACCCCTAACAAGAAAGGAGGGGAAGGCAGGACAAGCACCCTACCCAACAGGGCAGGGGAAAGGCAGAGTACTGAGCTGGTCAGGACTCACACAGAGCGATGCGTCGGGTCGGGAACCAAACCACGTTGAGACGTGAATAGTTCCCGACCCGACCGCATAATAAGGAAGTACCCGCCAGAACAAGGCCAGACACGCAACGCCTCCTCGCGCGCGCCCATGGCGCGAAAGCGAGGCTTGCAACGCAAGCTCTGCACCGCTGCCTGACTGCGCATGCGCAGAGTTCCGGAGTCGGCGAGATGCGCCCACGCGAGGCTTTGCCCCATGCAGCCGTGAACCCCCCCAGCGGTAACGGGAGTATAATCTCCAGGGTCGTCCAGGACCAGGGGGACCCCTCAAGGACTGCCTGCAGGTAGGTGGCGGTGTCCTAAAAGCAGAGAACAGTTTTCTCTGTCGCTAGAATATGCAGTCACTATTCATAAACTGCAAGGTCTAACCTTAGATCAAGCATTGATTGATATTGGCAGCACAGTCGTTAAAGAAGGCATGAGTTACATAGCACTGTCATGCCTAGTACACTTGAAGGACTAATTCTAGTCAATTTTGATGCAAGTAAACTAAACGCTGATATTCCTTGCACCGTAGAGTACAATAGACTATGTGCACTCTACAAGCCCCATCCCCAAATGTACCTTGTTCCTCAAAAGCACAAACTTTGTAAAAGAAAACAAATACAATCAGAATTTATAGATGATCTCCCAACAGTACCACCAAAGAAATTGAAATCAGCTCATACTCCATCGACTACCAAAACCACAGAAAAATGTACTGAAAAGGAAAATACATACCCAACTGCACAAACAAAGAGAACTACATCTTCGAACAAACCACGTGAACTTTCATCAAATGACTCAGACACAGAACTATCTGGTCCATTCCAATTTTTCAATACAACTGGTGAAAATTGACATGCAAATATAGCAATCAATGTTCTATTCCAATTGCCAGAAATTGTTGAAAACATTTATTTAAACGGCTGGGACCAGTTGTGTTTACAAATGCTACTCCTTCACAGAAATGCAGCAAACAATCCTGAGAACACTTACAGTGTCTCGGGAATAAGGCAGGAATTGGGCTACTGTGCTGGAATGGTGAGATTCACTATAAACACACAAGAAGATCCACAAGAATTTCTAATGTACTTACTACTAGTACTGAAAAGCAAAAACATACCTATAAATGAAATCTTCCAGATTTCATACATGTGGAAACACATATGCACTCTCTGCAACCATGTGATGCAGGAACAAGTCCCTAATGAGCGCTTTGTCTATGTATCTATACCTAACTTTGAATCCATTCCATTTCATCAACTCGTACAAAATGCAAACCATAGCATATTATGTACTACTTGCAATTCTGATAATTGCTCCACCTTACAGATACAATCACATAACCAAAACGTGATACTAATACTTTGAAAATATGATGCCGGTGGAACCAAAAACAACTGCAAGCTTACTAGCTTCACACACGGACAAGTATCACTTCACAAGAAAACCTTCATAACAGTAGCCATAATCTACCACACAGGCACCACAACCACTGCAGGTCACTATACTGCATACATTAAAAAGCAATGTGCATGGTTTGAATGCAATGATACTTCCATTACTCTAAAGCAGAGATTACCAGCAAATCTTGAAAATGCCTACTTAATATTCTTGAAACCAAAATGTGCTTACTGATCTACAAAGTTAGAATAACCTACTCCCCAACACCCACCAGTACATATATAATTACCAAAAAAGTACCTTCTACTCTGTGGAACTGGAGCAATTTAGCATACAGCAACTATCCAACAAATACATCTGTTTGCCTGCTATACAATTTTTTCCCCAATGACCTAATGATTACAGTCACAAAAACAATGGGCCTCATTACACGGATGGCGGAGAACCATGGCGCTATTAGCGCCATGGTTCATGCCGGTAAAATACCGGCACCGCCTTGGCGGAAAGGGGAATTACCGCCCCATTCCAAGGTTGGCGGGGCGGTAATTCCCCCTTCCACCATTGCCCTTCCTCATTCCCATTTTTGGCCCATAGGGCTCAATGGGAATGGGGAAGGCGCTAATTACGGTACCGCAAATTGCGGTACCGTAATTAGCTCCCTGGGTCCCTTTGCGGGTTGGTTTTTAACGCCTGCAAAAAGCAGGTGTTAAATCCCCCAACCCGCAAAGGGACCTTGTAGTAAGGCGGTAAGGATTTACCGGTACGTACCGGTAAATCCTTACCGCCATCCGTGTAATGAGGCCCAATAAGTATAGAAAAGTCACACTAATATTGTTTCCTACATGGTGCTTTTAAAAAAGTACTGAGTATGAGGGTTTAAAACTGTCCTCAGTAACCTCTGAAACCACCAACTACTAGAATAAGGCAACAGCTGTTTAACAATGCCCATACCAATGCAAGAAAAACGCAAATATTATTAAGACCACCCATAGTGCTGCAACAGCACTTCACAATATTGAAAAATGTAAATGTACCAACAAAATGCACAAGCTTCTAAACATAACCTTCAAAAATGAGAAACTGCAAACAGTTAGAATACGCCAACTGACATCTAACTGCAACCATAATACTTCAATATTACTTGCAGCATTCAAACTGCCAAATTCAACCTTCAGCAACCACAGTGCTACAAACATACCCTCAACAACTTCCAAACTATGAACAGTTAGAATATGCCAACAGGTATCTAACTCCCTCCAAAATTCTACAATATCACAGTGCAATGCCACAATACTTACGAAACATCAGCAACAACCAAATGCTTAAACAAATACTGCTAAACAGATTAAACAGATAAACAGTTAGAATATGCCAACTGGTATCTAACTGCAACCATACTACCACCACTTCAAAAAGACAAATCATACACCATTTCAATTACTCCCACTGCTACAGTGCACCTTAAACATTGCTGTAACTAGTGCACACATCACTAAAACAGACTGTGCAACATAACAACAAACAAATGTAGAAGTTTTTCTTTTAATCCTGCATGGATTCCTTTTCCCACAGATTATGCGAAGAAACACATGAACTGCGCACATTGCACAGTACACTTGTTTAAAGCATGGTACTTATGAAGTACTAATTATGAGGGTCTACAAAGTATACAAATGTCTGCAATGCAATGAACTACAAAAGGACGAAGTACCTTCCCTAACATGTTATGTTTTCTTTTATCACAGAGAATGAAACAATGATTACTCCTACATTTCCACATATCATGCACACAAACTGCATAGGCCCTCGAAAATACAAACAGTAAGTATAAAATTATTGGTGGCATATTTCTTTATAATCTCCAAATTGCAACCTGCACACATATTTCTGCAATCCACATACCACTATCACAATCTTGCATACATACGTATATTATACTGTGGTGCTTGTACCCGCAGCCTACACTCTTGAGTGCATACCCTACAGTGTACGGCCTCCAGCCATGCACTTAATACTCTAGACACTGGCCACAAACACCACAGAATAATACAGCCATGCATGCAAACATCTACCCACTTAAAAAATAACACAAACGTAACACAGCCACATAACTCCTATCCACTTCAGTTCACATAGTATTGCAGTGCTTCCAGCCAATGGACAGACTCTTTGATGAATGGCCTCTGCACCCACGGCTCTAATAACTGCCCACAACCAATTCATCATAATACAGTAAGCTACTGAATAATCTGCCCAGTGGCCCCAACCCAAAAACAGAATTAATTCATATCTCGTACAAAACTGTACTGTGTTCTGTAATATTTGCCTCCTCGCATGCCAGTGACATCGTTTAGCCCACTACTTGATCTTTCTTCTTATGAAGACCATTTGACTGGAGCAGGTAGAAGACACAATGCACTGCAGCAAATGGTGCAGGACTCCGGCAAGTATATTTTAAAGTCTGATCTACTTTTTACATTTTAAACTTCTGCTTTACTCTTTTAATATCTAATGGAAACACTATTTGAAAATCATGTCCCAATTAGAATATTTTTAAAAGTTTAAAAGTAATTCCTTTGGTTTAGAGGAGGGGGCCCCAAACATGTCTGTGCCAGGAACCCAAACGTTCTTAACATAGCCCTGCCACCCACATGTGCTGAGCCGTCTGACACACACAGTCTGTAACACACAGTTTCCAACAATGCACCGTTGATTCGTAAGACACTGGCCCTCATTACGACCCTGGCGGAAAGTGACTGACCGGACCGCCACAGCGTAAATAGCGTTTCCGCCATTGCACGAAGGAGCAAAGTGCGGCCCATTCCGACCCATCGGGCACGAGCACCACGGCATGGCGGAAGTGCAAAGTCCGCGATGGCGGAAATGACCCCAAAACGGCCCACACCGCCGCCGTACGGCGCCCTAGGTGCAATACCGCCACCCATCACAGCGGACACCGCAGTGTGCGCCTACCGGAAAGTACGGTGACCGGAAATATACGGAAACGGAAGTTAAAACATGGGCCCGGAACGGGAAACATCCCGCCGTACACCTATAAAACCACTAAAACCACACAACCACTAAAAACACTACCCTGAGACACACCCCAACCCGTCATCCACCCTAGCGAAACCAAGAAAAATGGGAAAAGTAGCGAAGAAAGCGTGCGACCGCAAGCGGCAGGTCCACTTCTCCCGTGAGGAACTCACCGTGCTAACAGAGACCCTCCAGGAGAATGCTGCCGTCGTCTTCTGCACGCAAATGACCAGGACGGCACTTGCAAACAAGAAGGCCATATGGGCTCTGGTGGCACAGCGGGTAAGTGCGGTGGGGACCGCACCCCGCACCCCACAGCAATGCCGTAAGCGATGGGACGACCTGCGGATACGCGTCCGCAGCATACTCTCTGCCAACCGCAACATTGCCACAGCCACCGGGGGAGGTCCTGAATCACCCATCAAGTTGACCCCCTGGGAAGAAATCTGTGCCTCCACCATCGGAATGGAGAGCATAGAGGGAGTCGGAGGGATGGAGAAAGGAGTGCAGACATCCGAAGATTCAGGTAGGTGGGCCAAATAAAACAATGCCAAATCCACAAAGTCCATCCATGTGAAGTACCATGCGTCCACATAGTGCAACAGAAACACATGTCCAGGAGAACGTCCACACACATCGGCCTGATAGCGCACGTTAAAACCCACAATAAATACATAAATAATTAAAAACCCCTAAAACACGCACTACACGTGCAGCAGGCACACCCTAACTGCAGGCTGCCAAACAACTGCACCCTCACTCCACACACAAATGAAAGCACCTCCAAAGCCCCGACCAAAATCACCCTCAGGTACCACCCCAATGCATGTGATACAATGCCATTCCAATTCCCACAGACCCATCAATAACCCTCGCCCTCCTTTACTCCACCACAGGGTCCGATCCAAACGACGAGCTTCAGGACACCCCTACCAGCACACCTGCAAAGAGGGCCAAGACCAACGGCCAAAGACCCTCCACCTCAGCTGCACGCATCAAGACACGGCAGCAGCACAAATCAGGTGGCAGCACAGAGGAGGGAACATCAACAGGCACCCCAGCAGCCAGCATGCCCACAACACCACCACCACAGGTCCCCCCAACGGATGCCACAGAAGGCACTGCCTCTGGTGGCAGCAGCACCATAGGTGACACCCCATTGATGGCAGCATGCTCCGACACAGAAGACGGGGATGTCGAAGTCAGATCCATCCATGACCTGTCCCAATCCCCCTGTCTGTCCCATCCCGTACAACATGAGGATACCACGCAGGGGCACCCACAAGACGACGACTGGCCATCCCCCACAAGCCCTGTGGCAAGGCAACATGAGGACAACAGCCCCTCTGTGACACCCCCGCAAATGGCCATGGCCCAGCAGAGGCAACAGTCCCTCGACCAGTTAATCGTGCAACAGCAGCAACTGGCCACGCTCCTCAAGGACCATGCCGATGAATGTGGGGGCACTAAGGCAGACATAGAAACATCAACTGAGACACTTAGGGCAGAAATGGAGAGAGGTACAGAGACACTAAGGGCACAAATGGAGAGTAGCACCGAGAGCCTGGGAGTCCAAATGGAGAGATGCACCGAGAGCCTGAGTGGGGAACTGCATGCGACGTCCAAGGACGTATGTGCCGAACTTGCCGCAGTGCGCCGTGTGCTCACTGAGCTCTCGCAAACCCTTAGGGACATGCATGGACGTGAGCAGGCAGAGACATCATCCGTTGCAAGTTCCGTCCAGGGCAGCCCCCAACGTAGATCTGGGAGGAACCTGCGCTCCACAGGCAGGGGTGCCCCTGATACCCGCAGAGGGGGCTTGCAATAGCGACTGCCCACTGACAATGAGCATCTTTGGACACTGGTGTTCAGGGGGGAGGTAGGAGGGTGGAGGGGGTGTGTTGGGCTCACTTGGGTGGTGGGTCGATAGGGTGTACAACATGATATCACATATGCCATAAACAGTGCACGATCAACCAATGAGATGTGTGGACATTGATCTTTGTGTACTAGGCCATCATAGGCGTACAGTCCATATTGTGCATGTCCCAGACACACACAGTGCCACGAGTCCCGTGTCCATGTATCAGCCACCAGGCGTGAGTGCTAGAAGCATACATCAATGAGATGCTGACGAATGTCACGGCCCTCCGTTGCCTCGCAGACTCCTTGAGGTGCTGCCACATCCCCACCCTCATCATGACCATCATCAGGTGCTTGCAGTTCTGCGTCAGGGGGCATGGGCACATTTCTACGTACGCACATGTTGTGGAGCATGACACATGCCATCACCATCTTTGCAACCTTCTCATGGCGGTACAGGAGTGCCCCGCCAGACCTGCTGAGGCAGCGGAAACGACCCTTCAGTAGGCCGAATGCCTGTTCAATGACCACACGGGTACGTGAGTGGGCATGGTTGTAGTCCTCCTCATGCTGGTCCCGTGGGTTCCGGACTGGTGTGAGGAGCCATCTCTTCAGTGGATATCCAGCATCACCTGTATGTGGACGAGAAACGTATGATGTGGAATGCCATTGCTACGTACGCCCCCCCCCCCTTCCTGCCAGGTCATTGCCGAATCACATACCCCACATTATCATGCATGTAATGAGACTCACCGAGTAGCCAGGATCTGTTCCCTGCGTGTCGCTCCATGTAGCGTGGTATTGTAGAGTTCCTCAAGACCATAGAATCATGGGTTGATCCAGGGAATCTGGCACAACAATGTGTAATGATCCTGTTGGAGTCACACACCATTTGTACATTCAGAGAATGAAATTGTTTTCGGTTGCGGTACTGGGCCTCCATGGCATGTGGGACGACCAATTCCACATGGGTGCAGTCGATGGCACCAATGCAACCCGGTATGCCGGCGAGTGCATGGAATCCCACTTTTGTGTTGGTAATTTCCTGCTCCGAGCGTGGTAGGGAGATGTAGTCGTCTGCGTGCTGCAGGAGGGCATCGAGCACTTGCAATAGTGTCCGTGAGAACAGTGGCTGAGAAATGCCATGCAACTGTCCGACTGTGTGCTGGTAGGTGCCTGTGGCCAGGAAG
The DNA here is from genome assembly GCF_040938575.1 of Ambystoma mexicanum. Classification (NCBI taxonomy): domain Eukaryota; kingdom Metazoa; phylum Chordata; class Amphibia; order Caudata; family Ambystomatidae; genus Ambystoma; species Ambystoma mexicanum. The sequence goes on from NC_090933.1 coordinate 711,416,962, forward strand.
TGGAGTACAGACACCACCTTCAGTAGGGGTGGGATGGCGGTTGGGCTATCTATCATGCTGACAAGGTCAGCCTGTGTCATGTCCACAATGGCGGCTATGGTGTCCCGGTCCAGACGGTAGAGGGTGTGGATCTGCTCATCAGTGAGGTTGAACGGATGTGCTCGGAGGCGTGGGATTGCGGGCTGCCTGCGTGGTGGTAGTGGCTGTGCTGGCGGCCCTTGCTGGCCCTGCCTTGGCCTCCTCCTCCTCCTGCGTCTCCTCCGTGCGGCCGGTTGTAGTTGGTGTTCGTCTTCTTCTTGGAGTTGGAGTACTTGCAGTGCTATCATGTCCCCCAGGGCCAACATCGCGAGTCCTGCCTGTAGCATTTCGGTGTGGTTGTGGGAGGAGACTGGCTGTGCAATTTATGTGTTTTCAGGCTGAATGGCCTCCACCTGTGGTGATTCATTCCACCTGTGCAAACTGCTCTCCCCTTTGGCCGAGCACGTCCCGCGCACAACGCTGCAATTCGTGGAATGGCATCTTGCTATTGCAATCATGTATTTGTACCCGATGGCCGTGTAACATTGGTTGATATGTTCATTCTGCTGTGGTCCCATTGTTTCACATACTATCTGTGCAGTCGCGAACAGAGTTGTGAAGGGTCAGTGGAACGTAGTACTCGAGTAACGGTGGGCCCTCATGCATCACTGTACCGAGTTGCAACGACGGGCGGGGCGTCCCATTCGTGGGTGAAGGCAGTTGCCATTTTCACACACAGCCGCACTCGATGGATTAATTAGTGTTTTCAAACGGCCACAGATGCCTCTTCGACGTGATGTTGCAAATGAGGAATTCGAAGGGCGGCGCTTTCGGTTTTCAGCTAGCGGCGAGGAAATGCCCACAGGTCTGACTGCAAATATAACGTACTATTGTTCAATGTCCTTGAGACAGGGGCCATGGCGAGAATGCAATGATTGATATGAATGGTTTGGGATGCGCAATAGCGACGTGGGCGATGAGGCCGGACGTTCCCAAATACATGTTACTTCACTACACTGGAATTACGGGCTGGGGCACTGTGGATTTTGCAGGCTGCATAACGCACAGACTCAATGGATATTTCTAATGTCATGTGAGTAAGTATTCAGGCATTTTAATCCCGGGATGAGGGAATGATGAATGGATGCATGGGCAGGTGATTTGATACAGAGTTTGCCATGTACAGGGCTTCTTGGGATCTATCCGCCTCCCCTACGCTATGTGATGCAGGGCTGCCATAGTGGGGCCATCGTCTATCTGGCCTTGTTGAGCCCTCCCTGTCTCGACGCGCCTTCAGACACTTGTGTCCATGCACGTTACCAATCCCATCTGATGGATTCTGTTTTGACAGACGCATGCACAGGTACACTCGTTTGTGATGGTGTTTACACCTCGATATAGATAGTTATGAGTCGCAAGTGGTTTTTGGGTGGTGATGGACCTTTGGAGTGGGCTAGCATGCATATGGCTGTGGATTTAGTGTGATCATTGCAGTGAGTTGTTGGAATGTAGTACTGATGGCCATTCTGTTCTTTTTCTTTTCTTTTGGTTGACAGGTATCTCCTCCCCTTTTGCCACTGCCATCTGTATGCTACTCCTGCAGATGGGTTTTACTCCCGACACCTGCTGCTTCGTGTTAATCAGTGGAGCTGCATTACGATCTTATGGGACGATCGCCAATGGGCCACATGCCCTTACGCAGTACTGGTGGCTCGGAGCAACATTTCGGCCTTTCAGCTGGACTAGTGCCTCCCCATTGGGACGGCCCTGCGGTTCTGTGCGCTTCCATGTTGCCTTTTCGTACGTGAATGTGGCTCTGTGTACCATGAGGGAACAGGGCGTCACACAAGTAGTGGCTGGTCATTTCTTGCGGATGCAGCCCACAATGGTGAAATGTGTTTTGGAGTTCATGGCCTGATGGCTGTATGGGCTTGGTGATTTTGATGTGCATTAAATTTCTATTCTGATTTGGCCCGTGTAGCGTTCTTCTTTGCAAGTGATGTGGCATATGCCTATTTGGGGGGCGATGTATTGTGAGGAGATCTGCACTGGGTTCCAGCTTCGGAGTTTAGTTGCGTGGTACTGTACTGGGCGCGTTTGCCTACGAAGCCCGTGAGGTCAGGGATGGGGGCTGCCAATATGACAGTTTGAATGTTGTCATGCTCAGGGGCGGGGGATTGGGTTTTGTGTAACAGATGCCGGTCAGCCAGGTGGACTGGTGGAATGATGTGATTTTCGGAATATTGCTGGTCACAGGTGCCTGTGTTTGCGTGCGTTTCTTGGTGGGGGACTGTGGTCATGTCCATTGGGATGGCTTCTGTATTCGTGCCATCTGTGCCCTGCAGCTCCCATTGGCCCCTGTTGTGTTTCTTTTGTTCGTTGGCATGCATGGGTGACTTATACATTTCACTGGTTGCATTGTGACTTCATTGCACCTACGGGGAGTTGTACTTTGTGGGCAGGGAGCGGTGTACAGGCACTCAGTGGGGCCGTTTACGGTTGATTCGCGATGCCGTACTTCTCACCATGGCGGAATGGTGCATTCCGCCATGCTTGATGGCGTTAGGTACATGTCCGCTAGGGTCGGAATTGGCGTACCCTTGCGCCATGGTGGTGTTTACGGTTTGGCATGGCGCGCGCGCGCGTGCTTGGTGCAGTTAGCGTTGGCGTTCACTACGGTGTCGCTAATGGCATCGTACTTTGCGGTGACGGGTCATAGTCGCACCGAGCGCTATTCGATGGCGGTATTGCATTTCCGCCATCGTTTTCCGAATTCCGCCAGGGTCGTAATGAGGGCCACTGTATTTCAAAGGTAGCGGGCGCCCCTCTCTCGATAGAACAAGGCGTGATAACCTGTTCAGTGGTTATTAACCACTTGAGAGTTCGCAGCCACTGCTTTTTCTCACTGTGCCTTTCACAGATGGGAAATATCCATTTGCATATCAGTCTTTGTCCTGCCCAGGGGCAGTCCAGCACCGAAATGCAATGGCAATTCCAACCTGAACGAGAGTACCACCAGCAACCCCATACACGGGTTTCACCCTTGTTGGGGATCATCAGTGAGGTGAAGCTGATGCCTCTCTAAGCACAGTGAGAGGGAGACCACGTCTGGTTGCCCCCAGGAGACCTAGGGTTACCAATCCCAGGTTCCTTGAAATTTGCTATACAAAGGTAGCGGGCGCCCCTCTCTCGATAGAACAAGGCGTGATAACCTGTTCAGTGGTTATTAACCACTTGAGAGTTCGCAGCCACTGCTTTTTCTCACTGTGCCTTTCACAGATGGGAAATATCCATTTGCATATCAGTCTTTGTCCTGCCCAGGGGCAGTCCAGCACCGAAATGCAATGGCAATTCCAACCTGAACGAGAGTACCACCAGCAACCCCATACACATGTTTCACCCTTGTTGGGGATCATCAGTGAGGTGAAGCTGATGCCTCTCTAAGCAGAGTGAGAGGGAGACCACGTCTGGTTGCCCCCAGGAGACCTAGGGTTACCAATCCAAGGTTCCTTGAAATTTGCTTTACAAAGGTAGCGGGTGCCCCTCTCTCGAAAGAACAAGGCGTCATAACCTGTTCAGTGGTTATTAACCACTTGAGAGTTTGCAGCCACTGCTTTTTCTCACTGTGCCTTTCACAGATGGGAAATATCCATTTGCATATCAGTCAGTTGTGTTTACAAATGCTACTCCTTCACAGAAATGCAGCAAACAATCCTGAGAACACTTACAGTGTCTCGGGAATAAGGCAGGAATTGGGCTACTGTGCTGGAATGGTGAGATTCACTATAAACACACAAGAAGATCCACAAGAATTTCTAATGTACTTACTACAAGTACTGAAAAGCAAAAACATACCTATAAATGAAATCTTCCAGATTTCATACATGTGGAAACACATATGCACTCTCTGCAACCATGTGATGCAGGAACAAGTCCCTAATGAGCGCTTTGTCTATGTATCTATACCTAACTTTGAATCCATTCCATTTCATCAACTCGTACAAAATGCAAACCATAGCATATTATGTACTACTTGCAACTCTGATAATTGTTCCACCTTACAGATACAATCACATAACCAAAACGTGATACTAATACTTTGAAAATATGATGCCGGTGGAACCAAAAACAACTGCAAGCTTACTAGCTTCACACACGGACAAGTATCACTTCACAAGAAAACCTTCATAACAGTAGCCATAATCTACCACACAGGCACCACAACCACTGCAGGTCACTATACTGCATACATTAAAAAGCAATGTGCATGGTTTGAATGCAATGATACTTCCATTACTCTAAAGCAGAGATTACCAGCAAATCTTGAAAATGCCTACTTAATATTCTTGAAACCAAAATGTGCTTACTGATCTACAAAGTTAGAATAACCTACTCCCCAACACCCACCAGTACATATATAATTACCAAAAAAGTACCTTCTACTCTGTGGAACTGGAGCAATTTAGCATACAGCAACTATCCAACAAATACATCTGTTTGCCTGCTATATAATTTTTTCCCCAATGACCTAATGATTACAGTCACAAAATCAATGGGCCTCATTATACGGATGGCGGAGAACCATGGCGCTGCTAGCGCCATGGTTCATGCCGGTAAAATACCGGCACCGCCTTGGCGGAAAGGGGAATTACCGCCCTATTCCAAGGTTGGCGGGGAGGTAATTCCCCCTTCCACCATTGCCCTTCCCCATTCCCATTTTTGCCCCATAGGGCTCTATGGGAATGGGGAAGGCGCTAATTACGGTACCGCAAATTGCGGTACCGTAATTAGCTCCCTGGGTCCCTTTGCGGGTTGGTTTTTAACGCCTGCAAAAAGCAGGTGTTAAATCCCCCAACCCGCAAAGGGACCTTGTAGTAAGGCGGTAAGGATTTACCGGTACGTACCGGTAAATCCTTACCGCCATCCGTGTAATGAGGCCCAATAAGTATAGAAAAGTCACACTAATATTGTTTCCTACATGGTGCTTTTAAAAAAGTACTGAGTATGAGGGTTTAAAACTGTCCTCAGTAACCTCTGAAACCACCAACTACTAGAATAAGGCAACAGCTGTTTAACAATGCCCATACCAATGCAAGAAAAACGCAAATATTATTAAGTACACCCATAGTGCTGCAACAGCACTTCACAATATTGAAAAATGTAAATGTACCAACAAAATGCACAAGCTTCTAAACATAACCTTCAAAAATGAGAAACTGCAAACAGTTAGAATACGCCAACTGACATCTAACTGCAACCATAATACTTCAATATTACTTGCAGCATTCAAACTGCCAAATTCAACCTTCAGCAACCACAGTGCTACAAACATACCCTCAACAACTTCCAAACTATGAACAGTTAGAATATGCCAACAGGTATCTAACTCCCTCCAAAATTCTACAATATCACAGTGCAATGCCACAATACTTACGAAACATCAGCAACAACCAAATGCTTAAAGAAATACTGCTAAACAGATTAAACAGATAAACAGTTAGAATATGCCAACTGGTATCTAACTGCAACCATACTACCACCACTTCAAAAAGACAAATCATACACCATTTCAATTACTCCCACTGCTACAGTGCACCTTAAACATTGCTGTAACTAGTGCACACATCACTAAAACAGACTGTGCAACATAACAACAAACGAATGTAGAAGTTTTTCTTTTAATCCTGCATGGATTCCTTTTCCCACAGATTATGCGAAGAAACACATGAACTGCGCACATTGCACAGTACACTTGTTTAAAGCATGGTACTTATGAAGTACTAATTATGAGGGTCCACAAAGTATACAAATGTCTGCAATGCAATGAACTACAAAAGGACGAAGTACCTTCCCTAACATGTTATGTTTTCTTTTATCACAGAGAATGAAACAATGATTACTCCTACATTTCCACATATCATGCACACAAACTGCATAGACCCTCGACAATACAAACAGTAAGTATAAAATTATTGGTTGCATATTTCTTTATAATCTCCAAATTGCAACCTGCACACATACTTCTGCAATCCACATACCACTATCACAATCTTTCATACATACGTATATTATACTGTGGTGCTTGTACCCACAGCCTACACTCTTAAGTGCATACCCTACCGTGTACGGCCTCCAGCCATGCACTTAATACTCTAGACCCTGGCCACAAACACCACAGAATAATACAGCCATGCATGCAAACATCTACCCACTTAAAAAAAAAACACAAACGTAACACAGCCACATAACTCCTATCCACTTCAGTTCACATAGTATTGCAGTGCTTCCAGTCAATGGACAGACTCTTTGATGAATGGCCTCTGCACCCACGGCTCTAATAACTACCCGCAACCAATTCATCATAATACAATAAGCTACTGAATAATCTGCCCAGTGGCCCCAACCCAAAAACAGAATTAATTCATATCTCGTACAAAACTGTACTGTGTTCTGTAATATTTGCCTCCTCGCATGCCAGTGACATTGTTTAGCCCACTACTTGATCTTTCTTCTTATGAAGACCATTTGACTGGAACAGGTAGAAGACACAATGCACTGCAGGAAATGGTACAGGACTCGGGCAAGTATATTTTAAAGTCTGATCTACTTGTTACATTTTTAAACTTCTGCTTTACTCTTTTAATATCTAATGGAAACACTATTTGAAAATCATGTCCCAATTAGAATATTTTTAAAAGTTTAAAAGTAATTCCTTTGGTTTAGAGGAGGGGGGCCCCAAACATGTCTGTGCCAGGAACCCAAACGTTCTTAACATGGCCCTGCCACCCACATGTGCTCAGCCGTCTGACACACACAGTCTGTAACACAGTGTCCAACAATGCACCGTTGATTCGTAAGACACTGTATTTCAAAGGTAGCGGGCGCCCCTCTCTCGATAGAACAAGGCGTGATAACCTGTTCAGTGGTTATTAACCACTTGAGAGTTCGCAGCCACTGCTTTTTCTCACTGTGCCTTTCACAGATGGGAAATATCCATTTGCATATCAGTCTTTGTCCTGCCCAGGGGCAGTCCAGCACCGAAATGCAATGGCAATTCCAACCTGAACGAGAGTACCACCAGCAACCCCATACACGTGTTTCACCCTTTTCGGGGATCATCAGTGAGGTGAAGCTGATGCCTCTCTAAGCACAGTGAGAGGGAGACCACGTCTGGTTGCCCCAGGAGACCTAGGGTTACCAATCCCAGGTTCCTTGAAATTTGCTATACAAAGGTAGCGGGCGCCCCTCTCTCGATAGAACAAGGCGTGATAACCTGTTCAGTGGTTATTAACCACTTGAGAGTTTGCAGCCACTGCTTTTTCTCACTGTGCCTTTCACAGATGGGAAATATCAATTTGCATATCAGTCTTTGTCCTGCCCAGTGGCAGTCCAGCACCGAAATGCAATGGCAATTCCAACCTGAACGAGAGTACCACCAGCAACCCCATACAGGTGTTTCACCCTTGTTGGGGATCATCAGTGAGGTGAAGCTGATGCCTCTCTAAGCACAGTGAGAGGGAGACCATGTCTGGTTGCCCCCAGGAGACCTAGGGTTACCAATCCCAGGTTCCTTGAAATTTGCTTTACAAAGGTAGCGGGCGCCCTTCTCTCGATAGAACAAGGCGTGATAACCTGTTCAGTGGTTATTAACCACTTGAGAGTTCGCAGCCACTGCTTTTTCTCACTGTGCCTTTCACAGATGGGAAATATCCATTTGCATATCAGTCTTTGTCCTGCCCAGGGGCAGTCCAGCACCGAAATGCAATGGCAATTCCAACCTGAACGAGAATACCACCAGCAACCCCATACACGTGTTTCACCCTTGTTGGGGATCATCAGTGAGGTGAAGCTGATGCCTCTCTAAGCACAGTGAGAGGGAGACCACGTCTGGTTGCCCCCAGGAGACCTAGGATTACCAATCCCAGGTTCCTTGAAATTTGCTTTACAAAGGTAGCGGGCGCCCCTCTCTCGATAGAACAAGGCGTGATAACCTGTTCAGTGGTTATTAACCACTTGAGAGTTCGCAGCCACTGCTTTTTCTCACTGTGCCTTTCACAGATGGGAAATATCCATTTGCATATCAGTCTTTGTCCTGCCCATGGGCAGTCCAGCACCGAAATGCAATGGCAATTCCAACCTGAACGAGAGTACCACCAGCAACCCCATACACGTGTTTCACCCTTGGTGGGGATCATCAGTGAGGTGAAGCTGATGCCTCTCTAAGCACAGTGAGAGGGAGACCACGTCTGGTTGCCCCCAGGAGACCTAGGGTTACCAATCCCAGGTTCCTTGAAATTTGCTTTACAAAGGTAGCGGGCGCCCCTCTCTCGATAGAACAAGGCATGATAACCTGTTCAGTGGTTATTAACCACTTGAGAGTTCGCAGCCACTGCTTTTTCTCACTGTGCCTTTCACAGATGGGAAATATCCAGGTGAACAGGTTATCAAGTCTGTTCTTTCGAGAGAGGGGCGCCCGCTACTTTTGCAAAACTATTTTTCAAGGAACCTGGGATTGGTAACCCTAGGTCTCCTGGGGGCAACCAGACGTGGTCTCCCTCTCACTGTGCTTAGAGAGGCATCAGCTTCACCTCACTGATGATCCCCAACAAGGGTGAAACACGTGTATGGGGTTGCTGGTGGTACTCTCGTTCAGGTTGGAATTGCCATTGCATTTCGGTGCTGGACTGCCCCTGGGCAGGACAAAGACTGATATGCAAATGGATATTTCCCATCTGTGAAAGGCACAGTGAGAAAAAGCAGTGGCTGCAAACTCTCAAGTGGTTAATAACCACTGAACAGGTTATCACGCCTTGTTCTATCGAGAGAGGGGCGCCCGCTACCTTTGTAAAGCAAATTTAAAGGAACCTGGGATTGGTAACCCTAGGTCTCCTGGGGTCAACCAGACGTGGTCTCCCTCTCACTGTGCTTAGAGAGGCATCAGCTTCACCTCACTGATGATCCCCCACAAGGGTGAAACACGTGTATGGTGTTGCTGGTGGTACTCTCGTTCAGGTTGGAATTGCCATTGCATTTCGGTGCTGGACTGCCCCTGGGCAGGACAAAGACTGATATGTAAATGGGTATTTCCCATCTGTGAAAGGCACAGTGAGAAAAAGCAGTGGCTGCGAACTCTCAAGTGGTTAATAACCACTGAACAGGTTATCACGCCTTGTTCTATCGAGAGAGGGGCGCCCGCAACCTTGTTATAGAAAATTTCACGGAAACCTGAGATTGGTAACCCTAGGTCTCCTGGGGGCAGCCAGACGTGGTCTACCTCTAGCTGTGCTTAGAGAGGCATTAGCTTCATATCACTGTTGACCCCCAACAAGGGTGAAACACGTGTATGGGGATGCTGGTGGTACTCTCGTTCAGGTTGGAATTGCCATTGCATTTCGGTGCTGGACTGCCCCTGGGCAGGACAAAGACTGATATGCAAATGGATATTTCCCATCTGTGAAAGGCACAGTGAGAAAAAGCAGTGGCTGCAAACTCTCAAGTGGTTAATAACCGCTGAACAGGTTATCAAGTCTGTTCTTTCGAGAGAGGGGCGCCCGCTACCTTTGCAAAACTATTTTTCAAGGAACCTGGGATTGGTAACCCTAGGTCTCCTGGGGGCAACCAGACGTGGTCTCCCTCTCACTATGCTTAGAGAGGCATCAGCTTCACCTCACTGATGATCCCCAACAAGGGTGAAACACGTGTATGGGGTTGCTGGTGGTACTCTGGTTCAGGTTGGAATTGCCGTTGCATTTCGTGCTGGACTGCCCCTGGGCAGGACAAAGACTGATATGCAAATGGATATTTCCCATCTGTGAAAGGCACAGTGAGTAAAAGCAGTGGCTGCGAACTCTCAAGTGGTTAATAACCGATGAACAGGTTATCAAGTCTGTTCTTTCGAGAGAGGGGCGCCCGCTATCTTTGCAAAACTATTTTTCAAGGAACCTGGGATTGGTAACCCTAGGTCTCCTGGGGGCAACCAGACGTGGTCTCCCTCTCACTGTGCTTAGAGAGGCATCAGCTTCACCTCACTGATGATCCCCAACAAGGGTGAAACACGTGTATGGGGTTGCTGGTGGTACTCTCGTTCAGGTTGGAATTACCATTGCATTTCGGTGCTGGACTGCCCCTGGGCAGGACAAAGACTGATATGCAAATGCATATTTCCCATCTGTGAAAGGCACAGTGAGTAAAAGCAGTGGCTGCGAACTCTCAAGTGGTTAATAACCGCTGAACAGGTTATCAAGTCTGTTCTTTCGAGAGAGGGGCGCCCGCTACCTTTGCAAAACTATTTTTCAAGGAACCTGGGATTGGTAACCCTAGGTCTCCTGGGGGCAACCAGACGTGGTCTCCCTCTCACTGTGCTTAGAGAGGCTTCACCTCACTGATGATCCCCAACAAGGGTGCAACACGTGTATGGGGTTGCTGGTGGTACTCTCGTTCAGGTTGGAATTGCCATTGCATTTCCGTGCTAGACTGCCCCTGGGCAGGACAAAGACTGATATGCAAATGGATATTTCCCATCTGTGAAAGGCACAGTGAGTAAAAGCAGTGGCTGCGAACTCTCAAGTGGTTAATAATTGCTGAACAGGTTATCAAGTCTGTTCTTTCGAGAGAGGGGCGCCCGCTACCTTTGCAAAACTATTTTTCAAGGAACCTGGGATTGGTAACCCTAGGTATCCTGGGGGCAACCAGACGTGGTCTCCCTCTCACTGTGCTTAGAGAGGCATCAGCTTCACCTCACTGATGATCCCCAACAAGGGTGAAACACGTGTATGGGGTTGCTGGTGGTATTCTCGTTCAGGTTGGAATTGCCATTGCATTTCGGTGCTGGACTGCCCCTGGGCAGGACAAAGACTGATACGCAAATGGATATTTCCCATCTGTGAAAGGCACAGTGAGAAAAAGCAGTGGTTGCGAACTCTCAAGTGGTTAATAACCACTGAACAGGTTATCACGCCTTGTTCTATCGAGAGAAGGGCGCCCGCTACCTTTGTAAAACTATTTTTCAAGGAACCTGGGATTGGTAACCCTAGGTCTCCTGGGGGCAACCAGACGTGGTCTCCCTCTCACTGTGCTTAGAGAGGCATCAGCTTCACCTCACTGATGATCCCCAACAAGGGTAAAACACGTGTATGGGGTTGCTGGTGGTACTCTGGTTCAGGTTGGAATTGCCATTGCATTTCGGTGCTGGACTGCCCCTGGGCAGGACAAAGACTGATATGCAAATGGATATTTCCCATCTGTGAAAGGCACAGTGAGTAAAAGCAGTGGCTGCGAACTCTCAAGTGGTTAATAACCGCTGAACAGGTTATCAAGTCTGTTCTTTCGAGAGAGGGGCGCCCGCTACCTTTGCAAAACTATTTTTCAAGGAACCTGGGATTGGTAACCCTAGGTCTCCTGGGGGCAACCAGACGTGGTCTCCCTCTCACTGTGCTTAGAGAGACATCAGCTTCACCTCACTGATGATCCCCAACAAGGGTGAAACACGTGTATGGGGTTGCTGGTGGTACTCTCGTTCAGGTTGGAATTGCCATTGCATTTCAGTGCTGGACTGCCCCTGGGCAGTACAAAGACTGATATGCAAATGGATATTTCCCATCTGTGAAAGTCACAGTGAGTAAAAGCAGTGGCTGCGAACTCTCAAGTGGTTAATAATTGCTGAACAGGTTATCAAGTCTGTTCTTTCGAGAGAGGGGCGCCTGCTACCTTTGCAAAACTATTTTTCAAGGAACCTGGGATTGGTAACCCTAGGTATCCTGGGGGCAACCAGACGTGGTCTCCCTCTCACTGTGCTTAGAGAGGCATCAGCTTCACCTCACTGATGGTCCCCAACAAGGGTGAAACACGTGTATGGGGTTGCCGGTGGTACCCTCGTTTAGGTTGGAATTGCCATTGCATTTCGGTGCTGGACTGCCCCTGAGCAGGACAAAGACTGATATGCAAATGGATATTTCCCATCTGTGAAAGGTACAGTGAGTAAAAGCAGTGGCTGCGAACTCTCAAGTGGCTAATATCCGCTGAACAGGTTATCAAGTCTGTTCTTTCGAGAGAGGGGCGCCCGCTCCCTTTGCAAAACTCGTAAGACACTGTACATAACAGTATTACATATGGGGCGTAATTCTACAATTGTTTTTTTGCTCATCCGTCTATTCATTGCATCGTGTGTAGAGTAGGATCATCTCTCCACGTAGCTAATGCTAATGTCTATGTAACTACACTACTTACATTGCGAAACACACGATAATATCCTAACAGTGTCCCACTGCAATGCCTTTTTTCCCCCACATTCTTTCTGAAAAATCAAAACCTACCGTGTCTGCCTTTGAACAGGACAAATGCTTATTGTAGTTTAGCCTTGAACCCTGCACATTAATTATTCGAAGACCATACATTGTGCGAAATAGAAAAAAAGAAAATATTACTTTAACTATATCCAGCGCAGACATGTACCGCCAATTTAGTCTGAAAGTGTATGTTACGTCGTACAGAGCTATTTCCTGTTGAAACAATCTAACCATGGAATTTCCAGAAATTATGTAAGTTGAAGTTTACATAACATTTTTATTGGGATTAAAAATGAGTATGATAGAATGCTGTATGTGTAATTATTAATGGATGGTGGTGTAAACGTTGTCTGTGTGCACTGTGCTCGGTTTTCCAACAGTAATCTTTCACACTTTGTTACAATGACATCTCTCCGGGGTTCAAGCTGAATGATTGCTATGATTGTTCTTCGTTTTCTGCATGTGCTTCTCCTTCCCATTCGGAGCTATTCCTAATTCACAGCGCTCAAATTATACGCAACTCGTGGTCTAAACAGTACACCTTGTTTTCATTTGTGTGTTAAACATTGGCTGTGTTGTGCCTTTGATTAGGTTTCGAACAGTTATGAGTTATACGCTAACTTATTATATTAAAATAAAGAACGGCTACTTAAATGTGTTGTTATTTTGTTTTGTTCGCAGATAATTTCTAGCGTACTGCCCGTGTCACGGCTTCCAAGTGCCAACAGATGGATTCTGGAACCAACAGTGCAGGATTACCATAAGCAGTGTTTTTTCACTCACTGTTATCTGGGACGATATGGCCCTATATGTCCATTTGTGTTTCCTGCAATAAGGGGCAACATGTCAGCATTCATAATGTAAGGAGCCACAGAAACAAGAACTTTCACCTTTCAAAATTCAAAAAAGACTTGTGTTCTCCCACACAGACCACCAAGGAAAATCATTGAATTGTTTTGCTAATTTGCCATACGGCAAAGACAAGGACACAAAAGGACAAAAAACATTGTCAGCTCCAAGTTACCCACAAAATTAAGAAATCGTTTGTTTTATGGAGCTTACAATTTCTTGTGAACATTCTTTGAAAAATAAAAGCACTTGCAACATTGCACACTATTGTTGATGTATTATTGAAATATTCACTTACAAAATACTATTTATGGCAAGACAAAGAAGGTACGCTCTGTGTGAGAACGACTGTTTTATCTTGTATTTATCTTCCTGTTAGCGCGGGCGTGGGTGATGACATGCACGTTGGGCTACACAAGCCACAAACGTAATGAAAACAGCTGGAGCAGATCATTAGCACAACGGATGTCAGCTTAAATGAGGAAAACTAAGGTAAGATGCATAAGAAAAATGTTTACGATCGATCAACGTATGGTTATAATGACTTGCCCAAATGATCGGTACAATAAAATTGTACTCTGTACACATATTTGTCAAATCCTTATACCAGTATCACAATGTTTGCATGCATGGCTGTATTATGTTGCAGTGGTTGTGGCCAATGCCTAGACTCTTGGGTGCATGTCCGGAGCATGTATGCAACAATCTGCCCAGTTACCAAAACCCACAAACATAATGCAGTCACCTGCAGCCCTACCCACTTCAGTTCACATACTATTATAGTACTTCCAACCAATGCACAAACTCTTCAATACATCGCCTTTGCACCCAAGACTTTATTATCTGCCCACAGCCAATACATTATAATACAGTAAACTACCCAGGAATCTGCCCAGTAGCCATAACCCAAACACATAAACCATCCACCTAAAGCCCTGTCCACTTCTGTACACATAGTATTCTTCTCTTTTGTGTCATGTATAAAAAAGAAATATACAAAACAACAGAAACCAACAAAAAAAGGCTCTTTTCAGAGCCACCTTTCACAGTTTAAAAATAGAAGTGCCAATTAAATGGTACAGGGCTCTGGGCATTCTGAGAAGTCTGCAGACTTTTAAAATAAATGAATGGGGGGCACTTTCAAAAACATTGCACTCTTTTCCAGGGGAAAGTAGTGGCTCTGAAAAGAGCCCTTTTGTGGTGTTTCTTTGTTTTTGGAAGGGTGGAAGAGGCCAACACCTACTGGAAAAATGCCTCCTATACTTGCAAAAAGGGCTGCAATGAATTTGGAATATTTTGCAGAAAAAGTTGATTACCAGCATCAGTAAGATGGATTCCATCTATGTGCAAAATGTTTGTGCTACGAAATGGAATATTTTCATTGTGAAAGGACGACATGCCAACATCTATCAAACAGGCGCAAACAACCTTGTTGACATTCCGCTTCGCTTTCTCCATTTGTGGACCAAATGAAGAAGAGCGCAGCCACGTCTGTGTCTGTGCAATGTGAGGAAAAATTACTCAGGAGTTTGGAAACATGTCCATGACTTTCCCAAGTGGCTCTTTCATCGCAAACTGCAGTGAGATGCCAATAACATGTCCTAAACTGTTCCCTCCACAATGAATAATAATGATGTCTGGATGATGATGTGTCACCAGAGAGGCACATAGAGGAATCAAAACCAGTCACTTCATTCCAAACACTCCATACCAGTGCACATCCACATGATGGAATCCAAAATGTGCAACCACTCCTCAATGTTTTGCATACACCTGCAACCAATGTATCCAAGATTCTCCCAAAATCCAGTCACTCTACCTCCTGAAAGACAGACCATAGCCATAGCCATCTGCACTCCTCTCAGCAAACAGACCTACTGCCACAGTCTCTCCTTGCACAACACACCCAGGAAAACATATTGACCAATCCCCTGGCCTCCAAAGACCCATTTCCATGCCTGCCATCCTCAAAAGCCCCAATTGTGGCACGTGTGCTCGGTGGACGACCGCAGTGTCCGCGGACATATCTTGCAATTAGCGAGGGTGGGGACAGAAATTGCAACCAGGGTAGGTTTTTTTGGAGGAGGGCTTTTCAGATCTTTTCTGCTACACCTACTAAATGCACTCTATATGATTTTACAACAACCTTCTGATTGTATTTTGAATATTAGTAAGAAAGATTTCATTCCCACAATCTGTCAAAGTAATGCCATCACAAAAAAATAACTTGCACCATCCTCCAACATGTTCTTATTTGTGAATGATGACATCCCAACAGCACACATAAAACAAGATATCCTTTGGTTAACAAGATGCCTTCCTATGTCTTGTTGAGGATTAAAGCCACTAAGACATATCCATGCAGCCCTAGGTGGTTTTTGGGAAAAAATTACCTTTGCACATGGAAAGAGGTGCGTTAGTGCCTTCAGCAATTGCTTCAGTGCATCCTGCAAAGTTATTGCGGTGTCCCCGGACCCCTTAACATAGGGCAAGCCCTTCTTCCTTTCTACATCACTCTCTGCACCACTCCCTCATTGGCTACACAAAAGCAGTCACACAACCATCCACCAATCACACCCAAGACCTGTACATATACCTCTGTGATCACACTTCAGCACTTTGGATATACTGTTGAACACTCTGCTGTACAACTCTCCAACCTATCTGCTTCCAGATTTATCCACATCTGTATCCATCAACACAAACTACAGGTATGCATATATTTTGTAGAGTACATTTCCTTTTTTTTTAAACCTTTTTTTATTAAACAGCTTGGCAGCAAAACACACGCGAACAAGACACAAGGCAAGCATCATGTAGGTACAGTTAAAACAGTACAGGCATACAGTCAGTGCATCTAATATGAAAATTTTCCATCAAGAACGCATACAGTGCGAACGCAGTGTAAGGGAACCCTTAGCTCAGGATAGACAACCTGCATGAGTGGGTGTATTAGTTGGGGAAGTTGTATCCGGTGTCGCATTTAAATCTGACATATAGGAGCGGAACTTGAGCCAAACATCCCTGGGCCCCGAGTGGGCTGGTTGAAGGCAGGACCACGTTTCCTCAGTGTCTGAGGCCCATGTGAGAACCCTGAGCCATTGCGCATGCGTGTGGGAGGTGCGGGGCGAATCCAACAGAGCAGAATGGCTCATACCGCAAGGAGCATGCAAAGGCCGGCCACTTTCTTGGAGTTTCGGGGTAGCCCACGAAAGTCATGGAATAGGGACTTCATTGGGGAGGGGTCGATAGGTTGATCAAGAATAGCAGATACGGTTGTGAACACCATCCCCCAAAATTGGGAGAGGCGGGGACAGGCCTCGATCATGTGCATATAGTCGGCGCCATCCTGTCCACACCTGGGGCATCTTGGGGGTGATCACTAAACATACGATGTAACCTGCTCGGGGTATAATGAAACCTATGTAACACCTTTAGTTGAATCAATTTGAAGCAGGAATTGAAAGACACCTGGTGCATACGGGCACACATGTGAGCCCAGCGTTCTTCTGTCACCTCCACCCCGAGGTCTTCCTCCCACGCCCGCCTTAGCCCGGTGAATTTCGGAGTGGATCTGGATTGTATCATTGTGTATAGGCTAGATAATTTCCCTCTGGTAGGCGTGGGGGAAGTCAGTTCTTCAATAGTGGGGTCGTCCGGTGGCATTGCTGGAAACATGGGGTAGTTTCGTTTAAGGGTCTTACATAGAGATGAATACTGAAGCCATGCACTCGGGCCACCCCTCAAGGGCAGCGGCAGGTCGGGCCACTCAACAAAGCTACCCTGCTCAAACACGTCACGGAGCAACTCGTATCCCACCGCAGCCCATCTTCGCACAGTCGATGGCGGTACTCGTGGGATATCGGGGAGAAAGTTCCACAGTGGGAGATTGCCATGAAATGGATGAGGAGTATCCAGCAATTTCCACGTTTTCGTTAGCGCCAGGGAAGTGCAAGCCACCGGATTCAGTTTATCCCATGCCGAAGAAATGGGTTGTATCACCAGGGAGCGAATGTCTCGGTCGCTGACCGCCAGTTTTTCGAGCCTAACATGTGGAGGAGGGTCTGCTGTGTTAAACCAGTAGGATGTGTATTGGAGTTGAGAAACCAACCAGTATTTAAGAAAATCGGGGGCCCCGAAGCCACCGTCAGCCATCGGGGTAGATAAGGTACCGAGCTTGCGCCTGACCGCACCCGAATGCCACAAAAACGAGTTGACACTGCGTGTCAATGATTGGAAGAAACCCTCGCCCAGCCACAGGGGAACGTTGGAGAACCTGTACAGTAATTGGGGCAATACTATCATTTTCAGTAACCCTATTCTACCTGCCAGGGAAATCGGCAATTTGCTCCATGCCAGAGTCTTAGCCACCAGGTGCGAAAGGTAGTTTTAATAGTTCTCCTCGAGGGTCGACTCGAACTGACGTGTTATTTCAATCCCCAGATAAGTGAACTTCGATTGCAGCCACGTGAACCCCATAGTATCAGGCGGGGGGAGGGTGCATTCCTTGAACGGAAAAAGCGTAGATTTTGCGCAGTTCACCTTGAGGCCTGAGATGTGCCCGAAGTGGATGACATCTTTCAATATCGGGGGTAAATTAGTGGAGGGGGAATGCACGAGAAGGAGTGCATCATCAGCATAGAGGGATATAATATCGGCTTGACCCGCCGAGCGAAGCCCTCTATATGAGTGGAGTTGTCGGCGAAAGGTTCTATCGCTATAGCGAAAATCAGGGGAGAGAACAGACAGCCCTGTCTCGTTCCCCTAGCAATATTAAAGAATGGGGAGCATCTGTCCTCCGTGCGGACACTGGCCACAGGTCCTGAGTACAGTACCTTGACCCAGGAGCGAAAAACCGGTCCGAATTTGCATTGTTCGAGCACCCGCCATAGGTATCTCCAAGAGACTGAATCGAAAGCTTTCTGCATGTCGAGGGTTGCGGCAACCGCCTGAACATTGGGGCTAATCCTGCTAATTATATTAAAGAGCCGTCTCAGGTTCAGAGCTGTGGAACGACCTGGAATGAATCCCGCCTG
Organism: Ambystoma mexicanum; assembly: GCF_040938575.1. NCBI lineage: Eukaryota > Metazoa > Chordata > Amphibia > Caudata > Ambystomatidae > Ambystoma > Ambystoma mexicanum. The sequence goes on from NC_090933.1 coordinate 711,435,149, forward strand.
GTCCGGGTGTATAATAGATGGCATACAGGGGGCAAGCCTGGTCGCTAACGTTTTGGCAAATATTTTGGTATCACAGTTTATGAGGGAAAGTGGGCGGTATGAGCCGACTGGGTGGCAGGTTTACCAGGTTTGAGCAATACCGTAATTGTGGCTTCACGGAGTGATGGGGGAGTATGCCTGCCTCCACCGATTCCTCCCAGAGAGCTATTAAGTGGGGGAGTAGGAGGGTCTTATAGCATTTATAGAATTCAACCGGGATGCCATCGGTGCCGGGAGCCTTCCCCGAGGAGAGAGATTCTATGGACTCCGAAAACTCCTCCGGGGTGAGTGGAGAATCGAGGGAACCAGCGAGAGGACCGTTAGGGGGAGAGCAGCAAGATAGGAGTCCACCTCCGCCTCCGTGGCCTCGTCTGAATTGGAGTATACGGCTTCGTAAAAAGCGAAGAACTCCGAATTGATGGCCTGCGATGTGATGGCTAAGGAGCCATCCGGTCTAACAATCCCAGGAATATGTGGAGCACCTAGCTCATGACAGACGAGTCTAGCAAGGAAGCGGCCGGGGTGCTCGCCTTCTCCGTATCTCCTCGCCAGGCCGGGACTAGGAATTTTTGTTCTCGTTCTGCCAAAGAACGAAAAATGTCCAGCTCCACTCCTATAGCTGCAAGGGTCGCAGGGGTTGAAGACAGCGAACACTGGGCCTCCAGAGTCGATAGCTTGGTTTCGCTAACAGCGATATCCCTTCGAATTGTTCTATGTATGCCACTCTCTTTGGACAGTGCTATGCCCCTAATATATGCCTTGAAGGCCTCCCACAGGGTAGCCTGCGAGGACACAGAGTCCTTATTTATTTAAAAAAAACTCCTCAATGGCTACCTCGAGCTCCGATCTGAACAGAGGGTCAAGGAGAGAATGAGGTTTCATCCTCCAGAGTCTGGTTCGGTCACAGTCCAGCCCCCAGCCCATGGTGATGGTCACCGAGGAATGGTCAGATAGGGTCCTAGGGAGGATCGTTAATTGTACCACATTTTTAATCAGTACATCAGAGATTACCCACCTATCAATTCGGGAATAGGAATCATGGACTGAAGAGTAAAAGGAATAGACGCGGGACTCAGGGTAGAGTAGTCTCCATGCGTCCACAACCGTAAGGCGAGGAAGGGACGACAGTGTAGCATAGGCTGCCCTGGTGAGTTGGCGGGGCCTAGACCCAGATCTGTCAAGGTCTATATCAAAAATGGTGTTGAAGTCCCCACCTCAGAGGATAGGAGCCAAAGGGAAACCATCCAGAAGGGATGCGAGGTGTGTGAAAAACTCCGGGTCATCTATGTTGGGACCATAGATGTTCAGTAAAATCACCTCCCTATTCTGGAGTGTAGCATGGAGTAGAACATATCTACCATGGGGGTCTATTTGTGAAGAAATAAGTGTAAATTTAATAATAGTCACAACCCCACGACTTTGAGTAGAGAAGTTGGTGAAGTATCTCTGGGGGCCCCAGGTTCTGGCAAATCTCATGCAATGTTCAGAACGCGCATGCGTCTCCTGTAAGAAAAGAATCTTGGACCCATGCCGTTCCGCTTGCAGCTGTATCTGTCTCATTTTTTTAAAATTGCCCAGTCCCTTCATATTCCAGCTCATGAAAGTTAGATTGTTCTCCGTCAAAGGAGCGGTAGCGTTCATATCACCAGGATGATAATTTCAAGTGGGCCGATGTAGCAGCCCTGCAGCCCCATTAATACTGCATTACCCTGCGGTCCACCCTCGCTGCCAGCGCCAAACTTTTTTATAACAAAACACCCATCCCAACCCACCCCCACTCGCATCCCTCCCCCAACTAGAGGAATGACAACCCCAAAATCCCTTAAGCAAATCCAAACCAGTGGCATCAACGTCTGGGGGCCTGTGGGCCGGACTGATGATGCCGCTCCGGGGCTGTGGCAAACCCAGCGAGAACATGGTGCCTACAATGAAGCTTCGAACGTAACTTGACAAAGATTTTTGGCACAGTTTAACTTGGCACAGTCATGCAGAGTAATCCAACTAACATTTGTTGAGGAGTACAGGTCTGGTATATTCTTGGCGACAGGGGAAAGCCTGTGTCGGCGCCTCCCCAACGAGTAAGCTGAGTAGCTGTAGAGGAATAGCTGGGGAGGAAGGTCAGCCTGGGAAATGTTTGTCGATAAACCTGGAGGCCTCATCCAGATTCATGAAGAATGACACCTAATTGTTGTGCTCGACTCACAGCTTAGCGGGGTATAACATGGAGTATTTGACTCTGTGATCTCTAAGCCTTCTTTTTACAGCTAAGAAAGTCTTGCGCTCCCGCTGCACAGCCACCGAAAAGTCAGGGTATAGGTGTATCCTTGCTCCATCCAGCAGAAGTTCACCTTTGAGTCTTGCGGCTCTGAGGAGGGCATCCCGGTCTCGAAAGTTCAGGACACGAGCTATAATGGGTCGTGGAGGTGCACCCGGCTTGGATTTAGGCGTCAGGGCCCGGTGTGCCCGCTCTATAGCAAACTGCGGAGAGAGCTTCGGTGAATCTGGAAGCGACAGTAATGTGTGCTTCACAAAATCTTCCATCGGCTCTCCGATGCCACTCTCGGGGACCCCGATGATACGGAGGTTGTTACGCCTCGAGCGAGATTCCAAGTCCTCATTTTCTTCTCTACCTCCAGGACGCGATTGGACAGAGCTGTGACCTCCGAGCGAAGTGCCCCCAGACCATCCTCTGCAGAGCTCACTCTGGTTTCAGCCTCCAACACTCGACTGTCAGTCCTCTCAATGTGAGCCTTGATAGAGGAGATAGTGCCATTCATGTCGTCTAACTTCGAGTGGAGCGTGGTAAAACCCTCACGGATAAAGTCCATCATGTTCTGAGATTCCGAGGTAGCAAGGGATGAAGTACTGGCAGGGGTCTGCTCAGAGACCACCTCAGCAAAACTGACGGAGTCTTCGTGAACATGTTCATGGAGTTCTGTTTTTTCCCAGTCCCTTTAGTCATTGTGACGGTGATGCGATGCAGGAGAGATGAGGGGAGCCGATGGTACCCCCCGCCGCCACGGACGGGACCCACGAGGCACAGCCCCCAGGGGATCCAGGCAGGCAGCCTCGATGGCAAAGGTTGGCAGGATACAAGCCAAGCAGCGCTGGGGAACCCGAAGTCAGGCGCCCTGAAAGGAGGAAGAGCGGGGCCAGGGCAATGCTTCGAGTGTCATAGAGTAACCGGCACGGGGCAGCGGGGCCGGATGATGTGGGCTATAGGGGATCACAGCCAGTGTAAGGGGCACCAGCCAAGGTAACAAGCAGGCCGCGGCCCAGCCACCAGGGGCCCGGGCCCCTCCAGGTGCAGACAAGAATCCAGTGCGGTCTGCACCACGCTGAGAGGGCGCAGGAGGATGTCTGTGTGATCACTCCGTAGGGGGTTGCAGGGAGCACCCTGTGTGGTGGATGAGCTGAGCCAGGGCAGGAGCCGGGCCACAGCAAGTCCCTAGTCCCAGGGTGTCCTCTATTGGGTGCGGGCAGTTGGTGACCCCCACGGAGCAGCGCAGCAAATTTTCCTTATCTCCGCTTCGTGACGGCCAGGGGTTAGCAGCCCTCAGTGTGGGTGTTAGAGGATCCCCATCCCCCACGTACCTTGTGGCCGCCAAGGGTCTGGCAACCCAGTCCATGCCACCAGGGGAGCGTGGCACCCGGCGTCCGTTGGTGTGCCACAGCTCTACCCCGGGCGCTGAAGTTTCGTTGGCGGGGGGCCCAGCGAGGAGGACAGCCAGATGAAGGCCGATGTAGGAGTCGATGAGGGCCTGAGTAGGAGCCGTCCAGCGCGGGCGCCGGTTCAGCACACGAGGGTCACAGCGGTTACAGTTCTGATATCTGCAGTGCTCTGCGCCAGGGTTGTACGGCCTAAACAACCGCGTGGTTTGCTCCCGGTCGTCGCCACAGAGGTGTTCCACTGCTCCACGAGCCTCCACAGGGGTGGCGAAGTGTCTCGGTTCCAGGGGCCTGGTCTGTCTGAATCTTCTCGAGTCCCGGATTTCAGCGCGCAGATGCGCGGACGATGGGGGATGGTCGCGGCAGTTCCCGATCACAGGGTTCCCGGCGCCGTTTTCATTTGGGATTTGGACCAGATGGTCCCTGCTCCAGCAGCTCGCGATTCGCAGCAGCCTGGTACAAGTTGTAGATCATAGAGGCACAAGATTAGGACCAAGCGATCTGCCTGCCACGGAGCTCACGTTTCAGGCGGCCATCTTGTTTGGTGCACAACAGCGCCCCCCAGTAGAGTACATTTCCAACTATTTTACAAATGCATGTGAACAGGGTACCTGCCATTTACCATGCTTAACCTATGCAATAAGCATACTGTATTTTTTACCATCTCCTACCATCAAATGGCACTTACAATACTATGTGCTTTCAACATGTTCTTTTACCCATATCACCCATTGTAATGTACAAACTGTTATTCTCTTCATTCCTTCTGCCATTTTTAAAACCACTTCCCCAACTAACAAACCTGTAATAAAATGCCTAGAATGCAAACAGAAAATGAAAACTGCATGTATCTTAACAAAGCATAGCAAGTACATAGATTGCATGCATTTTAACAGAAAGCCTGCCACTTACCCTGCATAACTTACTCAATAAGCATACAGTAATTAGTCCGATCTCCTACCATCAACTGGCACTTACAATGCTTTGTGCTTTCAACATTTTTTTTAACCAATATCAGTCATTGTAATGTGCAAACTGTTATTCTCATCATTCCTTCTGCCATTTTTACAACCACTTCCCCCATTAAAACACCTGCTATAAAATGCCTACAATGCACACAGAAAAAGAAAACTGCATGTATTTTTCCAAAGCATAGCAAGTACATAGATTGCATGCATTTGAACAGGGTACCTGCCACTTACCTTGCATGACCTGCTAAATAATCATAATGTCATTTGTCCCATTTCCTAACATCAAGTGACACTTACTTATAATGCTGTGTGCTTACAAACATTTATTTTAATGCCCACTTGCATAACTGTTTCACACTTCATATGTCCATGTTATTACCACTCTCTCAGGTGTTTTCATAAATGAAAAAAAGCAAACCACATTGGAAACACTTTTAAAGCTAGTTGAAAAGGCAGGTCCTGTGTGAAATGCCCAGAATGCACACTGAAAAGGGAAACTGCCTGTATGTTCACAAAGCATGGCAAATACATACCTTGCACAATTGACAGAATGCACTGTTGCTTCAAAAGCTAACAAATTCATGCGTGCATTGGGAATAGTGCCATTTGTAAATGGGGAGAAATAAATCACACAACCGAAAGGATTTCTGCACTCATGTAGCAAGTATTTATGTACAGGAAACTTAATGGAATTCCACACACAGAAACATCATCCTTTCCAATCTGTGCATCTTTCTGAGCCTTTTTCCCACCCTACTACAACTTGCACTAATCCATTTCCAAAGTAAATAGTGCAACAGCAACACACAAACCTGCAAAAGTGCACCTCATAGGACACACTTATAAATACACCACTGCCCCCATAGCAACGATGCTGATGCTCTCAAGTCTCCATTCGTATACAAAGCTGTGCAATTTCACACACATACTAACTCTTCCTGCCAAGAAATCCTTCTATAACTTTAAATAATGTGTTCTCCAAGTGCAATTGCTGTGCCATTAACACACATATGTACTAACTTCCTTCTTTCACAATTACAGTGAAGACCACTCTCCTGAAAGCCAGTGGTGTCTCAAGTGGAAACTAGAACCCAGAAGAAACCTACTGTTCTCATCCAACACAGTAAATACAAGACTGTCATAGTGTTCTGCCTATTACTCAGACAGTGCAGTGCTCTTGTATTGTAGGCTACACAATTGTATCAACCCAACAGCAGTTGCTTCACTCTTACTCATTGCACCTCAGCAGGTGCACACTTTGCATTGTCAACTGAACACCAGTATGCTAGTACACAAATATCTGTACAGCCTTCCAAACCTGAGGTAACAGCCCATTCCACATCACGCACCTCTATATGTATGCCTACCGTCATATTTAGACACTCATGCACAGTGCACACATATACATTGCACAACCTCCCAACCCACACTTTCCTTTCTTCTCCAACAGACACAATGGGCCTCATTACACGGAAGGCGGTAATCCAGGGTGCTATTAGCACCCTGGACCATGCCGGTAAATTACCGGCACCGCCTTGGCGGAAAGGGGATTTACCGCCCCATTCCAAGGTTGGAGGGGCGGTAAATCCCCTTTCCGCCATTGCCCTTCCCCATTCCCATTTCTGCCCCATAGGGCTCTATGGGAATGGGGAAGGCGCTAATTACGGCACCGCAATTTTGCGGTGCCGTAATTAGCTCCGAGGTCCCTTAGCGGGTTGGTACTTAACGCCTGCAAGAAGCAGGCGTTAATTCCTCCAACCCGCAAAGGGACCTCGTAGTACGGCGGTAAGGGTTAACGGTCACCGTTGCCATTAACGGTGACCGTTAACCCTTACCGCCGTCCGTGTAATGAGGCCCAATGCCTACCAAAAAGCAACTCTGTAGAAAGCAACGCAGAAATAGAGCAGATGAAACTAAAAGCATACAAAATAGCCATCCGCCTCTAGCTGAATTTCTACAAAAAGTTCAAACAAAACAGTTAACACAGTCACTAAGCAAAACTGAAGCAGCTTGCAAGAAAGAAACTGTGACTGCTCTTTCAAAATGTAAAAATAAAAAGAAATGTATTAAGATTGCAACTCCCATTAATGCTAACACTTCACCTACAAATGTTGATGTAGCCACAAGTAAGCATTCTAAAAAATTAATTTTACAAAAATGTTCCACCACAGAGTCCTTCACAACCTTATGAAAACAGGTGACAAATCACGCTCAACCCTTAAAACCTACCACAGAAAACTTATCCTGGAAGCTATCACAGTGCGATCCTTCTCAAAAGGAAATTATTTATATTAGTTTTAAACACAATGAAACCACTAACAAACTAATAAACAAACTACAACAAGTACTTCGCAAAGAACGGAATATCAACATAGATACCTTTGCAAACGTCTGTGCAGATGAGTGGAGTCACACCACCAGCCAGAGCCATATTTCAATGAAGACGCATACAAACAAAAGCAAACAAATCCAATTGCTATATATAGCAGTGGGCGAGGGTATGAAAAGGTTGACAATACCATTATGGAAGAAGAAACGCTGCACACAAGAATATCCCCAACAAACTTACAATAAACTCTCCATTCCACTGAACCAATACGTCCAGTCTACAAATGGCTGTGCACATCAATGTGTCACGTGTGAAAAAAATCTTTCACATCTTTATGACAGTTCCTCAATCACTATGTGAAAGGCAAAGACAAATTAAAAATTAAAATATTACAAACTATAGACTCCTGTCAAGATCGCAAATACACATGACTATGAGGACATTCATTAGCCTACATTTCTGGACCTCCTTGCAAAAGCACCTTCCACCATATCAAAATGTTAGCAACACACCATTCGACTGTATGAAATATCGTTCACAAACTGTACTATGCAAAAGTCCTGCTTTAGCATTGGACCATTTAAATAACTTTCTCTGACATGGTATAGCCAAAGAACTGTTCGAAGAAATACACCACATCCAAAGCAAATATTTTGGAACTGAAGACCACTTAAAAAATCCAGTACCTTTAGAAAAGAGTAGCAACAACCATTTAAAAGCACGTCTGCTGAAGTGCCAAACCAAGCATGTTTGTGTTACCGCAGAACTTTTTATAAAAAGAGCACCAAAACTGTAGACATAATGTACAAAATAGAAGACAATGAGGAATCCCAGTGGTTCCAATTAGCTCTCTATCTTGTAGCAGAAAACAAATACGAAATTCCTAACCCGTCAATACTTTGCAGATACTGCACAGCAAAACTTGACAACAACCAAATACCTTCATGGGCTATGACTAATAACTTGGAAATATTCCCACTGCCAAACCCACTGCAACAACTTAACTTATTTGAGACCATTATAATCCAAACAGTGCACCCATTTCAAGCAATAATACGCCTTGAACAAAAAACTGCAAAACTGCCTCCCTCTGAATTACTGAAAGGCATTTGTGGCAAAGTAGTTTATTTGCCATTAGATCTAAAAATAAATGTAGACACTATAGCAGTGCAACGGCTAATAGATCAATCTTTTATAATCCTAGTGAATGGCGTACCTACAAAAAGACAAAATAATTTTGCAGTAACTAGTGGATTTACATAAGGTTAGGGAAGCCCTGCAATACCTAAAAGACAACAATGAATACTACAAATAAATAAACATTGAAGAAAACCTGAGGGAAACCACCAAAATAATTCAAGGCTCCTCAGGAACTGTCCAATTTGAACTTCCAGATCCTACTACAGCCTCCAATATTTTAAACCACTATACAATTCACCCACTGCACTCCATAGACAATGCACTGGAAACATATCAAATGCGGCAAGTCAAAGGATCTCCAATCAGCATATGGGAAACAAGCGTAGAAGCACAAGCCTTTCCTCTACTTTTTCCTACTGGAAAAGGTGGAAGGTACGATGAAAGATGCATACAAATAACAGCATCAGAATACTTCTCTTTTAGAAAGTATTCTGAAGACCACAGATTCAGACAAAACATTGAATACATATTCCACCTCCTCTTTGAAAGTGAACTAGCTAGCAATTCTATGTTACGGAGTTGCAGACACATTGAAAACAGGTTCAAATTTTTAAAACATGTCTGCTACGCAGCTACTTCAAAAGGGGCAAGAGAAACATATAGTTTTACAGTCAAGTGTTACAAATTTCTTAGCAAACATGCGTGGTATGAAAGAATACTGGTTCTGACTTCATGCAGAGGTACGCTGTATGATACGCAACCTTGGCCCGCTCACATGGTTTGTGACTTTAAGTTGTGCAGAGTATGCATGGGAAGACTTTCGGCCATCCACCCAAGACTCTGCTAGCTGACACAATCATCACACCATAATACAAACATGCACCCAACAATCTGTACACTCACCACAACCCACACACATAAGGCAACTGCCTGAGACCCTATCCACTTCTATACACATAGATTACAATACACACAACCAATCACCACACTATTGGGTGCAGTAAGCAAGCCACCAAGATCCTCTCCACTCTTCACACAACACATTACAGTACTTCAACCAATGAACACACTCTTGAACTATTCACGGCATCACCTCCAACCATGCACCCAAGACTATAGTAGCTGGCCACAATTACATCCCACTACATACTATATCATACACCCAATAATCTTGAGAAAATCCAACAAACCACCTGACACACACCCTGTCAATTTTTATACACACTATTACAATACTTACAACCAGTGTACAGAGTGTCCGGCGCATGCCCTGCATCCAGACACCCAAGAGTCTAATAGCTGGTCACAATCCCCACAGCATAAAACAGCCATGCACCCAACAATATATACACTGCCACAACCCACACACATAAGCCAACCACCTGAAAGGCCCTGATCACTTTTCTAGACATACTATTATAATACTTAAATCAGTGACCAAACTGTACGACTCTTGGTTACATACACCAAACACTATAGTAACTGCCCACAATCACCTCCCATGCATAGAACATCATACACCCAACAATCTGAAAACAGTGCAACAAACCAACTGCCACACACCGCCTCCACTTTTGTACAAATACTATTACACTACTTGTAGCCAGTGCACAAACTCTTGGGTACATGGCCTCCTATGCGATCCACATGCCACTGTCAAAATGTTTCAATGCATGGCCGTATTATGCTGCACTGGTTATGGCCAGGGCCTAGATTCTTGGGTGCATAGCCTCCGGCCTACGGCCATGCACCCAAGACTGTAGGCCCTGGCCACAACCACTGCAGCATAATACACACATTCATGCAAACATCTGCCCACTTACTACAACCCAAAAACATAACACAGCCACCTCAGGCCCTATCCACTTCACTTGACATACTATTACAGTACTTGCAGAGAATGGACACACTCTTCAATGCATGGCCTCTCCACCCAATACTCTACTAACTACCCAAAAGCAATACAACATAATTTAGTAAAATAGCCAACATTCTGCCCAGTGGCCACAACCCAAACACATAAGGCATCTGCTTGAAGCCCTGTCTATTACAGTACACATAGCATTCAAGTATGTGCAACTAGTCTGAACACTCTTCAGTCCAATAAGCCAGCCAACTGAGGCCCTCTACTCTTTTCTACACATAGCATTACAGTACTGTAATGAGTGGCCACACCACTGGACTCTTCAAGGCATCACCTCCACCCATGCAACCACGACTGTAATAGCTGGTCACAATGAACACAGCATAACATATCCTTGCACCCAACAATCTGTACACTAGCCACAACCCACACACACACAATCCAGCCACCTGAATACTCAATTTCTATACCCTTCCTCATATCATCTACATTCCACTCCCCCGCCCTAATGAATCCTACCTGCATTCACCACATAAGCTGCTCGCCTGATGTTCTGTCCACGAACTAGCACGGTGTCCGTGGACACCGCGATCACAGCACGGCCTTCTTCCACCAAAACAAATACAGCCCCCCTTTCCCTCACCTGATTACCCAAAATTGGTTTTCTGGCCTGTTTGCCGCCACACTATCTGTGGATATCCGCAAATCCACCATGGTGAGTGCATCAAGGAAATGTGACGCACCTCACGCTTCCCTCCAGCCAATCGCCGGGCACATCATATGTCCACAGACTTCACAACACCATTCTGTACAATCTGTGTCTGGATGGTAGTAGGTGTCACTCCCGCCAGGTCTGACCTGGCGGGTTTAACACCACCCACCTGCAGGCAGACATGGAAACACCGGCACCATTACAGCATGGTGCCGGTGTTTCCACTTCCCCATTCCCATGGAGTCCTCTGGGACTCCATGGGAATGGGGACTAACAGAATTCCGCCTTCGGAATTACAGGGTCACCGGGGTTGTAATGCCCCGGTGATTCCGGCGATCACAGAGGCGGAATGGTAATACGAGTCCGGTGGTAACCTGCATGGTTACCGCCAGACTCGTAATGAGGTCCTATGTGTATAGTATTTATAGGTAATGTAGTGGGAGTGCAAAGTGTTTGTAATATGGAGGAATTATGTAATTGAACTCTATATGGTACTGATGATTGTAGTACAATTGAGGATAGTGTGTGTAGAATATGTATTTGATTATAATAGCATTATGAAGGTTGAATCTCTGGTTTATTTCTGTGGAAAAAACAGTGCAATTTGTTAAGCAGGATAGTTAAAAAGCTGTAGGTGTATGCAATTTTACATATACATTAGACCCTCATAAACAATACATTCTAAGTACTATATTTGGTACAACATTACTGTATGAAACACTGTCTTCACATTAAATAATCATTGGGTCATGGGAAAAGAAATCCATACTGGATTAAAAAAATATCATTACAGTTATGTGAGTGTAACAGTGATAGTATGCTTGTTTGAAATATTTTGGGATTAAGTGAATGCTTGAAGCAGTTAGATATCTGTCGACGTATTCTAACTACATTATAGGGTAGACGTTATTGTGTTGTATAAGAATTGAGATGGCATATTTAAAGTGTTTTGGAATCAAGGGTATTTTTCAAGTAGTTAGTTACCTGTTGGCGTATTCTAACTAGATTGACTTTGAAAAGTACTATTGCAGTATTATGCATGTAGTTAGATACTTGCTGACCTATTCCAACTGTTAATTGTGCTACTGTTTAGTGACTAATTTGTGTTGAAGGAATATTAAGTAGGCATTTGTTAAATTTGCTGGTAACCTATGTTTTAGAGTAACGAAGGTATCGTTACATTCAAACCAACCATTTATTTTTTGACATATGCAGTGTAGTGCCCTGAAGTGGTTGTGGCACCAGTGTGCTATACTATACCTACTGCTGTGAAGTTTTATTTCTCCATGAGATACTTGGCCGTGTGTGAAGCCTGTAAGTTTACAGCCATTTTTGGTACCATCTGCATTGTACATTAGAAGTATTAGTATGAAATATTGGCTATGTTAGTTTATTTGTATGCTGGAACGATTGTCAGAATTGCAAAAAGGGCATAATGTGCCATGAATTGCATTCTGCAGAAGCTGGTGAAATGGAATGGATTCAGAATTTGGCATGGATCCATATACAAATAGTTCATTAGGTATGTGGTCTTGTGAAACATGGTTGCAGAGACTGCATGTATGTTTCCTTGTGTATGAAATCTGGAGGATTTGATTTATAGGGATGTTTTTGGTTTCTAGTACTTGCATTAAGTACATTAAGAATTTTTGTGGATCATCCTCTGTGTTTATGGTAAATTCTTCCATGCACGGTAGTTCACTTCTTGCCTTACACCTGGGACACTGTAGGTACTGTCAGGATTCTTTGTGGCATTTCTATGAAGGATGAGCATTTACAAACACAACTGGTCCGAGCCGTTTAAGTAATTGTTGTGAACAATTGGTGGCAATTGAAAGAGAAGATTCATTGTGACATTATCATAACTATTTACTCCAGATGTTTTGCTGAATTTAAATGGACAAGAGAGTTCTGTTTGTGGATCGTTTTATGGGCCTGAAGATCTTTCTGGAGAAGAGACATTTGTGTTTTTCTTTTGTGATGGGCGTGCAGTTGACTTTGTACTTGACAGTTGTGTGGTTGTATTTGTTGATGCAGAAGGAGTTGGTAGTTCTTTATTTAGTGGTATTGTTGGGAGATCTACTATAGCGTCTGCTTGTATTACTTGCCTTTTTAAAGGTTTCCTTTTTTGAGGTTCAGGGTACATATATAGATGAGGGGTGTAGAGTGCCCATACCATGTTGTATTCCAGGATGTAAGGAATATCAGCATTGACTTTGTTTGCACCAATGTTAACTAGGAATAGTGCATTGAGTGTACACAGATGTGAATGTGCTACTTAACTCATACCTTCTTTAAAGACTGTTCTGCCAATGTCTATCAATGCTTGATCTAGGGATAAACCTTGTGATTTGCGAATAGTAACATCATAACTAAGAGATAGAGAAAATTGCTCTCTGTGTACGTACATGTCTTTGAAAAGAAGGAAGTGTGCTATTGTCCGGCCAACTTTCTTTAACTTCTGCAAGTTTGTCAAAGTGGATGTTGATAAACTGAATGTTGTTAACATGTGGATATGTTTGGAAGCCAACAACTGTACCAATTGCTTCATTGACTAAACCTTGTTCTATGTTAAGTTTAAGGTTTTATTTTAAGAATTACTCTGCATTTTTGACACAAAGTTAATATTTTCTCCAATGCAACAGTGTCATGCTGTGCACTTTTGGTTTGTCTGTACAGCTGATAAGCAGTATGGGTTGAATTTCTTTTTTCAACATAGTCTTGCTGAATTGACTACAGCTTGCAAGGGTTGGAATTAAGGACATGCATTTTAGATTTTGTTGAGTTCATTGTTACATGGCATCAAGAGTAGATATGTTTTGTCCATATAGCTCATCGAATATTCTATTTAAATTAATTTAGCATCTTTAGTAAGCAGACCAGTTATATTACATTTTAAAATGTTAGCATAGGTGAGGTCTGCAGACTGACACAGGTTTTGTGTTAGTTCTCTGTAGTGTAAATGTTGCCAGAGATTTATATTTCCAATGCTGTCAAGGGTATTGTGGCACTGTTTGTGTCCTAATGTTTTGAAAATAGGTTGACCTTTCACTAGTTTTAACTCTAAGAGGTCTCTGAAAACAATAACATTTTTTCCTGCAAACAGTTCTTCGTAGTTGGTTTTTAGGATGTCTAACGTTCTGACATGAATTAAAGCCAACATGAGGTTGGAAACGATGCTTACTTCATCTATCAGGAGCACTTTCATTTGTTTTATTATTCTGAATACTTCAGGAGCACCTTCTGCTGATAATCTGTAGTATTCTCATTTTTTTTTTGGTGTTCTATAGGGAGTAGCAGTAGTTGGAGTAAATTTACACCTCCTATGTTGTAGGCAGCTAAACCTGTGGGGGCTGTTACTGCAGTGGAAAGGTTGTTTTTTGTTATGTTTTGTAGAAATGTGCCAATTATTTCAATTAGGAATGGCTTACCAGAACCAGCTTCACCACTTACATACTGCAGCAGAGGTTTATAATTTTTACAGCTACATGTTTTAGTTTCATGTTTAATACCAGTTTGAAATTCTTGAGTGACTTCTAGATATATGGACAGTTGTTCATCATTAAGCTGTGATTCGAGCACTGACAAATCTTCCTCAGATTGTTTATATTGATAGATGGCATTATCTGACTCATTCATGGCTATTTCTGCTTCCCTTAGGGTGAGTGGTTTTCTAAATTATTCCTGGCTTCCTGTAAGGGAAGGTTGACTGCCCCCAGGAGTATCTTTGTCTAGTTGAACATCACTTTCTTCCTCTTGTTGGCATTAATTCACCAACAATTGTTTGTATTGTTTGAAGTTGTCATTTGTTAGAGTGCTTTCATTTGCTTGGAATGCAGCTTCAAATGAGTGATAGGGCTTCATTACGAGTCTGGAGGTAGCCGTGCCGGAAAAACTGGCAGGCTGCCGCACGACTGGTAATTCCATTCCGCCTCAGTGGTTGCCGGAATCAACGGGGCATTACAACCCCGGTGACCTGGTAATTCTGGAGGCGGAATTCTGTAAAGCCCCATTCCCATGGAGTCCCATGGGACTCCTTGGGGATGAGGACCATGGAAACACTGGTTCCGTCTATGACAGAGCCGGTATTTCCATGTCTGCCTGCAGGCGGGTGGTGTTATTTCCGCCAGGTCAGACCTGGCAGGAGTAACACCTCCCGCTGCAGGAATCGGAATCAGCCAGTCCGGAAACAACAGTGGTGGTGAATTTACCACCACCGTTGTTTCCGGACCGGCTGACTCGTAATGAGGCCCATAGTCAACTAATACTTCATTTTCTTTTCTCCAAGTTTAAAACATTGGAGTAGGGCCATGCAATACAGTTTTCTATGTTGTGAAGATTTAAATGATAACTTTATATAATTAATTAGACTGGGTTTGGTGAGTTTTACTAGGCTTCCTTAACAAGTTGAGACTGAATATTTGATAGTTGTGCCATTTGGTGTGACATATTTTTGAAGGTGTAGTTTGGGGCAATTTTATAGAGCCACATGTTTTCCAAAGCAGTGCTTCTGTTTTGGTAGTATGTGTCAATTACATTGTTTGTTAAAATGTCCTGGCTGTTGGGATCGTTTGTGGCTATGTTTTTCAATCTCTTGGTAGGATTTTAGCACTCCTTTTCTGGATGAAGCTGGTCCAAGGTTTAATGTGTTCAGATTTGCCTTACAAGAATGTACTTGTTAAATGGTCTGCAGGTTCATAGCACACGCATTCTCTATGGGAGAGCATTTTTGTACCAAAGCTGTACAATTTTATTGATAATATTTTGTCAGATGATATGTCATCCCAAAGTTCTTTTAGCTCTGTTTTCTCAGCATTGGTGAGATAGGCTGTGACATATCTTACAACTGCAGTGGAATTGCCTGCAATATTTTGTATGTCTATGTTTGCATTCCACAAGAGGGCAATGATTGCATTGTAATCATTGATGTACTTGGATGGTTAGTCCCTTTGAATGTTGTATATATTTTTAGAGGATTTGCCTTTTACGCTGTGTCTAACAGAAGACATCAAGCTATTTACTTGTCCTTTTTTGCAAACTGGTAAAGGGAAGCCAAAGTGATATTTGGTATAGTATTTGCATTTGTTTTTATATCTAAATCGGCAGTATTTGCCACACTTATGTTTTTTAAAGCGTAAGACTTATGTATGTAGGTCACTATCTGGGGTTTCTGAAGGGATTTAGCAGGTAATGTATGATTAAAAAAATTGTAAAACAGTGGCATCACTATCATGGCCAAATTTAAGAGCATCTTTTATCCACAAAAGCATGTGGATGTGTGGTGCTCCTCTGGATTGATATTCTTTTCTCCAAAAGAAGTGTTGCACTTCTCTGAGCAGAGGTATAGTTTTATTGATAATAAAGTGCAGCATGGCAATGAAGCGATGATGAAAGTACATTGATACATTGACAGAGTCAAGAGAACATAATTCTCCAGGTGTTTTTACATCTATTCTGTCTTTATTTTCGTTTGCAGTGAGTAAGAAGTTGTGCAAGTCATCCCATGCTTACTCTGCAGAACTTAAAGTAACAAACCATGGGGTGGGGGTAGGTTCCTTAGCATACAACGTAAATCAGCGTGATGTTGGAACCGGTATTCTTTTGTACCACGTATGTTTGCCAAGAGATTTGTGATACTTGATGGCAAAACCTCATCTTTGCGTTTTATTTTTTGAAGCAGTTGTGTAGCATATATTTTAAAAAAGTTAGAGCCTGTTTTAATGTGTGTGCAACTGCATAACATAGAGTTGCTAGTTCACTTTCGAAGAGGAAGTGGAAAATGTATTCGACATTTTGTCTGAATCTGGGGTCTTCAGAATACATTCTTAAAGAGCGATATTCTGATGCATGAATTTGCATGGACCTTTAATCATTTCTTCCTCCTTTGGCGATCCTTTGGGTTGATGCATTTGATATGTTTCTAATGCATCATCAATGGTGTCTTTGGAGTGTAGTGGGTCAATTGTACACTGGTCTAAAATGTTGGTTGCAGTAACAGGATCTACACGTTCAAATTGGCCATGTGCTGGTGAGGCTTGAATAATTTGGGTGGTTTGTCTTATGTTTTCCTCAATGTTTAAATCTTTGTAGTATGTATGGTTTTCTTTTAGATATTGTAGGGCTTGGCTAACTTTGTTTAAGTAAACTAGTTGTTGCCAAATTAGTTTTGTCTTTTGTTGGCACACCATTAGCTAGTTTAGTTAAAGATTGATCTATTGCTCATTGTACTCCTAGAGTTTGTACATTTTCTTTTAGATCTAACGGCAAATATACTACTTTGCCACAAATGCCCTTTAGTAACTCGGATGGAGGTAATTTGGTTGATTTCGGTTGAAGGCGTATTATAGCTTGAAATGGGTGCACTGTTTGTATTATAACACTCTAATACAAGTTAAGTTGTTGAAGAGCTTTCAGAAGTGGGAATATTTCTAAGTTATTAGTGATAGCATGTGAAGGCATTTGGTTATTGTCAAGCTTTGCGTTGCAGTACGTGCAAACTGTTGAGAAGTCAGTTATTTTGTATTTAGTTTCTGCTGTTAGATATAAAGCTAATTGAAACCATTTGGGGTCTTAATGGTCTTCTATTTTGTAGGCTACATCTACTATTTTTGTGCTATTTTTATAAAACATTCTGCGACAAAGTAAACATATTTGGCCTGGTATTTCAGCAGACATGCTTTGAAACTTAGCTGTTTCTTGTTTGTATGTGTATATTAGGACATTGGTGTTTATGAGGTTTTCGGTAATGTTTTCTGAAGGTACAGAATTTTCTAAGCCACTTTCAAGTCAAAAGTATTTACATTGGATGTGCTCTATTTCTTGAAGCAGTTCTTTTGGCTGTTCCATGTAGGAGAATGTTATTTAAATTTTACAGTTCTAGAGCAGGACGTTTTGCATAGTATAGTCGATGCACAATATTCTGTATAGCAGACTGGCATGTTGCTAACTTTTTGATGTGGTGAAAAGTGCTTTTGCAAGCAGTTCCTAAAAGGCAGGCTAATGAATGTCACCGCAGACCAGTGTGGCTGCGCACTGAACAGGAGACTATGGTTTGTAAAATATTCATTCTACTTTTGTCTTTTAGTTTCACATAGCGATTGAGGAATTGTCATAAAGTTTTAAAGGATAGTTGGCATACATTACACATTGAGCTGCATGTCCATGTGTACACGGGACAGTTTGTTTGGGTGACAGGAGCATTTGGTTCAAAGTTTATTGGGGACTTTTTTCTATAAGGGAAAATGTTGCCATAATGGTGTGTGCCACTGCTTCATACCCTCGACCATTATTATCTATGGCAAATCTTTGTGTTGTTGTTCTTGTTTATAAGCTTCTTCATTGAAATATGGATCAGTGCTGCTTGTGTGAATCCATTCATCATTACAGAAGTTTGTTTTAAAAGCTTTATATATTGAGACTGTGCATGTTTAGAAGTAGTTTATGTAATTTAATGATTAATTCAGTTAGTGGTTTAATTCTGTTTAAAATCAATATAAACAATGTTCTTTTTAGTAGAAAAGTGTTGTCAATTAGAGCTTGCAGGATTATTCTCCTGCAATCATTTTTAAGGGTAAATTGTGACTTTTCAGCTGTTTTTTATAAGATTGTGAAGAACTCTACAGTTGAACATTTTCTGTAATGTAAATGTTTTCATTTGCTTTATCGTGACTATGTTAACACTGGTA
The DNA here is from genome assembly GCF_040938575.1 of Ambystoma mexicanum. NCBI lineage: Eukaryota > Metazoa > Chordata > Amphibia > Caudata > Ambystomatidae > Ambystoma > Ambystoma mexicanum. The sequence goes on from NC_090933.1 coordinate 711,453,558, forward strand.
GATAGAGGGTTAGGTTTGTTAGTAGCTCTTCTTTTTTTTGGTACATATTTTTTACTTTTTGTTTTTGCAAGAGAGGCCTTACCTTGTTTAGTCGTGGCTGGTTTAGTTTTGTTGGGTGAGGTTACTAGCTCTTTTTTTAATGTTTTCTATGAATTGCTTTAGAGGTGGATGACAACATGGTGTAGTTCTATTCTTGTCTGCTCTAGTTTTTCTTTCTTTTCTACAGAGTTGCTTTTTAGTAGGCATTTTGTTGTGTCTGTTGCAAAAAGAGAAAGCTTGGGTTGGAAAGTTGTGCAATGTATATGCATGTATGGTGCATGTGTTTGCGGGTGTGCTTGTAGAGAATAATAGAGTGGTGTTTGATTGTGAGGTGGTATATTAGGTGTGGTTGGGAAAGTTGAGAGAGTAAGAGTCTGCAGAGGTGTGATGGTGTTGGGTTAGTGAGTAAGGGAGTGGTGATGTGATGGAATCTGTAGGGACATTGTGCAACAGAGTGGTTTTGCAATGGTGGCATTTGGATGGAAATAGTAAGAGTTTGAATGGTGGAATATAATGGGCTAGAGTGAAAGAAATGTTGGTTTGAAAAGAATAGTCTTGGGTAATATATAGTGGAACTGTGCTGCGCTAATTACATACATATACATGCTACATTAATTGTACTTACTTTGTTGGGTGCAAAGGGTATTCATGTTTTGGTCATTGTCGGTAATGTGCTTCTTTCCTGTAATTGCAAAAGAAAGTTAGTGGTGATATGTGGTAATAGTGAAGTACTTTTAATAAGCAACATTGATATTCATGAAGGAAGGAGAAGTGGTGGGGAAAACTGTTAATAAAATTGGTGGATGGTTAAAAAGGGTTGCTGTTAGGAGCATTTACATGAAGGTTAAGAAATGCGAATGTGTATTTATAGAAGCTCTGTAATGTTTTGTAAAAGACAAGAAAAGTTGATGGAAAAGATTTGTAGTACACTTTTAAATGGCAGTTGGTGTGTGGAAGTTTAATATGTACGAAGTATATGCATACTTGCCAAGATGATGAATTCTAATCTGTAGGTGTTTATGTAGTCCTAGTTTTTTTGATTGCGTTTTGGGACTTGCAGTTCCATTTTTCCCATTGTGAATGTTGGAGTACAAGTCACAGAATGTAGAGAAACAAGTAGGACTTCATAAGCAGCTGAAGATTGTAATGGGTTATGTTAGGAAGTATACATGTACTGTCAATATATTAAACTGGCACACACTGAGTGACAATTACAAATGGTGTACACATCTATTTTTATCTGCTTTTACAAAAGTGACACAGTGCTGCTGTAAATGCATTTTTTTACTTTCTTCAAAATTCTTCCCCCAAAAAATATTTTGAAGAGCACAGCATTTTATGTTTATTTAATGTACATGTCACAGTTTTGAATCTTGAAGTTCAGTCCTGTTTTTTTCTTTGCATTCTGGAACTTGTAGTTTGAGTTTTATAATGAGCTAAGTCAATTGGAAGTGACAGAATGCAAAGGAAAAAATAAAGACTTAATAAGCACCTATGGATTGGAATGGGTGATGTTGGGATGTACACCTATGCTGCCAACATATTAAACTGGCAGACACTAAGTGCCAATCAAAAGAATTCTAAAGATGTGTTTTATCTGCTTTCCCTTTATTTTATGAAACAGTGACACAGTGCTGCTATACATTCACACATGCATTTTTTTTAACTTTCATCACAATGCTTGTAAATAGAAACATTTTGAAGTGCAGAGAATTGGATTTTTTTTCTGCTTCATGTGAGCAGGTGCTGAATGCTGCAATGCATGGCATTTGCTATAGTGATTAAAAACGAGAATATGATTATTGAGAAGCATATTACAGGGTAAGTAGCAGGAACTCTCTCTATATATATATATATTTGTGAAAGAGTTGATGATTTTCTTTTTTTTAATATAAGCATACCTGTACTATGTTTTGTTAGATGCAGATCTTGTTGAATCTGGAAATAGAAATCTTGGACAGTTGCACAGTAATATTTGATGCAGAAGTCTTTCATTAACAGGAGTTATGTACCCTGAGAGTTCAAGTGTACATCTCAAGTGTTGAAGTGAGATGACAGAGTTAGGTGTAGAGGATATGGATGTGACTGGTGGATAGATGTGTGACTCTTTGAAAGCAGCCAATGAGGTAGTGTTGAGAACATGAAAGTGGAAAGGATAGAAGGGCTGCCCCTGTGTTACGAGGTCCACGGACACTGCAGTAGTCAATGGATGGCACATGCCACATCCGGGTCGTTTTTGAATGCCTGTCATGGAAAGGGAACTGTGGGGATTGGCCAATCAGGTTTGCTGGGTGGGGTGTACAGGAGGAGAGGGGAGGGTAGCAGAAGTTTTGTTTGCAGGAGTTGTGAGAGCACTGAAAATGGTTATGGCTATGTGCTTGAGAAGGCAGACTGTGTGGATTCTGGGGGACTTTTCAATTCAGTCATTGAAGGTCAATGTCGAAAATCATAGTATCTTAACTCTTGGATTGGCAGTAGCTGAAGTCTTGTGGCATGCAGTTTGTGGCTTAAACTGGGCAAGCTTGTTTTCATTCTGTGAGAGTATGGCTCACTTTAAATGTCCAGACATTGTAATTGTACATTGTGGGAGGGGGCAGTTTGGGGTTTGTGACTTCAGTGTCTTTGCAGGTTGCTCTAAAGGATTTCTTTAAAAGCCTAATGGAACTAATTCCTGCTTCCAAGATAATTATTTCTGAAATAAATCAGAGGCAAACTTGGAGATGTCCAACAAACATTTTCAGCCCACAAATGGAAGCTTGTCAATACAGCTGTATCTGATTTTTTATATGCTGCAGGAATATAAGTTCTGATAGTGTGATTTCTTTTTGTCAAGATGGAGTCCATTACAAAGATGTGGGAAATGCAATTTTCCTTTACAATTTTAGGAGTGTATTAAAAAAGGTCCTGTAAGAAAATTGTAAGGGATGATGTACAATGTACATGACTAATGCACATAAAAGCAAAAAAAGTAAAAAACATATTTTCAGAGTCACAACTAAAGATTAAATAACGTAAATTTCATTTAATGCCGCCCCACATCTTTGAGTGGCCATGACGTTCGGGGGTACGGCGGTACTACGTGGATGGCACATGCCAAATCCGCGTCTTTAAGGCTGCCTGGCATGCAAAGCGTAGACTGCAGACAGTTGTGGGTGTCGGCGGTCATCAGAGGATCAGAAAGTCAGGTTTCCTGGGTGTAGTGTACAGGAGGAGTGGGTAGCAGGAGTTTTGTTAGTAGGAGTTGTAAGACGATTGAAAATCAACATGGCAATGTCTTTCAGCAGGCAGAGTGTTTGGATTTTGGTGGACTCTTGGGTGTAAGGTGTATGCTAAGCATTGTGGAATAGCCAAGAATGTAGGATTCCGTGAATTGGATGTGTTCTGGTATGGAGTGTGATGCATGAAGTGGGTGGACTTGCTCCCATTTTGTGCAAATATGGTTGAATCAAAACATCCAGACATTATTATTGTTCATTTTGGATGGAACAGTTTAGGGAACGTGACTGGAATTTCATTGCAGTTTGCAAAGAAGGAGACATTGGCAAAGTTGTAGGAAATGTTCCCTAATTCAAAAATTATTTTTTCACGCATTGCCCAGAGACAGATGCGGATGCGCTTGGGTGAATTTGATCAGCAAATGGAAAAAGTGAGGCGATGTTGGCATGGCATTGTTTCATAAAACATTACATTTGTTAGTGCCAACATTTTCGGGAGAGATGGAGTCCATCTAACTAATGTGGTTATTTTTTGTGGAAAACATTCAAAATGCTTTGAACAGTTTTTGTGAAAGTGAGAAGAAATAATTAAATTCAGTAAAATGTTTTCTTAGTTCAGTTTGTAAAACCCAAAAAAATATATATAAAAGCCATGAACACACAAAAAAGTGTTTTAAGAGCCACCATTTTTGAACGCAAAACAATTAAAATGAATTCAATTCTCCCACTCCACGCCTGGAATTTGCTAGATGTCAGCAGACTACCACGCTGCCCACAGACTATGCAGACTGAACAGGGGCCTGTGACTTTTTTTTCTCACTTCTATTTTTTAACTACGAAAGGTGGCTCCTAAAGGAACCTTTTTTGTGTTTGTTTGGTTTTGTAATTTCTTTGTCTTTTTTTTCAGGAGAGGCAAGGTAGGGGAGGGAAACAAGGTTAAGGGCACCAACCACATGGATAAAGGGTCAGGTGGAGAGATGAAGATGTTTCGTGGGCCTTAATCAGGTTGGTGGCAGTGTTTCTCATGCTCCCTCATCCCAGCCTCAAAAGTACTCCAAAACTGCTCCCCCCTACAGATTGGTGCTTCACAATACAAACATAGCACTGTGATCATCGAAAGGCAAGCATCAACAGCGTTCTGTATGACTTGTGAAGCTGCTGTTGGGATCCTCTGCCCCAAAGGAGTATCCTTTGTGGTAAAAGGAGCAGATGAAGATGATGGTGTGGAAGAAGTGAACCTACTCTTACCTGAGAAAGGCTTTCTCAGAGCAGTCAGGTTGTTGGATTTGGTATGGCACCTCATGGAAGTTGTCCCATAGGAATACAAGCCAGGTTTCCTGTGACTGAGTACACCTTTGCACTCAGTGCATTGAACCTTGCTTGCACAAGCCTTTGGGACATTACGAATGGTAGTAAAACATGGCAACACCCAGGACTCACTCTTAATATTGGTGGCAGGGACTTCCTCCACCTCATAGTCTTCTTCCTCTTGATCCTCATATTCTGTATCACCGTGCCTGTCCCGCTCTCCAGGCCCTCCAGATGATGATGGTGGTGGTGTTGGGGGTGGTTGGGGAGTGGAAATGGCCTTAACAGATGCCATGATGCTGTCAACAAAGAAGTTTTGCAATGTTCTGCAAAGCAGGTGCTCCAAGATGCTCTCCCCTGGATAGCCAGATTGAGAATGAGGACAAGTAATGGGTGGGTCCCTTTAGAAGAACCGTCCACTGACAGTAGTACTGTCTGTGGACTACTGAGTCACAAAATGGCCTTGAAAGGTTGTAAAAAGTTGCCAGATTAATGAATAATGGGTCTGGGAGGGTACAGGTTCTACTTGAAACACCCTAGATTGGCTGGAAAGCAGTTTTAAACTTTCCACAGCCAAGGACACCGTTCATGGACACCCCCTTCACACTCATTGGGTGCGATCACATGATGATTTCAGTGGCCGTCTGCCGTCCTGACAGCTGTCCGCAGACACCCTTTGGGCAGGAATTGCAGGGCGCATATGCTGGGTGTCCGTAGAACAGGCACCGTGTCCGAGACTAATTAAATATGCGTCATGAGAAACCGGACATGTCCAGATATCGCACCTGTCCAGGGACACCTCAATTTTGTGTACGGACACTCTGAACAGTCGTACGGTCTGCATACTAATTGAGGTTTGAAAAAAAAAAGAATTATCACACAATAATATACAAAACATTTATTGTATAAAATACATATTTATTCAAGAAAGGGATGTGGTATCGGAATGGGAAACATAAATGGGAGAATTAGGATTTTGTACCAATAATCATGAGTGGAGGGAGGGAGTTATGTTTCATCAAAGTGTATTTGATAAAAATGTTCAGAATTTCATGGGGGTGATTGCGGGGAAGAAGAGGCACAGGTGCCAGAAGGACAGTGATAGGGAACATTTTTAATGGCATTATTTTTGACATACTGTAAAAAAAGTTCCTTAAAATCATTACTTAGTTCATCCAATTTATTAGACACGTTCATGATTTGATTATTTACAGTTGGGATAGGACTTCTCTTTGTGATTCTTGGGATTGTGTATAGTTAAATTGGGGTGTGGTTTATCCATGAAAATAATGTACTGGAAGAAAAACGGAAATTATTATTTTAGTAATGCGTGTACAAATTACATAATTTGTTTACATTAAAATATGTATTGTATACATTTAGAGATGTTATTGTCACTCATTTCTTCTTTTGGGGAGTTCTCCGCTAAGTACTCAAGAGCTTCTGTTTTATAACGCATGTTTATATAATGAAAGCTAATAATAGAGAAATAAATACAATGCACTTACTATTTAGTGAGATTTTGTTGTTCAGTAAGCACTTGGTGTTTGTCAATCTGTATGCAGAGTTGTAGAGAGGAGATTATATGAAGTGTACAATTATGGTTTGTGATTGGTGCATTCCATTGCAAGTGTGCTAAATAAAAACATAATTAGTATTTTTTAAAGTAAGTGTTTGTACAAAAGGTTATATGTGTGTGTTGTAAACATTAGTTGTGATTTTATGTACATCTGTTTGTTGGTTGAAGGGTACATATTTTTTGGGTCTCCCTATGATTCTGAGCCTTGTGAATGCTGTCCAATGTCCACAGCCTACCACGTTGTCTGCGAACTCCATAGCTGCCACATTGGGGGGAGTATAATATAAGGAACTTGTAACAGGTTAAAGGTGCCTATGACATTAACTGAAAACACCTCATTAAAGGGACGTTATGGTTAAGTTGCACAAACAAAAACCCATGAAAATCACTGAAAAAGCTTTGTTACAGGGACTTTATGGTTATAAGTAGAACCGAAAAACCCATGAAATTCACCAGTTACGGTACGCTAAACAACCATACCTCGTGCCACCTTCATGCACTGCTAAAACTAACACCCAGGACATCAAAGATGACATACATCACAAATGTCATTTGATATCACCAATGACATCAGATGTGAAATGTATTGTGATAAAAAGTTTCTAAAAGGGCATGTGTTTATAATGTCAGTAACAGGATATCAGGGGTGATTGGGAGATCCATCATAAACTACTTAATGTATTAAAGAATGCACTCATCTGAGAAAAACATGATATTGGAGTGTTGTTGTTAATAAAGGAACCTATCCATACATACACATAGGCAATGGCTGCAGCATACACTATAGAAGTATAATATTTTTAATTTGCCAATTTTGGAAAGTAAAATGATGAATGGTACCTTATCAGAGATTTCAGTAATGATAAAAATTGAATAAATAGAGAACATGTAATAGCTAATAATTGAAGACTTACTAGATACTTGTGTTAGTACAAACAATACACATCTAGACCTAAAATGCATACAAATCTGAGGCACATACAAGGAAACTTCAGTAAGTAGGAAAGAAACAACACCACCAACAGAGAAGATGAGACATTAATAAAGAAATAAAGTATTCATGTTTCTGTATTGTTCTGCCATTTTCTCTTGTATTGTGCATATTTCAAAATACAATATATAACGGGTATATATACATTTGTATTTTATTTTATGGCCATGGCAATGGTATAGTGATGCCAATGGTCTAACCACACAAGTGTTTAATAGCAGCAACAATTGGAGTACATATCCATGACTACAGCATCACTTGTCACTTTGCGGTTCATGTACCCACTGCCATATTGGGTTCTCTGTATAACTGCGGCTATATAGGGGCCAATGGCATGGAGATGTCTGAGGTGTGGCTAATAACAACAACAACAACTGGGGTGCATATCTGCAGATACGGCTGCACCCCTGACTGTGCGATGCACCTACCCTCGGCTATACATGGTACCCTGTGTTACCAAGGATAAATGCAGGCAAATGGTGCATTGTGTATTTGCCAACATGTGATAGCCATGGCTACCACACATTTTGAAGGAAACATAGAAGTGTAATAGGTGAAATGAGAGAAGGCAGGGGAATAGAGGAGGACATTAGGGGAGTGGCGAGCTGGTACAGATGTTGGGGGCTCTTCGTTAGGAATTGAGAGTGCAAAAAAACATTTTTATTTGCTGTTATTCCCAATAGCCGTGGCTAGAAAATAAATACCACAGTGGCTATTTCTATAACCACGTGTATGGGGTGCATGGACCGTCGCACGTGGGTGCGGTAACACATTTCGTTAGTTCATTGGCTGTTGTTCTACATGCAGCTATACATATAGCCGTGTCTATTGAACCATACATTTTCTGTGCAATAATCATGTTTTTATGTGGATGTTAGAGGACACAATTTCACTTCTGTTTGTTATTTATGTGTTTTGCTTTACCGTTGTTTTATTTGAACTTTTAAAGGTTGGCAAGTTCTTTAAAATTATTTGTTCTTTTGCATATACACTTAACAAACCTGCCCCTCAAATGATCGGGGACTGTATTTGAAACAGAGCAGTGCAAGAGCATTTTCCATTTTTCACCTTCCTCCCTGTGAACATCCCATCCCGTACGCACACCTTCCCAACCCAAGGACCCCACTCCCACCCCCCACCCCGGTCAGCAAGTATCCAATCAACAGCCATTTTTGGATTGTGACATCTCACAAAGCTATTTACAATTTGCTGGATGGGAACAACTCATCCTTTAAGCAGAGTGATCAGGTGGTGGACCCAGGTGACTAGATTCTATGTGGGAGCTGAACCATACATTTGCAAAAATGGACATCATTCCAGTTCTCTTGACAGATATCAATCATGCAAGGCCACCATTATATTCTCCATCTCATAAATGTCTCTTGCTTTAAGTGCCCACACTCTCTCCGTGGGTAACCTGGGAATTTTCCACCCTAAAGCTATAAATGCTCCATAGTATGGATGAAGGGGAAGCTGATTGATTTGCTACTGTTTACCTTGAAGCCTGATAGGCACCCATACTCCCTTAACAGTTGCAGTGTCCTTGGTATTGATGCATGCGGGTCCTTTATATTCAGTAATACATCATCTGCATACATTTCCAGCTCATATTCCATTTCCCATATCTTTACGTCTGCAATGTCCTTTTCCATCCTAATCCGTCTCCCCAGGGGTTAAATTGTCAGTGCGTATAACAGTCGCAGCTGGGGACAACCCTGCCCAGTCCCCCTCATCAGGTGGATCGGTCTTGATGTCCTCCCATTTACTAATGCTTGGGCCATTGCGTCTCTGTATATAGCCTGTGTACCTTTCAAGATCTTGGTACCAAACCCTTGCTTCCGTAGGACCGCAAGCAATAACCCCCACTCCACATGATCAAATTCCATTTCGGCATTTCAGCATTTTGGCATCCAGGCTCAGCAGTACATATCCCCCTTGCTCTCTCTGGCGTGCTCCAATACATTCAGTATTTTACTAATCGCATTTGCTCCCTGCCTCCCGGTGATGAAGCCCACCTGGTCAGGGTGGACCAGGTATGGCATCATCCTTTCCAATCTTCTAGCTATAATTCTAGCATGTTCCTTTTTTACCCTTTGTTATATGTGTAAATGCTAATGTTTTTCTTTGCCAGTTCCTTCCTCTGTCTTACCTCTCCCCTAAAATGGTCCTTTTCAGGGCCAACCTTTCAGTTATAAAAACAGACAATAAAATCGCAGACTGTATAAATGGATCAATAATCCTTTATTGATCCTTTTAATACATTGTGTTTATTTAAAAAAGTACATATGTTCATGTATTTTAATACAGCCATGGCTATCTTTCATGATAGCCACGGGTACACCTTCCAGTCGTTGCTGTGATTTACTGCGCCTGCATTTCAACCAATCCTAAGGTTAATGGTAGTAGCGTGTAGAATGACAGTGCTGACAATAGTCACGGATAAAATGTCTATCTATGGGCCTGTGAGCCTATCCCATAGTGTCTCTTGTAGCCACGACTATAAAAAAAGTTTAAAAAAAATACATATGTAGATAAATGTGTGGTTGGTAGACATTTATGTAAGATATATTGAGTGTAGTCCTCGTGCACAGTTACTTTAACACTTTAATGACATTATGTTCATCAATAATACAGTTGGTAGGCTGATATTTTGGCCCACAGTCGGCATACCAGTCTGGGGTGTACTTGCGATAGTTAAATTAGTCCAACCCCACCAATTCCCTCTGCACAGGGCGGTTTATGGCCCTATGTTATCTGTATAAGCAATTTTGGGTTATTGCTGATTTTGCGACTTTTCCCAAAATAAGAAGTGAGGACATAAGATCGGCATACCAGTCTGGCGTCTACTGGCGATAGTGAAATCTGACTAACACCACCCATTCACCCTGTGTTATCGTGTAGGGAATTTCAGGAGATTGACAATTTTGACACAACAAAACATACACAAGGCTATAGCAGACCCCCAGGTGCATGTCAGCGACAGACCTGGGCAACACCGGGTGGTACTGCTAGTAATGCATAAAAGTTAACATATTTTAAAGAGTTAAATAAGTATGCAACCAATGTTTTTCAAAAACACATTTATTTGGGGGTTGTGGGATTTCTTTTTCCTTTAGTAGGTACACATGATACATCTTCTTCATCAGCCCAATTATCTCCATTATTACTATCAATGATTTGTCTCAGGTCGTGTATGTCCTTTCTCATTGATTGTATATCATTTTGAAGATTTGTTTATAGTTCTTTCATTTCTTTTAAGGTATCCATGGTTACATTCGTGGGCAATTCTTGAGGTGGCTATTGCTGGATCCTTCTGGAAACTTGAATCAATTCTTCATCTGTTTCAAAATATTAGAACTTTTTTTAATCAATTGAAGATGTAATAGTCTTTAACATACTTTTGTTGGTTGCAGAGACATTTAAAAGTAGTAAGGTAAAGTATATCTATGTCCTGAATGATATTTGTTACTTATAAATATTATTGTTACTCACATTTTACATACATATCAAGAATATAAAGAATAAACTTACAAAATTGTGAATGCTCTGTAGTTTCTTATGGCTGCTTCTCTTCAGCATCTTTCTTTAGTATTTGGTCCTCTGTGGAATATTTTTCCTTTAGTTGTCCATTCTACTGTAATAGTAAAAAACACTGGGCCTCATTACACGGTAGGCGGTGAGCCATGGCGCTATTAGCGCCATGGCTCATGCCGGTAAAATACCGGCACCGCCTTGGCGGAAAGGGGATTTACCGCCCCATTCCAAGGTTGGAGGGGCGGTAAATCCCCTTTCCACCATTGCCCTTCCCCATTCCCATTTCTGCCCCATAGGGCTCTATGGGACTGGGGAAGGCGCTAACTACGGCACCGCAATTTTGCGGTGCCGTAATTAGCTCCGAGGTCCCTTAGCGGGTTGGATTTTAACGCCTGCAAGAAGCAGGCGTTGAATCCTCCAACCCGCAAAGGGACCTCGTAGTATGGCGGTAAGGGTTAACGGTCACCGTTGCCATTAACGGTGACCGTTAACCCTTACCGCCGTCCGTGTAATGAGGCCCACTGTCTGTCACCTCAGTTGTTAGAATGAACAATGGAGGAAGATTACCCGAAGAGAGACGGTGGAATTCCTTATATTTACTTTATGATTGGGTGTTTGTTTCTAGGACGTTGAGTTCCTCAGGTGCTCATCAGCTATTAAACATATAAGATGTGGGGTGCATTTAAAGGCCCCAAACAGAACTACCGTTCACATGAATAGTAAGATTTTAAACACAGAAACAAAAAACGGCATGGCATTAGTTTTTGATTTTCAATTAAAGTTAAAGAGCCATGTGGAAAGGGGCCTACCTGTCATTACCAATGGACAAACAACATTTAATTTACAAAAGAAGGAGGAATCAAAGATCCCTGTCACCTGGAAAAAATGATTTTTAAACATTGAAAACAAAAAACGGCCTGAACATGTGTGTGCAAATAAAAGCAGCTTTAAAAAAAAAAGCAAAAGTTGAAAAAATATGACTGTTCACAGTAAAATGTCAGGAAAATAAAACATGATGTGTGGGTTTACAAAAGCAATGCATGTTATGTTTCGCCTACAAAACTCTAGTGACATTTGAAGAGCCACTTTGTCTTCATGGAAAACCTGTTTCTGGCGGTGGTCAAAACTTCACAAAGGAAATCCCCACTTCTAGCCTGGATGTCACATCTCCCACCTAATGATCCCGTAATACAATTTCCTGCTGAAGGTGTCAAAAGCCCAGTGTTTTCCAGACCTACTGGCTCTGAAAGCAGTGATTTCAAGGAAAGTCATCCAGTACTGAAGCATGACTAAAAGGTGTGAAGACTGGGGGCTTCAACTTCAAAGAGCAAACTACCAACGTCAGAGAGACTAAAAAGAAACTCTGGTCACAGGCTGGCCCAGGGAGACATATGGCTGTACTGGATGAAGCAGGTTTCCCATTTGCTGAACATACAGATGTACAATTACTTTAACAGAACTATTAGCATTTAGGCCTTTTTCTCAGACATCATAGGGTGGATTGGTTCCATATTTGTACAATTTTTTTATGTAATTTCCAGGTGATTTTGTGGATATAAAATGCATCTACCTGTGACTCTGGGAACTGTAATGGGCAGTTAGACTAGGTTTCTGGCTGATCTGAACATGTTCCAAATGTGAGAGTTGGCGAGCAGGTGGAAAATGAAATTAGCAATATGCTTAATAACTTACATACTCTGTACTTTTTTTTATGGAAATGGCAGAAATGTGCCACATGGCTATGCGACATTGTACAGATTTGGTGGTCTGCTTATCTAATTATCCATGATCAGCTAAAACAGAAAACATGTTTAGTATGACAGTTGCTAGTAAAATCATGAAGTTGTGATACATAACTAGTCTTTACCAAACAGTTGAAAGGAGAACAAAGGGGTGATTACAAATGGGAATTGCCTTATGGTGCTCCAGACCCATAAACCAATCCTGACTTGGAGGCAGGGTTGGGAGGAGAAAGTGGGTAACCGCCCAATCCGAGTGGCAGGAATTATTGCAGTGTGCCTCCCGAAGATTGTGCAATTGGTGATGTCATTGTTGCTACATAAGGTGGACTGCACTAGGATAGGGGACAGACACAAAACCGGGAGACACAACAAGGAGAACGACAAGAAGGCTGCTGAAGCTTACCATCTGAGGAGATTGCTGAGAGTGCATCTGGGTGGAGCTGTCTATCTCTAGGAAGGCCTCAAAGGTGACTGGGTCCTGTGGTGGAGAGCGGGAGGCCATCTTTGAGAGTGAAGTGACCAGACCTCTGCCCTATCTTTCCAGAGTGTCCTGAGATGCAAATGGCTTTCCTGAACCTTAAACAGAGGCTTGCTATGTAAGTAGAACTAAGCCCTGGAAAACCAAAAGGTGGGGCAGAGTCTGCTTGCCTTGAATCCTTTCCCTTTATAGTGGGTGGGGGGGACCTGTGTAGGTCCTTAGCCTATGTTGTAGGTACTTAGCCTATGTAACCAAAAATATTAATTTAATTAATTCCCCATTTGGCAGAACACTACGGGATGAATTGTGTTAAAATTCGAAATTAACAAAGCTTACTTCCCAGTGTGCGCTGAAAACTATAGCCTATCATTTAATTGGGTAATCCTTGTTGTCCAGCTGACCCTGACGTTCTTTAAGGAAGAGGGGTGCCTTTGTTCTTTAATCAGTCCAACCTTTTTATCCAGCTTCCCCAACACAGGCATTTCAGTAAGGGGGGTCTGAAATACAAAATTCCTCAAAGCATTCCAATTTTTCTGTCTGACTTCCCAACATAAACCAAAGCAAGGAAGGGGGTGAAAAACAAAGCGATAAATCACCCTGTGTTTATTTTAAATCAAATGTTTGGGCGAAATTATATTATTGATCAGTGTAATTATTTTGTGAAATGAAATTTGCAGAAAGTAACAATAGTGTCTGTGTTCTTTTTAACTCACTTTTCTGATTTATTTATGCTGAGAGAAGTTAATTGTGTTGTGCCACGGATCAAGTGGTGTGCTCGATATTTGTGTGCTAATTTCTATTACTGTTAATTTAAATAAATACCAATATATTTCCTGTTCACCGGCCTGGTTCTTGGCCCATTGGTAGCTCAGGGGAGAGGGATCCAAGGGGCATGATATATGTCTAAGATGGTGCTAAAAAAGAATGTTAAACAGTCTGTTGAATTACCACTTGAGTGGGGAGGGAAGGAACTCCTCTTATTGAGGGTGGCTTCTTAATAAATAGTTACAAAGACAAAAAGCCTCATTACGAGTTTGCCGGTCTGGGAACAAGGGTGCCAGTAGCAATGTACTGGCAACCTTTCTGGACCAACAGACTAAAACTCTTACTTTCAGAGCAGATGTGCATGGCAGCACTGACCTGCCAGGTGCATTGGCCCCCGGTTGGCACGGTTGCCATGGAAGCACCAGCACGGCTGACAATGGTGCTGGTGCTGGTGCTTGCGTGCACCCATTTCCGTGGGACTCCACTGGAATGCAGCACAACATTTTCTGACGCCTGATATGCCGGGGCACCAGGACTTGTAATGTCTCAGTGACACCGGTATCTCATGTGGCGGAAACAGTGTTACAGGGTTGCCAGCAACCTGCCGGTGGCAATGATGGGTTTACGCCAACCTCGTAATGATGCCCAATGTATTTTTTGTGAGTCATGTTTATATATACCAATTACACTGCAGATTATATTGCCTCATAATATCAACTGTTTCTCTATATAGTAAGTTGGTATTGGCTGAGAAGAAGGTGTATTTTTAAGACATTGGGGGTCAATCCGAGTCGGGCGGTAGGGGTACAGGGCACCGGTAAGGAGAACGGTGCCAGTAATCCCCTACCGCCCGATTCCGTGGTCCCCTAACGGAACCCATAATGTATGTATGGTCGGACCACATGTCCGTAACGGGTCCCGTTAGGGGACCAGGCTGCTAATTACGGGCCTGCCATTAGCAGGCCCGTAAATAGCACCTTCCCCATTCTCATTGAGCCCTATGGGGGCTCAAATGAGAATAGGTAATGGCATGTTCAATGGGAACTTACCGGTCCCGCCAGGGTCGGACTACACCGGTAAATCCCCATTGAACTACACTGCTGCCGGACCCGTTATTGGTGGCAGTCATGGCGCAAATAGCGCCATGACTACCACCAATCTCGGAATGAGGCCCATTGTGCAATTAAAGGGGCTATATACATTGTTCAAGTTGGATATTTTAGGAATGGAGACAATTTCAGAAGGAGAGGAAGTTAATTGCTAAGAAGATTGTGAAGGAATAGAGACTTTTGAGACTAGGACAAATACTGATGTTGAGGACATAGGTGATGGGTTTTCAAAACATTGGTTTAGAACATTTTTCTGGTTCTATAATGTTATAGACATGCAGCTATCTTTCAGGCTACCCTCAGCCTCCTCCGCCTCCTTGCTCATCCCAAACTGTCTATCTGCATTCAGTCTTGGTGTGCTGCTAATGATCTCAAAAAAGGTAGCAGGCGCTCCTCTCCAGAAAGAACATGGCATGATAACCTGCTCTGAGATGAGAGTTTGCAGCACACGCGTTTTGCTCACTGTACCTTTCACAGATGGGAAATACCCATTTGCATATCAGTCTTTGTCCTGCCCACATGGGCAGTCCAGCACCGAAATGCTATGGCAATTCCTCTCTGAACAAGAGTACCACCAGCAACCCCATACACGTGTTTCAGCCTTGTTGGGCCTCATCAGTGAGGTGAAGCTGTGCCTCTCTGAGCACAGTCAGCAGGGAGTCCACGTCTGGTTGCCCCCAGGTAACTTAGGGTGACCAACCCCAAGTTCCTTGAAAATATTTCAAAAAAGGTAGCAGGCGCTCCTCTCCAGAAAGAACATGGCATGATAACCTGCTTTGAGATGAGGGTTTGCAGCACACGCTTTTTGCTCACTGTACCTTTCACAGATGGGAAATATCCATTTGCATATCAGTCTTTGTGCCGCCCACATGGGCAGTCCAGCACTGAAATGCTATGGCAATTCCTCTCTGAACAAGAGTACCACCAGCAACCCCATACACGTGTTTCAGCCTTGTTGGGCCTCATCAGTGAGGTGAAGCTGTGCCTTTCTGAGCACAGTGAGCAGGGAGTCCATGTCTGGTTGCCCCCAGGTAACTTAGGGTGACCAACCCCAAGTTCCTTGAAAATGATCTCTGCCTGAATGCAAGTAAGACAGAGATCGGCCTCATTGGGACCCCTGTTCCTGCTTTCCCACTTGCACACTGGCCAGCCTTCCTTGTGCACAAATAAGATTTGCATAGTGTCTTTTTGTACACCCCAACACAATTAATAAAGGTCATAATTATGGAGATGGACTGCTTATTTCGCCCACTTGGATGTGTTATCTTTGAGATTAATGAATGGGAGGAATAGCAAGTAAGAGGGTTTCCCTCGCCCTGGTGGCAGGACCAGCAGCAGTTCCAGCTGGCACACTTTTCACCTCTGAGGATCACACGTACTCAGGGTGTCCTTGGCTCCACCTGTTCTATTGAACATGCTTATGTGGTGGAGGAATCTCAGGAGGTTAGACATTGGTCTTGGTCACCAGGGATCCTGGGAAGGAGGTCTGGGGCTAATTAGCAAAAATTGGGTGCAGCCAGATAAGACATTCGGATAGGTTCGTGAAACACAAGGGGTCACTCTCATCTGTTGCAAGATTGTTACTCTCACCTGGTCTATGCGGAGGCATTGGGGCACGGTTGCAGCCCTCCCGGGGTGAGGCCGCTCGGGTCCGACTTCACCCTCTGCGCTTATGTGGTGACTGGTTCTAATAGATGATACTGCTCGGGACTGCTCCTGCGTGGAGAATAGGGGGTGTGAGTATGCCAGCTTGTGCGCCTGATCCCCTTCCAGACCCCTTCTCCCAAACCATGGTACTCGTGGGATGCGCTGTCCCTGGAAAGCTCACCTGTTGATTTGTTTGGGTGAGCACTCCGTCCTACTGCTTCTGGCAGGGTTGCTTGAATGATCTGGATCGAGTTCCTTCACTGGTCCCTTGCAAGTGGTAGTCCAGTCCTGCTGCGACCAAGCCACTGTACTTCAGGTAAGTGTTCCTGATTGCCTTTGTCTTTCCTCGACTGTTTTTGTTGTATTGTAAAGTTTGTTGTTTGTATTGCTGTCCGTTCAACTTTTGATGTTTGCTCTTTTGCTTTCTTCCCTTGCAGGTGATGTTGCCGGCCCAGCAGAAAAATTGGGAACAAAAGTGACATTTGGCTGAAGCCTGGCTTGAGGAGATTGAATTCTGTCCGGCAACTACCCCCGACAGGAGTTGAAACTTGCTCAGCCACTGCATTCGCAGGCCTGGCTGCCTTCTGCTGTTCCCACCAAAAGGAGATTACACCTCCATGATTCAATCAGGGGAGGAGCACCTGGGAGCAGGGAAACAGAACAATGAGCCTTCCTTGGCTCAGGAAAATGTTAAATTAGGGGGGGTCTTAAATGGCTTCCTCTTGGGAGAAACTGGGAGGAGCAGTGTCTCTGTGAGCCACTTGAGTTGGAGGAAGTGGACAAACCAGAAATTCCACCATGTGCTTTGGGAAACAACACCCCTCTGGGCCAGAGCATAATTTTAGAAAGATGGATAATTCATAGTACGGACTTGTCAAAATTGTATAATTAATATCATTATTCTTGTGATTTTTCTGTGCACATTTTAAGAGGTGTTAGGACTCTGTGGTATGTTCTGGGGGGTAGTAGCGGAAAATAAGGTATTACTCCGAATGTCTGTATGTTAAAAATCTGACACTTTATCATCTGATGCCCATATTCCTTGTGCATGTTTGTGTAAATTCTGGAAAAGTTTAGAGGTTGTGTTCTTGATGAAAAGGGCAGAATTCTGTCATAAGTGGACACGACATCTTACAAAGACAGGGATCGGATGGTTTGGTGCTACAGAAAATATGTTAACTGGACATATAATATTAGAAAAATGGTACAGAGATAAATATGTATTTGGATCAAAAAACAGATTTGGGTGCAAATTGACAAGGGGAGTGTTCTTTCTGTATGCCATAAAATTAATGCCTGATGACACTCCATTCCTTCCCCCAATCAAGGCGGAGAGGAGAGCTTGGCCAATGATAAGTTGTGAGGGGCAGGCTTAGTTATGCCCACGCACACACTCATTTTCAAAACACATAAAAAGAGACTGCTTTGGACAGGCAAGACACTCACTTTCCATTTTCTTGCGAAGCATTTTACCGGACGACTTCAAGATCCAGAACTCAACTCCAGATAGATCCGGAACCAAGCCAGAACTTAAAGCAGGGGCCAATCCACAAGCTGAATCCTCTTCAGCAGGCCCCCAAATCTTTTGCAACCAAACTATTCAACAGCCGGGCAAGCTGTTTGATTCTGGCCTAGAACCCTGTGCCAGTACCCAGAAAGCAGTGCTGTATCCAGAATCCACTTGATCCAGACCAGCAGAACCAGAGACCCAGACCAGATCGCTGTGAGCAGAACCGGTACTAAAGACCATCCGTGGCGAGAGAACCAGCCAACCTGACCAGACCTTGACGGCCTATTTCAAATTTATAGTGTGAGTACTCAGCTAGAACTGTGCAGAACCCATCTCTTATTCAAAATAATCTGATTCAAAACATTTGAACCTGTCCAGAACTGCACCATAGGAATCGTGTGTTCATTCTGTCATTTCAAAGCTGTAAAAGTGTCATGTTGTCATTCTGAAGTTTACTTTCATTTCGAGAAACTATCTCCACAAAATCGTTCGTTTTTCTGGGACCGCGTGTGCTAGGAACGAGGTTTAACTTTCATTCGAAAGCTAAGATTCTAAGCTTTCCAACAAGCCCTACTCCTTATAGTTTTTCCGTAATCGCGCTCGACGCATTCGGAAAAATTGCTGCAAATTGAAAAATTAGCTCCTGTCAAAATCGCTGCTTTTGCTTGAACTGCTCAAATTCGTTTTCAACCTGCTAATCCCTCATTGAGCATCACAAGTGTGACTTGAACTAATCCTAAATAGCTATCACCTACCCTGAACCTCCTATAGGGAATTAAAAGCATTTTTAGCATATTTTACTTCATTTCCACCACATTTAAAAGGTTTTGCCTGCTTTAAAATCATACCTGTTTTCCTCTAAGCTCGCTGGGAGAACTGGAACTTTGTATTGCATTTTGTTTGTATTCTGAAAATTGTGTGCTCTCCTTCCATGTCCTTATATTGCATAGGGGGGGAGTGAATTGCCATCAGGGGAAAAGGGAACATATTATCTATTGTGAAACCCTATCAGTTTATTTCTGTACGCCATTCTTTCCATCATTGTTTTTCCTTGAAACCATAAAAGTATTCTCAGCTACCTTATCCTCCCTATACTAACTTTTAAGTAATTAAATCAGTGTGCTAGTGTAACATCATCCATTGTTGATCACTGTCATATGCCTAAGTGTGCTATCAAATATAAATGTATTCATAAAAGTGTGATATATTTATATATTGTTTAATTTTTCCAATAAACCTTTTAAATTGCAAAACAAACCTACTTCTTGGCTCAGTGAGGTCAGGGGGATTCAAAGAGAGGGGCGTTATATAAGGGTTTCTCATCCAGAGTATAACTTGTCATAAAATATATAAATAACGGCTTCCCTTGGCCGTTCCAGACGAGGCACTGATTTAGTGGGATTGCTGAATTGAAGTCACTTAACAGATTGGGGGCTCATTCGGGATATGAACCCGGGGATTCTGGATTGGATCTATCACTTGTGCAGATTAATACGGTGTGCTAACTGACAGGATACATAATCCTGTTGGATCACCACAGCGTGTTACACTGTAAAAACACCCCTCAAAGTAACGCTCTATGGAAACGGTCTGTTTTGCAAAATAAAATACAAACTTCTGTAAGTCAGGAAGGAAATCAATTTCCAGAATGACGACCTTGGTAGATATCAAAATAGCCAGAGAACACCTCTTACATAAGCTATTTGTGAGATGTGAGTGGGCTCATCAGGATCAGGCGGTCTGGTTTCAGGCAATCGCACCCTAGATCACTGAAACAGGGTCAGATATATGGAGAGATCAGGGTCCCTTACATGTGGCCCTGAGTGAACTATATATGGCCCCTAATGCCAAGAATGAGCACAACAAGATCGCCAGGGTAGCGGCATATTTATACTTATATATGGGAGCCATACAGGACAAATGTGCTGAAGGCCAAAATCTGGCAAATAGGCACCTGATGGCATTAGAGAAGGCCCAATCTGACCTGGTCTCTTCTGAGCAGAGGCTGCAGAGGAGCCAGGAGTCAGAAAATGATAGTAGTCAGTATATCATTAAAATAAAAGAGGATATGGGTATCCTGCAACAGGAAAAGTCTGACCAGAATAACAGATTTCTGGCCTTGCAGAAGGAGTACCAAGAAGGTTTGGACGCCCTACTGCCGAGCCAGAAAAAGCTGGAGCAACAACTGGACTTCAATAGGGCATGCGCAGAGCAGGTAGTCGCCCTGCAAAGCCACCTAGATAGGGAGGAGACAGAGAGCAACAAACTGATCCTGAAAGACCTGGATACCCAGACAGAATTTGAAAAAATTCATAAAGGTGGGGCCCTTAAAAGGCAGAGGGACGACCTGGCAGCACAGATGCAGGCTCTTAGTCAGGAAAGGGAAACCTTAGGCCAGGAAGTCTGCCAATTAAAAGAAAAAAATGAAGGTAATCACTTGGCCCTTCAGGGACTGGGTGACCTCCAAAAAGAGCATCAGAACTTGTTAAGGCACACCAGGAGGGTAGAAGATGCTCTGGCAAGAAAGAAACAGGCCAGTAGGGATGGGACTCAGGAGGTAACCCTCCTGCAGCAAAGACTGACACAGTATTCCAGCATCAACCAGGAAGCGCAGAGAGAAAATGAGGCTCCTTGTCAGCACAATGATAGGCTCCAGCAACAGGTAGCCATGCAGGAGAGACTGATAGAGTCTAGTAAGGCCTTAACTGAGGAACTGAAAGCACAGGCTCTTGCATTGCAATAGGGAGCAGGGGCTGACAGAGATGAAGTTAGCTGGGAAAGGGAAACACCTGAGCATAACCTCAGGAGCCCTAGTACCAGAGGCCTTCACCTCTCCCAGTCCTTGCACTCTGCCACCCCCATGTCCCCTGGTGCACATGAGCACAGGGCCACAGGGATGGCAGATTACTATCCAGCCAAAATTATGGGGCTCATAGGCCAGTACCACCCAAGAATGGATGGGCGGGCATCCGGGTATGGGCACCCAAGCACAGTGCAATTTAGTGGGGAACCCCAGGAGAGTAGGCCCACTAAGGCCATCCTAAAAACCTCTGCCCAGAAAGGTCAGTAGGGGGGTACCCATCAAATCCTGGCAGCAAGGAGGGATCTGAAGACTCCTCTGAGCGGCCCAGGACACAGGAGACTAGATCCACACATTCTGCCAGCCATTCCCAGGCTCGCAAAATCCGGGAAAACCTGGAAGATCAGACGGGCACCTCTTGGAGCAGTGCTTCTGAGTCAGAGGATGAATGGACCAGGGTTACACGAACCAAAAAGGCCAATAAGGCAAAAAAGGGCCTTGCTTAAGGACCCCTTAAAGCAGATCAAGGCAATAAGGAGTGTCATCACGCCTTACCACAAGAACGCCAAGTATTCTGTTTGGGAACACTTGGAGCTTTATGAGCAAATGATGGAGACTTTCCATTTGAAGGACAGCAGTAGCTGCATTCAGTATGTCAAATGGACATTCTCCCCATAATACTCAAGTTTCTTTGCGGGGCTGGAGGACCAAAATCATTCAAGATGGTCCACCTACAGGGCGGCCACCTTGAAACATTTTTCTGTTCACATAAATCCCCAAGAGGTTCGCAAGGCAGCCTACAATTTGCAATGTGGGGAGGATCAGGCCCCACAAGAATTTGTGCAGGAGTTAAAGCGTGCTTTTGGGCAGACTACAAAAAGTGTACACACGGACAGTAAAGAAATTGTTAATACGTTTTTCCATGCCTTACCCAAATACATAATGACCCAGCTCGTGAGAGACTTTCACGAGAAAAGATCTTAAAACTGGGTCATTGAGCAAGCCACCCGCATCTATGAGGTGGAAAATAAGAATCAGCCCAATGAGGTAAATGTTGCCCCCGTTTTAGATTTGGAGATGGGGCGGGCCTAAAAAGCTGCCTGCACCGAATAATTCACAGCCCAGAAGGCCCTCGGGCCAGTCACAGACAGGGAGTCAAGGAGGTAATCCCACAAATGGGGTCCCTCACTCCCCTGACTATGTAAATCCCCGCTACAAGGGAAACAGGCCCATCCTGGGTTATGTGTGGATTCCTCCAGCCCAAGAGGGGGATCCAGCCAAGCACCTGACCCAGGGAACTTCCCTCCTAACTTCCCACAGAAGGGCAGAAATTCCCCAAATCCTGGGCAGAACTTGTTCCCCAGGTATCCACACAACTTCCAGCCCCAAAATCATCCATCCTTCTTTCCCGACCTCCCTGAGCCCAGACCACCTAATCCGGGAGAGGGGAGGCCAAGGGTGGAGGGGTACCCAAATCTTCCCAACCCGAGGTACTACCAGAGAAGGGATAGCTACCCTTCCCGGGATCAGCCCAGTGGAGAAAATAGAACCCTGTACCAGCCTGAGCCGGTTTCCCAACTTGAGCGCCAGGTCCAAAATATGGCACGGGATCTGGGTCACATACTGAGGGCTCAACAGAACCCTCAGATGAGCATGCCACCGCAGAATGCACCAAACTCTGGGCCTTGTGCTCCAGAACAATGACGGGGCAGCACCCCGATAACCCACCGGTTCCCAGGGAGGAGGCACAAGGGGAAGGGGGGTGTAAAGCCTTGCAGGAAGCTTCCTTCCCCACTTGTAAACAGCCCCTGGAAACCCAGGAACCGGAATCAAAATCTCCTACCCCTGAAAGTCTGCCACCCAAGGATCAGAGAGGAGGTAGGGGAAACGAAGGACCCAAACAGACCCATTTCGTGGAGGGGGTACAGATCTTCCAATTTGCGGGAGAGAGATCCCAAGAGGATCCTGGGGAAAGGATTTTCTCCTTCAGAGATGGGGGAACTCCTCCCAAGGAAAAATGGGTCCCAAGGGATTCCAATACAGACTGGGTAGATGTGGGGATTGAGCTGTAGCCGCCCCTCATCCTATCCCAGAACCAACAATACCGAAAACCCCTGGTCCAAACCCATCCTGGTGACTGCCTCCAAAAAGGGGGGGCAGCCCAGAACCGGAACCAGGGGAACCCAAAACCATATCCGGTTGCCAACTTTTTCTTTCAGATTCCCGAGACTCTCCACAGAATTTTGCCCAAATCTCTTCTCTCTCAATGTCCAAAACCAGAAAATTAGCCCACCAGTTGTCCAAAAATGTGCATTATCTGTGCCCCCTTGAGGAGAAGGAGGGTAGATACTATGCCCCGGTACAAGTACAAGGGCAGGGTACAATGTTGGCACTGGTGGACACTGGATCCCAAGCTACTCTTCGCCCAAAAGGGCCTTTGATGAACTAAATGCAGGAAGGGGGGATAATTACCGTATTCCGCTCACCTCTCTTCCTGGACAACTTCAGAACTTTGACGGGAAGGAAATCCCCGTCGAGGGGACTGCAGGTTTGGACATCAAAATTGGGCGACACAAGGTGAAACACCCGGTCATAGTAGTGACTCCAGAGGACACCCATTGTTTACTAGGGAATGACCGCCTGAGAAGGTTGTCACCCCTAATAGATTGCGTAAACAAGGTCCTCTGGACCCAGACTAGCCGACCAATAAAATTAAAACAGAGCCTCAACCATGTTAGTTTAAACGGCACCTGCCACATGGTTGAACAAAAATCTGACCAAGTAGAATTTCACTTCCAGAACAACCAAATTCCGGACGTGACAGTAATAGCAGTAGGACAAAAGACTGGTGATGGGGGGGTCCCCTCTATTTCTGAAAATCAACCTTCCCTCCAGTTTAAGGTGGTATTCCACACTGGAATGAAATACTCTGAAATTCTTTACTAATCCACAATCAGAAACTCCCACTCCTATAGTCCAGAAAGATGTGAAATCAGCTCAGAGCCTGGCTGATGTTCAGCAAATTGGAGAGCAGTTGTTCATCCCTGTTCAGTTAAATGATGGGAAGGACTCAGTTCTCGCCCGAGTGTGTGTGAACAACGGTAAGAGCTTCATCAGCGAAGACATGTTCCGACAACTCCCAAAATATCCAGCCATTCCCGCATTCAAACTGATAGGCAAATGGGAAATGGATCTGGAAACACCCAATTCAAAACATCTCCTGCCAAGCAGGTGTATGCTCAAAATCTCCATTGGCAACAAAAGCATAGTCCATAATTGTTGGGTCGTGTGAGATGTCACTGCCGCCTTTTACTTAGGCAGTGACATTCTCAATCGCTTTGCCATTAGTTTGGACCTAATAAACTTCAAAGCTTGGTCCCGATTAGCGAATAATCCCATGGGCTTTGATGATCCAGAAAAAGCATTTAGGTCAGCTCAATTGCTACCTTATGCAGTTGAAATTCAGATTAAAGAGGAAGTCACCATCCCAGAAAGGACCCGACAATTCTCCCTGGAAGTGAAAGTTAAAAGAGGACAAAAATTGAAAAACCCTGATGCTTATATTCATCTAAATGCTTCTCTCCAACAGAAAGGGTTGGGGGTAAACCCAACACAATTTGTCAACATAGAACATGACACCATTCCAATAGAGGTGGATAACAGCGATTTAAATGGTATTACTCTAGCCACAGGCACCATTATTGGAATGGCTGTTGATGACCGACATTTCTCCATTGATTTAGGAAATGAACTGTTAGGACCAATCCCCAAGGACTGTTTTGACAGTGACAGTGATGACAATACACCACCAGACAGGATCTTTACCCGGCATGGGAGGAACTTCCTGGTGTACACTTCCTGCCCTTATGGTAAGGAAGATGTGACTTGTGACTTCAGGAGGGATGAGGTGATTTTCCAGGTCCATGAGGGCTGCCTTTCCCACCTGAAGCATCCAGTCCAAATCAGCACTTTGACCAGGGACTTCTCCACCCAGCTGCAGGAGGCCGCTGAGATAGCAAAACCAGAAGTCTTTCCAGGCTTCAGGCAGATGGTGGAAGAGAGAGTCCACCTAGCTGATGCCTGTGTGACTCTGGAACAGAAGCTAAAGTTGAAACAAGTTTTCTTGGATTTCCAAGATCTCTTTGCGGTAGACTCATATCACTGTGGTCGCACCGACATCCACCCAACAACAATTCCCACAGACCCTGGCATGACTCCAGTGTTTGTGAAGCAATATCACTTGACTCTCGCATCCATGCAGTCCCTTACTGAAATAATTAAGAACCTTGAGTCCCGGTGCTGGGAATATTGAAGCCAAACGGCCAGTGGAGACTCTGTGCCGACCTTAGGGAGCTCAACAAACGGGTCCATACTTCCTGATGGCCTCTGCCCTACATTGACCAGGGGCTGGCCCAGATTCAGGGGTCAATACAAACTGGCTTTTACCTTTGGGGGCCAGCAGTACACATGGACCCGGACTCCCTTCGGATACCTCAACTCCGGCAATTAATTCAACATTTTCCTACATAAGGCCATGCCCGACTTGGGTGCGAGGAGTAACCTGGCTTATGTAGATGATGTCCTCATCAAAAGTTCAACTGTGGAGGAGCATATAGCAGAGATCCGTTATGTTCTGACCCAGGTGAGGGCCGCCGGAGAAAATCTTTCCTTTCAGAAAGCACAGTGGTGTAGAACCCGTGTTAATTTCTTGGGGCATGAGATTACTCCTCAGGGTCTCTGTCCCCAGGAAAAGAAAGCGGAAGCACTTCAGAAACTGAAAGACCCCATAACTATGCGGGAACTAAGGAGCCTCCTTGGACTGACCAATTACGGCAGAAAGTTCATTGAGGACTACTCAGAGATCACCAGACCCCTGATTCATCTCTTGAAGGGGGGGGCAAGTGGGAATGGGGTCCAGAACAATCCGAGGCAGTAAGACAACTCAAGAGAAGCCTCTCACAAGCGCCTTGCCTAGCTTACCCTGTCAGAAACAAGGAGTTCTTCCTGGAGACAGGGTTCTCTAATACGTGCTTGACGGCAGTTTTATACCAAAAGCATGACAAGTTCAATAAAGTAATCTCCTATGCGAGCAAAACTTTATCCTCTGTGTAGGAAAAATTCAACGATTGTGAGAAGGCACTCCTGGCAACTGGCAACGGTGTGGGCATTGAAGAATTACCACCCGTTTATCCAGGGGGAACACATCATAGTGGAGACTCCACACCAGCCTCTGCAATATCTCCAAACTGACCGAATCTGGGCCGGAAATGTGAGTAATTCCCGAATTACTTCCTGGATTCTGTCAATGCAAGGCTTTGCTGTGGAGGTCAGATATGGCCAAAACAAGAAGAGTCCACTCGCGCAAGGTCTGGCTGGCTTGCATGATTGTGCCAGAGAAAACTGTCTCGAGGACGAAAGTCTAAAAATCAAGGACAACATGGAGGCATACCTTAATTCCCCACACAAAGTCTTTGAAGAAGACAAGTGTGAGGGAATGCCCACTGACTATGTGGATGGATGCTCTTACCATGTTGACAACAACGGGGAAAAAGAACTTGTGGCCGGAATAGGGAATGCATGGGTGAATGAGTCCCGAGAACCCTCCGCTGGATACAAAATTGGTCCCCGAAGTAGTCAGGTGGCAGAATTGATGGCTGTGCATCAAGCCATCCTCACTGCTGTCCAACACCAACTCCACAAACTGGTCATAATCACAGATTCGGACTATGTACGGAACGGGTTCGTGGAGCACCTGGTTAATTGGAAAACCAGAGGCATGTCATGTGCTAATAACAAACCCTTGAAACATGGGAAGTTAATCCAAAATATTGATGATCTGGTCACATCGAATGGGATGACAATCTACTGGAAAAAGATCAAAGGTCATTCCAAAGTAGAGGGACCAGACAAAACTGGAAAGCTGATCAGCTGGCCAAAACCGGGGCCATCCAAGGGGATCTAATAGAGATTGAGTCCCGGTTGAGGGAAATCCAGGTCACTGCTATCACTAGGTCCCAGACAAATGCTCACAATGATCTTTCAACTGCACAATGGAGTAAGGAGAGCCCAGATGCTCATTTGATTACGGCTCAAAAAGGGGATCCAATAATTGGTAAGTTTTACCAACACATTGAGGACCCTGAGAACTTTCCCCTGACGGATACCGATTACATTGGGAAAGAGGACCTTAGAGTGTTGATGAAATGTCCAAAAATGTTCCGAATCCAAGATGGTTTGTTGGCAAGGAAATGCCAAGCTGGCCATGATCAGTGGGTGGTCCCTACCTCATTCCGAAGCCTGATGTTAAGTCACGCCCATGATGCGGTCATAGGGGGTTTCACACAACACTTGAGATCTTAAGAGAGGTTGCATACTGGCCACACATGGGGCAGGACCTCAACCAATACTTGAAGGGGTGTCTTGTGTGTGCACAATTTCAGCCAACATCCCTCACACACCGTGCGCCTCTCCAAAAGAGGGGGATGACACTGCCATGGTTAGATTTGCAAATCGACTTCATAGGCCCTGTGATTCGCTCCTCTAGGGGGAATAAGTACATGTTGACAGTGACATGCTTATTTACCAAATGGGTGGAATGTCTCCCGGCCCCAAACTGCAAGGCAGAAACAGCAGCTGCCCTGATGATCAACCACATCTTTTCACGTTTTGGTCTACCCCAAAGGATTGAGTCAGACAGAGGTAGCCACTTCACCAGCGAAGTAATGACTAAGATGTGGGAGATACTGAGGGTTAAAAGGAAGCTACATATTGCTTACCGGCCAGCCTCTTCTGGTGCAGTGGAGAGATACAACAGAACCATTGTGAGCAGATTCTGGGCCAAGTTGGGATATCCGATTACCGCTGGTCTTAATGGCCATCAGATCTACCCCTTCATCTGCAACTAAAATGTCACCATTTCAGCTGATGACTGGACGCAAGATGGTGCTTCCCCAGCATTTGCTCTACAGGACCCAAGAGCCGACATTGATCAATGCCTCCACAACTCTTGAGTATGTGGAGAATTTGAGGAAACACCTCCAACATGCTTTTGCCTATGCTCAGCGGAATGTAGAAAGATCAGCTGATAGCATGAAGACCCATTACGATTTGAAAACTACCATGAAAGAGTACAATGTAGGAGACCGGGTCTATCTATACAATTTCCAGAGGAACCAGGCCAAACAGCGAACATCTTTGCCTACATGGAAGGGACCTTTTGAAATTATAGACAAGATCTCCCCAGTTGCCTACAAGATCCACATCCCCAAAGGTAGTTTGGCAGAAGGGGAAGACAAGTGGGTCCATATAAATCAGTTGAAGTGTTGCCATCCCAGGCACACTCTGCAGCAACTGGAGGAGTCCTCCGCAATACCAGAGGGGGCTGCTCCAGAGTAATTCAGTTCCCACCCTAAAATATCTCACATATAGTCTCTAAAATATTATGATTCTTGAATGAAAATGTCTCCTGATTATATCTTGTTTTTAAAAAAATAAGAATGTAAATGTCTATTGATTTATAAAATGTATATGCCGCCCTACTATATAAATAGTGGGGGAGAAATGTCTACGAATAGGTATTGCCACTTTGCTTTGTCATCCTAGGAGAAAGAAAACCTGGAGACTGACCACGGAAGACGACCTGGGGACTGGGAGCAAAGATCAGAGGGGCCCGGGGTAGCGCCCAATACTCCCATCAGGACCGGCGAGGAGAACTGATCGATCCACCCTGATGGAGGAAAAGATCCTAAACTTTGTCATCTGTGGAATTGGAAGAAGATGATGGGACTTCCAACGCGTGGATCAAAACATCCTTTGCACCTGACTCCCCCTCGACTCGAAATCAAAGCGCAGTCAGGCGGGGAGGCTTGTCAGGGGTTTTGACCCATGTTCGAGTTATTATGTTGCAACATTTGGGGCTGTGGGCTCAGAAAATCCAAGATGGCCGAAAAAGCCCACATTGCGCCAGAATCCAGGAAAACCGCGCAGTTTTTGCGCACACCAAAATGGTCGCCTAACCTGCCACCCACCAGAGCGAGCTTGGTGGGCCAGAAGCACCATGAGTGAAACGTGGTGCCAAACGAAAAACAGCAGTGCCTGTTAGATCAAAACACGCTTTGAAATCACCTTTGTTTCTCTGAAATGCAAACTAAAAATGCCTATTTTAAACATTGCAAGATATTCAAAAATCTCACTGAACACCAGCAGACATCTGGCAGAATGTAGTCTTGTGTGCATACAAAATCTGGAAAGATGAAGAGCCTAAAGCAATGTTTATAACAAAACTGGCTGAGCTGTGGATGTCAGCAGCTTAACTGAAATTGGATTTAAAGCCACTAAAATCGAAATGTTTAAAATAAATTAGTGACCTACTTTGAGTGTCACATAGGTTGCAACTGTTAAATGTCATAATTTTGAACTTAGAATCAGCGTTCTAGCTGCATGTGTAAAAATTGTAAGTTTGATTTGAATGAAGAAAAACTGGGAACAAAAGTGACATTTGGCTGAAGCCTGGCTTGAAGAGATTGAATTCTGCCCGGCAACTACCCCTGACAGGAGTTGAAACTTGCTCAGCCACTGCATTCGCAGGCCTGGCTGCCTTCTGCTGTTCCCACCAAAAGGAGATTACACCTCTCTGATTGAATCAGGGGAGGAGCACCTGGGAGCAGGGAAACAGAACAATGAGCCTTCCTTGGCTCAGGCAAATGTTAAATTAGGGGGGGTCGTAAATGGCTTCCTCTTGGGAGAAACTGGGAGGAGCAGTGCCTCTGTGAGCCACCTGAGTTGGAGGAAGTGGATAAACCAGAAATTCCACCATGTGCTTTGGGAAACCACACCCCTCTGGGCCAGAGCATAATTTTTAGAAAGATGGATAATTCATAGTACAGACATGTCAAAATTATATAATGAATATCATTATTCTTGTGATTTTTCTGTGCACATTTTAAGAGGTGTTAGGACTCTGTGGTATGTTCTGGGGGGTAGTAGCGGAAAATAAGGCATTACTCCGAATGTCTGTATGTTATAAATCTGACACTTTATCATCTGATGCACATACCATGTGCATGTTTGTGTACATTCTGGAAATGTTTAGAGGTTGTGTTCTTGATGAAAAGGGCAGAATTCTGTCATAAGTGGACACGACATCTTACAAAGATAGGGATCGGATGGTTTGGTGCTACAGAAAATATGATAACTGGACGTATACTATTAGAAAAATGGTGCATAGATAAATATGTATTTGGATCAAAAATTGATTTGGGTGCAAATTGACAAGGGGAGTGTTCTTTCTGTATGCCATAAAATCAATGCCTGATGACACTCCATTCCTTCCCCCAATCAAGGGAGAGAGGAGAGCTTGGCCAATGATAAGTTGTAAGGGGCAGGCTTAGTTATGCCCACACACACACCCATTTTCAAAACACATAAAAAGAGACTGCTTTGGACAGGCAAGACACTCACTTTCCATTTTCTTGCAAAGCATTTTACCGGATGAGTTCAAGATCCAGAACTCAACTCCAGATAGATCCAGAACCAAGCAAGAACTTAAAGCAGGGGCCAATCCACAAGCTGAATCCTCTTCAGCAGGCCTCCAAATCTTTTGCAACAAAACTATTCAACAGCCGGGCAAGCTGTTTGATTCTGGCCTAGGACCCTGTGCCAGTACCCAGAAAGCAGTGCTGTATCCAGAATCCACTTGATCCAGACCAGCAGAACCAGAGACCCAGACCAGATCGCTGTGAGCAGAACCGGTACTAAAGACCGTCCGTGGCGAGAGAACCAGCCAACCTGACCAGACCTTGACGGCCTATTTCAAATTTATAGTGTGAGTACTCAGCTAGAACTGTGCAGAACCCATCTCTTATTTTAAAATAATCTGATTCAAAACATTTGAACCTGTCTAGAACTGCATCATAGGAATCGTGTGTTCATTCTGTCATTTCAAAGCTGTGAAAGTGTCATGTTGTCATTGTGAAGTTTACTTTCATTTCGAGAAACAATCTCCACAAAATTGTTCGTATCTCTGGGACCACGTGTGCTAGGAACGAGATTTAACTTTCATTTGAAAGCTAAGATTCTAAGGTTTCCTTCTACTCATTATAGTTTTTCCATAATTGTGCTCGATGCATTCGGAAAATTGCTGCGAATTGAAAAATTAGCTCCTGTCAAAATAGTCGCTTTTGCTTGAACTCCTAAAATTTGTTTTGAACCTGCTAATCCCTCATTGAGCATCGCAAGTGTGACTTGAACTAATCTTAAATAGCTATCACCTACCCTGAACCTCCTATAGGGAATTAAAAGCATTTTTAGCATATTTTACTTCATTGCCACCACATTTAAAAGGATTTGCCTGCTTTAACTTTGTATTGCATTTTGTTTGTATTCCTGAAAATTGTGTGCTCCTCTTCCATCTCCTTATATTGCATAGGGGGGGGGGAGTGAATTGCCACCAGGGGAAAAGGGAACATATTATCTCTTGTGAAACCCTATCAGTTTATTTCTGTACGGCATTCTTTCCATCATTGTTTTTCCTTCAAACCATAAAAGTATTCTCAGCTACCTTATCCTCCCTATACTAACTCTTAAGTAATTAAATCAATGTGCTAGTGTAACATCAACCATTGTTGATCACTGTCATGTGCCCAAGTGTGCTATCAAATATTAATTTATTCATAAAAGTGTGATATGTATATATATATATATATATATATATATATATATATATATATATATATATATATATATATATATGTATATATATATATATATATATATAGTTTAATTTATCCATTAAACCTTTTAAATTGCAAAACAAACCTACTTCTTGGCTCAGTGAGGTCAGGGGGATTCAAAGAGAGGGGCGTTATATAAGGGTTTATCATCCAGAGTATAACTTTTCATAAAATATATAAATAAGGGCTTCCCTTGGGCGTCCCAGATGAGGCACTGACTTAGTGGGATTGCTGAATTGAAGTCACTTAACAACAGTAACGCGAAGCACCGGCCTTAAGGATGGAGCAGTTATATAGCTGAGCTTCTGAAGGCATGCCCACCAGGTTCAGCCTGCCTGGCACACCCTGACACACCCGATGAGTCAGCACATGAAGACCACGCCTAGGGAGCCACACCCGATGGCCAGACATACAGGTACTGATCGCACGTGATATTGCATGCAACGCTATACACCCAGACGCAGATATGTCTATAAGTGTGGATATTATAAACTTCCACTAATGATATATGGGGGGTCATATGGACTCTAAAAACAATTAATTACAAAAAATAAAGAATACATAATATCTAGTACCGGCCACCACTAGAGCGATGGGGGTGTATTTTCAGTCGGTAACGTTGGATGTCTGCACCAGGAAAGTGCCTTTACCTTTCCCATATGGTGATGAACATATGGGCTAACTTGCCAGTTTAAATATCAGCACGTCCAAAATGCATGCACTATGCAGATGTCAACAGACAAATACATCACATACGAAACATTAAGAGCATGGATGAGAATTGTCTGATCCAAAATGGCGGCTACTCACACATTCACGCATGTGCATACATGGAGGAGCAGCCAAATAACACATCCAACCAAGATGGCGGCCGGCGCTTGATCACTGCATCGATACGAGTTTGCAGAGTGACCGAGATTCACAATCTCTAAGTAAGTGGATGAGATAAAAATTGACATATGTGTGATTTCAATCAAAGCCTTGTGCCTTAGGGGCCACTGATATTCATTTCTTTGGCCTCTAGGATGTGCCTGACGTACAGACAGCATTATGTGAGAGGCGCAAGGGAATTTCCAAATTGCACACCGCGATTGCCAGCTGGAACGAACGCTAAGGTGGCAGTCACGCCCCTAACCAGGCACCCTTTAAGTAAGTTTGGGATTAGGAATACATTTAACTGAAAATGCACATATTCCAATAGAGGTTCTGATTAAGTCCACTTGTTTCCGTTCCCTCCCATTCCCTCTTCTGTGTCTCAGCAGCAGTGCAGCCCATGACGCTGTCGGAGGCAACACGCCGCTGATTCCACCCCGCCAATATCCGATAAGGTGACACTGCACCAGGAAGCATTACACGCTCCAAACTATCAAAAGGTAGTTTTTACAAAAATGTATGCATCTGCATGATATAAAATAAAATGTTGAGAGGTCAGCAAAAGGGAGAGAGTCTATATAACCTCTCCCTTTGTGTTGTCTTGCAGCAAGGAATGATTCACTTGGCAGAAGCATGATGCCAAATAATGAAATTTGACTCCCACACGTGAAAGAAGCTACGCAAGTAGTAGGTCAGTTGGGTGCTAACTCCTTTTGCTGTTTGTTTCAATAAGTATGGTCACAATTAAGGAAACCCTTTTGCTCAAACTTGTTAGCCCCGTGATATAGTCTAGTTCTGGTGTGTTCTGCAGGCCATGGATGTATGCTGGTAGAATGTTGTTGAATGTTATGATAGATAGCATAGAAGAATTTTGGGTGATTGTTGTGTGTTAGTGTTCCATGAGTGTCAGTTGCGGGCCTGAGATTTTTATGTGAGGATGGACAGTGGGTGTACTGTGTGATCTGTGTCCTGTATATAATCACAAGTAACTGGATCTGTACATCTGTAGATATGTAAAACAAAGCTACCCTGGTCAAGATACTGATATTCTTAGTGTTTGCAACCTTTGCACCGTACGCTTGTGAGGAAAGCACCTTGTGATGCCGGAAGAGCGTAATGATGCATCATCGCTTGCTCAGATTGCCGTAGAATGTAGTGACTTTGCCTCTGCGGCGTAAGATTCAGTTGAGAAGGACACAGTGGGAAATGTCTGCTGTAAAATGATGAACTGAATCCAAGCAACAGTGATGTGTTCTTTGAGAAGTCATGCTGGCAGACTCGTAGCATGGACATGGGGTAAGTACTTCAAAGATGATGGATGTTTTTTTTCACGATGCTTAGTTGAAGTTTAAATCAATTACCTTGCAACCTTTTGCAGTCAGTCTGTCATAGGAATGATGATTTCATGTTATGCAGAAAAGTGGAACTGTTTTGAAAAGTTGCTTCAAGTTAAGGAACTAATGTCAAAGAAATGTGAGGACTTCTAAAGTTTTTTTTTTTAAGAAAGTGCTCATTTAAGGATAGGATCACTGCATGAGAACTTTAAAAAAAAAAAAAAACTAACTATGGTGCAAGGAAGTGTTTTTTTTTAATTATCAACCTGACATATTTTTTGTGAAAGTGGACCATCAAAGGTCAAGGTTGTGTTTGTATGATGACATAGATGTGTACAATGGTGAAGGCCATTGTGGAATTCTAAAAAATAAATGTTCTGGTTATCTTACTCTTCCATGAGGACTGTGCGGAGTGGGAAGAACACTATTAT
The DNA here is from genome assembly GCF_040938575.1 of Ambystoma mexicanum. Classification (NCBI taxonomy): domain Eukaryota; kingdom Metazoa; phylum Chordata; class Amphibia; order Caudata; family Ambystomatidae; genus Ambystoma; species Ambystoma mexicanum. Next base: position 711,487,643 of record NC_090933.1, read on the forward strand.
AATAGCGATGTTGTAATAGTGATTTTAGATCAAGTTGTTCCTGTATGTTGTTGTTTGGGCCGTTGTCATGTCTACGTTGAGTTCTATGTTGTGGCCTACCATCTTTCGACTATGCAAATGAGTCATTGCATACTTGGTTTGCTCATAATTTTGTTGTGTGTTAGGTCTTTTGTTTTTTTTTGCAATCGAGAGGGGTAAGAATTTTCTATGGGAGGATGTTTTAAACAAAAATAAAAAGAAAAGCCGCTCCTGTGTGTTAAGGTATCAGGTGGCCAGGTTACTTTAGATAAAGTTAACTGACTGTCTCACAGAAGGGAAATGTGAAAAGCAGCAGTGGACGGCGGAATGGTCTTGGACAGCCCTTTTTTGAGGAAGTGAATTGGGCATAAAAAAAATAATAAGAAAAACTGACTGTCATCTGAGGGAAATGTGAGCAGTAACATTAGAACTGATGGATGGGTTCGGACTGCCTTTTTCGAGGAAGTGAATTGGGCAAGTAAAAAAAAGGGATCATCTTGATTCTGATGCAACCTGGTTATGTATTTATGTTGGCACCAATTGTATTTTAGTTCTTTTGCAGACCTGCTGTTAGATGTTGATAAGTTAGAATGTTCCATATATAGAATATTTCATATCAAAATTTAGTTATATGGTGCTTCCAGGGGCACCTTAAATGTTGAATTTGTAATATTCTGTTATCTGTTTGCTGTGCGTATCGTGAGGGTGTAGTGGTATTGAGTGGTATAGTCTTGAATGACTGTTACACAGTGCAGTCTTAGTGAGGTGAGATGAGGACATAATGTACTGTTGTGTTCATTGTGAGTTTCTATGCTGTATGGGAATTGCTGATTTGGGTGTTGAGTGGTGGTGATTGCATAGCCTGAATCTTTCTGTGTGAGGGTGGAAGTTGCTGGACTACGCACCCCTTCTGTGTTTGCTGTCCTAGGTGATGGGCAGCACCACCCTTCCTGAATGTTAGTGTGTGGACCTTGGTTACTCCGTGAGTTGGGATCTACACTGGTCTGGTGGTAGGGCAATCTGTGTTTCCATCCCCTGTCACGTTTTCCCTTATCTCCTGGTGTGTAGTTTGTTTTTCCCTCGAGGATGGGTGTGCCAGAGTGTGGCAGACCCTGTATCTGTGAGTGGCAGCCCTGGTAGGGATGTGGGTAGGAATGTGTTGGGGTGCAGTGGTGGAATACTGTGTTTGAATGTTATGCTGTTGTATGCTTGACAGTGCGTCTGAGTGTGTTGCAAAGTGATTGTGTATGCATGTTGCTTTTGGTGGTGCATGACTTTGTGTATTGACTGAGATGTGTGTGATATAGTCTAGTCCTGTTCGGTCCTGCAGGCCATGGATGCATGCTGGTAGAATGTTGGTGAATGTTATGATAGACAGCTCAGGAGAATGTTGGGTGAGTGTTACGTGTAAGTGTTCCATGAGTGTCAGTTGGGGGCCTGAGCTGGTGATGTGAGGATGGCCCGTGGGTGTACTGCATGATCTGTGTCATCTATATAACCACAAGTGACTTGAACTCTATATATGTAGATATGTAAAATAAAGCTACCCTGGAACTACAGCAGACCCTCCATGGCTGGTCTGTGTGTGAGCCCTACAGTACAGCTTCCATATTATAACAGTTGTGATTCCACAAAAAAGTAGTGACCATGATTTGGTCACAACAAGGTTATGTTTATGATTATGATTGTTTTTTTATAACGCGCTCTCCTGACTAACCAATGTGTAAGAGAGACATATAGGGAGATATTGAACATTTCCTCTGGAAAAAAACCGTTTCATCTTGTCAGCAAGAACATTGAAGCTCCTGAATTGTCAACTGGGAAGCCTAGGTGGCCACATTTTGAATTACACAATAACACTAGATCGATTTATAATCTAAGGAACTGGTATAAAGCAAAAACAAACTAAACATACCCATGCTTTTGACCCCCTAGTGGCATTATAAGAAAGGAAACAAGGCAGAAAAATAGGAAGCGAAAAATAGGAAGCACACAGGTGGGGGTGAAGGAAGTTATATCCCTTAAGCAGAAATTCAAAATAATGGCTGCATGTACATGAATCCCTTATGTTGCAGAGAGATGCAGAGAAAATGTTAACAGCTCTAGAACACAGAACAGTGCGGCAATATGGTCACTGTTAAATTATAAGAATGACATGGGACAACAAGAATTACAGGCTAATATGATCCCAGAGGAAACCTGGGTTGAGCATTTTTGGGCCCTCTTTCCAAGAGTAGGTGAAAATAAGAGGGAGAGGACCCAAGTGAGGATGAGAAAGGATCCTTGGTTTCTGCCCTTTGATAAAGCGGGCATTATAAGAATTATATCTCAATGTTCTACTTCAAGAGTGCCAGGCCCGGATGGTCTTTCTAACGTTATGTTGAAAGCTCATCCGAAGCAATAGGCCAATATACTGACAACAATGTTTCAGCTGATTCTGAGGGAGGGCAAGGTTCTGCATTTGTGGAGAGAAACAGTTATGGTGCCCTTTTTTCAAAAGGGTCCACGGGCGGTCCCTCAAAACTATCGCTCTAACAAGCTCCTCAACAACTCGGCAAAAATCTTTGCTCGACTGATTTTGAGTCATCTGCTAGATTGGATAAGGGACAAGGGGATATTTGTTGTCTTTCATTGAGAGTTTGTGGAGCGTCTAGGCACTTCCATTAATTTGGCTACCTTTCATTTATTAAAACAACAAGTAAAAGACACGGGTCAAGCTATATATCTGGCATTTGTTGATTTCAAATCAGCTTTTCATTCAGTTTATCATGATAAACTATGGGCAAAATTGGAAAGATGGGGATGGCCGCCTCATTTACTTGTCTTAATCAAGGGATTGTACTTTGAAACCTCTATGCAAGTGAGTCTAAATCAGCAAGGGCATATGGCCAAGTCGATACCTACGGCAAGAGGTTTAAAGCAGTTGTGTATTTTATCCCCTGCTTTATTCAACCTTTACTTGGCCGATATTGGAGCTTACTTGAGAAGGACCAGTTCTTTCTCACCGAAGATAGGATGCAATGTAGTCCAATGGCTCCTGTAAGCGGATGACTTTGTCCTGATAGATCAGACACTGGTGGGCTTGCAAAAACAACTACAGGGTTTGGAAATGTACTGCCAAGAGAATGGTTTTAAAATAAATTCCAAGAAAACAAAGGTAATGTGCCTCACCCCTAAATAAACCAAGAAAATAAAAATGAGGATGATGAAGGTTGAAAATACCCTCTTGGAAAGGGTACTTCATTATCGATAATTGGGCATTTCAGTTAATGACTCCTTGACAGAGATCCCTTATCACCCCCAAGGTGTTTCATTGCATAAAAGGTACAGCAGTTAATTTGTGAGCTATTGCTAATTTTTATGAACAAAAGGTGGCTCCAAGTGTGATGTATGGGATTACTGTGAACTTAGAATTGGAAGAAATTGGAGGGCCAATTCTGGAGGAGGGTCTTGAGCCTTTCGTGGGGCATCCCGATGCAGATCATACAACATGAGTTTGGTTTACTTTCCTTATCAGCAATGGTAAAATGGAAGTTTCTGTCATTCTTTAGGAAAGGAATCATGGCACAAGTGATTCCATGCTTCCTGTTTTGAGATTTCTACTAAAGGATCGCTCAGGGATGAGGGAGTTGATATCTGTTTGGAAGGAGAATTGCCTAACCTGGTTAAATGAAGCAAATATATCACTTGAAATGCTCACAAGCAGAAACTCTGGACAATGGATTGGTGCAGAACAATTCAAGAATGTCATTGCTGCAGGGTCTTTTAGAATTTTACCCAGGAACATAGAGCCCTCCATTCTCTACCAAAATATCTAAGTCATTTTCCATCACGTTTTCCAAAATTGAGACTGAATCTATGGCTGACAAACAAAATAATGAGTATACAAGTTAAGGCCCCAGTGGAATCAAGGTTGTGTTGGTTTTGCACAAAGGAGGTAGATACATTAAGACATTTGATCACAGCGTGCCCATATTTGACTTCAACAAGACAAGCATTTTTGAGAATTTTCTGAAGAGAAGGTATGGGGGATGATTTCATCAGTGGAGAAAGCACCGCATTGGTTATAGCAACAGTCCGATTTTTAGAAAATATTGACATATAAAATAGATTCAGGAAGAAGTGTATATGTACTTAAGTAGTATTTATTAGCATTCTTTTCACGTATTACTTGTTGTTTTTAATTGATTCATGGAAGAGGATAATGATTGTTGTTGTTTTATCGGAAAACATGTTCTTGTTTTTTTGTGTTGAAAGGTTGATAAATTCAGCCAAATCAATAAAAGTAAAAAAAATATCCACATGCAATACGTCCTTGGTCTTAAAAGGAATCCTTGCCCTAGCCAACAAATTCAGGCCCTAGCGACAGGTGTTTTGGCCCCTTCAGGTCTTTCTCAAGGCTGTACAATGGCAAGTATGTTCTTGTTAAAGAAGCTTGCCTTCATTCTACAAATCAATGTTCCTCAAGATTTCTAAAAAAAATGTTCTCTTAAGAGTTCTCAACAATTTTGTCAATCCACATATCAATGTTCCTCGAGATCTCTAAACAATGTTGTACACAATTCAAAAGCAAGACAAAAACAAAGACATATATATATATATATATATATATATATATGTACTTTAGTTAAACAATCAAAAATCCCAACAACAAACTAAAAACACTAACAAAAATCCACCCGTGTGGAAAGAACACATACAATTCAGAAATGGTATGGAATAGCACACTGGTTACTTTAACGGGGGTGATTAGTCAACAAAGCATATGTCTTTACAGAAAAAGCTATAGATGCAGGATTTAGAGTTACTATGGTTCCAAAGTGGACCACCGAGAGATAAGGCTTCTTCACAGTACCTTATGCTTGTCTTTGAGAGCTCAACAGCATTGAGCTAGGCTTCTAGGGGCTTCCTAAGTTGGTGATTTGACAATGGGTTGGTGAACTGCTCGACTGGGTCCAACATGTGGTGCGGTCAAAGCTGCAATGGCACTTGACACAAAGAATCTTAGTACAGGAAGGAAATGTCCAGGTTGGTGTAGCTCACAAGCAGTTCAATGTGGACATCAGAGCTGTTCCTTGATATGTGGGTTGCTGTGAGGCCCAATCCAGATTATCCAGGGTCAGGGTGCATCTTATGGTTGCAGCCCCTCTACAATGAGCTAGGCTGGTATCTACAGGGCATCCTTCACCTTCAATGAGTAGGGTTTTGGTTCCAGAGTAGCCTGCGGTGAAGCATTGATCCAATATCAGTCACTCCCATTATTCCTTCAGCAGGTTTAGGGGACAAAGCTATCCTCGTCCTTAGATTTTTTCTATCTTCAACTCTATGGCGCAAGACTTTATAACAGACTCCACTCCCAACAGAGGTCTAAAAGTGTACCATTATTCATGTCTTGGATGCCCAAAAAATGAATTAAAGACAAAGTGGGGTATCACTTTACCATAAAGGGAAAATTGTCCCTGGTGATTGGATAAAAGCAAGCCTATTTTAAGGGGTCCAATCCCATGTGACTCATGCCTTCTTGCATCATATCCAGAGTGCTTTGTTCTGCAGGAAATGTAGGTGGCATTTAGAAAAGAAAGCCCAACAGAAAAAAAAGATGTTGGACATTTTTCCTAGGTCCACTTCTCCCTGTCTGGCTATGCTAAATCAACCCCTCCCCAAGCCTGAACTTCAAAGTCCCTTTGGTGTGCAGTACCCTGGCGTGAGTCTTGTCTTTTATGTGAATACTCCTTTGACAGCAGTGTTCCCAGGAGATCTCCTGGTAAGAGCTCCTGTGTCGAAAGCGAGGCATTACCTTTCCTTCTGGGGAATCAAAGGAAGGCAGCATCCTGCCTTTTGTCTCACTTGCTGAAGTGGAGACAGACAGGCTGCCATGAATACACATTACCCTCAAATAGCTTGGTTCAAATTGGTATGGCTTTGCTAAGTGTGTGCACTTATAAGTCCCAATAACATAACCAGATATGGTGTATACCTAAAGAATAACTTGCCACCAGACAGATAAGGCAACAGTTATAAAGTTTTGGGTCAGAGATGTAGCCTCTGTGTGCAGTTCCTTTGAGGCACAGCAACTGTCAGGTAGGCACGTGTGACCTTTGAACCAGCCCAATACAACTGAAGAGCAGGTGCTGTATTTGTCAGGAGACTGGTGCAGCAAGGGAACAGGTATGCACTATGATTTTGGGATTGAGATTTATAAAAGGGGGTTCTGATTAGCAGACTCTCCTTTCAGGAACAGAATTACCCACATCAATGTATGATTACATTAAAATATAAAAGACAGGTGTTTCAAACCCACTCATGTGCCAATCGGCCAAAATGTGCTAGTAAAATAAGCTACCTCAGCTAAAAAGCTACACATACCCAGTGGCACTTACTAACCATCACTGGAAGCTCCCCTCAGAGCAATGCACTATGGGTGTGCACATTAGCTGAAAAGCTTGCTAATTTGTCCCACACTAGGACATTGCCATTGTCCAATAGAGCAGAGCTGTTTTATACATAGCTTGATCAACCAAAGACTGACGGCAATCTGGGATGCAACAACCTACCAGATACGTGGCTCCCCCTTATTGAGGATCATCATTGGGATGTAGGTTTACATTCTCGATATTGAAGAATTAGGGTATGTTTACCATTCACCATCAATATTATGATGGGCTTGCAGGTCTTTGACATAGAGTCCCACCTTGAAAATGTGTCTAAAGAGCATACTTTATTTGCAATTGTTCAGTGTCTGCTCTGGTAATTCTGTTTGGGGCTGACTCACATAGCTGTTTACTTCTCAAAAATGTAATATTTCAAGATGTATGTGACATTTGGGACTGAAGAATACATGTTTCCATTTTGTATCCCTATGCATTAATTATGCACATAAATACTGTCTAGCTGTACACATAATGTCACTCTTACCTACTCAGACACTTCGCACAGCACCTCCACCATTAGAATGCAGCTATTCCCATGTTATATCTGCTCTAGCTGTACTCTTAAAGTCTCTCCTACCTCCTCACATAATTCGTACAGCACCTCTACCATTAGGAGGCAGCTATACCCCTTGATAAAATTCGGTCTAGCTGCACACTTAATATCTCTCTCACATGCTCCCCAGATTACCTCTCTGCACCCATCCACTTGCCGGCTCAACATGGGTGAGTTGCAGGGTCCTGGGAACCCCTACCTACCTTTGTATGGGCTAAAATGCACACACATATTCTATAAACTCTCTTGTGAATTTCCCATTCCTGGACTGTGGTCACCCAAGGGCATGGTGTTCAACCTACATCACTTGAGACCTTTCCAATGGTGAAATGCACTATACAAATAACCATTACATTGCATTACATGCACCTCACCCCCAATGGGCCAAATCACATATACTGCACAGATGAAGGGCAATTTTGCACTGCTGATGGGCAATTTCACACCAATATTTGCAGAGATCAAAAAGGTACACAAAATGGGTCTTGCATTTGCCACTCAGTGTGCATTTGTCCTTTCTCTGCTGCTCTCTCTTTCCTTTCAGCTGGAATAAATCTCCCATCAACTGGACTGAAATTCTCTTTGTTCCCTGATCTGCATGAGTATTGTTGTCCTACAGCTGTGTAACTGAGAGGCTGGAGGAATGAAATGTAAACTTGGGCCTACACTTACACATTTGTGATTTACAAAAGTGTAGGTATGTTCATAGCACACATATGGTGTACTTAACTTAAATAACACATGTACTTGACAAAATTGCCCCCTTGAAATCACAAAAGCACCAAAATTATCATCATACATTATAGTTCAGCATTGCCCTCCTCTCTATCCAGCAGTAAGCCAGACACTAAGAAAGAGCTTGACTAAAGAATCCAGGCCATAACCCTCAGACTCTACCACAACAAATACAAAACAGCCATTCACAATACCAAAGCCACCCAGTACCTGCAAAAACTCCAATCCACCACCACCCATACACAGAAACTATTGAACAATCATCAGATTCCTTTCTAATTCACCATCCATACCTTCCACACCCCTATCTACATCAGTATCCAACTCCATCATGGGCTACTTCAACTCAAAAATACACACCAGACAAGCTCTCCCACTCGCATCCCCCGCTGCAAACATTTCAAACATGGGACAACATCCACATCATTGCCATAGGCACCCTCATCAGCCTTATTGCCAAGAACAATGTGGCACACTTCCTGGATGATGCATGCCCACCTCAGGCCACATCCAATTGCATCACCACCCTCACTCCACACTGGCTCAAGATCATTAACTCCTCTCTCACACATGGCACTATCCCCTCTCCACTCAAAACTTGACAAATCTCACCCCCTGGAAAAAAGTATCTTGACCTATGTGCCACAAAAACGACTACCCAATTACTATCCTTCCATACCTCTCCAGAAACATGCACGTTTTGTCATTACCCAACTGTAATAAGACATCACCAAAAGCACCCTCCTCAATCCCTCCCAATCTGGCTTTTGACCTGCACACAGCACCAAGACCACTACACTTCACATGTTAGATGACCTCCACAACATCGCTGACAAAGGACATACACCACTACTAGCACTTCCCGACGTCTCTGTAGCCTTTAACACCATCAAGCACACCACATTCTACTCAACATCCTATCCCCCAAAATGAAACTGTCAGAGGAACTGTCCCCGACTAGTTCACCTCCTTCCTCACTGACAGACCATCTTTATCACCATGACTCCTTAAATCAGACCCCCACGCCAGTCAAGTACAAGATCCCACAAGACTCCTCCCTGTCTCCACTCCCTTGCACATACCCTTAACCCACACACTGTCCATTTCCAGCAATACGCAGACAGCAAGCATATATAATTCCAAATCACATCCCCTTCACAACTCTGCCCCCTCAATAGCTGTCCCTCATCCATCACCAGCGGAATGGGGAGCAATACTTTCTGGCACCCGGGAATGGGCAATTACGGGGGGCATTACGGCTCTGGCAGACCCAGTAATTGAATATGTGGACTGCTATCATTAGGAGGCTGCATGGATCTTCTGCCCATACAAAAATCGGGGCGGAGATTAATGTCTTGGTGAGGCTTGGGGCCACATTTCAGAGAGGAACTGTTTCACAGGTCATGAGACCTTCTTGCTTTTATTGACCTTCATAAGAAGTGTGTGGTCCCCGAGCACTTTTGTGATTGCTAAAATAAATTGAAGGTTAAAAATGGAATTTTTATATAGGCCCATCCGTTGTGACGTTCTCCTTTCAAGTGGTCTTTTATGTTTTTGGTCTGGTTTCTTTCAGGGTTATAGTCCAGTATTATCTTTGTGATCTATTTTACTTGGTGCTTTTCCACTTGGACTAGTTTTTTGGTCGCCAGGCCGTGGGATGCCGGGGTTCTCACTCTGAGTACTGAGGGTTAATACTCAGAGTGAGAACCTCGGTGTTCCACAGCCTGACGACAAGCGGTGGCCACACAAACCACTCGGATATCAAGATGCAACCTTCCAGCCGTCAATAACCACAACACGGTTTACAGCATCTGACCAGCAGTGCTGCATGGAAAGCAGTTGGGACGATGGTTCCACAGACCCTACTCTTGTCCTGATCTTACCAAGACAGGTTCACAAATCACGGTCCTGAAGAAGATGTTAAATAATAACCATCAAAACCGGTTGACCCTTTTTTTAAAAACCAGGATATTCCAAGAAATTAAACGGGATACCCCTCTGAAGAAAGACCAAAACAACATTGTGCTGTGGAGGAAGCATTCAACCAAAAAAAAACTTTGTATCATGCACTCCTGTACCAAAAAACTAATCCAAATGGAAAAGCACCAAGTAAAATAGACATGATGCATCTGACATGGTCTGCTCGTGGGTGCCGGTAAGCCCGCCAGGTCATACCTAAAGGTCATACGCCTGCCAGGCACCCGCAAGCAGACCTCTTAGATTGCCTGTCTGGTAACAACAGCACCGGCAAGCTTACTGGTACCATTGTTACCGGACTAGCAAGCTTATAATGAGGCCCATTGATTTGAAACCATGGGACCACAGAATTCCAGCCTTGCGCTCTTTGAACTGATTGACTGTGAGTGTTTGAGCTCACAATGGACGTCAAGTCAGAGGAAAACTATCTCTGGTTCTGGAAATGGTTGTTTACACACACCTGAAAGACTAGAGGACATGTTTCTCTAGACCACGTGTGAACAGCCCTCTACAATTTGGTAAAATCCAATATATTCACAGGATCACTTGTTCCCCCTTACACCATTCGTGTCTGCCCGTTTGTATGTGGTATTATTCATTAAATCTTCACATACCCATTTAAAGTATCAAAAATGTCAATTTATTGGTTTTTCTATAAAACATAGAATCATAAAAAAGCATATACTTTTATAACAAACGTGCATACATCAATATAAAACAAATTTACCATTTCTACATATTGACACTGTACTTCAACAATATATTGTGGTCTCTTCATTCTTCAATGTTTTTCCTTCTCTCATTAAATTAATTTTCAGCATGGATCTGAGGTCAGAAACCCTCTCCAAATGAGACGGCACACCCTAGTCCTTTTCACTTTCACCCGTCAGTATTTACTCCACTCATTCCAAACTTTCATACTGCATTCACAAACACCCCCAACATGTTTCTTTCCTTAAAGTTTTGTGATTATTGTTAGGAAATTCATCAGGGGTAGAGCCACATTTAATTGTCATATACAATACAATGTTATCTTCTTGGAACCATTAGGGGATCCACACATCGTCCTTCCCTTTGTTCCTCTCTTCAGGCTAAGACACCGAGTGGATTTCTGTGGGAAACAAGTAAAGGACAATCAACTTTTAATGTTCGACATATCCTGATTGTATTTTTCATTAGATATAACTTACTATGCTTAACATCACAGCAGGAGGGAATCATTTACTTTTTTACTCCTCCTTTTCATCTATCGATGGCGCACCCACACTTGGTAGTATTAACAGGCTTCACATGTTTTAGTCTCTTAGACATTGTTTTCTCTTTACTTAGATTTCTTTAATGTTTTTCATTGTCACGTTCTGGTCTATACTCCATCGTGACCCAAATCTCTTTAGTGGACTTTATCCTTATATTTCTTTAACAGGACAGCCGTCAAAGAGGCTTGTTCTCATTTTACCTCAATGTCATAATTCAGTCTCGTGTCGAGATCTATCTTTTCTTCGCACACACATTTATTATGGTTCTCCTTATGCTGCAAATTGTACTTCCTCGTTATTTCTGGCCATCCAAGTGCACTAATCCTACAAAACATGAGCAGAGTGACAAACACGCACAGTTTTATATGGATATTCTCCTTACATTTATTAAGATAATTATTACTCAGTTCTTAAACACAGTTTCTGCTCTTACCCTTGTGTCCGATTTTTATCTCTCAATTTTAACTTTGCTAGTTTCTCAAACTGCTTGCTCTAGAGTCTTCCCGTCTTCTTCTGGTTGTTCCAATTGTCCTCACCTCCATTGGGCTACAGAGGACAAATATAACAAGCCAGAGGGAAAATGATTCATCAAAATTGGCTGTTTTTATTTTGCTGTTTTTTATTATTTTCCATTAGGCAATTACTAATATTGTCACTCTTAAGCGTTAATTGCCCCAGACCACATTTAAAAGACTTACCATTTAGGGGCAATTAAATTTTCCGGTGTAGTTTAATGAGTCTAGCAGGGCTTAGGGTTTTGGCTCCTACTCTGTGCTGAGGGCCGTGTGTCTTCAACTGACTGTTTTACCCAATCCAACAGATATTTTAACTGGCTGGAAATGGCTGGAAATGGTTGTACCAGCCTCTTTAAGAAATCCATCATACTCTGGGATTGCACTACCCCCATTGGATCATTCTGGATGGTCCCTAGGCTTTGCAAGGAGCTAGCTTGACCATGCAAGTTAGTACGACCTCTTGACTATCATGCTTCACATGTCTGCATTAACATTTATTCCCAGCCCCCCACTCATCTCAGTCCTGCTATGCCCTTTTTGTTACACTATTAATGTAACAATAGATTGTACTTCACCCCTGTGATTTACTACAGTTAGCTGTGCATTTTTTGCTTCAGACACTTTGCAGGCTGTATCCCAATATCTGCATTGTCCACTTCCTTGTTCCCTTATTTTGCATTTCCATTTTGCACTTCTCCTATACACTTTGCTTGAAACTTAACTGTTTTGAATGTCTCTAAGGCTTGAAAATATAAATTTCCTGTACCCCTCCCCTTTTCTTCAGTGGAACTACGATGTAACCTTCTTTAAAGTATGAAAGCCCAATAAATAATAGATGTGGAACAGATTTTTTAGGTACTTCAGACAGATTTTATTTAAGTCTGTAGGTTAGACAGAGGCTCTTGTGCTTACTTCTCTTGCATATCAGCACCCAATTCAGCACTGCAAGACTGGGAGAGATATGGTCTTGTTTTTTCACTTTACAGAGAAATCATCACTGAGTTCTAGACTAGTTGAAGTTGCTTATTCAGGTATTGTAGGGCTACTGCCAGTATGCTGTTATAGTAGTCTAGATGCAGCAGACTCAGAGCTTCAACTAGTTCCCTTTTCTCTGGGTATTCAAGGAGGAGAGGATGCTCTGTAACAGGTGGAGTGAAGTTGTTTTTCTTTGCTGATGTTATCGTCTCGGAAACTGAAGTACAGGCAGTAGTTACAATTAACTTCAAGGTTCTTGTCCTGAATGGATGAGGTGGGGCCGTGTTCAGTGATAGGGGCTAAAGAAATCGCAATTTCAACTGTTTTTTGCATCCGAAGGTCATTACTCTGACATCCAATTGAAGATCTTGTTGACATGGTGGAGGATTGAGTTGAACTGGTAGTGGTGGGAGATAATCTGGATGAGCAGTTGAATGTCATTTGCATAACATGGAAAAGAGTCAAGTAGAAGTGTTAGGTAATCATGACGGTTTTGACGAGCCAGGGAGATAGGGATGCGCCTTGTGGGAGGCTGCATTTAGGTGTAGAAGATGTGGATATGCATTGGCCCATCCTGTGTGGTAGGTGTGGTTCCTCAGAAATGACACAAACCATTCCAGGGCCTCGCAATCTGAAATTGCTTTAGGCAAGTGGCAGAGAAAATTCTTGTGATTAACTTTGACATAAGCTGCAGGAAGGTTGAAAAGAATCAGGTATCCTGAAACCTACCTGCTACCGGCTACCTCTAAATAGAGTTGGATCAGCAAGACCGCTATTTTCTCACTACATGTTGCCCATAGGAAAGATTTGTGATGGTGGTGAGAGTTAGATGGGAAGGTGGGGTCTGCATTAAGCTTCTTTAGGATAGAGGTTATTGTGGGGTTTTTCAGGTCTGCCTAGAAGCTCACTCTTAGATTGGATGTGTTGCAGAGACTTGCAATGCTTCTGACATGATTATTGATGTGTTGGTTCATGAATGAAGTGAGGCAGGGGTGTCGCTGAGCCGCACAGGGTTTCAAATAGGTCAATATCTTGTATTTGTATTTGTATTTTATTTATTTGTAAAGCTCAGCCTTGCCCTGAGGCATCTGGCCACATAGTTACAAGAAGGTGGTTACAAGGAGGTGGTTACAAGCAGGCATAACATGTTACGACAGTGGAGTAGTCTAAACCAAGATAATACAATGAGGCTTAAAACATCACTTAAAAACAACATGGTACAGGATACACATAATTACTCTAAGAGCTTAAAAAGGGAATTGCAACTGGTGTGGGAATGAAATGAAAGTGGGAGGGTGAGCAGTGCTAATGTAGTTAGAGTTTGGTGCCTATGATGAAAGTGAAGTGGGCTCCTCAAGCTTGTGAAGCCAGAGTTTGGTGTTGGTTTTGAAGGAGAGGAAGGTGAGTTCTGCTCTAAGTGTGGACGGGGTGGTGTTCCAGAGTTTAGCTGCAAGAACTGGGAAGCTTGAACCCCCAGCAGAATGCACCTTAAATCTAGGTATAGTGAGAGTGTTGACATAGGCTGATCTCAGCGGTATGTTTGTGACATGCTGTGAAAAACGGGTAGTCAGATATGCTGGAGCTAGGTTGTTCTGAGCCTTGTAAATTAAGGCTAAAGTTTTGAGCGATATTCGCTGCATGACGGGGAGCCAATGAAGGCTACGTCTGATGTCTGAGATGTGAGATCTTCTAGGGATGTTAAAAGCCGCCCTTATGGCATTGTTTTGTGAGACCTGAAGCTTGTCAATGTTTTTCTGACTGGTCCCTAGTTAGATAGCGTTGCAGTAGGCTATTTTTGCCATGATCAGTGTTCTGGCTAAGATGATGCAGTTCTCAGTGTTCAGGAAGGGCCTACAGGCTGTGATAAGTTTGCAGGTATAGGCCGAGGCAGATGCTACGGCGTTGGTTTGTCTAGTTAGGGATAGAGCTGCGTCGAGATAGATGCCCAGAGTTTTTGCTGTGTTCGACACGTTAATGATGTTACCGTCTATGGTGAATGATTTGTAGGCTGGATAAAGTTTGGCTAATTTGGAGTGCGAACCGAGGATGAGTAGCTCTGTTTTCTCATCATTAAGGCAGAGCCCATGATGAGCCATCCAAGCCTGGATGATTAAGTAGACATCATTAAGTGCCTTAGCATCAAGAGCAAAGTCAGCAGAGATGGGGATGAGTATCTGGGTGTCGTCAGAGTAGTTGGTGTATGAGACTCCCAGATAGTCGAGTATGTCAAAGAGTGGCTTGGTAAACACATTGTATAATGTGGAAGAAACCCAAGATCCTTGAGGGACTCCGCAAGGGACAGGGGCAGGATCTGCAGAGGCTAGAGGGGAGAAGACCCTCATAGTTCTATTTGTCAAGAAGGAGCTAATCCAAGATGAGGCTGAGTCCGAAAAATGCACAGCAGTTTTGAGATGGTGGCAGAGAATTTTATGATCCACCAAGTCGAAAGCTGCTGAAAGAACGAGCAGAAGGAGGAGTGCCAGCTTGCCCTTATTTTTTAGGTAATCAATTTGGGTTTTTAAATCTATCAGGTCAGTTTCCGTGCCATGTCTGGGACGGAAACCAGATTGACAGAGACCCAGTAATTGGTTTGATTCATGATATGCCTGAATTTGTAAGTATGCAGCGCAGTCCAAAATATTTAGGAGGTATGGTACCGTAGTAATAGGCCTATAATTGATGGGGTTGCTCGGGTCAAGGGAAGGTTTTTTGATTAATGGGATGACCCAAGCATCCTTTAGGTTATCTGGGACAGTGCCCAATCTGAAGAAGGCATTTATGAAAGTAGTGATAAAAGGTGCAAGGGCATGCGAAGCTTCCTTGAAGATTGGTGCAGGGCAGGTATCGCCTTGACAATTAGAAGGTTTAAGCTTTGTAATAATATTTTCCACGTCCTCAATGGAGAAGCTGGATGGTTTTAGAGGGCGAGAAGGGGCTGGAAGGTTAAACGATGGTGTGTGCAAGGTAGAATCAGATAAGTTATTATTTTTAGCATTTATTTTCGCTTGCAGTAAGGCAATTTTGTCCAAAAGTGCCTTTTGAATATTCATACACCAGGCAGCGTCTGGAGAGCAAGTCACCAAAGGCGCTACAGGGGACTCTAATTCCTTGAGGATCTTGAAAATTCCTTCGTATTTGATTGGGCCTGTGTGATAGGTTTGTTGTAGACATCTTTTTTGGCAGCAAAAATAGCAGCTTTATAGGTGGAGGAGGCTAGAGTTAGGTTGTTTTTGTTGACCAAGGAGGGTGTATTTTTTCTTTGCGTAAGTCTCTGAGGTGGGGGTGAACCAGAAGTTCAGATGAGAATGAGGTTTCTGTTTACGCAATTTTAGAGGTGCAGTAGTGTTAAGGGCTTTGAGAATAGCCTGGTTGTAGATGTCCACTAAGACTGTGTGGTCTGAGCTGGTGGTCAGATGAGTATTGAGTAGAGGACGGAGGAGGGGAAGAAGTTTCTCAGTGGAGATGTCCTTCTTATTGCGGGTTTGAGTGGCAGGGGCTAGATTGGGTTTGCAGATTTGTGGACTGGAGTTAATTACAAAGGTTATTTTGTAATGGTCTGACCAAAGGCAAGGAATCACAGAGATCAGGTTGAGCTTGCAGTTTAGGTCAGCAACCCAATCAAGAGTGCAGCCTTTGATATGAGTGGGTTCTTGGATATGTTGGGAGAGGCCAAAGTCCGTTAGAGTGTTTAGGAGGTCGGTTGCTTTGGGATCATTCACATCTCGGTGGCCTAAATTAAAGTCACCAAGTAGAAGTATTTGTGAGCTAGGCTTAGTTAGGCTTAGTGCTAGAGGCAAGGATGGATGATATATCATCAATAAATGAGGTCTTAGGGCCAGGTTGCCTATATAGGAGATGCACAGTTATAGTTTGGTTGGGGGAGATGGGTAACTTGAAGGATAGGAGTTCAGCAGATGGAATCTGGATGTTGGGCATCATCCTAAATTCGAGTGCACTTTTGAAGATGACTGCTATTCTTCCACCCTTGGATTGATTGGTGTCTCTTGATGCCCGTCTTCGAGTCAATCAATTCGAAGGTGGTGTAAGTGGTTGTCCATCATTAAATCGAATACGAAATGTGAGAGTGAGAAAAAACGGAAAGTTATTTTACCAAAAATAACTTTAGGTTTTGTCTCCCCCAGACATTTCTTGCAACCCGCTCCCACCAACCCCCTTACTTACCTTCTAGAGACACACAGGGAAGTGTGCTGCCACCTCCGCCATTCCTCTGCGACTCCAGTTCCCTTAACGCACTTGGATGGGAACCAGCACTGAAGGGGCCTTTGCTTTTTTTCTTTTTTTTTTTGCCTGTCCACAGCTTCACTTTTTATTGAAGTGGAGGACACCCTCGCAACCCCCAAAGTCCCAGAATGTCGATCAAGCGGAGCGGGTGACACCCCTTGACCTCTGTTCACCTTGATCGACATTTTTGGGATTCTTTTTTTGTTGTTCACTGTTGTATTCGGCATTATGTTCCATTGACTTTTTTTTTCCCCCGAGGTTTTATAAGTATTCCGGTGTAAGTGACTGATTCATGCAGCGCTTCAGGGATAATCTTGGCCTTGAAGGGGCATGTTGCTCTTAATATCCAGGCCCCTTTTAGTGAAGAAGAAGCTATTTCATCAATGCAGGCTCAGGGTGTGTTGCGGATGCCTTGAGGCACCCCATTGGTTATTTCTTTGAAAACGTGACACAGTTCTGAGGATTTGCTGGGTGCTTCCATAAACTATGATGGCATCACACTTTGTTTACATTGGCAATTGAGCCTTGTAATTTCTGGTCATGTGAGGGGTAATGTGCACCATACACAAATGGTGCTAATGTCGTGTTAGGTCTGTGACTAATCTGAGGCATGATTTGGAATTTAGCTCAGCACAGTGTAGTGTAGACTGCTATCAATTAATATGACTAAACACTAACCCACTAATTACCAACCTTAACAAAATGAATACCAGTGGCTATAAGTAATTAGACTGGGTGCGCTTAGACCATATCCCAGCTGTAACCTGGGGTTGCAGGTACATTCACACTGGGAGAAGGAACAATGTGAGGCAATAGCCAAATTGATTGATTGTCTGATAAAAGCCCCATGTCTTGCTCATCCGCAGAAGAACAAAGATTTCTTCATAGAAATAGGGTTCACAGATTGATGTATGTCAGCAGTTTTGTATCAAAAGCATGATTCAAACAACAAAATCATTGCATATGCCAGCAAAGCATTGCCACTGGTAGAAACAACATTTTGTGAATGTGAAAAAAGTATGCTGACCACAGTCTGGGCATTAAAGCATTTCCACCCCATTATTCAAGTGGACTGGGTAATTGTTGAAACAAATCATCAGCCCCTCCACATTTTGCAGAGTAAAAGAATGAGATCAGGGAGCTTAGCTCGGTCAAGAATCATGTCATGCATATTGGCATTGTAGGGATTCCCGGTGGAAGTTAGATATGTACAGAATAACAAGATGACTGTGCAGCTGTGAGTGCTACAGATGACACAGAGTTAGAAACAAATCTGGGTGAATTTTAACAATTCCCACTGTTAGATATATTTTCTGAATGAGATACACCTGATCTTGTGACATTTGGTTATTGTGGTGAATTGTGGTATATTTTATTGTAGAAATGCATTGCTGGTTTCCCTATCTATAGTGGTAATGCACCCCTCAGAATATACCCTAACACCTATCCTTTCATCCCTGGGTCTTTCCAAATGACAGATACTGAATGTATTACACTTATATTTGACAGTATCTCTTTTCTTCCCAGTAACCTATCTATGATGCTGAGCTATGCTCTAGCAGCCAAATCACAAAACATCTTCTATTATGAGAAAAGTCATTGAATACACATACATCCACACTTCTAAATTCACTTACTATGAAAACCAAATGTTCACTTCAGATTTTATCACCTCTGGTAAAATTAATTACCACCTGCAGTAAAATGGGGCTAGTCCTTGTGAATTCTCAACCTCGGTGCCAGTGGGTGCATTCATGCACAGAAAACTCAATTTGTTGTAGATTTATGATATTTTTTATATACAATGATACTTAGAGCTATTCAAATAAAACATTTAATGCGGTGTAAAACTTGTGTACAAAAGAAAACATCTAAATTATGTTACATTTCACAGCTTGCCTTCATCAAGATACTCCCTCTGTTTAACTTACCAATGTCCTTGAAGACAAATAAAGTTGGCAGCAGATGCAGCTTGACAGAAAGAAGGAAAAAAAAATAACAGCAAAGCAAACCTTTTTTGATGAACTTTCAAAGCTGTGTTTGTTTCACATTAATGAACATTATGCATGAAAGAAACTTGCTGGCCCTGACTAGCTATAAAAAAATTCATCCATGAATCCAAACCTCACTTATGACCCATATTCACCTTAGCAGTTGGCGAGATTCTTGCGCTGCTATCTCTGGAAAACCCCTCTTTCTGGGCTCGCCACCGATTAGCAATGTCACGTTCTCAGCAAAGCCTGCTAAACTATAAATGCATCAGCTCACTTCCTTTTGCTTCCTGCAAAAACACAATGGCCTTTTTAGCAGCGCATTCACAGCCTCTGCTATGTTGAATGAAACCAGCCAGCTCATAATTCATTGCAGAAAAGCATTTCAAAATCATTTCCATTTTATTTCATCTGAACCAATTTGCACTCCATGTTGAGGGTGGGGAATTCCCGTTTGCTAAAATGGGATGTTAAGTTAGTATATTGTTAATGTATATTAGTTTTTAAATTAATTTGGTGCAAATTCAGTCAAATGGAACATTTCCCTAAAATGAACTAATTTTAACACACGCTCACTGCAATGACGTGTACATTTCCATCTGATGCACACGCTGTCCATTTATGATGGTTGCATTTTCCACATAAGCCCTTTACCACCACCTATACAAGAAAACCTGCACTTCATTACTCCTAGTGTCCCTACATACTCCGTCCTTTTTTCTACTGCTTGGATCCACTGGTCTTCACTGCAGGAGAAAACAGAATCAAACACTTTAAAATGAATGGGTTGTTCCCAACTGCATTTTTTCCTCCCCATTGTCATCAAAACCAGGATCAACATCTTCATCTTAATGGTGAGAACAATCAACCATCCCACAATCAGTATTATTGGAAGTGCCAAAATTACAAAACCTCTTTCAACCCATGACCACCATTTACATTTTTCCACCTCCACCAAAGCCAGACTGCTCACAGTAATATTATCCTTCTTCAGATTCATTCTAATTGTGTGTACATGTTTATGCTTCAGCAAGAACTCCACACCTGGATGAATGGGAAAAATATTTTTGACCTTCCCCTCCCACAAATCGTCATCCGCATGAAACAGACTCAGTCCACCCACTGATACCACTGTATCCTTTGGGACAGACATGTAATTAATTGAAATATTGCACTCTGAATTTCCCGTAAATATTTCTCCATCAACCTCTCAATTGGGTTTACTATATTCAAAATATCATGTAGCAATTTACCATGTTTAACAATGACATTATTACTATGCTCCACAATTTTGGTTTGTTCGTTTAGTATCAAGTCTCATTCACGAATTTGATCGCCTCATTTTGTCCACCTCTTATTCCATCTAACGTTTGTTGCAGCAATTTCAAATCATAAGTTAATTCCTGCACTTTAGCACTGAAAGCACCCACAGACACGGCATTGGCTGTGGACATTGTTGTGCCTACCACTGCGCCAATGATAGTCATCACAAAGGACGCCACCAGTAAACCCGCCATTTACTTCCCTCTCCTTTTCTTTATACCAGACGAACTCAAAAAAGTCTTTTCTAACTGCAGTATGAGCTCTCCGGTTGTCCTCCGAGCTTCCTCCTTGGGGGGTTGCACTCATTATTCACCTGATCTGATGCAATTTCTGTTTCATTCAAAAATCTTTCAATGATGAAATCAGGATTTAGGCTAATATACATGTTCTGATACAGCAAACTTCTATTCCCCAAGATAAATCCCGGTGCTTCCTCTACTGAAATCCCAGATGCTGGCCTGGTTCTATCACAACCTGTACCTTTGTGACCATGGCAACTGATACGCTCAGAACTAACATTACAAAAAACAGCCAGACCCCTTGTCCGGTCATCATCTTCACGGTCTCTGAAGACTTTATCTTCACCCCCCTCTTTGGTTTTGGGGGCTTTCCAGGGGCCTCCGATCCAGTGGCATCCTCCTGGGGTCCAGCCCTCTAAGGATACGGCGTTGACGAGTTAATCAGTTAATTTTTTAGAGTAAAAATAAAAAGACATATCAAGTACCAAGCACAATACATTTTTCATCCTTCTTCTACTGGAACACCTAAAATGAAATTGGATTATTGTTTAGCGGCACCATAGTTACTCGTCTGCCGTGCTGGAACACCTAAAAACAAATTAATTATTATACAAATCAGGGACATACATATCATGTTATGCAACCACATTTAAAAAAAAAATACACAGCTCCCCACATTATACCTTTATACTAGAATCCCTTAGCATTTCCCATGTATCAGTAATCTGTACATTGACTCCCTGGCCCGGACAACCTTATGCACTCATTTAGTTTTTTTTTTATTAGCATCAACTTGTTCAAAACTCTTCACCTCATGTTTCGGGTGGAAAGGTTTGATTTGGTTTACATGGACAAACTGTTCCCCTGTCAACTCACCCTCTTTTTGGCTATTATGTACACCACGGGTGATACCTTGTCTAATATTTTATATGTTGCTTGCATGCTGCAAGAAATGTTAAGTTTTTATGTGTACCCTTTCCAAAATAAAATTTATAAACATGATCTCCTACCTCGTACTTCTTTACAGATGTCTTCCTATCATAATATGTTTTTGCACTGTCAGCAGCCTTTTCCAAGTTCCGCTGCACAAATGCAAATGACTGTTGTAATTGCTTCCTCAACTCTTCCAATTGTGGAGGCATTCACAATTATCTGCTCATGGGTCTTGTAAAGTAAATGCTGTGGCAACACCATGTTTCTTCCTGTCAATATTTCATGAGGGCTGAGATTTGTTTATTTAGCAGGAGTCAATCTAATGGCCATTAATACCAAAGGCAGCCAAAGGTCCCAACTAGATCCTGCTTCAGCCACACATTTCTTTAATATATCTACAATTGATCTGTTGCTCCGTTCTACCCGACCTGAAGAGGAAGGCTGGTATGAGATGTGTAGTTTCCTTTTCACACCTAAAATCTGCCATATTTTTGTCATCAATGCACTAGTAAAATTACTTCCCCGGTCTGACTCTATCCTTTGGGGTAACCCAAACTTTGATAAATTCTGATACACAAGTAATGTGGCTGCCATTTGTGCACTAGAATCAGGTGCTGGAATGCACTCCACCCATTTGGACATTAAACAAACTACCCTTAACAAATAGTTGTTTTCTGTGGCTGATCTTTTTACAGGCCCGACATAGTCGATTTGCAAATCAGACCATGGGAGGGTCAAACCCCTTTTCATTAATGGTGCTCTATGCGTAGGTGGAGCAGGTTGGAATTGTGAACATAATAGACACCCTCTGGTGTATAGCTCAACATCTTGGGACATGTGTGGCCAATAAGCACAGTCTTTCACGATATCCAAAGGTTTCTGTGAACCCCTGTGCCCTGCAGTGATGGCATCATGAGCATGATGTAAGATCAGTCCCTGAAATGACAAAGGCACTACCCACTGTATTTGACCTGTCACAGATTCTCTAATCATCAGTCCATCTAACCTAATCTAATTCCCTTTTTTTGTTTTTCAGCAACACCCTCAACTCCTCTTTCCCTTTACAATCTTCTTCAGTTAGAGGATTTTTCTCAGCATCTAACAGATGATCATAGAATATGCCTAAAATCAGATCCTCCTTTTGCGCTTTGAACAGGTCCTGATCTGGAGTACCAAAACTCCATTGTACCACAGGTTGCTCAACTACTACTTTTGGAGTTTTGGAGCGTGTTATCGCATCTACCTGTATTTCACCAAGCAGGTGTTCAATAGGAAACGATTCTCCCATCACAGTGTCAATTTTGGCTAACTGATCTACCTTGTCATTCCCCTTCTTGTACTCACCTGGCGTTTTTAAATGGCTTCAGATTTTTCTGAAATGTATTACCAAATCATTCTCTCATACAAGTTTGTCTATGGCTTGAATCATCTTGCCATGTTTAAGCATTTTTTTGTTATAGGTGAGCATACCTTTTACCTTCCAGCCAATATTCTACAAAACTATTTTGTGCATAGTCAGAGTCGGTCACTATAAATATCTCTCTGAGTTTGTTTTCAACTGTGGTAGCGACTGCCTTGTAAATAGTGACCAACTCGACCACCTGACTACTTCTAGGCCCAATCCTCATGCTCACACTTGGAATGTTGTCACATGTAAACCAAAGATTTCATTTTCCTGCCACAAGCACTTTTTTCTGTGTTATTTTCCACATGGTATTCACAACCATCTACATACCCAGTTGGTAAATCCCTACATACTTCTTTATTGAACGCCTTGTGTGGGGATTGTTCAAATTAATTCAAACTTGATTCTATTTCTGCTTCATCGGGTGCACATTCGGCTGCACAATCATGCAAATCTGCTAGCCCTTGGGCAATTATTCTGTCCATATCTTACTTCCACAGGAAATCCCTGAAGTGCCAATGTCCAGGACGTAATTCTGGACTCAGCTAAATTCCCCGATCTAATTCTCTTACTTTGCAAAAACTGCAGGGGCTGGTGATTTCTTTCAATAATTACTCTTTCCCCTTGGATTATAGGACGGAAATGTTGTAACACCCATACAGTGGTTAAGAGTGCTTTTTCACATTCTCTGAACTTTGTTTCAACGTGTGACAAGGCCTTATTAGCATAGGCAATAGTTTTGTTATTCACATCATGCTTTTGATATAATATGGCTGGCATGCGCTGATCAGGGAAACCTATCTCTACAAAGAAATCCTGGTTCTTCATGGGATATGCCAGACATGGCGCCTTCATGAGACATTCCTATAACTTGGTCACCAAGAAAGACCATGGTACGTGGATAGATTAATTGAAAATGGAAATCAGCATAGGGGACAATGCCCAACAAAGGAAAGACATAATATGAATGATGTTCCGCGCCATTATGACCAATCAACACAACCAGTCGACCATGGTCAAAGAATGGTCATGCCGTGTTCTCCACCTCCTATGGCCCATGAGTTCAGAAGTAACCCAAATAGAAATCAATCTCCTGAGAGGTACCAGAATAAGCCCAATCAGTGTGAGTTTAATCAATATCGACACAGGCCGCAAAGAGAAGAATCCAGGGACATGAACAGGGTCTAGAGGTCCAAGTTAAAATGTTGTCTGAGCAAATAGGAAAACTCTGTGCAGTTCAGAACCAGCAGCCAAGTGAAGGTGCAGAATGCCGGAGGAGTGATCTTGTGCGTTCTGACAACAAGTGACTATTTAATAGCGCCTGCACTGATAAAAAATACAGAAGCCCATGAATAACCTTTGTATAACGGTCCTGAATTGCTTGCTGACCCAAAAATAAGAATACAAACGAATGAAAGTGAGACAAGGAATGCCCACACACTCAAAAAAGGAGTGTGATTCAACTTATAGTTGAACCAAACTATTGAAGTAGGTGCATATGAAGAACATAACGGGGAAAATGAACAAGAGAAACCAAAAGAACAGAGAGACCGGTTTAAAAAGAACATTTTATGTGAAAATAAAACACCTGATAAAGAGGTAGGATTAGTTGTTAGAATATCCTCCCTTGATAGTCAGAACACTGTGGAATTTCAGACAGAAAAAACGGTAGCTCAAAAGAAGGGTGCAGGTCAGTCACCTGAGGAGTGTTTTGAGCCACAAATTGTCCAAGAGACCGAAAGCACGGACACTATGCAAAACACAGGTGAGTGTCATGCGCCAGAAAATGACAAGCTGCCACGTGACACTTGTGAAAGGCTTGTCAGAAAGCTGTGGTGAGAACACTTGTAGTTCCAGGCCAGAGGGGCATTCAGTTCCCACAATTCAGATGGGTTCCGAGAACATGAATATAAACCAAGAAATCCAAAATGAAGTGGACACAATGGAGGAAAAATGATCTTTTCACATGCCCATGTGTTTAGCAAGGAGTGAAAAGGGGCTAAGAACGGTGAGTCCCGAAATCAGCAAAAACTTGAGGACAGGTACTATGCTCCTATCACTGTATAAGAAAAATGTAAAT
Source organism: Ambystoma mexicanum (assembly GCF_040938575.1). NCBI lineage: Eukaryota > Metazoa > Chordata > Amphibia > Caudata > Ambystomatidae > Ambystoma > Ambystoma mexicanum. The sequence goes on from NC_090933.1 coordinate 711,512,316, forward strand.
GCATTTGCAATGATTGACACGGATGCAGAGTCCATAATAATGTTCAAATAGTTGGTAAAAAGTATCAAAAAGGGAGATCTCCACAAAATCATATAAAGGTGAGACAAAACGAAGGCCCTCAGCACAATTTCAATGGTGAGGAAATACCTATCAAAGGTGTCACTGATGTTGACATAAAGATAGAGAAGCATCGGATGAGACAGGAAGTATTGATCACATCCATCAAGGAAATACATTTCCTCATAGGGACAAACTGCTTGGAGAGGTTGTCGCACCTCACTGATGGGGTAAATGGGGTCTTATGGTCCCTAGCCAAAAAACCATTGAGGCCTAAGAAAGTGATGTCACAAAACAACAGTATAAAAGAATGCCATGCAGTGGATAAGTCAGAAAGTGCAGTGGAAGTATATCTTCAGAATGGCTGTGTGCCTAGTGTCACTGTCATTATCATGTGTCAAGGTGAAATGCAAGGTGAAAAAGAGTAGCAGTATTTGGAGATTTATTTGGATCCCAAGAAAAAATGGCAAACAGAAATAGATGAAAACACATTATACATTTATTTAAAGTAAGAGAAATGCAAGTCCAATGTCACCACAGAGATAAACACAGAAAAACACATTTCAACTCTTTCTGAAATACACATGGGAGATGGGCAGCCATGGCTCCCTATCCATATAAATGGATAATCTGAAATGATAGAAGTCACTTTAGCACTTGGGCAGGAAAGAAGTTTCATTAATGAGAAAATGCTCCAGAAGATGATTGATTCCAAATTTCAGAATAAAGAACCAACACATTTTTGGTTTGGATGACCCAGAATCAAGAAATAGGATTGTAGGAAGATGCATGTTAAAGATTACAATTGGTCCTAAGAGTATCCATCCCAATGTGTGGATAGTAAGAGGGACACAGAATACATTTTACATGGGAAATGACGGTATCGGGTAATAATATCCCCAACAAAAATATCGCCGTAAATATGGCCATTTCGTTCGCCATAGGTGATATTTTTATTGGGGATATTATGTGGGAGCGGGGTTTGCGGGGGTGTCCACGCACATTAAAAAGTGATGCAGAGGTTGCAGGGGTGTCCCCCGCAGGGTCCATTGTGGATTTCGCCGCAAAAATATGGCAATATTTTTGTATGGCGATATTTTTGCGGCTAAATTATCACATGGAACCAGAAATGACATCATGCCCAGAATGTGTATGGTGTTAGGGTTCCTCAATCACAAGGTTTGGTCCAGATTGGGAGGGGCTGCACCTGAGTTTGAGGACAAGAGACAAGCTTATCATTGCACGCAGATGGCCCCATATGCAATTGAATTGCAGGTAAGAAAGGATATTAGTACCCGGCGAGAGTCAAGCAGAATGCAACACGCATTCTGATTGGCTCTCGCCGGGTCATTACCCGGTTTAGAATCCCTCGTTCTCGGCTGGGATTCCAGCGGCCTTGTCCACAGCGGGGGGCATGGCAGCCCCTGAGCCAATAAGGAGGTTCGAAGCAGGGCCATCCACGCTCCAAGCCTCCCCACAGTTGAGAAGCCGCCTTTGCCCCCCACCAGGGACTCAGGTAAGGTTTTTTTTTCCTTCCCCTTTCCTCCCATCTCCCTGACCTCCGAACCACACTTACCTTCAGCCTCCTTTCTCCACGGCAGGCGGCATGGCAGCCTCCAGCCGTGTGGAGGCTCGAAGCAGGGCCATCCCGCTCTGTACCTCAACACGGCTGGAGGCTTCCATCGTCCCCTGCCAGGGATTCTGGTGCTTTTCTTTTTTTCCCCTTCCCTCCCCCAGCAAACCCCACCTACCTTCTTTTCTGTCATCTTTCGTTCGGGAGCAGACGACATGAAAAGAGAAAATGGACTCTGTTTTCCCCTTCACGGGAGCCATTTTCTTGGTCATTTTTTTTTTCTGTCCCGAAACGCTGCACCGTTTTGGGGCAGAAAAAAATGCTTTTAGGCTTTATGGACTCTGGGGCATTACCTGACTTGGTAATGCCCCCGCCGCTCGGGGCATATTGCTTAATTACCATCCCCGCATTCATCAGACAAGTTACAATAGCCTTAAATAAAGAACTGGACAACAGTTAAAAGATTCTGAAGCACTTGTATGCCTAAATGAATCCACGAGGAGGCAAGGGCTAGAATTTGAATATACACCACTGGTAGAGATTGGGGATAGGCCCATTAAAATTCTGGTTGACAATAAAGGATGCCAGGACATTCATTTAGAGGAAATTTCAGCGATCGGAATGGCAAAAAAAAAGATCTTATTGTACTGCAGATTTCAGTAATTCAGTGTTTGGGAACATCCCTGAAAGGTATGTGACTGCGCAGGGTGAGTCGCCAGAATTCTTAAATTCTCAAACTAAAAGAATCTTTAACATTCAGTCTGTGTTTCCTTATGAATCGAGTGAAATAGTGTGCTTTTCTCAAGATGATTGCATTCTATTTGATTTAAACAAAAATAAAACAGAAAGGCAGCATCAAAGTCAATGTTCCAAAGTATTTAAATGTGTTGACTCTCCAAAGAGATACAGCCACCAGGTTGGAGGAGGGTACGGAGGTTCCTCCGTTGGAGGATTTACCAGAGTTTTCTAAAATAGTAGTAGAGCAGATTTAGGATGCAGATGCATGCACAAATGAAGAAGAAAAGGACCAATTGAGAAAAATACATTATGGAATTTAAAGAGGTTTTTGCCAAAGATGCATATGATTGTGGGTTAACAGATTTGCATGTTGCCACATTACTAGAAGGACATGGTAGGTAACCAGTGTTTGTGCAACAATACCGGCTTCCCCTGGCATGTTTGGAACCACTAGCTGAAATAATTAAAAATTTAGAATCCAGAGGGATCATTTGTCCATTTATAGCACATCAAAAACACCCATATCAGGTGTATTAAAACCTAATGGCCAATGTTGTTTGTGTGCAGATCTACGAGCGTTAAACAAGAGAGTACCTGTTTCAAGGTGGCCACTTACATTTATTGATCAGGGCCTCGCACAAGTTCACGTGTCAAAGGTGATTACCACATTAGATCTTACAGCTGGATACAGGTGTGTACCACTGGCTGAAGATATCCAAAATTTGTTTGCATTTTGTTTTGACAAATCCTAATATGCATGGTCCTGGACACCTTTTGGATATGTCAATAGTGGCAGTTAATTTGGGATATTCCTGAGCAAGGCGCTCCTAGACACAGCAGCAAGGGAGATGATAGTTTACGTGGATGATGTGCTAAAGTGAGACTCATTTCAATGAGATTAGACATGTGCTAGGCCAGTTACAGGCTGGAGCCGAAGTATCATTACAGAAAGCACAATGGTGCAAAAAGAAAGTGAACTTCTTGGGCATGAGGTGACTTAAAATGGGTTAAACCTGCAAAAGAGGAAGGTGGAGGCAATACATACATTGAAATATCCTACTAATCTGAAGGGATTAAAGAGTTTATTAGGGATGACAGGGTATAACAGAACATGTATTGAGAATTATGCAGAGATTACACATCCTTTAACAAGACTACTAAAACAGGGTGTACCCTGTAAATAGGAAAAAGAGGCTATCTGAGAACACCAGGGGAAGGCAAAGAGGGGAATGATAAATCAGATCAGTTAGCCAAGATTGGGGCTGTGATGTGGGAAGTATTACCTATTGAGCACCTGCTTGGTGAAGTCAGGTGGATGCAGTAACACAGTCCAAGTCTCAGGGAGCAAGTGATCAGCATATGGCACAGTGGAATTTTGATATCTCTGAACAGCATGTGCTCAAGGCAGAAAAAAAAGACCCTATTTTAGATCTGTTCTACAACCATTTGTTAGATTCAGAGCAAAATCCTTTGACAGAGGAGGACTGCAAAGGGAGATAAGAGTCGCGGGTGTTGTTAAAGAACAAAAAGAGAATTTGGTTACACAATGGACTGATGGTTTGGGAATCCATGTCAGGTCAAATCCAGTGGGTAGTCCCTTTGTTATTTCGGGGGATGATGCTACATCATGTCCGTGATGCAATAACAGCGGGGCACAGAGGCTTATGGAAAACATTGGAAATATTAAAAGAATATGCTTATTGGCCACATACGTCCCAATATGTAGAGTTGAATACTCTGGATGTTTGGTGTGTGGAGAATTTCAGCCTGCCTGCCCAACACATAGGGCACCAATAATGAGAGGTCTGATACTACCCTGGTCAGATATGCAAATACATTTATTTGGCCCAGTCCAAAGATCAGCACGAAAAAACAGATACATGCTGATAGTTACCTTCTAATGTCCAAATGGTTGGAGTTTATTCCAGCAACTGAATCAGTGCACAGACAGCGGCTCCTTGTTAGTGAATCATATATTTTCCAGATCAGGCTTACCTCAAAGTACAGAATCAGAACGTGGAAGTAATTTTAATAGTGCAGTGATGACTAAGATGTGTCAAATCTTGGCAGTGAAAAGAAAACTGCATATGTCCTTTTGTCCATCTGCTCCTTATGGTGTGGAACGGTGCAATAGATCAATCATTGACATTTTGAAAATGTTTGTAGCCGAAGCAGGTTCCATTTGGGATTTGCGACTCCCTTTGGTACTAATGGCCATTAGGTCAACGCCACCTCAATCCACAAGCCTCGGTCCACATGAAATTATGAGAGGCAGGAAAATGGTTTTGCCACAATACTTATTGTACTGGACTAATTAACAAGTCCTAGTAAATGCATGCAAAATTCATGAACATGTGGAAGAGCTGAGAAAACACTTGCAGCATGCATTGGCAATTGCACAGTGGAATTTGGAAAAAGGCAGAGGAGAGTGCCAAACCATAATTGACATAACAGTAAGTTGGCAGCTAATTGTTTCTATCCTGCTCTCCCCTGAGCCCTCAGAACTTTACCTACCTTCCATATCGGCATCTGGGTCTGCACAGCTTACTGGCCTTCTAACATCAGTGCAGCACACGCAGCATTCTGTTTTTTCACTGCTAACGAACCACTGACCAGCTCTTCACAGCTGACGGCAGCTCTGCATCTACATCAGCTGAAAGGAAGAACAAAGGGGATTATTTACAAACCGTGCAATCCACGTGCATCACATGTCTACAGCAATACTTCAAAGGACACAACGGTCAATCCTATAGACTCTGAGGACAATCTGCATTGCCGCGGAGCAGCGCAATCAAGAAAGGCCATTAACCTTAGCTTAAAGACTTACCTACTGGAAGCATCTTGTGTGCTACAGCAGGACTGGACCACTACCATCCACTGACACAACTGGAACAGATGTTATCCTGCTTCTTGGAGAAACCCCTACAATACCATAAGGTGAGCCCTGATTCCCCCCCAGTCACTCACACTAAGGGCATAGGGGAGGGAGGTGGATTAGAACGGAGAACGTAACATGCCTTTATACCTTGTACTTGTTTGTCCCTCGGCTCCAATAGAAGCCCCACCATCCTTCTTCGCACCAGTGAGGGGTCCAACCAAATCACTCCCAACTGCACTGCATGCTGGGCAAAGGCCTTTCAGTGTAGCCAGTGGCGGAAGGGGTGGTTTGGATCAGCATTGTGAACCCAGAACCCATCATCTCAGCTAGAAAGTATATTCCCGGTAATCTGGACCTGGCACTCCTGCAGGGCACCAGAGGTAAGCATTAAAATCTGTGAGGGAATATGAAGTGGGCAACCAGGTGTTCAAATTCAATTTTGAAAAAAAGGCAAAAATAAGAATGGCAAATTTGTAGCATCTTAGCCTGGCCCTTACAAAATTGTGGACACGGTTTTACCCGTTGTATACAGGATCATGGTGAAGGAAGGAGATCTGGCTGTGGAACAATTTGTTCATGTGAACCTGATAAAGCTTTTCCACCAGAAACAGAAGGTTAAAAGGCTGGAACAGGCTGGAGAAAGTAGCGTGTGAGAAGTGCAGTTGCTCCATCAACATCAATGTAAGTAATGCAATAAGGTAGGTAATTCATGCAAGGATTGAAGGGATTCATTGGAGCAGGTATGTAGGTATGGAAATATGAATGTAAGTTGTGTAAATCAATGTTTTAAAAATGAAACGTATAGGTTTATAAATATTGTACTCAGATGTTGAATAATACACATATTTGTTTCCAGTGGTTGCTAAGGGAGATGTAGTTGTACATTGTATATTTGTATGTTGTTTAATGCACACATTCGTTTCCAGGTCGTTGCAAAGGGAGATGCCAAAAAAGTATTATTTTGCTTGATACTTAACCTGTCTGTCTCTCTTCTCTGATTCAGATTGTTAACTCATTTCCCTCACTAGTGCCCCTGGAGCCAGGCGTCAATGGAGGAGGCTCATGGAAGAGTTCACAAAACTGTAGTCCACCGGACTGGAAAAAGGGTGAGAATATGGGGAAACTGATGAGCGTAAAGGAGGGACCCCAGATGTGGGGGATGGAAACCTGCATTCAAGTTGTGAGGACATTTGTGGCATGGACACAAGCCTATCCAGCAAACAGGTGCATTTTGCAAAACTGCCAGACCAGCATTAGGCCTTGTGGTGATATCCCACTGCTGGTCTAAATGTGTTTTTACTTTACATTCCTTTTCAACCCATTTCTCTAACCTCTGTCTATCCTTGACTCATGAACAATGGTTAAAATATGAACAATGTATTGCTAGTTATGGGTTCACTGCCACCTATCCCTAGGGATGTATATGTATTGCCATTTATCTCTTAGCATCTATTGACTGTATGGACAACATTGCCCATTTTCATTATTTAATTATTTTTTAAAGAAGGACTGGATACCACATACTGTCATATATCAATTCATGGTTTATTGTTGAATTATTAAACTTGATAAATAAAACAATAAAAAAGAAAAAAGAAAACATATATACTTGAAAGAAACGGCCAGATAAGAGACAAAAATAACCCCATAAAAAGAAAAACCCAAACATATTTGCAAAACACATGTGCAAAACATGTACTCACAGGTTTCATGACATGAACATTGTGAATGATCAGTTCTATGGACAATTACTGCTCATTATTAAATCACAAATGATGAAAAGCTTATGTGCTCTCATTGTGTCCGAGGATCACATGGGTAATGTGGTGTAACTAGAATTCATGTTTCTGGAGAAGTCCTTGTTTGATCAGGTCCCTACAGAAACAAAGTGGGATGATGAAGGGATAATTAGTACACACATTTCAGCCGTGCACTCATTTTAACAGAAGCTCTGAATTCAATAGGGGTATTGTGCACCATGCGCAAATGGTGCTAATGTCATGCTAGGTGTGTGACTTAGTGCTAATGTCAGGCATGATTTGGGATTTATCTCAGCACAGTGTAGTGTAGGCTGCTAACAATTAATATGACTAAACACTAACACACTAATGACTAACCTTAACAAAAACCAATACTACTGGCTATTAGTAATTAGACTGGGGCTTGCTTAGGCCATGGTCCAGCTGTAAGCTGGTGATGCAGGTACATTGACACTGTGTTGTGGCTTAGAAAATAAATGTGAAAATTGAAAGCTGATCTGCAGTGTGCTTGGGTGAAGTGGAGCTCAGAACGCGATGAGACAGCAGAATGCATTTTTGCAAAAAAATGCTCTTTTGTTTAAAAAGGAATGTAGAGTTGATGTCAGGGTGCAATATCTTGCACATTCATCCAGGCTTAAGAGGAGGGCTGTACAAAGGTAATTTTGAAGAATAAGGAAAAGGGGTTTTATAAAGTTACTGGGGATTGGCTGGAAAGGGAGGTGATGCTTGACTGATGACATGGGAGTGCTGTCAGAGAATAGGTGCTGAAAGAAGTAATCCATATGGGATATAGGAGGAAGAGGAGGTGAATGGGGTAATGCTTATAAGCAAGAGAAGGAGGATTATCGGGGTTGGCCATGAGAAGAGCAAGGGTGAGCAAAAGGGGAGAAGGAAAACAAATGAAAAGAGAAGAGAGCGAATCAGTAACTGAGTTGAGCAATGCAGGAAGGAGGGAGCCGAGGGATCGCCACTGAGCCTTAGCAGGGAGCCCACAGTGGGAGAGGCTGCATGATTCATAGAAGACATCTCAAGTACAAGCCAAATCCACTTTACAGTGTTCCTGGTGAGTATGAGTCCAGAATAATAATAATGAATGAAACTAATAATTTGGATAATCCCTTGTTCGATTTGGGAAGTACTATATTGGGATAAAATATAAACAGTGGGCATGAACAACTGAAGGGAAACCGTGTTTTTCCATGCGAAGAGAAAGTTTGGGCAGAAGCGCTAAGGGCAAACAGTTGACTGCAAAGGTTGTAGACAAAACAAATGCACATCTTCTGCCAAATACTAATTTATCATGTATAAATAATTTTGCTAAGAGAAAAGAGAAGCCTATGTTGTGGGTGTTTGTAAAGGGGCACTGAAGTGTTTTTGCATCACTGAGCTGTGTGTGAATATATTTCCCTACTTTATCATGAGTCCAGAAATTGTAAATGGTAAATGATACTGATGTGGCCTGCAAAGTCTAGAGTGTTTTTTTCTCCAGGGTAAAATGTGAAATTACATGTTTTGTTCCTTCGTTTTCTTATGATTGAAAAATCACATCCAAGTTGATGCATTGATGTTTTTTTTTCCTTTTGTATGTGAATGTTTCATTGTGTGCTGGTGTTTTCAAATGAGCATATACAATATATTATCAAAAAGTACTTGTGCTGGTCCATTTCTAGTGTGGCCTAGTACATTTTGCATATTTTTCTTTTTTATCTTTTTAAGACATTTATAAGGCATGAACCTAGAGGTTCTTTAAGACAAGGTAACAATATCTGAGATGGATGAGGATGCAGATCTTACTCATACATCAATATTCAGACCGACTCAGGAAGTTTGGCAAAAACAAAAATGTTTTAATTACACTTATTAAAATAGGGAGTACAAAAGGCATCAACAGACGCCGCACAGCATTTACTCTCAAGAGTTTGTTCAAGCATTAAATGAAAAAACACAACTTTATACAAAAAATGTGTCATAAGTGACATCATACTATGTGGCAAAATAAGAAAACTTACTAGGAGATGTGATAGGCTTAAAGGGAACATCTAAGTATACTTTCTATAAGGACGAAGATCGTGATTGGGTCTCTAAGGTCAGGTGGACAACAAAGCCCACCCCAAGTGCAAGTCATCTTCCTTGTCATGAACATACACAACTTTTTCTTGGCTTCTCAAACTATAGGGCTCCTTACTACATGGCCCTCTACAATTGGTTGCCACACTTGAAGCCTTCTGGAACATTCCACTCGCTAGCAGCATGCAAGCTGCTAACCAAATTGCTGCAGGGTTGGCCTGGTCAGGCCTCCCCACCCAATTAGCCCAACATCCATCTTTACTACTGCTGTCTGCCAGTCAATTAGTATTTGAACTCTGCCTTGTGAAGGCTCACTGTGCCTGAGAATAAAAGGGAGTGAAGGCATGGCCTTATCTTCTGGTCTCAGTGAGCTCGCCCCAAAGTCTATTTTCGTCTAACCATGCGACTCAAGACCATCCATGTTTTGAGGTCCTTTGTTGTATTTAATACTATTAAATGAAGAAAACGTGCATTGTATCTTCTCAAATAGATAACCAGACTCTTGACGGTCCCGACTCTTGGAACTGAGCCAGGCAAAGCTTCTCAAATCTTCCTTCACTGTCTGCTATTCTATTCTGCTGCGCCACACTTCCAGCCCTTTCATTCACGGGGTCCAAATTTGCTAAAATGCGTTGTGGAATCATGCAGATTCTATACACACACATATATATATATTGGCGGCACCGCCTGCAATCTATTCACTTCATATAGCCAGCCTTATGATTACTTTGTCTACTTGCATTACTGCATCAGTACATTTATGAAATGGTTTGCACTTTCTTCAGTGCTTCTCCGCATGTGCAATCTTCATTCCGCACACGAAATGTTGCTCAATTCTTTACTTCATCATTAGATACTATAAGGTATTTATTGTTTCTTCATTGGCATCTCTTCTGGGTGTGTCATGTCTGCTTCATGTGACGTCACCAGTCTTCTCTTTCATTCCTCTTTACACTCCTTCAGAACTTCTTTCAGAACCCCGTCATTTCTTTGCAGATAAATATAGGGCTTTCTCAATGGATACCTTGTTTCAAGCACTCTTCGCAGTAAAGGTACCATTATTGGCTTTGCGCATGTCACAATTTCCAGCTGCCAAAATATAGGCAGAATGGGGGAGGGACTTCCGGTAGGGGAACTTGGCTCCTCTACAGGCGCTTATACAACAAAATAGTGTTTCAAAGTGCCACAAGGCATAAGGGAAGGGAACATGGGTGAAAAATAAACAGTGGCAATAACAATTAATTCATAGAAATAACCAGTAGTTCTACTAAGCCTTGTGATATTCAGAGCATGCAAGTGCAGTGAGAAGACAATGGGAAAAAAGGGGTAGGGTAAGAGCTGTTAGGTTTCCCTATGGGAGGAAGGGCCAGAGGTGCCCTGTTGGGGAGGCAACAGGTAAGTGCATGGGCGGAGACAACCCAGAGGAGTAGAGGGAAGTCAGATGTGTGGCCAGTTTGCAATGCAGGGGGGCCGCTAGGACGATTGGGCAGAGGCCAGGACCCAGTTGGACTCTTCAGGGACCAGTCTGCCAATCTCAGCAACAGAGGGGATGGTTAGTATGGGAGGGGGAGAGGGAAGGAGGAGGACGAGAAGAGAGAGGTCTTGAGTTATTTGCGGAACTTGAGGTGGTCAGGGTCATGACGGAGAGAGAGAAAGACTGTTCCATAAGAGGGAGCCAGCCGAGGAGAGATAATGAACCTGATTTGTTGGTTTAGTTGGTGATCCAATATAACTAATGCAAAAACTGAGTTTGCATGACATGATACGTGGTCTGGCGTTGCCCTTGCTAAGCTGCTCATATAAAATGATTTAACAGTGAGCTAGTTCACCACATTTTAGAAAAGGAAAATCAGAGAAGCACATGCTCTTGTACATGGTGAAAGGGGCTACGATAACATTCCCTACAACCTGCAATTAACAGTGTGCGCCACGTGGGAACACATGACAAAATGTCTAAGGTTAGCAAACTGTCTAGGAAATTGGGGACCGCCATGGGAAAGAGAGATGGGAGTACGTTTGTCATTTCAATCTTGCCATGCACATTAAAATATAATTGGGTTGTTGTGGACAAATGCACCATCCAAGGCTGTATGAGTAACACCAGAACAATGGCACAACATTTTTGTAGTAGTGTCAGCACCTTCTGGTGTCAGTGAATCAAAAATGTACCCGATGATGTCGATGAAGTGACATCTCACCTAGAGGGACGGACCATGGGTGGATCCAGAGATTAGGGATTGCCCAATGAGCATTTTTATTATATAGAATAATATAGGTATTTGCTCGCTAATATCCAATCAGCAGGCTGTTGCATTGATTTTTAGAATCATGAAAATGTTTTGTGTTAGGTTTTAACCCCTGATGTAACTTTTTTTGAGGACATCTGGTACCTTCTTCCGGCCGAATTACTTTATGAATAATATAATTAAAGCTGATTCTTCATGCACTTTGGTAAGATCCATTATTTTGAGATAAGTGACTGTTTCGAAGTGTGAATTCAATAATGCCTCTCAGGACTCTGGTACTTCTGGCCTCACTCATTAACGGTTCATGTGCCACCCTTGCCTCTTCCTTATTACCGCTGCCCCAAATGTTCTTACCAGAACCACACACTGCAAGTTAACCACAGATTTCAGAAATGCGCTATGAAAAACGACTTTACATTACCTTACATTACAATGAAATTGAGTAGTAATAACACATATAACAGAGTTTAAATGAGGGAGGTATCTGCCATGAATCGCTAGATAAAAACATCATGTTATTCTTATAATTAAACTTCAAATAATAGTAATGAGTTAGGTGGAACATTGTTATGAGAAATCTGTTAAAAGCATTCAGTGGGCCCTGTAAGGAAAATGATTGAACTGGTAGGTTAGAGTTCTAATCTGTAAGTTTAGTAGGGGTACAATTCAGGGTACTGTGGATGGGACATTGAAGGTACTTGATGAAGTAAAAGAGTGGGCAGGGGGCTGATTGCGGACTGCTAACTTCTTTTGCTATGTTAGTTTTCATTACTTAGTTTCCAGCCTCAGAAGAAAATGATGATAATGTGTTCAGTGAAGAAAACATAGTAAAACATGTAAAAAACCAAATGCCTGTAAGAGTTTTTTTAGGTGATTTTAGCAACAGTTGAACATAAATAACTTTGTTAGCTTGTGTATTAACTTAATGCAAACATTTGAATTTATTAAACCTTTTCTGAACTTTCACAATGCCACGTTTGTAATAAATAAAATCAGCTGTGTAAAATATGTGATTGCCTAAATCAGTTTTGTCTGTTGACGATTATTGGCCCTTATTTTTTGTGCCAAACCCCACTTCCGAGTTCTATTTGTGCTTCTGATTTTCCCACCCGAATATTGATTTCTCGAGACGCCACTGGGCGTAGGGCAGACATTCTCACCTTGTTGACTATCTTTTGGGGGCTAAGGTTTATTCCGATATTGTGTTCACGTAATGGATGATGTGCTGGGCGATAACTTTCAGGCCAGATTGTTGAACTGAGCCTCATCATCTTTTGGTGGCTTGGAGCTCAGCCCTCTGAACCCATGCCTGGGAGGTTGTGCATGTGGGGATTCCATGCCCGGAGTCACCCCTGTGCCCTGTGGTGAGTAGAGGATACTGGGGGATCTGTGAGGGAGTCGACGAGTGAAGTCGATTTCTTGCTTGTAGGGTGGTGAGCTATTAGAGCTATACTACTGACACGAGAGTGTGGTTCAGGTACGTGGGCCCCCTTTCCTGAAATGGCGTTATAGGCTCCATGTAAAAGTAAAACCTTAAGCCATCTCCTTTTCTGCATAGCGTTAGTCCTGTCTAGGTACAGACAAGAGGAAACCCCTGTTAAAGTAAACCACCTTCGAACGTGTGGCTTATTTAATGTGTAATGCTAACACGCTGTTAAAAAGTGGTTTCCTATAGACACACCTTCATGACATGTAGCAGCGTGGGCTCATTATTCTTAGCTAGCATACAATCATAGATGAAGACGCTATTCAGGTTGGACTGCAGGGTACATATGGGGTATAGCATCTCTACATAGTGCTCTTGATTTGAAAGATGATTTTATGCTTTGAAAATGTGTAAAACACTTAAAGAAACATATACCAATTCTCCTAGCCTACATGGCTTTCCGTGGGCACTAGGACAGATTGTGTGACGTGTGCTGGTCAAGCCGATGCCATTAGGAATGCCATATATTAGGCATGTCAGCTGTGTTTACTTTGCTATTTGGATTGCCTGTGATTCCGAAATTAAACTTCTAGCTAGTAAAGTAAAACTGATGCAACAAGAGTCTGGCGCATGTAGAGTCCTTAGACATCGTTTTTATAAAGCCCATGACTAATAAGAAAAACCTGGCAGTCCTACTGTGTTTTCTGGAATATAAGGGAGCTGGCGTGTGTGGCTGTATTGCATTGCAGTGATTCTGCATGGATGGTTAGATAACACTGAACACGAGATCTGGCTGAGGAATAATTCGCTTAGGGTAAGAGGGTGATGAAATGACATGATGTATGTTCTTTCAAGAAAGTTATCCAGGCATGTGTGCAAAATGCTCTCCACCTCGTTACGGCATCAGAATCTGGTTGAATCCAGAAACACAGTGCCGATTAGGCATGCTGTCTGCTCTTCTTAGCTTTGCAATCAGTTCTGCATTGCCGTCTAAGATGGAAAATGGGAATATTTCAGGACATAATTGGTTGTGTTGCAAAGGTGGTATGTGGAAATGCTGCAGCATAAAATGTAAAGTAATCACAAACGTGTGCAGGAAAAGCAAAAGAAGTGCAAAGACAGCAGGGCAACCTCACACACGATGCACAGAAGGGTGAGTGACGAAAGCAGCGCATGGACATGCAAGCGCATAAGAAATAATACACGCCCATCATCGGGCTGTGAAAAGAGGTACACACAGATGTGTCCCAATCTCGGCGCACCGGAGCGGGACACACAGTGCACCCGGATCACCCAGGCAGACAAGAGGGCTGCTATCACGCAGCCCGTCACACAGCAGCAGGCACCAGGTACCAATACTGGAGTCACCCAGTCAACATCTCTGGACAGGGGGCACCCTGTCAGACAATGAGCACAGGGCCTCTGTTAGCTCCTGGGGGCACCCAGGCAGACACCAAGGACGGCGATGGATTTGCCCAGCAAGGACACCGGGACCTAGTTGCAAAGTTGACCGGCAGGGACTCTGGAACCAAGGGGCTGCAGAGTTGCCCATCAGGGACTCTGCCTCTGGGACATCACGCTTTAGTACAGACACACCCAGCAGGCAGGGATCCATTTCCGTCCACTGACGAGCCGGAAACGGCCAATCTCTTTTATTATCTTGTTGTCTCATGGTCACAACACGTGACCTTGGCACAAGCCCTGGGAGGGACCATTCTCCTAGGAGGGGTGGCACACCACAACAGAGATGTCTTCAGAATAAATCAGCAACTGCATTACTCTGAATGGTGTCTTCCAGTCCTGGCTCCATTCCAGAACTGGAGCAAAGCATGGCCACATCATGCAGTTGGTTTTTCTAATTTTCTGATCCATAAGTTGAGAGCTGATGAGGAGGAAGAGAGAATATTTCAATGACAGCATAATTCCCTGAACCACCAGACGAAGTGGTACACATGAGCAGTGGTCCACTGGCCATCAGGCTCGGATGACCTATATGGCAATGCCCGAACTGAAAACCCAAAGTGCTGGTGTGGGATAGTTATTTTGGTCAAATGGGGCCACTTTTTTGCCGAGTGTGGGCCAGTTTGATGAGTTACTTCACTATGCAGCTCGTAGTTTTGACCAGTGTTGCTGAATAAATATCTTTAAAATGCAATCACATTTTATCCCAAAAAAAACCTTCGGGTACTACCCAATCAGTCTGTCAGAAAAGGAATGAATTGACATTTGCAACGGTGGGCCTCGGATGCATGTGAAAGCGATAAGGATAGGGACAACCTGAGGGAAATATTTATGGAGTTTAAGGATGTATTTGCAAAAGATGCTTATGACTGTGGTTTAACTGATTTACATGTGGCCACACTACCAGAAGGGTGTAGCAGAAACCCAGTGTTTGTACGCCAGTATAGACTACCGCTGGCATGTTTAGAATCATTGGCAGAGATTATTAAAAATTTGGAATCACGGGGAATCATCAGGCCCATTCATAGCACATCCAATACACCTATTTTAGGTGTATTGAAGCCAAATGGTCAATGGCGGCTGTGTGCAGACTTGAGAGAGTTAAATAAAAGAGTACCAATATCTAGATGGCCACTGCCATTCATTGATCAGGGCCTAGCTCAGATACATGGTTCAAATGTATTTACCACATTAGATCTCACCTCTGGATATTGGTGCGTGCCATTGGCAGAGGAGATACAGAATTTATTTTCCTTTACATTTGACAGGACTCAATATGCCTGGCTTAGAGCTCCGTTCGGGTACATCAATAGTGGGAGTGAATTTGGCATATTTTTGAGAAAGGCCATGCCGGATGCAGCGGAAAGAGGAACAATAGTTTATGTGGACGATGTCCTGATAAAAAATGAAAGTTTGAAAAGCCATTTTGATGAAATAAGACATGTACTTGGCCAATTGCAGAAAGCAGGCGCCAAAGTATCTTTGCAAAAAGCACAATGGTGCAAGAAAAAAGTGAACTTTCTAGGACATGAAGTGACTGAACATGGGCTAAATCCACAAAAGAAGAAAATAGAGGCCATACAAAGATTAAAAGATCCTAAAAATGTGAAAGGAGTAAAAAGTTTATTAGGGATGACAGGCTATAACAGAAAGTTCATAGAAAATTATGCAGAAATCACTCAACCATTGACTAAACTGCTTAAACTGAATACTCCCTGGAAATGGGAAAAGGGGCAGTCTGATGCAGTGGCTAAATTAAAGGAATGTCTTGTAAAGGCACAATGTTTAGCATACCCCATAAAGGACAGGGATTTCTTTATAGAAATAGGTTTTTCTGAACATTGTATGTCAGCAGTGTTATCACAAAAACACAATTTGAATCACAAAACCATTGCATATGCAAGTAAGGCATTTTCCCAAGTTGAAATGAAATTTAATGAATGTGAAAAGGCCCTATTAACCACTGTGTGGGCGCTACAACATTTCCGCCCCATTGTTCAGGGAGAAAAGGTGATTATTGAAACAAATCATCAACCTTTGCAATTTTTAGAGAGTAAAAGAATTAGATCAGGCAATCTAGCACAATCCAGAATCACTTCATGGACGTTGGCATTACAAGGTTTTCCCGTAGAAGTGAGAGATGGACAAAATAAAAAGAGCCCAATTGCTCAAGGGTTAGCTGACTTACATGACTGTGCAGCTGAACAAATAACAATTGAAATGGAAGTGGGAACTAGTTTGCAGGAATTTGAACAATCACCACACAAAGCTTTTGATGGAAAAAACATGCAAGGATTTGCCAACTGTATATGTGGATGGTTGTGCTTTTCACATTGAAAATGACAGTAATAAACAGTTAGTGGCAGGAATAGGAAATGTCTGGTTGAAATGTGAAGGTGTCCCCAGTATAGGGATGAGGATTGGGGATAGGAGCAGTCAGGTGGCGGAATTGGCAGCCATTTATAAAGCAATTGCTAATGCAGTTGATAAAAAGTTCAGTGAAATTGTCCTGGTGACTGATTCTGACTATGCACGGAATAGCTTTGTGGAGTATTTGCCTGGTTGGAAAGCAAGAGGCATGGTTACATATAACAAAAAGCCACTTAAGCAAGGAAAAATGATACAAGCCATAGACAGATTGGTGTCAGAGAATGAGTTAACAATATACTGGAGAAAAATTCGTGGGCATTTAAAAACACCAGGAGAGGATAAGGAGGGAAATGATAAGGCAGACCACCTGGCTAAGATTGGGGCTGTGATGGGAGAATTGCTACCTATTGATTATTTAATGGGTGAAATACAAATTGATGCAGTCACACGTTCTAAAGCACCAAAGGAGGTAGATCAACCGGTGGTGCAGTGGAGTCATGACACGCCAGACCAAGATTTGATTGAGGCACAAAAGAATGATCAAATTTTGGGAATCTATTATAATCATTTGATAGACCCCGAACAAAATCCTTTAACAGAAAATGATTGTATGGGAAAAGAAGAGTTGAGGGTGTTATTAAAGAACAAAACACGAATTAGATTACAGGATGGACTCATGATTAGAGAGTCCATAACAGGGCAAATACAGTGGGTAGTACCCCTTTCATTCAGAGGACTAATGCTACACCATGCACATGATGCCATAACTGCAGGCCATAGAGGTTCACAAAAAACATTAGAAATACTAAAAGATTATGCTTACTGGCCACATATGTCCCAAGATGTGGAATTATATACTAGAGGATGTCTGGTATGCGCCCAATTTAAACCTGCTTCACCAATGCATAGAGCACCATTGATGAAAAGAGGCCTAACTCTCCCATGGTCAGATTTGCAAATAGACTATGTAGGTCCTTTAAAAAGGTCGAGCAGGGGACACCGTTATATTTTGAGTGTGGTATGTTTGATGTCGAAGTGGATTGAATGCATTCCTGCACCAGATTGTAGTGCGCAAACAGCAGCCACATTGCTGGTGAACCATGTGTTCTCAAGGTTTGGGTTGCCACAAAGAATTGAGTCAGACAGAGGAAGTCATTTCACAAGTACTCTAATGAGTAAGGTATGGCAAATACTAGGTGTGAAAAGGATACTACATATCGCATATCGGGCGGCGTCTTCAGGTACAGTTGAAAGAAGCAATAGGTCTGTTGTAGATATTTTAAAGAAATTTGTGGCAGAAGCAGGTTCGAGCTGGGATTTACGTTTACCGTTGGTTTTGATGGCAATCAGGTCGACTCCTGCCAAAGCAACAGGTGTTAGCCCCCATGAGGTATTAACAGGTAGGAAAATGGTGTTACCACAACACCTACTATACAGAACACATGAGCAAACCCTTGTGAGTGCATCCACAGTTCATGAATATATTGATGAACTGAGGAGGCATTTGCAACATGCATTTGCTTTTGTGCAGAGAAATCTGGAAAGAGCTGCTGACAGTGTAAAATCATATTATGATAAAAAGACATTGGTAAAGGAATACAGTGTAGGGGATCAGGTATACAAGTTTCATTTTGGAAAAAGTAAACAGAAAAATTCTAAATTTCTAGCAGCCTGGCAGGGGCCATTTCGAATTATAGATAAGGTCTCTCCTGTAGTGTATACAATTTTGAAAAATGAAGGTGAAACAGCAATAGAGCAGTTTGTCCATGTAAATCAAATCAAACCATGCCATCCCAGACATGAGATCAGGCAACTTGAGCATGTAGAAACAGATAAAATCCCTTGAACACAAAAAGAGAAAATAAATGGGTGTAATCAGGAGGCAGTGACAAAGAAGTTAAAAAAGTTGATTGTTATGATGGCACATAAACACTGTAGTATATGTAAAATATATAATATAAAATAAATAAATAAATAAATGCACATATAACGGAAGCTCATGGTTGGTGTGCAGAGAGAAAGTGTGTTAAATATTGAATATCTGCTTGTTTTCTTTTAACTTGTGTTTAATTTCAGGAAAAAAAAAAAAAAATGAAATATTTTTACCAAGCATGTTTTATTTTTGGCAAAAGGATAAAGTTAGTATTATGCTATGTACTTAATTTGTTTATTTTCTAGTTTGATTTAGACAATTAACATTATTTGGTCGGAGGTTCCGGGATCAGAGCCCACGGGAGAGACGATGGAGTCCTGGAGTCCCCTGGATGAAGACCAAAAGATGGTGAAGACAAGATAACCAGAATGCTGAAAAAGATGACTCCTATGGACCTAAGATTGCCAAGATGAAAGTGTACTCGAATGAACCAAATAACATCAGTGGTCGGGACATATCAGAGGCAGACAAGAGTGCTGACATATGGAGTTCCACGTATTTATTATTTTAATTATTTATTTTAATTTGTTATATTAATTATTTGTTTTGGTTAGTTGTTTTATTTCATTGTTTTAATTGACTTGAAAAATCTAAACTTAGAGTAATGCCACTTCCACTGAGAAGGCAAATGTAGAACATTTTGTAAACTAATGAACTCAGATGAATGTGTTGATTGCAAATTTTTCATTGATGCACATGAATATTCATTTTGCTGGATTGCTATATTGTAAAACAAAAAGAGAGAACAAATTGTTTTTAGGAATTGGCTTGGATTATAGCCAAGTTCTAAAAACAAAAGGAGGGTATGTAAGGATATTTGGCGTGTTACAGCACAGAGTACAGCACTACTACACAGGTAGCAATTTTTTTTTTTGCAGCACCACCACAAGGGTGCGGTGCATTGCTATATGTGTTACCAGATTAACAAGAAAAGACAGGCTATTCAGTCAAAAACGATTTTAACATATAAGATGCAAATCTATTTTTACAGTTAAAAGCACATGTGCTCATTTAAAAATGCACATTATTTTTCACCTGAAATGCCTATGGTGCGAGAGACACATTTGAAAATAACAACTAACCTTACTGATAACTAACCTGACTAATGAAACATAATCCACTAATAAAAAATGTGTCTCCACTGCAGAATTAGGCCTATTCTGAAAGTGAACTTTTAAACGCACATCCATTTTTTTTTCTGTTCTCTCTGCTGCCCTGTCCACATAATTACAGGAAGCAAATGGGCTCGAAAGAACAGGAAATCAGTTGGTTACAAAGTATTACTATAAAAATGAGCCATTGTGTAGAGAAGGAGGAGATGGAGTGATTAATTCTGATTGGAGCAGCGTCATAGCAAGTATCATGCTAGAGGGAGTGATCAGAGTTTTGCTGGGGGGAGTTGGAGTGTAGAGAAGGGCAGTCAAGATTTGGCAGAGCTGGGAGGAAGACCTTTTCCTGGTTGGAGCATTCCTATCTGCAAAAGCTGAGAATTCCAGGCAATGACCCCGGTTTGAGAAGGCAGGCGATCCTTTTACTGGGGTTAATCTTCAAGGGAGCCACACTCAGAAAGAGAACAGCTGAAGAAAACTTCACTGAACAGATAAGGTAATTACATAAGTGTGGGAGCTTAGTGTGTACGAGAATATGCAGTCAGTGTAGGATTCCTGTGCATGCCTTAATCAAATGCTAATGTTGCAATTTGAGTTCTGTTCTCCGCCACTCTCTTTGCAGTGTGTCATAGACAAAGCTGTTACTGTGCTGTTTTAGTTATTTCTGTAAAGAGTGAGATCGTGTTTAAATGCAACTTTTATAATACAGAAAAATATTTGAAAGCAGACGGGTGGTGTGTCTTCTATTTACCAATACAGTGCTGATGAGGGGAGATTTTTAAACAGTGCAATTGTCATTTTGCATGATCAGATTCAGTATGAACAGTTGTGAGTGATTGTAGCATAGCTTGTTGGAGGTACATGAGCCAACGGGAAGAGAGACTCTCTGGACATAATTCCCTACCATATATAAGGTAGTGGAAATTACCACATATAACTCTCTGTCGTAAATAAGTCAGTGAGATTGCCCATGGTGGCACACTAACACTAACACTGAAAATGTGGTATTCCTGAAATGTAGGCCTGAGGTCTCTCTAGTGATTACACGAAAAATCTAAGCAAAGATAAGGGATTCTGGACATTGGGGCCACCAATAAAACAAGGGAATAATGCTCACCAAAATACCACCAAATACGCATACCAACCACGCACACCAATTATGCATGTCTGGGTGCTGAAATAATGCATGTCCACTGTATTATTGTTGTACAGGGCCCAATCTGAATACGAGGTGTGATTATTGCTAAGTTATTTTTCGGTGGTAATAAAATACCGTCAGGCCCCAAATCTCCACAAAATACCCTACAGTGCCCAAGGCAATTTTATGCCCACAGTCCAACCCTGCTGCCCATATGAGGTACAGTAGACTACTGAGGGTAATGTCTGTCGTGAGCCTGTCCCAGTGCTATGAGCCTGAGATGTGAGTAGTATCTGCCAGAAAATTACCTCATCATTTCTTTTTTACAGTTTGGGTCAGCAGGCAATGGAAGTCTGTGTTTACGTGGTGTGATTGAGTTGAGGCACTGGTATTCCATACTATGGTTGCAATTTAGAGTTTTGCTTGTTTGACCACCACTGTAAACCAAGAGGGCCCATTGACAGGGTACACTTGGACGGACATATAGATATGGATACAGAGGATTACAGGTTACTGCGAGAAAGGTGGGCCAATTCTTCAGTATTAGCTGGGCTTCAGTTGAATTTATATACCTCTGGGTTTCTCACAATCTTCACTTTCATAAATTCACTGTTGAGTCTCTAGGTTAACAGCAGCCACCCCTCCCTTGACTTATTTTGCTATGTGAAAGGAATCAAAATGTGTTCCCTTTTAATCACCCCAGAAGATGCAAAAGAAGGCAAGTCATTAAGTGGTACCTCCAACTTTGTTCCCAGCCCCATATTTCTGACCCATTTGCTTGTTAGTGTTTACTGATTTTAGAAAGCAATTCTCAATCTATTGTTTTTGTGTTTCTCTCCAGGATTCAATACTAATACTTATAGCCATTAAAGAAGGGGTTGGTCAATATGAAGATTTTAGGGCAATCTGGTGAAGGACCGGTGGAGTTGTTGACTGGGAGAGGAGAGGGAACAGGCCTTTGACATCTCAGGAAAGGCCCAAACCACATCAGCACATGCTCAAACCACAACGGCGCATGCTGCACAGAACTGTTTTCAGCCACAAATGGAGTGAAAACCTATTTAAAACACATGCAGGTTTGATCACTACAGACAGGTTTCAAAACATTCATTCACAGAGCATATTTCAGAATATATAGATCATCAAATGCAACCTTTGACAATATCTCTTTCCTCCTATGTACGTGATACAAAACACATAATTCAGCAATTGGAAAATCTGTTTTGGGAACCTGAATTCATGCTTTTCACCATGGACGTTTCCTCACTCTACACCAGTATTCTACATGAAAAGGGTCTGCATACCACAAACTATTTTCTCAGGACCAGATCCATATCCTACAACGATCAAAGCAACATGATATTAGAAATGCTACAGTTTACACTGAATGACAACATTTTCACCTTTAACAAACAGCTATATAGACAAATCCAAGGGACCGCCATGGCTGCCAGGTTCACCCCACAGTATGCCAACCTATACATGGGGCACTATGAGCTTGAGCATGCATGGCGGCACCCATCATTTACGGACTATAACAACATGATGTTTTGGGCGAGATACATAGGCGACATCATACTCATTTGTAATGGCAGTCAGGAACAACTGGACCAGTACCTCACGTATCTTAATACCAATAACTACAATCTCAAACTGACAATGCAAAGCAGCAAAACAACAATAAACTTCTTGGACATCAACCTATACATAAAAAAAAAACAGGATATTGACTACTCTCTACATCAAACCATCAGCAGTAAACAGTACACTGTATGCCACAAGCAATCATCCAACACATGTCATAAACAACATCCCGTTTGGAGAGATGTTGAGAATTAAGTGAAACTGTTCAACATAAGCTGATTTTGAAAAATATGCAGACCAAATGAAACCAGAGAGGGTACAGCAAATATTTTGTCAATAAAAGTTATCTTAAAACATTAACCAGAACAAGAGTTCATCTCCTTCAACACACAAAAGCAGTCAGGGCCACAATCTATTTTCCAAAAACGAGGTTTATCACCACATACAGCTCCAATAGTTATACCACAAAGAAAATCTTATCCAAGAATTGGAATATCTTAAAGATTGACCAAGATCTACAAGACACCTTGGACGAACATCCAACCATAACATTTTGGAAAGCACAAAGCCTTAAAGATGAACGGAGTCCCTCGCATTTTCAAGCAACAACAACCAAAGCAAAACCAACACCCACAGCGACAGCATGGTTACAGGCACCTCTTAAAGGCAATTACAGATGTGAACAATGTCAAATATGTCAGTGCTGAGACAACAGTAAAAAAACGGTATCATTGCCCACTAGAGACACTACAGAGATTCAACAACTTATCAATTGCAACAATGCTTACCTAATTTATGCAATAACATGCACATGCAAATGTATCTATATCGGAAGTACAACCAGACAGCTCAAGACAAGGATTGGAGAACATATAAGATCTATCAAAAACAAAGACATTCGATCACCTCTAGCAATGCATTTCATAAACAACCATGCGTATGACGGTCTAATCGACCTAAGATTCTATGGCATTGAAAAAATCAAACCGCCACCAAGAGGAGGAAATACTGAACAAATTCTACGCAAACATGAAACACAATGGATCTGTAATATGGACTCATGTCACTCAGGTCTAAATTAGGACCAAGAACTATACCATTTTCTATGAAGATGCTCCCTATCAAATACTGAAAAAAATATCAGATACTTACCAACGAACAGCTGTACCCCAGAGAAGACCCAAATGACTCCAACATTCAATAATGTTACACTCTTCTTTCTTTTTGAATCTATTCGTTTTCAAAAGCCTCATTAACTCTGTCAAGTAACCTATTATTTCTTAACTCTGTCAGCAATTTGTTATTCCTTTTCTTCCCAAGGCAAGAACTCTATCTATTCAATTATAACAGTTGATACACCTAATATATTAGCTACAAGAATTATAATAGCCATGTCATTTGACCAATTCTTATCTGTCAGGTTATAGATTGACAAATAGGGGCTTCCCAACAAATAAGGTAGTAATACATAATTTGCCTTTCAAGACCATTTGACAAGTCCTGTCAAACAGCCCACATATCATTACTATTTATAAAATACTATTTGATTGAACAATACTTTAAAAGAGCTCCAGTAAACACCATCACGTTATCACTAGATCGATCCCAAACCGAAATGGTGGCCATCAAGCAAATACGTAATGACATCACTGCGTCGGATACACAATGACGTCACTACAAGCGTAATTTACATCACAAAAGGAAGCGCAGAGGTTTCTGGCAACCACAACGTTCAGAATCCCACCATAGATCGAGATCCATCTAAGATACACACAGATAAGACCATTCAACAATGCAATCTCCCATTTTAAACGTAACCAAGCCCCAATGTCAGAATCTCCACTTAATTAAGCTAAAGCAACTGTATCAAACAAATATTTACATTCCCTTTCTTTAGGAAAAACCACCCTGAACCTAGGAAGATATATCCTAAGCATTCAACACCATCCAATACAGGCTTACCAGTAAGTATTGGCCTGATGTATATCCAAATAAATGTTTCACTTTAAAAAAAAAAAAAACTGTCTAAAGCACATAGAGTGATAGAAATGACAACAGAGCTCTAACATACACTATGGGGGTCATTACAACATTGGAGGTAGCCATGCTGCTATTTTCGGCATGGCTACCCCCATTCCGGGTACCGGGTCCCTGGAATTGGGAAATACCGGGCCATTCTGACCTTAGAGGGCCCGGTATATCTCCATTCCAGGAACCCATCCCCATTCCAATTCAAGCCCCAATAGGGCTCAATGGGAATGGGGAGCATGCTAACAACGGGCCCATTAATGACGGGCCTGTTGTTATTATGCTGGTTTGCTCACGGGACCCGCTAAGGACGCCTGGTAAAACCTGGTTCCCACGAGCAGAATCGTAATGGGGCGGTGAGGGGTTGATGGCTCCGGCACCTTTACCGGCACCGTTAACCCCTTACCGCCAAGGGCTTAATGACCTCCTATATCTTATTTGCAGGAATCACTAGAGAATTCAGGGAATTGAACCCCTTCTCCTGAAGAACCGCCCCTACAGGGCGGGGAAACACGTGTTGAGAGTTAGTGAGAGTTAGCACAGCCAAACAAGGAGAGCTAATATCGAAAACCAATATTAAGTGCACACTGTAAACAGCAGTTGCGGCATCACTAAGCCAGTCAAAAGGACTATTATTACAATTCAAGGAATCAGTCTATGCAACAGTGAAGCAACTGTGAAGGATATAGAACTGCCCTTATTCTAAATTGAGGGAAAACCTGAAATGTATAAGTTGGATCAAAATATTGAATGGAAGTAATTTTGTGAATGTGTTAAGCAATTACACTGTCAACAATTTGCACGCAATTGATTTAAAAGGTAATTTGCACAAGTTGAAACAAACTTCAACTGGCCAATAAAGTAAAATCCTTAAAGGAACAAGCGCAACCAAGGCTAACATTTTTTATTTCTATGAGTTCTCAAAACATAAGGACAGAACCCATAGATCCATATAGGTCCCAAAAGCATTAGCATTTACAATAGCACAGTCTCAAAGTTGTTATTTTATGCAGCAAATACAGCAGAGTGCAAATTGAAACAAATGCAGGCAGATTTTCTCAATTCACAAAACGTGAGACCTGAGGCCAGATTACAGACATTTTGCACCGGTGCAAGTGCAAAGTTGCACTGTATTAGCAATAGGGCAAAGTTTGCCCTTTTTTAAAAAAAGACTGGGGCACATTAAAAAAAACATTGCACCTCAGCAAGTGCTGTTTGGCATTATTGCACCAGGACAAAAATTGCCCTAGTCCAAAAAAGATGCATTTTCACTACATTTTTGCACCAGGGCAAAGCTTGCCTTAGTGCTAATACAGAATGGTATTAGCACTTGGCCATCGTTTGCCCTGATGGACAAATGCATAAAAAAAAAATCCTTTTAGAACCAGGGCAATTTTTGGCCTCGTGCTGTTAATATGCCAAATTACACTCGTCGAGGTGCAATGTTTTTTTTTTATTGTGTCCCACACATAGGGCAAACATTGCACTTGCATCTGTGCAACATTTTTGTAATCTGGCCGCAGATATCTAAGATCAGGACAAGCCCCAGCAAAACCAACACTGGCCTCAGGGATCACAGGTGAGCATCATAACTTATCAAATCTCTCACCAAAGGTGACATTTTGAAATAAAGAAAATGACTAATAAATGGTGTACAACGACTCTAGTAGTTGAATAACACAAATTCCATCAAAAAGAAAAACATTGAGTTACAGGTACCCTTTTGCATTGTATGTAGCTTCACTATCACCAGAAATCTAGTTTCAGAATTCTTAGTAACTAATGTTACTTAATATTGTTTTTATTTACTTAAGGTGTTTTCAGTTACAAAGTAATGTTCACACTATACAATACAATATATAAACTTATAAATAAATACATTGACATAAAATACAAAAAATCACATATATTTAGAAAAACATTGGGCCTCATTACGATTTTGGCAGCCGCCAAATTGGGGTCAGGGTTTACCGGGTCCGGGTCTGGAATTACCAGGCCATTCTGAGTTCGGAGGGCCTGGTAATTCCTCCCTCCAGGAACCCGGGCCCGAACCTTCCCCATTCCCATTTCAGCCTCCATAGGGCTGAATGGGAATGGGGGAGGGAGCAAACAACAGGCCGATTATGAGCGGCCCGTTGTTTGCTCCCTCTTCCCCTCGCGGGAGCCAGTAAGCACACCTGGTTTGACCAGGCGTTACTTACCGGGTCCCGCGAGGGGAGCTTGTAATGAGGCGGAACAGGTTTAACGGTCCGCCTCCTTTAGCGGGTCCCGTTCACCCGTTCCGCCTCACTTGTAATGAGGCCCATTGTCTTTAATTAGTTTGTCATAAAATAGGTATCATATAATTCTGACACAATTGTAATCAATAATATTGAATTGAAGAACAGTATCAATAATTACATAATTCATTTAATTCCTTGTGGACAGTACAATCCCTAGTCTAGAGCCATATATGTATCAATGCCAATGTTAATGATAGCTGTGTCCCAGCCAGAAATCTCAACCAAAATTGATGTGACATAATAGTTTCTTAGTTATGTGCAAATTTGTTCAGGTGTTGAATGTATAGCAACTCAGCAGTAGGACATAGAGTTAGAACATGTCTAATAGCTTCCAAAATTGGTATCTTGCATAGCCGACAAGTCCTATCTGTCAGGGGCATGCCCAACCTAGGTCCCAATGCAGCCATAACCCCGGCAGTTAATTCATACATAACATCATAAAGAGTCTTCTATATTAGGGTGATGGGAAACTTAATATATACTTCTGAGTCTTGCAATAGTGGCAAGGCCACAATCAGCTAATGATTTTAACTTGTTAACATGGACATGATACAATCTCCAGTCTCATAATTTAGCTGGAGAGACTCGCTGCTTTTTTTCAAATTAACTTTTTATAAATGTTTTCCACAGAGTATTAATACCCATTTACAATAATACATGGGTACATCAAGTTCAAACAACATTGATCAACATAGCATTCCATGCCTGACCTTATGTCTTTATCATTAGCTATTGTACAAATATGGTGATTTCTATTACTTCACCCGCCTGCTTTTACCTCCATTCCCTCCCCCATCTCTGCTTTATAGATTCAACACGAGTGTTTCTTGGGTGTTCATGTTGGTTTTCTTTTGTTGGTAGTTTTCATAATGTTCATGTGGGGTCAATTTGCACATATAAAGTGGGCCATTACCCTTATGTGGTGTGTTCTATAATATTTCTGGTTGGTTATACTGTTTCACTTAATGGGACCCATGACTCAGTGTCTCGTGCTAAGTCGTTAGCTGTCTGTGATGGGTCAGGAACTGAAGCCATTCCGCAACTACATGTGTTAGACTCAGCCAGAAAGGCCATCATTCTTTCCATTTCATACATCTCATATGTTTTACTGACCCATTCTCTTTGCATAGGGAGGTATGGCCTTTTCCAGTGAATTGTTATGCATACCCTTGTCGCAAGGAACAAACTCCTTGCCATGGGAGGTAACATGATGTACCTTTCCCTGACCTCCTCGATACCAAATATGACCAGCAAGGGTGCAAGTGTCCTGTTTATCCTGTCAACGTCTTTCACACATGCCAACACCTCTTTCCAAAACAAGAGTACTAAGGGGCATTCCCACCATATATGACAGTACATTCCTATGCTGCAACATCCCCTCCAACATAACAGGTTTATTCCAGGGTACATTTTAGCTAGACACAGTGAGTGAGCTGCCACCTCTGGGGCAATCTATAGTTATGCATCTTGTATTGCATTGCTACTGTCGAGGAGCATCTATAGTTGTGCATCTTGTATTGCATTGCTACTGTCGAGGAGCACGTCGTACTATGAATGGCTTGCCAGATGTTCTCTAGGCCCTGCTTCCCCAGATCCCTCTCCCATTGTAACTTAGTATAAGTTCTGTTTTTCACCTCTGATTAGGAAGGCCTTGTACAGGTTGGCTATACGGCCTTTGGATCCCTTGTGTTTGTCTAATACATTTTCAAATGGAGTCAGTTCCTGGCCAAGCGGTCCTTCCCCCAGGTCGAGTCAGTAAGGACTCCTTTCAGTGGTAGATACAGGAATGGGGTCATTGGGTGTGTGTGCAATGCTTTCACCATTTCATCTCTGTTTGAGGCAAATTGTAGACACAACTAAACCACCAACCACTGTTAAAGAACATTTAAAACTGCTCAAGAATTACTTTCCCCACTCTTTAGAACTCCCAGTTTACCGCTCACAAGATCTGTGTGAAAACTTGGCACATATTTACATGATAATATCATAGGACTTTGAGATAACATTACACATTTGTAATCAAAAATAGTTTCTACATGAGAAGAATATACAAGTTGTAACTTACTAGGAAAGGTTGCTCTCATTATTCCCATCTCTATGCACATCTTTGAACATCTTTTAACAAAGCAAAGGGTGAAGCTCTTAAAAAGAGGCCTGTCAGGCTGATCATTTAAAAAAACTGTTCTGTGGAAATGAGATAGCAGCTTCAGCACTTAATAAAGTCATACATCTCCTCCATAGAATTAACCGTGGCTGTGGCCAGGTAGCCCTTGATGAAATGTTCCTGCATCCATTGATAACTCAGACCCACGTTGCAGCTGTCGCACATAGAGAAGCTAAGTAAAGAGTTATTTCTGACCAACTTCAGAGTTATCCCATTAAATCAAATGGTAGAATGTTACAGATTATTCCCCACCTGCATGACAATGGGACTGTACCCACACCCCCATCTACGCCATTCTAATGTTGGATTTCACACACAAATTGACATTGATTTAATTTTTTGTGAAACCATTAAATAATTATATTCATCATCAGAGAATTATGTTTCCTAAAAACCCATATTCATGCTGAAATGAAAAGGAGAATACATGCTCATAATAAAGTTTAAAACAAAACAGTATACTCCAGTTTTGTTTCATACATTTATGGCGCTCTCCAACTCTCAGGCTGATTTAAATCTAAAATATTGGCCACTGTCTTCAACAAACTCTTGCCTTCTTGTTTGGGAAAAGAAAGTGCTAAATTCATTTTCTATAATGTTGCAAAGAATTATAAAAGGCTTGGGTTTCTCATAATTTCTGTTGCTTTTGTAATGCTTGAACATTGTGTCCTAACCCACTCACTATTCTCAAGGAATCAGGTTCAGCTTCACATCCCATTCCATGTGTTGACTAAGTAGATTTCAATGACTTTATTGACTATGGCAGACACCAATCATAGAAATCGTTGTTGCACCTTCAATTTGAGTTGTATGAAGCTTTTAGAGAGCACACATTTCATGACACAGTCCTGCCCTGATACAATGATGCTAATAATGGTTTCAATTTTAATTATAAATCACAAAGCACATATGTCTTGCATAATGTTTCATTTTTCAGTGCACTTTTGATAGGGCTCACAAAAATACTTAGAAATGTTATCTGGGATTTAATACATTCTTGGGAATGTTTTTAATAAACTTGGGACATAGGTACTCACTTTTCTTCTATCTTCCAAAGAGCCTAGACTGACAGGGACACTGATTGAACTCAGACAGCCCTGTCATGTAAGCTCTCCCTTGTGTTCATGTACCTGCTCTAAGATCACTCTCAATTAATCTGGTCCTATACTGGGAAAGGCTTTGTATTCAGTCCAGTCTGGACTAGGTAAACTCTCTGTTAAAAGGTTATTCCACATCAGCTGCACCCATCTGGAATAAAATCTGCTTTAAAAAAAAAAACAATGGGCCTCATTATAGGTTTGCTGGTCCGGTAATAATGCTACCGGTAAGCTTGCCGGTACTGTTGATACCGGACTGGCAAACTACGAGTTCTGCTTGCGGGTGCCTTCCTGCCCACCAGGACTGGCCTAGCGGGCGTACCGACACACGCGAGCAGAGCATGTCAGATGCACCGGCACCATTCTGAATGGTTCCGGTGCATCCGACCTCCGCATTCCCATTGAGCCCTATCGTGCTCAAATGGGAATGGGGAGCATTTTTTTCTGGCGCCCATGAATGGGCAATTCCCGGATCCGACGGGGCCGTAATGACCCGGTAATTGCCCATACGCGGGTGCCGGAAAAAAATGCAAGTTTGGCGGCAGCCTGCCGGTTGTACCAGCAAGGCTACCGCCAAACTTGTAATGAGGCCCAGTCTATCGAGCTCTCTTGCATCTATGTTTTTCCAAAACTCTGTCTTTGTTCTATGGTTTGAGCTTAAATACTAAACGAGCTCTACCCATAGAGAGAAGGTGAGTACATCTGATTTCTGTTGGCAAGTATATTTGATTAGTCGCTAGACCCAAAGGAAACACCCACTTATTTCCTATTGGCCATTTGAAATCACTGGATCATGGACTTTAGGCAGAATAATTCCACCGTTTTTTAAAATATAGGTTCTGTGTAGTATATCTCATAGTTAACAAAATAAAAAAAATGTTGGTATCTCACTGTGTAAGATGTTGAGCATTTTTAGGTATGTTTGGATGCAACATAATTTCACAACAACATACGTGTCTCTAGTTTTATTGTCAGGCATTCGAGGCCAATACATGACATTTTAGGTGTTTCTACATTTAATCAAAGAGTCATAAAGCAAAACGCTGCAGTTCAATTTTTTTTGTTCTCAACTCAATCTCTATTTCCTGCATAGGATAAACAAAGAGATATGTTCAATTGGGTCTCTCCTTTGAATAGCAATTTGGACTGCGGCAGTCATTAGCTTTGGAATTAATGCACTTAGTGACCTTGACATTAACTGAGTATAAGAGATTTTTTTTTAAATGTTTATTTGTATTTAATCAAGAAAATAGATTTTTCCAAAATTGTGGGATGATTTTTATGCCAATCACAGGCAGAGTCAGCGTCAAGTCACGATGGGTTGCTTTAGCGGAAATTTTATATGCTGCATAATTTTGTAGGTTGCGATTAACTATTTATTTGAGTCGCCGCTGATCAGTCTAGACCAGCATCTTGGTTCATCCATCAACACAAAGTCTGAGAGGGTGTTTTTTTAGTAACACGATCTGATCTGTTGGTTCGCTGGGCACTGGAGCAGCAGATGACGTACAGCTTCTTTTTCAGTTTTCGAGTTGCAGTAACAACATAAATTGGTTGTTGTTAGGCCTCTGATGGCCATGATTTCATTTGTAGGAAGTAAGTTGCGTCTGGCTTGCAACAGGAGATATCGTCCCTGTTTGTTGGGGAATTTTTTTTTATGTAGCCCTGGAGCTCATTCAGTTTTTCTGTGTTAGGTGGCAGGTGAGCAGTCAATTTGTTTGTGCCCACTGCTTCAAGCGTAGATATCCAGTCTTGTAAGTAAGAGATTATGTTTAGCCAGCTTTAACGCTCACGATATGTCATTAATCACAAAGTAAACCTGCCAAGTAAATAGATGACAGTCTATGAAGAATCTATAACTTCATCCTAACTGTATTTTTAAGCCGTGGGACATCTGAACATGTTATTTTTGAAAGCATCAGTTTTACACATGACTCTTTCAGACACAGTAGCTTTTCAGTTCCATGTTAACCTGGGTGCCATCCTTATCATTCTTTATCAGATAGGATTCGGCAAATCTGTTTGCTCTGAAAACAAAGATAATTTCTCACAGTTTTCTGGAAACCTCCTTGAGTAAAGTGTAATTCTCAGAACCATGCTTTCCAATTTAAATACACACTTGATTTTGGCTGTCAATATTATAATAGCTGTACTTGATATTTCATTATTTAAACTTTCAGTTTGTATATCAATG
This sequence comes from Ambystoma mexicanum, assembly GCF_040938575.1. Classification (NCBI taxonomy): domain Eukaryota; kingdom Metazoa; phylum Chordata; class Amphibia; order Caudata; family Ambystomatidae; genus Ambystoma; species Ambystoma mexicanum. The sequence continues at coordinate 711,544,421 of NC_090933.1, forward strand.
CCATTGTTGAAGCCCCATCTTTCCATTTTTACATGTCAAATTGTTTAATGTGTTTCATATTCTGTAGATAAAAATATCCTTCAGGTTGGGTTTAGATTGTAGCCCTTCTACCATTTCAACCGCCTTTCTGAAAACAACTGATTTCTATACTTTATCTCTCACCCTTTAATATATATGTTTCACTTTTCACACAGCTGATCAACTCCTGTGGCATCCGTGTTTAGACACACACATATGGCACCAAGATTCTGCTTTGGTTGGGCTTCAATCTGGGCATAAGAGCTAATAGATTTAAGGAGTGCATGGTAGAGGTTGATGGCTGGATATGATGGAACAGATTAAAGCTGAATGCCAGAAAAAGAGACCTTGACACCAGGGGTGTTGCTAAGTCTGCGAAAGATCCGGAGGTAGGCTAATGTTGGGATAGACGGGACCCTGGGCTAGCAAGCCTTTTCGTTGTAGTACCCGAGCTTCTATACGAGGCTACATCCAAAAGACCAGGGGCTACAGCCCCCTCAGCCCCCCCTAGCAACGCCTCTGATTAGCACCATATAGTGCAATGAACATGTGGAGGCCTGGACTTCAGCAGACATGCATAAGAAATGTCCCACCTACTAAATCTGTGCTGAAAAAATCAGATCATAACACATGATATGACATTAAGCTTGAATACACAAATCTCCTCGTTCCCACTGAAAGGATTTTTCCATGTACACTTTTTCACCTTTAGTCACCATGTTACTCGAGCGATTTTATTGCATCATGCCTTAATTGTTATAACACATAATATATTGCTGTTCCAAAATAAATCCATCAAAAGACTTTAAGGCCTACAAAAGGCTGCTGCACACCCTTTAATAAAATCTAAAAAAGGTGAACATCTATCTCCAGCTTTACAAGTTTATCACTGGTTTCCAGTTCAGGAGTGTATCACTCATAGGCCTTACAGACAAACAACACCTTATGTTCCAAAGGAAAAGATATACTAAACAGAATTCAGAGTGAAACCTCAGCCTGAACAAGCCTCTCTTTCTAAAAACTATCTACTTATTTTGTGAAGGAAACCAAGACTTTTCTATTTTCCAGCTAATGTGGCTCATTATAAGTTTGCCAGTATGCCGCTGGTAAATCCATATTTATTATAAATATGGTAGGTTCTCATTATGCCCTTCAGTGAAATTCTATGAGGATGCAATTGTCAGCGAATTGCTCTACACTAGTGACACAATGACATCTTGGGTTTTAGAAAAGCTACATAAGTTGGAAGCATTGATATGGAGGAGGGCATTAAGACTGCTGGACTGTACTCCTGTTGCTTTAATCCAATTCGAGTTGGGTCTGAAATCACTAAGGGTTACATCAAACTGGAAGTGGTTACTGTTGCTACAGAGGGTGGTAAATCTGCCTGATCATTCATTGTATAGTGATCTGTTTACTCTAATTGAACAAAAAGGGGTAGTAACTGTCAATTAGTGTGTTGAACACTGCATGGGAATGTTGCATGGACTATATCTCAATTCAAGTGATTTAATTATGAGACCAGGATATATTAAATTTGCAAGGGGTCAATTGGATTTCAACAACAGAAACTCTGCACAATCACACATCTTTGTCTCACCTTAAATTGGAGCATAAAATGTTGGGCTCATTGGACCTTACTTATGCACATTTCCTAATGATTATGCACACAATATTTTAATACGATTACATTTTAATCTCCTCCCAACCAGGGAAATTTTAGCATGCAGAGGTTTAATGGCAAAAGATTGTGCTTACTGTCGACACTGCAATAACGTAAATGCAATTGAAACTTGGCACCATTTCTTTTTTTATTGTCCTGCTCTTACCTTTTATCATTTACTGTACTTTTGGCAGTTTGTATAAAGTAATCATTGTATTGATACGGAAAGGCTATGGTTGATGCTGCTAAGCTTAACTCCGGCTACTGTAGCTATTGTAGTGTAGAGTTTTATAAATAATTGTAAAGTTTACATGGCCCAAGTATGATCAAAGAAATGTCCTACAGTACTAGATAGATGGTAGGATATGAATGAATGTATTATGAATTAACAAATTCTATATTGATTTTATGGTGTCCTTTTATATTTGTCCTTCTCAATACGGATGAATTTTAGACAAAAATGAAATGATATATATGATCACTTTCTCTTTTCCTTTTCACAGTTTTATTGCGCTTTTCTTTCTGTTTTAATATAAATATTGTAAAGGTTGAAATGTTTAACTGTATACAATAAAATAAAGTAATACAAAAATAAGTACTCTGCAAAATGTACACATTGATGAGTTCCAAAGAAGATACCTACTTGGTTGCAAACTGACTCAGGCGCCAACTGAACAATGTTGGAGCAAACAAAGCTTCTGTGAGAAAAAAAAGCCTAGCTATGCTGGTCTTCAATCCTCGTTTTAGGGCATTGTGTTTAAGAGGGCAGATCATATGTAAAGTGCAGCACAAAATGGCCACTAGAATCACAGCTTCCAGCAATAGATTGGTATGTAGGGACATGCAGTTTTGTTTTATTCAAAAAGGGCAAGCAGGAAAAGCACATTGAAAACAGCAAACTGATCTCTATACATTTTGTTTTGGGGATTGGAACCCTGTTGTATCTTGGCGCTAGATCAAGTAGTTTCCTCTTTTTTTAGGAGAACTCTGATTCATTCTTAAATAATTTTGACACCATTTTGACTTTGAGAAAGGTTGTCTTTAATGATCCAATTGGTCAATTGTATTTTTTCAGTTAGCAATAGTTGTCACTTGTGTGACATGAATCCTGGTGTACAATTTATTCCAACTATGGTCATAAGCTGCTTGCTTAGGATTTAAGTGCCGACACGTATTTCAACTAGGGGTGTACCGAACTCCGGCTTCGAGTAAACATTTGGCCGAATTCCGGCTGAAACTAGCTATTCGGCATTATGCCAAATGCTTACTTGAATTGGTACTCAAAGCCGAAGTTGCAACCCTCCCCTACTCAGCACAAGCATCAAGACGGCCAAGAACACATATAGCACTCCAATAAGGAAATGGCAGGAACCTTCCCCGGGATGAAAGGACTCCCACAGTTAAGGGATTGTGCATAATGGTGTTGTGAAGATAACCTTTGCAACTTTTGTCATCTGCCCCACCCCGCAGCCGCTCACTGTTTGTTTGTTTGTTTGTTTATATATTTGTACAGCACTCCTGACCCAGGGGTATATGTACACTTTGAACATCAAGTTACAGGCAACGTTAGGGAACAATAGTCCAGTAGTGAGGCATATGTATAGTTGACAAGAAAGCAGTTAGTACATAGATAATAATAGGCAAACATAATAAAGGATACATTTGTACATTAGGTATGCATACATACATGGTTGGTTATTTGTTGAGTAACCAGGTGATGACCTTAGTTCTAAAGGGTTGGAAGGTGGGTGTGGATTTGATATCCAGTGGAATGGTATTCCATAGTTGTGAGGCTAGAGCTGGGAAGCTGGTTCCACCAGCTCTTTTGAGGGAGTATTTGGGCACCGTCAGTTGTAATGTATTAGAGGATCTAGTGGTTCTGGTATTCTGTCTTAATGTATATTTGTTAGTGAGATAGGGCGGGGCTAGGTGGTTAAGAGCTTTGTAGGTGAGGCATATGGTTTTAGGTCTATTTTTTGTTGGATGGAAAGCCATTTGCATGAAATTCTTGTAGGAGAGATATGTTCTCTTCTGGGAATATTTAGGGCGGCACAGAGTGCATTATTTTGTAGAACTTGCAATTTATTGATTACAAAACACTGATGACAAATATGAATCAATATTTTGTTTAACCAACACATAGGTATGAGAATTGAGTAAAAAAAGTAGTATTGTGAAGCCAACAAACTACACCTCTCTTTTCTTTAATGTGTTCTTTCTGAAAATGTAAATAGAATGCCTAAAGTTCAGCTTAACTCTGGTACGCTTACAAATACACAAAGCTGCATTCAATGCCTTTCTCCCCCTGTTTAAATACTCAAGTCCTCACTGTACAAAATAGAGTATGCTGATGACTAAGTTGTCGATTTTTCTGTCTACTATTTATCTGGAAGTTTATAAGACAGTGGGGCCACCATGCTGTAATATGTGACCTAAAGTAATAAAGGTCTAAAAACTGGTTTTCCAGCCCTTTCAGAATTTGGATTTGTATGTCTTTCCTCCCAAAATGCATAATCTGTTAAGTGAGCAGTACTGTATATGGAGATGTATGAAAATTGTGTCTACAGCAAATCATTGTAGCTTAAATGTTTAAGGTCAGGACCACCCCCCTGTTCTAAATATTTGCATAAGCCTTATCGTCCTGCCCGATTACAGGCTATCCCTCAGGTTACTAAAATACCGTTTTGTTTGCGCCTACATAAAGGCTATTACAGTAATCCAGTTTGGATTGAATGAGTGCTCTGGCTAGAGTGAGGCAGTTGTTGGGGGAGATCAGTGGTCTGCAGGCCCTAATTAGTTTACCAGTGTAGGCAGTGGCTGAGGCAGTCATATTGATTTGTTTGGCTAGGTTGGTATTCGTGTCTAGGTAGAAACCAAGGGTTTTTACACTCTTGGCGATGGGAATGGTGTTGCCGTCAATGGTGAAGCTGGTGTAGCTGGGACAGAGTTTCCGGATAGTGTTGGGTGAGCCGACAAGGAGCAGTTCGGTCTTGTCATCATTCAGGCAAAGGCCATGTGTGGCCATCCATGCCTGAATGATGGAGAAGACTTCATTGATCCAGTTGGCGTCCAAGTTGTAATTACTGGATAGGGTGAGGAGTATCTGGCTGTCATCTGCGTAATTCGTGTAGGTGACACCCAGATGATCCAGCTTGTCGAATAAGGGCTTTGTAAATATATTATACAAAGTAGGTGAGACACAAGATCCTTGTGGGACACCACAAGTAATGGGGATAGGGTCGGCCGCTGCTAGGGGTGAGAAGACCCGCACGGTCCTATTGTCCAGGAAGGATTGGATCCATGTGGCCGCAGAGTGGGAGAAGTGTGCTGCCGATGACAAATGGTTGCACAGGATTTTATGGTCAACCAGGTCAAAGGCAGCGGAGAGGTCGAGGAGAAGAAGAATGGCAGCCTTACCTTTATCTTTGAGTTCGTCTATCTGGCACTTGAGATCAACAAGGGCCGTTTCTGTCTCGTGTTGTGGTCGAAAGCCAGATTGGCGAGTTCCTAATAAATGGTTTGTCTCGAGGTAATCCTGGATTTGTAGATGGGCCACTCTGTCAAGAATTTTTAGTAAGAATGGGACGGTGGTAATGGGTCTATTATTCGTGGGTATGTCTGGGTTGAGGGTTGTTTTTTTTAGTAGTGGTAGGACCCAGGATTGTTTCAGATTACTAGGGACCGAGTTATTGGAGAATGACAGGTTTATCAATTTGGTAATGAAGGGGGAGAGATCCCTGGCTGCATCTTTTACGATCTGTGCGGGGCAACTGTCCCCCTTGCAATTCGAGGGTTTCAAAGATGCTATAATTTTTTGTACCTCCGGTATAGATACCTTTTTGAAAGTAAAGCCTGAGCTGGTGGCGGTAGGTGGAGGAGGGGTGGAACTGGATGTAGGGCTATGAGTGAGTTGTTGTCGTTTGTTGTCAATTTTGGTTTGGAGCCCTGAAATTTTGTTAGCAAGAGCATTCTGGATCCCTGTGCACCAAGGTTTATCCTTAGTGCAAGAATCAGTGGGAGGAGTTGGGTTTTCTAATTCCTTTAGGATGTTAAAGAGCTCCTTTGTGCTAGAGCTTGCCTGAGAGATCCTGGAGTTGAGAGATTCTCTCTTTGCGCGTGTAATCTCATTTTTGTAGAGAGTGGAGATATTGATGAGATTAATTCTGTTATTTACTGAAGGCACTGATTTTCATAGTGCTTTGAGTTTACTTTTTTGTTGACGGAGAAGTTTGATCTCCGGGGTGTACCATGTATTCAGGTGCGCTTTTGGTTTCCCTTTGCGCATTTTTAGTGGGGCAATGACGTCGATGGCTTTGGCCATGGAATCATTATAGACGTTGACCAGTTGGTTCAAGTCAGTTGTAGCTGGTAGTGCGTTCAGAGTAGGGGTCACCAAGGGTATTAAGGCTTCCGCTGTGATGTTACTCTTTTTCCTAGTTGGACAGGCAGGTGCAATAACCGCCCTTTTATGCTCTAAATTGCTGGTATTAATGTCAAATGGGAGGAAGTGGTGATCAGTCCAGATGAGCTGTACTGGATCTTTCATGGTAATGTTGCAGTTAAGGGTGGTTACCCAGTCAAGGATTCTGCCCTTCGAGTGGGTGGGTTTGGAGCAGAGTTGTTGGAGGCTATACTCCTCTAATGCCATGGCCAGGGCAATGGCTGGGGTGTCGAGAGGGTCATTAAACCCAAGATTGAAGTCTCCAAGTATAATCATTTGTGCTGTTGGTTTGGAACTTTCGGCAACTAGTGAGGTGGTGTCTTCCTCAAATGAGCCAGGTGGGCCCAGGGGTCTGTAAATTAAATGCAACGTGATAGTGCTCTTGGGGGAAGTTTGTAATTTGACATGATTTAAGTGGAGGAGAGGAGGCTAGTCTAATATCAAGCGAAGACTTAAAGATGATAGCTACACCACCTCCTCGAGCGTTATGTCTATCTGCTCTGAGGATGGTGTAGTTATCAGGTATAGCTAGGGTGAGAGATGGTCCTGCAGCATCATACAACCAAGTTTCTGTTACAGCAAGGAAGTCCAGGTTGTTAGTTAGAATAATGTTGGCGACTTCTATGGAATGGGCGACTAGTGATCTAACATTTAGAAGAGCTCCTTTAGGAATGGGAGGGGTGGAATTGATAGGTGTTACAGTGTGATTGTTGGTCTTATTGGATAGTTTGGCTGGGTGTTTGCTAGTTCTGTGGTGGGTTCTGGCACCAAGTCTAATGTTCCGATCAGTAGGGATGAAGGTAGTGGTTCGAGAGACAGTTAGGTTGGCTGTTAAGGAGCTGCTGTAGTCAAGGGTGGGGCATGATGCTCTTGTGTCGGTAGGGTACCGCTTGGAGATATCGGAGTATATATTGGCAGGGACATCAGAAGAGTGTGCGTGGCCCTAGGTAGGATAGGCAGATTGTGATACCGGGAGGAAGGCCGGTGTGGTAGGCAGGAATGGTGTGGGGCAAGTGATAGGGTAATGTCTTGGGCAGGCAAGTCTGGCTAGACCATTTCTGTGGGCTATGTAACTATTGCCAGTGCAGAGTATGTTGCTTTGCATGACACAAAAGGGGAACATGATCGCGGTAAGGCAGAGTAGCATGCCAAGGCTGGGGTGACATGCAGAGGAATGGCGAATAAGGGGCATTGGTAACATAAGATACATTAGGCACAATACAATTGAGATGTGGACAGGAAGCGACCATAGGGCACAACACAATTCAAATGTGGTCTGGAGGCGACCATAGGGCACAACACAATTCAAATGCGGTCTGGAGGCGGCCATAGGGCACAACACAATTCAAATGTGGTCTGGAGGTGACCATAGGGCACAACAGAATTCAAATGTGGTCTGGAGGCGACCATAGGGCACAACACAGTTCAAATGTGGTCTGGATGCGACCATAGGCCACAACACAATTCAAATGTGGTCTGGAGGCGACCATAGGGCACAACACAGTTCAAATGTGGTCTGGGTGCGACCATAGGGCACAACACAATTCAAATGTGGTCTTGGGGCGACCATAGGGCACAACACAATTCAAATGTGGTCTGGATGCGACCATAGGGCACAACACAGTTCAAATATGGTCTGGATGCGACCATAGGGCACAACACAATTCAAGTGACGTCTGGAGGCGACCATAGGGCACAACACAATTCAAATGTGGTCTGGAGGCGACCATAGGGCACAACACAATTCAAATGTGGTCTGGGGGCGACCATAGGGCACAACACAATTCAAATGTGGTCTGGAGGCGACCATAGGGCACAACACATCTCACATGCACTAAGAACACACATAGACTGGAGTACATCAAAGCACCTGAGTACGAAATCACAATGGGGGGCACACATGTACTGAAAAGGGTGCATCAGGTCGCCTAAGTTCGAGATCACAGTGCAGGGCCAATATGTACTGAGCTCACACATTGAGTGGGGTGCATCAAGGTCATGTATAGAGCCTGCCAATAGGTTAGGAGAGTAGTGTATCTTTAGGTTAGAGGCAGGATGATGATGCACTACAAATGTCAGAAGAGATAACGTTCCGGTGTGATATGTGAGGGGCAGATGGGTTGTGGGCACAGCGGAACGTTGATGTTTCCGGCACAATGTTACCTTAACAGGTGAGTCTGGAGCTCCACGGGGTCTGGCAGACGGCAGAGTCGGCAGTGAAAAGGCTGAGAACAGGCACCAGCCTTGTCCTCGAGGGCCTTGGATGGAGAGGGCCGGCTTTGCCTGCCGGCGACCAATGGCAGGAGTTGTAGTTGCAATGGCCAATCAGGGAGGGCCAAGACTGCTGCTGTGTGCCTGGTCAGGCACCGATCGGAACTAGCCTAAAATGCAGCGGCGGATTGGAACTGTCAGCACCTCCTCCTGAGCGGCCTTCCTCTGCAGCATAGAGGATAAAAGGCCTTTTCTTTTCAGTGGGTGGCACCGATCTGCCATTGGATTAGGGGGGAGGCTTTGTCAGCAGGATAACTGTGGCAGCCCGGGGGGGCATTTAAAGGTATGGTGCTGCCATGAGACGGAGTCCTGAGGGTAGCAAGGATCTCAGTGAAGTAGGCCTGGGCTGCCAACATTGCACCCCAGCCCTTCAACTGCGGGGTCAGGGGTTGGTTGGATGCCTGCAGGACGGAGAATCGTGCCTTACTCCCCAAAATTCAACACACCTTCATTTTCATTTACTGGAACCTGCCACTAACCTATCAGGCAGCTAAAAGGGTTGAGTGCCTGCTGCGTTCACATTATTCTAGCATTCCTTCTGCTGTCGATCCCACGCGCAGAAGTGGGCTATCACCTTTGTGCTGATGCTTCCTAATTCAACATTCTTCATGATACTGGTGTGCCCCCCATGTAGTCCCTACCTTGGACTGGAATAGCTCACAATTTCTCATGTTAGGATGTGCCCGGAAATGTCCCCTATCTCACGGGGGCAGGTGTAGTTATACCTTGCACCACATATATATTTCCCTGTGACCAGTTGCATAAGGTGGGTCACCTCTGTGGTCTAAAGTTTCTGTCTGAACAGCAGAAAGTGGACCTGGATTGAGAAAGCGTGACTGAGTATATCAGGGCAGCTATATTGGATCTGTAGTGGGCAAAAGCACCAGGCCCAAATGACTTCCCGGTTGAGGTATGGAAGATGTTGTGGAAAAAGTTACTGATCCGCTAATGCAGATGCTCAATCATAGCAGGGCGAGGGGCGAGCTACCCCCAGACCTCAGTACGGCGTCCATAGTATCCCTAAAATGGATAGATCACCAAGCACAGAGAGTCATACAGTCCGATTTCACTAATCAATGCTGAAGAGTATATTTTTGTGAAGATACTTGCAAACCGTCTGCTTCGGTGATACCTGAGCTAGTCCACCCGGGTCAATGGGGTTTTATGAAGGGCACTCCACTACAATGAATATACGTAGGGTAAACATTCCAATAGACTGGCCAGCTTCATTGACTCCCCGAGCGCTATACTTCCCATTGATTTCGAGAAAGCATTCAACTCAAGCTCATGGCAATTCCTCTGGGATGTGATGATGGAGATGGAGTTTGGCATGGAATTAATGGGGTGGGTGATGCTATTATAAAATAGCATAATGACATTGGTTAAGGTCAACAATCGTATCGTGGATGTTCACCTTGGAGAGAGGTAATTGACAGGTGTGCCCCCTGTCCCCTATGCCTTTCACATTGGCAATTGATCCCCTTGCAATATGGTTCTGCATGTAGTGGGCAGGCATGGCATGGCACAACGAACACAAGGATAGGTTGGCGTTACATGCCAATGACCTGCTTCTCTTCATAGGAGCCTGTGCCAATTACATACTGATGGTAAATGACATACTGCAGATCTTCAGGGCCTGCAGCGGCGTAAAAGTGAACTGGGGCAACATTTTCCGTTTAAGCGGATAAGGCTATCAGATAAGGCAGGACTCATTCAAATATCTGGGAATACAGATATGCACGACCCAGCTGCACTTTCCAAGAGGAAATTTCGAGCCGGTTACCAAGCATTTCCAGAGCGACGCAGTACATTAGACTTCTCACCCACTCTCGTTATTGGGGCACACAGCCCTCTTCAAAATGCTCACACTTCTCAGGTATCTATATATCAGACAAAATGTACCATTTAATATTCCGGAAGGTTGAATTCAATAAGATGGATGCTGCAGTGCGTAGGTTGCTATGGCAAAACTCTCAACCACATATAGCACTACAGACACTCTGCCGATTGGTTTGGGACGGAGATATGGCCTGATCATCACACTTAGTGGTTGCTAATGATTGTCTACACACGGACGCAACCCTACCACATCTCAAATGTGAATTAATGTGGATGTAGCTAGTGGCAACTCTGCAATATCTGTATGGTGGGGGTATGGTGGGCACATTACCCAAGGCCTCACAACTAGTGATACATATTAAAGACAGAGTGCTGGTAAAGATGCTCTGCGACTGTATAATCACTCTGGATACCTCCTGCGGGACAACAAGACCCCGATTGAATTCAAAATATCTGGAATGGGCAGGGGATGGGCGAATAGAAATATAACATACCTGAAAGATATGGTGGAGGAGGGGAGGATAATCCCCTTTGAGAAGTCGAGAAGCTAGCACAGATGCACACACTGCCCTGGATGGAGCCCTACTGATATTTGCAGATGCTCCCCACCCAATCGCCCATAGAAGCGTATGTAATCGCGGAAAAGGATTGTGACAAATCAACTTCCAGGGCACCAGCAGTCCAGGGTTGAATATCAGTTTCTAAACCATCAGTCAACCCCACAACCCTTATACACCAGAACAGATCCAAACAGATGAAATACAGTGAATTATAAACCCTGCTTGTCCAATTTTGGTAACATGGACGGAACAGCAGGCTTATCGCCGCATGGTCGTGGATCATTGGTTAGTTGCCACACAGCGAAAATACAGTTATTACCCAAAGATAAAATGGACTGTCCAGTCAAGGTTGTATACAAATATCTACTTTATAATTGCTACAACAGACAGTTCTAGCACAGTACAAAACACAACCCACCCTGTAAAGGAACACAGAGGACAGACAACTTCACAAAGGAAAGGGTGCACTATGGATTCTGATAGGAAGTTAGTTGGTAAAGTAATCAGTCTTACTATTCAAGGTTATTTGGTTCTCCAGCACTAAGGGGGCAAAGGTTTGTAACTGTCTCTAGGGGCCTTCGTAGAAGGACCAGGGGGGCAGAACCACAATGTACCTGGTGCTGAAGAAGTTCTTGGTGCTTGACAGCATTGATGCAGTTCGAGGGTACTTTGCATCTCCTGAGACAGAGTTAGTGGCGGGAGACAGCTGCGGGTATCAGGCAGCAGGCGGTTCAGCAAGCAAGGCTGGATAGACAGCTGCAGGCTGGCCGGCGCGGCATTAAGGGGCCAAGAATCGTTGTCTCTGTGCTGGTTGGCAGATCTGGAATAATGGTCGATGCATGTTGGATGATGTAAAGGACCGGAAGGGGGTGTCTTCTGCTCTCTATATGGTAGAGGAGAGGCACAGAGGACCCCAGCCAGGATTCTCTATTATTGGTACGTGGTCAAGCAATCACGGTTTAGCTTCTCAGGAGGTGATGCAGGCTGGTTCACAAGTGCAGTGTAGTCCCTAAGCACCCACAAAGGAATATCTGCACACTGTATTGGTTAAAACACAGTCTTTATATAATTAATAGTCAAGGTTATATACAATATCACCATAACACACTTTGTGCTTGGTTATCTATAATGGCAAATATACAGTTCTACGTGGTACCACAATTACTATTAGATCTCTTTAAAGTGCATCAACTGTACGGTTAAATGGCACACAAATCAGTTTGTAAAGGAAACCAACAATAGAGGTAAGAGCAAAGCAGTTGGTAAGAAGAATTGGCAGAAATACTGGTCACTACCGTTAAACACAGTTCTGTGTGGAGATCCCCCCACCTTGGCAACCTGTACAATAAAGAAACAAGTCCAGTCCATATATTGACAGAAAAAAAAGGAATAATCAGGATGAAGAAGATCCTACAAGTAAGCCAGTTGTGCCGTGCATGTATGTTTATTTTACATTGACACAGTCCTTTTTTAGTTCATTCAACAATTTATTTTACAAGTCTTTCGATAAGCATGAAAGTTTTTTGGCATCAAACAGACAAAAGTGATTGTGAACGGTGGTAACACGGGTTAAGTGTCAACCTCTGATGTATTGAGGTTAAAACTCCACACTGAAGTACATTCCCTGTATAGATGTGATAGAGAAAGAAATACCAAGCAGGGAAAGTATACCTGAGGCTTGAAAATGGCCCCAGGGTTAGTTCACACAAGGTGTACACAACAAATATTTACACAACATACACAAAGGGGAAGATACAGTTGTGTCACGGGGATCGACACAGGTGTGTTTCGGCCAAAACATGGCTTGATTGAAGCCGGTCTATATGCTGGCCTTCGTCAGGAAAGGCACCATTGGTGGTGCTGTCCGTTGATTCTGTGGGTTTAAGAGAGGCAGTGAGGATCTTCAAAAAGGGGTGATTTGATTAATTTAGGATAGTATTAAATACTGGCCAAATTTGGCCATGGTGTTACATCTCATGGTGCAACTGAGAAACGGCTTACCTGCTGCTCCGGTGGCAGTGGCAAGCTGGGAAATATCCTCACTTGGTTGAAGGATAGTGTGTGCGTGATTGCACTTAGGAATATGCCTGAGAGTGCTTCAGGCCGACATCTCTCGGGTTCCCGCTGACTGTGAAGGGCCACAGTGGGTCCCAGATCTGAGAGAAAGAGAATACAGGATCAGAATGCATGATCCTGGATAAGGATTCAGAGGAGTGGATTTGATGATGGTAAGAGAATCCTACTCGGGGTAGACTGCCCTCGAAGAGCATGGTGGTGGGCGAGTACGTGCCTATGAGGTGTAGACGTCTGACCAGTGGTTCAGGTGGTCTGTGATGAGTACATCTCGGTTAGCAGGGTGGCTCCCACGGTGGTATAGTCGTTCCGGTGCAGCAATGGCCCATGGGGGTGGAACTAGCCGCATATCGAAATCCTGTATGGCTATCGGGAGTGCGAGAGCGCGCATCGAGTAGCGCTGAGGTCTAGGCAGGAAAATGACCGGTGAAAAGACTGAAATCGATGCAGTGAGACCGAGTTGGGAAAAAGGCATGAGGGGTGTGGAGGACTTAGAGTGCCTGAAGGTACGCGCATGAAGTGGCGCTGAGGTGTAGTAGGGAGCACTATAGTCAATGCAGTGAGATCGTGTTGGGATCTGGGGAGTGAGAAAAGGCACGTGGGAGGTGCGAAAATTCGGGTAATTAGGTGCCTGTATGTGGCGGTGTGGACACCTGAAATGCCTACTTTTAGTTATGAGTGGAGCCCAGCAGCAGGGTATAGTAAGTGCAGACTGGCAAGCCAAGTCAAAAAGGGGCGTGCTCTGGTCAACAATTAAAAAGCTAAGGTGCTGTTCCCTGGCTAGCTTACTGCAGTATGTCCGGCGTACCTCTGTATACGGGGTCCTCAGCTCGAAATGAAACTGTAAGGAGAATGCTGGCTGCTGTGTAAGTATACATTTTACAAGCTACGCGGCAGCCAATCAGAAACGCGCATTGGAAGTAACCAATGGGTACAGGAAGGAGTTTGAACCAATCGCGAGTTGTCAAGAAGGTGGAGCATGAATGAACTACTCGAATGGTGGAGCATCATGGGAGGTGTGGTCCCAGAAACGATGCTTGCAGGCTAAAGCAATGCTGAATGGGATGCACTGAATGCAAAATGTGGAAAAGGGTGTGTACAAAAGGCAAACCGGTTGGCTCTGAGTCTGGTAGCATTTCATAATAGCTCCATAGAGACACCTATTGTTTATTAATTATTACCAGCGGGAAGTGCGTTGTAAATATGCATTTTACAAGCTAGGCGGCAGCCAATCAAAAACGCGTATTGGAAGTACCCAATGGGTATAGGAAGGAGTTTGAACCAATCGCGTGTTGTCAAGAAGGTGGAGCATAATTGAACTACTCGAATGGTGGAGCATCATGGGAGGTGTGGTCCCAGAAACGGTGCTTGCAGGCTAGAGCAATGCTGAATGGGATGCACTGAATGCAAAGTGTGGAAAAGGGTTTGTGGAAATGGGCAAACCGGTTGGCTCTGAGTCTGGTAGCATTTCAGAATAGCTCCATAGAGACACCTATTGTTTATTAATTATTACCAACAGGAGGTGCGTTGTATATACCGGTGCATGATCTGTCCAAACTGCCTATTGTGAGTACTGGCATACGTCGTGGGGGGGATATCAATTTGACTCTGACAAATGGCCAGGCGCCCTATATTTTCTACCAGTCCATATATTGTTCACAAGAGACTTCCCAATAGTTCTGCAACCCCAAAGTACCTGTGTTGTAGCATTCCTCGTCGGGGAATTGACAGCCATTCTTGAGTGTCCTTCCTTTAAGGCAGGAGTCACGGGTCGTCGAACGTCTGACGGAGAACAGGGTGAGCTACGACGGTGAAGTGGCAGCTTTGTTCCTCACGGTGCTCATCCGCGACGGAGCATAGATGTCCTGTAAGGAAGAGGCGTGCAGAGCACCTTGATGTCAATAGTTCTGGACCAGTTACCCTCACCTGGTTCCCACAGGGGCGTCGATCGGACCCAGACAGTTGCGGTCTCCACCAATGTGATGCGTAGTGCTGAGATGACTGTCTGGACTGGCCCGCCTAATCTCATCTGCTTGATCCGTAGAAGTATTCTCATGCAAGTGGAGAAAGGGATTTAGCCACCCGTGGATTTTAGTAATAGCCCCCTCCCACTGTTCTCGTTCTCCCTTCTTGTCACCTCCGATATCCCCTTTTAGGATCCTCACCTTATGTTTTTAAATGATGAGCTCTCCATCCTGCATGGATTGCAGGGGCGCGTTGATGCCAGTTACTTCACTGGTTTGAAGGCTTGGGAGAGTTCCGGAGAGTATTGATTCTGAGGTTCCTGGCAAGGTCCAGTAAGTATCAAGTTCATAGAGTTCAATATGTCCGATGATTCACTCTTGTCCCCCCTTCCTTCCTTGTCTTGCAGCTAAGATCGTGAGAAGATACCCTCGTGGCAGCTCGTGGTGCTCAGGTAAGAGTCTGTATTACCCGACGCTGTCCGGTAAATGTTGCACGCGTTTAACGTGTTGTTTTATCTCTCTTTGCAGGTGCGGCACATGAAGATGTGGAGAGTTATAGAATAATGCCTCCGGTGGTAATCAGGTAAGTCTATGGTTATAAGAGTTTTATTTGTTGGTTTTCTTGGCTCACCTTGTTGTTTTCTTTTGTCCCTCAGGTGCTGGAGTTCGGTGAAGAAATGATGGAGGCAGGGCCGAATCGAAAGATGCTGCGAGGACTGGTGAGTATGGCGTGGCGCTGCAGCTGGAGATGCGGCATGTACAGAAATGATGTTCTTTCCCGGTCCGGAGGCGAGATGGATCCGAAATCAGGTGAGGAATTCGAAATAGTTTGTTTTCTAATCTTGTCCTTTGCTTTCCTCTTTGTTTTAGGAGCTCCAGATTCGAGGCGGGCGTGGCAGAAGACTGGATGCAGACTGCAGGCACGGTGAGCGTTACGCTGCTGGATGCAGAATAACACGAAGCGTGTGCTGTTGTTCGGGCGTGGTTTAAATAGCCTCCAAAGTAGTTCCATGTAAGAAGTTCCCTAGAACCACGCCCGAGTAAAAAATAGTCCCTGTAGCAAAATAGTCCCATCCAGGCCTCAAGTTGGTTTGGACTCACTAGCAGCATGGTCTGCATCAGGTAAGTAAAGTCTATGAGCCTGGCGCCTATGGCGCCAGGACTGATTTCCATGATGAGCATGGCGCCTAAGGCGCCAGGACTGAACCCAAACATCCCCCAGCCGGGGCTGTTGGGGTTTTAATAAGTATCTGGATGCCTGCTCCCGGAGCTGATGGGCTTGGTCCTGATGCTCGGGGGTAGGCATCATGACAGCACTCCCCCCAAGGCCCCTCCTAAAGTTGTTCTTCCCCTTGGCCCTGGTTTGTCTGGGAAGTCCCGATGGAATCTCTTCACTAACCGAGGTGCATGAACGTGGTCACTAGGCTCCCATGACCTTTCTTGTGGTCCGTAGCCCTTCCCATTGATTAAATAAAAAAGTTTTGATTTAACCATCTTGGAGTCCAAGATATTTTTTACCTCAAATTCAGGTTCTCCATCTATCAAGATAGGGTCGGGTGGTTTGGTTAATCTTGTTCCTGGTTCAACTGGATTTAAAAGTGAAACATGAAAGACAGGATGAATTCGCATATTAGAGGGTAATTCCAATTTGACGGCCACCGGGTTGATAATGGCCTTAATGGTGTAAGGTCCCAAATATCTAGGGTTAAAAGTCTGAGTTCCCTTCAGAGGTATGTGTTTTGTAGCCAGCCAAACTTGATCCCCAATCTGGTATTTTGGGGTTTCACTTCTATGTTGATCAGCATTTTTCTTATATTTCTCTTTTGCTTGTTTCAAATGTTCTGTTGCCTCTTTAAAGGCTTGTGTAATAGTAGAGTGCAAATGACTAACTGCGGGCATTTCTAAATGCTGAGGCGAATGTAGTTCTGAGGTTCGAGGGTGATGTCCATATATGGTATAAAAGGGGCTTTGTCCGGTTCGTGGATATACAGAGTGATTGTATGCATACTCAAATATATAAAATATCTTTCCAATTACTTTCGGTCTGGTGTAGCATGCAACGTAGGTACTGTTCAAGGGTCTGATTGGTCCTCTCTGTCTGACCATCGGTCTGGGGATGGTGACTGGTTCATAACCTCACCTCGATTTGTGCCAATTGACAACATTTCTTCAAAAAATGTGAAATGAATTGACTACCTCGGTCAGAGACCAATACAGAAGGAAATCCGTGTATTCGAACAATGTTTTTGAGGAAATCCTTGGCCAGAATTGAAGCAGAAGGTAATCCCTTTAAAGGAATAAAGTGGGCCATCTTGGAAAAAAGATCCACAATAACTAGAATGGTATTAAATCCATTACATGGAGGTAGATCTGTAATAAAGTACAAAGATAAGGTGTGCCATGGTGTAGGTGGAATATCCAAAGGTTGAAAAAGGCCAGCTGGTTTTTTATTCTGACTTTTGTTTTGGGCGTAAATGCCACAAGACATCACAAATGACTTTACGTCTTTTCGCCAGGTGGACCACCAGAATTGTCTCTTAATTTTAGCTTCAGTTTTTGCGATACCTGGGTGCCCTTCCATCAGGGTGTCATGATAATTGGAGATGACTAGTTCTTGTAATTCCTTGTGTGGTAGAAATAGTCGCCCTTGATAATAAGGTAGGTCATTGATGACTGAGTAGTCTGGGCCTTTCTTTACCCAGTCCTGCAGGGCTGTTGGATCGAAGAGTTGTTGGATCTTTACCTGAATATCCTCTGGTGTCTGTAGAGTAGTTATGCCAAGAATTCTTTTTTCTGAAATTATAGGCACCGGTTCCGGGTTCGCATATGCTTCTCCCATCCCTATTCGGGATAAGGCATCTGCCTTGCCATTTTTACAGCCTGGTCGATAAGTGATCACGAAATCGAACACGGCAAAGAACAATGCCCATCGAAGTTGCCGCGACGATTGGGCTTTGGCTGTTTTTAAATACTGTAATTTTGGTGGTCGGTGATTACAGTAATGTTATGCCTGGCACCGAGAAGATAATGCCGCCAAGCCTTGAAGGTGGATTTGATGGCTAATAACTCTTTATCGGTAACCGCATAGCTTAACTCGGGTGCCGAGAACTTTCTGGAGCAAAATGCTACTGGGTGAAGTTGACCGGTTTCAGGATCCTTCTCGGACAGGACATCTCCCATGGCTAAACCGGATGCATCAGTTTCAACTATGTATGGAAGTTCAGGGCATGGATGCTTTAAGACAGGTGCAGACGTGAATTTCGCTTTTAGCTCTTGGAAGGCCTTTTCAGCTTCTTCGGTCCACAAGAAGCGTGTTTTTTTTCCGCAAAAGTGCTGTGATAGGGTGTACAACATGTGAGAAATCCGGAATTAATCTGCGGTAGAAATGAGCAAATCCAAGCATGCTTTGTACCCCTTTAACTGAACTGGGTGATGGCCACTTGAGAATTGCGTCCACCTTTCGAGAGTCCATTTGGACTCCTTTTGGAGTCAGGATAAATCCAAGAAATTCAACTTCCGTAGCATGAAAAACACATTTTTCCAATTTTGCATATAACTTGTGCTGGCGTAGTTTCTCAAGGACTGCACAAACGTGCTTCACATGGTCTGATTCTGAGGAGGAGTACACTAGAATATCGTCTATGTATACGACAACACAGACGTCAATGAGTTCACGAAGGACATCGTTCATAAAATACTGGGAGGCTGCTGGTGCATTGCACAACCCGAAGGGCATCACCTGGTATTCGAATAACCCGTACTTAGTGCGAAAGGCAGTCTTCCATTCGTCGCCTTTCTTTACACGTACCAGATGATATGCCCCTCGGAGATCTAATTTAGTGTAGATGCAAGCATCCTTTACTTGGTCTAGTAATTCGGGGATCAGAGGCAATGGGTATCAGTTCTTAACCGTGATCTGATTTAATGCACGGTAGTCAATGCACGTTCTGAGGTCACCTTCCTTTTTAGGCACAAAGAACAAAGCTGAAGATGCAGGCGACTTGGATGGACGAATGAAGCCATTAGCAATTATTGGTCAAAGTATTGTCGCAGGTGAAGGTTTTTGGGTTCCGTAAGGGCATAGATCCTACTACATGGAGGTTGTGCACCGGGTATGAGATCGATTTGACAATCGTATGATCTGTGAGGTGGTAAGGTGTTGGCCTGTTCTTTTTGGAAAACATCCTGGAATTCTTGATATTCCTGAGGTAACTGCACGACTGGAGTAGCGACTGTGGCCAGGCCTTGGTTCAAGGGTTTTCCTGGGTAACAAGTATGTGCACAATCGGGAAGGTTATTCTCTTCTCTCGCTAATCAATACAAGGATTATGTGTTTCCAACCAAGGTATCCCCAGTATTATTTGGAACTGCGGGGCTTTGATTAAATCAAACACAATAGTCTCTCAATGCCCATCTTGACCCACTAGTGTCAGCTCTGTGGTGGAATCAGTCACAGGCCCAGAGGCAATTTCAGTTCCATCGACTGTGGTGATGACATCTGAAGTGGTCTTTTTGCAGAGAGGTAGATTCATCCTAGTAGCCAATTCGTGGTCCACATAGTTTCCTATGGCCCCGCTATCAATGTATGCCCTTACTGTGTGCATACGTGATGGCTGCCTTGGATCCATAAGGACCATTGGTATGATGAAGTGAGAGGTCTGAGTATCCTTCTTCAAGCTCGGCAAGCGGACCTCTACGCTTGTCGGGCGTGGTCGTTTCCCGAATCAGGCTCTGTTTGATTTTTATCAGCAACTCCAACTACTTTTTTGAATGGTTTTATAGGGCAATCCCATAGAAAACGTCCTGAGGCCCCAAAGTACAGACACAATTGCATTTTCCATCTCCTTTCTCTTTCCTTTTGAGTTAAAGGTCCCTTGACCCCCCGATATGCATTGGTTCTGGTGCATCTGCTCCTTTGAGGGTAACATTGGGTTTAACCAATACCCGATTCTTGAACTTAGCTCGATCAGCCTTTCTATTCTGAAGTCGGTGCTCTAACTGGACCACTAAGTCTATATATTCTGCACAATCCTGAGGTGGGTTCACAACTTGGGCCAAAACATCTTTGAGTTCACCCCGAAGTCCACGATGAAATAATGTAATTCGTTTTACCTCTGGCCATCTGGTTTCCACCACCAACCTATTGAAGGTTGCGATATAGGTTAGTAGATCCTGGTTACCTTGTCATAAGGATAAAAGTTCGTTATCCAGGGCCTGTCCCTGTGAATGTCTGGCAAATAGTTTCTCCATGCTCAATTGAAACCCTTGGAAATCCCGAAGAATAGGGTCATCCTGGTTGACTAGTGGAATTGACCAATCTGCTGCGCTGCCACTAAGGTATGATAGTACAAAGGCTACTTTGGCTTGGTCGTTCGGAAAAGCTCCAGGTCTGCATAAAAAGTGCAAGCGGCATTGGTTCATAAACACAGCAAACTTTTTCGGGTCCCCAGCAAAACGTTCGGGTGGAGCTAAAGGAATGCTCCCTGGTAGAACCACTTGCACGGGATTGCTCGATGAACCAGGAGTTGGATTCCCCCTGAGTCCAGGTAATGGTGTTTGCCCAGCTTGATTTTGCAGAAATTGTCTAGCAAGATCATCAGTGCGCTCCTTTGACACAATCAGTTCTCTCCTGAGGGCATTAGTTTCTTGGCGCGCAGAGTGCACTTCTGCCCTAAGTTCCCCTAACAATAGGGCTAGTTGGTCGGTTTCTGAAGTTTCCATTACGCCCAGGTGGGGATTTGTAGATAGTCTTCGCGTTCTGTTACGCTCACCTGGTTCCCACAGGGGCGTTGATCGGACCCGGACAGCTGTGGTCTCCACCAATCTGATGCGTAGTGCCGGGATGACTGTCTGGACAGGCCCGCCTAATCTCGTCTGCTTGATCCGTAGAAGTATTCCCCTGCAAGTGGAGAAAGGGATTTAGCCACCCATGGATTTTAGTAATAGCCCCCTCCCACTGTTCTCGTTCTCCCTTCTTGTCACCTCCAATATCCCCTTTTAGGAACCTCACCTTATGTTTTTAAATGATGAGCTCTCCATCCTGCATGGATTGCAGGGGCGCGTTGATGCCAGTTACTTCACTGGTTTGAAGGCGTGGGAGAGTTCCAGAGAGTATTGACTCTGAGGTTCCCGGCAAGGTCCAGTAAGTATCAAGTTCATAGAGTTCAATATGTCCGATGATTCACTCTTGTCCCCCCTTCCTTCCTTGTCTTGCAGCTAAGATTGTGAGAAGATACCCTTGTGGCAGGTGGTGGCGCTCAGGTAAGAGTCTGTTTTACCCGACGCTCTCCTGTAAATGTTGCACGTGTTTAACGTGTTGTTTTCTCTCTCTTTGCAGGTGCGGCACATGAAGATGTGGAGAGTTATAGAATAATGCCTCCAGTGGTAATCATGTAAGTCTATGGTGATAACAGTTTTATTTGTTGGTTTTCTCGGCTCACGTTGTTGTTTTCTTTTGTCCCTCAGGTGCCGGAGTTCGGCGAAGAAATGATGGAGGCAGCGCCGAATCAAAAGATGCTGCGAGGACTGGTGAGTATGGCGTGGCGCTGCAGCTGGAGATGCAACGCGTACAGAAATGATGTTCTTTCCAGGTCCGGAGGCGAGATGGATCCGGAATCAGGTGAGGAATTCGAAATAGTTTGTTTTCTAATCTTGTCCTTTTCTTTCCTCTTTGTTTTAGGAGCTCCAGATTCGAGGCGGGCATGGCAGAAGACTGGATGCAGACTTCAGGCACGGTGAGCGTTACGCTGCTGGATGCAGAATAACGCAAAGCGTGTGCTGTTGTTCGGGCGTTGTTTAAATAGCCTCCAAAGTAGTTCCATGTAAGAAGTTCCCTAGAACCACGCCCGAGTAAAAAATAGTCCCTGTAGCAAAATAGTCCCATCCAGGCCTCACGTTGGCTTGGACTCACTAACAGCATGGTCTGCATCAGGTAAGTAAAGTCTATGAGCCTGGCGCCTATGACGCCAGGACTGATTTCCATGATGAGCCTGGTGCCTAAGGCGCCAGGACTGAACCCAAACAGTCCCCAGCCGGGGCTTTTCGGATTTTAATAAGTATCTGGATGCCTGCTCCCGGAGCTGATGGGCTTGGTCCTGATGCTCGGGGGTAGGCATCATGACAGGACCGCAAAGAGTTTGAAGAACTGTGGCCCAGCAATGGCGTTGAGTCGTTGGCGTCTCTGTGGTCTTTGGGTGGCGGGAAACCCACCGGCAGATGCTCCTCGGCGCGTTGACGGTCAGGCCTTCTCCAGTGGGATAAAACGGCGGCGATGCGGACGAGAGCGTCCTTGGATCTGAAAGTTCTTGTCAAACAGGAGCACGGCGGCTCCGGGCGGTGACGTCGGTCGTCGACAGTGGTGGACAACAGTCTGGGCTCTTCTCCTTGGGATTCCGCAGCAGCCCCCCGTCTCGGGTCACCAGCCAGTCGAAGGTCTGTTTACCAGGGAGCTTTGGCAAAGATCAGCTGGTGCACGATGGTCCCTCGTAGCTCGGGAAGAGGGTGATTTACCAGGTCCTCTCTGGGTCAGTCCTTGGAGACACAGCAGCTCTTAGATTGTGAAAGAGAGCACCAGCAATTCTTCTCCTCCAGCAGGGCTTCAAGGTTAAGCTTCAGGTTTACTGCAGTTATTCGTTGTAGTGGACTTCAGCTTCTGAACACGATTCCTAGCAATGAGAGGTCCCTAGATATACTGTTGATCTCCCATTCGTTCCGCTGGGTCATACTCAAGCATCCAATCACGGCGAATGGCATTCATGCAGGTAGGCAGCCAATCAGGCACACAGTGCATTCAGGCCATTCACTTCTCTCCAGACACTCACAACAAGTTATGTGTATTGGGCCAAGTACCCAGCCATTCAACACTCCACACTGCATTCATACCAGTTTCGGGCAGGGCTGTCTCAGTCATTGTGTCAAACACCCGATACTAGATATCAACAACATAGAATGCGTATTCGTCACACACTCCATTCACCCAGGTCCCACCCACAGGCGTACCCACAACATGCGGTTGTTGGGAAGGCTGTAGCCAGTCTGGTCAGCACTTCCCCACACTATCATATATGGAACTTCCACCCAACAGCCAGTCAGGGGGAAGGGAGAGAGTCAGGGCATCCTGGCACTTTGGGAAGATCAAGGTAACAGGTGATGGAGGGCAAGAGGCCACGGGGTCCATCTTGTCTCTATCAGGAATCTACCGATTCCAATGACAGGGCCTGGGCATCCCAAAATGGAGGACGCTCAGGGCACCAGTCAATTCAGCACCGAGCTGCCACCAGCCCGTACCCTGCTCTATGGGCCACACACAGGTGCCCACAAACATACACTAGGGGCACAGGGTTGTACCCTACCCATGGGTGCCATAAGGGTATCCAATCGGTCTGTTCACCAAAACCAAAGGAGAGAGCTGCACCCCCAGGAGTCCCACATAGATTCCTGCACGGAAAACACGTCAGAACACATGATAATAACCAGTAAAGGACAAGGATACGGAGGCCCTGTCCCTCCGATGCATTTCCAGCATCACAGATGGCTTTGATGACTGCGGCATGACAATAAACAGTGATGCAGCCGGATGCGGTTCGAGCACTCGACTGTTTCGAAAATGTCCTTAAAAGATGGACGCTGGATGATGATTGTGTGGCACTCTTCCTAGCTTCTTCGCAGGGCTTGGTGTCATCCTTTCAAGGCAGACAGCCCAAAGCTCAGGAGAGTGTTTGCAGGCAACTGCCTTGTCCTTAGTTCAGATACTCTCCGGCACTTCCCACCTAGGAAGCTTGCTGGCAGAACCTAGCAGGGCACACTGTGTGATGGCTGGGTACCGGTTCTGGAGCTGCTGGACGGGTCCTCTGAGACTGGTATCTTCCTTTGTTCCCTAGGAGAAGTTTAGGGGAGGGATCTTGCTCTCCTCTTGAAACACCTGGCCTTCCTTCACTGGCAGAAAATATAAGGTAGACTGTACCTTAAGCCTGGGTTCAAATTAGTCCTTCTTACTCCTTTCAATGTCATTGGATGATCTGTCAAGTGAGGGGTTAAGCCCTTTCTCAAAGCCAAATGGGCCCCAGTGATTCTTGCAGGCTATGCCCACCCTAATGAACAAATCCTCCGTCCCCACCCACAATCTTCTGTTATGCATGAGGTCAGGACCAGAGTTCTCTGCAACAGGACAGATAAGGGGTGACAACAAATACCTAAGTCCCATCCATCTCCCTGTCTGTTGTAATCAAAGTGTCTCTCTGGTTAACTGAGCCCTCTGTAACTCTTGATTAAAGTGCAGGTCTCCGTTAAAGTTTTTGATTGGACCTGACTTCCTGTCTCCCCCAAATCACATCCTTTGTCTCTCTGAAAGGGGTCTGCTCTGCAGGGATGCCTGTGGTAATTGCTGGACCCAGGCAGGCCATTCACTGACTTTCCTACAGAGAGGTGGGAACTAGCTTCAAGCTGACACATTGCATACCAAAGGGGTATTAGCCCCACTTTCCTTTTGTCTTGTTTGGCAACCAAGCCCCTTCAGGCATGCCTCAAGTATCTCTCGTTAGTATGCACTGCCATCAGCCGAATTGGCAGAACAGGAAAGCAGATCCATGGAGCCTTTGATATTTTAATTAGGCTGCCCATGGCTGGAGGAAGGTGTGCCTTCCCCCTTCTTGAGATGCATTGATGGAAGGTAAGCACCCCAGATATATAGATGCTTAGAGACTACAAGATATCTCATGCTACCGTCACTAACAACAGAACGTTACTTTCTCCAAAGGAGCGTTCGATCGGAGCACACACTGCTAACCACGTTCGCACAGCGATAGGTCAGACTTATTAGCCATAACACCACAAACACCCCCACAGGGTATACGGAGAGTATATGTGTTATTCATCATATGAAGATTATAATGTAAATAACACTGTGACATTATGCGATGGTGATTTTTGCACAAATTCACGTTAAAGGAAATGCACAATAATTTCAGAAGACCAAACAAATAATAGGAGAATATTAATTGGCTACAAGCCCTAAGAAGGATTCACTAGTGACAATGGAGTGGCATAGAACGCACAAGTATAATTGATTTTTAGAGGTTTCTCACTGCCTGTCCTGATCGAACTAACCAACAAAGTACAACAGATTCTACATAAGCATACTGGGACTGCTTGACTTATGTTTTCTTCTTATCTTATGTGTTAAATGTACAAGTACGTCTTGTGGGTACCATGCATAACATGATTGTGATTTGTGTCATACATTGATGTGATGATGGTTTCCCTACACAACACCTAAACACATTGATATTTGTATGTATGGTTGTCAATGCCTATGGCTAATTATCAGAATGTGATTACATGTTGATTTTGATGGTTACTATTATATGTATATGCATATTCATACGGACAATGTTGATCAGGCAAGAACGAAAGGCCCTGATGAAGGATTTAGTATCCGAAATGCTTAGGCCAAGACTCGCATTTCGCTAAAAATGTCACTCTGCTATGAATCAAACACATTTATAAACCATTAACTCGAACAGCACGTTTTTGGGAGAGTCAGCACAATTATATTAAATTTATAGAGGTTTTGACTAGTCTTATTAAAACCCCTGGTTTGCTAATAGGGTGTGCGGCCCTCACCAAAGGCTAATTAGCCTTGGTTTGTTTCTCTAACATATACCTAAGTCCCACCCATCTCCCTGTCTGTTGTAGATCAAAGTGTCTCTCTGGTTAACTGAGCACTCTTTGACTCTTGACTAAAGCACAGATCTCCCTTGAAGTTTGTGATGGGAGAAGACTTCCTGTCTCCCCCAAATCACATCCTTCGTACCTCTGAAAGGGGTCTGCTCCACAGGGACTCCTGCAGTAACTGCTGGACCCAGACAGGCCATTCACTGAGAGGTGGGAACTAGCTTCAAGCTGACACACTGCATACCAAAGGGGTGATAGCCCCGCTTTCCTGTTGTCTTGTTCGGCAAACAAGACTTGCCTCAATTATCTCTCGTTAGTATGCACTGCCATAAGCCGAATTGCCACAACAGGAAAGCAGATCCATGGAACCTTTGATACTTTAATTAGGCTGCCCATGGCTGGAGGAAGGTGTGCCTTCCACCTTATTGAGATGCTTTGATGTAGCCATGGCTGTCACATTCCAGCTGAATATGACAAGGGAAAACAGCACCTGTAGGCTGTCTCTTCTCAGAGTACATGTGACCAGGTGTTTTGTGAGGGACACAGCTGAAATGTGTGCGGAATGGCCTCACACATTTCTCAGAAGTTGATCTCCAATCATTGATTTTCATTATCAAAAAATCAAAAAGCTGAGGCGAGTGCACTCTCCTCGTGCAGATGGTCGAATTCCTCACAAAGATACCTTCAAAGGTTGTCTCCATGCTATACCAAGCAATAGCAGCATTTACTTCCCCAACCAAATGAAATGTGAGGGACAAACGGGCCAGAGATTTGGGCCCTGTGGAGGCTGAGGGGTGGATTTAAGCACCGACGCATGCCATGGAACATATTATCCCCACCAAGTTACAGCTAACACACCTAACGTTTCTTCACACAGTGTATTACTCTGGAGATAAACCTCATAAATGCAGCAGGCTCCCGCTCCCAGAGCCTTTGATGCAGGGTGGCTGCGTGTACATTCTTCCATACAATATGGCACTACCTGATAATACAGGCATATTGGCCCAGGGTGGCTATACACCTTTCCACAATCCTCGATGAACAAATATCAACCTATCCCAAATTGTTCTTACTGAGCATTTGGGGGAAGGGCAGACATATCAAATTATTCCTGGAAGTATCACTGGGGGCCGCGAGACACATTATCACACAACATTGGGGAATCGCGCACAAACTGTATTTCTCAAGCAAGAAAACAGCTGTGGATACTTGTATGGCTCAGAAACAAACAGGTAACCATATGCAGGGTTGTCTAACAAAACACCACAAAATCTGGCATTGATGCTGTTTGAAAGGGGTTGGAGGAATCAGATGGGGGGTGCTTTACCAGTCTCAATGGGTATCTTATTGGAAGGGGCAGGTGGACCGATGTAGCATCGAACCAAGAGGTGCGGGGTACCATTTGCTAACTTGTAATGATGGCTATGAGGCTATTCCACAATGGGTGCTGGGCACAGGTAGGGGCACCTTCTGGATGTGATCGGCCACCAACTACTTTAGTATGGGTGGAGATGCATCTGTACCGGGCTGTGGCTACAGGGGTGATCAGCACTCTTGCGAGCACTGTGCTTATTGTATGTAAGTTATTGACAGACATATTGCTAATAATTGTCTCACTGTCCACTGTATTGTGTTCGTGTTATATAACTTAACAAAAAGTATTATTAAATAAAAAGAAAAAAAAAGAAAACAGGTGATGGAGGTGGCAATGAATGCACAGTAGAGGGAATTAGATAACACATTCAACCCCCCTTCTTGAAATAGTAAATGCCTCAGTCATGCAAGATGCTTTCAGAGATACACAAAAAAAGGACACATTTTCTATTTCCACAAAAAAACACCTTGAACACAGAAAATCTCACAGTCTACTAAGCAGTCTCGAGCCTCATTTTCATTGGGAACATCACTGAAAAAGCAGTTGTCAAACAACTCCATGATTGTATTAACCAACATGGTCTGCTTCTTGATTACTCATCTGAGTTTAGAGCCAATGTTTGCAGTATACGAGCCACCATCCAGGTCATAGATGACGCACTTCAAATCATGGATAAAGGTGACGCACACCTCATGGTCCTTCTCAACCTCTCTGCCACATTTGACAGGGTCAACCACCTAACACTGATTAGTCTTCGCGTGAACAGATTGGGGTTCACAGGCCCAGTTATTAACTGGTGCATATCCTCTCGCACAGGCACCAAGCCATCCTGATGAGCAACTTCGGGCCACATTCATAGGTTGGCTCCACGGTATTTCGGTAAAGATGGCTGCATACATGTGTATGATACTGAGAAAAATGAGATTAACTACATTAGCATGCTGGAAGTGACTGTCCGGGTCCTGTGCAAACTCTATCTGTCGCACACGACATGGATGGCCAGGCCTCAAGGCACCCAATATAAAGGTGTCGTGAAGAGACTGTTTTTGCACCTGGGTAGCAAATCATATAATGCTTTTTTATGGTATTCCAACAGAGAAATGTAGTTCATTTTGAAATAGGCAGACAAATAAATACCTCACTCAGAAGCAATTGTTATGTTTAGTGCTATGTATCGTTTGGGTCTCAGATGTTAGAGCACTGAATATTTAAAGGTAGTTTTTTTGTTTTTCCAGAAGGTTTTTTATTTAAGAAAAGAAAATGCTTCTTCAAAAAACATATTTTGAGATTTTAGATAGGCTGTACCATTAAAATGCATGAGTTTAGATCAGCGTGATAGAATTACTTAATTTGAAAAAGGTTAAGACTTGTCTTCTAGTTTCATCTCTGGCTTTGGCGAAATGAGTTAGATCAGTGATGCAGGAAGCAGACGTGCATATACCTGAGTTTGGAGCATGTTCACTCGGAAATGTGTAGCCTTCACAAGGTGTTTTACAGCATCTTATCTTGCAAGACATTTTGAAATGGGCACCTTGGGCCTAGTCTTTCCTTTTATCAATATTTTATTTAAAAGCCGATTGCTCTTGCATTTTTGCATGTGTTATAAGTGGTGTAGGTTGTTTGCGTATGCAAACAATGCATGCCAACAGTGTTGAGATTTTCCTAAATGTGTGAACATCAAATGTGGATGCCATGAAGGATGTGTTTACACATATTACCTCGCGCTAACAAAATCGACCTTTAATAAATTGTAAAACATAAAGAGAATATCTCTGAAACATTTTTCATTGAAGTTTAGATTCATTGTTTGTCTGTTTGAAGGTTACTTACACAATTTGAATGTACAGTACTTGTTTTAGTTTCAGTGGTGGAACAGCCTTAGTAAGAAGAAATATATGTGTTGTGTGACCTTGTAACATTGGTCGATATAAAGACTTTACTTTGCAGGCAATTCTACATGTGATTGTATACGTCGTTTCTACTTTGACAATTATCAGGGTTCCCTTCAAAGGCAACTGTTTGGAGTTCCATTTGGTAGTTGGGGTTGTTCTCGTCTTAGCAACACCACTACTTAGAAACTCACTGTTGTGCCTGTGCTAATACTTGTGTAGCCTGTCCTAATATAGGGAATGTGTCTTCATTTTGTGAGGCCTTCCTTGTTGTAGCTAAATGAGTTGCATAAAAATATAACTGTAATAAACAGTGAGCGAGATCTAGTGGGAGGAGTGGAGTGGCAAATAATTGGAGCTCATCCATGCCACACAGTTTACAGTGTTGGGGTCTCTTCATGGTCAATGTGGCAAGGTCATTAAGGCCAGACTGGCTTCCTCTTCTGGCTGGTACTGACTGAGACTAACCGTGGACAAAAATACTTTTCACATAGGAGTTTGGTTCACAAATATCTGTCGAAAGAAATTGACCAAAACAGCAGATTACTTGAGCACATATGTTATATAGAGTGCTGCAGCTGTTGCGCTAACAGTCTGTCTGCCCCCAGCAATTCTGACATAGTAGAGACAAGCCTCATGATCGTCTTTGAGCACAACTATGAAAATATGTTCTACAGTTGCAATTCTGACGTATATATTTTTGGCAGGCCTCATGGGTTTCTTTGGCATAAAATGCATAAATGTGTGCTTTACATTGAAATGCCAGATTATATTGCAGAGGCAGGCGTCATGATTTTCTTGTGGTATAAGAAGCATGAAAGTGTGCTCCCTAGTTTTAATGTTGGCTTATACAATTGGCTTTGCACTCTGCACCCACTCACACGGGCCAATGGAGGGAAAGGATTTGTGGCCCACCAATTTAAAAAATTACTAGCCAAGAATATTTAACTTTTACTGTGATGCAGATTACTGTTGTGTGGGAGAGGAGAAAACCTTCACTTCTGCCAGTTAAATTCATCCCAGGTCTGCAGGCATCGTTAAGTGCATAACTGTGGTATTAGGTATGGATCTTTAAACCTGCAGTTCATTAACAAATAATATATTAGGGCAACAGGCATCAAAGGCAGAGGCAAGGTTTATAGCTGTACAGCCGTGTGTGCAGAAATCAGCACAGTAACCCTGCCTCAAAATATTGACACCTGAGCACTGAAACCTCCAGGTTTTTATCCAATTTACAAGAACAACTCCCTACAGAAAAGTCAGTGTGATCCGTTTAATCTGTTGGTTGCATTAACAATGAACTTCCTAATGGTACATCCTTTGGCCATGGCTGTGCAGGACTATCCGACCACTGTGTAATTCGCCTTGGCCTATCCACGTGACAAAAGGCCTATCCACCTGACAAAAGGCAACTCCTTTGAAGCAGCTCCCCATTACAGCTAGCAGTACTGAAGCATAGGCACAGCATTCTTGTTTAATCAGCACCACTCTCGACAAGTTCCACACCTGTCCTCCACGCACCCTCACTGCTCCCCTCATCAGCTCCATCACCTGCACAGGATCAGAATATCATAGATCTCCTTTCTTTTTCACAGCACCCTTTTTTATACGAACCCAATCATCCACTGTCACTTTCAAGCTCTGTCCACCTGATTTCTCATTCGCCCTCTTCACCCATTTACTCTTCTTTACGTACATTCTTGACCTCCATTCTTCCACCACACAATCCGTGTTGCGTGCCCTACCCAATCAGGGAGGTGACATCTTGGTGTTGGGTTTTCTTCCCATCATTAACTCAAAAGAACTAACATCCATGGATGCATGAGATGCCAATCGCAAAGCGTATAACCTCTCCGTCACAGCAACCTTTTTGTCTCTCTCACATGCCCCATGTCATCCATCACACATCGGGTCACTCTCTCCACCACCCTATTTCATTTGGGGTGATGAACTGCCATCCCTTTATGCTTTACCCCACAACACTTTAGATATTCTTCAAAACACCCACCTAAAAATTGCCTACCATTGTCCATCTAGATGGAAGTAGGCAGTCCCTCTCTCTCAAACACACTTTGTAGAAAATCCACCATAGTGGAAGCAGTAATGTCCCGCACAATTTTGAATTCGCGAGAACAAATCAACAATAATCACAATAATGCTACCACGTCCACCTCCTAGGTCAACCGGACCCAGAATGTCCAATGACTCCTCACACTTAAGACACTTTTTGAAAATGTTCTCCACATCTCTGTTGAACGAAGGGGTTGGCTGGTGGGCGGGCTGAGTGCAGGCACGCCCCCAGAGAAGCCACAGGTGGGTTGAGGGATTTGCGGGGGGTTGCTGTCCTCAGGTTTTTGACCCCATCACCAGTGAAATGGCAGAATATCCACCGACTGCAGGCAAGTTAAAAGCAATGTTTATTAAGATAATCTTGATAGCAAAAACCCCAGCACTGTAAGCTGCTGCCTTGGTCTCCACAAACTGCTGCTTTTTGCAAACACAACATTCCTTTCGGGATTGTGCCACAGCGTCCAGTGAAAGGCTTCCATTGGAACACAGCATCATCACCCAAGAGGAAGCACATCATAACGCAAACCAATCATTATCCATTTTGCACCACTTCCTGTAGCATGGCTGTGGCTCCTATAACATTGCCACTGTGATGGCTGCATTCAGCCCCATCCGAGACTCATATGCATCCATGGACCTAGAGAAAAATGCAATCAGCATAAACACAACCTTTATTGTGCAGAGAGATGACAGAGGGATTGGAGAGAGAGAGGGTTCACAGAACAAGTTTGAGGGATAGTTGGTGAGGATGGGGAAGAATTAAAGAGAGGGTTGGAGCCACGGTATGGGTAGCTTATAAAAGCCCATATTTCAGCGGCGGCAGGGGCATTCAATATAAAACACACCAACAACTCAAAACACGTCTTGACAAATCCAATGGTTTGAGCTTTTATGGAAGCATGCGGTAGGCATTTGCCAGGTACTGTTATAATGGTAATACTTGGATATATCACATAACAGCTGGAAACTGTTATGGGTCCGATTCATGGAAGAAAGGGTACTTGCGTGCCGAACTGCATGCAAATCCGCGTTTGTCGATTCATGGAATCGAATGTGCTGTACTATTCCTGGACTTGTGTGCATTTCACATTTCACGCAGGCTCAGCACGTCTCTGCGAGCCGTCAACGGCCTTGCACGAGACTCCATGCGGAGCTTGGGCGTGGCTTGCAACGAGGGCTGGGAAGGGGGCGCAACGCCAGAAATTTGGAAGAACTTTGAAAATAGTGGGCGTTCTGAGCGACGCCCTGCAGGCAGTCCCTTGCACACCCATAAATGCACGGCACGAGACGTATTCATGGTTTCGATAGCGCAATCTCTCTGCCGGAAATGTCCATGCAAGTCCTTCATACTATCTGCTGCCCGAAGGCAGGTGTAAGTACACTTGCGCATAGGAATGGCAGCGCAGAGGTGGGTTTGCATGTCAGATTTCAGGATGCTACACTTGCTCCTAGGAATGGCAGCACAGAGGTGGGTTTGCATGTCGGACTTTGGGATGTGTGTATGCATCCGGGGTTCCGATCCAACTTAGGGGTGCGCAGAAGAGGCCTAGCGGGGTGCAGCAATGGTTTCTGGGGGTCCACACGCAGATTTCTTGAGATTTCAACTGAGTTACGATTTTTCATACGCATGTTGCTGGTGTGCCGGGTACAGTTGCGGGTAACCCTGTGCAGGTTCTCTGAAATGCAGGCCTGCTTGCGTGGGACTCCACGCACTGTTTGAAGGATGAGTGTATTTTTGCTTGGGGGTGCACGGAAGGTAGCTGTCGTGTCGTTTTTGCTTTCAGTGTGGGCGTGTCAGGGGTGTTCTGGGCACGACTTGCGAATACGGTTACTTTGCGCAATAAATTCCATTAATACGTGGGACATGCATTTTTTTATCTGTTCGCAGGCTCACGCAGTTTCCTTCCCCATGCGTGGCCCCTGTGGGATT
Organism: Ambystoma mexicanum; assembly: GCF_040938575.1. Taxonomy (NCBI): domain Eukaryota; kingdom Metazoa; phylum Chordata; class Amphibia; order Caudata; family Ambystomatidae; genus Ambystoma; species Ambystoma mexicanum. The sequence continues at coordinate 711,577,185 of NC_090933.1, forward strand.
TCTGTGCACATTTCCATGAATCGGTCCCTATGCGTCACACCACATAACAGCTAGACAATGTTATGTGTACCTGGGCATATGATAGCATTGCCTGGCAAATGCCTATCAACTACCCATATGCAAGCCAAAACACTTGGCTTTGCCACTGCTTTTTTAACAGGACCTCTGATTTAAGGACATGCATAATGCTTATAAATTAAGTGCCTGAAGATACACTTAGTTAAGACATTTGTATGAGACCAGTAGCACATTTACTGCTGGAATTAAGCCATTAAATCTCACTAGACTGCTTTGGAATAACACTGACAGGCCCCTCACGGAACACATTTTGATTTGACTGCTTGAAAGAGCTAGATCAAAAGCTTCCCAGGACAATGGGATTTGAGCAAGGAGGGGCAGGTAGTGGGTGGCGAGACTGTTTATAGGGACTAGCATGGGCAGGGGCAGTCAATGGATGGGTAAGTAAACAAAGGACAACCATAGGTTATTTGTCCCACCTCACATCTCATATCTCTCCTGTCTTCACTTCCCATGACAATAGTGTTGGTTTATGAGCTATTTATGTTAATTTAAGGGGACCTGTGCACTTGGCCCTCATGTATACAGTGCAGGTTCACCGTGCCATGAATTCTTAGCTACGCCACTGAATGAAGATTACCCCTGTTAGTTGTGCAGGGAGTCTTGGTCGTATTAAAGACTAGGAGACAAACATTATGCTTCAACTTCTATTTATTTACTCTTCAACAGTTTCAACAAAACATAAGAAAATACTGAAAAGGATCCTCTTCATCTCTTTTCTTTTCTTATAAACTACAAATGCCAATGTCTCTGTAGTCCTATCATGTTTAGTCCACTTATGAAACCCTTCCTGTTCCTGTACTCCTCCTCTTCTTTACATGCTCTGAACTGCATCTCTCAAACATTTACAACAGTGTCCAACCAACTGGGTGAACAAATCCAACTCTTTGCAGACTCAACGTAGCTGCCTCACGCCTGTGCTATTCGGCATCTCCAGGCCTCGCTGCCTAATGATCCTCAATTCTCAATTATTCTTCTGGTCTTCCCCTAAGGATCATAGAAACAACAATGTCAGGGTGGAGTCCTTGTACTGTCGCTCAGCCATAGTTAATTTCATACAATGTAGACAGTACATGAAAGGGCGGGAATTTAATGCTCGCCTCTAGTCTTTAATAGAATCCAAGACTCCCTGTGCAACTAGCAGGGGTATTCTTTATTCTATGTTAAGACTGGAGGCGAGCATTATGCTTGTTCAAAGCTTTCCCAATACAGTTGTGGCTAATCATTAAATCGGGTTGATATAAAACTCTTTAAAAGCATTATCGCTAGCCCAATCTACTGCTTGCACAATATCCCGCAGAGGCCCCCCTGCTGTGAACGCTCTGGACGCCATTGCACCCCTCACAGAATGCGCCCCATACATTTCCAAGTCAATGGGCCTCATTACGACCCTGGCGGTCCGGAAATAACGGTGGCGGTAAACCCGCCGCCACCGTTGTTTCCGGACCGCCTGATCCCGACCCCTGCAGGCGGGAGGTGATGTTCCCGCCAGGTCTGACCTGGCGGGTTTAACACCGCCCGCCTGCAGGCGGACGAGGAAACACCGGCAGCATTACGAGATGCTGCCGGTGTTTCCATGATCCCGATTCCCATTGAGTCCCATAGGACTCAATGGGAATGGGGATTTACACCATTCCGCCTCCGTGATTCCCGGAAAACCGGGGTTGTAATGCCCCGGTAATTCCGGGAATCACGGAGGCGGAATGGTAATACGAGTCCGGCGGTAACCAGGCGGTTTTACCGCCGCGGTTACCGCCGGACTCGTAATGAGGCCCAATGTCTGCTAGCTGCATCACCTCTCTCACGCACCTCGCTAAGGTGGCTGTCGCTACTGCCTGAAAAGGTCTCCTGTGTGAAATCAACAGCTGTGTGGTACCGGTTGCCCTGCACTCCACTGTCCTACTCTCGTATTCCTTAATACACCTCACTACGCACCATTTAGGATTGCTCGGAAAATAGGGATAGTGTACTGTAGTAGATCCCATCTTAGTCCTTCTAACTATTGAAAAGGTCACCCCTTCCGAACTGAAAGACTTTCTGTTAACCTCAAGTGCCTTGACGTTCGCTACTCGTTTACAAGATACTAAACATAACATTGGTAATTTGCCAGACATGTGCTTTAGCGATAGATACCTGTCTGCTGGCCAACTCGCTATCAACCGCAGCACCACTGTAACCTCCCACAAATGATTGTATCTCGGCTCCAGTGATAGTTTTATATCATGACCCTTTTATGAGTCTGGCTACTGCTGGATGTTCCCCTGCTGGGACCCCTTCAACCGGTAGGTGGCCTGCTGAAATGGCCAACCTGTAGACTCCGATGGTACGAAACGCTTTCGCATCTTGCAACAGATGTGCTAGAAAATTCAATATAGCAACTACAGGGACCGAAACGGGATGAACAATTCTCCCTCTACACCAGCTCAACCACTTGGCCCAAGCTGCGTCATAGCTCCACCTAGTGGATGGAGCTGAAGACTCAACAATGAACTGTGCAGCTTCAGACGATGATATGACCCAGCTGGGTTCGTGAGAAGTCATTCACCATCCTGGAGGACTCGAGGGATGTCTGTCACCAGTTCCATCAGTGTTGGAAACCAAACGTGTGACTTCCACAGAGGCACTTTCAGAATCAACTCTGCTTTCTCTCTCCGACACTTTGCTAGTGATCCGCTCAACATCACGAAGGGTGGAAACACGTATTGCAGTTCTGCTGTCCACCTTTGAAAAAATGCATCCATGCCCTGGGCGCATGGATCCAGCCTCCAGCTGAAGTAGCTGGGCGTCTATGCTTTGAGGCAAGACGCAAACAGATCAGTGTGGACTGGGCCCCACAGCTGATTCAGACACTGAAAGACTTCTGTGCTCAGTCTCCAGTCGCTGGAGTCTGGCAGGTACTGTGAGTTCTAGTTGGCTACTATGTACAGTGCTCCTGGAATATATTCTGCTGTCACTGAAGTCCCTGACTGCAGGCACAAATGCCAAAAGTCCTTCGCTAGTTCTGCTAACAATTTGGATCTTGTTCCTCCTAGGTGGTTTATGCACCTGACTGTTGGTATATTGTCCATCTTGAGCCGGACACATGAACTCACTCTCCCTTTCATGAACGCCTTGATAGCGAAGGAACCCGCTAGAAGTTCTAAACAGTTTATATGCAGGCCGAGTTCCTCTTGGCTCCATTTCCCTTCGGTCTCTAGCGATCCGCATATTGCACCCCAGCACACTCAGCTGGCATCTGATTCAATCACTAGATCCGGTCGATCTCCGAAAATGGCACAACCATTCCAGGCGTCCATATTCTTCAACCACCATTCCAGTTCTGTAATGGATTCTTGATCTAAGGGTATTAGTTGGTGGTATTTCAGAACTTGTTGCAAGTGCTTGATCTTCAACCTCTGAAGCACATCACAGTGCAGAAGACCTGGTAAGATAGCTTGAATTAATGCTGCTAGTATCCCTACTATTCTCGCTGATAGATATCGTCTTCTTGTTCAAGCAGTCTCTGATCTCTTTCTTGATGTCCCTTATTTTTCAGGCTGATAACTCTAGCATCGCTTTCCTGGTATCTAGGACTAGTCCAGACTTTGCGCCGGGATGGTGTCCGATTTCTCCTCGTTCACTAGGAATCCTAGAGATGTCAGGAGGTCTAGCACCCACGCGGTCTGGTATATCAGCTTCTCTTGATCCTCTGTAGGTCATCTAGGTATATGATCATCCTGATACCCTTCTCTTGGATCGCTGCTGCTACTGGTCTCATCAGCTTGGTGAAAGCCCAAGGTACTGAGGCTAATTCGAAGGGCATTGTTCTGAATTGCCATATTTGCCTGTTCCAGCGGAAAGCCAGGAAGGTCCTGAATTCCTCCTGTAGTGTCACTGTCAGGTACGCGTCCTTCAAGTCTAATCTTATTAGCCATTCCCCCTCTCTTAGGGAGTCTCTGAGCTGATGTATTCCTTCCATCTTGAAAAGGTGGTATATGATCCAACCATTCAGCTCTCTTAGGTTTATGACTGGTCACACTTTTTCATTTCTGTGGACCAGGAACATATTGCTTACGAATCTGGGGGATGCCCTGCACCGTTCTATGGCTTCTTTGCTCTCTAGCTGGCACCGTTCGCAGTCTAAACTCTCTTGCTCCACTTGAGCTAGGCATGGCTGGTGGGGCCAGTATTGCTGTATGGGCTCCTGAATAGATTCTAGCTGCAGACCTCTGACCGTTTGCAAAACCCATTTATCACTGTAAAGCGCATGCCAATTGTCCCAGAATATCACTGTCCTCCCCCCACTGGCGGGTATTTTGTGACTCTCACCAGGGATAAGCTTTGGCCTCGACTGGCTCCTCTTCCTCTGCGACCTCTTTGGAATTGTCCTCTGGCCAGAAAGAAGGAGTCCTGTTTTTTCCCAGTACTGCGCTCTGGAATTCTGGGGTCTTCTTCCTCCCTCAAAGCGACCGGCTGCTCGACCCCGGTAGCTGGCCGTCCCAGCAAAACGTCTGCCTGGGAACATTTTCTGTAATAACGCTTGAGCTTTCTCCAGAGATGTATAGGTGTATAGGTGCCGACAAACCTGCCCATCTCCTTGCTGAAGGTCTCCCCGAAGAGGAAAACTTGCGCAGCTTCCCCAGCTTCGTACGAAGCCAAATCACTTAACTTAGGGTCTATTTTAAGTAGTACGCCTCTCCTCATTTTCTAGGAAATGGCACAGTTCATGTTGCCTAACAGGCAGACTGCTCTCTGAGCCCATCTAGCCAGTGCTTCGGGATCGACTTCTTCTCCCGCATCCCTGGCTCTCTCTGCCAGATCCATTATCTTAGCCAGTGGGCTGGATATATCTAAAACTTTTTCATGGCAGCTCCTCCAGGACCTGTCTATCCCCTTTCATGGGTCATTGCTAGTCTTCAAAACAAAAGTTAGCATCTTAGGGTCCAATTCTGGTGTCTCTGCCACGTTTTCCCAGGTGGTCCGGCCGTGGGCATTCTGCACGCAAGCGTTGCCTCGCGTTTTGACCAGGGCCTTTCTTAGTCTCAGTGCCATGTACTGTTTTACTCTGGTGGAGGGCTGCCAATCAGAGGATCTGGAGTTCCTGATACTGTATGGGTCAAACGTATCCATGATCTCCTCTGGCTCTTCCTCCAGATGTTTCTCCTTGCAGGCTTTCTTACCCCTGCTGGGTCCTGCCCACTCTTCCTCTGCTTTTTCTTCCTCTTCTTCCTCCTCGTGGGAGAATAGATCACCTTATGCCGGCTCCTCTTCCGATCCTGGGTACTCCTTGCCCATATTTTCTTTCCCTGGCGATGGGGTTGTGAGGCTTGGCACTGTCGACCTTTGCATGAATGCTTCTCTCAGCTTGTCAAAGGCATCATGTGCCTTTGGGGCCTTCTCTTCTACCCCGTAAGGTCGACCCGGGGGGTCAGCAGAGGATTTCCTCTTGCGGATCTGATTGCTCCCCTTTGGCCCTGTTTTAAAGGGTCCTGTGGGCGTGCTTGCTCAGGGCTGGCTTAGTATAGATTCTAGGGTTACCAGCCTTTCTTGTAATGGTTTCCCCCCTTGCACCACAGCATCTATCAACAAGCTCCCCAGCACTTCTTTAAAACTGGCAACGAGGTCTAGAGGCTGCTCCTCCTCGCTCCACTTGAATTCAGACATGGGGGGGTCATTCCGACCCTGGTGGTAAGGGGTTAATGGCGCCGGTAAAGGTGCCGGAGCTCTCAACTCCTTACTGCCTATTTATGAATTCTGCTTGCGGGACCCGCGAAGGACGCCTGGTTTTACCAGGCGGCCTTAGCGGGTCCCGTGAGCAGCCCAGCATTCTAACAATGGGCCTGTTATTAACGGGCCCATTGTTAGCATGCTCCCCATTCCCATTGAGCCCTATGGGGGGTCGAATGGGAATGGGGATGCACAGGGTCTCGGTTCCTTGAATGAGGAATTACCAGGCCCTCCAAGGTCGGAATGCCCCGGTAATTCCTCATTCAATGAACCTGGACCCGGTACCTGGTAAGGGGGTAGACATGCCGCTAATAGCGGCATGGTTACCTCCTACCTCATAATGATCCCCATGGTCTTGTGTGCTGTGTGCCTGGTACCTGAAGCAGGTGTCTCACGCACGCCCACTGCTATGTTGATTAAGATGATTTGTTCTTTCTTATCTGTAATATATATATTATATATATATATATATTTTTTTTCTTTTCTGTGGCTTCTTTTGCGGCCATATGTCCACTGTCGGGCTGTCTGGGGCTGAGTCGTAATGAGAGGTGTAACACTCTGCACTGCGGGGTGTATGCGCAGCTTCCTGGCTCTTCTGAGCTGTCAGATCATCTGATCTGTCCTGCCAGCTGCGTGTGCTATTGCAGCGTAGCTAAAGCAGCTGCCGAATGTTGCGTTGTCCGCATGCTACGCTCTTAATCTTTTAATCTTTTGTTTGATCTTAAAAAACTGCCGGGCTTGGCTTCCACTCTCTCTTTGCACATAGTATGTTGCCTAAAGAAAAGATGTCACTGCACCGCGGCGCTCTGGCTCCACCTCTCCGATGGAGGGATCCAGAGCGATTCGCATGCGCTTGATTCCGCCCCCATGAGGGTGACGGCTGCAATGACTCGAGGCTCCGAGGCCGGGCAAGCCCCCGGGCGTGCCGGTAATGCGGCACAGGGCTCTCCTGCCTCGGTGCCAAAGACTATGATACCCTCACAGAGTTTAAAACCTTTAGCATGGTAATACGTGGGTCTGCTAATTGCATTCGCGCTAGTCTAGCTGTAACCTCATCATTTAGTTGCTGCTAACCACAACCTGATTGCATTATGACTATTTTAAACTTTAATATAAGATACTAGAAATACGCATAGTACACAGCCCGCGGTAGCAGCTGTGTAATTATGGTTAAGTTGCTAAACCCATAGGAACAGCACTTTTTGGGCGGCTTATAACTTTGCTCCCCTTGGAGGAATCCTCACCAAACTTTGCAAAAAAAGTATATGGCCCACTCTGAATTTTGCAAAGTTTGGTGAGGTTTGGCCCAGGGGGGGCAAAGTTATAGGGGAGTCCCAAAATGTCTTTTTTGTCCATAGATTGAATGGAGAAACAATTTCTGTCGCACCTACAGCCCAAACCAGTGGATGGATTTTCACCAAATTTGTGGCAGGAACGGTGGCTTGGTCCTGAAAACGTACTTTTGTAAATTTGGTGAAAATCTGTCCAGTAGTTTTTTTTTTAAAACAACCAAAAAGTAGGTCTAAAAAAATTAGTGATAGCTATGTCCACTCCATGGACACACTTCCCTGTTCGCTCCGCGGACAGGACACCGATTGGATAATCGGCTTACGTCATGTCCGCGGTCACGTGACATGCTCTCTGATTGCCCGGATGAGGCGTGATGTGCTTCAAAATGTTTCGATGCGCCTGCCATATTAGATGCGCTGACATGCACTGGAAGTAAGCATAAATCCAATTTTGGGGAGTGTGTTGGTGTGTATGAGTGCTTGGAGAGGGTGGGGGAGTAAGAGATGGGTCAAATGCTGTATTTGTTTAGGTGGGAGAAGCCTGTGATGTGTTTGCGGTGTCCGCTGTCACTGCTGTTGTCCGCGGACATACTGGACACTGGGCGCACTACTGGCTATTTTAGTTTAGTATGATGTTGGTTTTGGGTCGTTAGAAGAGCATTGGGTGAAGAGGGTATGTATTGAAGAGTTTGTACGTTGGTTGTAATTATTTTTTAGAATGTTATTGAAGTGAACAGTTTTGGGGTGGATGTATTATGTTTTTGGGTTGTGATCGTTTGGTAGGTGTTTGTTTCTATGGGTGTGTTATGCTGTGGTGGTTGTGGCCAGGGCCTATAGTCTTGGGTGCATGGCCGAAGGCCGTAGGCCATAGGCCTTGCACCCAAGACTATAGGCCCTGGCCACAAACACTGCAGCATAACTCTACAATGCTACCAAACATTTTGATTGTGGTATGTGGGATGCTTAGGGGATATGTTTTCAAAAATGTGAGTACTGATTGGTAGTAGTGTAATAGTGTTTATAGGATAGTGAGATGATGTGTGTTAGTTTGTTTGTTGGATTGTGTGGGCACACTACTGGCTATTTTAGTTTAGTATGATGTTGGTTTTTGGTCGTTAGAAGAGCATTGGGTGAAGAGGGTATGTATTAGAGCGTTTATAAGTTGGTTGTAATTATTTTTTAGAATGTAATTGAAGTACACAGTTTTGAGGTGGATGTATTATGTTTTTGGGTTCTGGTCATTTGGTAGGTGTTTGTTTCTATGGCTGTGTTATGCTGCGGTGGTTGTGGCCAGGGCCTAGAGTCTTGGGTGCATGGCCGAAGGCCATATCCCGTAGGCCATGCACCCAAGACTCTAGTCACTGGCCACAACCGCCGCAGCATAGCGCTACAATGCTACCAAACATTTTGATTGTGGTAAATGGGCTGCTTAGGGGATATGTTTTCAAAAATGTGAGTACTGATTGGTAGTAGTGTAATAGTTTATAGGATAGTGAGATGATGTGTGGATTGGTGAGGGGAAGCACTTACTTTTTTGGATGGAAAGAGTAGGTTTCTTCTGAGTTCTCGTTCGTACTTTAGACGCTGTTAATGTAGACATGGATTTCTTTGTTTTTGCAGTAGTAGTGCTTTCTGATAACTGTGCATAGCATGCACATGCACTTTTCTTTGCCTATGTGCATTCTGTATATTTCATTTAGAATCTATTTGGTGAATGCGCTTTAAAAATTAGTACAATAGTAAGCGCACAGAGCACACTTAGCTTCATAAGGAAGTGTTATTGGATGTTAGGAGATAGAAGAAATAATTGTATGCTTTGTTTGCTATTTTTACAGGGTAAATGGCAGGAACAGTATGGAAAAGTATGCAATGTATGTATTTGTGGAGGTGTGGGAAATAAATCAGAAGGATTTGATGGGGTCAGCAGCTTATTACTTAGTAAGTGATTACTAAAGTCCTGGGTGATTCTGCGGTGCTCGCAGATGGGAGAGTCTGAAATAAAGTAAGGGTTGCGAGGAAGGACCTGGTGCTTGTGTTGCAGACTGAAGGGAAGGGGGGAGGTGTTGTATGCCTTGCTTTACAACACTGTACATAGCTGTAGATGATGTGATAGATATGAATGCACCTGTGCATAGTTGAATGCTGTTCTGAAATCTAGCACGGAATGGGCAACCAGCTGGAATGAGAGAGCTGTCTAGATTGGAAGAACAGTTGTAGAGGCAGTGGTGTTGTTTCAGCTGGGAGCCTTTCAAATGATATTGGCTACCTGTGTGCATAAATAAATATGCATGTACTCATCCTGGCTGCGTGTAATTTTAAACACACTAGAAATCCTTATTCCATAATTATACTTTTATTTCTCCCATCTTTTAACATGAAATGGCACTTTGTTAGCTAGCTGTGTGTATTGTGTCTGATTACTAATAAAGTTATTTGTAAAGGAAGTTGAAATGATAGAATGTATGTGAAATATGCAGAATGTATAGAAAGGAAATTGTATGTACATCTCATGCACTATAATGCATTAAATGCTATTATGGTTTAAATGTGGTTAAATAGGTGGCAGTGGTTACAGAAATGATAGAATGAATGAAGAAAATAACAGTTTGCACATTGCAGTTAATAACATGGGTAAGTATAAATTTGGAGAGCAGACAACTTTGCAAGTGACACTTGATCATAGCAGATGGGAGAAATGACAGTAAGCTTGTTTTACAGGTTACACGGGGTAAGTGGCAGTTATTCTGTTTATATGCATTTATACAAGAGCTGTACATGTACCATACATCCACTCCTCCCGATTTCACCGGAGACTCCCCATTTTTCCGCGAAATATATTTTTCACATTCTCCCGCCGAAAATACATCTTTGCCCAATGCATTCTTATGACACAAATGTTTCTCCCGATTTTTCAGAGGAAATGTCCCTCCCGGGTGGGTCGGAATGTTGGCATGTATGATGTACTGTGCAAGAAATATTCATACCTGTACTTTGTGTTCTTGAATGTGGATGTGCATGAATCTGCAAGTAGAAATGTTGGAGAGTTTACTAGTAGTTGCTGTAGGTGCTTTGCAGTCACAGCGCAATTGTACTCAGAGTGTTCAACAGTACATCTAAAGTGCTGAATTGTGATGATGGAGTTAGCTGTAGAGGTCTTGCATGTGATTGGTGGATGGTTGTGTGAGTGCTTAACAGTAGCCAATGAGGGAATGGTGCAGAGAGTGAAGTGGAAAGGGTAGAAGGACTGCCCCAGTTTTACTTACACGCTCCGCAGACAGCACGGCTGTTCGCAGACAGCACATGCCACATTTTGAGGATTAGCCAATCAGGTGTTCAGATTCTGCTTCGTATTGAGAGAGGCTGTGTGTAGTGAAGATGGCAGAGGTCGAGAAAGTCCGGGTGTTGGTGCTTGGAGATATGTTTGTGAATGGTTTGGAGCAGTATGCTAAATCTAGGAATGTGGCAAACAATTTTGATGTAAAATGAGTGGAGGTGGTGTGGAGCGCTGTGTCTGATTTCAATTTGCAGGCAATGCTAGAAGTTTGTCAAGATATGGCTAGGGTTAACAGTCCACATGTGGTTGTCCTGCACTGTGGTGCTTTGCATTTGGGCTATGTCAGTGCCCCTACTTTTTTGGAAGATCTAGAAAACTTGGTTCAGGCAGTACTGAAAGTACTTCCAAATACAATTTTGTCTGGTTTAGTACCTAGGGCAATATGGGACAATAGTTCTATTTGTTTGTCCTCATCAAAATGATGCTAGGTGTTTAATCAACCATGTTTGCTTTTATGATTAGAGCTGGCATGTTCTTTTGCTACAATGACATTGATTCTGGTAATGTTGTTTACTTTAAAGCAGATGGCATGTCTTTATCTTTTATGCGAAATGCCATGCTGTTTTGGAACATAAGGATTGCTTTGGAGAAGGTAATGTGAAGATATTTGGAGGAAAATAAGGAAAACAAAATAAAAAAAATGTACAAAAGGAAAGGTGTTTCTGAAGCATCTTCAAGAAAAACAACAAACAAAGGCTCTTTCCAGAGCCAACCTCAAAGGGGAAATGGGGCACACTATTTAAATTTTCAATCCCCACTCTCAAATTTTTCAATTTGTATGTGGTAACAGCGGTTGTCAGTGGACAGCGTGTATTAGACACAGGGATTTTGAGGTTGAGAGGCATGCAAATGAGATTTAGAAGAGCAAGGGATTGATCAATAAGGTCTACTGGGTGTGATGTGTAAGGAGAGACAGAAATTCTTTTTCCTCAGAGGTGCGCAGATAGCCATGGCTGTGTGTTTCATAAAGCAGATCGTCTGGATTTTGGGAGATTCATGGATAAATTGGTTGGAGGTGCATGCAGATCACTGTGGAGTGGCTGCACATCTTGGATTCCCTCATGTGGAAGTGCACTGGCAAGGAGTGCGTGGAATGAAGTGGCTGGATTTGGTACCTCTTTGTGCTACTTTGGTGAACAGTGTCATCCAGACATTATTATTATTCATTGTGGAGGGAACAGTTTAGGATATGTGTCTGGAATCTCTTTGCAATTTGCAATGGAAGAAGGACTTGGGAAAGTCATGGACATGTTTCCAAACTCCATAGTAGTTTTTTCCCGTATTGTGCAGAGATAAATGTGGCTGCGTTGTTCTTCATTTGGTTCACAAATGGAGAAAGCAAGGCGCAATGTCAACAAAGCTGTCTGTGCCTTTTTGAGAGATGTTGGCATGTCCTCTTTTCACAATGAAAATATTATGTTTCGTAGTACACACATTTTTTGCAAAGATGGAGTTCATCTTACTTATGCTGGAAATCAGATTTTTCTATGAAATATACAAAATGTATTGCGACCCTTTTTGGAATTACAGCAATCCATTTTGCATTAGGTGTTGACCATTTGAAGTTTTTGAAAAACAAAAAACCCACAAAAAGGCTCTTTTCAGAGCCACCTCTTTCTCCCAGAGAAAAGTGCAATGGTTCTGATAGGGCAGCACCCCCAAAATGTAGATGTCCGCAGACTGTCTGTGGACTTTTAGAAATGCTCAGATCCCTGCAGTATTTCATTGACACATCTATTTTTGAACTGTGAAAGGCAGCTCTGAAAAGAGCCTTTTTTTTAAAAAAAAATGTTTTTTTTTTTTTTAAACACGACACACAAAGAAAGGAAGGGAAAGGAGGGAAAGGAAGGGACACCAATCATGGGGATAAGAAAGGGCAGGTGGAGAGAGGAAGATGTAGGGTGGGCCTTATTCAGGTAGATAGCAGTCCTTCTCATGCTCCCGGACCGCAGCCTCAAAGGTACTTCAAAGGTTCCCCCCCTGCAGAGTACTGCATCTCAGTACATACACAATACTGTGATCCTCGAAAGGTAAGGGTCAACAGCATCACGTATGGCCAGCGAGGCAGCTGGAGGGGTGCGCTGCCCAACAGGAGTGTCTCTTGTGGTGGCAGGAGCGGAAACAGAGGATGCTGCAGGGGAACTCAACCTACTACGTTTAGCACAAGGTACAACCTTACGAATAGCCCCACCATGGAACAACCTTAGGTGTCCCTTCATTGAGGTAGTACCGTAGATGTACAAACCAGGTTTGCCATGACTTAGCACCAGCTGGCACTGAGTGCACTGTACCTTGTTTTCACAAGCTTTCAGTACTCAAGATTCACGATGAGTGCTAGTAGTAGGGACTTCAACTACCTCATCCTTGTCATCCTCTTCATCACTATCCTCTGCATACTCACGCCTGTTCCCCTCTGCAGGCCCTTGGAGAGGTGGTGGTTGTGGAGGGGGTGGGGATGGTGCTGAGGCAGAAGTAGTACCAGCAGGAGCAGCAGCAGCCATGGTTGCTATTTTAAATGGTGTCAGAAACCACCAGAATTCAAGCAGTCTGCAGACAGGAAAGAACACAGGAAAGAGCAAGAGCAATCCAATGCAACACGGAGCAGTCTCTGGCCTGGAAGTCAAAAACAGAATAAGTAGCAGCTCTATGTTGTGGCCTTTTATAGGGGTGCTGGGGCGCGCTTCAAACACCAAGAAAGGGCTCAAAAAGTTCACAAAAGTATGTAGATCACCAGGGACATTGTCTGGGACATGTGCAAGGGTCAACTTTCACAGGAAAATATCTTGGATTGCTCAAAAAGCACTTTTTAAATGTCTGGGGTCCCGAACAGTGTTCGCAAACAAGGACCCATGCTTAGCGTGGGTACAGTCACATGATGACGTTGCAGACACGTTCGCGAATGGGATGGCAGTCCATAGGACACCAAATGTGCGGGGTCGGTTGTGCGTATTCGTGTGGATGTTCTACGGACAGAGATCGGGTCCCCAAACTAATTAAAAGTGTGACACACATGCGACGGACAGTTACAGACAGGCGAGATGTTCGTAGAATCCAAGGGTGTGATACGCATACGCGCAGGTGTTCTATGAACCTTGTTCAGGTCACCGAACAAAATAAATGTCCATCACAACTTTGCAGACAGGCAGATGTGCTATGTGTTCTGCAGACATATTCATTCTGGGTGTGGACAATGCAAACAGGGGGAATGTTCTTAGAACACCTTGATTTGAATAGTTACGAACATGCGGACGGCTTTAGTGTTGTGCGGACACCCCCATTTTGACTATGGACAGTGCAAACAGATATAGGGCCTCATCACGAGTTTGACGGTAACCCATAAATCCGGCGGTAGCGCTATTACTGCCGGATTTAAGGGTCCACCAAATCAGGGATTCGGCGGATTTCTCCCCAGCTCTTAGCTGGGGGGAAATCTGCTGAAAATTTGTGCTGATACAAAATTTCCCCATAGAGCCCAATGGGGAATGGGGCATTCCCGAATGGGCTCAATGGGGAATGGGGAATTCCAAATCCGGCAAACCCGTGATACGACGCTAATAGCGCCGGTGGGTTTGGCGGTAGGGCAGATAACTCATGATGAGGCCCATAGTGTTCTTAGGACACCCCCCTTTTGGTTAATTGTGGACATCCCTGACAACCGCGCTGTCTGTGGACAACCTAACTGCCATTAAAAAAAAAAATGAAGGCACAGAGGAATATAGTAACAACGCACATGATATTATTTTACTGTGTAAAAATATAAAAATTATGAAAGAGAGGGGGAAGCATAAACTGATACAAATACAGAGGAATTAGGAGTTTGCGCTGTCCGCGGACACCCTAACAGCCTTTTTTAAAAAAAATAAGACACAGAGGAGTATAGTAACAACACACTTCATATGTTATTATTGTATAAAAGTATAAGAATTATGAAAGAGAGGGGGAACCAGAAACTGAAACAAATACAGGGGAATTAGGAGTTTGTACATGTTGGATGGTAGGGGAGGGAGGGATTGAAGCCTCATCATAATGTTTTTCTTGCTGGGCTGCTTTTGGGGATGGTTGGCTGGGACATGGAGAAGGGGTATAGGTACATGTGGGACAGTGATATTTAATGTTTTCTTTTATATGGTCCTCCACAAAGTTTTTTAAAAGAATGAAATTTGACATTAATAGATCCATTTTTTGCTCCACATGCTGCAGATGATTTTCAGTCTGTTTCTGTATTATTTTTAATGTCTGTATGGTCTGTTAAAAAAAGATATGTTAAGTACACATAAAGTAATGGTTAGTAATTGGTGTATTTAAAGAAGTGTAGTGTCTACCATTAGTATCACTGTTTTCACTAATTTCATCCTGAGGAAAATTTTCCAAAGTACTAGACATTTCTGTGTAAAAAAAAACAAAAAATATACTTTTAGTGTACCTAATACAGAAAGTATCACAAATGTCACCTGAAGTAAGTAGCAGCCCATTGCACAATCACACACCTCTAAATACATCCTTACCATCATACTCAGACACTCATGGCAGATGGGGAGAATGTGTAAGTGGATCCAGGTCACCTGGCATAAGGCCCACCAACCTGATGCCTTCCTGGTTGCTGCTCTTTTTCACCACTTAGCATACCCTGCCCACCTTGTGCCTTCCTGCTTGCCGCTCTTTTCCCTACTTAAGGAGCCCTCCAGCCTCTTTCCTTTGCAGATGTGGAGCAGGTGCAAGTGGATCTAGGTCACCTGGCCTAAGCCCTGCCCACCTGGTACCTTCCTGCTTGCCGACCTTTTTCCCTACTTAAGGAGCCTTCCAGCCTATTTCCTTTGCAGATGGGGAGCAGGTGCAAGTGGGTCTAGGTCACCTGTCCTAAGCCCCACCCACCTGGTGCCTTCCTGCTTGCCGCTCTTTTTCCTGACTTAAGGAGCCCTTCATCCTCCTTCCTTTGCAGATGGGTAGCAGGCGCAAGTTGATCTAGGTCAGCTGGCCTAAGCCCCACCTGCGTGGCACCTTCCTGGTTGCCGCTCTTTTTCACCACTTAGCAAGCCCCGCCTAGCTGGTCCCTTCCTGCTTGCGCTCTTTTTCCCTACTTAAGGAGCCCTCCAGCCTATTTCCTTTGCAGATGGGGAGCAGGTGCAAGTCGATCTGGGTCACCTAGCCTTAGCCCTGCCCACCTGGTGCCTTCCTGGTTGCTGCTCTTTTTCACCAGTTAGCAAGCCCCACCCACCCAGTGCCTTGCTGCTTGCCTCTCTTTTTCCCTACGTAAGAAGCCCTCCAGCCTCTTTCTTTTTCAGATGGGAAACAGGTGCAAATGGATCTAGGTCACCTGGCCTAATCCCCGCCCACATGGTGCCTTCCTTGTTGCCGCTCTTTTTCACCACTTAGCAAGCCCTGCCCACCTGGTGCCTTCCTGCTTGCTGCTCTTTTTCCCTACTTAAGGAGCCCTCCAGCCTCTTTCCTTTACAGATGGGGAGCAGGTGCAAGTAGATCCAGGTGACCTGGCCCAAGCCCCATCCACCTGGTGCCTTCCTGGTTGCCGCTCTTTTTCACCACTTAGCATACCCCGCCCACCTTGTGTCTTCCTGCCTGCCACTCTTTTTCCCGACTTAAGGAGCCCTTCAGCCTCTTTCCTTTGCAGATGGGGAGAAGGTGCAAGAGGATCTACGTCACCTGGCCTAAGCCCCGCCCACCTGGTGCCTTCCGGGTTGCCGCTCTTTTTCCCCAGTTAGAAAGCCCTGCCCACCTGGTGTCTTCCTGCTTGCCACTCTTTTTCCCTACTTAAGGAGCCCTCCAGCCTCTTTCCTTTGTTAATGGGGAGCAGGTGCAAGTGGATCTAGGTCACCTGGCCTAAGCCCCGCCCACCTGGTGCATTCCTGCTTGCCACTCTTTTTCCAGATTTAAGGAGCCCTCCAGCCTCATTCGTTTGCAGATGAGGAGAAGGTGAAAGTGAATCTAGGTCACCTGGCCTAAGCCCCGCCCACTTGGTGCCTTCCTGGTTGCTGCTCTTTTTCACCACTTAGCAAGCCCCACCCACCTGGTCCCTTCCTGCTTGCCGCTCTTTTTCCCTACTTAAGGAGCCCTCCAGCCTCTTTCCTTTGCAGATTGCGAGCAGGTGTAAGTGGATCTAGGTGATCTGGCCTAAGCACCACCCACCTTCCTAGGCCTGCCTCTTCCTTCCTGCTCTTAACTCTTAGATGAAGAGCGTCTTTTGCCCGGGCATCCGAAGCGAAGGGCAGACAAAGAAAAGGGCTATTCCTGTTTGGACCAGGAGGACCCAGGGCCCGATCCCCTGCTCAGAAGGAAGGTAAGCATGCACCAACAGGTGTTTACTCCCTCTGTCCTCACAGGTCATCCCCACACCCTCTGATCCCCCTGTGATGTTCTCTTGTGCCCCCCCCCACAAGCCAATTTCTGCAGGAGTCTGCCCTGATACATTCTGGTTTCACCACCACCGTCTTGTGGCAAATGCTGGTTTTGACTTTTATGGACTTTGATTCACGGTGCGTCACCCATTCGCAACTCTTATGCTGGACTTCCTTTGCATCTTGTACTTATGATGGCCTTGAATCATGCTGTTCCCGTCTTTACCTTGTCTCCTGGCTTGCAACATTATGTGTTACTACGGACCTCTGCAATTGTATTCGCTCACCCCCCTTACTTCGCCACACTTTTTGACTGCTTATTCTCGGTTCTCTCCTCTTCTCCCTTTTCCTATCTCCTCCCTCCTCTCCTTACTTTCTTCTATGTCCCTGGGCCTAGTGTGATAGCAACCTTGTCTGTCTCCTTCCCTTACGGTTTCCTCCTTCTCTACCCCCCTCCAGCACTATCTGAAATGTCATCAGGCCTAGTACAATAGTCACTTGTTTTGTTCCTCCCCTCCCTTTCTGCACCCCTCTCCCTCACCTTTTGTTTTTCTCCGGCACTACCAGAAATGTCATCAGGCATAGTGCGGTAGTCGCCTGTCTGTTTCCATTTCCTTCCCACTCGCCCCCTCCCTTCCTTATCTATGTCTTAGCTCTTGCACTATCTGAAATGTCATCAAGCTGAGTACAATAGTTAATTTCACATCCTTACAGTTCATGGCCTGTAACAATGTCATTGTATTTTCCCTTGTTCCCTCTCTTGCCTTGAAGTGCTTTGAAACACATTGTGTATAGGCGCTATATAAATAAGCTATCATATCATACCATGCACAAAGCACAGATACACTGCACAAGATCCCAACCCACGCTTTCTTTTTTCTCCAACAGACCCCAAAGAATGCCTACCAAAAAGCAACTCTGTAGAAAGCAACACAAAAGTAAATGAAATCAAAATAAAAGTCTCCAAAATAGGCATCCACCTCTAGCAGAATTTGTACAAAAAGTTCAAACAAAACAGCTAATACAGTCATTAAGTGAAACAAAACAAGCTTCCAGTACAGAAACTTTGCCTCCTCTTTCAAAATGTAAAACGAATCAAAAAGTGATTAACAAGACTGCAGCTACCACTTATGCTAACACCGCACCTATAAATCTTGATGTAGCTGCAAGTAAGCATATACAAAATATTATTTTACAAAAAATGTTCCGCCACAGAGTCCTTTAGAACCTTATAAAAACAGGAGAGAAATCAAGTACAACCCTTAAAACTTACCGTAGAAAATGTATCATACAAGCTCTCATAGACAGTGCAATCCTTCTCAAAAGGAAATTATTTATTTTAGTTTTAAACAGAATAAAACCACTAACAAAACTAAGTACTAAACTACAAAAAAGACTTCACAATAAATGGAATATCAACAAAGATAGCTTCACATCTGTGGAGGTGAATGGAGTCACACCACAAGCACATAACCATATTTCAATGAAGAAGCATACAAACAAAAGCAAATAAACCCAATTGCCATACGTAGCAGTGGACAAGGGTATGAAAAATTTAATAATACAATTATGGAACACGAAACGCTGTTTCCAAAAATATCCCCAGAAACCTCAGTATCAACTCTCCATTCCACTGAACCAATACGTCCAGTCTACAAATGGCCGTGCACATCAATGTGTAATTTAGCCAAAAAATCTTTCAAACCTTTACGCCAGTTCCTCAATCAGTTTGTGAAAGGCAAAGAAAAATTCAAAATGAAACTACTACAAAATATGGACTCCTGTCCAGTGCGCACATACACAGGAATACAAGGACATTCATTAGCCTGCATTTCTGGACCTATTTGCAAAAGCACCTTCCACCATATCAAAATGATATCAACTCATCATTCAACTATGAGAAATCTGGTTCATAAACTGTACTATGTCAAAAGTCCTGCTTTAGCACTAGCCAATTTAAATAACAATCTTCTACATGGTACAGCCAAACAACTACTTGAAGAAATAGAGCATATCCAAAGAAAATATTTTGGAAGTGAAAGCCACTTACAAAATGCAATAGGTTTACAACAGACTAGCAACAACTGTCTGCCATGATCCCTGCCCCCAGCCTTCTGAGACAACAGACTGGAGATAGGCCACAATCCTCTATATGGCCCTTAAGAGCCTCTCCATCCTACCAGAGACCCACTTGGAGTCACACATAGCTCTAAGAACAACTTGGCATTGGACTTGTAATGTACTGAACTGAGTATGTGGTCTAGCGTTTTGGGTGTGGTTCAACCCAGGGATACCTGGGACACCTGGAAGCTATTTAAACCACAACCAGGTTAGCACGGAAAGCATAAGGACGCGCCACACATTGCTTTTACTCACTGCACCCTATTCTCTGAGCCGGCAGCCACGCTGGAACATTCCAGCTCCTGAAAGGGACATAGAGACAAACAATGGTCAATACAAGAAAGAGTGAACAGCGACGCGCATCGCGCTTTCATTCACCGTTTAGTGCTCGGCTTCCCTCAGCAGCACAATGCCATCTCCGACCCCTCCAATACCTAAGGGAGAAGAGACATGTTATAAAGGGGGACAAGAGTCAAGAAAAGGACAGTTCATAAGAATCATCCAACCTACCGGTCGGGCTGAAGATACAGCAAGCCCTGGCCCTTGGGCTCGCGCCAGTGAAGCAACTAGGCAGCATAGAGCCCACATCAGTCGACGCACCCCTGCACCAATGGGCAGGACAGAGAGCACACCACACAAGAAAACAAAGTGCGGAGTCGACAAAGGGGAAGGTTTGGTCCCCAGGGGAAGAGGGGGTCAAGCAACCAGAGACAATAGAGTTAAACTCTGTCAATCCTGTGTTTCAGGCCCGGTCTCCAGTCGAACAGATTCCAGGGAAGGGTATGAGGTCGTAGGAGGTCCAAACAGGCTGAGTGGCGTCCCCGTGGATACCAGGTGAGCGTTACACTGTCCAGATGGCAACCTTCTACTACACACATACAAAAAAGAAATACTAAAGTTTAAAAGTACATCTCCTGAAGTACCAAACCATGAGTGTGTGTTGCTGCAGGACTTTCTATAAAAATCGCACAAAAACTGTAGACATAATGTACAAAATAGAAGACAATGAAGATTCCAAATGGTTCCAATTAGCTCTCTATCTTATAGCAGAAAACAAATTCGAAATAACTGACCCCTTAATACTTTGCAGTTACTGCTCTGCAAAACTTGACAACAACCAAACACCTTCACGTGCTGTCACACATAACTTGGAATTATTCCCACTCCAAAAACCCCTGCAACAAATCAACTTATATGAGACCATCATAATTCAAACAGTGCACCCATTTCAAGCAATAATACGCCTTCAACCAAAAACAGCAAAATTACCTCCCTCTGAATTAGTTAAAGGCATTTGTGGCAAAGTAGTTAATTTGTCATTAGATCTCAAAGAAAATGTACACACTCTAGGAGTGCAACGTCCAATAGATCAATCTTTAATTATCTTAGTAAATGGCGTACCTACAAAAGACAAAACAATTTGCCAACAACTCGTGGACATACATAAAGTTAAACAAGCCATGCAATATCTAAAAGACAACAATGAATACTACAAAGAAATTAATATTGAAGAATACCTGAGGGAAACCACTGAAATAATTCAAGACTCATCAGAAACTGGTCAATTTCAACTTCTAGATCCTGCTACAGAATCCAATATTTTAGACCATTATACAATTCACCCATTACACTATAACAACACCTTAGATGATGCACTGTAAATGCACCAAATCCGACAAGCCAAAGGATCTCCAATCAACATATGGGGAAAAAGTATAGAAGCACGTGCCTTTCCTCTACTCTTTCCTACTGGAACAGGAGGAAGGTACGATGATAGACCCACACAAATAACAGCATCAGAATACCGCTGTTTACAAATGTATTCTGAAGACCCCAGATTCAGACAAATTGTGGAATACATATTCCACCTTCTCTTTGAAAGTGAACTAGCAACTCTATGCTACGGAGTTGCACACACATTGAAATCAGGTACCCATTTTCAAAATATGTTAGCTACACAATTACGGCAAAAAGTGCAAGAAAAAGATGAGGTTTTACAGTCAAGCATTACAAATCTTTTAGCAAACATGTGGGGTACAAAGGAATACTGGTTCCGACGTCACAGAGATGTAGACTGTATGATAAGAAACCTTGGCCCATCCACTTGGTTTGTGACATTATGTTGTGCAGAATATGCATGGGAAGATTTACACAATTTCCTACGCATAGTAAACAAAAACAAAACAAACATAGATATAAAAACACCTGGAGAACTTTGCTCTCTAGATCCTGTTAATGTATCAAGATATTTCCATCAACACTTCATTGCTATGCTACACTTAATATGTAATAAAACTGTTCCTCCCCTCGATGAAGTGCGACACTTCTTTTGGAGAAAATAATACCAAGCCAGAGGAGCACCACACATGCACATGCTTTTGTGGATTAAAGATGCTCCTAAATTTGGTCAGGAAAGTGATGCCACTGTTTTACAGTTCATCCAAAAATATGTCACTTGTGAATTCCCTTCACAAACATCACATAGTGACCTTCATGCACAAATTATACAATTTCAAAAACACAAATGTGGGTAATATTCTCGTCGCAAATATAAAAACAAGGGAAATACTACACCAAATGCCGCTTTGGTTTCCCTAGACTAGTTTAAACAAGAGGTCAAGTAAACAACTTCATGTCTTCAGTTAGACACATTGTCAAAGGTAAATCACCTAAGAACACATATTACATAAAAAGAACAGAAGAATCAAAATACATCACTGATTACAATGCAATCATTGCCCTCCTATGGAATGCAAAAATAGATGTACAGTACATTGCAGACAATTCCACTTGCACAATATGTCACAGCCTTCTTAACCAAAGCAGAAAATACAAAGCTTCAAGACCCCTGGAATGACATATCATCTGGCAAAACACTATCACAGAAATTCTACAGTTTAGGCATACAAATGCTCTCCCATAGAGAATGTGGCAGGTATGTAGCTGTAGACCATTTAACCAGTAATTCCTTGTATGGAAAATCTGAAAATATAGTATGGCTAAGCCTTGGTCCTGCTAAATCTAGAAAAAGAGTTCTCAAATCATATGAGGACATAGAAACAATAGCCAAAAATGATCCCAACAACCAAGACATTTTGAAAAATTACTTACCAGACACATACAACCCAAACAGGAGTACCACTTTGGAAACCATGTGTCTATGTCAATTAGTTCAAAACCTGACATACACAAATAATATTGAACCAGATGAAAAGAAAGGTAGATACAGAGTGGCAAATTGTGAAGGCAGCTTAGTGAAACTTACCAAATGAAGCTTAATGAATCATATCAAATTTCCATTAAAAGCTCCTCAACATAAAGAACTGTATTACATGTCTCTGCTACAACTTTTTAAACCAGGGAGAAAAGAAGAAGATTTACTAAGATACATGAAAGCACTATAACAGACGTAAACTTTACACAGTACAAAACAATGTTGCACAATGAACAGCAACACGAAAAAGAACTCCAGGCCCAACTAGATGTGGACACTCCCGACAGCAGTCAACCTTTTTGTAACAGGAAGCCAAGAACCACTTGGACAGCCACTAATAGCAAATGAGGCAGAATTAGCCATGACAGAAGTAGAAAACACCATGTGTCAGCAGGAACAATCTACAGAAGACTTTGCTGTACTACAATCACAACAAAACAATGAGCAGTCTAGCATTTTCCAAGAAGTAACAAAACAAATTGAACATGGTGTGCAACATGAAAGTAATAATTGTACCTGCCAAGACTGCAAACCTACAGTGCTATACGTGAGTGGTCAAGCTGGTTCATCCAAAACATTCTTAATCAAAATCATCAGCAAGTTCCTCCAACAATTGACAAACTACAAACTGTCAGCTGTTGTAACTGCCCCCACAGGTTTAGCTGCCTACAACATAGGCAGTGTCACTTTACACCGATTACTACTCCTTCCAGTAGAACACCAAAACAAATTAGACTATTACAAACTTTCTACAGAAGCTGCAATGGAACTACGCAGAGTTTTCAAACAAATGAAAATGCTACTAATAGATGAGGTGAGCATGGTCTCCAACCTAATGTTGGCTTTGATTCACCTCAGATTACAAGAGGTCCTCAAAACAGACTAAGAAGACTCTTTGGAGGAAAACACATTATTGTTTTCGGAGATCTTCTTCAATTAACACCAGTGAAAGATGAACCTATTTTCAAAATATTGGGGCACAAACTGTGCCGTAAAACTCTTGGCAGCATAGGAAATGTCAACCTTTGGCAACATTTCCGATACAGAGAATTAACTGAAAACATGCGTCAGTCCGCAGACCTCACATACGCCAACATTTTAAAAAGTATTAGAGTTGATATACTATCTCAAGAAGCACAATCTATATTAAAAATTAGGCACATCCATGCACTTTATGGCCATAACCCATGTGCTACTGATGTCATGGAACAATTAGCACACAAAAATGTAAACTGTATATCCTTGTTGCCAACTCTTACAACCTGTGCACAATTCAATGAAACAATGTTGAAAAACGAAATGCAACCAATAATTCAAATTTTCTCCACAGACAAACTGGATTTACATTGTAGGACACTACCCATGTGTCAACAAGCCACAACAAGACTAAATACCTTGAAAACTCTATCTCTAACACACCTGGCTTGGAGAAAATATCAAAATTATCTTTAAACTGTAGAGTAATGGCGAAACATAACCTTGACGTGGAGCAAGGACTAGTTAATGGAGCACTTGGTACAGTCGTTGGCTTTCAAACATACCCAGGTGACAACAACATTCAGTTTGTCAATATTCTCTTTGGCAAACTATCAGAAGTTACAAGGATAGGACGCTCAACAGCCTGCTTCCTTCTTTTCATAGACATGTATGTACGCAGAGAACAATTTTCTCTAACTCTAGCATACACAGTCACCATTCACAAATCACAAGGTCTTACCCTAGAAAAAGCATTCGTAGGTATTGGTAGCACAGTCTTTAAAGAAGGCATGAGCTATGTAGCACTATCACGCTTACGTACACTTGATGGACTATTTCTAATCAACTTTGATGCAAGTAAAGTAAATGCTGATATTCCTTGCATTCTAGAATACAATAGACTGCGTTCACTCTACACCCCCATCTAAAAACCTATCCTGTTCCGCAAAAAGCAAAACGTTGTAAAAGAAAACTACTTCAGACTCAAACGATGCAGGATCTCACAGCAATTCCTCCAAAGAAAGTAAACAAAGCTAATACTTCATCAATGACCACAACCAAAGAAGAATCTACTGCTCAAAGTAATTCAAATACCTCTTCAAAGAAGCAACGCACACTCCGAACAAATGACTTGGACACAGAACTGTCAGGTCCATTCAAATTTTCAGATACAACTGGTGTAAATTGCTACGCAAATGTAGCAATAAATATTCTATTCCAATTGCCACCAATTATTGACAATATTTACTTACACGGTACAGACCAATTGTGTTTGCAAATGTTAGTCCTTCATAGAAATGCAACCAACAATCCTGACAACACTTACAGTGTTTCTGGAATATGGCAGGAACTGGACTACTGTACTGGAATGGTCAAATTCTCTATAAACATACAAGAAAATCCACAATAATTTCTAATATACTTACTACAAGTACTAGAAAACAAAAACATACCTATAAATGAAATCTTCCAGATTTCATACATGTGGAAACTGTAAAAGGATTCAATTCAACACTACAGCTAAGTCAACGCCTAGTCTATAATACTGAATAAAAACCCTTATTGATATATCTTTATGTCCAGTTCATGCGTTCTGGATGACTACCCCTATATAACACCCCTCTCTCAGAATCCCCCTGACCCCACTGAGCCAAGAAGTAGTTCTGTTTTGCAAGTTAAAAGGTTTATTGGAGAAGTAAAGCAATATATATCTATATCACGCTTTATAATAAATTAATAATTGGATATCACACTTAATCTGGTATGATACAGATTAACAGCGGAGAATCTGGCACTAGCACACTTCTTTATAATCAATGATGAGTGGTTATAGGATGGATAAGATAGCAACAATACTTTTATGGTTTCAAATGGATGCAATGTGGAATGAAATGCAGTACAGAAAATAACGTGATAGGATTTCAGCAAAAGACAATGTAATCACTTTCTTGGACAATTCACCCCCCCCCTTTTATGCTATGCAAGGAAATGGAAGGAAGGCACACAGTTCTCAGAAATGCAATCAAATGTGATTCAGTTCACCCAGCAACTTAGACTACAGACGTTGAAAACACAGGCCCAAATGCTTTTATATGTGCTGGCAATGAAGGAAAAAAATATGCTAAAATGCTTTTAATTCCCTCTAGAGGTTCAGGTGAGTGAAATCAAGTTAATATTAGCTCAGGCTCACTCTAGCAGTGATGCAGGGATAGTTTTTATGAGGCAAACGATTTTTTTCAGAGGAAAGCAAAAGCAGCTATCTTTTTGCAAGTGGAGAAATTTTCAAATCGTGGCAAATTCGCGAGTGTGTTTTTCACGATTGCGGCAAAACTATAGGGGGTAGGAATGCGGTTCTAGGTTCGTAGGAAAGCCACGATTCTCAGCTTTCAGAGGAATTAAAGCAATTAAATAAAGGTCGTTTTTCAGATTTGAAATTTTAAAGTTCAAAAAGACAAGTGCAGCTTGCAACTAGAAAATGACAAGTGACAGCTTTACAAATGACAGTTGACGGTTAGGAGGCAATTCTACTTAGATTAAAATAGCTTGCATTAGATTATTTTAACTAAGAGATTGGGTTCTGCACAGTTTTGCTATGTACTCACAATATATTTAGAAATATGCCCTCCCACGGATCTGGTCAGGTTTTAGACTGGACTCCGGTTCAGCTCTCTCTGGTTTTGGATACTGCTCTGCTTTCTCTGGGTCTTTCTGCACAGCTTTCTCTGGAGATTGATGGAGGTAAAGTATGGATTTTCCCGGCAGAGCTTCCAGCTGCAAATGGATTTGAAGGTCCCTATCTGTCCTGTCTCTCTGCTTTTATGTGTTTTTAAAATGGGTGTGTGTGAGCAGCATCACTAGCCAGCCCCTCTCCACTTATCATTGGCCAAGCTTTCATTTCTCCCTGATTGGGGGAGCTAAGTTGTGTCAGAGTGATGTCATTTTACAGCCTGCAGAAAGTCCACTCCTCCTGTCAACTTACACACAAATCTAGATTTGAACCAAATACATATTTGCAGAGGTACATATTGTTTTAAAATCATCTGCACCCCTCACATATCACAGGAGGTATCTCCTGTTCAAACTCTGCTCTTCCTGGGAGCTTGCATTCAGAAATGGCAATATTTTGTACTTTTTAACTGGTTTGCAATACCGGACATTACCCCAAATTTACACACGTGTGCGCAAGGAGTATGGACATTAGTTGATGAAGTGTCAGATTTTTCACATGCACACATTTTGAGTAATATCCTCTTTTCCGCTAAAACTCCCCTGAACATACCACCGGTTCTAAAAACCTCTTAAAATGTGGGCAGAAAAATCACAAGAATTATGGTGTCATTTAAATAATTTTCACAAGTCCGTACTATGAGTTATTCATCTTTTTAGAGTTATGTTCTGGCCCCAAAGGGGTGTGGTTTTCCTCCAGCACAAGGTTGAATTTCTGGTTTTTCCAGTTCTGCCAAGCCAGCTTGCTCTCACAGGCAGTGCCCCTCCTTTGTCCTTCCAGGAGGAAGCTACATTTACGACATCTGCAATAAACCATCTGCCTGGGTCAGGACAGGGCTTTGTTCAGAGCTCCTGTATTCTGTGGGGGCTCCCCTTAATTCAATTATCAGAAAGATGGCATATCCTTAGTGTGGCCAGCAAAAGGCAGATAGGCCTGGGAACATAGCTGTGACTCAAGTTTCACTCCTGATGGGGGTGGCTGGTGGGCAGATTCCAGTTCCTTAAGCCAGGTTTCAGATAAAATGTCACTTTTTGTTACCCAGTTTAAGTCAAGACAATGTTTACATATGCAGCTAAAATGCTGATTCTAAGTTTAAAACTATGACATTTAAACAATTGCAACCTATGTGACACTCAAAGTAGGTCACTCATTTCTTTTAAACATTTAGATTTGTAGTGTCTTTCAGTCCAAATTTACTTAAATTGCTGAAATCCACAGCTCAGCCAGTCTTGTTATAAACCTTCAAGTCACTTCAGAATATAACTTTACATTGGATCCACCTCTTAAAATGTCTTTCTTTGGCATGTTTTGGGTTCATTTATTCAGTTTTCTACAAAATCTAAAATCTGGTGGTTTTAAAACGCCGGCTTTTGGATAGTGGTGAGTACTGGTACTGCACCCCTTTTTGGGATTTAAGAAAATGAATTCCCAACAGTTATGGGTTTGCTTTTGGCAATCAGCATTTCCACTCCCAATGGTTTCAGACTACTGTGTGGCTAGTCCAATGGTGGTTTTAGGCAGCGTCCTTCTGTGCCCATAACATCGGCAAAATGAGTGCCAGCCTATTCTTCATGCATTTCCCTGTGCATTTTCTGGGAAGCTCTGGCCATCATGATGTTTTCCATGTCAGTACTGCACAGTTTTGAGGTAGGGCTCGGATGCATGGGTAAATACATCCCACAAGCCCCCCTCTGGCGATGGCCATTCTATTTCACGAATGGGACTCGCAAGACCTGGGATGTAGTTCTCATCTTCTTCTGGTAGATGGCCAGTTCAGCATCTCTTCCTCCATCCGGTCGGATCGATCGGTTCTCCTCGCCGGTCCTGATGGGAATATTGGGTGGTACCCCGGGCCCGTTGCGTTTCTGCTCCCGGTCTCCGGATTGTCCTCCTTGGCCCGTCTCCAGGTTTTCTTTCTCCTAGGATGACAAAGGAAGAGCGGCAATACCTATTCATAGACGTTTTTCCACCACTGTTGAGATAGTGGGGCAGCATATGCATTTCATCATAACGAAACATTACATTCTTATTTTGAAAAAAAAAACAGTATAACTAAGAGACAGTTTCATGCAAATCACAATATTTTAGAGACTAGATGTGGTATGTTTTGTAATTGGAACTGAATTAGTCTGAGACAGTACCCGCTAGGATTCCAGAGGATTCCTCCAGTTGTTGCAGAGTGTGCCTGGGATGGCAACATTTCAACTGGTTTATGTGGACCCACTTGTCTTCCCCCGCTGCCAAAGGACCTTTGGGGATGTGGATTTTGTAGGCCACAGGGGAGATCTTGTCGATGATCTCAAAGGGTCCCTTCCATGTAGGCAAGAATTTCCGCTGTTTTGCCTGGTTTCTTTGGAAGTTGTATAGATAGACCCGGTCCCCCACCTGATATTCCTTCCTGGAAGTTTTCAGGTCATAATGGGTCTTCATGCTATCAGCCGATCTTTCTAGATTCCGCTGAGCATAAGCAAAAGCATGTTGAAGGTGTTTCCTTAAATTCTCCACATACTCATGAGTTGTGGAGGCATTTATTAGTGTCTGCTCTTGGGTCCTGTAGAGCAAATGCTGAGGAAGCACCATCTTGCGTCCAGTCATCAACTCAAATGGTGACATTTTGGTTGCAGATGAAGGGGTAGATCTGATGGCCATTAGGACCAGAGGTAATCGGATATCCCAACTTGGCCCAGAATCTGCCACAAACTTTTTTAAGATGCTCACAATTGTCCGGTTGTAGCGTCCCACTGCTCCAGAAGAAGCTGGTCTATAAGCAATATGCAGCTTTCTCTTGACCCCCAGTATCTCCCACATCTTTGTCATTACTTCACTGGTGAAGTGGCTACCTCTGTCTGACTCAATCCTTTGAGGTAGACCGAAACGGGAAAAGATGTGGTTAATCATCAAGGCAGCTGCAGTTTCTGCCTTGCAATTTGGGGCTGGGAGACATTCCACCCACTTGGTAAACAAGCATGTCACAGTCAACATGTACTTATTCCCCCTAGCAGAGCGAATCACAGGGCCTACAAAGTCGATTTGTAAATCTGACCATGGCAGTGTCATCCCCCGCTTTTGGAGAGGCGCGCGGTGCGTGAGGGATGATGGCTGAAATTGTGCACACACAAGACACCCCTTCAAGTATTGGTCGAGGTCCTGCCCCATGTGTGGCCAGTATGCAACCTCTCTTAAGATTTCCAATGTTGTGTGAAACCCCCTATGACCGGCGGTGGCCGCATCATGGGCGTGACTTAACATCAGGCTTCGGAATGAGGTAGGAACCACCCACTGATCGTGGCCAGCTTTGGATTTCCTTACCAGCAAACCGTCTTGGATTCGGAACATTTTTGGACATTTCATCAACACTCTTAGGTCCTCTTTCCCAATGTAATCGGTATCCGTCAGGGGAAAGTTCTCAGGGTCCTCAAGGTGCTGGTAAAATTTACCAATTATTGGATCCCCCTTCTGAGCGGTAATCAAATCAGCATCAGGTGTCTCCTTACTCCATTGTGCAATTGAAAGGTCATTGTGAGCATTTGTCTGGGACCTAGTGATAGCAGTGACCTGGATTTCCCCCAACAGGGACTCAATCTCAATTAGATCCCCTTGGATGGCCCCGGTTTTGGCCAGCTGATCAGCTAAGTCATTTCCAGTTTTGTCTGGTCCCTCTACTTTCGAATGACCCTTGATCTTCTTCCAATAGATGGTCATTCCTTTCGAGGTGACCAGATCATCAATGTTTTGGATCAACTTCCCATGTCTCAAGGGTTTGTTGTTAGCACATAACATGCCTCTGGTTTTCCAATTAACCAGGTGCTCCACGAACCCGTTCCGTACATAATCCGAATCTGTGATTATGACCAGTTTGTGGAGTTGATGCTGGACAGCAGTGAGGATGGCTTGATGCACAGCCATCAATTCTGCCACCTGACTACTTCGGGGACCAATTTTGTATCCAGCAGAGGGTTCTGGGGACTCATTCACCCATGCATTCCCTACGCCGGCCACCAGTTCTTTCTCCCCGTCGTTGTAAACATGGTAAGAGCATCCATCCACATAGACAGTGGGCATTCCCTCACACTTGTCTTCTTCAAAGACTTTGTGTGGGGAATTAAGGTATGCCTCCATGTTGTCCTTGATTTTTAGACTTTCGTCCTCGAGACAGTTTTCTCTGGCACAATCATGCAAGTCAGCCAGACCTTGCGTGAGGGGACTCTTCTTGTTTTGGCCATATCGGACCTCCACAGGAAAGCCTTGCATTGACAGAATCCAGGAAGTCATTCGGGAATTACTCACATTTCCGGTCCGGATTCTATCACTTTGGAGATATTGTAGAGGCTGGTGTGGAGTCTCCACTATGATGTGTTCCCCCTGGATAAACGGGCGGTAATTCTTCAATGCCCACACCGTTGCCAGGAGTGCCTTCTCACAATCATTGAATTTTTCCTCCACAGAGGATAAAGTTTTGCTCGCATAGGAGATTACTTTATTGACCTTGTCATGCTTTTGGTATAATACTGCTGTCAGGCACGTATTAGAGAACCCTGTCTCCAGGAAGAACTCCTTGTTTCTGACAGGGTAAGCTAGGCAGGGCGCTTGTGAGAGGCTTCTTTTGAGTTGTCTTACTGCCTCAGATTGTTCTGGACCCCATTCCCACTTGACCCCCCCCTTCAGGAGATGAATCAGGGGTCTGGTGATCTCTGCGTAGCCCTCAATGAACTTTCTGCTGTAATTAGTCAGTCCAAGGAGGCTCCTTAGTTCCCGCAGAGTTGTGGGGTCTTTCAGTTTCTGAAGTGCTTCCACTTTCTTTTCCTGGGGACAGAGACCCTGAGGAGTAATCTCATGCCCCAAGAAATTAACACGGGTTCTACACCACTGTGCTTTTTGAAAGGAAAGTTTTGCTCCGGCGGCCCTCAACTGTGTCAGAACATAACGGATCTCCGCTATGTGTTCCTCAACAGTTGAGCTTTTGATGAGGACATCATCTACATAAGCCAGGTTACCCCTCGCACCCAGGTCGGGCATGGCCTTATGTAGGAAAATGTTAAATTCATTGCCGGAGTTGAGGTATCCGAAGGGAGTCCAGGTCCATGTATACTGCTGGCCCCCAAAGGTAAAAGCCAGCTTGTATTGGTCCTCCCTACTGACAGGCATGGTCCAGTATCCATTGGTCAGGTCTATTGCTGTGAATACCTGTGACCCCTGGATCTGGGCCAGCCCTTGGTCAATGTAGGGCAGAGGCCATCGGGAAGTATGGACCCGTTTGTTGAGCTCCCTTAGGTCAGCGCAGAGTCTCCACTGGCCGTTTGGCTTCAATATTCCCAGCACCGGGTTATTGAAGGTGCTGTGGACTGGACGGATTATTCCCCGGGACTCAAGGTTCTTAATTATTTCAGTAAGGGACTCCATGGATGCGAGAGGCAAACGATATTGCTTCACAAACACTGGAGTCATGCCAGGGTCCGTGGGGATTGTTGTTGTGTGGATGTCAGTGCGACCACAGTCATACGAGTCTACCGCAAAGAGATCTTGGAAATCCAAGAAAACTTGTTTCAACTTTTGCTTTTGTTCCAGAGTCACACAGGCATCAGCTAGGTTGACTCTCTCTTCCACCATCTGCCTGAAGCCTGGAAAGACTTCTGGTTTGGCTATTTCAGCGGCCTCCTCCAGCTGGGTAGAGAAGTCCCTGGTCAGAGTGCTGATTTGGACTGGAGGCTTCAGGTGGGAAAGGCAGCCCTCACGGACCTGGAAAATCACCTCATCCCTCCTGAAGTCACAAGTCACATCTTCCTTACCATAGGGGCAGGAAGTGTACACCAGGAAGTTCCCCCCATGCTGGGTAAAAATCCTGTCTGGTGTTGTATTGTCCTCACTGTCACTGTCAAAACAGTCCTTGGGGATTGGTCCTAACAGTTAATTTACTAAGTCGATGGAAAAATGTTGGTCATCAACCGCCATTCCAATAATGGTGCCTGCGGCTAGAGTAATACTCTTTAAGTCGCTGTTATCCACCTCTGTTGGAATGGTGTCATGTTCTATGTTGACTAATGGAGTTGGGTTTACCCCCAACCCTTGCTGTTGGAGAGAAGCATTTAGATGTATGTAAGCATCAGGGTTTTGCAAATATTGTCCTCTTTTAACTTTCACTTCCAGGGAGAATTGTCGGGTCCTTTCTGGGATGGTGACTTCCTCTTTGATCTGAATTTCAACTGCATAAGGTAGCAATTGAGCTGACCTAAATGCTTTTTCTGGATCATCAAAGCCCATGGGATTATCCGCTAATCGGGACCAAGCTTTGAAGTTTATTAGGTCCAAACTAATGGCAAAGCGATTGAGAATGTCACTGCCTAAGTAAAAGGCGGCAGGGACGTCTCGCACGACCCAACAATTGTGGACTATGCTCTTGTTGCTAATGGAGATTTTGAGCATACACCTGCTTGGCAGGAGATGTTTGGAATTAGGCGCTTCCAGGTCCATTTCCCATTTGTCTATTAGTTTGAATGTGGGAATGGCTGGATCTTTTGGGAGTTGGCGGAACATGGCTTCGCTGATGAAGCTCTTACCGTTGTTCACACACACTCGAGCGAGAACAGAGTCCTTCCCACCATTTAACTGAACAGGGATGAACAACTGCTCTCCAATTAACTGAATATCAGCCAGGCTCTGAGCTGATTTCACATCTTTCTGGACTATAGGAGTGGGAGTTTCTGATTGTGGATTAGTATAGAATCTCAGAGTGTTTCCTTCCAGCGTGGAGTACCACTTTAGACTGGAAGGAAGGTTGATTTTCAGAAATAGAGAGGACCCCCCATCACCAGTCTGTTGTCCTACTGCTATTACTGTCACGTCTGGAATTTGGCTATTCTGGAAGTGAAAGTCTACTTGGTCAGATTTTTGTTCAACCATGTGGCAGGTGCCGTTTAAACTAACATGGTTGACACTCTGTTTTAATTTTATGGGTCGGCTAGTCTGGGTCCAGAGGACCTTGTTTACACAATCTATTAGGGGTGCCAACCTTCTCAGGAGGTCATTCCCTAGTAAACAAGGGGTGCCCTCTGGAGTCACAATTATGACCGGGTGTTTCAACTTGTGTCGCCCGATCTTAATGTCCAAGTCTGCCGTCCCCTCGATGGGAATTTCCTTCCCGTCAAAGTTCTGGAGTTGTCCAGGAAGAGAGGTGAGAGGAATTTGGTAATTCCCTCCCCTTCCTGCATTCAGTTCATCAAAGGCCCTTCTAGACAGAAGGGTAGCTTGAGATCCAGTGTCCACCAGTGCCAAAATTGTACCCTGCCCCTGTACTTGTACCGGGGCCTAATATCTTCCCTCCTTCTCCTCAAGGAGGCACAGATAATGCACATTTTTGGACAACTGGTGGGCTAATTTTCTGGTTTTGGACATCGCTAGCGAAGAGATTTGGGCAGAATTCTGTGGAGAGCCTTGGGAATCTGAAAGAAAAATTTGGCAACTGGAGATCAGAGCCATTGTGGGTTCCCCTGGCTCCGGTTCCGGGCCGCCCCCCCCTTTTTGGAGGCAGTCACCAGGATGGGTTTGAACCAGGGGATTTTCTTGCTGTTGGTTCTAGGATGAGATGGTGGGCGGCGGTAGCTCAGTCTCCACATCTCCCCAGTCTGGATTTGCATCCCTAGGGACCCATTTTTCTTTGGGAGGAGTTCCCCCCTCTCTGAAGGAGAAGATCCTTTTCCCAGGATCCTCTGAGGATCCCTCTCCCTCAAATTGGAAGATCTGTACCTCCTCCTCAAACTGAGTCTGTTTGGGTCTTTTGTTTCTCCTACCCCCCCTCTGCTCCTTAGGAGGCAGACTTTCAGAGGCAAGAGATTTTGTTTCCGGTTCCTGGGTTTCCAGGGGCTGTTTACAAGTGATGAAGGAAGCTTCCTCCAAGGCTTTACACCCCCTTCCCCTTGTGCCTCCTCCCTGGGAACCGGTGAGTTATCGGGGTGCTGCCCCCGTCATTGTTCTGGAGCACCAGGTCCAGAGTTGGGTGCGTTCTGCGCCGGCATGCCGATCTGAGGGTTCTGCTGAGCCCTCAGTATGTGACCCAGATCCCGCGCCATGTTTTGAACCTGGCGCTCTAACTGGGAAACCCGCTCAGGCTGATACGGGGCCCTGTTTTCTCCCCTGGGCTGATCCCGGGAAGGGTAGCTGTCCCTCCTCTGGTAATACCCCGGGTTGGGAAGATTTGGGTACCCCTCCACCCTTGGCCTCCCCTCTCCCGGATTAGGTTGTCTGGGCTCAGGGAATTGGGGAAAGAAGGGTGGAGGCTTTTGGGGCTGGAAATTGGGTAGATACCTGGGGAAAAAGTTCTGCCCAGGATTCGGAGAATTTCTGCCCTCCGGTGGGAAGTTAGGAGGAAAGTTCCCTGGGTTAGGTTCTTGGCTGGATCTCCCCCCTTGGGCTGGAGGAGTCCACACATAACCCAGGATGGGTCTGTTTCCCTGCTTACATAATCAGGAGAGCGAGGGACCCCATTTGTGGGGCTGCCTCCCTGGCTCCCTGTCTGTGACTGGCCCGAGGACCTTCTGGGCCTAGCATTATGAGGTGCAGGTAGGTTTTTAGGCCCCCCATCTCCAAATCCAAAACGGGGTGACCTTTACCTCTGCCACCTTGGCAGCAGCAGGGGTGCTGTTGGCTTTGGGGTTTTTCTGGGCATTACTTTTGCTATCTGCCGGTTTCTGCACCTCATAGATCCGGGTAGCCTGTTCAATGATCCAGTCTAAAGATCTTTTCGCGTGAAAATCCCTCACGAGCTGGGTCATTATGTATTTGGGCAAGGCATGAAAAAATGTATTGATGAATTCTCTACTGTCTGTGCGCACCCTTCTGGTGGTCTGCGCAAAAGCACGTTTCAGTTCTTGCACAAATTCTTGTGGGGCCTGATCCTCCCCACATTGCAAATTGTAGGCTGCCTTGCGAGCCTCTTGAGGATTTCTATGAATGGAAAAATGTTTCAAGATGGCCGCCTTA
This sequence comes from Ambystoma mexicanum, assembly GCF_040938575.1. Taxonomy (NCBI): domain Eukaryota; kingdom Metazoa; phylum Chordata; class Amphibia; order Caudata; family Ambystomatidae; genus Ambystoma; species Ambystoma mexicanum. The sequence goes on from NC_090933.1 coordinate 711,611,953, forward strand.
TAGGTGGACCATCTTAAATGATTTTGGTCCTCCAGCCCCGCAAAGAAACTGGAGTATTCCGGGGAGAAGGTCCACTTTACATATTGAATACAGCTTTGGCTGTCCTTCAAATGGAAAGTCTCCATCATTTGCTCAAACAACTCTAAGTGCTCCCAAACAGAATACTTAGCGTTCTTATGGTAAGGCGTGATGACGCTCCTGATCGCCTTAATCTGCTTTAAGGGGTCCTTAAGCAGGGCCCTTTTTGCCTTACTGGCCTTTTTGGTTCGGGTAACCCTTGTCCATTCATCCTCTGACTCAGAGGCACTGCTCCCAGAGGTTCCCGTCAGATCTTCCAGGTTTTCCCGGATTCTGCGAGCCTGGGAATGGCTGGCAGAATGTGGGGACCTGGTCTCCTGTTTCCTGTGGTGCTCAGAGGAGTCCTCAGATCCCTCCTTGCTGCCAGGATTTGCTGGGTACCCCCCCCCCCACTGACCTAACTGGGCAGAGGTTTTCAGGATGCCCTTAAGGGGCCTACTCTCCTGGGGTTCCCCATTGAACTGTACTGTACTTGGGTGCCCATACCCGGATGCCCGCCCCTCCATACCTGGGTGGTACTGGCCTATGAGCCCCATACTTTTGTCTGGATAGTAGTCTGCCATCCCTGTGGCCCGGTGCTCTTGTGCGCCAGGGAACATGGGGGTGGCAGAGTCCAGGGACTGAGAGGTATGAGGGCCTCTGGTACTAGGGCTCCTGTGGTTATGCTCCGGAGCTTCCCTTTCCCAGCGTACCTCATCTCTATCCGCCCCTGCTCCCTGTTGCAATGCAAGAGCCTGCATTTGTGCCTTCAGTTCCTCAGTTAAGGCCTTACTAGACTCTATCAGTCTCTCCTGCATCGCTACCTGTTGTTGGAGCCTATCATTGTGTTGACAGAGGGCCTCATTTTCCCTCTGTGCTTCCTGGTTGGTCCTGGAGAACTGGGCCAGTCTTTGCTGCAGGAGGTTTACCTCCTGAGTCCCATCCCTACTGGCCTGCTCCTTTCTTGCCAGAGCCTCTTCCACCCTTCTGGTGTGCTCTACCAAGTTCTGGTTTTCTTTTTGGAGGTCACCCAGCCCCTGGAGGGCCAGGTGATTTTCTTCAATTTCCTTTTTTAAGTGGCAGACTTCCTGGCCTAAAGCGTCTCTTTCCTGACTGAGATCCTGCATCTGTGCTGCCAGGTCGTCCCTCTGTCGTTGAAAGGCACCAGCTTTTTGGTGCTCCTCATCAAACTCTGACTGGGTATCCAGGTCTTTCAGAATCAGTTTATTGCTCTCCTCTTTCTCTCTATCTAGCTGGCTTTGCAGGGTGACTACCTGCTCCGCGCATGCCCTGTTGAAATTGATCTGTTGCTCCAACTTTTTCTGGTTCTGCAGTAAGGAGTCCAAACTGTCTTGGTGCTCCTTCTGCAGGGCCAGAAATCTGGTATCCTGGTCTGTCTTTTCCTGTTGTAGGATGCCCATATCCTCTTTTATTTTAATGATATATTGCCTACTATCATTTTCTGACTCCTGGCTCCTGAGCAGCCTCTGCTCAGAAGAGTCCAGCTCAGATTGGGCCTTCTGTAATGCCAGCAGTTGCCTACTCGCCAGATCTTGGCCTTCAGCACATTTGTCCTGCATGGCTCCCATATGTAAATATAAATATGCCGCTACCCTGGCAATCTTATTGTGTTCATCTTTGGCTTTAGGAGCCATATATAGTTCACTCAGGGCCACATGTAATGGACCCTGATCTCTCTATAGGTCTGACCCTGTTTCAGTGACCTGTCGCGTGATGGCCTGCAACCAGGCATCCTGGCCCTGTTCAGTCCATTCACCTCTCACAAATAGTTTATGTAAGAGGTGCTCTCTGGCTATTTTCATGTCTACTAAGGTCGTCATTCTAGAGATTGGTCTCTGTCCTGACTTACAGAAATTAGTATTTTATTTTTGCAAAACAGACCTTTTTCTTAGAGCGTTCCTATGAGGAGTGCTTTACAGCGTAACACAGCGTGGTGATCCGACCGGATATGTGTATCTGGTCAGCTGGCACGCTGTATTAATCTGCACAAATGGTAGATCTAACCCAAACGTCTGGCACGAGCCCCAATTTGTAAGAGGATTCAATTCAACACTACAGCTAAGTCAACGCCTAGTCTATAATACTGAATGAAAACCCTTATTGATATATCTTTATGTCCAGTTCATGCGTTCTGGATGACTACCCCTATATAACACCCCTCTCTCAGAATCCCCCTGACCCCACTGAGCCAAGAAGTAGTTCTGTTTTGCAAGTTAAAAGGTTTATTGGAGAAGTAAAGCAATATATATCTATATCAGGCTTTATAATAAATTAATAATTGGATATCACACTTAATCTGGTATGATACAGATTAACAGCGGAGAATCTGGCACTAGCACACTTCTTTATAATCAATGATGAGTGGTTATAGGATGGATAAGATAGCAACAATACTTTTATGGTTTCAAATGGATGCAATGTGGAATGAAATGCAGTACAGAAAATAACGTGATAGGATTTCAGCAAAAGACAATGTAATCACTTTCTTGGACAATTCACCCCCCCCCCCTTTTATGCTATGCAAGGAAATGGAAGGTAGGTACACAGTTCTCAGAAATGCAGTCAAATGTGATTCAGTTCACCCAGCAACTTAGACTACAGACGTTGAAAACACAGGCCCAAATGCTTTTATATGTGCTGGCAATGAAGGAAAAGAAAATATGCTAAAATGCTTTTAATTCCCTCTAGAGGTTCAGGTGAGTGAAATCAAGTTAATATTAGCTCAGGCTCACTCTAGCAGTGATGCAGGGATAGTTTTTATGAGGCAAACGATTTTTTTCAGAGGAAAGCAAAAGCAGCTATCTTTTTGCAAGTGGAGAAATTTTCAAATCGCGGCAAATTCGCGAGTGCGTTTTTCACGATTGCGGTAAAACTATAGGGGTTCTAGGTTCGTAGGAAAGCCACGATTCTCAGCTTTCAGAGGAAAGTTACTGCAAGTCTCTAGCACAAACGGTCACGGAGATATGAGCGATTAAATAAAGGTCGTTTTTCAGATTTGAAATTTTAAAGTTCAAAAAGACAAGTGCAGCTTGCAACTAGAAAATGACAAGTGACAGCTTTACAAATGACAGTTGACAGTTAGGAGGCAATTCTACTTAGATTAAAATAGCTTGCATTAGATTATTTTAACTAAGAGATTGGGTTCTGCACAGTTTTGCTATGTACTCACAATATATTTAGAAATATGCCCTCCCACGGATCTGGTCAGGTTTTGGACTGGACTCCAGTTCAGCTCTCTCTGGTTTTGGATACTGCTCTGCTTTCTCTGGGTCTTTCTGCACAGCTTTCTCTGGAGATTGATGGAGGTAAAGTATGGATTTTCCCGGCAGAGCTTCCAGCTGCAAATGGATTTGAAGGTCCCTATCTGTCCTGTCTCTCTGCTTTTATGTGTTTTTAAAATGGGTGTGTGTGAGCAGCATCACTAGCCAGCCCCTCTCCACTTATCATTGGCCAAGCTTTCATTTCTCCCCTGATTGGGGGAGCTAAGTTGTGTCAGAGTGATGTCATTTTACAGCCTGCAGAAAGTCCACTCCTCCTGTCAACTTACACACAAATCTAGATTTGAACCAAATACATATTTGCAGAGGTACATATTGTTTTAAAATCATCTGCACCCCTCACATATCACAGGAGGTATCTCCTGTTCAAACTCTGCTCTTCCTGGGAGCTTGCATTCAGAAATGGCAATATTTTGTACTTTTTAACTGGTTTGCAATACCGGACATTACCCCAAATTTACACACGTGTGCGCAAGGAGTATGGACATTAGTTGATGAAGTGTCAGATTTTTCACATGCACACATTTTGAGTAATATCCTCTTTTCCGCTAAAACTCCCCTGAACATACCACCGGTTCTAAAAACCTCTTAAAATGTGGGCAGAAAAATCACAAGAATTATGGTGTCATTTAAATAATTTTCACAAGTCCGTACTATGAGTTATTCATCTTTTTAGAGTTATGTTCTGGCCCCAAAGGGGTGTGGTTTTCCTCCAGCACAAGGTTGAATTTCTGGTTTTTCCAGTTCTGCCAAGCCAGCTTGCTCTCACAGGCAGTGCCCCTCCTTTGTCCTTCCAGGAGGAAGCTACATTTACGACATCTGCAATAAACCATCTGCTTGGGTCAGGACAGGGCTTTGTTCAGAGCTCCTGTATTCTGTGGGGGCTCCCCTTAATTCAATTATCAGAGAGATGGCATATCCTTAGTGTGGCCAGCAAAAGGCAGATAGGCCTGGGAACATAGCTGTGACTCAAGTTTCACTCCTGATGGGGGTGGCTGGTGGGCAGAATCCAGTTCCTTAAGCCAGGTTTCAGATAAAATGTCACTTTTTGTTACCCAGTTTAAGTCAAGACAATGTTTACATATGTGGCTAAAATGCTGATTCTAAGTTTAAAACTATGACATTTAAACAATTGCAACCTATGTGACACTCAAAGTAGGTCACTCATTTCTTTTAAACATTTAGATTTGTAGTGTCTTTCAGTCCAAATTTACTTAAATTGCTGAAATCCACAGCTCAGCCAGTCTTGTTATAAACCTTCAAGTCACTTCAGAATATAACTTTACATTGGATCCACCTCTTAAAATGTCTTTCTTTGGCATGTTTTGGGTTCATTTATTCAGTTTTCTACAAAATCTAAAATCTGGTGGTTTTAAAACGCCGGCTTTTGGATAGTGGTGAGTACTGGTACTGCACCCCTTTTTGGGATTTAAGAAAATGAATTCCCAACAGTTATGGGTTTGCTTTTGGCAATCAGCATTGCCACTCCCAATGGTTTCAGACTACTGTGTGGGTAGTCCAATGGTGGTTTTAGGCAGCGTCCTTCTGTGCCCATAACATCGGCAAAATGAGTGGCAGCCTATTCTTCATGCATTTCCCTGTGCATTTTCTGGGAAGCTCTGGCCATCATGATGTTTTCCATGTCAGTACTGCACAGTTTTGAGGTAGGGCTCGGATGCATGGGTAAATACATCCCACAAAACATACATGCACTCTTTGCAGCCATGTAGTACAAGAAGAGGTTCCTAATGAACTCTTTGTATATGTATCCATACCTAATTGTGAATCCATTCCGTTTCAGCAACTTGTACAAAATGCAAACCATAGCAGATTATGCGCTACTTGCAATTCAGTTAATTACTCCACCTTACAAATACAGACACATAGTAAATACGTAATAGTAATGCTTTTACGTTACAATGCAGATGGTACCAAAAACAACTGAAAGCTGACTGGATTCACACATGGTCAAGTATCACTTGGTAAGAAAACCTTCACAACAATAGGTATAATCTACCATGCAGGAGCCACAACCAATGCAGGTCACTACACTGCATTTTAAAAAAGAAATGTGGGTGGTTTTAATGTAATGATACTACCATTACTCTAAAACAGAGATTACCAGCAAATCTTGTAAACGCTTACTTAATATTCTTAAAACCAAAATTTAATAACTAATCCGTCTATGAACATAAACAAAACTTCAACTTCAAAACTATGAACAGTTAGAATATGCCAACAGGTATGTACCTGCCCCAAGATTCTGCAACAAGCAAACTGATAAATGAATACCAATAAAATCAAACAAGAAATATACAGTTAGACTACGCCAACAGGCATCTAACTGCACCAAATATCTGCAACAAGCCAACAGATAGATGAATACCATGAAACAAGAAATAAACAGTTAGAATACGCCAACAGGCATCTAACTGCACCAAATATCTGCAACAAGCCAACAGATAGATGAATACCACTAAAATGGAAAAAGAAATAAACAAATAGAATACACCAACTGCTATCTAATTGCAACAATACTCCCACCACTTCCAAATCAAAAACCATACACCTATTTAATTCCTCCTACTGAAATCAGTGAAAGAAATATATTGCACCACAACATAGAACTTTTTTTTTTTAAATCCAGAATGGATTTTTTCCCACAGACCCAATGATTTAATAAACAAACACAGGAACTGAGCAAATTGCACAGTACACTGGTTTGAACTATAGTACTTCTAATGTACTGACTATGAGGGTCGACAAAATACAGAAATGTCTACTATGCAATGCAAAAACTCATTATGAACCATCTACACTAACATATGATCCTTTCTTTTATCACAGAGATTGCAAAAAGAAGGCCGGCTCCAATTACCTATGTCATGAAAACCCACAAAAAGTCAAACAGTAAGTATATAATGATTGAACTCACAAACAGCACAGCATAACACACCCATTCGAGCAAACACCTGACCAGACCATAGACCACAATCTAAAATGTTTGCTTCCATTGCTATCTTATGCTGCAGTGCTTGTTGCCAAACCCTACAATCTTGACAGCATGGCATGGCCAAAACTCTACATACAGCCTCAACAAAGGAAACAGTAAGTATATAATGATTAGACTCAAAAACACTGCAACATTACAGAGCCATTCAAACTAACACCTCACCAATAAATACAACCCAAATGCACAATCCAACAAACAAACTAACACACATCATCTCACTATCCTATAAACACTATTACACTACTGCCAATCAGTACACACATTTTTGAAAACATATCCCCTAAGCAGCCCACATACCACAGTCAAAATGTTTGGTAGCATGGGTCAGTGGCGTCGCTAGGGTGGGCATGGGGGGCCGGAGCCCCCCTTGTGAAACCCTGTGCCCCCCCATGTGCCTCCCCTACATAGGATGAGCAGTGACCATATTCTCCCCCTACTTTTGTCTGTGCCCCCCCTACTTTTGTCTTTGGCCCCCTCTGTGCCCCTCCTAAATTTGATTCCTGGCGACGCCACTGGCATGGGTGTGTTATGCTGTGGTGTTTGTGGCCAGGGCCTAGAGTCTTGGGTGCATGGCTGTAGGACTATGGCCTTCGGCTATGCACCCAAGACTCTAGACCCTGGCCCCAACTACTGTAGCAGAACACACCCATAAAAGCAAACACCTACCAAATAACCACAACCCAAAAACATAACACATCCACCTCAAAACCTATCCACTTCAATTAACATTCTAAACATAATTACAACCAATGCTCTACTAATGACCCAAAACCAACATCATGCTAAAGTAAAATAGCCAATAGTGCGCCCAGTGTTTAGTGTGTCCGCGGACAATTGCGGTGGCCACGGACACCACAAACCCATTAAGGCCTTCTCCCACCTAAACAAATACAGCATTTGACCCATCTCTTACTCCCCCACCCTCTCCAAGCACTCCTACACACCAACACCCTCCCCAAAATTGGATTTATGTTCACTTCCACGCTGCGCTGTCCAATGTGACGCACCTCACGCTTCATCCCAGCCAATTAGCGAACACTCATTCTTTTAAACCTACTTTTTGGTTCTTTAAAAAAAACTACTGGACGGATTTTCACCAGATTTACAAAAGCACGCTTTCGGGACCAAGCCACTGCTCCTACTGCAAATCTGGTGAAAATCCATCTAGCAGTTTGGGCTGTAGGCGCAACAGAAATATTTTCTCCATTCAGTCTATGGGAAAAAAAGACATTTTGGGACCCCCCCTATAACTTTGCCCCCCTGGACCAAACCTCTCCAAACTCTGCAAAAAGATTCAGAGTGGGCCATATACTTTTTTTTGCAAAGTTTGGTGAGTATTCATCCAGGGGGAGCAAAGTCATAAGCTGCTCAAAAAGTGCTCTTCCTATGGGTTTAGCAACTTAACCATAACTACATGGCCGCTACCGCAGGCCATGTAATATAAATATATATATATATATGAATGTATATATATATATACATACATATATATATATATATATATATATATATATATATATATATATATATATATATATATATATATATATATATATATATATATTAAGGGGAAATTATGGTTAAGTTGCACTACTAAAAACCTGTGAAATTCACAAAAAACAACTTCATAAATGTGACATTATGGTTGAAAGTAAAACAGAAAAACCCCTGAAATTCGCCAGTTATGGTAGGCTAAGCAACCATAACTGCCCGCACCACTGTGCACTGCTAACACTAACACCCAGGACATCAAAGATGACATCACAAATGTCATTGATGACCCATGATAGCGAAGATAGCGATAAGAATGGTACACACTGCTCTGCATAAGCAAAATAATGGTCAGTATTGTATGGGCATTTAACATATGTATCATTTTTTTTAACAGACGAGGAAAACAAAGATGAAAGGCCAACAAACGACACAGAGGAAGACAGGCCGAAAAGGATAGAACTGAAAATAGACACATTCAATTTTAATTTGAAACGTTTAAGGGAATTTGTGGAGGAGTTTGTGAGAGGAAAAGTACGTTATCACCATTCCACCTGTACCTGCCCCCCTTCTCCATTCCCTAGTGAACCGTCCCCAAACCTTCAAGAGGAAAATAGACGTTTTGATGAAACATCCATTGCTTCTTCCCCCACACAAATCTTCCCCTCAAAACCAGCCCGTATTGAACCCTAATTCCCCTATATTTGTGTCAGTATCTGCTTCCCCCTGTGTTGATTGAAGTGTGTGTGTGTATTTTGAAAGTTTTTGTATATTAGTTGTTCATGAAGAGTTTGAGTTTTTTTTAAAAGACGTAAAATGTCCGCGAACAGCGCACCTGTTCGAGCTATCCGCAAGCAATAGAGCATGGATGTTCTAAGGGCAATACACCTACCCGTAGCAATGGCAACCAAGATGGAAGTGATCTTAGAACGCACCATCTGTGCAAGTTGTGCATAATTAAACAGAATGGGGCGTCCTAAGGACATTATAGCTCTCCGTACCGCTCATAAATGAGATAAAACATGTTCTTAGAACACACCAGGTGTCTGGGATGTCGGTAAATGAGCAAAATGGGAGTGTCTTAAGGACACTATACCTGTCCGTATCGTCTGCATCCAAGATGGAAACGTCCGTAGAACAGGGGCGGTGACCTGTCTGTACAGTCATGAGATAATTCTTGCACATGCGCAGTACACTCATAAGTACAGCGAACATTGCGCCTGTCCCTAACTATCCGTCTCACTTGTGTCGCACTTTTAATTAGTTGCAGGACCCAAACACTGTCCGTAGGACATTTGCGCGCATGCGCACGTTTGTAACTCTGTATTTGCTGTCCAGCGGGCCCTCATTTCCCTCACAGATGTGTTCAGGACGTCATCATGTGACCGCACCCACGCTGAGCGTGTGGAGTAATTTGCACAGTTTGTGTGCTTCTGCAACATTACAAAAGAAGTTATGTACAGAAGGGGAAATTATTTCACAGTATAAAATCATCATTTCACATTTGCCATACAATAGCTGAACCTGTGCACGTATTGTTAAAAGGTTTTGGAGTGATGAAGATGGTTGTGAGCCGCACCCCTCCACCCCTATAAATGGCCACACCACCGAGTGTATCTTCATTGTGCCTCTGGCTATAGCACATTGAGTTGTGTTGCCTTTACTGCTGTAGTGACCAATAGGAAAGTAATCGTTATGGCATCCATGGGTACTGTTGCTTCATTAGCCGAACCTGGTGAGATGTAACCAGTGCCAGTTGGTGCTGAGTCACGGGAGACCTGGTGCGTACAGCTTTGGTACGACAACCATGAAGTGACATCTAACTTCGTTCCGCAGTGCGGACATTCGCAAGATGGTGCCATGTGAAGAATGTAGTAGGTTGAGTTACTCCACAGCATCCTCCGTGTCTGATCCTCTCACCACAAGAGACACTCCTTTGGGGGAGCGCATCCCTCTAGCTGCCTCACAAGCCATTTGCGATGCTATTGACCCTTACCTTTCGAAGGTGACAATATTGTGTGTGTATTGCGATGCAGTACTCTGCAGTACTCTGCAGGGGGGAGAGTTTTCAAAGTGCTTTTGAGGCTACGGTCACGGAGCACTAGAAGAAGTGCCTCCTACCCAAGTAAATCTGACCCTATATCTTTCTCCACCTGCCCCTTCTTATCCCCGTGGTTGGTGTCCCTTCCTTACCCTCCTTTGCCCTCCTCTCCTAGTGTATCATGTGCCCAAAAGCAGTGAAGTGGAAAACTACACACATTTTTAAAAAAGGGCTCTTTTCAGAACCGCCTTTCTTAGTTAAACAATAGAACTATCAAGTGACCGATGTAGGACTCCGCGCATTTTTGAAAAAGTCTGCGGACAGTCGTAGGACACACAAAAATGGAGGGTCAAGCGGAGCAAAACCAATGGACTGTATGCTGGGAGTAAGTGTTGGCTCTGAAAAGAGCCTTTTGGTGGTGTTTTGTGTGCGTCAAAAATTGTACATTTGAAAAAATTGATTGTCAGATAGGTTACAGTGAATCCAAAAAAGGTCGCAATGCGGATTGTACATTGCAAAGAAAAATCTGATTGCCAGCATATGTGAGATGGACTCCATCTCTGCGAAAAATGAAAGTGCTGCGAAACAAAATGTTTTCATTGTGGAATGAGGACATGCCAACATCTCTTAGAAAGGCACAAACAGCCTTATTTACATTGTGCCTCGCTTTCTCCATTTTTGGACCAAATGCAGAGGAACGCAGCCATATTTGTCTTTGTGCAATACGGGAAAAAAGTATTTGGCAATTTGGAAACATGTCCATGACCTTTGCAAGTCCTTCCTTCATTGCAAATTGCAAAGAAATTCCAGAGACATGGCCTAAACTGTTTCCTCCACAATGAATGATAATTATATCAGGATGACGCTCTTTCTGTAAAGTAGCACAGAGAGGTACCAAGTCGAGCCACCTCATTCCACGCACGCCATGCCAGTGCACTTCCACATGAGTAAATCCAAGATCTGCAGATAGACCACAACTTTCTGCATGCACCTTCAACCAATGTATCCAGGAGTCTCCCAAAATCCAGATAATCTGTTTGCGCGCACACAGAGCCATGGATGTCTGGTCTCCTGTCAGGGAGAAGACGGTGTCATTAAATCTCTCCGTTCAGAACCCACCCACTGAACTTTACTGACCAATCCCTAGCTCCGCTCATTCTCATTTGCATGTGTCACCGCCCCAGAATTTCCCATGTTAACAAAGCGCCGCCTGCAAACCACCGCCATGTCCGCGGACACGTACAGGATCAGACCGTGACGACTGTACATTTCAGTATTATTCCCCTTTTTCCCTTTAAGGTGGCCTCTGAAAAGAACCATTTTTTTTGGGTTTTGGGCAGATGCCTTACAGACACCTGTTATTTTGTGTTTTTATTTTTTTTCTTGCTTTACTCCTACAACCATTGTAGAACCTTCTCTAAAGCAAGCCTTACATTCCAAAAGAACATGGCATTTCCCAAAGAAGATAACACAACACTATCTGCTTCAAAATAATCCGCATTACTGGGAACAATGTTATCGTGGCTGCAGAAAAACATACCAGCTCGTAACATGAACGCACGCATGCCGTGATTGATGATACACCTCGCAATATTTTGATCAGGACAGAAAACAGAACTGTTGTCCCATTTTCCTCCAGGAAGTAAACCAGAAAAAATGACTTTCGTAGTTATAAAAATGTTCATGACAGCTTGAACCAACTGTTCCAAATCTTTCAACAAAGTACGAGAAGTCATGTAGCCCAAATGGCAAGCACCGTAGTGCAAAAGTACTACATGCAGAGTGGTCATCGTACCCATGTGTCGGCAAACTTCCACAATTGCCTCAACATTGCGATCACTCTCAGCGCTCCACACCATCTCCACTCCTCTCACATCGAAATGGTGTGCCACATGCCTACTCTCGGCATAGTGCTGTAAACCATGGGCAAAAATATCTCCAAGCACCAAAACCCTGACCCTCTGCACCTCTGCCATCTTCAGTATATGCACCGTCTTTTGACACAAAAGAGCAATGTAAACATCTGATTGGCTGATGCCTACAGTCCCCTTTTAATGGTGGATTTGCTGTAGAAACCCGTATGTGATATGCCCTACCCGCGGACAAGCGTTGTCTACGTGTGGCTAACTCTTACCCAGTCCTTCTACCCTTTCCACATCAGTCGCAAATCCATTCCCTCATTGGACAGAACTAAGCAGTCACACAGCCATCCACCAATCACAATCAACATCGCTAAATCTAACTCCCTCATCAAAAGTTTTCACTTCAAATGTACTATCGATGACTCTGAAGGGAAGTCGCATATAATTGTAAAGCACCTACTTCAAAAACTACTGTGCAAGTGTCGCGGATTTCTACGTACATCTCCATGCATGCGCACATGCATAAGTATAAAGTACAGGTATGCATATTTTAAGCAACATGTGCAACCCTTATGATTTCATTTAAACAAATTAATGCCAATAAATCTGCATAGGCAATACATGCCAACGCTCCCCCTTTATGTGCAAGATATTCGATTTTTCATTGACAAACTGCACTACTTTTTACTGTCTCCCGCATAACCTGTACATACGTCACAACTATCCCTATTGAGGGGGAAACTCTATTGTCCATTATAAAATGTCTGAATTTTGTAACGTGTACCGCCTACATTAATGCTACTTGCAATGCGATCGTATGAGAAAAATAAATGCTCCTGATTGCTGTGGTGACATCTCCCGCTGAGGGTCTTCCGATTTTTCGGAATCGTACTTTTAATATGAAAGTAGAGGAATTTTCCCATCTAATATAATGACCTATCGCTTACAAACCTCTCTGCTATAGAAAATAAAGCTTTAAAAAAACAAGGCATTTTCATAACCTAAATATTTTACTCATTTCTGAAGCATGTGCAACTAAGATACTGCAAATAACATACAGAGGTAGCACATAGTGAAGTGAAATGTGCACATGCGCTGTGTTGAAATATGGAAGGAGAATACTCCGATAAAAGATGCAAAAGTAACGTGTATACTAACATCACTGCTTTAAGCACCCAAATATAATAATTCTTTTTTTAACATTCGCATTGAAAACTACTCTCCTGAAGATCAACAGCATCTACACTGTAAACGACATATCCGAAAAAACCTGGTCATTCCGCAAAAAAAAGTAAGTACAGTACTACCTTTATATTCTAACTATTACTCAAAGAGACTGTGTGGGTTATTTATTTAATTTCTGCACCAAAGCACACATTGATTTCTGAACCAGTCTACCCACAAATCCCCATTTATTAAATTAAGAATAACAGGCAGAATGGCTCACAAATCTCTGTGTGTTTGCAACGCAAATAACATACAAAATCCTTAGAATGTTAGTAGTAGAAAACAAATAGCTGTTTTAATTTTATGCCATTAGGTTTACTGTTAGTGCTTCTCCTCACCACTAGGCCACTTTGTACTCTCATATGAAGCACATTGTAGTAGTATACAAACAGAGAAATAGCCTTCCCAAATCATTGTAAGAGGCCAACACACATTGACACACGACCACAAAGAGTTTCCCCATCAAAAGCATGCTTGGATGCACACAGCACACATACATTGTACAACAGGCCAAACCATGCCTTCTTTTTTTCAACAGACCGCAAAGAATGCCTACCAAAAAGCAAGTCCGTAGAAAGGAATGCAGAAGTAAAGCAAATAAAAATAACAGTGTCCAACCTAAGCATCCATCTGTAGCAGAGTTTGTAGAGAACGTTGGAACAAAACAGCTAATACAGTCATTTCGGAAAACAAAGGAAGCTTCAACTGCCGAAACTTTACCTCCTCCATCAAAATGTAGCATGAAACACAAAACTCTTCACAAAAACCGGCTACCAGTACTGCTAACAATTATCCTATTAAACCTGATATAGTGACAAGAACCCATAGTAAAAAAAGTATTTTAGCAAAAATGTTTCGCCACAAAGTCCTTCAGAATCTAATAAGAACAGGACCGAAATCATACTCAACCCTTAAAACCTACCGTAGAAAATTAATCCTACAAGCTCTTGTGGACAGTGCAATCCTTCTCAAAAGGAAGCTGTTCATATTAGTGTTAAATAGGATGAAATCACTAACAAAACTAAGTGCCAAACTACAAAAGAAACTTATCAATAAACGGAATGTGAACAAAAATAACTTCTTACATATTTGTGGAGGTGAATGGAGTCACAAGACAACCACAGAACCATATTTTAATGAAGAAGCATACAAACAAAATCAAACAAATACAATTGCCATCCATAGCAGTAGACGAGGGTATGAAAAAATCAATAATACCATCATGGAACAAGAAACAGTGCTTAGAAAATTATCCCCTGAAAACTCAGAATTACCTCTCGATTTGACTGAACCACACCGTCCAGTATACAAATGGCCTTGCACATCAATGTGTGCCATTCCTAACAAATCTTTCAAATCTTTACGTCAGTTCCTCAATCAGTATGTAAAAGGTAAAGACACAATGAAAATGAAAGTGCTGCAAAATATGGATATCTGTCCAGTGCACAAATACACGGGACTGCAAGGACATTAATTAGCCTGCATTTCTGGACCTATTTGCAAAAGCACCTTCCATGATATCAAAAGGATATCAATACATCATTCAAATGTAAGAGATCTAGTGTATAAAATATACTATGCTAAAAGTCCAGCTTCAGAATTAGCCAATTTAAATAACACTCTTCTGCATGGTTCACCCAAATACCTACAAGAAGAAATGGACTGTATCCAGAGAAAATATTTTGGAAGTGAAAGCCACTTACAAAATGCAATAGTTTTAGGACAGACTACCAACAATGCTGCACCTAGCAACCTTCTATTATACACATACAAAAAAGAAATACTAAAATTTAAAAGTGCATCGGTTGAAGTACCAAACCATGTGTGTGTGTGTTGCAGCAGAATGTTTTACAAAAGGAACACAAAAAATGAACACATAGCATACAAAATAGAAGACAATGAAGATTCCAAATGGTTTCAATTAGCTCTCTACCTTTTAGCAGAAAACAAATATGAAATAAGAGAACCCCTAATATGTTCCAGTTACTGCACAACATAACTAGACAACAACCAAACTCCTTCACGTGCTATCACAAATAATTTGGAATTGTTCCCACTACCAAAAACCCTGAAACAACTCAATTTGTATGAGAGCATCATAATTCAAACAGTTCACCGATTTCAAGCAATTATACGCCTTCACCCAAAAACAGCAAAATTACCTCCCTCTGAATTGGTGAAAGGCATTTGTGGCAAAGTAGTTTATTTACCATTAGATCTAACCGAAAATGTACACACTCTAGGAGTGTAACGATCAATAGAGCATTCTTTAATTGTCTTGGTAAATGGTGCACCAACAACGGATAAAAAAATTTGGCAACAACTGGTGGGCTTACATAAAGTTAGACAAGCCTTGCAATATCTGAAAGACAATAACGAGTACTACAAGGAAATAAATATTGAAAAAACCTTAAGGGAAGCAACTGAAATAATTCAAGAGCCATCAGAAACTGGACAATTCGAACTTCTGGATCCTGCTGCATTATTCACTCTTTTGGACCAGTACACAATTCATCCATTGCATTCCAATGAAAGCATAGATGATGCACTAGAAACTTACCAAATGCAACAAACCAAAGGTTCACCAATGAGTATATGGGAAAAATGTATAGAAGCATGTGATTTTCCACTGCTCTTTCCTACTTGCAAAGGTGGAAGATACGATGATAGACTCACTCAGATTACGGCATCAGAATACCGCTCATTACGAATGTATTCGCACGATCACAGATTTAGACAAAATGTGGAGTACATATTCCACCTACTCTTTGAAAGTGAACTAGCAACGCTATGTTACGTAGTTGCACACATTTTGAAATCTGGAACCCACTTTCAAAATATGTCAGCTACGCAATCAATACAAAAAGTACAGGAAAAAGATGAGGTTTTACAATCAAGTATAACAAATTTGTTTGCAAACATGCGTGGTACAAAAGAGTACTGGTTCCGACGGCACAGAGACACACGTTGTATGATCGGAAACCTTGGACCACCGACTTGTTTTGTGACACTAAGTTGTGCAGAATATGCATGGGAAGATTTACATGAGTTCCTATGCATAGCAAACAACAACAAAACCAACATAGATATGTTAACACCTGGAGAACTTTGCTCTCTAGATCCAGTTAATGTGTCAAGATATTTCCATCATTGTTTCATTGCTATGCTACACTTTATTTGCAATAAAACTGTTCCTCCCCTCAAAGAAGTGCAACACTTCTTTTGGAGAAAAGTATATCAAGTGAGAGGATCACCACATATTCACATTCTTTTATGGATCAAACGTGCACCTAAATTTGGTCACAACAGTGATGCCACTGTTTTGCAGTTCATCCAAAAATATGTCACTTGTGAAACCCCGTCACAACGGACACATAGTGACCTTCATGGGCAGATTTTACAATTTCAAAGACACACATGTGGCAAATATTGTCGTCGCAAATACAAAAACAAAGGTAAATACTACACCAAATGCCGCTTTGGTTTCCCTAGACCAGTTACAGAAACAGGTGAAGTGAATAACTTCCGTTTGACACAGTGTTAAAGGTAAATCACCTAAGAACACTTACTACATAAAAAGAACAGAAGAATCAAAATATATCAATGATTACAATGAAATCATTGCCCTCTTATGGAATGCAAACATAGATGTGCAGTGCATTGGAGACAATTCTACTGCTGTTGCACAATATGTTACAGTCTACTTAACAAAAGCAGAAAAAACAGAGCTTCAAGATCTCTGGGATGACCTAGCACCAGACAAATCACTATCGCAGAAATTGTACAGCCTAGGCATAAAAATGCTCTCTCATAGAGAATGTGGCGCCTATGAAGCAGCAGATCGTTTAACCGGTACTGCTTTGTATGGAAATTCAGACAACATAGCATGGCTAAGTCTTGGTCCTGCTAAAGCTAGAAAAAGGGTTCTGAAATTATATGAGGACATAGAAACAATTGCAAGAAATGATCCCAACTGCCAAGACATTTTAAAAAACAATTTACTGGACACATACAATCCGAACAGAAGTAGCACTTTGGAAAGCATGTGTCTATACCCCATAGCTCAAAACTTTGCATACAAAAATAGTGTACAACCCGATGAAAGCAAAGGTAGATATGGAGTAACCGATTTTGAAGGCAGCTTAGTGAAACTTACCAAACGAAGCTTAATTTATCATGTTA
Source organism: Ambystoma mexicanum (assembly GCF_040938575.1). Lineage (NCBI taxonomy): Eukaryota > Metazoa > Chordata > Amphibia > Caudata > Ambystomatidae > Ambystoma > Ambystoma mexicanum. Next base: position 711,629,125 of record NC_090933.1, read on the forward strand.
AATTGTCATTAAAAAATCCTCCACAAAAGAACTATATTACATGTCTATGCTACTTCTTTTTAAACCGTGGAGAAAAGAGGAAGAGATACTAGATAACTATGACTGCTATGAAGATGCTTTCAAAGCAAATTAAAGCGCTTTCACCAATGTGAACTTTACGCAGTACACAACAATGATACACAATGAGCAACAACATGAAGAAGAACTTCAGGCCCAACTAGATAAGGACTCTTCCAACAGTAATCAACCTTCTGTAACAGGAAGCCAAGAACCACTAGGACAGCCACTAATAGCAAATGAGGCAGAATTAGCTATGACAGAAGTGGAAAACAGCATGTGTCACTATCAAGAAGATATTGAAGACCTAACTGTACAACAAGCAAAACTTAACAAAGATCAGCGCACCATTTTTGAAGACATAACAAAACAAATTGTACAAGGCGTGCAACACGAAAATGAAGAATGTTCCTGACAAAATTACAAACCTATACTGCTGTACGTCAGTGGTGAAGTTGGGTCAGGAAAAACATTCTTACTCAAAATCATCAGCAAGTTCCTTCAACAATTGACATACAACAAACTGTCAGCTGTTGTAACTGCCCCCACAGGTTTAGCTGCCTACAACATAGGCGGTGTCACTTTACACCAATTACAACTCCTTCCATTAGAGCACCAAAACAAATTAGACTATTACAACCTTTCTGCAGAAGCTGCAATGGAACTATGCAGAGTATTAAAACAAATGAAAATGCTACTAATAGATGAAGTGAGTATGGTCTCCAACCTAATGTTGGCCTTGATTCACCTCAGATTGCAAGAAGTACTTAAAACAAACTACGAAGAACTCTTTGCAGGAAAATACATTATCGTTTTCGGAGATCTTCTACAATTGACACCGGTGAAAGGTGAACCTATTTTTAAAACCTTAGGACACAAACTTTGCCCTAAAACTGTGGGCAGCATAGGAAACGTCAACCTTTGGCAACATTTACAATACAGAGAATTAACAGAAAATATGCGGTAATCTGCAGATATCACTTATGCCAACATCTTAAAAAGTATTAGAGTTGGTGTACTATCGCAAGAAGCACAAGCCATATTGAAAAAATAGCACATTCATGCACTTTATGGCGATAATGCATGTGCTACTGATGTTATGGAACAATTAGCGCACAAAAATGTCAATTGTATGGCCTTAATGCCAACTCTTGCAAGCTGTTTCAAATTCAATGAAACAATGTTAAATAAAGAAATGCAACCAATTATAGAATTTAGAGCCACAGACAAACTAGACGTACATGGTATGACACTACCCATTTGTGAGCAAGCTACAACAAGACTACATAGCTTAGAAAAATCAATCTCCAACACAGCTGGGTTGGAAAAAATTAAAATTATCCTTAAATTGTAGAGTAATGCTTAAACGTAACCTTGACGTGGAGCAAGGGCTAGTTAATGGGGCACTAGATACAGTTGTTGGCTTTCAATCATACCCACGTGACAACAACATTCAGTTTGTCAATATTCGCTTTGACAAACTTTCAGAAGTGAAAAGGATAGGGCGCTCAACTGCTTGAATCCTTCTCTTCAAAGACATGTATGGACGTAGAGAACAATTTTCTCTAACTCTTGCATATGCAGTCACCATTCATAAATCCCAAGGTCTTAGCCTAGACAAAGCATTGATAGATATAGGAAACACAGTCTTTAAATAAGGCATGAGCCTTATCACGCTTACGTACACTTCGGTCTATTTCTAATGAACTTTGATGCAAGTAAAGTGAAGGCTGATATTCCTTGTATTATAGAATACAATAGCATGCGTTCAATGTACACCCCACATCTGCAACAATATCCTGTTCCACAAAAAGTAAAACGTGGTAAAAGAAAACTAAATCAAACAGAAATACAACAGAATTTGACAGCAAATCCTTCAAAGAAAACAAAAGAAGCTAAAACTTCATCAATTACCACAAGCAAAGAAGAACCTATTAGGGAAAGTAAACCAGGTACTTCTTCAAAGAAGGAACAGAAAGGCCGAAAAGTGCACTCAGATACAGAACTAGCTGGTCCATTCAAATTTTCAAATGGAACTGGTGTAAGTTGCTATGCAAATGTAGCAATGAATATTCTATTTCAATTGCCACCAATTGTCAACAAGATTTACTTACACAGTACAGACCAATTGTGTTTTCAAATGTTAGTCCTGCATAGAAACGCAACAAACAACCCTGACAACACGTACAGTGTTCACGGAATAAGACAAGAATTGGACTACTGTGCTGGAATGGTGAGATTCACTATAAACACACAAGAAGATCCACAAGAATTTCTAATGTACTTACTACAAGTACTGGAAAACAAAAGCATACCTATAAATGAAATCTTCAAGATTTCATACATGTGGCAACATACAAGCACTCTCTGAAGCAAGGAACAAATCACAAATGAGTGATTTGTGTATGTATCCATAACTAATTGTGAATCCATTCCATTTCAGCAACTTGTACAGAATGCAAACCATGGCAGATTATGTACTAGGTGCAATTCAGACAATCGCTCCACCTTACTGATACAAACACATAGTAACTACATAATACTTATGCTTCTACGTTATAATGCAGATGGTACCAAAAACAACTGCAAGCTGAGTGGATTCACACACGGTCAAGTGTCACTTGGAAAGAAAACCTTTACAACAATAGGTATAATCTACCATGCAGGAGCTACAACCAATGCAGTTCACTACACTGCATACATTAAAAAGAAATGTGGATGGTTGGAATGTAATGATAGCACCATTACTGTAAAGCAGAGATTGCCAGCTAATCTTACAAATGCGTATTTAATCTTCTTAAAGGCAAAATTGAATAACTAATGAGTACTTCAACATTACCAAAAAATAAAGTGAAAGGCTACAAACAGTTAGAATACGCCAACAGGTATCTTACTGTTGTCGAAAATCGGCAACAAGGCAACAAAGATAACATTAATCAGAAAGAAGAAGGAAACAGTCAAAGAAAAGAAAGGAATAGTGTCTAACATAGAAAATAAAGTTTTTTTTTTAATCCAACAAGGATTTTTTTTCCCCCAGACCCAAGGATTTGAAAAACAAACACAGAAACTGAGCAAAATGAACAGTACACTGGTTTGTAAACTAAATATAAGGGTAAAAAAAAATCGAAACTGTCTATTATACAGTATAATAAGTTTTCTTAAAATGCAAACACTAACATGCTTTTTTCTTTTATCACAGAAATTGAAAAAGTATGGTTCCGCCAAGTGCTAAAGTCATGTAAGACATATATGGATTCTGAACAAAGTAAACAGTAAGTATAATTACAGTCATCTCATACATATGCAAATCTACATGTCTAATCTATGGCACTAATATGCTGCAGTGGCTGTGGGCTGGCCCTAGCATCTTTGTTGTATAACCTACCACCTACACCCTACGGTCAAGCAACCAAGACGATAGGTCCTACCCGCAACCATCGCTGCATATAAAAACCATGGTGCTTGTAATTTGACTACTTATAAGTTTACTCTTGGGTGCATAGTCTGCAGCCATGCACCCAAGATGCTATGACGTGCACACAATTACCGCACCACACCACACCCATGTTCACTTATAACCTTACTGCTTATGACTTCAGTCTTGGGTGCATGGCCTTTGTTCACTTATAACCTCACTGCTTATGACTTCAGTCTTAGGTGCATGGCCAACGGCCATGCACCCAAGACTCTGGGTCCTGGGAAGAACCACCACAGCATATCGCACCCATTGTGGCTTCTAACTTCACTACATATAAAGTTGGGTTTGGGAGCATGGCCTTCGGCCATGCACTCAAAACACTAGGCCCTCCCCACAACCACCTGAATAATGTTTCATAGTATGAGTGTACCTATACCTTTGATATGCTGCAGTAGTTGTGGCCACAGGCTACAAACTTGGGTGTGAGGCCATAGATTTTTCAATGTATGGGTATGCAGTATATAAAATCCATAGTGGCGTACAACTGCAGTTCTTACAACTTGGTTCTCTGGTGCATGGCCTTCAGCCATGCACCAAAAACTGTACGTCCTGGCCACAACTACCACACCATATGACACCCATTGGGGCGTGTAATTACACTACGTACAAATGTGCTGTTGGGTGCATGGCCTTCGGTCATGCACCCATGACTGCTGCCCCTCCCCATAGCCAGCTGAGTGATGTACTGCCACACCATATAACACCCATTGGGGCGTGTAATTACACTTCGTACGAATGTGCTGTTGGGTGCATGGCCCCATAACTACAGGCCCTCCCTATAGCCACCTGAGTGATGGGCGATACTACGGGTGTATCTATAGTTGTGGTATGCTACAGTGGATGAGGCCTTAGTATAGAGTCTTATTTGTTTGTCCAAAGATATTGCTATGTATGGGTGTGCAGTAGCTTATAGGTTTAGTGCTTACAAATGTGTTGTTGTGTGCATGGCCTTCGGCCATGCACCCAACTCTCTACACACTCTCCACAACCACCTGATCCATAAGCAATACTACAGGTGTATCCATTGCTGCGACATGCAGCGGTGGTTGTGGCAGGGCTTAGAGTCTTGGAAGTATGGCCTACGGCCTATGGTCTACGCCCATGCACCCAAGACTCTAGGCCCTGGCCACAACCAGCAGAGCATATTACATCCATGGTCGCTTATACATCATTAACACACCCATACAATGAAACATTGTAAGTGGACCATGTACTCAATTTGTACTAAGGACTGTAGGCCCTGGTCACACCTACCGGATACATAATTGAATGTATGGCTGTGATGTATGAAAGTGATGTCCTGCAGTGCTTGTGGCCAGGATCTACACTCTTTGGTGTGTGGCCTACAGCCTTCAGCCATGCACCCAAAAGGGTACGTCCTGCCCACAACCACTGCACTATATAAAATCCATGTTGGCTTATAAAGGTATACCTTATAACTTTGTTCTTGGGTGCATGGCCTTTGGCCATGCACCCAAGACTGCAGGTCCTCCCCACAACCACTTCAGTGATGTGACGGAGATACAGGTGTATCTATAGGTGTGGTATGCTTCAGTTCTTCTGGCCAGGGCTGGACTCCTACCTGTATGTGCATAGATATTGGAAGTTATGGCTGTGCAGTGGCTTAGACCTCCAGTGCTTATATCTGTGTTCTTGGGTGCATGGCCTTCGGCCATGCACCCAAGACTGTACACACTTCCCACAACAAACTAATCCATAATCAATACTACAGGTGTAGCCATGGGTGTGACATGCTGCGGTGGGTGTGACCAGGGCCTATAGTCTTGGAAGTATGGCCGACGCCCATGCATCCAAGACTCTAGACCCTGGCCACACCCACCACAGCATGTCACACCCATGGCGGCGTTCTAATGAATGGCGTACGCATAAGAAAAAGTAATGTAAATACGGCATGTACTCAATTTCAATGTTCGCTAACAGCACGCGTGTCCTTAGAACAGTTTCAAGTTCCCTGTACACAGCACGGACTGAAATACTACCCTTATTAGACCCCTCATTCTCTGTATGTACAAACATCCCGAACAAGGCGTCCATAGAAAGTACATCAGGAACACCTACCGCCAGAACATAAGCAGTTTTACACCCATCTCTTACTGTCTAAAACTCCCTTAGCACTTTGGTGGCTGGTACCCGCTCTGCGGTCGGCGGATCCAAGATGTCGGGCGCATCCAAACAATCTGACGCTGAACACATCTCACTGCAGCCAATCGGCAGAGAAGTTGCGTGTCCGCGGTCATGACGCCAGCCCCTTAGCCAATCGGTGTCTTGTCCGTGGAGCGAACAGGGAAGTGTGATATCACAATGAATTTTTTTTATACCTACTTTTTGGTCATTTAAAAAAAAAGTACTGCACGGAAAGTCACCAAATTTACAAAAGCACGCTTTCGGGACCAAGCCGCTCCTGATGCCGCAAATTTTGTGAAAATCCGTCCAGCGGTTTGGCCAGTAGCCGTGCGCACAGTTTTTCCTCCATTCAGTCTATGGGAAAAACAGACGTTTTGGGACCCCCCCTATAACTTTGCCCCCCCTGGATGAATCCTCACCAAACTTTGCAAAACAATTCAGAGTGGCCCATATATATTACAAAGACTGGTGAGGATTCGTCCGGGGGGAGCAAAGTTATAAGCCTCTCAAAAAGTGCTCTTCCTATGGAAACTGCAACTTAACCATAACTACACGCCACTACCATGGCCGTGTAATATATACATATACATATATACATAGATATACATATCAGTGAAAAATTGTTGTTAAAGGGACGTTATGGTTCCAAGTAAAACGGAAAAACCCCTGGAAAACCCCTGGTAAGCTAACCAACCATAACTCGCGCCACCACCGTGCACTGCTAAGACTAACACCCACGACATCACAAATGTCATTGATGACATCACTGATGACATCACATGTGTATGTACTTTTCATGAAATATGTGTACAAGGGATTCTTATTATAATGTTGCGAAAAAAGTGTCAAGGATCATTGCAATAAATAGCACATCCTAATTAGTGCAATGAACGATGCATTGATATAAATGGAATTCTATTATGGGGTTCTATCTAGCAAACTAAGATACTCATGCAGAAACATAGCATTGTGTGCAGCGTACAAGATGAAGGTATAATATTCGTAATTTTAATATGTTGAATAATGAAATGATAATTGGTTTCTTAATAGATTTTTGTGTACTGTGAAATATGTAATAAGTAGCTAATAAAACCCATGTATTGCATAATTGCATTACTATAGACAAAACACAAAGAGACAAGAACACATACCAATATGGGTATATACAGGGAAAGTGAAGTTAGCAAAAAAGCACAAGTAGTAGCTGAAACAATTCATAACCTAACTGATTATTTTCATGCAAATAAATGATTTCTCTGTTTCAAAGCTGCCATTTACCCTATGTATATGTATCACTTGATGTGATTGGACCCTAAGGAAAGTAGTGTGAATACAATGTATACAAATATGACCATATACAGGGAAAGTACAGCCATAAAAAAACAGAAGAACTATCAGAAAGTGCTGATAACTCTATTGATTATCTTTATGCACAAAAAGGATTGCTGTCTTTCAAGCTTGTGTCTTCCCCTATGTATATGTTTCATATGATGTGACTGAAATCTAAGGGAATTACTGTAAGAACCTACTTGAAGGATATGTCTACAAATAAAATAAAATGTTTAGTTTCTGACTGTTATTGAAGAAAACCATGTGGCCTAGATATGTCAGCAAAAGAAAAAAGAGTGAGCCAGACATGTAATGTTATTAGTGATGTCATCAATGACATTTGTGATGTTATCTTTGATGTCGTGGGGTTTAGTCTTAGCAGTGCACGGTGGTGGCGCGAGTTATGGTTGCTTAGCCTACCATAACTGGCGAATTTCAGGGGGTTTTCTGTTTTACTTGGAACCATAACGTCCCTTTAACAATGTTTTTTCACTGAATTTCATAGGTTTTTAGTAGCGCAACTTAACCATAACGTCCCTTTAACAAAGTTTTTCACTGAATTTCATAGGTTTTTAATAGTGCAACTTAACCATAACGTCCCTTTAACAAAGTTTTTTCACTGAATGTCATAGGTTTTTAGTAGCACAACTTAACCATAACGTTCCTTTAACAACGTTTTTTCACTGAATTTCATAGGTTTTTAGTAGCGCAACTTAACCATAACGTCCCTTTAACAGAGTTTTTTCACTGAATTTCATAGGTTTTTAGTAGCACAACTTAACCATAATGTCCCTTTAACAAAGTTTTTTCACTGAATTTCATAGGTTTTTAGTAGCGCAACTTAACCATAATAACTTTGACTTTAAGTACATGTAATATGGAACATACTGAACCTCTTCTACTGAACTTGATGTCCGCGAACTCTTTTAATGTCCGCGGACATGATCGGAGAACAGTACCACTACCTAAGAACTCTGTGGGGGTATGTTTGATTGTTATATCATAACATAGGAACATATAACAAATTCAAAAAGCAACACACATACACATTATATGTAGTAATACATAAGAAATGTAACCCATATATGTAACACACTAACCACTCATTTAAATACAATATGTTCTAAAATGGAATATACTAGAAGAAGATAAATTGGCTTCCAACATAATTACCTCACAGACACTACAAAACTAAGAACAACACCAGACCTGCACAGTACTTAGAACATATTTTACCTGAAATAGTAAGTGTACTTCATTTTACTCATATATTTATAAACTTCCTGTATTAGATATAAAAAAATATAATATCTTTTTTTTCTCACAGAAATATCTAGTACTCTGGAATGGTTGGAGGATCATTTCCCACATGAGGAAATGTCACAAGATAGTGAAACTAATGGTAAACACTTTACAATATAAACCATTTAATTATTATTATTTTATATACATTTAACATATATATATATTTTTTTTACAGAGCATACCAAAATAGAAAATACCTCTGAAGAAGCTGTTATGGAAAACACGCTTGACAGCATAAAAGAAAAAATTGATTTATTGTTGACCAATTTTAATAATTTGAAAACTTTTGTTGAAGATCATTTTAAAACAAAAACGTCATACCATTGCCCCACATGTACTTGTCCCCTCTCACCATATCCCAGTCAATTATCCCCAAACCCTCTCCATAACCCAAAACATTTTGATGAGACTTTCATCCCTTCTTCACCTGATACCAATCATGTTGAAACTCCTAATTCTCCTGTTTTTGTTTCCGTTTCTGCCTTACCTTCTCTGTCATAAATTATTAATATATGTTAAATAAAGTTACATTTTTATATTGAGTTGTAATTAGTTTCTGTTTTTTTTTAAAAAAACAATGTAGGTGTCCGCGGACAGCGCGGGTGTTCTGAAATATTCGTAAATAAACGAAAATTGAGCTGTCCTGAAAAACACTATACCTGTCCGTACTTTTCGCTAGCAAGTTGAAACTGTTCAGAGAACACAATTGGTGTCCTAAAATGTTCGTAATTAAACAAAAATTGAGGTGTCCTGAAGAACACTATACCTGTCCGTACTGTTCGCTAGCAAGTCGAAACTGTTCTAAGAACACACGCGGTGTCCTGAAATGTTCAGAAATAAACGAAAATGGAGGTGTCCTGAAGAACACTACACCTGTCCGTACTGTTCTCTAGCAAGTTGAAACTGTTCAAAGAACACAATTGGTGTTCTGAAATGTTCGTAAATAAACAAAAATGGAGGTGTCCTGAAGAACACTATACCTGTCGGTACTGTTCGTTAGCAAGTTGAAACTGTTCTAAGAACACAATTGGTGTTCTGAAATGTTCATAAATAAACGAAAATGGAGGTGTCCTGAAGAACACTATACCTGTCCGTACTGTTCGTTAGCAAGTTGAAACTGTTCTAAGAACGCACGCGGTGTCCTGAAATGTTCGTAAAGAAACGAAAATTGAGGTTTTCTGAGGATGCTATTTCAAGCAAGTTGACACTGTTCTAAGAACAAACACCTGTCCGTAACTGTGCGTTTGACGTCTGACGCACTTTTAATTACTTCAGGACCCGAACAGTGTCCGTAGAACATCAACGCACATGCGCAAACCAATACCCGTGCATTTGGTGTCCTGCGGACAGCCGCTTCCTTCGCGAACATGTTCGCGAAGCGACCCTGTGACCGCGCCCATGCTGATCGCGTGTTCTGAATACGGACACTGTTCGTGTCCCCGAACAATTTAAAAGTACATTTTCAAGTAATCCACAATATTTTCCAATAAAAACTCACCATAGCACAAGTCCCACATACTAATTATAAGTTTATACATACTTTTTGAAACCTTTTGAACCTTTTTTTGTGTTCTATCTTTCCGCAGACAGCGTGCATTTCCACAGACCGTGCACAAGCACCCCTATAAAAGACCACGCCCTAGAGCTTATTCCCATTGTGTTTCTGGCTATTCTACAGAGCACAGAGATTTTTGCTGCAACCTGCAGATTTCCATCTTCAACCTGATGGCTTTTGTGGCTCCACTGCTGCCACCTGGTGCTGTGTCTGCCTCAGAACCATCCCCACCTCCTCCACCACCACTACCTCCCCAAGGGCCTGAAGAGGGGAACAGGAGTGAGGATGCAGAGGAGGAAGAAGAGGATGAGGAGAATGAGGTAGAGGAAATCCCTACTACCCGCACTAGGCGTGAGTCTTTGGTGTGGCGGTTGTTTACCATTCATGGGAATGGTCCTAAGGCTTGTGCGAACCTTGTCACCTGCAATGAGTGCAAAATGATACTCAGTTGCGGGAGGCACGGTTCGTACAGCTTTGGGACCACTACCATGAAGCAACACCTGAGGTCATTTCACTCTGGGGCTATTTGCAAGGTTGTACCTTGCGAAGAACGTAGTAGGTTGATTTCCTCTACTCCATCCTCTGTTTCTGATCCTGTCACCACAAGGACCACCTCTGTGGGACAGCGTCTTCCTCAAGCTGCCTCACAGGCCATACAGAATTCTGATGACCCTTACCTTTCGAGGGTCACAGTTGTATGTATGTACTGTGACACAGTACTCTGCAGGGGGAGCGACTTCGCAGTGCTTTTGAGACTATCGTCTTAGAGCATGAGAAGATCTGCTCACTACCCAAATAAAACCCACTCTACATCTTCCTCTCTCAGCTTGCCCTTTCTTATCCCTGTGGTTGGTGTCCCCCCTTTACCCTGCTTTCCCCTCCTCTCCTAGTGTGTCGTGTATAAAAAACCCAAAAAAATACAAAATTACAAAAATCAAAAAAAATAAGGCTCTTTTCAGAGCCGCCTTTCACAGTTAAAAAATAGAAGTGAAAATAAATGAAGCAGGGCCCTTTGTATTTTTTAGAAGTCCGCGGACAGTCCGCGGACATCTAAAAAATTGGGTTGCTACCCTATCATAACCATTGCAATTTTCTCTGGTAGGAAGTGGTGGCTCCGAAAAGAGCCTTTGGGAGGTGTTTGTATGTCAAAAATTATAAATACTTAACACCTACTTCAAAATGGATGCTGTAATTCTAAAAATGGTCGTAATGCATTTTGTATATTTCTCAAAAGAATCTGATTGCCAGCATAAGTAAGATGGACTCCATCTCTGCGGAAAATGTATGTACTACGAAACATAATATTTTCATTGTGAAAAGAGGACATGCCAAAATCTCTTAGAAAGGCACAAACAGCCTTATTAACATTGTGCCTTGCTTTTTCCATTTGTGGACCAAATGAAGAAGAACGAAGGCACATTTGGCTCTGTGCAATCCGTGAAAATATTACTTGAGAATTAGGGAACATGTCCATGACCTTCCCAAGTCCTTCTTTCATAGAAAATAGCAAAGAAATTCCAGACACATGTCCTAAACTGTTCCCTCCACAATGAATTACAATTATGTCTGGATGCTGCTCTGTCTCCAAACTAGCACAAAGAGGTAGCAAGTCCAACCACTTCATTCCTTGTACTCCATGCCAGTGTACTTCCACATGTGGAAACCCAAGATCTACAGCTACTCCACAGCTTTCTGCATGCACCTTCAACCAAATCTCCCAAAATCCAAACAATCTGTTTTCTGAAACACACAGCCATAGCTATCTGTTGTTCTCTCAGCAAAAAGAGTATCTGAGAAACTCTCTCCTGGCACAACACACCCATTAAACTTTCCTGACCAATCCCTTTCAGTGCTCATTCTCATGTGCATGACTTCTGAACCCAAAAATCCCCAGATGTAACACCCGATGTCCGCGAACTACCGCCATGTCCGCGGACATATCGTAACATGAACAGCCCTTCTACCATTTCCACTACACTTTCTGTGGCATTCCCTCATTGTATGTAGCTAAGAAGTCACATGACCATCCACCAATCACATTCAAGACCTCTACATCTAACTGCATCATCATAGATCAGCACTGCAAATGTACTGTGAATCTCTCTGAGTACAAGTGTCATATCATTGGCAAGCACCATCTACAAGAAATACTGTACAAGTCTCCAAGATTTCTACTTGCAGCTCCATGCATATCCAAATGCATGAACACAAACTACAGGTATGCATATTTTCTGTACAATACATGAACACATTTTCAAACTGACTTAATATTTTTGTTTTATTTCTTTATTTATTCAATTACTTTAATTTAAGCATGACATTGAGACACTATTAACTGGAAGACCTTAGTTACAGAAATAGTGGTATTCAGTGATGCATTATGAATTTCACAAACATAGTAAAGATATTTTGTTTGCTAAAGTTAGTCATTACAAAACAATTTGTTCATTAAGAACATATTGTGTGTATTGAACTTGTGCGACGTATCTTATGTAAATAAGATAGTTTTAATGTTTTTGAGGAAGGCGCTGAGGATTTCAATTAAAAAAATCTATGTCTAAATTAAAAACAGTGTTATATACAAACAAAATTACTAATTTGTTTCTTTTACAATTGCAGTGAAGACCATTCTCCTGAAAAGAAGCAACTGAATGTGAAGAACAAAGAAGAACTAAGAATTAACCTGTTCATTTTAAAAAAGAAGTAAGTAGAATATCACAATAATATTTGTATTATTACTGAAACACACTGTAAAGTTAATTCATGCTATTTATGTGCCTAAAACTAGAGATTGTGCACCATTCTGTCCAAAAATCCCCATGTCTTAGACAGCGATTTACAGACAGAATGGCCCACAAATTCCTATTTTGTTCCAACCCTCCACGATACCTCCTCCACGATTCCCCGTGAAGCCTCACCTTAGGGTTTGGAAGGATGAGCTATCCATCCTGCTTCTGATGCAGGGGCGCGTTGAAACCCAGTTACTTCACTGGATTGAGGATTGATGGGAGTTCAGGTAAGCTTGACTGTTCAGGTAAGGCGCTGTAAAAGTTCTGTTCAAAGGTTCAAGCTTAATAATAATGTTCGTTGTCTAATTGCAGCAAGCGCTAATGCTTATGTCTTTTTCCCCTTAGTGGCCGGGGTTCGGAGTGCTGGAGATATGGCGCCGACCCGAAGTGAAACAGTTCTGGATGAGCGCTCAGGTAATGTCTTTGCATTCGCTCATTCAATGTCTTTGTCTTTTTTCCCCATAGGGGCCGGGGTCCGGAGATGCCAGGAAGCGGCAGGACCCGAAATGCAGTGGGAATAATCCAACAGGTAAGACTTAAAAGGAAACTGAGCTTTCCTTATTCCTTTTCTCCCTCTCACCTTTGTTCTTGTCTTTTTTCCTCTAGGCGCCGGGGCGTAGCTGAATCCGGAAGATCGGTGCTGAAGATGGAAGCGCCTTGCAAAGGTGAGTAAAATGCAGCGCTGCAGCGATCGAAACGAAATGCCTTTAAAATGATGTCTTCCTTTTCAGGGCCGTTGGAGAAATGACTCTGGGATGCAGATTTAGCAGGTAATGGCTTTTCTTCTCCTATTCTCTTCCTTTCTCCCCTTGCAGGTGTTCCAGGGTGCTGGCAGGCGTGGCTGAAGTCAGGATGCAGGAGCTGACACGGTGAGCGTCCTGCTGCTAGGTGCAGAACAACGCGAAGCATGTGTGGCTGTTCGGGTGGGGTTTAAATAGCCTTGGAAGAAGTTCCTGGTATGTATCCTTCCACCAATCAGGTATGTATCCTTCCCCGACCACACCCGGGTGGTGAAGTAGTCCTACAGGTTAAGTAGTCCCATTCAGGCCTCAAGAGGGCCTGGATGAAGCAGCAAGGTCTGCATCAGGTAAGTGTGCACCCAAGCACTTAAACACATATCCTCTTCTATGAGCCTGGCGCCTAAGGCGCCAGGACTGGGGTCCGCTATGAGCCTGGCACCTAAGGCGCCAGGACTGAGTCCAAAGGGCCCCGACTTGGGCCCGCTGAGACTTCCCTGGGGAAAATGATGTCTGCCTCTGGGGTTGCTGGGCCCGGCCTGGCTCCTTAGAGGTAGGCATCATGACAGTACCCCCCCTCAAGGCCCCTCCCAAGGTCTTTTCCTCCGGGGGTTTTGGTTTGTGCGGGAATCTTCGATGGAATCTTTGAATTAATCGTGGTGCGTGAACATAGTTACTGGGTTCCCAAGATCTTTCCTGAGGTCCATATCCTTTCCAATCAACAAGATAGTAGAGTTTCGACTTAACTATCTTGGAATCTAAAATGTCGTTCACTTTGAATTCTAATTCTCCATCAATTTGGACAGGGCCTGGGGGCTCAGACAGTCTGGTTTCAGGTTGTACTGGTTTTAGAAGAGATGCGTGAAAAACGGGATGAATCCGCATGTTGGATGGTAAATCGAGTTTAAAGGCCACTGGGTTGATAATAGCTTTGATGGGGTAAGGCCCAATGAATCTGGGATTAAAAGTTCGCTGACCCTTGAGGGGTAGATGTTTAGTTGCTAGCCATACCTGATCTCCTACTTGGCAAGGAGGAGTTTTACTTCGGTGCAAATCAGCGTTTTCTTTATACTTTTTCTTGGCTTGCTGTAAGTGGGTTGTAGCTTCTTTGAAGGCTTGTGTTATTGTGGAATGTAGGTGATTTACTGCAGGCATCTCCAGGGTCAGAGGTGGATCTAGGTCAGAGGTCCGAGGATGGTGACCATACAGGGTATAAAAAGGAGTCTGTCCGGTTCCAGAATACACTGAATTGTTGTATGCATATTCTGCAATCCAAAGGATGTCCTTCCAATTCAACTCGGATTGGTGTAACATGCACCGCAGATATTGCTCGAGAGTCTGATTGGTTCTCTCGGTTTGTCCGTCGGTCTGGGGGTGGTGGCTGGTGGATAACCGCACGTCTATTTGTGCTAGTTGGCAACATTTCTTCCAAAAGTGGGAGATAAATTGACTTCCACGGTCTGAGACTAATATGGAAGGGAAACCATGTAACCGCACTATATTTTCCATAAATTCCTTGGCCAAGGTGGAAGCTGACGGCAATCCTTTTAAAGGGATAAAATGGGCCATTTTGGAGAATAGATCCACTATTACGAGAATCATGTTGTAACCACCACAAGGAGGCAGGTCAGTTATAAAGTCCATTGACAAGGTGTGCCAAGGTGCTGGTGGAATGTCCAAAGGTTGAAGTAGGCCGGCTGGCCTTTTCTTTTGACTCTTATTTTGGGCACAGATTCCGCAAGACAACACAAATGACTTTATGTCTTTTCTCCAAGAAGGCCACCAGAAGTGGCGTTTGATCTTTTCTTCTGTTTTCGCGATACCGGGGTGTCCTTCCATTAATGATTCATGATGACGGGTAATGACAAGTTCCTGCAATTCTTTACTTGGCAGAAATAACCGCTCTTGGAAGTAGGGTAAATCATCCTTAACGGTGTAGTGAGGACCCTTTTGACTCCATTCCAGTAAGGCAGAAGAGTCAAAAAGCTGTTTTACTTGAGCTTGGATGTCCTCAATGGTTTGCAATGAAGTCAAGCCCAGAATTCTTTGTTCCGGTATGATTGGCACAGGTTCTAAACTCGAATTGGGTTCTTCCATGCCTATCCGGGATAAGGCATCTGCCTTACCATTCTTGCAGCCAGGGCGATAGGTAATTACAAAATCAAATTCCGCAAAGAATAAAGCCCATCGGAGTTGTCGCGAAGATTGAGCTTTGGCCGTCTTTAAATACTGCACATTTCTGTGGTCCGTAATTACGGTGATGGTGTGTCTTGCACCGAGAAGATAGTGACGCCAAGCCTTGAAAGCTGATTTAATAGCCAGTAGTTCTTTGTCGGTAATTGCGTAATTGAGTTCAGGTGGAGAGAATTTTCTGGACCAAAAGGCTACAGGGTGTAGTTGGTTAGGTTCTGGGTCTCTTTGCGACAGGACAGCTCCCATGGCCGAACTGGATGCATCGGTTTCCACGATGTAAGGGAGATCTGGGCGCGGGTGCTTTAATACAGGTGCAGAGGTGAATTTGGTTTTCAGGTCCTGAAAGGCTTGTTCAGCCTCAAGAGTCCATTCAAAGCGTTTGTTTTTCTTTAGGAGAGCTGTGATGGGTTGAACAGTTCGAGAAAATTCCGGGATGAACCTTCGATAGAAATTGGCAAAGCCAAGCATGCTTTGCACTCCCTTCACAGAGCTAGGAGATGGCCATTTGAGAATGGCGTCCACTTTCCGCGAGTCCATTCGGATTCCTTGAGGTGTCAGGATGAATCCGAGAACTCCACTTCTGTGGTATGAAAAACGCATTTTTCGAGCTTGGCAAATAATTTGTGCTGGCGCAATTTCTCAAGAACTGCCCTAACATGGTTTCTGTGATCAGATTCTGAGGAGGAATACACCAGGATGTCGTCAATATAAACGATGACACAAACATCGATAAGTTCCCGAAGAACATCATTCATGAAGTACTGAAAGGCGGCAGGTGCGTTGCACAAACCGAAGGGCATTACTTGATATTCGAAGAGCCCAAATTTGGTGCGGAATGCAGTCTTCCACTCGTCGCCCTCTTTTATACGTACCAGGTGGTAAGCTCCTCGGAGATCTAGCTTGGTGTACACACGAGCATCTTTTACTTGGTCGATAAGCTCAGGTATCAGGGGCAAAGGGTAACGATTCTTAATCGTTATCTGATTTAGGGCGCGTTAGTCAATACAGGCCCTAAGGTCTCCTTCCTTTTTAGGTACGAAGAACAAAGCGGAAGAGACTGGTGACTTTGATGGGCGAATGAAACCATTGGCCAGGTATTGATCCAAATACTGGCGCAAATGCAGGTTCTCAGGTTCAGTAAGAGCATAAATCCTACTACAAGGTAGTTGTGCATTGGGTACCAAGTCGATTTGGCAATCGTAAGATCGATGGGGAGGTAAGGTGTTAGCCTGCTCTTTCTGAAAAACGTCTTGGAATTCTTGGTATTCAGATGGTAGCTGTACAGGGGTGGAAGTTACAGAGGCTAGACCCATAGCTGGATTCCTTGGGTAACAGGTTGGTTCACAATCAGGAAAAGTTATCTTCTTTGCTCGCCAGTCTATTCTCGGATTATGTGTTTCTAACCAAGGGATTCCAAGAAGTACTTGAAATTGTGGGGCCTTGATCACATCAAACACGATTGCTTCCCGATGTCCGTCCTGACCCACCAGAGTGATTTCAACTGTGGAATGCGTTACAGGCCCTGAGGCTATTTCGGTTCCATCAACTGTAGTAATTACATCTTGGGTTACTTTCGGGCGGAGAGGAAGCTTAATCCTGGAAGCCAATTCACGGTCTATGTAATTTCCAATAGCTCCACTGTCTATGTATGCTTTTATAGCATGCAACTGCTGAGGCTGTTTTGGGTTCACAAGCACCATTGGCATGACAAAATGCGAGGTCAAAGAGTTTGTTTTCAAGCTCGGCAAGCGGACCCCTACGCTTGTCGGGCTAGGTTGTTTCCCGAACCAGGTGTCAATAACTCGTTATCAGTGGCTCCAACCACCTTCTTGGGTGGTTTAACTGGACAACTTTGAAGAAAGTGACCGGAAGTTCCGCAATACAGACAAAGTTGCATTTGTCGCCTTCTCTCTCATTCCTTCTGCGTTAATGGTCCTTTAACACTGCCAATTTGCATAGGTTCGGAAACGTCAGTACTCTTGGAGTTAACGTGGGTCTTGATAGGTACTCTGGTTTCATACTTGAGCCGATCTGCTTTTCTATTTTGAAGTCTGTGATCAAGTTGAACCACTAAGTCTATGTAGTCTGCGCAGGCCTCGATGAAACAATGTGATCCTTTTATTTTCAGGCCATCCGGTTTGCACAACTAGTCTATTAAAGGTGGCGATATAGGACAAAAGATCCTGATTACCTTGTCGTAAGGATAGCAGTTCGTTGTCAAGGGCCTGTCCCTGCGAGTGTCGAGCGAACAATCTTTCCATGCTGGCCTGGAAGCCCTGGAAATCCCGGAGAATGGGATCATCCTGATTTACCAATGGAATAGACCAATCGGCAGCACAGCCACTGAGGTAAGATAGTACAAAGGCTACTTTGGTCTGGTCGTTGGGGAAGGCCCCGGGCCTGCATAAAAAGTGTAAACGGCATTGGTTCATAAAAACGGCATATTTCTTGGGATCCCCCGCAAAACGTTCCGGCGGGGCCAAAGGCATGTGTCCAGGTAGATTGATTTGTACCGGGTTATTCAAACCCATTGTTGTAGAAATATCTCCGGAAACAGGTAAAGGAGTGTGCTCTGCCTGGCCCTGCAATAACCTTTTGGCCAGATCATCAGTTCTTTCCTTGGATAGGATTAGTTCCCTTCTGAGAGCATTAGTCTCCTGGCGGGCTGAGTGCACTTCTGCCCGTAATTCCCCTAAATGATGGGCCAGCTGATCTGTCTCGGAAGTCTCCATAGCGCCCAGGTGGGAAATTGTGGTAAGGTCTTCGCGTTCTGTAATGCTCACCTGGTTCCCACGGAGGCGCGGCGTCGAAGGCGCAGAACTCTGAAGATGGACAGGAAGGGCCCCTCTATTCTGGTTTCCCTGGCTCGTTGGATACCCTCCTGTGCGTGAAAAGGGAGTATTACCAACTGTGGAACAATGCTCAAGCCTCCCACTCCCTTCCAACCCTCCACGATACCTCCTCCACGATTCCCCGTGAAGCCTCACCTTAGGGTTTGGAAGGATGAGCTCTCCATCCTGCTTCTGATGCAGGGGCGCGTTGAAACCCAGTTACTTCACTGGATTGAGGATTGATGGGAGTTCAGGTAAGCTTGACTGTTCAGGTAAGGCGCTGTAAAAGTTCTGTTCAAAAGTTCAAGCTTAATAATAATGTTCGTTGTCTAATTGCAGCAAGCGCTAATGCTTATGTCTTTTTCCCCTTAGGGGCCGGGGTTCGGAGTGCCGGAGATATGGCGCCGACCCGAAGTGAAACAGTTCTGGATGAGCGCTCAGGTAATGTCTTTGCATTCGCTCATTCAATTTCTTTGTCTTTTTTCCCCATAGGGGCCGGGGTCCGGAGATGCCAGGAAGCGGCAGGACCCGAAATGCAGTGGGAATAATCCAACAGGTAAGACTTAAAAGGAAACTGAGCTTTCCTTATTCCTTTTCTCCCTCTCACCTTTGTTCTTGTCTTTTTTCCTCTAGGCGCCGGGGCGTAGCTGAATCCGGAAGATCGGTGCTGAAGATGGAAGCGCCTTGCAAAGGTGAGTAAAATGCAGCGCTGCAGCGATCGAAACGAAATGCCTTTAAAATGATGTCTTCCTTTTCAGGGCCGTTGGAGAAATGACTCCGGGATGCAGATTTAGCAGGTAAGGGCTTTTCTTCTCCTATTCTCTTCCTTTCTCCCCTTGCAGGTGTTCCAGGGTGCTGGCAGGCGTGGCTGAAGTCAGGATGCAGGAGCTGACACGGTGAGCGTCCTGCTGCTAGGTGCAGAACAACGCGAAGCATGTGTGGCTGTTCGGGTGGGGTTTAAATAGCCTTGGAAGAAGTTCCTGGTATGTATCCTTCCACCAATCAGATATGTATCCTTCCCCGACCACACCCGGGTGGTGAAGTAGTCCTACAGGTTAAGTAGTCCCATTCAGGCCTCAAGAGGGCCTGGATGAAGCAGCAAGGTCTGCATCAGGTAAGTGTGCACCCAAGCACTTAAACACATATCCTCTTCTATGAGCCTGGCGCCTAAGGCGCCAGGACTGGGGTCCGCTATGAGCCTGGCGCCCAAGGCGCCAGGACTGAGTCCAAAGGGCCCCGACTTGGGCCCGCTGAGACTTCCCTGGGGAAAATGATGTCTGCCTCTGGGGTTGCTGGGCCCGGCCTGGCTCCTTAGAGGTAGGCATCATGACAGTAGTTCCCAATGCACAATCACACACCATTACATACATCTTTATCATCTTACTCAAACACTCATGCACACAGCACACATACATTGCAGAACACCCCAACCCATACCTTCTTTATTTTTTTCAACAGATCCTAAAGAATGCCTACCAAAAGTCAAGTCCGTAGAAAGCAACGCAGAAGTAGAGCAAATGAATATAAAAGTGTCCAACAGAAGCATCCATATCTAGCGGAATTTGTAAAAGAAGTTGAAACAAAACAGCTAATACAGTCATTTAGTGAAACAAAAGAAGTTTCAAGTGGAAAAACTTTGCCTCCTCTATCAAAATGTAAAACAAACCAGAAAACAATTAACAAAAAATCAGCTATCACTACAGATAAAACTGCTTCTATAAATCTTGATAAAGTTCAAAGTAAGCATACCAAGAAATGTATTTTAGCCAAAATGTTCCATCACAGAGTCTTTCAAAATCTTATAAAAACAGGAGAGAAACCAGGTTCAACCCTTAAAACCTATTGTAGGAAATTAATCTTAGAAGCTCAAAAGAAAGTTATTTATTTTAGTGTTAAACAAAATGAAACCACTAACAAAACTAATAACTAAATTACAAAAAAGACTTCTCAATAAACGAAATGTCAACAGAAAGAACTTCTTAAGTATATGCGGAGGTGAATGGAATCACACTACGAGCACAGAACCATACTTTAATGAAGAAGCGTACAAACAAAAGCAAACAAATACAATTACCATACATAGCAGTGGTCGAGGTTATGAAAAAGTGAATAATACTATAATGAAACAAGAAGTACTCCTTACAAAAATATGTCCTGAAAACTTAAAATTACCCCTCCATTCAACTGAATAAGAACATCTAGTGTACAAATGGCCATGCACGTCAATGTGTAACATTCCCAAACAATTTTTCAAGTCTTTATGCCAATTCCTCAATCAATATGTAAAAAGCAAGGACAAAATCAAAATTAAACTACTGCAAAATATGGATACCTGTCCAGTACGCAAGTAAACAGGACTACTTGTAAAACCACCTTCCATGATATCAAAAGGATATCAACACATCATTCAACTATAAGAAATCTAGTCTATAAACTGTACTATGCTAAAAGTCCTGCTTTAGCACTAGCAAATTTAAATAACATTCTTCTACATGGTACAGCAAAAGACCTACTTGAAGAAATTGACTATATCCAGAAAAAATATTTTGGAAGTGAAAGCCACTTACAGAATGAAATAGCTTTAAACCAAATTAGCAACAATTCTACACATGGCAACCTTTTGCTAAACACATACAAAAAAGAAATAGAATTTAAAAGTACATCAACTGAAGTACCAAACCATGTGGGTGTATGTTGCCACAGAACTTTTTATAAAAATAACACAAAAACTGTAGACCTATCATCCAAAATAGAAGACAATGAAGACTGTAAATGGTTTGAATTAGCTCT
This sequence comes from Ambystoma mexicanum, assembly GCF_040938575.1. Classification (NCBI taxonomy): domain Eukaryota; kingdom Metazoa; phylum Chordata; class Amphibia; order Caudata; family Ambystomatidae; genus Ambystoma; species Ambystoma mexicanum. Next base: position 711,650,334 of record NC_090933.1, read on the forward strand.
CTACCTTGTAGCAGAAAACAAATATGAAATAACTGACCCCTTAATACTTTGCAGTTACTGCACTACAAAACTTGACAACAACCGAACTCCTTCACGTGCTATCACAAATAATTTGGAATTATACCCACTACCAAAACCCCTACAACAACTTAATTTATATGAGAGCATCACAATTCAAACCATGCACCCATTTCAAGCAATAATACGCCTTCAACCAAAAACAGCAAAATTACCTCCCTCTGAATTGGTAAAAGGCATTCGTGGAAAAGTAGTTTATTTACCATTAGATCTAAAAGAAAATGTGCATACTCTAGGAGTGCAACGTCCAATGCAGCAATCTTTAATTATCTTAGTAAATGGAGTACCTACAAAAGACAAAATAATATGGCAACAGCTTGTAGATTTATATAAAGTTAGACAAGCCTTGCAATATCTTAAAGAGAATAATGAATATTGAAACTTGAAGGATACAACTGAAATAATTCAAGAAACACAAGATACTGGTCAATTTGAGCTCCTAGATCCTGCTACAATATCAAATACTTTAGACCATTATACAATTCATCCTTTGGACTCTAATGACACCATAGAAGATGCACTGGAAACCTACCAAATGCGTCAAACAAAAGGATCACCAATCAGCATATGGGAAAAAAGTATAGAAGCACATGCTTTTCCTCTACTCTTTCCTACTGGCAAAGGAGGAAGGTACGATGATAGACCTATTCAAATATCAGCATCAGAATACCACTCATTACGGATGTATTCTGAAGATCCCAGATTTAGACAAAATGTGCAAACATATTCCACCTACTCTTTGAAAGTGAACTAGCAACTTTATGTTACGGAGTTGCACACATATTAAAATCAGGATCACACTTTCAAAATATGACAGCTACACAATTATTACAAAAAGTGCAACAAAAGGATGAGGTTTTACAATCAAATATTACAAATCTATTAGCAAATATGAGTGGTACTAAAGAGTACTGGTTTCGACGTCATGGAGATGTACGTTGTATGATCAGAAACCTTGGCCCACCCACTTGGTTTGTTACATTAAGTTGTGCAGAATATGCATGGGAAGATTTACATGATTTCCTACGCATATCAAACAAAAACAAAACAAACATAGATATACTAACACCTGGAGAACTTTGTTCTTTGGATCCTGTTAATGTTTCAAGATATTTTCACCATCGCTTCATTGCTATGCTACATTTTATTTGTAATAAAACTGTTCCTCCCCTTGTAGAAGTGCAACACTTCTTTTGGAGAAATTAATACCAAGCCAGAGAAGCACCACATATCCACATGCTTTTATGGATTAAAGATGCTCCTAAATTTGGTCAAGACAGTGATGCCACTGTTTTACAGTTTATTGAAAAATATGTCAATTGTGAAATTCCATCAGAAGCCACAAATAGTGATCTTCATGTACATATTTTCCAATTTCAAAGACACAAATGTGGAAAATATTGTCGTTGCAAATACAAAAACAAAGGGAAATACTACACCAAATGCCAATTTGGTTTCCCTAGACCAGTTACAAATACAGGTCAAGTGAACAACCTCATGTCTTCATGTCTTCAGTTAGATATAGTGTTAAAGGTAAGTCACCTAAAAATACATATTACATTAAAAGAAAAGAAGAAGAAAAATATATCAATGATTATAATGCAATCATTGCCCATTTATGGAATGCAAACATAGATGTGCAGTACATTGCAGACAATGCTACTGCAGTTGCGCGATATGTCACAGCATACTTAACCAAAGCAGAAAAGACAGAGCTCCAAGACCTCTGGAATGACCTGTCATCAGATAAAACAGAGTCTCAGAAATTATACAGCTTGGGCATACAAATGCTCTCCCATAGAGAATGTGGATCATATGAAGCAGCTGATCGCTTAACTGGTACTGCATTGTATGGTAAATCTGGAAATATAGTATGGCTAAGTCTTGGTCCAGCTAAATCTAGAAAAAGAGTTCTAAAATCATACGAAGATATAGAAACAATAGCCAAACGTGATCCCAACAGCCAAGACATTGAAAAAAACAATTTATTGGACACATACTACCCAAACAGAAGTAATACTTTGGAAACCATGTGTCTATACCACATTGCCCAAAACTACACATACAAAAATAATATAAAACCTGATGAAAAAAAAAGGTAAATACAGAGTGACAAACTGTGAAGGCAGCTTAGTTAAACTCACTAAACCAAATGTAATTAATCATATTAAATTGTCATTAAAGACTCCTCAACATAAAGAAGTATATTACATGTCCCTGCTACAACTCTTTAAACCATGGAGAAAAGAAGAAGACATACTAGATAACTATGACTCATATGAAGATGCTTTCAAAGCAAATGAAAGCACTATAACTGATGTAATCTTTACACAATACAAAGCAATGTTGCACAATGAACAGCAACACGAAGAAGAACTCCAGGCCCAACTAGATAAGGACACTCCTGACAGTAGTCAACCTTCTGTAACAGGAAGCCAAGAACCACTGGGAGAACCACTAATAATAAATGAGGCAGAATTAGCTATGATAGAAGTAGAAAACACCATGTGTCAGTATGAAGATAAAGAAGACTTAACTAAACTACAATCAAAACTAAACAATGAACAACGTAGTATTTTTCAAGAAGTAACAAAACAAATTGCACATGGTGTACATCATGAAAATAAAGAATGTTCCTCTTATAATTATAAACCTATACTACTGTACGTCAGTGGTGAAGCTGGTTCTGGCAAAACATTCCTAATCAAAATCATCAGTAAGTTCCTTCAACAATTGCCAAACAACAAACTACAAACTGTCAGCTGTTGTCACTGCCCCCACAGGTTTAGCTGCCTACAACATAGGTGGTGTCACTTTATACTGATTACTACTATTGCCAGTAGAACACCAGAACAAATTAGACTATAACAAACTTTCTGCAGAAGCTGCAATGGAACTACGCAGAGTATTGAAACAAATTAAAATGCTACTAATAGATGAAGTGAGCATGGTCTCCAACCTAATGTTGGCTTTGATTCACCTCAGATTACAAGAAGTACTCAAAACAAACTATGAAGAGCTCTTTGCAGGAAAACACATTATTGTTTTCGGAGATCTTCTTCAATTGACACCAGTAAAAGGGGAGCCTATTTTTAAAACATTAGGACACAAACTCTGCCGTAAAACTGTTGGCAGCATTGGAAATGTCAACCATTGGCAACATTTCCAATACAGAGAATTAACAGAAAACATGCGGCAATCTGCAGATCTCACTTATGCCAACATCTTAAAAAGTATCAGAGTTGGTATACTTTCTAAAGAAGCAGAAGCAATATTGAAAACCCGGCAAATTAATGCACTTTATGGCGATAATGCATGTGCTACAGATGTTATGGAACAATTAGCTCACAAAAATGTTAATTGTATGGCCTTAATGCCAACTCTTGCAAGTTGTTTCAAATTCAATGAAATAATGTTAAGCAAAGAAATGCAACCAATAATGGAAATTAGCGCCACAGACAAACTAGATGTACATGGTATGACACTACCCATGTGTGACCAAGCCACAACAAGACTAAATAGTTTAGAAAAATCAATCTCAAACACAGCAGGCTTAGAAAAGATATTAAAATTATCCTTAAATTGCAGAGTGATGCTTAAACGTAACCTTGACGTGGACCAAGGACTAGTTAATGGAGCACTGGGTACAGTTGTTGGCTTTCAAACATACCCACGTGACAACAAAATTCAGTTTGTCAATATACTCTTTGACAAACTTTCAGAAGTAAAAAGGATAGGACGCTCAACAGCTCGATTCCTTCTCTTCAAAGACATGTATGTACGTAGAGAACAATTTTCTCTAACTCTTGCATACGCAGTCACAATTCATAAATCACAAGGTCTTACCCTAGACAAAGCAATGATAGATATTGGTAACACTGTCTTTAAAGAAGGCATGAGCTACGTAGCACTATCACGCTTACGTACACTTGACAGTCTATTTCTAATCAACTTTGATGCAAGTAAAATAAACGCTGATATTCCTTGCATTTTAGAATACAATAGACTTCGCTCACTATACACCCCCCATCTAAACACATATTCTATTCCACAAAAAGTAAAACATTATAAAAGAAAAATAAATCAAACAGAAATGCAACAGGGTGTCACTGCAAATCCTCCAAAGAGAGTAAAAGAAAGTAATACTTCATCAAGTACCACAAGCAAAAAAGAATCAATTAGGGAAAGTAAACCAGGTACTTCTTCAAAGAAGGAAGACAAACTCCAAAAAAAGCAGTCAGATACAGAACTACCTGGTCCATTTAAACTCTCAAATATAGTTGGTGTAAGTTGCTACGCAAATGTAGCAATGAATATTCTATTTCAATTACCACAAATTGTTGACAACATTTACTTACACAGTACAGACCCATTGTGTATGCAAATGTTAGTACTTCACAGAAATGCAGCAAATAATCCTGACAACACGTATAGTGTTTATGGAATAAGACAACAGACTACAGTGTTGGAATGTTGAAATTCACAATAAACTCACAGGAAGATCCACAAGAATGTCTAATGTACTGACTACAAGTACTGGAAAACAAAAACATACCTATAAATGAAATCTACCAGATTTCATACATGTGGAAACATACATGCAGTCTCTGCAACAATGTGACACAAGATGAAATCCCCAATGAACGCTTCATATATATATATCAATACCTAATTGTGAATCCATTCCATTTCAGCAACTTGTACAAAATGCAAACCATGGTAGATTATGTTCTACCTGCAATTCAGATAATCGCTCCACGTTAGTAATACAAACACATAGTAAATACGTAATACTAATGCTTCTACGTTACAATGCAGATGGTACCAAAAACAACTGCAAGCTGACTGGATTCACACATGGTCAAATATCACTTGGTAAGAAAACCTTCACAACAATAGATATAATCTACCATGCAGGAGCCACAACCAATTCAGGGCACTACACTGCATATATAAAAAAGAAATGTCAATGGTTTGAATGTAATGCTAGTACCATTACTCTAAAGCAGAGATTAACAGCAAATCTTACAAACGCTTCTTTAATGTTCTTAAAACCAAAATTTGATAACTAAACTGTACTTAAACCTTAAGTAAACTTGTAGTTAAAAAAATATAAACTGTTAAAATATTCCAAAAGCTATCTAACTGCCCAAAGATTGTACACCAACTAATAAGATACATGAATACCATTAAATTAGAGCAAAAAGTAGACAGTTAGAATACGCCAATTGGTATCTAACTGTCCCAAAATTTAACAATATCGAAACAGATAAATGAATGCCACTAAAATATATCAAAAAATAGACAGTGAGAATATGCCAATTGGTATCTAACTGTCCAAAAAGTAACAATATCCAAACAGATAAATCAATACCACATTAAATTATATCAATAAATAGACTGTTAATATCCAAACAAATAAATAATATGTTACTGCTCCAAAAAAATGCAACAACCCAATGTATAAAGCATTAGCCAGAAGCAACAAGTGAACACTGAAAACAAACAAACAAATAAACAGTAGCATAACAGAAAAAGGTTTTTTTTTTAAATCCAGCATGGATTTGTTTTTCTCCCACAGACCCAATGATTTTAGCAACGAACACAGAAACTGAGCAAATTGCACAGTACTCTGGTTTGTAATCTACTAAATATGAGGGTCCAAAAAAAAAAATGTTGATTATAAAATGTAATAATTCATTACAAAATACTAATACTAACGTGCTATTTTCTTTTATCACAGAAATTAACAAGAAATACATGTACTCCAGTTACTAACCCAAACAGTAAGTATATCATACACTCTATGCCATAGCCACAACCATCGCAGCATATCACACCCATAATATCTTATAACTTTGTTCCTTATAAATTTGTTTTTGACCCAAAGTTATAAGTAACTATAAATGTGATATGCTGCGGTGGTTGTGGCCAGGGCACAGAGTGTTGGGTGCATGACCAAATGGTCATGCACCCAACACTCTATGCCCTGGCCACAACCACTGCAGCATATCACACCCATAGAGTCAAACATTTCAACTATGGCCTATGGAAACTTTTAATGTCCGCGGACATTACCAGTGCTCTTAGAACACATTCAACTTGCCATCGAACAATACGGACAGCGTCTTCAGGACACCCCCTACGAACATTTCAGAACACCAGCGTCCTCAGAATACCCCCATTTTGTTTATTTTCGAACATTTCAGGACACCACGAGTGTTCTTAGAACACATTCAACTTGACAAAGAACAATACAGACAGCGTCCTCAGAACACCCCCATTTTGTTTATTTACGAACATTTTAGGACACCGCGAGTGTTCTTAGAACACATTCAACTTGACAAAGAACAATACGGACACCACGTGTGTTCTTAGAACACTTTCAACTTGCCAGCGAACAATACGGATAGCGTCTTCAGGACACCCCCTACGAACATTTCAGGACACCACGAGTGTTCTTAGAACACATTCAACTTGCCATTCAACAATCCGGACAAAGTCTTCAGGACACCCCCTTCCAACATTTCAGGACAACACGTGAGTTCTTAGAACACACCCCCATTTTGTTTATTTGCGAATATTGCAGGACACTGCAAGAGTTCTTAGAACATTTTCAACTTGTCAACGAACAATATGGACAGCGTCTTCAGGACACCCCCTACGAACATTTCAGGGCACCACAAGTGTTCTTAGAACACATTCAACTTACCATCAAACAATACGGACAGCGTCCTCAGAACACCCCCATTTTGTTTATTTGCAAACATTTCAGGACACCACGAGTGTTCTTAGAACACATTCAACTTGACAAAGAACAATACGGACAGCATCCTCAGAACACCCCCATTTTGTTTATTTACGAACATTTTAGGACATCGCGAGTGTTCTTAGAACACATTCAACTTGACAAAGAACACTACGGACACCGCGTGTGTTCTTAGAACACTTTCAACTTGACAACGAACAATACAGACAGCGTCCTCAGAACACCCCCATTTTGTTTGTTTGCGAACATTTCAGGACACCGCGAATGTTCTGAGAACACATTCAACTTGCCAACGAACAATACGAACAGCGTCTTCAGGACACCCCCTACGAACATTTCAGGACACCGCGAGAGTTCTTAGAACATTTTCAACTTGACAAAGAACAGTATGGACAGCGTCTTCAGGACACCCCCTACGAACATTTCAGGACAACGCGAGAGTTCTTAGAACACTTTCAACTTGACAACGAAAAATACAGACAGCGTCCTCAGAACACCCCCATTTTGTTTATTTGCGAACATTTCAGGACACCGCGAGTGTTCTTAGAACACATTCAGCTTGCCACAGAACAATACGGACAGCGTCCTCAGAACACCCCCATTTTGTTTATTTGCGAACATTTCAGGACACCGCGAGTGTTCTTAGAACAGTTTCAGCTTGCTTGCAAACAAAACGGACACATATTGAGTCCTCAGAACACCCCCCATTCAGTTTATTTAGAACATTTCAGAGACCGTGATGTCCGCAGACAAATCGAACACAAAAGAGTGTCTACCCCATAAAAAAAGCACAAATCTCATACACTCCCATCCTCCCCAAACACTCCTACACACCAACACACTGTACTAAATACACATTTTGAACAAACTTTCACCGCGATGTCCGCGGACGTCCGCGAATCCAAGATGGCGGGCGCTACCGAAAATCTGACGCGCTTCACTCTTCACACCATCCAATCAGCGAACAGGCCGCATGTCTGTGGATATGAAGTAAGCCGCTCGGCCAATCAGGACATTGTCCGCAGAGCGAACAGGGAAGTGTGTCCGTGGACCGAACACAGATATCACTAATTTTTTTTTACCTTTTTACCTACTTTTTGGTCATTTAAAAAAAAAATACTGGACGGATTTTCACCAAATTTGCAAAAGCACGCTTTCGGGACTAAGCCGCTGCTCCTGGTCCAAATTTGGTGAAAATCCGTCCAGTGGTTTGGGCTGTAGGCGCGAGCAAAAAAGAATTCCCATTCAGTCTATGGGAAAAAAAAAGTTTTGGGACCTCCACTATAACTTTGCCACCCCTCCTCCCCCCCTGGACGAATCATCACCAAACTTTGCTAAAATATTCAGAGTGGACGATATACTTTTTTTTGCAAAGTTTGGTGAGGATTTGTCCAGGGGGAGCGAAGTTATAAGCCGCCCAAAAAGTGCTCTTCCTATGGAAACTGCAACTTAACCATAACTACATGGCCACTAACGTGGCCATGTAATATATATACTGTTCCCGTCCTCCTTCCTATTAGTCCCATTACTGGAGAAGTAATAAAATTGTACTAATCTGCTGAAGAGCAGTAAAAGAAGAGGAGTCGGGGAACAGGAAGGGTGTCATAGCTGGACTGAACAGGATCTGTAGTTTATAAGAAAGAAAAGAGATGAAGAGGATCCTTTTCAGTGTTTTCTTATGTTTTGATGAAACTGCTGAAGAGGAAATAAATAGAAGTTGAAGAATAATGCTCGCCTCCAGTTTTGACATAGAATCCTGCCCATGAATAATATTGTTGCACTTAAGGCACAGTTAATAATTGTTTTGTAATGGAGGACGCATTGCCTTACAAACGCGTTGTACTGCTTTAGAGGCTTTTCAGTCCGTTATTAGCCTCTGACTGTAGGTAGCGGTGGGGAGGGTACGAAGGAATATATTGGAGAGGTGTCACATCTTTTCTCACCCGAATATGATTTTGGAGCAGTTGGGCCCAGTCGTTTGGGCTCAGATAGTTCTCGAATTTTAAAGGATTGCACCAAATTACTGTAACTGAAATTACAAAGCTTACTATATGATAAATGTAAAGAATTACAAAATAATATTCATACATAGATATCATTTGGATTTGTACTGTGACTTTATTGTTTAACGTATTAATGAGCTACTGTGCAACATTTGCAGTCTTGTCTGCGAGAAAGTGTCACACACTGCATGTTGTTTTGGTAATAAAATAAGTATCTACTGCATATACAATTATTTGTGCATTCACCTTCGCATTAACAGGATCGACTTTAATGTTCGCAAGCTCCTTACATTCATTTAATGGGACCATCTTGTTAGCAGCAGCTGCGAACTCCGAGCTATGGTTTTTGCATTTCATCATTGGCACCCGTGCAGTATGTAAAACCTCAGTAGCGGCCTGTTTTTATTCGGATGAAAAACCTCGCCATGTTGATATAGTCAAATCCTAAACCTTCTTTCACATATGGATACAAATAACTGGCAGGTGTTTGTATATGGTTTACATGTTCCAAACCCAGCTATTTCTGTTCTTAATTTGCAGTAGGCATTTTGTATGAGCTAATTTTATACTCAGAGGGGCTGGCAAACATAACTTTGACAAAGACTTGGTAATTGCAATGTCTCAGATGTGCCTGATTTGTTCTACTCGAAAGCGTTTTTCTCTCACCTCCCTTGACACTGCATGACCACGTCGCTTTCTCCATAAGAGCCCTTCCTTGGTTCTCGTGTTTTGTCATTTGGCCTCCATTCTCCGTTGACATATTTTAATCAGATTTGACTTGTAATTAATTTTTCCCAATAAACTTTGTGTTGATACAGCAAGAAGATAGAAGGAATGCAGTGCTTTCTGGTAGGACCTCAATAAAATAGACTCCTTTTTACTGATCAACTATTCATTTTTTTGTCATTCTTTTTCTATCAGCATGAAGGCTGTCGCAATCAGCTTAGATCCGCAAAATACCCAAGAATTACAATGATAATTTCACAAGGTGGGCCCCACTGCATACAGTGAGGGAACAACTGCTCCTGTTGAAATGGTGAATTACTGACGGTGGTACTGTACCCCCATTGCAAACAACTCTGTACCCCAAAGAAAACAACGGTTAATAACTTACGCTTCTCACTGATATAAGACTTTCCAAAGTGTCTTAAAGAATCGAGACCTGCTGGTCGAAGAAAGACAAATCCTTTAGTCAATCAACACACCAAGAAACAGCCAACAACCCTCACTGGCAGCATACTCTCGACACCCATCAACCGCCTTCAAATCTGTACGTTCTCATCCTTGCCGGCTCCAAAGATCGACCATCTGTACCCATAGTCTGACCGAGTGTCGTGATAGAATATTGTGGTATTCATGGCCCTGGAGGATGTCACACCCCTCCTGCCAGTCAATTACTGATGTGCCTTTAGGTTTGTGTGCCTAACAGTGCAATCATGATAGTAATTTTTAACAGCTCTTTAATCCAAAAAACCTCCATGTCCCTGGATTGCCCCACAGAGATGATTTGCATGTATGTATGTATGTATGTATGTATGTATGTATGTAGAGATAGGACCTTTAAAGAAGAACCTTGCCAGGAAGCAACATAGTGCTGTACCTAGGAGACACTTACATCTTAATATTGAAGGTGTCAGTTCTTCACACAACTAACAGCTGTACCCCTGCTTGCAACCTCTTCGCTAAATATTGCACTTTGAAATCAACAAAAACCAAGCACTCAATTTAAAAATGCTGCATCGATTCCATGTGTTTTATCTTTCGGCAGAGAGGACACTTCCGCTCTAATGGTGGGACCTTGTATCTGACAATCACGAGTTCTCACAGCCTTCTAAAGGCCTTATCCTGAACTTCATAAGGCTTTTACATTTTTCACAAAATGGGAATAGCACCAAAGAGAGTATGTAAGGAGAGTTCCTGCTAACAATATTCATGCTCATTTCTCAGGTAGTTTTGAACGTGGCAAATGTCCATGTCTAACATAAGACTTCCGGACTGTTGTGAAAAGGTTCTCCAGGTGCACAAGCTATGCAGATGAACATTTCTCTCACTTGTGAGTCCATTTTGTAGCACATATACTTTTGAGTCACACCCATTATCTCCACATTGACTGGCTGGCTGGTTGACTGAGTGGCCCCTGAGGAGGGATCTTTGGGTGAGCTGGTGATCATGTTGTTAGCTCACAACCTAAAATCTTCCCTCCCTGTCCCTGAATCATCTGAGGTGGACCTATTATGGCTTAAAGCACTGTACAGCAACAAAACATGTCACAGTCGTATGGCAACAGTCGTGCATAGAAACCAACAGAAATTGGCATACGGGTTCCAGACTATTGCTGTTGACAGAAAGACAGACATCCGTCCCATCTCTCCCTACCTGCCCTCTATGTTGCACATCCACCTCCACCTTTCAAACAATCAAATGAGCACAACTTACGTACAGAGGCTCAGGCTAGATTTTCTCACCATAAATGGTAATTTAGTGCTTCACTATAATAGCCTACTCCCAAGCAAGGCAGCACCCTGTCTGACCATGAACTAAAATAAAGTCAAGCGCAACATGATAAGGAACACACTCTTAATAATAACCTTTTGCACACAAAAGGTACCATGCGTTTTACTTTACAGTGTTGGTTTGACCACTTTACCTTCTGCTAACAACAGCGTTCACATTTTATTCACAGTCTCTTCTTGACTAGGCCACCCTTGGCTCAGGCTTGGTAGTTACAGAATTAACATTTTGGAGTTTGAACTGGAGTACAATGATTGGTGCACCTCCAATGATCTCTGCCTTAATGCCAGTAAGATGGAGATCCTTCTCATTGGGACCCCTGCTCCCGCTTTCCATCCGTCTCTCTGGCCACCCTCCTTGGGCCCTCTTCCTTTGCCTTCCTGTGAGGCTAAAAACCTTGGCATCATTTTTGACTCCACTCTGTCCTTCTCTTTTCAATCACGGACCTTGCCAAGAAGTCCCACTACCAGCTGCACCTCCTGAGATGTATTCTTCCTTTTCTCACTTTCGCCCAGAAGCTCCCTGTCTCCAAAGTTCTGGCCCTTTCTAGACTGGACTACTGCAAGAGCCCCTTTATCAATCTGCTTTCTTTTGCTCTCCGCCCTCTGCAACTAATCCAGAACAGGACTGCAAGACTTGTCATTGGCCTCAAGCCAAGGGACTGTATCTCTCCAGTCCTACAATCTCTCCACTGACTCCTGGTACATGCAAGGATCAAGTTCAAGACCCTCTGCATTATCCACAAGGCTTTCTGGGGCCGGGGCCGCACTACATCTAACTTTCTCTTCCAAAATACCTTCCTTGTTGAGCCCTTCGCTAAGCTATCTCAAAATCTCTGAGGGTCAGATTCTTCCCTCTGGAATGGCCTCCTTGCCCCTCTCAAACTTGAGCCAGACCACCTGAAGTTCAGGAAGCAGCTCAAGACCTTCCTTTTCTCTTCTGCATTCTTTCTCTCTCCCCTCCTGACGTACCTGTCTCCTGAAGCCGACTGGTTGCTTCATTACCCTCAGAGTTTACTAGGTACCAGGTTCTCCCATGATCAGTCTCCCAGTCCACTGCCTCCTTTCACTTACCCAAAGCCAAACTCTCCTGGCTGCACGTACTCAGAGCAATGATGTCCTGATTGCACTTCCGTCTTTCTCCTCCCTTGCTCTCCCTCTCCTCCCTTCCCCCTGCACTGCACGTCATCACACTTGCACGATCTGAATGACACAAGGCCTAGTAAGATTGTGTGTCTTGTCATCCCTCTGCCTTCCCTGCCTTGTCTTGTTGTGCCTAGAAACACTTGTGTACAGGCGCATTATAAATGATATATCATACCATATCATATCATACCAAGATGCCAAAGCAAATAAGTCAATAAACTTCCAGGGTTGCCAAGAACACCCTCAAGCTCCACATGTATTCAACATTAAATTGCATTCTAGTTTACTATTTCCATTTCATTCTAACTTAAAAATTCCCAAAACTAGCATGGAAACACAACCAAATTACAAAAACACTTTAAGACATATCCACTGCCTTCACTTTTTTCAGTATTATAGATAGTCAACCAAACAGCACTGACACGCACCAGTACTATCGCAAGACATCCATCCCTCCCTGTGCTTATAGAACCAGTTTCCCTCTTTTCCATTCTCTAATCTTCCCATCACTCATTGTCATTCCTCCAAATATGAATGTCTGGCTATCCCTGGCGAGGGCACAGTACTCCACTCCAGGAACCAGCCTAGGCACTCAGAAATTACCACAGTGGTGATTTGATTCTGAATAAAGGCCTACAACACAACATAGTTTTGCCACAGTATAAAAGATGTCAAACATAAAATATCATATGACATTCCATTGTATGCATTCCGTCCATTATATTCACTGAAAGGATACTCGGTGGCAACCAGACAGCTGGTCCATACAGATGGAGCTTTAAGGACACCAGTTCTTCTCCCGGCCCTTCTCAGGGACCCACCCACGGACCCCGGAGTGCACTAAACCCTGTTTTGTTTGATGCATTTTTCTAAACTGTGCTTTTATCCTAAAAAATATATGTATGCATTTTATTTTCTAGGCTTTGCAAAATGCTGCACTAGCACTAGAAAAAGTAAGGCAGCACATTAGTGCTGTATAAAACAGAAAACAATTTAGAAATAAAATACTTTTGCATTTCATGCATGACACCTTTCATTTCAAAGGTTGAGATATGCTTCACTTGCCAAAATGTTTCTTCCTGTAGTCCTGCAAACATAGCACATCTTAAGGAAAGGAAAGAGCAAGCAGTTTTCCTGGGTAGATTGGGGGAGTTAATGGTGAAGACCACTTGCCGTTGATGTCTGGGTTGAAAGAGCTGTGTTTGTTATGCTAAACTAGAACAGGTTTTTGTTCTGCGGCTGCACTATGCGATCTTTATTATGCTATGCCCGGCTTTGAAATACTACACACTTCTAAATGTAGTATGCCACATTGTGCTATGTTATGCAACTCCATACCATTCTTTCAGTTGCACAAGCATGTAGTGCAATGTTTGTCTGTTAGGATCTATGGAGCCCATTTTTTTGTGTCTCCCGTAGTTTGACTGTGGAGAGCCGTTACATGTGAAACTTCGCGTGCACAGTCTTTGCCACCAAATGTCCATCATTTGCATGGCAGGGTGCAAAAGGGGAGGGCGAAAGGCAGTGTACGGGCCTCCCCTTTTGCATTCCGCCATTAACGCTGCCTGTCATGAACACATGGCAGGCAGAGTTTAAAATTGATTCCTATTGAGTGAGCCTTCTTTTTAGTGGTGAAAAAAGCTGGTCGACTCCATAGGCATCCCCAGCATTTGCGCCGGCATGAAAATCAATACTGGTGCAACCGCTGGAGTATTTGTATGGTGGAGGGAAAGGGAGCCGTAGAAATGTAATTTACATTCCACCCCTCCTCTCCCACATACAAATCAATGAAAATGGGGCGTACCAGTAAGAAAATGCGTAAAAGCCTTACACAGTGCATTTTCTATACAGTACGCCAAGCTCAAAATGAGCACTGATTTCTTTTGCTCCAAAAGCTAAATGCATATTAACTGAAATATGTAGTGCAAATATGCACGCGCGCATGCGTGTGCGCGCGCACACACACACACACAAATCCCAAAGTAGAACTGCAAATGTCATCTGTTAAGCAGACTCAAATAAGCCATCATGCTTCCAGGACTGCTCAACACACTCTTGAGCCCCTAACGCATTCAGTATTACATTGCAGCAGCATTTTCCAAATCTGCCTTGCCCAACCCAATTTACCATAGCACTTTAGGCCTTATCCGCCACCTGCCTTTTGCAGAGCTGTGGTCCACAAAAAATGACTGACTTGTACTCATGCAATTACAAACTGCTCTTATTCAAAAGCCCGCAATGTTTGTAGGAGATATACTAATTAGTATTCTGCTTAGACATCCTTTCTTTGGTTGTGAAAAGCTGCGAAGTAATGCAGAATAATAGTGTCCAAAACTTTAGATTTGTCTCGCATGAGATGATCAATCAAGAAAAATAGACAAATAAAATATGGAGGTCAACAGCTTCCTTAGTGGTATGGGCTCATTAGCCAATGCATTTCGGAGAAAAACTCCATCTTCAGGACTGAGCACTAATGTATATGCAAATATGAGGCAAAGAAGGGCAAATGTACATCACCATTGGGTAACATAAATGGACTCAAACAGTGTCAACAATATTCGAAAGTCAAACAAATACATACCAATATGGTTGATACGGCGTGTAGAAAAAGGAAGGGTATGTGGGGTGATATAAAGAATGACATGAGTGGTTGCCATGGTAAGTCCAAAAGATACAAGTTAAGTATGGAATACACGTACCTTAATGTGCGGATCTTTGCGTCTGTTAACATAACAGAGTGCATAATAAGCATATTCATGGATCAAAAAGGTGTGCGATTAGAAGCCATCTAAGGCAATTACCTTTAGATGCAGCAGCGGTCCTGGAAGGCTGTGGCGTTAAGATCTGTAACAGATCCAAGCCAGTACATAAGAAAAAGTGGATGTATGCCGCATTGGCAGAACCGGTGGCTGAGGACAAAATACTGACCTTCGATAACGGGCGTGTAGCTCGCAGTAGTGGCGTGCACAGGTATGCGCAATCGATTGTGTATAGTCCCGTTGCCCTGGCGATCACGGGCCTCATGGCGTCACACGCCAGAAAGTGCTGGTACGTCACCGGCACCTGGCGTCCCAGACCCCCTGGGAAAATGGATTGGCCGGACGGGTCAGAGCCGGGTTATAATGAACAGTAAAAAATAGTAAAACATTGTGAATAATAATGTTCTTGAATGCAGAAAAATTGGGAAAAACTGGCAAATAAACAAATGGACACATAGAGAGACTGTAATGGTCACTCCAGTTCACAAAGGATAACCTTATTTTAAAAAGTAATCAATGAAAAATATATTTTTGTTACAATAGCAAAGTAATATTGTTTGGAAATAATCAAGATTAAAACAATTCAATCATTCATTATAGCTACACTATTAATATTACTCAATTAATATTGTTCATAAACAATACAGTTGAATAGAAATAGTCATAATTCTTTGAAAATGCAACATTTATTCAAATAAAAACTAACAATGGTCAGAAATAATAATCAAGATAAATGCAAAAATAAAAGAAATTACTGAACATACAGTATTAGTAAACACATTTATATTGGTCAGAAAGAATCATTAGGATCAATAAAAATTAGCAATAATGAATAAAAAATGCAATAGGAACGAAAATGGAATTCATATTATAATAAACAGGATAAATAAGAATGCTAACAATTCATGAACAAACAATGCTGCAAAAAATAATTAAATCTGATAAAAATAATAATCATTATGAATATACATAAATGTTGACATGCAATAATAATATTAATAAAAAAAAATCAAAAGTTATGACAAAATAAAAATAAAATATGAATGCAAAATGAGTAGTATAATCACAATTATATAAAAAATACCACACATGTAGTTAAGCATAATATATTAAAAAAAGACATTACAATGAAAATAAAATGAAATTGTCTCTCAAAATGTAAAACATCAGGTGAATCATAGATATATTTGATCCTTTCTCTTGAAACTCCATCCTGGGCCCTATGCCACGTCTTCCATTGCCACCGATCCCTCGGCTACCTCTCTTATGCTGTGTATATGCATAGAATCATCAATCAAATTTTGCATTGAAAAGATAAGACACAAGTAAATAAACATGTTTGCAGCCCTGCCCTTCTCCACCATGCCTCCAACAGCACCATGATACATACTTCCCAAAGAAGTAAAACAAGAAAAAATTCACCACGAATTACCAATTAGTGCTAATAAATGTAATTATTATTTACCTGTGCCTTGATATTAAGAACATGTGAGAATCACACAGCAGCCCAGGGACTTAATTGAGATTCTTCCATTCATAAGAATTTGGTCAACCATCACTCCAAGGCAATCACAGTGGTTCTACGTCATAATCATGACCATTGAAAGCCACACCTTTAGCACTTCTGCAGGGCGTATCGTATGCCTGTACCTCTCCATTGATGTTTTGCAAAGGTGGCAATCTGTTCCATGTCGCTACTCTTAACTCTCACTCCGCTGTTAAACACTCTTCCGATATCTGCCGTCTCCTTAAAGAGCTTAATTTGGATGTATTCGGTCTCACAGAGACTTGCTTCACGGCCACCTCTGTCACAAGTTTTGACACTCTCCTCCCTGATGGCACCAATATCCTCTCCAAACCCAGAACCAACCATCCTGGTAGGTGAGTAGCCTTGATCTTCCCAGAGTAGATCCCTTCTTCTGTCATTCCTACTCAGGGCTACTCCTCCTTTAAATGTCTGGTCTGCAGGCTCTCTATCCCCGCTGGCCTATTTCTCACTGTGGCCACCATTTACAAGCCACCTGGCTATATTGCCCTCTTCCTCTCTGAGTGGGCTGACCTCTCCTCCTTGCCTCTACCTCTCAACTTCTCCTCCTCAGAGACCTTAACATCCACTTGGATGCTGCTAGCCCCACCTCAGGACTAATTTGCAGCTTCTGTGACTCTCTCTCTCTCTATTCTACCCTCTGGCCTGACTCACTCTGCAGGGCACACCTTGGATGCTCTGATCTCGTCAGACCCTTCACCCCCCTCTCCAACCCTCTCACCACTCCTCCCGGACTGACCACTTTCTTCTCAAAAGACTGCTAGGAAAGAATACATGGCAAAAATACCAATGGCAAGGACACATCCAATAACAAAAAAAACAGTTGTGCAAAATATTCCGGCAACTCCAGGTGACCCGCCTCTACAATGGGAACAATGGACAGATTAATTTGAAGTTTACTTACAAGCATCTTGGGTAGCGAAGATCAATGATGACTTAAAGGAAGTGTCATTTATAAATTGTTTGGGGGCCTGAAGGATTTAGAATGTTTAGCCTGCTTCCAGATGTTACCAATCAGGGCACTTCTGGAGACTCCTCAACAGGAGCAATAACTAGGATATATGATGCTGCATTGACAAATTTAGAGAAACATTTCAGCAACAAGAGCAATGTGGTTCTAGAGATATATAAAGAACATTTCCAAGGAGACAGAACAAAGGAGAGTGAGTGGATAATGATATGGCTGCACTGAGGGGCCTGATAGCGTTGTTCCAGTTTACAGGAGTGGCAGAGGAATACCTTAGGTGTCAACTGATGCTACACACTGCCGATCCACACATCAAACAGAAGCTATGGGAAGCCAATGATCCCACCTAGGAACAAGCCATGGAGATTGCGAGAACAATGGCACTAGGAAGCAAATGCACGAAGGTTGTTCAACATGATGCAATTAGACATGAGATAAAAAAAATCCAACTAGAAATAGAGGCTGAGAATAACGACGTGGAAATAGCAGAAATAAAGAAACATTTTGAACAGAACATTAAGTATTGAGCCAATACTAACGTGACACCCAATGAAAATAAACCTGCAAATGAATACAACCAATGCATGTGCCCACAGTCCAAATGCTACAGGTGCAGGTGGTTCAGACATAACAAAGGAGAAAAAACTGCACAGCTGTAAATACACAGTAGTTCATGTTTGGCATGATTGGGCACTATGGAAGAACGTTCAGGAATAATAGAAGCAAAGCTAAAAGCTCTATTAGAGCTTTGAGGGAGATTGGTGTTCCCAGCAGTTTGCTAACTACGTCAAATGAGACTTATGAGCCAGATCTCCTTTTGACAATCAATACATCAATACAACCAAAATGAAAGGGCCATGGGATATAATGGCAATAAATCATACACCTTTAGAAATGATGGTCGACACAGGGTCTCCATATACTATTGGTGGTGTTCAAACATTCATCAATGAACTTATTTGTGATATGAGGTATCTGAGGCCTACCAATGTACAAGCAATGAGCTTTGGGAAAATCCCTATAAATATAAGAGTGTACAGATGGGTACACTTAAAATTCAAAGACAGAGATACCTTTTGCATATTTGTTGTGGCTGAGAATGGCTCATCTTTCACAGGAATGGAACATCAATCTGCCCTACAGATGAGCATTGAACTGAACCCGATACTGTGCATCACACCTGTGATTAATCCTCAAAGGAAAGTTTAACAATGGCATTTCCAAATGTGCTCAACAAGAAGATTGTAAAATTCTAAGGATTTAAACACTGCATCATCTTGAAAAGGGGAGCTATGGCGGTAGTACTTAAAGTTAGGAACATTCCTACTGGCACAAGAAGTGAAGTACAGAAGGAGCTAGAACAGTTATGCAAGGAAGTTATTATAGAACCTATAGAGTCGTCTGAATGTTTGGCACCAATGGCCATCATTCGGAAACCTAATAACATAATTAGGATGTGCGCCAACAACAGAGATTTGACTATCAACATCTGGATTGACAGACACTCATTACCAAACATTGGGGAAATGCGAACAGCCATGAAGCCAGCAACGGTTTTTCAAAACCATAGATCTGTCATTGGCGTACCACCAGATTAAACTTGATGAAGATTCAAAAACTGCTAACGTTGTTTGTAACACCTTTAGAAGCATATGGGTTCAATGGCATGGCGTTGGGTTTGACTTTGGCAGCAACAGTCTTCAGAGATTAATGCAACGTTTATTCAGAGGATTGGAAGGAGTTAATTATATCCAAAAAGACATCTCAATATCAGCATTATCGGAAGAACATGACACAAAATTGTTAGGGGTGAACCCGTGGGGTCGTTAAATCAGTAACACGTCGTGCGTGGATGGGATGCAGAATAACTCTTGCACAAATAATATGACCGACTCAGGAAGTTGGCAAAAAGTCTCCTACGACTGTTTTATTATCAATTGGCTAAAAGAGGGAGTTACAACAGACATCAACGGACGTTTTCTTAAGTTCACGTTTATATAGAAAAAACTCATCATACGTGACGTCAAACTACATGGCAAACAAGAAAAACCTACAGGGGTTTGTGATATGCTCAAAGGAAACATCTAAGTATACTTTCTATATAGGGATGGGTTGTGATTCGGTCTCTACAGTCAGGTGGACAACTTATGCCCACCCCTAGTGCAAGTCATCTTCATCAGTTATTAAGTACACCGTAAATCAAAGTATAAGGCCCTTCATTATATGGCTCTCTACAATTGGTTGGTACGCTTGTGCCCTTCTGGAACATTCAGCTCACTAGCAGCACATAAGCTGGCACCCCAGGTGTCAATCAGTGGACTTGACTGTGTCTCCCCACCCAATTAGCCCAACATCTCTCATCACTCATGCCTTCTGTCATTCAGATTGTCTTTGAACTTGGCCTTGCAAAGTATCTTGCTCCTGGGAATATAAGGGAGTATAGGAACATTCTTATCACAATTCTGGTCTGCACGCCTAACTCCTATTTCCATCCTTGGCTCACATGACAGGATACCATAATTTGGCCTGTTTTGCATCATTTAATTGTCTTCAATGTATAAACATGGCACGCATGGTGTTCTTTCTTTGTACCTTAACACGGGCTGATTCAGTGTCTCACGTTCACTGTTCTTCAAGGATAGATAACCACTTCTTGGCTATTTCATCCTTTGACACCAGGCCAGACATCTCATCCAGGCCTTTCCATGCTCTTAGCATCATGTTGCTGCGACACAGCCTTCCGATCCTTCTTTTTCCGTGGGTCTGAGCTTAGTAAATATGTGACACCGATGTCCAGATTTCTATGTAATGGCAGCACTGCCTGCAGTCTATTCACTACATATAGCTAGCCTTAAGATCACTGCTGGCATTGCTGCATCTGTACAGTTATAAAATTGCTTACATTTTCTGCAGTGCTCTTCTCACATGCAATCTTTATTCCACATATGAAAGTCTACTTGATTGTTTATTTCATCATCAGAGTCCATAAAGTCTATACATCCTTTTCTTCAGTCACTCTTCTGAGTGTGTCACGTTCACTTCTCGTGACATCACCACTTCTCTTTCTCTCATCTTCATATTCCTTCGGGGATCCCCTCCAAGAGATTGTCATCTCTATGGGGATACATCAGATAGGGTTTTCTCAATGGATACCTTTTCTGGAAGGCTTTCTGTGGAATAGGCACAATCACTGGTGCCGTGCATATTGCGATCTCTGGATTCCATCATGTAGGAAGGATGGGGGTGGGACTTCCTCAAGAGGCATTCAGCTGCTCCCCTACAGGGGCACTACAGTTTTTAAATGAAAAAGGGATGACTATAAAAATCGAAAAGTGCTAGATGAAAGTGATGAAAGTGACATATGATGGAAATGTGATCAACTCTGAAGGCATTAAACCCAAGAACGAACTGATGGAGACCATTTTGAAAATACTCTCACCCAGCAACAAAGAACAGTTGCACTGCTTTTTGGGCATGGCTGTATACTATTTGAATCAATGGATACCTTTTCTGGAAGGCTTTCCGTGGAATAGGCACAATCACTGGTGCCGTGCATATTGCGATCTCTGGATTCCATCATGTAGGAAGGATGGAGGTGGGACTTCCTCAAGAGGCATTCAGCTGCTCCCCTACAGGGGCACTACAGTTTTTAAATGAAAAAGGGATGACTATAAAAATGGAAAAGTGCTAGATGAAAGTGATGAAAGTGACATATGATGGAAATGTGATCAACTCTGAAGGCATTAAACCCAAGAACGAACTGATGGAGACCATTTTGAAAATACTGTCACCCAGCAACAACGAACAGTTGCAATGCTTTTTGGGCATGGCTGTATACTATTTGAAGTTCATCACACACTTCACTGAAAAAACACATGCAATGAGAAGTCTCATGTAAAAGAATGTTAAGTTTGAGTGGTCAGACTTGTGTCTGGAAGAAATGGATGAAATAACATGATTGTCAATAAGACTCAAGCTTTGAAAATGTTCAAAACCACAGCAGTGAATGCAATTATGGTTGATTCAAGCAACGTGGGACCTGGTTGGCTATTGTATCAGATCGAGGAAGGGGTAGAATCACAATTGTGTTTGCCTCTGGGATGTTAAGGCATTCTGAAATAAATTATTACACTATAGAAAAAGAGGCTGTTGGTGTCCTGTGGATTTAAAGTCACTTCAAGACATTGATTTGGGGTTTGCCCATGATTATTAGAACTGATCATAAACCTTTGATTCACATCATGAGTTGCAAAGGTTTAGCAGCACCTTCCCCAACAATTGGAAGATGGATGATTGAGTTTATGCAATACAATGCAAACGTGGTCCACACACCGGAAAAGGAGACTGTAATAGTGATTGTTTTTCCAGCTTGCCTTGGGAGGTGTCCCACAAAAACACAACAAAGTTAAAGGAAAATACTGAAGAAGATGAGTAAAACATAACAGCCAGTATTGAACCAGGAATTTCCAAAGAAGATTGGATTGAAGGTTCTACAGAAGATCAAGAATTATTAACACTTTGATACGTTTAAGAAATGTGTGGGGATCAGTAAAGGATAGACTTCCTGACTATACACAAACATATCATGAAATTGGTAAAAAATGCAGAACTTTTTCTTAGAGGTGATCGGCTGAAAACACAACAAACATTGAGAGACATAATTCTCCAACTTCCCATGATGGCCATTTAGGCAGGAATCTCACCAACTAGCACATTAGAGAGAGCAACTGGTGGCCAGGAATGTTGAGTGATGTGGTAAATTTAGAGAACAACTATCAAGTGATCAATAATAGTGATAAAACAAAAGAAAGTAATAACCAACCCTTTGCAACCAGTACAGATTCCACATCCGGTCTGGAAGAAATGGGCAATGAATATTATATGTCCATTTGAAATAGCAGAGCCCTACAAAGTGTTTATAATTATGTTTCTGGACTACACATCTAAATGGGTGGAATGGGGTGTTGTTCAAGGTACTGTCGACCACCAGGACAATTATTATGTTTCTAGGTACAGTGTTCAGCAGAGAAGGAGATCCCTAAGAAAGCATCACAGACAATGGGGTACAATTAGTTTCTGAGGAGATGGCAAGTTTCCTAAGCTATCAGGTAATCAAGAATATGCGCACTTCATTGTACCACCCAATGGGAAATTACTTGATAAAAGGCATGAACGGATTTATTAAGAATACTAAACAGTTGACAATTGCAAATTTGTCACCATGGAGGGATACTTTAAAAGAGACTTTAAAAGCGCTTAGAGTCACCACTCATTCCACCACTGATATTGACCCTTTTGTGATGAGGGGCAGGATGGTCTGCAACCGTCTAAACCCTTTGTGGACAATGGAGAAGAGCAGTAAGAAGGTAGACATGGAGGAAATTCTGAAGAGAGTGAAATGCAAACATGTTAAATATAAGTAGTATTATAATCGAAATAATAATAATAATAATTTAGCATTTATATAGTGCTACGAACCCTCAGGTATCTGAGCGCTGCTTTTTATTACCCACGGTGTGTGGTGCTCATTTATCGCCCTCAGAAGGATGAAAGGCTGAGTTTGGCCCCGCCAGGATTTGAATCTGCATTACCAGGCTCTGCACGGAGGTCCAAGTGAGCGCTCTACTCGCTGTGCCACTTGACCGGCTAAATAGAACATCTTCTAGCCCAATGTTTAAAGAAGGAGACTGGATCAGCGTGAAGAACCCTCACAAAAAGTGGAAAGGGTTTTCAAAATATATAGAAGCATAGAGAGTGGAAAGTGTGAGAAAGAAGAGTGTCAATCTGGAAAATGGGGAGAGGAGGTCTTTAGACAATTTAGTGTGAATGTCTAAGAACATGGGAGTTGAAACAATGAGAAGTTCACACAATGGAGAGACTAGTGAGACATGCATAGATGAGAGAGTGTCTAATTGAGATGAATGGCATACTGTGAGAAGAAACTTATGGGCCAGAAGAAGCAGAAGACTATTACCCAACATGAAAAAGGATTGTGTGTACTACTGAACGTTTCCTGCCCTATTTGTGTTGTGTTTTGGTGTTCTGCATTAACCTTCATTTCTGAATATCTATGGCATTTTTATTTTTCAATTAAGGGAGATGCTATGTTATGTATGTCAACTGACACATTCTTCAACTCAACCTCTGAGTGAGTTCCCGAATGGGCCAGTTGGAATGTATGAATCCTGTGTTTTTCTCCATAAAGGAGCCAACATGGCTGATTGTTCAGTCTTTGAAATCAAAGGACCTTACGGCATGCAGCTGAGTCATACAGAGAGGCAATCGCTGCCTGAGGTAGCATCAGCATCTCCTAGGAACAAGAAGGGCCGGCAACATTTAAAGAAGACTTCACTAACACAAAATAAGTTTCCCTGTGGGGATGAGTTAATGTTGTATATAAATCAGTATTGCAGGAAGGCTATTGAGTTTGTGGAGAAAGTGGTCAAGGGACCTCCAAAGTCTAATGTTTCAGCACAAGGAGCCAAAAAAGGCAATTATTTGAATCTTGCAGCAGCCAATTCGCCCAATGAATTTGTGAAATGTGTGTTCATGTCTGTCACATAATCTATAGATAAGCTTTTTTTTATAAAATGATGGCTTCACAAGAAAGACTTTTGATTCTTCTGTTCCTAGAGCAGTGTCCAGGATTACCTATGCTGATCAAGCTGTAGGTCACCAGGTGTTGGGAGTGGGTCCAACTTACGATGTGCGATTTGATCCCTCCTCATATGAGGCCCCCACCAAGATGAAGTACAGCTCGAACAATAAAGAAGTGTACAATTAATTTCCTCTGCTTACCAACACCAGTCCAAAGACAGATATGAGACCATATATAAGAGAAATGCTATAAGCACTGTCAAGATCCTCTGTCCAGGAGTAGAACGATAATGTGGCTAATAAAGCCAGATGAGCTCTGAGCACATCACCTGGGGACATTTGGATAGATAACCTACCCTTGTTTCCAGGGCGCAGTGTTAGTTATCTTTGATGATACAGGTAATGATGGGATTGACCAATGGGAGGGTTCCTTGAGCCTTCTAGAAATTATAGGGTTTCCTCTGTCTAATCCTACATCCCTGGCATATGCTAACTCTATAAAATGGGAACCTCTTCAGCTGGTGGAAGAGTACACTGATACTTATCTATGTATCAAAAAAGATATTATATAAGTACAAGAAGACGAATTATGTTCTCATACTAATTTGCCAAGCATGTCAGTGGCTATGCCCACAGTGGATCAGTAGATTTCTGTATTTTATCCAAATATGACAGGATTCTTTTGAAGGTTCATAGATTAGCCTGGGTATACTTGCCAGTATTTAGTTCTGAAAACCACAGGTCCAAGAGTTGAAACTCTCAACCTCACTATGGTGGGGGCGATGAGGGGGGTAAATTGGAATGGCAGACTTTAGACCCTATTGAAGTTAGAAGTTGGGCTCTGAGAATGTTATAGTATTTAGGAAATTTTAAAGAGTTCATTCCTCAGGAGAGAAGGCAAGGCATCCTTTTAAAAATGGCTCCAAGTTATGGAGGCTTGCTGATTCATCGGAAACTGCCTGCAGGTACTCATTTATTTGGTAATAGATTTATCAAAGTGTTATGGAAGTATGTTAATACATTTAAAGCTATTAACATAGCTCAGGATTCAATGCACACAATGTTCTCGCTTTGGGTCTCTTTGAGGTGAGCCGAGGCAGAGAAGGCTGGATAGCCACCTACCACAAACTGCAGTCCTCAGTTCCATCCAAGGATGTGGCAGCAATATTATCAGAACCCCAAAATCAGCTTCTTTCCCTAGTGGGGGTAGACATACAGGAATAGAGCACAATGAGTGGAGGAAGTCATTGTACATTCTCACAGGGTAAGGTTTAATCTGGAATACCATGCAGATTAGACTTTGGAGGGAATAATCCTGGGATGTTGTTTTAATTGGTGTTATGTTTCTCAAGACCTGTGGATCTTGATAAAGGGGCATCTTTTCATGCTTCCATGTATGTGCAGCCTCCAAATCAATACTTTCAGAGAAGTGAGATAACAGTACCTGTAAGGAACCATGCAATAAACTCTCAATAAGTCCAAGGTTTTTACTGAAGGTCACTACACAGAGAGCCCCCTTTAACCATTAGGAAATGGTTAGCAAAGTGTTCTTGGTACGGACAAAGTGTGATAATCTTCGTGGATCTCAACCAGTTAATATTTTTTCACCACTTCAAAATAGAGATGATTGTTCAGTTGAGAGATGTGGTGAGTCTTAGCGATTGGCTCGTCAGGATAGATCTGATTGATGCATACCTGACAGTGTACATTTTCAGGGACCACGGGAAACACATTCAGTTTTCCTGGGAGGTTATTCCTTACTGATTCTCTGCGTTTACAAACAAGCTCGCCTCAACCCCTTGGTGCTTCACAGAGCTATTTTGGCATTTATCCACTTTCCACCGGAGCAACAGGGGTTTGCATGCCTATTTAGTTGAATGACATTCTGATCATGGTGAGGGAGTCATGAGATTACCTCCACATGACAGTGAATTTGCTGGGGCTCAGCATCAATTGGTAGAAATCAAAAATGTGCCCCTCTCACAAGGCTAGGTTTGTGGAAATTCAGATTGATTGTGGGGTCACTACATAGAGTCTGCCTTTGCTCAAGGTAATGGCACCGAAGATGGAGTTGAAAAAGGTGGTAGTGTTTCAAATTTCATCAGTCAGATATCTGGGAAAAATGATAGGGCTTCTATCCTCTTCAAGTCAGATAATCTTTCCCACCTAACTGCACTGCAGGGTTACTCAGTTGTTAAAATGCCATGACTTTAGGGAAAGATTAGGAATATTTGGAGTAGGTGTCAATTTCCACAGACACAAGAGCAGAAATATCTTGTGGTGGATGAAATCTGAAGCATGGCATGAAATAATGAGTTTTACTTCCATCCCAGATGTAGGGGTCTAATGCAAGCCTACTAGGGTGGGGAGCCAGATGTGGTTCAAGCTGTACTAGGGTCCATGGTCACTTAGAGTCATCTACTGTGTAGCGACACTGACAACATCCTTTTCAGCCTGTAGCTTCTCCGAGAGCTGCTCACATTGCATTATGAGCCTTCGCATAGACATTTAAGCTGTAAAGTATATCACTAAATTAGGGAGTGCAACACATTGGAGTCTGTCAGGTCTAGTGGAAGTTCAGCTTCGGGTTTCTCATAAAGATACAGTTGGAGTATCTATAGGGATGGCACATATGCATCTGGCCCACCTGATCGCCACCTTCTCTCCCCATTTCCATTGGTATACTGATGACAAGACTAAAAACCTGGGTGTCATCCCCGACTCACATCTCATATCTCTGACCTTGCCAAGAAGGCGCACTATCAGCTTCACTTCCTCAGATGCATTCTCCCTTTCCTCAACTTCCCCCAGAAACTCAATGTCTCCAGAGCTCTGGTTCTCTCCAGGCTGGATTACTGCAACTGCCTTTTCCTTAATCTTCTTCTTTTTTCCCTCCGCCCTCTTCAACTAATCCAGAATCAAACTGCAAGATTTATCCTTGGCCTCAAGCCCAGGGACTGCATCTCTCCAGCCTTAAAATCTCTCCATTAGCTCCCAGCGGTTGCAAGGATTGAATTCAAGACCCTTTACATCATCCAAAAGGCTTGCTGGGGCCTGGGACCATGCTACATCCATCTCTCTCTCCCTAAACACCTCCCTGCTAGAATTCTTCAGTCCCCTAGCTCCAACTCTCTGCAGGTCAGACATTTCTCCAAGCAGAGAGTGGGGGGTAAGTGTCTCTCTTCGGCAGGATCCACCCTCTGGAGTGGCCTCCCTGCCCCTCTCCGACTTGAGCCGGATCTTCTTAAGTTCTGAAAGCTTCTCAAGACCTTCCTTTTTTCCTCCTCCTTCCCTCTTCCCCTCCATTGCTAGCCTTCACCTAAAGCTGTGAATGGCTGCCTGTCTCCCCTTTTAGCTTCACCTGGGCCAAGCCCTCCCAAACCAGTCTTCCCTTTTTACCAGCACTTCCTATGGGCACTCTTCCCTGACTAGCCTACTGAGTCTGACCCACTCCCTCCCCGCACTATTTACCCCGACTGCTGGTTCCCCAAGCACTTGCCCTCCTGTCTACCCTAGCACTTGACCAGCCCATTGGGCCCCCTCCCTCCTGCACTTCCATCTATCCCTTCCCTTTTCCCCAATCAGACCCCCCTCCACTTCAAGTTACTGCACTTGCATGATCCGATTGTCACAATGCCTATTAGGACCGATTGATGTGTTTGCCTCGAACGTCAATAGTCAGATACAAAGATATTTCATCAAAAAGTTTGACCCATTTGTATGGCAACAGATGCCTTCTGTCAGTTCTGGGTCCAGAACTCTCATTAGCACCCTGGGAGGTGCCCAAAGCCAATGAAAATGTTCGGAACGTGGGCTATATTCACAAAGGAAAGTCTGCTTTCCAAGCACTTTCATTAGTGTTGGGCGCTTCCCTTCCCTGCTCCCTGGCCCCCCTTCCCATTAGCACCTGTGTAGTTCACTACACTGGTTCTAATGGTGAGATTTGTATTATTTTATTAAAAAAAGAAAAACTTACTTTTATCTCGCCACACAGCACCACACAGTGCCTTCAGCCAGGCAGTCCCCTCTTCAATGCTGATGACGATAGTCATCAACATTCAAAACGGACGTCCTGGCTGAAGGCACTATGCAGCATTAGGCATTCAATGAAGGTACGTTTTTCTTTCATTTAACAAAATAAAATAAAAACATTAGCACCCATGTAGGGATCTAAACAGGTGGTAATGGCGATAAGCCCCTCGGTGACTGGGCCCACCCTTTAGTTAACGGCCCGCCACCCATCGCTGTGCTAGTGCCATGAACTTGCGCACCGGTCAGTTACCTACAGGGTGGGCCCAGGTGGCACATTTCTTGCTATGCTCACATGCTCTTTTGCATTTTGTACTGTAAACATGTGCAGATCAGCATTCTCGTCATTTCATAGTTTTCTGGATAGATGGCTGCTTTGGTCTCAAACTTTAGTTTGCTGCCTTCTTAAGAGGATATGGCAATATACTCCTTTCTCTAGCATGTCAACCTGGTGGTGACCTTGTTTAGGGTTTGGCATAAGAATGATGGTTGCTGCAGGAGCTGCCCGTGAAACTGGTGATATTAATGTGCTTGGTTGTTTTCTGGAGGGTTTCACACAGCAGATTTTACCTTTAGGGCAAAATGTTCGCAAAAAAAAGTCTGAACAGCCGAAAAGTTCGACGAGATCACACATTCGGTACTGGGGGTTGCAAGGTTGTCCCCCACACCCTTGCTCACTATATGTGGTCGCGGGGGTGTCCCCCGCTGCTACCCCCAAAATATAAAAGGCTGCTGTGGTGTCTCCCGCAAGATCCTGCTCACTTTACTTAGTGAGCAGGGGTTGCGTGGGACACCCCTGCAGCTGTGCTGCAGTCCCAGAAAAAAAAAGGCTGCAGGGGTGTTCCTCGCAGCCCACCCTTCACTATACTGTGAGCGGGAGTTGCAGGGGACCTCTTGGACCAGAGTTTTACACAGATGGTGCTAGTTGCAGAGTGTTGTGTTAGATGAAAATAGGTTCATTAGGGGGGGGGTAATTGAGAGATGTATTTGAGATGTTGGGGATTTAGGGTATTGTACATCTCGCTGTGTACATAGTACTGTGTAAAATGTTGTGCTTTTCTTGTGTTTTTTTTTCATGTGTTATTTGATATAGGGCTGATTGTATTGGGATTTGTTATGGATGTTGTGTAAATAAAGTTTCCAAAAAAAAAAAAAGAAAAGAGGTTCTACGTTGATTGAGTTCCTTTGCGTCAAAGAGGTATTTTTGCTGTGTGTGTTGTGAGTTGCTTGTGTGCATAGTAAGACTGAACGATTAGTCTAATTCATTTATTTTCTTAATCCTCATTGTCTACTGCCGTCTTGAACCCTTGCCAAATAGGTTGGATGGTATATGTCTTTTGTAGGCATTACTTTCTCTATGTTTGATGATCATTTGACCATGGCTTACAAGCTTTTGGTCCAGGGTCAAGCTAAAGATCCTTCTCAGATAGTAGATTATTCGCAGGAACATGTTCTACTGCAAACTCATAACAGGAAGACGCTGTGTCATAACACGGAATGTTGATCACTGCAAGTAAATTACCAAGGAGAATCGGGATTCTTTTAATGACACAGAGATGCATATAATTTCACCCTATTTGCCCTGCCTGTTTTCGTTTTTTGTGTTTATGGACAGTGACCGGGACTCACAAATGTGGCAAGGAAGCATGATGGGATTTGTAGTTCGGAGGAGAACATCGCTCTTCTCTTTAATATGTATACTCTTACTGCTTGGGGGAAACAATTAATGTACTTATCTGTCTTCCATTAAAAGAATCCTGCCTCTCCTTCATAATTTACAAGAAGTAATGAACATTGATATTCAGATCCTTTTTACTTGGTATTGCTAATCAATAAGCTGTGGCCTGTACTTATCAGTTTGGTTGGTTGTGTGTCTGAAAGTTCACTTTTGCTAATACTGCTCAACCGAGTATAGCATCCTCTGCCGGTGATACAATCATTTAATTTACTTACATAAAGCTAGTTCCAGGCCCCATGATCCTGTACTTGATGTCCAACTGTAACAGTAAAATGCAGAGCACCTAACACTAGGTTGTGCCACATAGTTGAAAATCTGATTTCAGAAAGCATAAGGGGGAACATAAAAGAACAACCAGCTATAACTACCATCATTGTCATGGACGCATTCCAGGAAAAAGAAATCGAAAATTATAACTCACAAAAATGAGTATGCAAGTTATTTCAAAGACGAGTTAGGCTGTGTAACTAACTGCAAAGTGAACAGATTGGTTGTTACCATTGTTATGAAATTCACTAAATTCATCAAATGAATTTGCAGCAAACGCAAGAGCGAGAACACACTTGCATTTAATCCTGAAGCGTGTGTTTCCGTCTTTCCAGGATAAATGCCATGTTGTGTAATGCACTGGTCTTTTGAAATGCTTACATTTTTTCGATCATATTTAAAGATATTATGATGAATTGAATGTACAGGAAAGGCGATTGATTGCTGAATACATTAAGTTCGGGGAATGTGTTTCTCCATTCCATGTCTTTTAACATTTGAACCATGACAGAACACTGATTTTCCACTGACTTTACGGTGATATCCAATTCTTTCAGGCACCTCTTGGCTGATGACGGCAGACAGCCCTGGCAGGCCCAGACGAACTGATAAATATTCCTTACATGCCATTTAGCTAGTGCCAGGATAGAGTTGCTGATGCATTGGAGAGAGGCAATAGGGTCATAACGCTAAGCTGGCACCATGCAAGGATGGGCTGAACCAACAGGCTCTGCCCTGCGCATCGTCTGCAATCCAAAGCCGTGTGACTGACAGGGATACCCTTGGTCTTAGCCCGAGGTGATGTAAACTGATGCGCAGTCTCTCTTCTGTCCCCACGGGGATTACACAACCCACTATTTGCAAATAACCAGATAAAATAGAAGATAAAGTATCAAAAGCAAACACGAGGAAACCGAACCAACTGCGATTACTCCAGTCAAATAGCCCTGAAACATAAATATTTACCGCACTAGAGGTGTCATGTGCGCTGGCAAATCCTACGTAGGAGAGTAATTTAAGACCGCAAAATTTCCACTTGCACACTCAGGACTTCAATTATTCAAATTATCAATTTACTTGAACAAGCTTACCTGGTGTAAATATGAGTAGTGAAAATAGTAAAGGCGTGAGCTTCGTTTCTGTGAGCGGATCATTTCCCCACCAATGAAGGCAAATACATATATACATATAGCGAAAGGGGACCGCACAGCTCCTTGCAAAACAGCAACAACTTGATTATGTTCATCCTACAGTAGCTTTCCCTTGGGTATTCGTGAAAAGCAAGCACGTGAGAAGTTTAATAATGAGGATCATGGAACATCACCACATGAGAGCAACAATGGCACGTGCTTAGTTGCGCGTTTAAGAGCACCAAAAGACTACAGAAGTGGCAGGAGTGCGCGCTACATCTTTGATCCTTCACCATCCTTTTCCCTTCATATCTCCCCTATTGCCTGCTCCTGCCGCTATGCTCTGTTTAGCATTCGCGGTGCTCACCCCTGTTTCCTTACACGCTACTAAACGTACCTGCATTGACAACTGTTCATCTTTATTGCTTGGTCTCCCCGCCTGCCACCTTCTTCCTCTTGGCTGTATGTACAACTCTTCCGTTTGTCGCCCTTTTTTCTACCTCCTCGGTCCCCCATCACATCCTCCCTGCTCTCAATTTCATAACCTCCTTCCGAAATCCCGTCTTCTGTATCACTTTCTCTCAATTGTTTTCAAATGCACTCAAGGCCTGGCCACACTGTATCTTACCTCACCTTTTTTAACTGTTCCTAAGCCTCCCTGTGCCTCTTCTCGTTTCCGCTCTTTCTCTCTTTTGACTCCTAAACATTGGAACGCCCTTCCCCTCTCACTTCGCTTCTCCTCATCTCTTTGCATTTTCCAAACAAATTTTAAACTCTCTCTTCTTTTGTCTCTTGCTACTTAACATGTCCTTGCTTTCTCCCTCTGCGGATGTAACCTTCATTCATAACACATTTGCACTATTTTGACTTGTACAGTATTTTGATTCTCCTTTATTGTTCGGCGACTTTGGTGAAATGCCCTTTATAAATGTAATAAAATACAAATAATAAGCAAGACCAAGGACTAATCTCAATGGATGAATAGCCCGACGCACAGACAGCAACTCCCAATAAATTGCGCTACTTTTAAAAGATGCCAGCCCATACCCTTGCTACCCACACCCTGTACAGTGCTCCATTGCTCTCGAGCTAGGTACGAACTTTAAACAATCAAATAATAATAATTAAGCATCGTACGCAGACAGCAGTACCTTCCTGGTGAAATAAGAATTGTCAGCTCGAATTGAACCCATGCCGTAGCAGAGCAATATTTCAAACAGTAAAAGGTAAAGCATTTGAATGGCAGAATTTGCACTTTTGTGCCAATGGTCTTTCTAACACTCAAAACCACGGCAGAAATACCAAATGCCACCATTGCTGCTGTTCGAGCCTGATCACAGCATTTTGAAAACATGATCTGTTAACGGTCTAGGAGCGTTGGCTCTATCGGGTAGTTTGTTGAGAAGGGGAGAAAAGCGTGCACCTTCAGAGGATGAAGACCATACATAATGTGCTCCTGGGTCATGTATCGGGTAGTTTGTTGAGAAGGGGAGAAAAGCGTGCACCTTCAGAGGATGAAGACCATACATAATGTGCTCCTGGGTCATGTAGGGATCCACAGGGACTGACACAGCTCTGGGGATGGTTTCCTTGGTCCTTTCTTTTGGATTACTCGTTTCATTCTGGCTATTCTGTGAACGCATGCAGACATTTTGGCCCTAATACTTACTTGTAAATAAACTTAAACTGTACAAAACTACCTAAGTTTTATCAAGAACAATGGCGGTGCCCGCCTCTCTAGTTATTTCATACAGGGTTTTCAGCCAAAAGGATTTTGGTTCTGGAGAGTTTCTGGTGGAATGACATACACAAGGATGTGGGCAGTTATGGAAGGATGAATACTGAATGAAGAAACAGTGACAAAGTACTCATGACTCCCTTGCTCCAATTCAGCCCATGTAACTGCGAAAGGGTATGGGCGAAAGAGTATTGGTCATCATAATATCATATCAAAGTATACCATGCCAATTTCTCATAGATAAATATAGTAATTAGCCAAGATGAGATTTGCAGAATATTTTACCACAGCCATGTGACAAAGTTCCTAAGAGATGTTTTAGTAGAAAAGTAATTTCATCCACCTATACACAGACAAAGAGACACAATTAATGTCAGCAGTAATGCAAACGTTCAGAGTGAGTAGAGGCATAAAGCATTACCCCTCTATGGTATATCAGCCACAGACCAGTGGATGGGAGGACGTTTTTATTGAGTAGTATAGTAATATGCACACATTACATTAGCAACCTGTGGGGTGAGGGAGCAGCAGCAACCAATCAGTTTGCTGAAAACACAGTCTGAATCCCATGATCCAAACCCATACTCCAATGTTTCTCGGCCTCCCCCAATCCTTTCCACTCCATTACCCTTCTAATGCCTTTAGAGCAGACACCCCATCTCCCAACCACCTCCACACTACTGCAAATACCTGCCTCCCCTCCAGCTACCACTCGTCCTCCTCACTCCCACGCCTGGAACATGGCAACCATGGAAATGGGTGAGGGACTACAGATATTTCTATTCTTTTTTTTCCCTGGTGACCATCTTCTTTGGTAGTTTTCTTTTTTGTTTTACTTGTTGAACGGTCACAATTTAAAAGAGTAATCTATTAGAATGAGATGGATTGGCCCTGTGCTGCTAATAGCAATAATACCTAGTTCAAAGGACTTTACTAGGAGGTAATGGCCCTGGGACTCTCATTATTAACTTGGACCCCAACTGCTCTTAGAACCTACAATTATTGCTTAAATAAATGGTAGATGACCCCTCAACAAAGGTTTTCAAGACAGGTATGGTATGACCTCACCCTTAATCTCCGTTTGAGGTGAAGAAATGTAGACAACCTATAGATGAGAAAATTGCAATCAAGGTGAAGCGTGAAGGCAACATTTATAAAGAAAGTAGAGTGGGAAGTATTATACCAAGAAGCAAAATGGTCAAACACACGAAGTGAACAAGAAAAGATCTGATGACATTAAAATAGTCAAATAGGACATATTCAAAGTGAGAGATTGGGTTTGGGTATGGGTTTCGAAGAGCTGTCCAAGTTCAGCAACCATACCAGTGAAAGAAGTGTTATAACTAGTTGTAAAGGAAAGTACATTTAGAAAGCGTTTTTTTGCACTTCAAAAGGTCTGAACACACATCTCCAGAAAGGAAAGAGTGTTCCACCAAGATATGCAATATTGAGCAGTGGCTAAAACATGGTAAGCGAGTGACCAGTAAACCTCTCTGAAGCGGGTTTTGAGTTGAAATTTACATTTCACATTCTTATGTTCTATTTTCGGTTCAATGTAGATAGTAACATTTTGCTATTTTTCAAATATAGAGATTGAGATGCGTTGTAACCTACTTTCTTTTCGGTCAAGCAATAGCAAGTAACATTCAAAGTTTATTTGACATCAGACATTCCACTGCAGAAGCCTCTAATCTTTCAGGGGAGCCACTTATCTATGGGGACGTCAGCTAAAGAGGTTGCTGTGATGCTCTTGGACCATTGTGCACCAGAGACACTGTGCCGTTCTTCTTATCAGACTATCATCACATGAAGCCAGTGTCAAAGGTTACATTAAAAGTATAATACTTAGATCATTCATTATATTCAAGATGGCCGCTGCATGTTTGAATTGTGTCAGGATTTGAGATTTCTGTGTCACAGTGTTTACGTCGTTTTGTTTGTCACTACATTTTCCATAGGTACACTAGTTCTATGTAAATCTCTGGAAGTACACATCCCTGAGTGTAATGTTCCCAGTCTCTACACGGGTCTTGGGTACTACAATTCCCACAAGCACAATCTCAGGTTTGTCAATCCTTTATCCTTTCTAAATTAATCATCACACAACATAAATGGCCAAAGTGTTTATTTTCTTATTGTTGTGCTTTTGTGTAAATTTAACATTTACCCTACCATAGGGTTTGGACACATATACACTAATTTCTCCTTCTGATTGACAAGGGATTCTTTAACAGTGGACCAGACCGTAATCTTCTTAACAGGGCTTTACCAGCCTCTTATCCCCATGCTTCAGAACAGGGCATTTCAACTTGAAACAGTATTCTTTGTTCCTTGTCTTGACTTTCTTCCAGCGGCCACCCATTAACTTACTTCATTACTCAGCTTCATTTTACTTAAGCAGTCTCTCATCCTCACATGACATATCATCTTACACAGGCATCTTCAATACAGGGCGTTTCCACTTTCCTCAGTTCTCCCAATCACTTTCCTACAATACTCCTTAGAGGTCTCTCATCCACATACTTCTTAACAGGGCAGATCTATTTGCAAACAATCTTTGAGTCCAGAGTAACCCGTCCTCAAACTCCATTGTATACAACCACATCATTAAAATTACTACTATTCTCCTCGGGGAGGTGTTAGCTTCTAGGAAATCATAACTATTAAGTTGTACAGACCAGACAGGAACCGGTAAGTCTCTAGATGCAACTCCTTTGTTTAGGATCCATACAACAGCCCCACCCTCTTCAGCAGAACAATCAGTTATCAATTTCAAAGCCATCTAGACCCAGCATGGTTCTAATTCCATACTGGAATGCTATTGCATACCTTTTCACTGGCAGAACTATTTACATTCCCTACACTAATATGTAGGTTTGGTTTGCAATACTACCACCACTATTGACCTGGCTATTTGAAATGCCAGGTCACTATGCAATAAATCCACTGCAGTCGTGGACATTTTCCTAAGACTACATTTTCACTTCTCGTGTATTACCGAAACCTGGACCCTACCCCATAACACTACCGTTGCTGCTTCTCTTACTACTTCTCTGTCTTCTATTGCCCATGTCCCCTGCACCGCTGGTCGCGGTGGGGGCACCGGCATACTCTTTCATTCTTCTTTCTCTTCTATCTCTCCCTCTGTCGACATTCCCTCTTATCTCATTTATTATTGTTTAACGTCCTCCTGGGCCGGTTGACTCCTTCTGTAATGATATTGATCATCTCCTATCCCATATCTTGCCTAGCCCCACTCCTCTTATATTTTTACGGGACTTTAATCTTCACCTCTCTTCTGAACACTCTATGACTCCCTTCCTCTCTGTTCTCCACTCTCATTTTCTCTAGCCTCTTGTAACCCCCCCACGCACATTTCTGGTTCTTCCCTTGATCTCATTTTCCTCTCTACTTTTACTGCCTCCCCTGTAGCTGCTCTACTTGTCTACTTATCAGATCACTATCTACATTTGGTATCAATCCTCTCCTCTACTCCCCAGTGCACCCTACTTCCCTCTCTTCCAAAAAAAAGATTTTTGACGTGACCTATGCAACTTTAACTCTACACTTTTCTCAGGCAACTGTTCTACTAGACTTCCTTCACTCTCATCTTTTTCTACCCTCAATGCTGATGAGGCAGCTTCCACCATTTCCTAATCTCTTTCTCTCTCCCTAGATCAACTCTATCCTTCATCTGCTTTCCATTCTTCTCGTAAACCCTTGCAACCTTGTCTTTCCCCTCACCTTCGCTCTATGCGTCACTTTATCCGCTGACTCAAAAGGCGGTGGCTGAAATCCAAATCGGGATCTGATCATTCCTCTTACTTCTCCTATCACTCTCTGCTAAGCGTGCCTACTTTTCTGACCTTCTTCACACTCAATCTGTCAATTCTAGACATCTCTTTTAAACCCTTTCACTCTTCTTTCTCCTCCCACACCTGACCACTCTCTTAACTCCACTGTGTGTGCTCTTGACTTCACCCATTGTTTCTCATCAAAGTTTCTCTCTCTTCATCAAAACATTGAAGCCTCCCTTCCTACAGGCTCATTGCCTCCTTCTTTTCCTATCCCTTCTGCCTCTATCTCTCACTTTGCTTCTATCTCCAACACTGATGTTCTTCTCTTACTTAACAAAGCCTACCCTACTGCTACTCCCACCGATCCAATTCCCTCTGTTCTTATACCTAAAGTCTATCCTCCTCTAATACATATCTTGTCTCTTTCTTTAATGTCTGCCTCTCGATGTCTGTCTTTCCTGTCTCCTTTAAACATGCAACTATCATTCCCATTTTTTTAAAAAACCAACAGCTAACCCTCTGAATGTCTCCAGTGTCGGCCCTATCTCTCTTTTACCCTATCTCTCCAAACTCCTTGAGCGTCTTGTGTATTTTCAGACCTCATCCTTTGTCACTGATCTCTCTCTTCTTCCTCAATTTCAATCTGGCTTTCGTCCTCTCCACTCTACCGAAACTGCTCTGATTTCTGTTCTCAATTCCTTTCTCATATCTCGATATTCTAAACACTCTTCTTTTCTTATTCTTCTTGATTTATCTTCTGCACCATGGATCAGTCCTTCCTTCTGTCTTTTCTCGCTTCCTTTGGTCTTAAGGGTTCTGTTCTATCTTTGTTTAGCTCTTATCTCTTTAATCAGACTTTCTCTGTCTCGGGGCAGGCAAAACCTCTACATCTCTCCCGCTTGGCCATGGGGTACCACAAGGGTCAGTCCTAGACCCTTTACTCTTCTCATTGTACACTTCACAACTCGTGGCTATTATCTGTTCCTTTGTTCTCTTCCATCACTTCTATGTGGACGATACTCGGCTTTTTCTATCTTTCTCCTCCTTTACTCTGGTAATCCACCACACCACACCCTTACAGCCTGTCTCACTGCTATTAAATCTTGGATGTCTTCTCACTTTCTCACTCTTAATGCAGGGAACACAGAGGTTCTGTTCTTCCCTGCCAACACTCTTCCCTCAAGCCCCCACCCCCATTAATTTACTTCCCTCCCTCCAATCTTCCAATCTCAACCACTGCTCATAATCTTGGTCTCCACTATGACTATAATCTTTCCTTCTTTCACCACATCTCTCTCACTTCCCGATCATGTTGTTTTCACCTGCATAACATCCGTAAAGCTTGCCCCTTCCTCACTTTCCAGGCATCTAAACTCCTCATTGATCTTCTCTCGACTCTTTTACTGTTTCCGTGCTCTCTTTGGTCTTCCAAGCTCTCGTCTTGCCCCACTAAATTCAGTCTTTATCTCCTCTATTCATTCTCTTTGTCTTCTTTCCTATCAAGACTCTATGTGTGCCTCTCTTGCCACACTTGGTTGGCTTCCTTTCCATTCTCAAATCAAATTTCACTTTCTTTGTCTTGTTTTTAAATCCCTTTATGGACTTGCGCCTAATTATCTCTCTGTGCTTTTCATTCTCTTCGGTCCTCCTCGCTATTTAGACTTGTGGTTCCTCATCCTCCATGTGCCCAGCGGAGTAGAATATTTCATAAATCGTTTGTCCACCCTCCCACCTTTTTTAACTTTAACTTTCATACCCTCTGCCATTTGGGAATCATCACTGTATCTTCGTTGCTGAAAGCCGCAGAGCCGTGAGATTGCCGCATTTGAACCTGCAACCGAAGTGGACTTGACTGCCGAAGTTTGGTCGGGAGTGCGCCGTGGGTTGATGAGTAATTGCAACCCTAACCAGTGGCCCCTAGTGCATCCATCCATTTTTACGCACGAGTGGCCCGTGAGGGCCCCTCTTCTTTGCACTACTAGCAAACTATTCCCAACTCTTGGAATCAACTCTGCCCTCAAGTGGAGGCCCTCCTTGAAAAGTGGGAACCTATTTTGCATCACCTCAGCTCCCTTCCTGAGCTGCTATTGCCCCTACGAAAGACCCTTTTTTGCCCATTTGCACTGCGGTGTGCGCCAGCTTCGCAAGTACATTTGAACATTAGGCTCCCCTCATCTTAGGGATCGGACTGCCTTTCAGTTAGGACTGTGTTTGATGCAGAAGGGCCTAAAGACTATTTGCATTGCCTGCTTCCTTCCCTGTTTAGGTTGTGGACCCATTTGTTACATTCTTCCTTTAGACCCCATTGGTCTTGCATACATGTGTATAGATAGGATTGTATTGGTTTAATAGTATTGCTGTGATTTTCTACTGTGTATTGAATTGCAAAGGCCTTGGAATAAATGTATTTGTATGTTTGATATATATACACCTGACTGGGAGTGATTTGTAAGTGTCCTTGTGTGCTCATTGAGGTCTTTCAGTCGCCCTCACCCTTCCTGAGACCTAATCTTGACCACAGCCAAGCTACCTTGATTGGTCTGGCTTGTCCAGAAGGTTACCCTGTTCCAAGAAACTAGGCTGGCCTTCTGAACCTCTGTCAGCCCCCTTGGACTTTTCTTCCCCTGAACCCCAACTCTCCTCCTCCTCCTCACCTGAGAGACTGGATTCCGAGCT
Organism: Ambystoma mexicanum; assembly: GCF_040938575.1. NCBI lineage: Eukaryota > Metazoa > Chordata > Amphibia > Caudata > Ambystomatidae > Ambystoma > Ambystoma mexicanum. The sequence goes on from NC_090933.1 coordinate 711,690,084, forward strand.
GGTTGGTATCTGGGGTCGGTGGGCAAGGTAATCCTTCTTTTTTTTATGAAGAATGTGTTGAACCCGAGATGAAGCCACAGTGAAAGCTTACACAACAGCACAGCTGTGACTCCTTTCCCGGGAGGGACTTCTAGGGAAAAAGCCTCACAAAGGCACAAAAAAAAAACAACAAGCAATTGATTCAGAGCAGTAGGACATCGTTCCTCCAAAAGGTTCCGATGGAAGATGGGTTCCTATGGCTTAGAGTTGAAGTAACCACGAGATCCAAAGTCCCTCTGAGACTCTACTGTGAAGAGTCCGTAGACAGGGTATCCATCCGAGGGGAGCAAGGAGACGGGACTCCATGCTCCAAGAGCACAAAGCATACATGGATAAGCCAGAAAAGCCTAGAGAAAAGGGATGTAAACTAGAGAGGACCACAGAGAATAGTGCAGTGTAGGAAGGTAAGAGAAAGCACTCCAGCAAGCACCAAACCGCAAAGAAAAGAGAGAGAGAGAGAGAGAGAGAGGGGGGAAATGAAGGCAAAAGCATGACAGCACCTGCAAGGGCGGGACGCAGTGTGAATGAGAGACAGAAGGGAGAAAGTTCTTAACAGAGGGACCGAAAGGTAGACTAGCATTTGGGAACCAACAAGCAGCGGGGAAACTAGCTGCATAGGTTGCAACTCGTCGGACGCTGAAGCAGGCATGACTGGCGGCGGTGAAACACTAGAACGTGGCTTCCATTGCGCACAGAGCGTGATGGAACAACTAATGACTGCCCAACCGTGCTCTGTGCCACAGGCGCTATGCAGAGAGGCGCATGACAACCTCTGCCCACCAGGTCAGAGTTCAGAAATCCGTCTTAACACCCAGGAAACCAGGTGCTGGTACGAACGTTTGTGCACACTTGAAGCACTCCCCGCTTTGAAGGTCCATGAGAGGTGGAAGAAGTTACACCCACAGCTGCTAAGCTAAAAAGACGAAGAGCCTGGCTTCATTTGCACGACATCAAGCCATATAAAAAGGAAACACTGACCCCTCCTGCAACTACCCACAGTGAAGCAAGAGAAGATGTTCCGCGTATGCAGACTCGTTCTATGGCCAAGAATAAAGATAAGGAAAGTGAAGAACACATCAGCACCCCAGACTAAAGGCCAATGGGCCTCATCACAAGTTTGCCGTTATCCCGGCAGTAAATGCGCCGGGATACCAGCCAACGCTATTAGCGTTACCACAACTCGGTCGGGCACAATTTGCAGCGTATACTGAGTTGTGGAGGTGCTGATAATCCCCATTTATTTTGAGTCCATAGGACGCTATGGAGATTTTCGGTGCTATTTCTACCAGCAGTATTACCGCCAGTGGCCATTAGCATTGAAAATGGGTGGAAAACTGGAGATTTACCTGCCGCTCAAAGCAGGAGGTAAATCTCCAGCTTTCCACCCCAATTTGGGATTGGGCAGAGTAGTAATGCAGCAGTAATAGAGTTCTCGATGCATTTTTACCCCTTCGCCCAACCCGTGATGAGGTCCAATATCTTTTACCATTTGATAATAAGTAAATAGACTTGCAGTTATCCTATAATTCTTTAGATAGGTTCAAGAGACAATGCATTGAAGTGCATTGAAGTACCGGAGTTGAAAGAAGAAATTAGAAAAGCACATTTCATCTTTATGTTATCATGTATGCTGTTTTTAGCTACATATTAGAGTCTTATCCAGCTCTAATAAGAAGATACGTCAACGTCATAATGTTTCTTGGAAATCCTAGGAACAATCATATTATTTTTTTAAAATTATTGTTGCAATCATCTTATAGAGACTTACAGTGTTACATATTAAAGGTTTGAGCAAAAATTAGGAGGTTTCAGGATATAAGAGGCTCATTGCCATCCAGAAAATAGATGAGGTTCCATGGAATAATAATTGTGTTGTCATTCTGCATTATTATTTGTGTTTTCCTCCTGATTATTATGACATGTAGACAAGTTATAAGAAACAATACAGATATTGTGGATGACAATGAAATATTTACGGCTGCACCTGGTGAAATCATGAATAGCATTTTATTATAATCTTACTAGGCATTTATTTTGATTTAAAATAGATGTTTGGGAAAATCATGAAGGTATAAATACATATCTTGACAATTTGACACATTTAAAGAATAACCTATGATATCAGCACATGAAAAATGCTGGAAGGAGCACATCAGTTGAACGCTGCTATGTTTGTTACCTTATAACTTATGCTTTGGGAACCTCTAAAATATTCTTAGCAACAGATGTATTAGCGAAGAAGGCACATTGCCTTACATACCTTGCATACCTTGGCAGAATAGAATCCATAGTATGGGCGAATAAAACAACATCTCAAAGACAAGCCAATTATGTACAAGATATAAAGTCAAATGAGAAGCCAGAAACAATGCATCAAATAATAAAATATGAACAGCCTGGAATGCATGGAGCAGGATCAAGATTGAAGAAAACAAGATGCTACAATTGAGGGATAAGAATGGAAAGGAAATACAAGAATGCTAGTAAAGAGGTCCACTATAAATTAAAGGAACAGTACTTACTCCTGAAGGGTGGGCTGAAGGATTGGTTGTGTGCAAAGCAACAGCCTTAACCGGACAATGGGAAGTAGCTGTGGCAAATGCAGAAAAGGAATGCAGGACCTAATGGCCTAAGATTGCAAGATTGTTAACATGTGTCAACGATGAGGGAGGACCACTGCAACTAATACCCCTGAAGAATGCATCTTTATGCTTCAGAAATAATAGCACAGTGAAAGTTGGAGAAAACCACAAGTGTGACCATGTTTTTTTTCAATGTAACAAGCATGCAGGAAGGACTAGCAATGCTGATGGATCATTATTGGGCCTGTGGATCAAGAGCATATATGAAGTTGCCACCAAAATGGTGAGGAGTTGATTTGTTGCTGCTGATAAGCATACCAGCCTTAGTAGTACCACAAAGTGACCTGCAGATTACAGACCTCCCAAAATGGACACACACCTGATGAAGAAAAGATTGTTTTGTCAAAGCAGACAGAGGAGAGATAATTACTTCTCAGCAAAATAAATAGAAACCTATTATGACATTCCAGATGAGCATAAGTTGTTCAGCTGAACAGCAGTGATATTTACAGCTATTTTTCTGCCAGGAATTCAGACTGCAGATCAAATGATGGGAGCTGCTGCAAATACTCAACACTACAATACAAAGATTTTATGTAATCATAGAAGATTTGCGGGCAATCAGACTCATGGCCCTCCAGAACAGGTATGTCCTGGACTTAATTACAACAATGGAAGGAGGCGTGTGCACCAAGATCGGATCATTTTGCTGTACATGTACTCCTGCCCATGATGAAGACAATGGGACTTTGACAGAAGCAATAATGATGTTTTCAACCCTGCATACGAAGATGGAAGATGAAGTTGACTAGATCGAAGAGGATGGCTGGTTTTCGTCTCTGTTTTCATGGATTCCAAGTTGGTTGGCAAATGCTTTCAAATTTCTAGGAGCAGTACTAGTGTTGGTATTGCTAGGATTTTGTTACATAAGGATCATCTTGAGACAAGCTGGGTCATTTCGAGTTCGGCGGTAAGGGTTAACGGTCACCGGTAATGATGCCAGTGCCGGTAAACCCTTACTGCCCTATTCCGAGGTCCCTTAGCGGGCCCCAGCAGGAACGGCTGGTCTGACCAGCAGTTCTCTGCGGGTCCCGTTAAGGGACCTTGGAGCTAATAACGGGCCCGGAATTTGCATGCCCGTTATTAGCGCCATCCCCATTACCATTGAGCCCTATGGGGGCTCAAATTGGAATGGGGAATGGTCAACTGAATGGGGACTTACTGGGTCCACATAGCTCGTAATGTACTGGTAAGTCCTCATTCAGCCTGACCGGACCTGGACCCAGTTTTGTAAGTAAACTGGGTTTCAGTTTACTTACAAAGTCCAAGGTTGGATGAGAATGCCAACCAATCAGTGGGTCTATGGGGCAACATGCTATATAATGTTGCATACACCAATCCGCTGCCATTTTGTTCACTATAATAAGTATTATACGGATTTAGAGGTAGTTTGAGGGTTGTCTTATAGGTAAGAGACAGCCAATGAAGTGCTAACTTGTGTACATTCTATAAGTAGACATGTACCCCTAACCAATCCCTCCCGCTAATAGGTTGTATGGATTTCCACGTAGAATGACATAGATGATGCATGTTGGGGTATATGACCTCTGTGTAATCAAGTTTGTGTGTGCGTGTGCAAGCATCCATCTGATGTTTTCCAGTTGACCCTGCTTTATTAAACTGAGAATAAAGTAGTACTTTGCCATATTCCTTGAGTCTGTCTGGTTACTTAGTCTGATATCTTTATTGGTACTTCTATCTAGCACAAGAGATGCTTCAAGGTGCTAAAGCACACATTGGTGGCTCAGCTAGGCCCACCTGCTTTTTCCGAAATGGAACACCAGTCGCAATATCATCCAATCAGTGCCAGACATAAAGCTATTGGCTGTGCATAATAGGCTCTGGTTGGTGGAGCCTGATGAAATCTGTCATTCTGTTGTACATCCGGTGCTGCTAGATACCTCATATGAACCACAGAGTATTGCTGTTTAGGTGGGTTTGGTGGTGGAGCAGTGGTTGGAGGGACATGTCTAGCTGTGCATGGATGTTGTGCACAATGCTGAACATTTTGAATATGGTACCCACCTGACAGATTTTTCATCTCCAATAGTAATTCATAGGAACACATAGCTGATAACATTGGTGGAAACATTGCTGGGCCATTTTAAACTGTGCTATTCCTGGCATTGCCTTGTCCCGTTCACATCAGCCAGCATGACTGCCAAACTGTCTGAGACATCTCCTTCAGAGCTGCCAGCACCCCTACCCCCCTTGAGCCACTGGTTGCAACAATTATTTCTCCCAATCCCCCTGTCCCTCCTCCTGAATCTACTCCAAAAGCTCTTTCTGGCAATCTTCCTTTCTTTTGGCCTTTACCGTCACCTTCAAATTCATAGCCACTGCGCACACCCATTCAGCAACCTCAGGAATCATTTAAGCTTTATTCCTTTCTTGCACCACAGTCTCCTACTGCTCAACTGACATTGCTGCCAACCTGCAAACCCCTCCTTCTGAAATCTGTCAGAGGTTCCTCCCCCACTCCTCTGCAATATCCTGCCCCTTTTGCACCTGCTGTTGTTCTAGAAGCTGTGTTAGGAAACCTGAAGTCACAATAACAATGGGATCCCCATCCACAAACAGCACAGTGACTCCTGCTTAGCACTCCAGTGACATGAACTCTAAACCCATCATGTACCTCTCCAAGTAGGTGTCAGATATCATGTCCGCACATATGCAACACCCTATGCTGCTGTGCCTTTACACCAGTTGCCTCTGTAGTGTGAGTTGATCTATAGAATAGCTCTTAGTTTTTAACATGTTTCAAAGACACATGTTCCGTGATCTAAACCCTGCTATTATAACAATTCCAACCCAGAATTCTAGCAGTCTGGTTTTGATCTAAATATTCTGTTTTATTTAAAATAATACATCAAAACTAAAGGTAGTCCCCTAACTTTATGCTGGATAAATAGCTCACAATAGTATTTACAAACAAGTACAGGCAGCCTTCCTACAGAAGAAAAACACATCCTGCCTGCTATTGTCCCACTAACATTTTATATTCAATATGCAAACACATATCATCCATTCATATAGAAATAATCTGACATATATTCTAGACAAATATATGCAACCATCTGCAGAATAAACATTCAAATCATTGCTGCTTGTCAGTGTTGTATTGTACTTGAACACATTTCAACATTCTCATCAGAAATCTATATGTATTTCACTTATTTTTCTCTGACAACATTGACAAGTGTTGGCATCAGAGAAAATTAAAATATACATTTCACTGAGGTTTCTATAAAAAGAATTGTTGGCATCAGAGAAAAACACACATTGGATTCACAAATAACGTTCTCGTTCTCAGAATAATTCTTCCCTAAATGTAATATGGTTGCTTTCTAGTTTGGGCATTTATCTAAAATACAAGGTTTGATGTTGGACTCTTCTACGGGCCTGGATTTAGAATAGAAGGTTTTCTTCTGGAAGCACACATAATCTAGGTTAATTTAAAATGTCACGCAAGCATGACAATATATCTTTGTAATAATCTATTGATCAACACTTAATTTTGGTTTGTTTTTTTAAAGGTGGGGACATCTACAGCTCCAATCAGTCTCCACCAGGTAAGAACTCGTCAGTCTCAGTCGACCTGGTACTGTCTTTGGCAAAGGTTTCTGCACCGGGCTCCCTCTAGAAAAGGGGCTTCTTTAGGGGTAGTCCCATCTGCTGCACCCAAGTTAGAATCCCACTCAGCACTTCTGCTATAGGACCAATTCATTCATCTGCAGATTTCCCCAAGTACTATCTTATTTTCCGTGTCTGTAGCCTTAGCTGAACTCCAGCCATACGGCACCATTGAATGCAAGCATGTTCTCATTGGATGGGACCTATCATTGGTTCTGTTTAGATACTAATTCTCCCAGTTATCCTCCTATTTATTTTGATTAGCCCAATGTATTTTGCAGTGTTTCAATGGGAGGTTTTACTCCTCAATCTGGAGTTTTGGGTCAGTTTGGACTCAAATCTATTTTTCCACATGCCTTTTTTCATGAACTTCTCCCATTATTGAGGCCCACATATTCAAAATCATAAGGCAACTCTGTATCCGAAGGTAACCTACATCTTTCATGTACTCATAATATCACAAAGTTATGGACATATGTACATTTATTAATAAAGCACATATATTAATATATCATAATTGAATGTATAATATGGGGATCACTTTACTGAATTTAAATCGGTTTTGTTTTGTTAAGCCATCAAAGCATTCCAATAACCAATAAGATTATTTAATTTCCGTGCAGTAAAATCAAATATTGCAATTTAATTGTTTCTCATTTCTGTGCACTGGAGGTCACATCATAAGCAGATTATTAACTTAAAAGGCTAACTTAGTCTCCAGGCTATGAAACTGACATGGCCAGATGGTCATTAATGGTGCAGAATCAAATGATTGAGGTCTGTCTGCAAACCTGGTAGTTTTATGTATTGTGTTGCTTAAGAAACCGATTCTGACCTTATGATCGGGCGCTGCCATAAAACCTTTGAAAAATAGCAAAAATTAAGATGTTAGAATGCAAAGGCGTTATTTCTTGTATTTTTGAGAATCATCATAAACTTTGAATACCCACCTGTGTTCAGCAAACCTTAATGGATTATTCACTGATTGATGCTATGCTTTTTGTTCTGCTAGAGAACTGAACTTTGAACACGGATCTTCAAAGCCGAGCAGAAAAGTGTACAGGCCAGATTTTCAAATGCATTTAAACTATTTCCACATGACATACAATCTAGCAAACAAGGCCATCAGGTACTTTCCTCTTAATTCAGAAATTGATAATGTAACTTAATTCAATATGCACAATGTCTATTGCATTTTAAAATACAGTTTTGGATTTCTTGTACATATTATAATATGCGTTTGGATCATTTGTGTAATAAACCTGGGCTAAATGAGCACTGTTTAAATGTAACATTTGCTTTCCTGTAGCATTGGAACATGTGCTTCCCTGTAGCTTCGGAAGGTTTACATAATAGAGATGAACAGGTCATGCACAATGCATCAAATGTAATGAACGCATATTCCAGTTGCATTAAATAATGTAACAAATCTTATAGACACCCACGCCAAATCCCTTTTTCTCCAATGTGGGCCTGCTTATCTCCTTCCTTGCTGCTATTCATTTTGCACAAATCCACATGAAATAATGCTAAAATAACTTAAAAGCCAAAGTATAAACAATAATATTGAACATGGACAATTGGAAAACTAAAAAACTGGGATATGGCAATGTGTAGAGGGTAAAGTGTAAAATAGGGTAAACAAATTAGCAGTAAACAAGGTAAAATACAACTCAAAAGCTTAAATGCAAACAATGTAATACAAACAACAACGAAATGCAAAACATAAAGAGAAAAATAAACCAAAACTAATACAATTAAAAACTGGCAAAGCTTTGGGATGAACAAAGGGAAAATATGCATGAGGATAGGGAAGAGAGGAAACTAAGAATCAGTTAACATAATGAGAGCCTTTCAACGGAAGTACCTGTGCAAAGCAAAGGGTAATCAATTATCTTCTGCTCCTACAAGAAATGGTCTACCACCCCCTCTCTCCCTAGTACACACTCAGCCTCCAATTGTGCACTCACCCTGCAAACTGTCTTCACACGTGTAGCAAAACAAACAAAGGAAATGTAAGTGAGCTGGGCCTTTTTTGTAGACTCAAACACATTGTTATGAATACTTTAACTCCCTTAGTAAATGTTAAAATCCTGATTCAACGCCTCAAAACATCTTTAGATCAAATTTAAACAACATCTATCTTTGAAAGAAAAGTGGGTCCTAAATTTGAAATCAATGGAAGGAGCCTTGAATGCAGAGTAATTGTATTCTAAGAATTAAACATATAGAAAACTACTACAATCTAAAAGAAACTATTTATGGAACAATGGGAGATGTCTGACAAGGCAGTATAGCACTCTCTTTGATAACCGTGAAGAGCCTGCTGATGCAGGTTCGAATCCCGGCAGGGCCAAACAGCATTCAAGGTTGATAAATGAGCACCACATAGCGTGGGTAACAAGAAGAAGTATGTAGAGAATGTTAAGCTGTCTCGCGGCGGTCGCGCGTGCTCTCGTGATATCCTTAGAGCGAGAGTCGCGCGACCGCAGCGGACAGCGGCAGTTGAAGAAAACGAATGTGAGCTCGGAGTGAGGAGGGCGACCGGCGAGCTCCGTTTATTAAACTAAGTATTTACTTTATCGGTGTGGCCTCCCTTCTTCAAGTGGCGACGAGGGGGCACAAGGAGCTTGCCGCGGAGCCCGGCAACGATTCCCTTTACGCGGAACACGCCGTTTGTAGCACGGAGAACAGGTCCGGAGACAGGAAGAAGCCTGTGGAGAGGTGGGGGCCTGAAGAGGAACTGTCTCTGCGGCGCCTCGGAGCGTGGCGCTGCAGGGGGACGTTCTCCCCACTCTCACTCGAGCGGCCACACAAGAAAAGGCTGTTTCTCCTGGTGGGTGCTGCCCAATCCCCCTCTCATTGGACACGAAGGTGAGGAGCAGGGAGAGGGGGGGCTGGGGGCACAGCCAGGGAGGAGGTACAGTTGAGGGAAATTCAGAGCCAATGAGAGCCATCATAAGAGGGGAGTGTGTCCAGGACATTAAAGCTGCAGCAGCGGTGAGCCCCTAGAAGACATTCAAGTCTTTGCAGTGTTCACAGGGAGACTGCCTCCCAGAGGACAGTAAAGTGTCTGCATAGACTTCACACAAGACTGTGCTTCAAAGGAATACAGTGAACCTGTGCTTAAGAAAGTTTAAACATATAAGACTGACAAAAAGTAGGAGAAAAAGATAACAACAGTGAATAGGATTGGAGATAAGGGCACAGTAACACAAGTGGTGATAATTGGTGTGATTAAGCCACTATTTGCAAGAAAATGGCTGCGGCTAGTATGTCACCCCCGCCACCATTCCTGTCAGAACCTGGTGCTCCACCTATAAGGTGGGATAGGTGGAAGAAGTTGTTTGACACGTACCTGATTGCGATTGGAGGAGATAAGTTTGCAGCAGCGAGAAAAGAGGCGATCCTGCTGCACAATTTGGCAACCGAAGGCAGAAGTGTCTATGATGGTTTACCTGATCTTCCAGAGCAAGGCCAGGGAGAAGTGGACCAATATTCCATGGCAGAAAAGAAGTTGGAAGTTCATTTCGAAGCCAAGAAAAATATAACATTTGAGAGACACAAGTTCTTCCAAAGAGTACAAGATCCACAAGAGCCGGTGGAGAACTTCATTGCAGCGTTGAGGTCTCTTAGTCATACGTGTGAATTTGGGCTGCTCACTGACTCTCTTATAAGGGACCAATTAGTTCGTTGCACAAATAACTTAAAGATACAAGAGAGGCTACTATCTAAAGATGCATCGCTGGAGTCGGCCATAGACATGGCAAGGAGTATGGAACAGACCCTTAAATATATGACCACTATGAAGGGAGACAAGTCGGAAGGAGAAGTGGCTGCTGTGAAGGGATTTCGCAAGGGAGTCTCCAACAAGGAAATTAAGTGCTACAAGTGTTGTAGTAACCGTCATATTTCCACAAGCATGTTTTGTCCAGCCAGAAATATCTCGTGTCTAAAATGCAAAAAGAAAGGGCATTTCGCGAGAGTTTGTCGTGAATCAGGGACAGTGCAGAGCATTGAAGCAGGTGGAAGAATGGCTGAACAAGGTGAGGATCTGGAAATGGGAAAGAGCAACCAAACAAAGCATGTACTGGAAGTAACAGAGGTCTCAAGCAAGGGAGGTGCGCCTACAGATGTATACATGGTCGATGGAAGGGTGGTGACAATGAAGGTGGACAGTTGCTCACCATGGACATTGATGTCAAAGGCGACATTCCTGAGTTGCATGCAAGGAGACGTGACACAATTGAAGAAGCACAACATAGAACGGTATGCGTATGGAAACGTTAGAATTGGAATTATAGGGATGTTCCAGGCTTCCATCAAGTATAAAGGGAGGAGTTGCGAAGCAGAGGTGTATGTCACCCAAGAAGGTTCTTCACTTCTAGGATGGGAAGTACAGTGGAAGTTGGGAATTAGAATACAGGCAAATGCGGAGAGACCAGTTGATGTAGCTGAACTGAAGGATAAATGGGAAAAAGAGTATCCTATGGTGTTTCAGGAGGAACTAGGGATGTTGAAGGGTTTTGAACATGAAATTCAACTAAAAGCAGGGGCCATTCCGAAAGTGCACAGGGTGAGGCCGGTACCTCACGGATTAAATGAGAAACTCAAAGATGAAGTGGAGTCGTTACTCCAAAGGGGAGTAATAGAGAAGAGTGAAAGTTCGGAATGGCTATCGCCGGTAGTAGTAGCAGCTAAAGCCAATGGAGATATTAGGCTATGTGTGGATCTGAGAGATCTGAACAGGAACATATTAGTGGATAGACATCCTCTACCAATAATAGGTGACCAGCTATCAGTACTGAACAATGCCAAAGTGTTTTCGATTATTGATCTCTCACAAGCTTACCATCAGATTCCGCTGAAGGAGGATTGTCAACACCTGACAGCATTTATCACGGTGTTTGGTTCATTCAAATACTGCAGGATGCCATTTGGGCTTGCGTCCGCCGCAGCAGTATTCCAAAGGGTCATGGAGACGGTGTTGAGTGGAGTAAAGAACATTATTGTGTTCCAGGACGATGTGTTGATATATGCTAGTTCTACTGAAGAACATGATGAGGTGTTGAGACAAGTGTTAAGCAGATTGAGTGAGGCAGGGCTGACGGTGAAGAGGAGCAAGTGTAAGATTGCGGTACACAGTGTGGAGTATCTGGGGCATAAGATAGATGAGCAAGGGGTGAGGCCTAAGAAAAATTTGGTGGAGGCAGTGAGATGTGCACCTGTACCCAAGGATAAAGAGCAAGTGAAATCATTTTTAGGTTTGGCCGAATATTATCATAGGTTTGTAAAGGATTTTGCCAAAGTATCAGTTCCCCTCAGAATGTTACTCAAAAAAGGAGTGAAGTTTGAATGGTCTGCAGAATGTGATGTGGCTTTTGAGTGCATTAAGCAAGCAGTGGGTGAGGCACTATCCATAGGTAGATTTGACCCTAAGGACAAAACTGTTTTGGTAGTAGATGCGAGCATGTTGGGACTGGGTGCGACGTTAGTGCAGTACAACAGAGAAAATACTGAGAGAGTGATAGCATTTGCGTCTAGGACGCTGAGAGGGGCAGAGACCAAATATTCAGTTATTGAAAGAGAAACGTTAGCAATGTTTTGGGCAGTAAATCATTTTAAGTTCTTCTTGTGGGGAAGAAGATTTGTTGTCAGGTCGGACCACAAACCCATGGTTCAGATGTTTGAGAGTGGCAGATGGGCCATGGGTTCTCCAAGAATAAGCAGGTGGGGTCTGGGGCTCCAAAACTTTAACTTTGATGTGAGCTACTTGCCAGGGAAGCGGAATGTTGTGGCAGACTGCCTTTCCAGACTACCTCTCAGGGGTGAACCTATGGAGGACAGAGAGACAGAGAAGGAGTCAGTAGTAGCGGAGTTACAAAGTGTGGTCAGTAAGGAGGAATGGACAAGAGAAGAAAATTCTGATGATGATCTCAAGCTAGTCAAAAGTTGGACGGTGAGGGGATGGCCAGAAAAAAAAAACTTGGATTGTAAATTTAATACTTGGTGGGAAGTAAAAAATGAGTTAAATCTATGTGAGGATAGGTTAAGGAGAGGGAGGTGTATTGTTCCTCCTCATTCCCTTAGGTCGGTACTAGTTGAGCTGGCTCATCAGGGGCATCCTGGAGAAGCGGCTATGAAGAGGAATTTGAGGCAGAATTATTGGCGGCCGGGAATTGACAGGTGTGCGGAAAGGTATGTCAAGGATTGTATAATTTGCCAAACGAGTTACAAATGCAGAGTGGTGAGGGAGGCTCCGATGATTCCAAATGTGGTACCGGACCAGCCGTGGAGGAAGTTAGCAGTGGACATAATGGGTCCTGTAGCGGGTCTGGGAGAAGGCTTGAAGTTTGTGTTTGTCGTAGTGGATTTTCATTCCAAATGGTTTGAGTGGGAAGCTGTAAGGAGGTCACGGCAAGGGAGTTAATTGGATTCTTGGAAAAAGTGTTTCTTAAGGAGGGGGTGCCTGTTGAAATTGTGTCGGATAATGGGGTGCAATTTGTGTCTGGGGCAATGAAAAAGTTTCTTGCGGGATACAGTATAAAACACACAAGGACTGCTCTGTATAATCCTAAAGCCAATGGACTTGTTGAAAGAATAAACAGGTAGATAAAAGGGGGCCTGCAGATGGCCATGAAATCGAGGCAACCATGGAGGGAAGTATTAAGGATGCTGACATGGAATTATGTCACTACGCCACATTCTGTGACGGGAGTATCTCCATTTGTTTCGATGAAGGGAAGGGAGCCTGGGACAAGGCTTTGTCCAGGATGGCTAGGAATGGCCAAAGTGGTTAATGTTGATCGGAATCATATTATGAAACTAATTGCATTCAGTCAGGAAAGAAATAAGGAACTGTTTGACGACAGAATGAGAGTGAAAGAATGTGAATGGAAGGTTGGGGAAAAATTATATGTCAAAAATCCTAGACTAGTGAACAAGTGTGTGGAAAGTAGATTTCTGGGTCCGAAGAATATATGTGCAGTAAAAAGTAATGTGGTCGTTCTGGAAGGTGGTGAAGTTTGGTCGAAAGGAAGGTTGGCGAGAGCGGGTGATGGGGAAAGGAGTAAATGTGAGGAACAGTTGAGAAATGTGGAGGAGGATAATCCTAATATGAATGAAAAGATGAAAGGAGGGGTGCCGGATGAAAACATGGAAAATACAGGTGGTAAGGTCAGAGAAGATGACCTTCAAAGGTCAAAGGTCAAAGAAGATTCTTCACATAGGGCTAGGTCTAAGCCGGTGTGGATGAGGGATTACGAAACTTGACACTGAAGTTGCTCACGTCATGTGTAAGATGTTCATTATGCAAATGGACACTGAGGTTTCTCAGGTCATGTGCAAGCTGTGCATTATTGTTGACATTCTATTCTGTCCAGTTCAGACAATTTTTCTGATTAACTTTTCTGAAGTGTTGTTAAGTTTTTACATTACTGTTATGAGCATTATTTAAAATATATTTGCCCTGTTTGAGGGGGAAGATGTGTAGAGAATGTTAAGCTGTTTCGCGGCGGTCACGCGTGCTCTCGTGTTATCCTTAGAGCAAGAGTCGCGCGACCGCAGCGGACAGCAGCAGTTGAAGAAAAACGAATGTGAGCTCGGAGTGAGGAGGGCGACCGGCGAGCTCCGTTTATTAAACTAAGTATTTACTTTATCGGTGTGGCCTCCCTTCTTCAAAGTACTCAGATGCCTCAAGGTTTGTAGCGCTATATACATGCAAATTATTATTATTATTGGAAAATAACCACCAGAGCATATTGGAAAATATTCTCAAAGAGTAATGAGCAAAGGAAGGAGGGTGATGTGGACTTTAGTCCCCAGTCTCCGTATATAGCACGTTCCATGGTGTTTTATTTAATGTAGAAACCAACGGATTTGTGTCTAATTTGAAGGGAGCAAGAGCTCATGAAAATGTCTCTTTCACCCAACAAGAAATTACCACCCGCATTCTGAAAATGAAAAGGGCACAGCTGCAGGTCCGGATGGGTTAATACTCAAGCTTTTGATATGGTTTCATGAGTGGTGGGCTCCAGTACTGGAGCCCAGCAGTTATCCAAGCCTGTGTCCTTCAGGCAAAGCACAGATGACTGGGACAAGTGCCTAACTTGCTCATCTATCTCATAAACTGCTGTTCTTACAGGTTTTAGTATGGCTGTTCTTCATAAATTACGGGCTGTGCATATTGAAATTGTTTTTATCATTCTCACATTCACATTCATATCCAATGGGAATGTAATCCAGGCATCTAAGGCATGCACTTCTGATAGAGTCTTCCTGCCACAACCTCCATACATCTGGCAAGCTAACAATTAAATGTAACAACCCATTGCCTCCCACTCCTGTTATTGCGACCAAAGAGGTAATAACACTTGTCATGTGTATATCTTTATGCCCAACAACATTTTTGTATTCAACATGCTTAAAAGCCTTATAGTTTCATGACAGCTCATACACGTTTTTGCTAATTTTGACCATGTTGTACTTTATCACAATCTCAATAGATATGTCACATTTTGTATTCACATTCGCACAATGTTAATGCACTTATTTTCAGGGGAAGATAAACCTCATAGACTTTTAACATTCAAGCTGTCATAAATCTGGGTAGGAGAAGTGTATGAAAATTATTAATGCCCAAACTTTTTACGTTTATTTATATTAATTCACTGAAATGTAATATATGCCTGGGTGTGCTGCTTGATTTGAGTAAAAGCGTTTCTGCAAACGCCAACGTTCTGCTGCCTAACTTTGCGCTCGAGTAGCTCTGCGAGCCTCCTGCTCTTGCTACATTGGTGCCTGCTTCCTGGAGGAGGCGGGGCGCTGCAGCCTCACGTGACGAATCACGTGACATCCACCGGGCATTTAAACCAGCCCTAATCCAGCCGAGGGGTGTGTGCTGCTTGATTTGAGTAAAAGCGTTTCTGCAAACGCCAACGTTCTGCTGCCTAACTTTGCGCTCGAGTAGCACTGCGAGCCTCCTGCTCTTGCTACATTGGTGCCTGCTTCCTGGAGGAGGCGGGGCGCTGCAGCCTCATGTGACGAATCACGTGACATCCACCGGGCATTAAAACCAGCCCTAATCCAGCCGAGGGGTGTGTGCTGCTTGATTTGAGTAAAAGCGTTTCTGCAAACGCCAACGTTCTGCTGCCTAACTTTGCGCTCGAGTAGCACTGCGAGCCTCCTGCTCTTGCTACATTGGTGCCTGCTTCCTGGAGGAGGCGGGGCGCTGCAGCCTCACGTGACGAATCACGTGACATCCACCGGGCATTAAAACCAGCCCTAATCCAGCCGAGGGGTGTGTGCTGCTTGATTTGAGTAAAAACGTTTCTGCAAACGCCAACGTTCTGCTGCCTAACTTTGCGCTCGAGTAGCACTGCGAGCCTCCTGCTCTTGCTACATTGGTGCCTGCTTCCTGGAGGAGGCGGGGCGCTGCAGCCTCACGTGACGAATCACGTGACATCCACCGGGCATTAAAACCAGCCCTAATCCAGCCGAGGGGTGTGTGCTGCTTGATTTGAGTAAAAGCGTTTCTGCAAACGCCAACGTTCTGCTGCCTAAATTTGCGCACGAGTAGCACTGCGAGCCTCCTGCTCTTGCTACATTGGTGCCTGCTTCCTGGAGGAGGCGGGGCGCTGCAGCCTCACGTGATGAATCACGTGACATCCACCGGGCATTAAAACCAGCCCTAATTCAGCCGAGGGGTGTGTGCTGCTTGATTTGAGTAAAAGCGTTTCTGCAAACGCCAACGTTCTGCTGCCTAACTTTGCGCTCGAGTAGCACTGCGAGCCTCCTGCTCTTGCTACATTGGTGCCTGCTTCCTGGAGGAGGCGGGGCGCTGCAGCCTCACGTGACGAATTACGTGACATCCACCGGGCATTAAAACCAGCCCTAATCCAGCCGAGGGGTGTGTGCTGCTTGATTTGAGTAAAAGCGTTTCTGCAAACGCCAACGTTCTGCTGCCTAACTTTGCGCTCGAGTAGCACTGCGAGCCTCCTGCTCTTGCTACATTGGTGCCTGCTTCCTGGAGGAGGCGGGGCGCTGCAGCCTCACGTGACGAATCACGTGACATCCACCGGGCATTAAAACCAACCCTAAACCACCCTTGCGGCATGAAGCCCTGTGGAGTTAAGCCCTCTGGCTGTTATACGGCTGTTGTGCGTGTTGTGCCGAAGTTGCCGAAGGAAGATTAATCTGCAGGATCCTAAGTAAGCGAACCAGCTCAGTGTAATACTCATTGTTACCACCTGGCTGGGGGGGAGAGTCGGACTAAGGCCGCTCCTCAAGCCGTCGGGCGTTCCCTTTCCGGGTGGTTTGTTCGGATTGACACTCTGATATTACATTCATTGACATTTTAACTCTATTTTCCAACCATTCACTATTATATGATTTGTGATGATAATTTTAACCTAACAAATTAATTATTCTTCTTACGAAATTGTATTACTTTGATTTTTATTCGCTCCCATTTTAACTGATGGTATTGGCTGCTCACTTTATAGTATTAGTATCTGCTGATCCCTGACATTAGCTTAATTTATCTGAGGGGCTGCGAAGGTTTCTTCTCCCCGGCTATTTCTGAGAAACGGAGTGTATATTAACTACTGAATTGATTAGGTCCTAGGTACATTTATTATAGATTTTTTTTTTTTTTTTTTTTTTTTAAAGGGGAAGAAAAGTGTATCTACATCTAATATTAAATTAGGAACCGAGAAGCCTGGTAAAGGGAAAAAACAAAAAAAGGGAAGTAAGAGTGAGCCTATATGTGAGACTAAAGGAGTATTGGAACAACCTAAGATACCCAGCTTTTTTACTACAAAAGAAATAGTATTGGCAACTGATAATGCACTCCCCCTCACTCCCCCCCTTAATAGCTCGAAGATTGACAATTTACTACCTTCCCCTCTTCCCGCTAATAGTTCTATGATTGATAATAATTCGCTTTTGACATTAGTACATAAATTCAGACGTCAATCTATGGGAACAGGAACTAATCTGGAAATCTCTGTAGTTGAGGATACCGATATGAATAACGTTATCGGTACAAATTTGTCAGCTTCTCCAGATTTGGATAAATTTGCCGAGAGAGAAGTGGAACTTAATTCGAGCGATGAGTCTTATAATGCTATGGGTAACCTCTCTGAAATTTCTGTTAACAGTGATAGAAGTAGGGTAATTGAATATTCACTTAAATCCGGTGAGAAATTGGATGCCCTTACTACCATGATGGATGTCGTCTTGACCATTTGCACTAAATTGCTAAAAGAACAGAGTGACACAAAATCATTGCTATTGCAGAATATTGATAATACAAGATCTCTTGGGATTATGATAGAAGATTGCTGTGGAAATGTTCTTAAAAAGGGGGAAAGGCATACTATGGGGTCTAAAGAGGTGTTAGGAGATTTGAGTGAGTTGGTTTTGGCGGTTGAAAAAGAGAATACCACTGTACAAACTAATATTTCCCCCATGGAACAACTTAATTCAAGGGTAAGCTCGGCTGATAAGACTATTATTAGTGTGAGAGAGGTAGAAATAAGGGCAACTCAAGGCTATAGGAGGCGCACTAGGCGAAATAGAAAAAATAAAAAATCCACCCGTAAGAGGATGGCGATTGACAAGACCAAAAATACTAAGACTATTTAAAAAAACTCCCTGGCCCTAGCAAATACAGCACCTTTAGACTCTGAATGCGTAGAAGTGGGGAACCACTACGAAATTATTGAACATCAGCGGAAGTCGGATGGTGGGAAAAAAGTGGTAATTAAAAATAAGGGACTAGAAAACTGGCTAAAGGGTAAGGATAATACATTAGAGGAAAGGGAAAGTGAGGATATGGTATCCATAGAAAATAATTTTAAATATGTTGAAATTCCATATAATAACAATATTATGCCTCTCACTAAAAGGGAGAGGGAAATATATATCAAAGAGATGGAGCGATTGGCCATGCATAGTAACCAAAAAACAAGCATGGCAAAATCTGTGGGAATAATTGAAGAACCCCAACTTATAGTGGGGAAAAGTATTAAAATCATAGAATAATCCACTTCGGATGAAAGCCCTTTTTTAAATCGGACTTGGCTACTGAATAAACTGTCACATATTCCACAGCTACAGAACATTAACACAGGGGATATTGAATCTATTATCCTGCCGGAATATGGTAGCTGGGATAATTGGGTCATTATCCAATTTAGATCCGCAGTTTTTGTGGACCTCATTAGGGAATACTCTAATGGAATATGGGGCAATAAATATGAAATTGTGATATGCCACTCCGCAACTCATAATGATTTGAAAAACAAAAACACGAATTTGGTGGGAGCTTCACCTACTACTATGGAAGTAAGAAATAAAAATGCAGAAGTAAATTCTTTGGAAGGTAATACTACTATTCAAAATTGAGATGAGGTATGTACTAATGAATTCAATCTCCTCTCCTGGAATAGTAGAGGCTTTAATTCCCTATTACACAAGGATGGTATCCAATTGCTGATGGAGAGTGATGTTTTTGCCTTACAAGAAACTTGGGTAACTGGGGAAATTCTACTCGATGGATACAATATTTGGAGTAAAGCTGCTTCCAAAGGTGAAAAGGGACGGCCGTATGGAGGGCTTTGTATTGGGGTAAAAAACCATCTTTCATTTAAACCTTATGAGAAGCATGGGAGCCTACCTAATGTTATGTGTGCAATCATAGATAGGGGAAGACTATCAGGGAACCTCCTTCTTATTAACATCTACTCTCAACCAGGGGGGGATAATGTCTATGAGATTGGGGAGTTTATAAACCATACCATTGAAAGCTGGACTCTGGACTCCCCTCAGTCCGAAATCTGTATAGTGGGAGATTTTAACGCCCATTGTGACTCTGCTGTAAGGGAGATGAATAGGTGCAATGAATTGTGGGATGAAATGTTCATTACCGCATCATTGGTAACACAGGAGGGTAACCTGGTTGATGGACTAAATACCCATTCCGGGCAGGGATGTCGGTGGATGAACCTTATGTCTAGCTGGGGGTTAGAATATTTGGAACCTAATATAGGACCAGGCACCGGGGCAACCTGGACTAATGGGAAGGTAGGCTATAGGCTAGACTATATGTTTGTAAATAAAAAACTAAGCCAATCTATGATCCATTTTGAACATATAGATACCTCCTTGAGTGACCACACACCCATTAGGGGCAAATTCTACAATGGCCCGATAAAGCAAAGCTGGGACGTGGGCAAAGTGATGGATATCCAATTTACTGCAGGTGGAAACAGGATCACTTGGTCGGATAAAAATTTAATTATCTTCAATGAGCTGTTCGATCGCCTGATCATTGATGACCTAGATATTGCGCGACACGGCCTAAATTTGATAACGAATTTGTTGGGAACAATACGGAGGACAAACAGCAACCTTATAGTTAAAAATAAAAAGGGAAAAAATCATTCCCACAAATTTGATCAAGTGATCTATGACAGGAAAAAAGAAATGATGGGTGAGATCCGTAAATTAAAACAGACATGTGACTCAGATGATGAAGAAAGAAATAAGAGAATCAGAAATATAAAGACACAATATAAAAACTGGCTAAAGGATTATAAGTACAGTACTAATAATGTCAATTGGAGGTGCTTATTTAAGATATGTAAAACTCATGACTCAAAAAAATTTTGGTACTTATACCGACAATTCCTGATGGAGGAAGATTGCAGGGAAAATACTAATGTTAGCCAGGAGGTTTGGAAACAGTATATTACTGATCTCTACTCCAAGATTAGTTATATGTCTGCTATCCCTACTGGTATAAATCCATATAGCTATAGTACATTTCCGTTTGGTATTCGAGATATAATTAAAATGATCTCTAAAATGAAAGCATCACGTGCCCCCGGCCCAGACGGGTTAGCTAATGCTGTCATAAAACAAAATCCCATGAAATGGGCAGTGATTCTGCACCAGCTATTTTCCGCTATATGGGAAACAGGCCGTATACCGGATAGCTGGAGGAAAGCTATAGTAGTCCCTATTTTTAAAAAAGGGGACAGAAAATTGCCCGATAATTATAGATTACTTGCTATGGCAGACAGCAGCTGTAAGATCTTCTGCTCATTGTTAGTTGACAGCTTAAATAACTGGATAGAGGAAAAGGGGCTTCTGTCTGCTCTACAAACTGGCTTCCGCAAAGGATACAGCACCCTCGATAATATATTAATGTTGAAACACATTATAGCAGGGGCTAAGGATAAGGGGGAAAAACTATATGTGTGCTTCGTTGATTATTCGAAAGCCTTTGACAGTGTTAATAGGGGGCTTTTGTGGAAGAAATTAAGAGAGAAAAAGATCTGTCCCAACATTCTGCATTTCTTGGAAGAAATGTATAGGGAAACTACTGTCTCCATATGCCTGGGTAAAGGAGGGATGTTATCATCTGAGATTGCTACGAATACTGGACTGAAGCAGGGATGTGTTACATCGCCTATATTGTATAACCTGTATGTTTCAGATATGTGGGAAAGCTTCACCACCATAAATAACTTTCCACCAATAGTGGCGGGGAAACCCATATGTGGCCTTTTGTATGCAGATGACACCGTCCTCCTGGATAAGACTCCGATAGGGTTACAAAGAATGTTGAATGGCCTACTAGCTTACTCTGAAGCGAATAACCTTAGTATTAATATTAATAAGACTAAGGTAATGGTATTCGGAGCCACAAAGTTAGAAAAGAAAAAACTTTCCTCAAGATGGCAGATAAACTCTATTAAATTGGAGGTTGTTGATGCCTATCCATATTTGGGGATGCCCATTCTGAGCAATCCCTGTATACATTTTTTCCAGGAGGCGGTTAATCTAAAAGTACTAAAGAAATGGAAAGTCATAAGGAAATATATGACTAGTAAAGGTGGCCACTCAATTGAAGGTTTACTTGAGATATACAAAAGCTGTATTATACCTGGTATTCTGTATGCACTAGAAACAGTAGAAAGTAAATATCTGAGTAAGCTACACTTACTTGAAAGGAAGATCTGGAGACCAGCCCTAGGACTCCCCAACTCAGTACCAATACAAGCTATAAGGTGTGAACTGGGTCTCATATCCCTCTCGACTCTGTGGAAAATCGAATGTTGCAAACTCTATTTTAGAATTATCTCAGGGGATGGGGATGAAGGAAGCCTGCTTAACCTTATAAGACAAAATAAAAGTGAAGGCAGATTTAAGAATTCCTATATGCTTAGCCTTCAAAAAACAGTTCTGTCTTTCTTAGAAGCCCTTGGCTATAACGAATGCATGGAAAAAGATAACAGAATGTGTACTAAGAAAAGTCTTAAAGATAAGGCTTTTATTTGGGATCTATGTGAAAATCAATCTTATCTCTATAATAAGTCTAGATACTCTGTTTATGCTCTACAAGGCCTCAAACCTGCCATCCCAAGACAATATCTGCTAAACACGGGAAGCAGAGCTCTGAGAAGATTTATCTTGCAGCTACGTCTGAACACTCTCCCGTGTTATTATATTATCGGGGCAAGAACAAATATTCCCCGTGCAGAAAGATTGTGCAGGCATTGTAATATAGAGGTGGAGACAGTAAGACATATTTTAACTTCATGTACTAAACTAAGGGAATGTTATTTTAAAGGGTATGCACAATTTGTAGATGACATGCAAAGGATTGAAACTGACCAATTCTGGTCAGCTATTTATGATGGAGAGATTAAGGTCTATATTGGGGCAGCCTTTTATATTTGGAAGCGAGTAATATGATCTATGCTTTTTGTATGTATAATATATGTATTTGTGTTTGGTTGATATCATATTTTTTGTAGTGTATAAGGTTTTAATTAACCAATAAACACTTTAATTAAATAAAAAAAAAATATATGCCTGGCAACCGCAACCAAACCTTCAAAACCCTACTGTTATATTTTGAAACCAGCTTTTCAGGTCTTAAGTATATTTATCATTAGTTAAAAGGTATACATCGGTCTGTATCATTTACAAACCAAAGCTAGATTGGCACTAAGGCATTTGGTGACAGCTAAACATTATGATTATTCTAAAAGAATGTTCCGTGATGGGTGCTTGGTATTCTTAGTGGCACTTGGCTCACCTACATGTCGTTAGACAGTAGTCGACATATACACTTGCTTTGCCGTGATGCCAAGGGTCTTTTGGCAATTATGAGGTATAGCTGGGCTACCAAGGAACATTCACCCAGGGACCCTAAAAAGGAGTGTCCCAGAAGTGGTTAAGATTGCATTACCCTAAAGTACCCTGTCTAATCATTTTGCTCTGGCATTTAACATAACTTCTGATGCTAGGGACACAGGGTACATAGGTAACCCACACGTACACTGCTTTGGATGGACTACAAAGTAGAGCAAAGAACATTTTCTACAGGGTACTATGGAACTACCTTTGCATAATTTGAAACTTTACATTTGATTTATTTAAATGCATTGCTACAGAAATGATAATGGCAAAAGCACTCATTTAAGGTATTGCAAAAGGTGATCTTGATTATACTAGCCCATTGCAGGTGATACTTGCTGCTTATTAAATAATGTTCTGCCATAGCTATAGTTCGCTAAAAGATAACTCTGGTGAACAAGCAATGAAAGCACTCCCCAACCCACACCATAACACAAATCATTCCATTAAATTGCAGTTAATTACATTCTGAATTTACAGTCAAACATAGGACTAATATCTTTCTTTTGGAGACCACTATTAGCATCAAAAAGCTGATTCACCTTCGTTATAAACTCCATGATCACCAATCTGAATTGGCCTAATTACAAACACTTCAGGTTTATTTGTCCAAAGTTCCGAAAGAGATGTTTATAAAGCAATATCCCCCAAGCGGCGAGGGCATTACTGACTCCGGTAATGCCCCGGGCCCATAGTTATAGGCCTGAGCGAAGCAAGGACCTTAATGAAGGCACCGGGGCATTACCAGAGTCGGTAATGCCCCCACCGTGAGGGGCATATAGCTATTAGTAACCCGGCCCGCAAAAACTGTGCGACCGGGTCACTAAAAGCTTTTTTTTCGTCCCGAAACGCTTGGGCGCCGGGAAAGGGAAAATGAAGTCCGTTTTCCCTTTCCTTGGCGGCCATCAGGAGCGGACGAGCTGGAAACAGAAGTGTTTCCAGCGCATCCGCTCCAAAAAAAAAAGATGGTAAGTTGGGTGGGGAGGGCAGGGAGGAGGCAGGGAAGCGGAAAAAAAAGCTTACCTGAGTCCCCGGCGGGGGGCAAAGGCAGCCTCTCAGCCGTGGGGAGGCTTGGAGCGGCGATGGCCCCGCTTCGAGCCTCCTCATTGGCTGAGGGGTTGCCATGCACCCCGCCGAGGACAAGGCGGCTGGAATCCCGGCCGAGAATTGAAGGATTCTCGGCCGGGTAAGAACCGGCGAGAGCCAATCAGAATGCGTGTTGCATTCTGCTTGACTCTCGCCGGGTACTTATAATTATTATTAATTCCTTACCCATTTCTCAAACTCACACCCATCAATCTTGTGCTGGTTGGTAAAATGTGTGAAACACCCTGTATGCATCATCAAACAGAAACGTTGTTTGGCTAAACTGTTATTGAGCACCAGGTCACAATGATCTTTATATGAAATCTTTTTTGGGGTAGATCATTTGTTTAATGGTTACAGATCTCCCAAACATTTTGAAACAGTTGGTGATCAGACCATGACAGTTCCACCTGTGTCATCTATTTGAGGTCTGGCTCAAATATGTAGGTGCACATCCATGTGTGTAACCTATTAATACATAGGTTAGAAACCAAGATAGTTCACTGTTAGTGTGAATAGTTTACAATTTGGGTTATTCATAGTTTGGGTGACCACTTTGGAATATGGATTATCTGGTTGGTCGAGCCATAAGGTTAATTTGCCAATTGGAAGGATTTTATTTGAGAATGCTTGTATTTATGGGAAAATAGTGTTTGGCACCTGCTGGGAGGAAGAGCACAATAACTATCATGGGGATGCTGTTGTCGTTGCATTTGCACACTAGTTTTTCAAAAATATGAAAGGGAGCTATGACCAGCTGTGATATTCTTTGGGTCCCATCACGAGTTGGGTGGTATCTCGGCTGAAATACTGCCCAACTGCAATAGCGTTAGCACCCACCAGTTCGGCATTATTACTGCCAGATCACGGGTTGGACTTTAACTGTAAATCCCTATTCCACATTGGGTCATTGGGAATGTTTGACGCTAATACAGCGCGCTAATACAGCCAGTGGCAATACAGGGTACTAAATGGAATTTTCACCTCCAGAAAACTGCTGGAGGCAAAACAGCCCATTTAGCGCCCAACTCAGGATAGGGCCAGCCCTTAAATGCAGCGGGAATACCATTAACCCCTCATTTAAGGGCTACAGCCCTACTCGCTGCTGTTGTTAATGGGTAGTGAAAACCCCTCTCAGCTGGAGGTGGTAGGCCTACAAGGGAGAAATCCTGAGCCGAGCCAGTCTTAATGGCCTGATCAAGAGTTGGGTTGTAGCCCTTAAATGTGGTGGTAACGGTATTACTGCCTCATTTAAGGGCTAGAACTATCACGAGTTGGGCGTTAAATGGGCTGTTTTACCGCCAGCTTTTGTCTGGAGCTGAAAATCCCATTTAGCGCCCTATATTACCGCCTGCTGTATTAGCATGCGGTATTAGTGCCGAAAATGCCCCATTGGATTCAATGGACCAAATGGGTAATGGGGATTTACCATTAATGGCCAACCTGTGAACAGGCGGTAATACCACCGGACCGGTGGGTGCTGTCGCTATTACAGTTGGGCGGTATTACAGTCAGGATAGCATCCAACTCATTATGAGGCCATTAGCCCTGAGGTGGACGGTGGCAGATAAGAAGGCTTCAATTCCTGTCTCCATTATTGTTCAAGCATGTTTTTGTGTAGATCAAACTGTACTCAAGCCATACCTCTGTTACAAAATACTGATTTTCCTAAAGAATCAACATGAGAATCTAGTGTGGTGCAGAGTGACGATAGCTCTCGCTGAAGGTCCCACAGCAACAACAGAGAAGCAGCAACCAGACCCCCAGGCAGCATGTCTCCGGAAACCTGTTAGAAATGTCCTCCAGAGTGAATGGGGAGAGAGAGAGACCCACACCACCTATAAGGGGTAGCAGATACAGTCATGCAGTGCAGTCGGGGAAGTGCAGCTTTTATACACAGTCGCCACCAACTTCCCTAGAACACTAGAGTCTTGTGGGGAAACACAGCCCTGCTTACTTACTTGGGATTTACCAGCAGGGCAATCGGGGAAGTGTGGTGTTGTGACACAGTCACTGCCGGCTTCCCTAGACCCCCATAGATGTGTGGGGTCACAAAACCCCCTTACTTACTTGGGACATGACTAGGCGCCATTAACAATAACAGGGACAATGGACATCCCGGGCAGGCATGGGAGTTCTGAAATGGGTCCATGTGGTAGAAGCTGGCAGAGCTTAGCCCACTATTTCTGAACTACATGAAACAACACCACCCTGGGTGGGGGACACAAGGGAAGATTGGCCAAGGAAATGAGACTAAACCCAACAAAGAAGGTGTAATGGAGGTAAGTAAAAGAAAATATGGAGTATGTTATTCTGGAGAGGTTAGTGAAGTTGGAAAACCAAAAGACTAGCAGAAGGATGGAAGAAGCAGCAGAGTGCTGAGGCATTTTCTAGAAATTATGAGGTATTGGCTAGTATTGGCTAGTATGTGGAAGTAGTGCAGTTTGAGTGTGTATGTTTGCATGCGTGTGGGGCATATTTGGTGATTGATTGTGAAGTGATTTGTACTGAGTGGAAGGAGGGCGGTTGGGTAGTGGTTTGGAGGGAGGAGTAGTGGTTTGGCAGGAGGAGTAGTGGTTTGGAGGAGGAGGTAGTAATATGGCAGAGAGGTAACATCACCGAGTGGAGGCAAGGAGGAGTAGTAACATCGAAGGGACAGGAGATTGGCGGTAGAAGGGAGATTGGGAATGTTAGGCAGAGTCTGAGTCAAGCAGGGTATTTGTATGGCACAATACTACCCCTGCAGAAAAACAAACAACTTGGTAGACTAGGGACATTTAGGAAGTCCCTGAGGGAGCCTAGTCAGATGACCTGTAGGGTGCTATCATTAGTGAAAGACAGTCTTTAGACACTAAATGAGTCATCATGAGTTGGGCGGAGCAGAAAAATGCAGCAGTAATATTATTATTAACACTGCATTTACCACCCCGCCCCAATTCCATGTTCTAGGGCATTCACCCCTAGCTCTGAGCTGGAGGTGAATGCGCCAGCTGTAAGACCTTTTTTGGTGCTATTACTGCTAGCGCTATTACCACCGGCGGTAATAATGTCCCACAAACCCCATTGGGTCCAATTGACCGAATGGGAATGGGGATTTAACATCCTCCCTTCACAATTCAGGATCTGGCACAAATTGCACCAGACCGAGTTGCGATAACAATAATTGCATTGGGCAGGAAATTAACCAAAATGTCGACCACGTAACTGTGACTAAGCAGTTACGGCGACTTTGGTGCATTTCTTTTTACCGACTCCCATTACTCCGCCCAGGCAGAGCAGGGGCTCCGGGGTGGTCCCCCGCTCTTCTTGGGTGCAGTAACGGGAGTCGGGGGTTGTGGGGGTGTTCCCCGCTTACCATTGTGGTAAGCGAGGAACAAGAACGTTTAAAAGAACAATAAAAGCAAACAAAACACAGAGCAGGAAAGTGTGCCTCTGTAAGGTAAGTGGGGTGGGGGGTCGGGTAGGGGAATGCGGGCCATGGGCCACCTGCAAAGTGATCCATCTGAACACTGCTGTGCGCCATAATTGGCGTCAATATTTTCATCTGCGCAGTTACGGGTGGCGCAGTGATCACATAGATTCCGTTGGGCAGTATCCCCGATTGCCTGAGGAATTAGAAAGAGGGACAGCTACAGGGCACACAAAGACATCAATAAACACCCTTTAACTTCTTCTGAGACTTGGATTGATTATTGAGCAATTTCTAACATGTGGTAACGTTTTGACATCCGAGGCACGTTAGACAGAGGGACATCCTGAGGGCCCACAAAGACATCAATAAACACCCTTTAACTTCTTCTGAGACTTGGATTGATTATTGAGCAATCTTTGACATGCTATCCAAGGTGTTGAAAGTGGTGCGACTGACAAGCACAGCCCGGCTTCCCACCCGTGTCACCCCAGAGGTCGCCTGTTGTAATCTACATGCAGATGAAGAAGAGACAATCAAGCCACAGGGCCAAGCCATGGTTTGGGCTGGAGACTGAAGTTGGAGATAAAGGAGAGAAACTATGGAAAAGTGATTTCACATTCAGGATTATCCATCATGCATACTCTGGAGATCTGATTACCGGGGAGAGGTCAAACTACTCCTGTTAAACCTAAGGAATACTCAATTAATCTTGAAACAAGTCCAACCCATTGCACAGCTAATTTTCAGACTAATAAGCATTCCAATTTTAGACGAGTTAGATATATTAGACCCTACAAATCCTGCTGCAGCAAAGTTTGAAGAAATGATCTATACCATTGAGACCTACCTGAACCTGCTTCATTAGAATTTGCGGAGGCACTGAGAAATGATCTGCTCCTGTACCAAGCTCACAAGAATCTGGCCTCAGAACCTGAGAGACAAATGTTGAAGACCCCCCATTCAATTGAGAAGAGAGGTCTCTTCTATCATCAGTGTGAATCGCAAGGGTGTTGGCATCGACCACCATCTGGTTCCAAAGTCCTTTCAGAAAGCCATCTTAGAGATGGTACACTCTAATCTGAAGGCTGGACATCTGGGTTTAGAGAAGACACAGAAAACATTACTCAGTGACTTCTACTTGCCAGGAATATATGGTGGGAGAAAACAATGTTGTGCCTGTTGTCTCATATTCCAGAAGATTTCACTGGATGATGTATCTGGAGTACCGCTGCAACCATAACCATTAATGAGTTACCAGTTCACCAGCTCTGCATGTATGTTGTCAGACCTCTAGAACCTTCCAACTTGAGGAGAATCATCTCTGGTTCCGGAAGCACCTCAAAACCTTCCTCTTTGCTTCTGCTTTCTCTCCCCCTATCCCCTGCTGAATTCCTGATAGAAACTGCACTGGTTATCTCGCCATCCTTTCTGATCTCGAACCCAGGCCCCGCCAGTTTCCCACCTGCGCTGCCTCCCTGGCAACCCCTGCACTTGGAGACTGTTTTCTGTATCCCTACAGTCCCCCCACCAGCACTTATGGCTGAATTTACCCTGCTCTTGCCACCAGCTGGCCGCTTTATTTATCTTATTTATTCTACTATCCCGTGAACTGCACTTTCCCCTCTCCCTTCCCCCTAGCACTTTTCCCTTTTTCCCCTTCCCATGCACTTGCACGATCTGAATGACACCTAGCCTAGTAGGATCGTTGTCTGTCTTCCCTTTATTCCCCCTCCCTTGCCTCGTCGCGCCTTGAAACACCTGTTTACAGGTGCGTTATAAATGCCATATCATATAATATCATAACCCAGGCAACCAATACATCCTGGTTATAGTCGGCTATGAAATCTGATTTCATGAAGCCTTCTTGATGCAGAGCAACTCCTAGAAGGCCAACTTGAAGGTGCTTATCCCATTCTTCACGAATGTGTGATTCCCTACAGAAATCATGACCAACCGAGGAAGTAACGTCATGTCAAAGTTAATGAGTGAAATGAATGAACTGATGAAAATCAGAACCCTGAGAATCCCCATTTATCACTCACAGATGAACAGTTTGGTGGAATGATTTAATTTATTTATTTATTTGTTTTTACATTTGTTCAGCGCGCAAAAACCATTGGGCATCAAAGTGCTGTTACAACCACTTACACTTACGTACAGTTATGAAGGGAGCGGACAAGTTCAAGAGTCAGTTGGTGGCTTATGTGAAAATCCAGGTTTTCAGTACCTCTAACATCCAGTAGGATTGTTCCACTCTTAGGTCGGGTTGGAGAGAGCGCCATTGGTTGGCTGCCACAGAGAGGAAGCTCGCACCCCCACTTTTGGCACATTTGAACTGTGGTTTGGACAAGGCTGTGGGCATGAATGCCTGTCTTACAGGTCTGGCGGACTGAGCTTTCAGGAATCTTTGGGACAGGTAGGGCAGAGCAGAGTCGGACAGGCATCTGTGTGTGAGGGATAATGTTTTAAGGATGATCCTTTCCTAGACCGGGAGCCAGTGGGCATTTCTTCTTGCCTCAACTCGGATGGCATTGTTCTGGATCACCTGGAGCTTGCCCATGTTTTGTGCTGACGAACCGGCGAAGAGAGAGTTGCACAAGTCTAACCGTGCACCAATGATGGCTCTGGAAATGATAAGACCAAGGTTTATGGATAGGAAGGGTCTGGCAGTATTAATTACCTTGGCCTTGTATACGGCTCAGTGTGCAATGGCGTTAACCTGTTGTGTCAGGGGGAGGGTAGCATCAAGGTAGATGGGTCTTCACTGATGCAGAGGCAGGGATCAGAAGGCCATCAATGTTGATGTTGGCATATTGGGGGTCTCATCGTTTAGACAGAGGCCATTTATTGCCATCCATGCCTAGCTTGTCAGGTATATCTTGTTTAGGGCTTGTGAGTCTTCAAGATAGTTGCCAGAAAGGGGTACAAGAATTTGTGTATCATCGGCATAGTTGATGTAAAATATGCCGATGGAGTCCACAAGATCAAAGAGGGGTTTTGTGAATATGTTGTATATAATGGAGGAGATGCAGGAACCTTGGGGAACTCCCCATGTGAAAGGAGAGGGAGGGGCACAGGCTGCTTCAGAGAAGACTGTGATTGATCTGACAGCCAGGTAGAATGCTACCCAGGACATGGCTTCTGGAGAGAGGTTAGAAGCAGAGGTGGGGTGGTGGCATAGAATTTTGTGGTCGACCAATTTTAAGGCAGCAGAGAGATCCAAGAGGAGAAGGAGGGCCGGATTGTCCTCATCTCTGATTGCATCAAGTTGGTTATTGTGGTTCAACAGGGCAGATTTGGTTCCATGGCCTGGTCAGAAACCTGACTGACAAAGACCCAGGATCTGGTTGATTTCTAGATAATGCTGGATTAAAGTATAGGCAGCCGTTTCTAAGATTTTCAGCAAGAATGGGATGGTAGGTGCTGGGAACTGCCGGGTCAAGTGCCCGTTTTTTGATCAGTGGAAGAACAAAAGCTTCCCTCAGGCTAGAAGGAACTAAAGCAGATGAGAAGGAGGCATTGATAAAGCTTGTGATAAAGGGGATAAGGCCTTCAGCGCAATGCTTGATGATAGGCGCTTCACACATATGAGTATGGCGCCAACCTCAATTTGTGAGACATGGAGGAAGTTGAATGCAGCAGGTTTGTGGGGAGTTGGGTTGATGGGAGTGGATGGGGAGGAGTTTTTAATCAAAGATTGTTTGACCAGAATTTTCTATTGTAAGGTGTTCACTTTGTGATCACGGCCTTCTGAATGTTGGTAGACCTGGTTTCATCTTTGGTGATACCAGGTGGTGGTGGGGCTGGGGTTCCCAATACCCTGAGGATAGAGAATAGGTCTTTGGCGTTAGAATTGGTGTTGGCAATTCTGTTTTTGTAGGATGTGGCTTTGGCCTAGGTGATGGCTTGTTTGTAAATCCCAGAGGTAGATAATTGCTTTGTGGTGACCTGTTTTTTTTTTTCTCCAGGAAACTTCAGCCTGGCGTTTCTTTGCTCTGAGCTCTTGAAGGTCACTAGAGAACCAAGTGTGGGAGTGGGTCAGAGACTTAGACATATGAGGTGTCAGAGGGGCGACCGTGTCTACCACTGTTGTCAGAGTCTTTAAAGAAAGGTCTGCTAGAGCAAACAGGTTTCTTAAAGAGGTGGAATAGGTGATTGGGTTGAAGACCTGTCAGCAATGGGGTGATGTTATCTTTGGTGATTTTACAAGCGCCGCAAGCCCAGGTGGGCAGCCCGGGTGTATGGGGATATGGGGTGGGCAAGAGATGTGGGATGGTGAAGGTCACGACATAGTGGTCAGAGGCAGGCATGGGGTGACAGTGTTTTGTTAGCTACCCTAGTGTTAAGGTCCAGTAAATGGTGCTTCCTTTCACATGGGTCGGGGCATTAACATGGTGAGCAAAGCCTAAGGCACTGAGTGAGTTGGATAGCGGTGGCGTTGTGGTCAGTGCAGTCATTTAGGTCCAGGTTAATGTCCCTAAGGAGGAGGATTTTGGAGGTGAGCTTCAGGTTGGAGTTGAGGGTATTCAGGAGGTCTTCCTCAAATGTTGTGGGTGGTCCAGGTGGCCGATAGACAACATAGAGGGACACTGATTTGGTAGGGTGGGTGTTGAGTTTGACTGATTGCAAATCACAATTCCCTTCCAATTTTAGAAGAGGAGTATTGTCTGATTGTAAGTGAGTCTTTAGAGATCAGTGCAACTCTGCCTCCTCGGGCTTGTGGTCTGTCTGATATAAAGATGGTGAACCCAAGTGGGATAGCTGGGGACAGGGCAGGGCAGGAAGTGGCATGTAGCCATGATTCGATGATGGCTAGGAGTTCTAGGTTGAGTGGTGATGAGGTCATGCACAGACATATCTCTGGTGTTAATCAGGGTGCCCTTAATAGCAAGTAGGGTGAGTTTGAGGTCGCTATGTACCTTTGAGTTATTCCTGGGTTGTGTATGTAAACTGTGTGTGGGGGGCAGTTGTGTTAGGTGTAGTGTGCAATGACTTATGTTGGTGCAGGGTGTGGGAGTCCTTCATAGGCAGTGGCTGGCCATTAATCCAAGTATATGGCGATAGGAAGTGCAGTCTGCTAACCTGAAGTTTCCTACTGCTTTTGTTTGGGCGTAGGTTCTGGGGCAAAGTGACTGTTCACATACTTAACAGGTCATTTCTCTTCTGAGTGGAGTTTAGGCATGTGTGCAGTGTGCCTATGGGGGCAAACTGAAGTATAGAAGGAAAATACGATCTCCCATTAGGCAGGCAGTGAGCAGAGTGAGATTTGCAGGCTTTGGTTGGTTCAGTGAGTGCAGTGCGCTTTAGTGCATTGTGCTGATGTGCTGTATGGGCCATGGGCCAGGCAGTGCATCGGCTCATGATGTAATGGCTACGTGCATCCCTAGGAGTGCAGGTTGGCATGTGTATTGGACAGAGATTGGTCAAGGGAGGATCGTGGCAGAGTGTACGGTGCCTTATGTCGTTGCTAAGCATGAGTCAGGTAATTAGGAAGGGGTAGGGGGAGACGTGACACGGCAGACATGAAGTGCTTAGCATCGGGGCATAATTACATCAGCAGAATAATGTCTGAGTAAACACAATGCTAGGGACAGCAGCAAGGGATTTGTTAAGCATGATGGGAACTTGACTGCAAGCTGCTCCAAGTGTCGGGTTAGAGTTCATTGTTCTTCAGTGTGCAGCGGCGAGCAGATGACAGCGACTTTGTCCTTATATATCAGCCTGGAGTAACGGCCAGCTGCGACATCCGGCTTGCAGGGGCCATATACATTTGTACAGCTGGTGCCCAATCACAATGCAGGTTGTTTGGACAATTGAATTTGCTGTAGCTACTTATTTCGGGAGCAGCGTCCATCTTAGAAGGTGCTGCATCTCTGGTCCATGCAGTGGCTTCATTTTGCTGAGGGAGAGTGTGGGTCCCATGGTTGGCTCCAGGAGGTTTAATAAAAGCCAGAAGACAGTTCTCTGGAAACTCATCTCACAAGATGGACGAAACTGGGATGAATTAATCCTCTGCGCCCTGATAGCAGTAAGGAAGACCCCAAAGGCCTCACCTGGGTTTCCCCCTTGGAACAGGTGTGTGGGCAAAACTCCTGAGATATCCTTGACATCCTATGAGAGGAGTGAGACTCCTCATACAACTGCCAAACTAGCGATCAACCCATGAACATGAACACCACAGGGTTCATGGAAAAGGATTGGCAGTTGGTGAAGACCCATTTACAAGAAGCCCAAAGCCGTCAGGAAAAGGTCTGCAACAAAGACGTCCATTTGCATACTTTTCAGGTGCGAGACCAAGTGATGGTCCTGTTACCAACCACACAAAACAAACAGTTGGCTAGAGGACATGGACGCTATAAGATCACTGAAGTGTTCTCTCCACTAACTCACTAAGAACAGCAGGCAGATCACCATAAGCTGTCTCAACTATACAAAATCAACAAGCTGAAGGAGTTGAATGAAAATAGTAACCCACAACTGCTGATGATCTAAGCCAGCCATATCAGGGTAAATACCTTGCCCTCTGAAGTAAAGGGAATGACCACTTAAGGTGGTTTAACAAATGCCAAATATCAATATTTGGCCCAGTGGATCAAGGGTTATCCCCACATATTTTCTTCAATACCCAGCCAAGACCAGGGAATCTTCCACAAGATACACACCCTACCGGCAAGAGTGACATGGCAAAAAACCATGTAGATTAGGCAAAGCCCAAATAGAAATTGTAAAGGATGAACTGAAGAAAATGTTTGATCTATGTGTCATCGGGAAGCTAAATAGCAAATGGTCTTCTCCAATTTCCCTAATTTTTTACTTATTGTTCTGACTTGAGTGTCGTGTAGACCGTTGATACCTCCGTCCCCAAGTGACGCACAGGGGGTACCTGAAGAACCCCCTGTGCGACCTTTGAGGCCACAGGTGGGAGATGTCTCTTCTCGGATCCACGGAGCCTCAAGAAAACTGATGATGCTGCAAAAAGAACGGGATTAAGTACCAGGCAATGACAGTATAACACGAATCATAAAATCTGAGAGGTCTTACCTATCCGGTGGTAGGAAGGTACGGGAAACCTAAGTGCAGGAGGTTCGAGACTCAGATGAAAAGTAGTCCCCAGAAGAACAGGGACCAGAGTAGTATGTGGGAGCAGGACGGCCCACCTGAGCCAAGGACTGAGTGCGTAACGTGGGAATCAGGAGACAGGTACATAGAGGGAGCACACAAGTTCCAAGGGGCAAAATCCAATTACAAGTGAGGGACGGTCCGAGGTTCAGCGATGAGTAAACAGTTCCAAGCAGAGGGACAGAAGGGCAATCCAAGGGAGTCCAGGGGAGAGTTCCGAGGTCAAGGTATACCAACAAGAGCAAGATCCAAACGTAGCGCCAAACAGGGTCCAAGAGACAGCTGAGAAGCGGTGACTGCTTTGCTCGTCAAGCGTTTTGTAACGGGCGCCTGACAGTCACGTGATGCGCTCTGCCACCACATGACGGATGTTGCGCTGGATCACGTGATCGGACAGCTACGCGATGTGGGAGCGTTCTGCTGATCCTTCTGGCGTGTGTTCTCCATGGCATCTGCCAATGCAGGAAAGGCTGCAACCGGGTACGAACATGCCACCTGGTGCGGCGTAACCGGTCCTGTGGGACAACCAAATCATGTGAGTCTCGTAACCGGGGAGTAGTGTGCAAATAGGAGGGAGGTGTTGTGGGAACGCTAGCTAAGTTCTGGTGTTCGTGTGGATGCCTAACATAACCCCCCCCCAAGGGCCCATGACCTCGTGGGCATGACGGGTTGTCCCGGTAGGAAGCGGGAGACCAACCGAGGCGCATTGACGTCCAAGGCAGAAACCCAAGAACGTTCCTCCGGGCCATACCCCGCCCAGTCCACAAGGTATTGGAGACGACCCCTAGACCAACGGGAACCCAGGATAGCAGACACCTCAAAAACGTCAGGGGAGGCCAGAGACACAGGAGCCAACGGGGCATGGAGATAGGAGGAATCCGGGCAGGGCTTAAGGAGGGAGACATGAAAAACGGGATGGATGCGCCAGGAGCTCGGAAGGACCAGGCGAAACGCCACGGGATTGACCACCTGGGAGATCACATAAGGACCGACAAAGCGGGGCAAGAGTTTCCGGCAACCAACCAGGCGCAAGTGACGGGAGGACAACCACACCCGGGAACCCAATGCAAAAGGCGGAGCAGCCAGAAGCTTCCCATCCTCATGAGACTTCATGGAGGCCTTCGTCTCGGCAAGGTGGACAAGTGTACGAGCATGAACAGCAGACAGATCTCTAAGACAGGCCGTGGCAGCGGGATTCAGGGACACGGAAGCATCCAGGACGGGCAGCACCCTGGGATGCTGACCATAGAGGGCATAGAAAGGGGAGAAGCCTGTAGCAGAGTGAGCCGCGTTGTTATAGGCGAACTCTGCAAGACGCAAAACGTCTAACCAAGAGGACTGCTGGTGCAATATAAGACACCGAAGATACTGCTCCATAGTATGGTTCGTCCTTTCGGTCTGCCCATCAGTCTCGGGATGGTAAGCCGAGGAGTAACGTGTGTCGATGCCAAGCAGCTTTATCAACGCCCGCCAAAAACGGGAAGTGAATTGTGAACCCCGATCAGAGATAAGGACAGACGGGAGCCCAAACAAAGAGAAGACCATATCGAAAAACAAGTTAACCAGAACCGGGGCTGAGGGGATCCCCTTGCAAGGAACAAAGCGGCCCATTTTGGTGAAGGTGTCTACCACCACCCAGATAGTATCGAAGCCCCACACCTTGGGAAGGTCGGTAACAAAATCCATAGTCAACGTGTGCCAGGGTTTCGGGGGTACCGGCAGCGGAAGCAGCAGACCGATCAGACAACCCCTTCGGTGTTTGGATTGTGCACAAACAGAGCAGGTGTTGACGTAGCGCTCCACATCGTGCTTCATAGAAGGCCACCAGCACCAGCACTTTAAAAGGTCCATAGTGCGTTCTTGGCCGGGATGGGCATTGATGGGGGCGTCATGGGACCATTCGAGAGTCAGATTATGGGTATCGGGTGTAGGAACGAACAGGCGATTATGTACGAAGGGCAAGCCGTCACGGTATACCGGATCCCACTCCAGTAGTTGGTCAGGGTGACTGCTTGTCCAGGCACGTACGGAATATACCAAAGAGAGAGAAGGGGTACACAAACAGATTACGTGGCTTTTGTCCAGAAGAGTGTCGGAGAATGCTGGCAACGAGACCCCGCCCGGAGAGCGCGACAAGGCATCTGCTTTCCCATGAGTAACCCCAAAAGCGGCAAAAAAAAGGTGCCACCAGACCTGCCTGCTGTTGATGCACTTCAAGGAGGCCAAGTCCTGCAGATTCTGATGGTTGGAGTAAATGGTGACTTGATGCTTGGCCCCCAGGAGATGGTGACGCCAGACACGAAAGGCATCCATGACAGCCAGGAGCTCCTTTTCTGTTACTGTAGAGTGGGCTTCTGTACTGGAGAACTTACGGGACTGATATGCCACTGGGTGTAGTTTGCCTGATGTCGGACAAGTCTGAGATAATACCGCCCCAAGGGCAAAAGAAGAGGCGTCCGCCTCGACTATAAAAGGGAGCTCGAGGTTGGGATGCTGGAGGATCGGAGCAGTGGTGAAGGCGGTTTTCAGGGCCTCGAAGGAATCCTGCTGCTCCTTCTGCCAATGGTAGGGTACTTGGGGGCTAGCCAGGGCTGTGAGGGGGGCCACAATGGTAGAAAAGGAGGAAATAAAGCGCCTATAAAAGTTGGCGAAACCCAAAAAGGCCTGCAAGGCCTTGAGTGTCTGGGGAACCAGCCACTCCAGGACCGCTCGCACCTTGGACTCGTTCATGGCGAGGCCTCCAGGAGTGATATGAAAGCCCAGAAACTCGACAGATGTTTTGTGAAACTGTCATTTTTCGGGTTTGGCAAACAGTGAATGCTTCTTTAGACGGGACAAGACCTCCTGAACATGCTGTACGTGTTCGGGCAGATCACGCGGAAAGATCAGTATGTCATCCAAGTAAACTACCATAAACACGTCCAGGATGTCCCTGAAAATGTCGTTCATAAAACGTTGGAATGTGGCCGGGGCATTGCATAGGCCGAAGGGCATGACTAGGTATTTGTACAATCCGTAGCGGGTACAGAAGACGGTTTTCCACTCACCCCCTTCATGTACGCGTACCAGATTGTACGCGCCTCGGAGATCTAGCTTGGTGAAGATAGATGCATGAGACAATCGGTCCAGGAGTGGGGTGATCAAAGGGATTGGGTACCTGTCTTTTTTGGTGATAGCATTAAGGCGACGATAGTCCATGCAAGGGCGGAGGTCCCCCTCTTTCTTAGGGACGAAGAATATAGGGCTTGCAGCCGGCGGGGTGGAGGGGCGAATGTGGCCTAATTGTAGGGAGTTCTGAACATACTGTTGCAGAGCTTGTTCTTCCGAAGGCGAAAGTGAATATATCCTACCAGAGGGAACGGTAGAGCCTGGGACCAGTTCAATCGGGCAGTCATAGGACCGGTGAGGGGGAAGCACCTTGGAGGAGCCCCAATCAAAAACTGTCTTGTGAGCCCCGTACACAGAGGGAATCCCATTAATCACCCCTCCGACAGTATGGGAACCCGCAGCCGAGGCCCCATCGTCTTACAACGTGAGTCGTGCAATGGCACCCAAGGCCCGTGATGGCGCGTCTGCTTCATGGTGTGCAGGGAGACAATAGTTTTCACAGATGTCTGATTCAAAGAGAAACGTCCCTGATTTCCAATTGATGAGAGGGTTATGCTCCCGCAACCAGGGTATTCCCAAAATAAGACCGAATTGAGGCATGGTAATCAGGTCAAAACTAATTGTCTCTGTGTGAATGTTTTGTATAGTCAATAAGATAGGAGCGGTTTGGTGCTTAATCGGACCGGATATCAATGCAGTACCATCCACAGCTTGGACTGGTTTGTGTCGGGTTTTTACCACTCGAGGCAGATTGAGTGAGTGGGCTAAAGTGATGTCAATATAGTTCCCTGTGGCGCCAGAGTCGATGATGATCGTGACTGAGTGAGTTATATCCACAGAGGGACGAAGAGTGGCCTGTAAAAAGATGGGTTGGATGCGAGAAAAAGCAGGTCTCATGTCCGGAGAAAAAGACTGGATACTCGACCTGGTCTCCGGGTCTAGGGTCAAGCAGTACAAAAAACCTGGGACTTCTTGGGACGTCGTGGGCATTCCTTTACGTAGTGTCCCGTTAGGCCACAATAGAAACAAGCATTGTCCACCCTCCTTTCTCTCTCTAGTGAAGTAATGGGACTCCGTAACCCTCCCACTTGCATTGGTTCCTCTGAGGATGAGGCCGGAGGTGGGGTGGCTGCTGGCTGGGAGAACCCTAACTCAGCCCTGCGCTCGGAACGGCGTGCGTCTACCTGCAGTGCCAGATCTACCAGCTCCTGATACTGAGTGGGCAAGGAGGGAACCATAGACAGGGCATCTTTCATTGGATTGCTCAACCCCTGTAGAAAATCACCGCCTGCTTGCTTTCCGGCCATGAAGTCTCGGCGACCAGTTGGTTAAAGCGGGTGATGTATTCTATCAATGAACCCCTGCCCTGGGTTAATTCCAACAGCTCCAGGTCCCTGGACTGTACTTTGTGCCGAGTGTCGAAGACTCGAGACATCTCGGTAACTAGTAGGTCGAAATCGTAAAGAACCGGGCTTTCGTTCTCTAACAAAGGGTTAGCCCAGGCGGCGGCTGTGCCAGCCAGGTGAGACAAGGTAAAAGCCGCCTTTGTAGTGGCGTCAGGGAAGGCCAGGGGTCTACATAGGAAGTGTAACTTGCATTGGTTGATGAAGGTCCTAAACTTCCTGGGGTCGCCCTGGCAACGTTCAGGGGCTGCTAAGGGAAACGGAGTTGGAAGGACCATAGGAGTCGGGGCTGGAGCGTTAGGCATTGGGGGGGTGTGGGTGGAGCGGCAGCATCGCCGAATTCGGGGTCTGAAGGGAGGGGATGTTGGACGCTCTGTATGGAGTCTAACCTCTGATGTATGACGGTGTTAGCGGCGGCCATATCCGCTCTCAGTACCGTGATTGCCTGAACTAGCGCAGCTATGGGTTCCTCTGTGGATCCCTGCATGGTTCAACACGACTATACGGCTTCTCAGTCTGTTCTGACTTGAGTGTCGTGTAGACCGTTGATACCTCCATCCCCAAGTGACACACAGGGGTACCTGAAGAACCCCCTGTGCAACCTTTGAGGCCACAGGTGGGAGATGTCTCTTCCTGGATCCACGGAGCCTCAAGAACACCGATGCTGCTGCAAAAAGAACGGGATTAAGTACCAGGCAATGACAGTATAACACGAATCATAAAATCTGAGAGGTCTTACCTATCCGGTGGTAGGAAGGTACGGGAAACCTAAGTGCAGGAGGTTCGAGATTCAGATGAAAAGTAGTCCCCAGAAGAACAGTGACCAGAGTAGTATGTGGGAGCAGGACGGCCACCTGAGCCAAGGACTGAGTGCGTAACGTGGGAATCAGGAGACAGGTACGTAGAGGGAGCGCACAAGTTCCAAAGGGCAAAATCCGATTGAAAGTGAGGGACGGTCCGAGTTCAGCGACGAGTAAACAGTTCCAAGCAGAAGGACAGAAGATCAATCCAAGGGAGTCCAGGTGAGAGTTCCGAGGTCAAGGTATACCAACAAGAGCAAGATCCAAACGTAGCGCCAAACAGGGTCCAAGAGACAGCTGAGAAGCGGTGACTGCTTTGCTCGTCAAGCGTTTTGTAACGGGCGCCTGACAGTCACGTGACGCGCTCTGCCACACGTGACGGACGTTGCGCTGGATCACGTGATCGGACAGCTACGCGTTGTGGGAGTGTTCTGCCGATCCTTCTGGCATGTGTTCTCCATGGTAACTGCCAATGCAGGAAAGGCTGCAACCAGGTACGAACACGCCACCTGGTGCGGCGTGACCGGTCCTGTGGGACAACCAAATCATGTGAGTCTCGTAACCAGGGAGTAGTGTGCAAATAGGAGGGAGGTGTTGTGGGAACGCTAGCTAAGTTCTGGTGTTCGTGTGGATGCCTAACACGTATAGACTTTTGTCGACGGAATGAGACCTCTTGATTTGATGTAATGCCCATGCCAATAATAGACAACATTTTAGAGCGAGTGGGGCTAACAGAGTTCAGTTCCACAGTATACCTTACAAAAGGTTACTGGCAGGGGCCGCTGGATGAGATGTCTACAGCCAAGTTGGCTTTCTCAACTCCAGAGGGCCTTTTCCAGTTCACGGTGTTACCCTTCGGCTTGCATGGAGTGGCAGCAGTGTTACGAAGATTCATGAATCACAACCTGGCTCCCTGTCACACCTTCACAGGACCAAATGTAGATGACACTAATGTCTACAGCTCCAGCTGGAAGGAACATCTGCAGCATCTTACCTCAGTTTTCAATCAACTTAGAAAGTCACATTTAATAGCTAACCCTACTAAGTGTCACATAGCCCAGTCTTCATTGAAATATTTGGGCTTCCAGGTGGGGAATTGTAAGATACTTCCCAAAGGTGGCAAGGATGAAGCTGTCCAGAAAGTCCAAAGACCCATCACGAAGATGTCTGGCTAGGCCTAGGTGGATATTACGACGGCTTCATATCATCATTTTTTGAGACTGCAGGCCTCATTAATAATGAACTAAGAAAGGAAAATCCCAACATCGTCAAGCGGGATGACCAGGCCCAGAAGGCTTTCAACCAGATTAAAGAGGCCTTATGTCAAAGTATAGGTCTCATTATGCCAAACTTCTGAGAAGAGTACATATTTCAGTAGGATGCCTCAAGTATAGACCAAGAAGCTGTGTTAACACAAGTAGAAACTGGAGAAGAGAATACTATCACATTCATTTTCTGAAAACTGCACCCCAGGGGGATTAACTACCTTATAATCAAACTTGAAGCCCTGGTCATAAAATGGGCTCTATATGGCCTTCAGTATTTATCAGGATGAAGGTTTAAGTCTGGTTGTCTGGCGTCCCATGGCTTGAAGTAGTTCTTGGCACTACAACCCTTTTCATTCATGAGTGAACACTGAGCTTGAATGAACCAGAATAGCGTAAAGGTGTTTGACAAGGCCATCAAACTTGCCTTATGCAGAGGGCACAGGACTCCCTCTCAATCCTTGGTGGGTGACTTAAACAGGAGAGATCCAGAGCCAATTGTACACTTGTGGGGAAAGGAGCAGTTGAGAGTGCCCCAATTCCTGCCCCTTGTTTCAGCATGTTTTTGTGCAGACCACATTGTAGTCAAGCCATGCCTCCATTGGAAAATACTTGTCAGTCTTTCTCTGATTTTCCTAGAGAATCAACATGAGAATCCAGTATGATTCAGAGTGGAGGAAGCAAATACCTCACAGCAACAACTTATGAGCCGCAACCAGATCACCAGGCAGCACCTCCCCAGTAATTGGTGAGAATCATCGTATGGAGTGGAGGGGGAGAGAGAGAGAGAGGAGAGAGAGAGAGACCCACAAGACTTACGTGCAGCAGTGGAAACAGATGCACAGTACAACTGTGGAAGTGTAGCATTTAGATAAAGCCGCCACCAGCTTCCCCAGACCACAGGAGTATGGTGTGGAAATATGCCCAACATACTTACTTGGGATTTACCAGCAGGGAAACCTGACTGGGCACCACTACCACGACCAGCGACAATGGACTTCTTAGGCTGTCATGGCCATTCCACGGTGGGTTTGCGAGAGGGAAGTGGGCCAGGCTTAGCCTGCTATTTCTAATCTCACATAGAACATAACCTCGCCAGGCGGGGAATGATTGGGCAGAAAAGCTATGGAAAATAGGGCCAATTCTCACATAGAATGAGGAGCATAAGCAAGTAACAGGAAATAGGAAGTGTTGGTTATTCAGGGATGTCAGAGGAGGTGCAGGTGAAGGACCAACAGACCAGCCAGTGGGTGGAAGTTGTGGCGGAGTGTGGAAGTGTTTTCTGGACAGGTTTATCTACTGGCTAGTGAGTGGAATTAGTGCTGCAGATTGAGTGTGTGTGTTTGTGTGGCTTGTGATTGTAAAGTGAATGATACTGGGTAGAAGGAGGATGGTTGAGTAGTGGTTTGGAGGGAGGAGTAGTGGCATGGAGGGAGCAGTAGTGTTTTGGAGGAGGAGTAGTGGTTTGGAGGAGCGAGTAGAAGTGTGGAGGAGGAAGTGGTAACACCAAAGGGTGGAGGCAATGTCTAGGAGGAGCGTTACATCACAGGGACAAGAGATCAGAGAGAGGAGTCAGGTGGAACATTAGAGAAGGAAGATCTTATTTTAATAAAATGAATAGAGCACAACATAAGCCCGAAGGCAACTTGGCGTTAACGAGAGGCAAGGGGCAAATTCACAGGATTAAAACAGAAAAGTGAGACTCAGTACTGTGCAGTGGGAAGGGGAGCTGATTCCAGGCTTTAGCAGCAGCCACAGAGAACGCACATCCGCCCGCGCGAGTAAGCCTGAACCTCAGGGGTTGTAAAGTCCTGAAATCCTGAAATCGAAGAGGCCTAGCAGGAGTATAGAGAGCAAATGTGTTCTGAAGAAATTCAGCACCCAGACTATTATTGGCTCTCTGTACAATACATAGTGCCTTGAACATAATGCGTTGCTCAACAGGGAGCCAGTGGAGTTGTCGTAACAGCGGGGTCATATGGGCACCCCAAGGAGGATGAAGAACAGCCCAGCAGCTGCATTCTGTAACAGCTGATGGCGACGTAAAAGATGTTTGGGGAGTGCCAAATAGAGGGCATTGCAGTAGTCAATGTTACTCATGACTAAGGAGGACACAATAGGTGCATGGAACTTGGCTGGGATACACGGAAGGACTTTATGCAGAGTTCGTAAATTAAAAAATGCCTTTTGACAAGCAGCAGAAACCTGGTCAGCCATGGACAGAGATGCAGAGATCTTAACACCCAGATCTTTTACCGGCTGGGGGAAAGGGCCGAGACTCACTGGCCAAAACTCTGGGGTCCAGAACAGAGATGGTGTAGCAGGACCCACCACCAACACCTCAGTTTTCCCCCCATTGAGCTTAAGCCAATTTTGCGCCATCCACTCACCAATGGCTAGCAAACAATGTTTCAGTTGGCCAGCCTATTCTGAGTTGGTGATATCCAGCTGCACAAAGATCTGTGTATCATCTGCATAAGAATAGTAGAGCAGACCAAAAGTGTGTATTATAGCCAGAAGAGGACGAATGTAGAGAATGAACAAAGTAGGAGACAGAGAAGAACCCTGAGGGACACCACATAGAAGAGGGTAAAAACAGGGGTAAAGAAACAGACTGAGTACGTCCTGACAGAAAGGAGGAGAACAAAGCCAATGCACGTCCGGGGATACCGGCAGTGGAAAGGGTTTGTGCTTTTTTACTGAATCTAATGGTTCACATGAACCATTAGATCTAAAAATGCTACCACCAAAGGTTCGAACACCAAAAGTTTGATCTATTGGTGGTAGCTTTGTAAAAAAAAAGAAACAGGGGCTGTGGGGGTGTCCCCCCGCATCACCCCGCTCACTATAGTTTATAGTATAGTGAGTGGGGGTCACGGGTGACATCCCTGCAGCCTCCTGTACAAAAAAAAGAAAAGAAAAGAAAAGAAAAGGACCCTGCGGCGCCGGTTCCCAATCACAGAAGTGAAAAGAAACTGTCGCTCCAGGGACCTAGCGTGAAGAAGAAGGTAAGTGGGATTTGTTTATGTTGGGGGTGTGGGTGGGGGTGTGTTGAGGGTGTGGGAGCGGGGGGTGTCATGGGTGTGTTGTGGGTGTGGGTGGGGGTGTGGGTATGTATGTGTGTTCGCATGAGAAAGGTTCAAACTTTTGGTAGTTCGCACCTTTCACATGCAAACTTTCCCGCCGCAGAAAAATCTGAGGCGGACGGACCTCATAGATCTGGTGGAAAGTCAGGAGATCAGGGTAGGGTGGTTGATGGTGTCAAGCGCTAATGATAAGTCAAGCAAAATTAGAGCGCCAACCCCGCCCTGATCAACCAGGCGAGTCATATCATCCAGCACAGAAACTAAAACCGACTCAGTTCCCCTACCAGGGCAAAACCCAGATTGAAATGGGTCAAAGAAATTAGAAGATTCCAGGAAAGTTCTGAGGAGTGGGACACCAAAGATTCCAGAAGCTTCATCGAGTAGGGGGGCAGAGAAATTGGACTAAAATTTGACTAAATTGTCGGGTCGAGCCAAGGCTTGATACTGAAAGTGGGCATGTTGGGTGGAGTCCGAAAAATATGTGTGTGGTAGAATCCCTATCACTATAGCAAACTAGCAGAGGGTGACAGCTGAGTGTTGTGTTATACTGTGGTAGTACACTTGGTTGAACTGACCTGCTAATCTGCATATCTGGAGAAATCCTTGCAGAAACAGAGACATTTTCGTAGGAGGGCTGCTGTTGGAATGTTGGAACGGCACAGTGAAAGCAGTGTGCTGTTGCTTTAACTGAAAAGGACTGCCCATAAAACCAGCAATGAGCGAAGCACACCGTGCGGATGTGTGGCAGCTGAGTGTTGTGGTGTACTGTGGTGGTACACTTGGTATGCTTGGTTGAACGGACCTGTTAATCTGCATATCTAGAGAAATCCT
Source organism: Ambystoma mexicanum (assembly GCF_040938575.1). Taxonomy (NCBI): domain Eukaryota; kingdom Metazoa; phylum Chordata; class Amphibia; order Caudata; family Ambystomatidae; genus Ambystoma; species Ambystoma mexicanum. The sequence goes on from NC_090933.1 coordinate 711,734,720, forward strand.
TGCAGACATGGAGACATTTTCGTAGGAGGGCTGCTGCTGGAACGTTGGAAGGGCACGGTGATCACCTTACTTTGCTAAAATGTGACTGAAAAAGTGTATATGCCTCCTGAAATTAACCATTGCAAGAAGTGTTCAGAGTGGATTCCTATGGAATCTGCCTGCTTTTTGCAGGTGCAAAAATCAGGTTGATGCCATAGGAATGTCATGTTGGCAGGAAATCTGTTGTATTTTTCAGGTGATTAGGAAAATCAGGTGGACGTGCAAAGTCAGTTCTTCTCTCCAAATCCACCTGCATAATGCTTGGAAATACAGTGGATCAAAGAAGGTGGCAGTGAAAGTGCACTGCCACTTTGAATGCCATGCTTTACGATTTCTGGACCTTGGAAATATCCCCATGAGCCTCTGAGATTACTTTCGAGGTCTTCAGCTTTTTTGTAGCTGCATAAATCTGAAGTTCATTAACAAAAAAAAACCTTTTAAAGGTCTGTAGAAATTACTTATTTGTACTTGTAAAAGTCCAGCTTTCACACCACTACGCCTCCTGAGCAAAAAATGATTCTCTGCACAGAATAAAGATACATCAGAGTAGGGCAGGAAAAGAAATCTGAAAAGCAAATGGGTTAGGGATATTCTACAATTCTGTGTTGTTTATAAAATTATGGCATTCCTTTAGCGCCTCTAAATAAATATCTGTTTTACTAACATTCCATGCAGTCTTGAATAAAATACAGGTTTAAAACGTAATCTTTGCCGCGAGATCAAGATGTAGTGAATATCGCTACATTAACCCAACTAATCATAAAACCTATGAAAAGTGGGGGTCTGGGTCTGATTGGGCATTTTGCATCAGGCCAGGAAATGTCGAACGAGAGGCAGAACCTCCTAAAGAATTTTACCCACAGATGGAAGTGTCCCCTCCAGATGCCTTCCCGAGTACATCCTTCGACTACCAATGAAATACGAGAATGGGGCTTTGAACAATGTATAATTGCCCTACCAGTCAGGCCTGCTGCTGCCCAACTTTGCACTCCTATTCTGCTTATGACTATTACGGCGAATCTGCTGCCCTAATTGGTCGTGTTACTCCACACTGTTCACTCGGTCTGTATTCCTGTTTTGCTCATGTGATTATATCCGCCACAATACAATTCCGTTAGCCACAATGAGTCCTTATGCCATACTCAGAATACCTCATATGTCCACTACCTATCTAGCTTGCACTTACCTAGCATGTGGAAGTACACTGTTGCCTGACTTGTTTTACTTGCCATACTCTGACGGGATACTAGACGCTGAATGCATCCACCTGCCCATCTTCTGACCTGATTGCATTTACTAAGCATGTTAATTGGAATTGTTCTATTTTACACTGTTGCCCGACTTGCTCTGCCTGATGCTCCACACTGTTTGTTTTTGTCCCGCACCATTCACTTAATCTAGCCTGTTGCCCTGCATTGCACGTCTTATACTCTCAGGTCTCATTACTTGCCTTAATCTCTACTGCTGTGATTCGTTTTATGCCACACTCATAGCCTACACCTTGGCTGAACTAGGGTTCAATCAAAAAATTACCCTTCCAACACACAATAAAGGTAGGACCCTTGACTACGTGGCAGACCATAACTGCTCTGCTTCTATCAATGACATCTCCCCCCGGCCATTTTCAGACTATCATCTCATCACCTTCTCTCTGGAGGCCCTTACACCTACATCCCCCAACAACCCACTAGCCACTTCCATACCCACCAGAAATAAAAAGAATATCACAGCTCCCCATTCTCAACTCTCTCGCTGACCCTACTGACCCCTTCACCCTAGTTGACAAATGCAATAAAATAATGACATCAGGACTTGACTCTATCGCACCACTGAAACTCAGGAAAAGTAAATCTAAAGGACACTTGAACACATGGTTCTCAACACACCTTGAATCTCTCCGACCTGAGAAATGTAAGAGTGAACAAACATGGAAACATTCACCAACAGAGTCCAACAAAACCAACCTCATTAAAATATCCACCCTCTATAAGAAAGAATTAATTTTAGCCAAACAAGACTCATACAACCAAAGAATAGCCCAATCTAACTCCAACATAAAAGAACTGTTTGCCATCCTTAAAGAACTGGAAACACCTATCCCAATCCCTGATACTTGCGTAAAAGACAATCCCTGGTACACCAGTGTACAAAATGCACTCTCTAACAAAGTGGCCACCCTGCAAGACAAGATAGCTAACAAAAAAGAAACTCTTCCCACTACCAACACCCTCGCCACACCTAAGCCCACTCCCAAACCCTCCCACCGCTTCAGCTTCTCTAAAGGTCAGAAAAGTCATTCTCACCCTGAAACCTTCCAACTGCCAGGGTGATCCCTGCCCCTCGCAAATTATAAAAGACGCAGCCAGAGATCTTTCACCCTTCATCATCAAACTTATTAACTCCTCCTTCTCCAAGAGCATCATCCCCAACAATCTTAAAGAGTCTTGGGTTCTACCATTACTCAAATAACAATCCCTATATCCCTCCATACCCACTAACTACAGACCTACCAACACCTTCCCATTCATACTCAAGATTTTAGACAAGGTAGCCTACCTTCAAATACAGCAATACCTGGAACAAAACCACCTCCTGGGAGTCCGCCAGTCCGGCTTTAGACCCCAACATGGAACGGAGACAGTCCTGATTGATCTTAAGGCACAAGTTGATACTCTCAAAGACAATGGCAAAACTGCCTTACTACTTCTCCTTGACCTATCAGCAGCGTTTGATTTGGTAGATCATACTATTCTCTGCACCCACCTAAACACCGTAGCCCACTTTTCCCAGTAAGCCATAGGCTGGATACAATCGTTCCTCAGCAATAGGACTATGCGTGTCTTTTCCACATCCGCAGCGGGCAACCCCATCTCTCTCACCTGTGGCATGCCTCAGGGATCTTGTGTCTCCCCCACTCTGTACAACATTTTCATGAAGCCCCTTTTTGATGATCCCGATGGTCTGGGTATCACCTACACTAACTATGCGGATGATACCCAGATCCTCATACCGCTGACGGTAGGTTATGACAAGAATTTGGCCTTGGAGAACAGAGTGTCCCTCATCATTCAGGCATGGATGGACTAGCATGGTCTATGCCTGAATGATGATAAGACCGAGCTCATCATCCTTGGCACATTCATCAACATCAACAAACTAGGTCGCAACTATTCAAGCTTCACCATTGACAGAAATATCATCAAGGTAGCCAAGGAGGTAAAACCGTTAGGTTTTTACCTAGACTCTACCCTCTTCTTCAAAAAACAGTTTAGCTCCATGGCCTCTTCTACAGCTTACACATGTAAACTAATCAAAGCAGCCAAACCCTTCATCTCCTCGAACAGCTGTACAACCCTTGCCAGAGCCCGTATTCTCTTAATGTGAGATTACTGTAATGCCCTTTACCTAGGAGCCAATAAAAACATTGCAAATAAAATCCATCTTACAAAATAATGCTCTCAGAGTGGCATTGAGTTTTCCCAAAAAAGAGCATATCTCCGACTTAAGAAGAGCTCATAATTGGCTATCAACCAAAGACAAAATTGCACTAAAAGTAGCATCACTCACACACAAATGCCTCAACAACACCACTCCACATTACCTCACTGACAGATTCACAAGATATTCCTCCAACCGCCTCACCAGAACATCCAACTCCAACACCCTTATAGTTCCCAGATACAAACGCTCCAAAACCGGAGGCACCAGCTTTCAGATGAAAGCTGCACAACACTGGAACTCCCTCCCTCTTACCTTAAGAGCTACCCAAACATACCCACACTTCAGGCGCAACTACATCCTCTGGATCAAGGAAAACGACCTCTAACACACCCCATCTATAATGACGAATTCCACATTATTTTGGCTCATATGGATAAAATCAAACCTCTGATGACACTCGACACATGGATACTCTATCTTGTATCCTCTGTACATATGACCTGCATTCTTTGTATATATGACCTGCATTCTATGTATATATGTCTCTCTGTACTTTCATGTATTTTCCTTATTGTATATTACTGTACAGCAATGTAACCAAGCTGAAAATATGCTTACTGCCTTTCTGCACCCTGATACCAGTGGGTCGGGCACGCATTACAAACATTAAAACAAACTCAGTTAGTTTATAAGTCCTTTTAAGTTGCAGAATGTGTTGGTTTGCAGGCAAGGGGATTTTTGGCTGGCCTAGAAGACATAGGGGGATGGGAGCAAGCCGTATATGTCCAGCTATGATACTATTTCAGAAGAGAGCAGGATGAAAAACAATTAGTTCAGAGTCTTTATGGGCAGATTGAATTATAGATACAAGAGACAATTTTCTTGGAGGCACGCAGGTTTCCTGCATTTCAGGATGAAGGTAGGGTTACTTAATAAACCACATGTGTGGCCAGAGTTTTTATGGGCTCTGAAGGAGATAAGTTGGTTGTGGTCTGAGATGCCAATATTATATGGTTTGAGGTGGCAATTGCAAGAAAGGCTATGGGAGGTAATGATGGAAACATTATACAAAGAGGCCAGAGGATTTGAATTCTATTGTTGTTCCAAAGGAATAATAGCCCTGTAAAATCACCATCTGAGTTAATGGGTTTTGTTACATGCTATGAATAATAATGCATTTTGTTAGTTATACAAACATTATTTGTCATGTGGAAATACATCATGTTGGACGATGGAAGAAGATAGCATGTCAAAAAGGGTGGCTTTAGAGTTAGGGCGATTAAGTCACTTTGTATTAGAGTTAGTCAATGGAGGATTGAGGGATGACTTTGTAACAAAATGTGTGAGATTATGTAAATTGTTTAAACTGTATATAAGCTGCTATTTTGTATTGCTTAGAGAACTGTGTTAGTTTTTCATTTCTAAGGAACTGACTAGCCCCTGCCGTTCGTAAGCATGCACCAAACCTGTATTCTGACAGAAATGCATTTGTCTCTTCATGGAAGCTGTACTTTTGCATTGGAAGCGTTTGGGCATGTCAAAACATGTTCAATAGTTTTATGCTTTTATTCCTGTCCAAATATGTGCTAAGTGTACTGAACATGCACAGATTGAGTTCATTTAGCTAGACTGGGAAGGAATGCATTAACAGAGATGTCTTGGTCCTTTTCGCCACCTGGAAACAGTCTCCATGATTTAAAAGTGTTAAATAGCAAGCTTCCAGAACTGCAAAATCAGTGACCCATTTAAAGGTTACTAAAGTCCTCAGGATAGCCAGCTAACCTTCAGGAAACTTCAAAGACAGTAACCCATTGGGGCCCATATATTTTTGTTAATACAAAAGCAGAACAACATCACACAACATGTTTTATCTAGGAGTTGGGAGTTTTTACCTGACTAGAAGATCTTAACAAAGGATTAATCACCATGTGTTGGCTAATGAAGATGAGTATATATAAAGTGTTCACTAAGACAGGCCTGGCCAAAGAAAGGGAAAAAAATAGCACATGTATTAAATTGATTCAAACTCTGTCCATTGCACAAACCTGCCCATCTAGAATATGCCATGTAATACATTTTCCTCATTTATGTGGCCCACGATTTTCTAATGAAATCTGGAAATTATGTCAGAAGTTCCAGCAGTCACCAGGAAGTGGTGAAATCAGACAAGGTGCCAAAAGCAAAGACATTTGCAAGCTTACTCCATGGAACTCCCCGTCCATATGCAGGATGAGGACTAGCTGATTCAGATGTTGCAGAGGCAGAGATGCCAACAATCTCCACAGAAAAGGAAACTATTGCTGGCTTGGCCAAAATCTTTATTATCAATAGGTCATGCAATGCTTGGCATACTGCCTATAACAGTGAACTGGGAATCATGGGAAAGAGTTCCAAGACATACAGGAGTCCTTGGCCCCAGTCCTGCATGAAGTAATCCATTGATTTAGCTTCTGGATCTGTTTTCCAACTGTACAATGTCAGCAGGTAAACACTTGCAGGGTAATTCATAGAATTTTGCACAAAAGTGGCGCATGCGGCTGGCGCACAGTGTGCGCGTGCGAATGTCTGCGCCAGCCGCATGGGCTAAAATCAATATCCGCGCACAGCGTGTTAATGGATTTCAGCCTCCAAAACCAGCCGTGGCACAGAGTGGCGCAGCGACCCTGCAGCTGCGCCAGTTACGCCCCCAAGAACGCTCTTGCACAAGGAAAAGCCATCAAAATTCCCAATTCATCGCAAAGGGCTGCGCTAACCCTGGACCAGTATACAGGGCTGCCAAACAGCAAACGGCGAGCGGGGAACGTGTATTACTGGGGTGCGTGGGAAGTTCCACACGCGATTTCAGCAGGGTACGTGTATTTCTGGGGTGCAGGGAAGTTCAACACGCGATTACAGCAGGGTACGTGTATTACAGGGGTGCGCGGGAAGTTCCACACGCGATTCCAGCAGGGAACGTGTATTTCTGGTGTGCGGGGAAGTTTTACACGCGATTTCAGCAGGGTACCAGTATTACTGGGGTGAGCGGGAAGTTCCACACGCGGTTTCAGCAGGGTACGTGTATTTCTGGGGTGCGGGGAACTTTTACACGCGATTTCAGCAGGGTACCTGTATTACTGGGGTGCGCGGGAAGTTACACACGTGATTTCAGCAGGGTACATGTATGTCTGGGGTGCGGCGAAGTTCAACACGCGATTACAGCAGGGTACCTGTACTACTGGGGTGCGCGGGAAGTTACACACGCGATTCCAGCAGGGTACGTGTATTTCTGGGGTGCGGGGAAGTTTAACACGCAATTTCAGCAGGGTAGGTGTCTTACTGGTGCGCGCGGGAAGTTACACACGCGATTTCAGCAGGGTACATTCATTTCTGGGGTGCGGGGAAGTTTGACACGCAATTTCAGCAGGGCACGTGTATTACAGGGGTGCGCGGGAAGTTACACACGTGATTTCAGCAGGGTACGTGTATTTCTGGGGTGCAGGGAAGTTCAATATGCGATTACAGCAGGGTACGTGTATTACAGGGGTGCGCGGGAAGTCCCACACGCGATTCCAGCAGGCTACATGTATTTCCGGGGTGCGGGGAAGTTTTACACGTGATTTCAGCAGGGTACCTGTATTACTGGGGTGCGCGGGAAGTTCCAAATGCGATTTCAGCAGGGTGTGTGTATTTCTGGGGTGCGTGGAAGTGTAACACACGATCACAGCAGGGTACCTGTATTACTGGGGTGCGCGGGAAGTTCCACACGCGATTTCAGCAGGGTGCGTGTATTACTGGGGTGCGCGGGAAGTTCCACACGCCATTTCAGCAGGGTGCATGTATTACTAGGGGTGCGCGGGAAGTTCCACACGCGATTTCAGCAGGGTACGTGTATTACTGGGGTGCAGGCAAGTTTCACACGCGATAGGCCCTGTGCAAATGGGGTACGTGTATTTTGGGGGTGCAGGGGAGTCCTACACGTGAATTGGCAGTGTGGGTCCTCCCAGGTGTTCCCTCTACACCCTCCACGGCCCCTGCAGGCAGACCACACTACAGGGGACTACCCTGCACCCCTGGACATGTCCCGCAGGCAGCCTATCCACCATGGGCATGCCCCCCCAGCCAAGCCACATGTCACCTTGCACTAGTGATCACCAACGCATTACCCCTTTAACCCCCACCCCACAGCAGTGCAGGGCACCTGCCAGCAGGCACACACTCATGTCCCCCAGCACCCCCACCTCCCAGCAGTGCAGGGCACCTGCCAGCAGGCCCCCACTCATGTCCTCTTGCACCCCACACCCCAGCAGTGCAGGGCGCCTGCCAGCAGGCCCCCACTCATGTCCCCTTGCACACCCACCCCCCAGCAGTGCGGGGCACCTGCCAGCAGGCCTCCACTCGTACCACTCATGTCCCCTTGCACCCCCACCCCCCAGCAGTCAGGGGCACCTGGCAGCAGGCCCCACTCATGTCCCCTTGCAGCACCACCCCCCAGCAGTGCAGGGCACCTGCCAGCAGGCCCCCACTCATATCCCACTCATGTCCCCCTTCACCCCCACCCCCCAGCAGTGCAGGGCACCTGCCAGCAGGCCCCCACTCATGTTCCCTTGCACACTCACCCCCCAGCAGTGTGGGCCACCTGCCAACAGGCCCCCACTCATGTCCCCTTGCACCCCCAGCACTGAGGGGCACCTGCCAGCAGGCCCCCACTCATGTCCCCTTGCACCCCCACCCCCCAGCACTGAGGGGCACCTGCCAGCAGGCCCCAACTCATGTCCCCTTGCACACCCACCCCCCCAGCAGTGCGGGGCACCTGCCAGCAGGCCCCCACTCATGTCCCACTCATGTCCCCTTGCACCCCCACCCCCCAGCAGTGTGGGGCACCTGCCAGCAGGCCCCCACTCATGTCCCACTCATGTCCCCTTGCACCCCCACTCCCCAGCAGTGCAGGGCACCTGCCAGCAGGCCCCACTCATGTCCCCTTGCACCCCCACCCCCCAGCACTGAGGGGCACCTGCCTGCAGGCCCCCACTCATGTCCCCTTGCACCCCCACCCCCCAGCACTGAGGGGCACCTGCCAGCAGGCCCCCACTCATGTCCCCTTGCACACCCACCCCCCAGCAGTGCGGGGCACCTGCCAGCAGGCCCCCACTCATGTCCCACTCATGTCCCCTTGCACCCCCACCCCCCAGCAGTGTGGGGCACCTGCCAGCAGGCCCCCACTCATGTCCCAGCCATGTCCCCTTGCATCCCCACTCCCCAGCAGTGCAGGGCACCTGCCAGCAGGCCCCACTCATGTCCCCTTGCACCCCCACCCCCCAGCATTGAGGGGCACCTGCCAGCAGGCCCCCACTCATGTCCCCTTGCACACCCACCCCCCAGCAGTGCAGGGCACCTGCCAGCAGGCCCCCACTCATGTCACCTTGCACCCTCACCCCCAGCACTGAGGGGCACCTGCCAGCAGGCCCCCACTCAGGTCCCACTCATGTCCCCTTGCACCCCCACACCCCAGCACTGAGGGGCACCTGCCAACAGGCTCTGACACATGTCCCCTGCACTCCCTCCCCCCAGCAGTGCAGGGCACCTGCCAGCAGGCCCTGACACATGTCCGCCAGCCAACACGTCATCACAATCTAGATCCCTGGCCCTTATGGCCAGCCTCCACATGCCAAAGACCCACCCAAGTATTGCATCCACCCACATAGGAATGGCAATCACATGATACAACCCCAATGGCAAGTATGTAAATGAACACATGACCATCACACACACACAATGGGTGCAAGTGAATCTCAAAACCCATATCATGACATGCATGAAACCAATTAGATAATACCACACATCGAAGTTTGAAGAAAAATATGTATTAAAAGCAACATGAAAGGAATTAAAATCAAACAAACGACAATGGAAATTAAAAAAGAAAAGCTGCATGTCCGTAAAATAATGAAAAACAACTAATCATAATCCAAAGGAAAGCTGTCCAAAGTCACAGTTCCAAAAATGAAATCCAAGGGAAAAACAAAAGTATAAACCATTGCTCCATGGGGAAATCCCCAAAAAAAAGTAGAATCCAACAGTCAACTATATACAGATGAACAATCCAGGGTCCATGATCCCAACTGAAGAAATGAAACCTATCAAAAACTACTACCTAATAAATAAACTATATACACAAATGTGGTCCATTGTCCAAAAGGTCCAAAATAAAGAAAAAAACAAAGGAAACCTAATACTAACCAAATAACTATTTACAAGGACAGCGGGCAAGTCCAACGGCTCACATGTTGATGTTCCGGGCCAGGGCATCATCGAACTCCTGCTCGATCTCCCGGAGGCGGTCCTCTTCCATGGCATGAGGGTTCGCAGGGACGATGACAACTGGAACTCCAGGTCCCTGCGAATGGCCACAAGGCACTCGGCCCGCCTCAGGGCCCTGCGCATGGAGTTCTCCGCCCTGACCATCGTGAGACGTGCCTCTTCCGCCCGCAGCCGCTCTGCATCGTCGCATGGCCCAACCGCTTCCACATGGAAGACACTTCCCGTCCAGGATCCTCCTGCCCTCTGGCCGATGCCTGCCCCTCTGATGTTGATGGCCCCGAGCCATCATTGCTCCCACCTACAGCCTGCTCCTGCTGCGGCTGCTGCTGTCCATATGCCCTGTCCGATGGTGCCTGCACATCCTCCATCTGCTGGTCTCCAGTTGTGGTGTCCACCCCTGCTGGACCGCCAACTCCCGACTGTGGCAGGGATGGGATCTCCACCAAGCTGGCTGTGTTGGTCAGGCCAGGTCCACAGGGGGCCCTGGTGGAATCTGCCGGAAGACGATGTGGAGAACGACCAGCGCATAGCCTCCACAGAGGAGGAGAGGTCCGCCAGAGTGCGCATCACATGTAGGAACCCTCCGACCAGGGCCCCTCCCAGCAGTGCCACGTCACGACGCTGCTCTTCGTGATGGCGTGCGTTCTCCGCCCAGGAAGAATGCACATAATCACGAATGACACACATGCGCAACGCGACACCCACCAGGACGGATCCCATACGGTCGCGGGACCCCTCGCCCGCAGGTAGTGGAGAGGCAGGTGATATGGCACTCTCTCATACCTGCGGACGGGCCTGGGATGGGGCCTCCCTGCTGGTGCATGATGGTGCAGTCACAGGGTCAAGGACAGCGACATGCACAGGCCCCTCTGTGGTGACCTGTGCTGCCTCCTGACCCTGGCCCTGGACTGCACTACTTGCACCAGTGGTACTACCCCCACCAGGCCCCATGTGCGGCTCAGTAGCGGGCTCCTCCTCCTCTGTGGAGACCACCAACCTGGATGTCTCCATACCGTCTGCCGCCATTGGAAGCCCCTGTGGGGGCTCACCCGTCCCTTCCACCACAGCCGTTGAGGCAGACACAGCACCAGCCTCCTCGCTCCCAGATGATGGTAATTCCTAAGGGGGTGGCTGGGCCTTGCGACGCCGCCCAGTGGAGGCATCCCCCCGCTTGGTTCCACAGCGCCATCTCCGCCCTCTTCTTCACTTGACGCTGCGTAGAGGGAGACATAGAACACAAGCATCAGGGTACAGTACAAAATACCCTAGACAGGAAGCAATAACACATGAGTGGCACTGTCAAATGTCACTTCCATCCTGTCATTCCACAACACATGGGTGAATGCACACAACACACATGCAGAAACAGTCCGGGCGCCTGCAATCAACATCAACATCCATGTAGAAGGGCCCCTGGAAACCAAGATGTTGCCTTCAAAGTCACATGCATCCATGGTGTTTCAAAGTCACACACACACTTCTCAGACACACACACACACATGTGCACCATACACGTACATGACATCAGCACCAATTCCTCACCCCCCCATGTCCAGGAACAGAGACAGCCATGCATTCATGTGTGCATTCCACATAGAGCTCCCCATGTTGCTTTAAAACACATGCACCAACCATGTGGCTCACACATAACTCGTCTCACATGCATGACCATGATGTCCCTGCACACACACATATCCATACATGGCCTATGTCACACATACAGGCAAGCATCAGATTACCAGCACACTGCAACATGCCCTGTCTCACACAGCAATGCTTGGCCACTCACCGCTCAACTCCAGACGGGTCTGCCTCCGAAGGATCTGGGCATGGAGCGCTGGGCCTACGCGTTCCAGGACCCTCATCTGGATGGCACTCAGGCATGCCCGGCCCCCTTCCGCGAGGCGCCGGGCCTTGTGGAGGGTCCTGGACCTGAGGTCCTCCCAGCGCTTCTTGACGTGCTTGATGTCGCGGGTTGCCACCCCCTCCGCGTTGATGGCAACCACTTCGTCGTCCCAGATCCTCTCCCGTCCTTCCTTGTTGGCGCGTGATGTTCCGAAGAGGGCATCATAATGCCCGAGGACATGCTCCACCAGGACACCAACTTCGGTGGCAGTGAAGCTGGTGGCCCTCTGCCTCTCTGGCTGGGGGTTGCCAGTGGTGCCAGATGGTGTAGTGCCCGACATGGCATCCCCAGAGGCAGGAGTGGATGGGCAACTTGGTACTGGGGCTGGGCTGTGGAGCGATGGAATCCCAGTCAGGAGTCTTCTGTTCCAGCAGGGGTGGACACAGCAACTGGACCCCTGCAGATGGCTGACGTGCAGGCACCAAATAGCAGGGCACGTGGGCAGCAGGCAGACATGCAGCAGCAGATGGCTGGTGGGAGCATGCTCAGGGCTCTGGGGGGCAGGAAAATGGCCTTCTGGGCAGGAGCATGGTCTTCCGTGTGTGTACGCGTGGCCAGCTTGATACGGAGTGATTTGGCACGTGAAAATCTTGCACGTCAGCGTGTAATTCGAGGAAAGGCCCTTAGCGCGTAAGCGCGTCAGCACACGTACGCAATATCATTGGACCAAAGGCCCTTAGCGCGTAAACGCGTCTGTGACGTATTGTGCACGGGCGTTGCCCTTTCGCATGTATAACTTGCCGCGCACCCCTGAAATTCACGCACTCCCTCGACCAGAGCCCTTTCACGCGTGAAACTTCACGCGAACCCCGTAATACACGTACCCTGCTGAAATCACGGGTGAAACTTCACGCGAACCCCAGGAATACACGTACCCTGCTGAAATCGCAGGTGAAACTTCACGCGAACCCCAGGAATACACGTACCCTTCTGAAATCGCGGGTGAAACTTCATTCGAACCCCAGGAATACACGTACCCTGCTGAAATCGAGGGTGAAACTTTGTTAGGGAGAATTCTCTGTTTAGGCTGAATTTCCTAACCTAGTGAGTCCCCCAGCAGCTTTGCTGGAATTCTGGAGTTTGTTTTTTTCCATCCTGCCAAGAGTGAGACTCTTTTTCTCCCACTCTTGGACATGAATGTGTGTAATTCCTTGGAATGTCAATGTGTTCTATGGGCTATTGGGTCTTTTACTCCATAGGGTCTCATATGTTTTGCTATGTGTGTTACAACGCACCCTCTGTGCCGTAACACTGGGGCATCCTAGCGGACCTCCACCATAGACTCCATACCCGGGGACTGACTACTGTTTCCCCAGGCATGTAAAGTCACCATTGGCTTTACTAGACCTAAATTTACTAACAGAACTAGTACAAACCATCCTATTGTGGACGTACTAGTAGGGGTAATTCGATTACTCCTGGGTCTGTTATTCGAGGGGGCACTGTCCCGTCCCCCCTCATCGAGTTTTGGCTGGTGGCAGTGGAAACTACTTGTTATATTCAACCCCGAATATAACCCTATGGGATTCTTCCCATTGTTGGAGGTTAATACTTTTTCTCGTTAATCTCTAACATACCACTGGTTTATTTATCTTAAATAAATATATCGGTTGGTATTTTCTGCCAGAACTCAGTTGAAAAAAAATGGCGTCTGTGTTCGTCTCTGTGACTCCTAAACCAAAGGTTGAGCCCTTTGTTCCAATTTTGGCGGGCCTCTACACAGAGGCCCTCCAAAGTGGTGCCATTCTGTCTGGGTACCACAGGGGGTGTGGGAGGGGGTTTAGGCACCCTGGGCTGAGTTGCCTTGCCAACTCAAGTCGCACTCTGGTGTGATTGGCCCAAGTGGTGAGCCACCCCGCTCATCACTTAGCGTGTTTTGATTGACAGCTAGGCTGAATGAATGGGGGTTTTCTGCATAAAAGCAGGGCTTTTGGGACTGGATCTTCAGAAGTCGCCACAGGACCTAAGAATCTGACGAGGGTAAAGCTGAGCCGACCTGCAACGACGACACCTCCAGTGGAGCCCTGCGGAACCGACTCACCACTTCCCGATGACAGAGGAGATCTCCCCACCGGAGAGTCTCTTCCCCTGACTGGTGTGAACAACCAGTCCCCTTTGCTTTTTCTTCGTTCCAGGACGTAGTGGTCGAATTGCCCGTGCAGAGCACCCCGGCAACCGGATAGCCACTACCCCTGTACCGCGACCAAAAGGTGGTGCCTTGTGACGGAGCACTCCGCTTCTGGTCTCTTCCCTGGTGGTGCAACGATCTTCAACTTTCCTTCGACGACGAGATCATCTCTTCTCTTGGCAAAGACCCGACGTGCATCCACCACCAGGAACAACTGCCCCCGCCGGAGCTGTCTCTCCACAAACAAGGTACCGTGTCCACTTGGCTTCCCTTGTGTCGGTTAGCGTGAGGTGTCTGAATCCTCGCCACTTCATTGGGTCGCCTCCACGCTTTCTTAAGTTTCTGTTCTGAACTGCTCCAATCTTTCCATAACAATTTGCGACAAAGACTTGAAGTGCATTTCCACTGTGATACTTTTAAGGACATATCGCCTTGCCTCTCTCCGAGTGGGCCTGGCCTCTGACTTTGCGATCTACAGTAGACCCTGCCTTACTTGCCTTGCATTTGTTTGTAAAAGTGTTGGTACCGAGTTGATTTCATACCCTGCCTTTTTCTCTCCCATCCTAACGAATACTAGAGTGCCATCTAGGTTAAAGCATTCACCTCTGTCTGCAAATAAGTGGTGCCGTTGAACCTAGACTTGTCCAACTATTGTTAGGGGGATTGATTTTTCTTATTGTAACTGTATTTGAAGTGTTTACCGTATTAGTGCTAGTGTGTTTTCATAGATGTGGCTTTATAAATAAATAACTATATATCTTTACACCGAAGCCTTGTCCCGTGTTTGCTTGTTCTACTGTGTAAATTGCCCTATTTTGTATACTCAACATACTGCCTAACTCTTCTTGAGGGAAGTCTGAATGCTCAGCCACAGCTACCAAGTGAATCTGTGTGGTACAGACTGCTACCAAGTGGGTTTACTGCCAAACACCTGTAGTCCTAAATCTTTTGCAGTGGTCACAGAGGGAACTGCACAGGTTTCCACCTAACAAACTTCACTCGAACCCCGTAATACACGTACCCTGCTGAAAACGCAGGTGAAACTTCACTCGAACCCCAGGAATATACGTACCCTGCTGAAATTGAGGGTGAAACTTCACGCGAACCCCAGGAATCCACGTACCCTGCTGAAATCGCGGGTGAAACTTCACGCGAACCCCAGGAATACACATACCCCGCTCGCTCGCACAGGGCCAATATTCCTGGGGTTCGCGTGAAGTTTCACACGCGATAGGCTATGTGCGAGTAGGGTACTGCATTACTGGTGTTCACGGGAAGTTTCAAACGCAATGGGCCCTGTGCGAGAGGGGTACGTGTATTTCAGGGGTTCGCGTGAAGTTTCACACGCGATAGGCCATGTGCGAGTGGGGTACGTGCATTACTGGTGTTCGCGGGAAGTTTCACCCACGATAGTCCCTGTGCGAGTGGGGTACGTGTATTTCAGGGGTTCGCAGGAAGTTTCACACGCGATTTAGCTGTCAGAGCAGGGTATGTGAATTTCGTGGGTGCACAGGGAGTCCTACACGTGAATTGGCAGTGTGGGTCCTCCCAGGTGTTCCCTCTACACCATCCACGGCCCCTGCAGGCAGACCACACCACAGGGGACTACCACGCACCCCTGGTCATGTCCCGCAGGCAGCCCATCCACCATGGCCATGCACCCCAGACAAGCCACCTGTCCGCTTGCACCACTGATCAACAACTCATGTCCCCCTGCACCCCAACCCCCCAGCAGTGCAGGGCACCTGCCAGCAGGCCCCCACTCATGTCCCCTTGCACCCCCACCTCCCAGCAGTGTGGGGCACCTGCCAGCAGGCCCCCACTCATGTCCCACTCATGTCCCCTTGCTCCCCCACTCCCCAGCAGTGTGGAGCACCTGCCAGCAGGGCCCCACTCATGTCCCACTCATGTCCCCTTGCACCCCCACCCCCCAGCGGTGTGGGGCACCTGCCAGCAGGCCCCCACTCATGTCCCATTGCACCCCCACGCCCCAGCAGTGTGGGGCACCTGCCAGCAGGCCCCCACTCATGTCCCACTCATGTCCCCTTGCACCCCCACCCCACAGCAGTGCGGGGCACCTGCCAGCAGGCCCCCACTCATGTCCCACTCATGTCCCCTTGCACCCCCATCCCCCAGCAGTGCGGGGCACCTGCCAGCAGGCCCCCACTCATGTGCCACTCATGTCCCTTGCACCCCCACACCCCAGCAGTGTGGGGCACCTGCCAGCAGGCCCCCACTCATGTCCCACTCATGTCCCCCAGCACCCCCAGCCCCCAGCAGTGCAGGGCACCTGTCAGCAGGCCCCGACACATGTCCCCCAGCCAACACGTCATCACAATCTAGATCCCTGGCCCTTATGGCCAGCCTCCACATGCCAAAGACCCACCCAAGTATTGCATCCAACCACATAGAAATGCCAATTTCATGATACAACCCCAATGGCAAGTATGTAAATGAACACATGTCCGTCACACACACACAATGGGTGCAAGTGAATGTCAAAACCCATATCATGACACGCATAATACCAATGAGATAATACCACACATCGAAGTATGAAGAAAAAAATTTATTAAAAGCAACATGAATGGAATTAAAAACAAACAAGCGGCAATGGGAATTAAAAACGAAAAGCTGCATGTCCGTAAAATAATGAAAAACAACAAATCATAATCCGAAGGAAAGGTGTCCAAAGTCACAGTTCAAAAAATCAAATGCAAGGGAAAAACAAAAGTGGAAACCATTGCTCCATGGGTAAATAAAATAATAAAAAAAATTAATCCAATAGTGAACTACATACAGACAAACAATCCAGGGTCCATGATCCCAACTGAAGAAATGAAACCTATCAAAAATACTATCTAATGAAAAACTATATACAGAAAGGTGGTGCATTGTCCAAGCGCAACCAAAATAAAGAAAAAAACAAAGGAAACCTAACACTATCTAACTATTTACAAGGGCAGCGGGCAAGTCCAACGGCTCACATGTTGATGTTCCGGGCCAGGGCATCATCGAACTCCTGCTCAATCTCCCAGCAGTGGTCCTCTTCCATGGCCCCGAGGGTTCGCAGGGACGATGACATCTGGAACTCCAGGTCCCTGCGAATGGCTGCGAGGCACTCGGCCCGCCTCAGGGCCCTACGCATGGAGTTCTGTGCCCTGACCATCGTGTGCCTCTTCCGCCGGCTGCCACTCTGCATCTATCGCATGGCCCAACCGCTGCCACACGGAAGACACTTCCCGTCCAGGGTCCTCCTGCCCGCCGGCCGATGCCTGCCCCTCCGATGATGAAGGCCCCGAGCCATTATGGCTCCCACCTTGTTGCTGCTGCTGCTGTGCCGCTGCCTGTGCCCTGGCTCCTGCTGCCTGCACATCCTCCTCCAGCTGGGGTGCAGTTGTTGAGATGCCCACCCCTGCTGGATGTCCGACTCCCGAGTGTGGCAGGGATGTGTCCTCCACCAGCCTGGCTGCAGGGTCAGAGGCAGCTCCACAGGGCACCCAGGTGACACATGGGTGGGAAGATGGCAAGGAGGACGACTGGCGCATATGGGGTTCAGTTGAGGAGGGGGTCGGAACAAGGTTCACAAAACAGAGGAATCCGGCCATGCTGAGCTGTCCCAGTGGGTCAACGCGGTCAACGAGAAGACGTGCAGTCTCCTCATGAAAACACTGCAGGTCAGCTCGCATGGCACGTTGACGCAACGCCACCCCACCCAGGACAGGCTCAACCCGGTGCCGGATAGCCGCATCCGCAGGGAGAGGAAGGCCAGTTGGTGTAAGCCAATCCCTTCCCTGAGAATGGGTCTGGACGTAGGTTCCCTGCTGGTGCAAGATGATGCAGTCACAGGATCGGGGACATGATTACACACAGGCACCTCAGCGGCGGCCTGTGCTGCCTCCTGTCCCTGCCCCTGCACTGCACCACTAGCACCAGTGGAATCCCTACCTCCAGACCTCGTCTCTGTCCCTTGCACGGCCTCCTCCTCCACCAAACCCCCCACCAACCTGGATGACTCTGTGCCATCTTCCTCCATTGGGCACTGTGGGGTCTCAGCTGCCCTTTCGGCTGCCGAGGAGTCCAACTCCAACCTCTGCCTCTTGGACCTCCCCTCGGCAGCTGCGACCTGGGACGCGGCACCGGACTCCTCACTCCCCGACGAGATGACAACCTGAGAGGGGAGCCGGGCCTTGCGTCTTCAGCTGGTGGTGCGATTTCTGCCACTGTGCTCCACAGCACCTTCTCCGCCCTCTTGATCAGTTGACGCTGCAGACAGGGAGAGATTGGAGACAGGCATCAGGGCACTGTACAATGGACTCATACACATATGACAGTTGTACATGAGAGGCATTGTCATACTTCAGACATGGCATCACAATCCCCAACACACGTCATTGCAACTCACACACATGAGCTATTCCACAGCCATATTGCAACAGCCAGCACCATCCATACACATACAAACAGCATGAGCAGCCAAAGGTGAGCCAGACATCACATGAAACACAGGGAGTGCACTAGACATGCACACACGCCACCACAATTACATGAATGTGTACACCTCCGCCAACTGTCGCAGTGATGAGATTGGCATCCATGTCACATCTGGCAATCAGTCTTCTACATATCAGTCTCACATGCATCCATGTTGCATCACTGTTGCACCCATGCCATATACACACACATGCACATCTACACGGTGCAGATACATGCAGCTGGAACCAACATCCATGTGTGATACCACAACCATGCCAACTTACATACACAGTAATCAAAACATGTGTGCTCACACATCTGCATTTGGCCTGCAGGCTTACCCACACATACAACATCCATGTGTCTCACACATGAAAGGACTTGCATGTGTCAGCCTCACAGCTCTGTACATACACATCCATACATGGCCCTACAAAACCACATGTACAACCTGCACACTAATGGCACACCACCACATGCACAGTTTCCAATCAGTATGCAGGTACACTTACCGCTCGACTCCAGACGGGTCTGCCTCTCAAGGACCTGGATGTGAAGCGCTGGGCGTATGCATTCAAGGACCCTCATCTGATGTTCCGACAGGTGGCCACGGCACCCCTTAGCATCCGCTGCCTTCAAGAGGCGCCGGGCCTTGTTGAGGGTCCTGGACCTGAAGTCCTCTCAGCGCTTCTTGACATATTGGAAGTCGCGGACTGCCACCCCCTCCGTGTTGATGGCAGTCACGATGTCCGTCCAGATCCGAGTCCGTCCTTCCTTGTCGGCGGCCGACATTCCGAAGAGGGCATCATACTGCCCAGGACTTGCTCCACCAGGACACCAACTTCGGTGGCAGTGAAGCTGGTGGCCCTCTGCCTCTCTGGCTGGGGGTTGCCAGTGGTGCCAGATGGTGTACTGCCCAACATGGCAACCCCAGAGGCAGGTGTGGGTGGGCAAGTGGGTCCTGGGGCTGGGCTGTGGAGCGATGGAATAGCAGTCGGGAGTCTTCGGTTCCAGCAGGGGTGGTCACAGCAACAGCACCCCGGGCTGAAGTGCAGGCAGCAAATGGCAGGGCACGAGGGCAGCAGGCAATCAGGCAGCAGCAGATGGCAGGTGGGAGCGTGCTCGGGGCTCTGGGGGGCAGTAATTCGGCCTTCTGGGCAGGAGCGTGGTCTTCCGTGTGCGAACGCGTGGCCAGCTTGATACGGAGTGATTTGGCACGTGAAAATCTAGCACGTCAGCATGTAATTTGAGGAAAGGCCCTTAGCACGTAAGCACGTCAGCATGCGTACGCGATTTCATTGGACGAAAGGCCCTTCGCGCGTAAGCACGTCTGTGACGTGCGCGCGTGGGCATTTCCCTGAACCCGGGTGCATGTTACACGTCCAAGAACTGCACGTCCGAGTGTCAGCTCGTGTAATTGGAGGATAGGGCCTTAGCGCATATACGCGGAAGTGATGTTGGACGTGTGGGCCGGTTCAAAAGGTACGTGTAGGACGTCATTTCCTTGTACGTGCTTTTCGTGGAGAGTGAGTGGGTGAATTCTGTACTTCTTGTTGGTTCACGCGCGATTTACTTCACAGCGTTTCTAGTTCGTACTCCCTGTTACCTCTGACAGCTTTCTTCTGATTCTCTGTTGGGCCTGTTTCCTCAAACAGCGTTCACTTCTTCTTTTGTCCTGTCTCCTCAGACAGTGTACAATTCTTCTTTTGGTGGGGGTGTTGCCAATGCGCACACGCGTGTATTTTTCATGCTCATTTTCCAGGCAGACGGTGAGTGGCGCACGTATTTACCAACTGTGCTTGCCCCGTGTGTCGCGTACCTCTTCAGAGGTCATTGTAGGCTACGTGTAACACGCGTACGTTCATTTTTGTGTTTCTGGGTGCCACACTGTAGTGCGGGTTCATTTTTCCACGCACGTGGTCTACGAGGAGTTGCGTGCACGTTATTTTCTGTTTTTGGGGTGCCTGTGCGTTGCGTGACCAGTCATCTTTCCCCAGGGGTCACATACAGCCTTGCTAGAGCACTAGGGTACAAATTACATCTAGTACCCTACCCCTTTGACCCCCAATTGCCCAGGACAATAGTTTACTGCAACTCCCATACGCACAACAACATCAGTGCCATGGTTGGGAGGCGACCAAGCGGTAAGGGTGGCAAAGGTGGCAGAGCCTCAAGAGGTGGCCGTGGTGGGCGTGGTAGGGGGCGTGGCCGGGATTTTCAGGGTACCCCTAGCCCCCCATGTGTGGAGGACCAGTCAGGGACACCCATGCCCCCGTCCCCATAGTTGAGGGAAACGTGGCTGACACCATCTCTGCTCAGCCCTTGCTGGACCGGCACATTGTGGCACCTGACCTGGCAGAGGGTGACTCCCAGGTTGACTTCCAGGTCGCCAAGTCTAGGCCACGTGTGGCGGTGCAAGTTGGTGTCACCAGGCCACGTGCAGCTATGTCATCTGCTGCTCCGAGTAGGCAGGGTGGGGAGGCTGCAGGGGCAGCTGCAGCTCCATCCACCCCATCTCTGACTCTCCCAGCCAGGGCAGTGTTGGTCCTAATCCATCTTGCTAACGTTCCCCCTGACTACGTAACACTTCAGCCAATGCCTGCACCAAGTCCCATGCTCAGTGTGCATTCCCAAACTCCAACTACCCAGTCCACCGGTGCTCCAGCCCCTAGTGGCCAGAGCGGCGTAGGCCACTCAGGATCCCCACCACCTTCCAAAAAAAAGAGGAAGAGTGCTCGTCCACTACAGGCTGATACCCCAGACACAGCAACGCAGTCCGGCACGCAAAGGAAGCCTAGCTTCAATGATGCCGAACGTGATGCACTTGTGCAGTATGTGTCCGCACATGACAGCGAAATGTTGATCACTTCAGGGTGCAAGACCACACCTGCTCAACATCAGGCACACTGGCAGACCGTCGCGGACATCATAAGTGCCCTTGGATTAGTGAGGCGCACAGCTGGTGAGTGCTACAAGCGCTGGAATGACCTTAAGCGCAGGGCAAAGAAAAATTTGGCCTCAAGTCATGCCGCTACTCTGGTGACTGGAGGTGGGTCTCCACAAGAGGACATTGAACTCACTGTACATGAGTCTGTTGCTGGGACCTACGTCACAGAGGAACAGATCCAAGGTGTGGGAAAACTGCCAGATTACGAGGCATTGTCCGGTGAGTGCACATGCATGTGTGTGTGATCCATGTGTATGTTGTGTGTGTGAGTGGTTCTGATTGAGTGCCAGGTGAGGGTGTGTGTGCCTGAGTGGTTTGGGTCACCCATGTGCTTCATCCAAAACATTCTGTGCCCCTGGATTTGGGTATTACAGTATCCCTTCTGCCCACAGTAGACATTTTGTTCAACATCACGCCAGTTGCCCTTAAAGTGGCATCTTGCAACAACATTGTTCCGTATTTCTCATTGTTCATTCAGGCTGATTGTTTCAATCCCCCCACTTTCACTATGCATTTCTCAGCATTATTGTCAAACGATATGTGACATGCCTATGGTGCATGCCATCTGTGTGATGGCATGTGTCATGTATGTGGATTGGACATGCCACTCACAGGCCAATGTGTGATGGCTCTGCTAGCCAGCATGCATCTAATGTGTTGCTCTTCCATCTTGGTGTCATCAGTGTCTGACATTTTCCTCCCCTTCAAACTCAGTAACAGTGCATGCATGGGAGGGTTATAGTCATGTGGGTCATGTGTCAATCAAGTACTGGTTCTGTAGCTTGTGAGGCCTAATTGTGTGCCATGGTGCTAATGCCTGTTTCCATTTTTTGTCTTTCATGTTTTTGCAGGGGATGACGCACTTGATGCTGTTGAGGGTGAGGAGATGGTGCAGACCCAGGAAGGATCTCAGGCACGACCGGGCACCAG
Source organism: Ambystoma mexicanum (assembly GCF_040938575.1). Classification (NCBI taxonomy): domain Eukaryota; kingdom Metazoa; phylum Chordata; class Amphibia; order Caudata; family Ambystomatidae; genus Ambystoma; species Ambystoma mexicanum. Next base: position 711,756,884 of record NC_090933.1, read on the forward strand.
TGGGGGACGGGGTGTGGTGGTGGGTGAGAACCCACTCTTGCTGCAGATCGTTCTCTCCAGGGGTGTCTCTGGGTGCACCTCCCCAGACCTCTCTTCAGATGTTGATTCGGATGATGAGACCTATGTGGCTTCACAGGTAGGTGTTTCTGGAAGGGATTCTGTTCTGTCCGACCCACCTGCACCAGGGGTACAGCCCACTATGCGGATGTCAGTGTTGATAGGTCTGCCTTTGGTGGTTACGGATGCAGGGCCACACTCCGCAACATCTGATCCTGTTCCTGGGCCAGCAGATCAGAGGGGGAATGCAGTCCTGCAGCCTCAGGCAGTGCCGACACAGCAAGGCACAGTTCGCCTTGCCCCAGACAGGTGTGGTGTCCGCCAACGCGGTGGCCGTACGCCACCAGGAAATACCGCATGGGAGTAATCCATATACGGTATGGCAAACCAACAGGCAGCAGCATCTGAGAAGATGGCTCAAGCTATGGAGAGGGGGGCCACTTCCATTGTCCCCCAGAAAAGCCGATGGAGCAACTACAGCAGGCAACAGACTCCATTTGCCGATCACTTAGGGAGGACATGTTGGCGTCCAACAGGGACAGACGGGCGGCCCTGGACACTCTGCGGGAAGCCATTTCTTTAGAGTCCCAGGGCCAGAGGGAAGCCCTGAGGGTAGAAGTCCATCACCTCAAGCAGACTCTTGTGGACCTTGAGGCTTCCACTGTCATGAGGACAGAGCAGCTGCTGGAGCGGGTCACACGTACGCTCTCAGCAGAGATGCAGGCAACTCGGGAGGAGGTCCGGGAATCACGTCAGGTGGTGCATGGGGATCTCCGCACCATATTCCTCCAGAACGAGACCTTCCACACCCGCATGCTTGCTGCCATGGAGGACCAGACTAGGGCTTTGCGTGGGCTGCCTCCCATAGCACCACTACCTCCTGTGGCAGCAGCAGCACAGAGTGATGAGAGCGACCACAGCGATTCTGAATCTCTCACGATAGAGTAGCCGTGCAGGCCATGAGCCCATGGAGGTGGGTTTTTTTCGCAACATCCACACAGGTGGCTGTTGGTGTGCACCCTGTCCTCGGACCTCCTGGGTGGCCTCCCCCACACCCTCTGGCCCCCTCATGGCCATATTTGATTTTTGATTTTGGATTTTTGTTTTTAGTTTTTTGATTTTTGAGTTTTTGTTACAGTGTGTTGCCTTGTGTGGCTCCCGTGGGCATCCACTGTATTCCGGCTGGGCACATGCAGGCTTGTCCTGAGTTTGGGTTAGATGCTTGGGTTCGTGAGACACACACCCCTCCTGCTTCCCGTTTCCCTCGGCTTGCAAAGGGTGTGCCCAAGTGACAGTGACTTACAGAGTTACGTTGGACTCCGATGACATGTGTGGGCAGTCTGTAGTCAATACTGTGTATACATTCCTAGTGCATATTGTTGTAGTATTGTACACTGCATGGTGTATTGATGTGTGCTTGTGCATCCATGTCTCCCTCCTAATTTGCAGGTTCATTCCTCATGTCTTCACAAGGCCGTCTACTTTGGAGATGGAGTTCATGTTGTAAGCAGTGCACTTCCAGATTTGCGTGGCACCAACACTGTACAGTTGGAAGTGGTCGATGTGTTAGCATCACCATGTTGTAAGACTACGTATCCTTTAACCTAGTACTGTCATGTGAATACTATGTTTGGGGTTGGCTAGCTGCATTGTATTGTGGTAAGTCTTTGGTCATGTGTGTTGTCAGTTCTACATTAATAGGAGCATATTGTGTGTGGCCATTTTACACTGTACTTTGTGACACTTTGGTCATGTTTTGGGGATTCCTTTGTTTGCTCTCACATAGCATGACATGCCATGGTGTGTTCCGTGGCGGTGCTGGGGAGGTGTTGGGTGACATGGCAATGTTGTCATGTTGTATCTTGCAAGAGGGTAATTATTTTAGCAGCATTGAAGTGTGTCTTTTGATGACACAGCATTGGTGGTGTTTGTGTAGGTAGGGATGCACACAATGGAACACTTCCAGGTGAACAATCTCAGGCTGGTATGGTTGTGACAGTTGACTGTCATTTGACTCATCATCATTGATAGTCAGCTGGTATGTGTCAGGGCTGTGTGCACTCCACAGGGGTGTGATTTTAGGTGAAGTAATTAGCTACCAGCTGCGTACGGGCTGCCTCACCCCGTGTCCTTTCCCCTCCCATGCGCAGCGGGCGTGCCTGTGGTTGGGGATGTGGGGGCACCACCATGTCCACGGGCAGGCCCCGGCGTGTTGCAACGTTGTGCAGGACACATGCTGCCACTATGATCCTGCACACTACTGGGAGAGCGTATAACAGCTGCCCGCCAGAACGGCCAAGAACGGTCAAGGGAGCGAAAGCGTGACTTGAGCACTCCGAATGTGCGCTCCACTATGCCCCGGATTGCAATATGGGCTGTGTTGTATCTTACCTCGGGTGGCGTGGTGGGGTTCCGAATTGGCATCATCATGTGGGTGCTCAGAGGGTAGGCACTGTCCCCTGGGGAAGTGGTGATGGGTATCATTAGTGGGGTTGTGACATTACTCAGTATCTGGCATGATCCGATAATACTCAAGGATCAGCCATGTATCGCCATGCCGCCCAGCTTCTAGGTCCCGGTTTACGGTTGACATTCTGTAAATGAAACTGTCGTGGGTGGACCCTGGATAGTTGGCATTTACTGAGGTGATGATTCCCTTGGCATCACATACTACCTGGATGTTGATGGAATGCCAGTGCTTGCGGTTTCTATAGATGTGCTCAGATGCCCTGGGGGGATGTAGAGCCACATGGGTGCAGTCAATGGCACCTAGCACTTTGGGAAGTGTGCCACCCCGTAAAAATCCTGGACGACAGCCTGCCTTTCTGCAGGTGTTCTGGACATGTATATGTGCCTGCGTGAAGTCATGATGGCCAAGACCTGGTGTAGGCAGCGTGACTGCGTGGCCTGTGACACCCCCCCACTATGGCACTTGTCCGCTGAAATGATCCAGTGGCCAAGAAGTGCAGTACATTAAGGACCTTCTCCAGGGGGCTGAGTGCTTGGGAGCAGAGGGTGGGTGATGTGAGGTCATCCTCCCACTCAATGACCAGGTCGAGTATTATGTGAGGTGGAAACCTGTACCTCCCATACACGTAGTCATCAGGCATCCCAAAATGGCTGGTTCTGGGTGTAAAAAGTCTGTCCCTGACTATCCTCCTCCTCCTCCTCCTGCGGTATCCCACGGCCACTGCTGCTAGGAACGGTATATTCATCCTGGCGTCTGAGCTTGTTTGTTGTTTGCGCGCACTTTTATGCTGCGCGGGACGACGTACGCCTGCTTCCTGCTGGCGTACGTGTTTTCGGAATAGCGTGTCTTTTTTGGCGTGTGCATGTGGGCGTTCCGCGCATTTGCCTCCTGTACTTCCACGCCCACCACAGTAATACACGTACCCCGCTCGCCCAGGCCCAATCGCGTGTAAAACTTCCCGCGAGTCTCTGAAGTACACGTACCCTGCTCGCCCAGGCCCAATCGCGTGTAAAACTTCCCACGAGCCCCTGAAGTACACGTACCCCACTCGCCCAGGCACAATTGTGTGTAAAACTTCCCGCGAGCCCCTGAAGTACACGTACCCCACTCGCCCAGGCACAATCGCGTGTGAAACTTCCTGCGCACCCCCGAAATACATGCTATTTTTGACACAGCGGGTGTCCGTGTTTGTCGCGTACCCCTTTGCACGTCATTTGTCCTAGAGGGCCACAGTATGGGACATTCATCAGAGCTGTATATACAGCTTTTTGTTAGCGCACATTTTTTTAATGCGCAGGGACGCTACCGCCTGCCTTCGTGTGGCAGACATGTGTTGATGTACATAGTTGACTTTTGGTTTGTGTCATGGGATCGCCATTTCACTGCTGGGGGTTGGGGGTTCAAGGGGACATGAGTGGGGGCCTGCTGGCAGGTGCCCTGCACTGCTGGGGGGTGGGAGTGCAAGGGGACATGAGTGGGACATGAGTGGGGGCCTGCTGGCAGGTGCCCTGTACTGCTGGGGGGTGGGTGTGCAAGGGGACATGAATGGGGGCCTGCTGGCAGGTGCCCCTCAGTGCTGGGGGGTGGGTGTGCAAGGGGACATGAGTGGGGGCCTGCTGGCAGGTGCCCCTCAGTGCTGGGGGGTGGGTGTGCAAGAGGACATGAGTGGGGGCCTGCTGGCAGGTGCCCTGCACTGCTGGAGGGTGGGGGTGCAAGGGGACATGTGTGGGACATGAGTGGGGCCCTGCTGCAGGTTCCCTGCACTGCTGGGGGGTGGGGGTGCAAGGGGACATGAGTGGGGGCCTGCTGGCAGGTGCCCTGCACTGCTGGGGGGTGGGGGTGCAAGGCGACATGAGTGGGACATGAGTGGGGGCCTGCTGGCAGGTGCCCTGCACTGCTGGGGGGTGGGGGTGCAAGGGGACAGGTGTGGGGGCCTGCTGGCAGGTGCACTGCACTGCTGGGGGTGCAAGGGGACACGAGTGGGGGCCTGCTGGCAGGTGCTCTGCACTGCTGGGAGGTGGGGGTGCAAGGGGACAGGAGTGGGGGCCTGCTGGCAGGTGCCCTGCACTGCTGGGGGGTGGGGGTGCAAGGGGACATGAGTGGTACATGAGTGGGGGCCTGCTGGCAGGTGCCCTGCAGTGCTGGGTGTTAGTGGTGCAAGGGGACATACGTGGGGGCCTGCTGACATGCACACCTCACTGCTGGGGGGTGGGGGTGCAAGGGGACATGAGTGGGGGCCTGCTGGCAGTGCTGGGGGTCCTGGGGGACATGAATGGGGGCCTGCAGGCAGGTGCCCCTCAGTGCTGGGGTGTGGGGGTGCTGGGGGACATGAGTGGGGGCCTGCTGGCAGGTGCCCCTCAGTGCTGGGGGTGGGGGTGCTGGGGGACATGAGTGGGGGCCTGCTGGCAGGTGCCCTGCACTGCTGGGGGGTGGGGCTGCAAGGGGACATGAGTGGCGGCCTGCTGGCAGGTGCCCTGCACTGCTGGGGGGTGGGGGTGCAAGGGGACATGAGTGGGACATGAGTGGGTTCCCTGCTGGCAGGTGCCCCTCAGTGCTGGGGGGTGGGTGTGCAAGGGGACACGAGTGGGGGCCTGCTGGCAGGTGCCCTCCACTGCTGGAGGGTGGGTGTGCAAGGGGACATGAGTGGGGGCCTGCTGGCAAGTGCCCCTCAGTGCTGGGGGGTGGGTGTGCAAGGGGACACGAGTGGGGGCCTGCTGGCAGGTGCCCTGTACTGCTGGGGGGTGGGGGCGCAAGCGGACATGAGTGGGACATGAGTGGGGGCCTGCCGGCAGGTACCCTGCACTGCTGGGGGTGGGGGTGCAAGGGGACATGAGTGGGGGCCTGCAGGCAGGTGCCTTGCATTGCTGGGGGTTGGGGGTGCAAGGGGACATGAGTGGGACATGAGTGGGGTCCTGCTGGCAGGTGCCCTGCACTGCTGGGGGGTGGGGGTGCAAGGGGACATGTGTGGGGGCCTGCTGGCAGGTGCCCCGCACTGCTGGGGGTGGGGGGTGCAAGGGGACATGAGTGGGACATGAGTGGGGGTCTGCTGGTAGGAGCCCTACACTGCTGGGGGTGGGGGTGGAAGGGGACATGAGTGGGACATGAGTGGGGGCCTGCTGGCAGGTGCCCTGCACTGCTGGGAGGTGGGTGTGCAAGGGGACATGAGCGGGGGCCTGCTGGCAGGTGCCCCTCAGTGCTGGTGGGTGGGTGTGCAAGGGGACATGAGTGGGGCCCTGCTGGCAGGTGCCCCTCAGTGCTGGGGGTGGGTGTGCAAGGGGACACGAGTGGGGGCCTGCTGGCAGGTGTCCTGCACTGCTGGGGGGTGGGGGTGCAAGGGGACATGAGTGGGGGCCTGCTGGCAGGTGCCCCTCAGTGCTGGGGGGTGGGTGTGCAAGGGGACATGAGTGAGGGCCTGCTGGCAGGTGCCCCTCAGTGCTGGGGGGTGGGGGTGCTGGGGGACATGAGTGGGGGCCTGCTGGCAGGTGTCCTGCACTGCTGGGGGGTGGGGGTGCAAGGGGACATGAGTGGGGGCCTGCTGGCAGGTGCCCTGCACTGCTGGGGGGAGGGGGTGCAAGGGGACATAAGTGGGACATGAGTGGGGGCCTGCTGGCAGGTGCCCTGCACTGCTGGGGGTGGGGGTGCAAGAGGACATGAGTTGGACATGTGTGGGGGCCTGTTGGCAGGTGCCCTGCACTGCTGGGGGTGGGGGTGCAAGGGGACATGTGTGGGGGCCTGCTGGCAGGCAGACTGCACTGCTGGGGGGGTGGGGATGCAAGGGGACATGAGTGGGGGCCTGCTGGCAGGTGCCCCTCAGTGCTGGGGTGTGGGGGTGATAGGGGACATGAGTGGGGTCCTGCTGGCAGGTGTCCCTCAGTGCTGGGGGTGGGGATGTTGGGGGACATGAGTGGGGGCCTGCTGGCAGGTGCCCTGCACTGCTGGGGGGTGGGGATGCAAGGGGACATGAGTGGCGGCCTGCTGGCAGGTGCCCTGCACTGCTGGGGGTTGGGGGTGCAAGGGGACATGAGTGGGACATGAGTGGGGGCCTGCTGGCAGGTGCCCCTCAGTGCTGGGGGTGGGTGTGCAAGGGGACATGAGTGGGGGCCTGCTGGCAGGTGCCCTGCACTGCTGGGGGGTGCGTGTGCAAGGGGACATGAGTGGGGGCCTGCTGACAGGTGCCCCTCAGTGCTGGGGGGTGGGTGTGCAAGGGGACATGAGTGGGGGCCTGCTGGCAGGTGCCGTGTACTGCTGGGGGGTGGGGGTCCAAGGGGGCATGAGTGGGACATGAGTGGGGGCCTGCTGGCAGGTGCCCTGTGCTGCTGGGGGTGGGGGTGCGAGGGGGCATGAGTGGGACATGAGTGGGGGCCTGCTGGCATGTGCCCTGCATTGCTGGGGGGGTGCAAGGGGACATGAGTGGGGGCCTGCTGGCAGGTGCCCTGCACTGCTGGGGGGTGGGGTGCAAGGGGACATGAGTGGGGGCCTGCTGGCAGGTACCCTGCACAGCTGGGGGGTGGGGTGCAAGGGGACATGAGTGGGGGCCTGCTGGCAGGTGCCCTGCACTGCTGGGGGGTGGGGGGTGCAAGGGGACATGAGTGGGACATGAGTGGGGGTCTGCTGGCAGGTGCCCTGCACTGCTGGGGGGTGGGTGTGCAAGGGGACATGAATGGGGGCCTGCTGGCAGGTGCCCCTCAGTGCTGGGGGGTGGGTGTGCAAGGGGACATGAGTGGGGGTCTGCTGGCAGGTGCCCTGCACTGCTGGGGGGTGGGTGTGCAAGGGGACATGAATGGGGGCCTGCTGGCAGGTGCCCCTCAGTGCTGGGGGGTGGGTGTGCAAGGGGACATGAGTGGGGCCCTGCTGGCAGGTGCCCCTCAGTGCTGGGGGTGGGTGTGCAAGGGGACACGAGTGGGGGCCTGCTGGCAGGTGTCCTGCACTGCTGGGGGGTGGGGGTGCAAGGGGACATGAGTGGGGGCCTGATGGCAGGTGCCCCTCAGTGCTGGGGGGTGGGTGTGCAAGGGGACATGAGTGAGGGCCTGCTGGCAGGTGCCCCTCAGTGCTGGGGGGTGGGGGTGCTGGGGGACATGAGTGGGGGCCTGCTGGCAGGTGTCCTGCACTGCTGGGGGGTGGGGGTGCAAGGGGACATGAGTGGGGGCCTGCTGGCAGGTGCCCTGCACTGCTGGGGGGAGGGGGTGCAAGGGGACATAAGTGGGACATGAGTGGGGGCCTGCTGGCAGGTGCCCTGCACTGCTGGGGGTGGGGGTGCAAGAGGACATGAGTTGGACATGTGTGGGGGCCTGTTGGCAGGTGCCCTGCACTGCTGGGGGTGGGGGTGCAAGGGGACATGTGTGGGGGCCTGCTGGCAGGCAGACTGCACTGCTGGGGGGGTGGGGATGCAAGGGGACATGAGTGGGGGCCTGCTGGCAGGTGCCCCTCAGTGCTGGGGTGTGGGGGTGATGGGGGACATGAGTGGGGTCCTGCTGGCAGGTGTCCCTCAGTGCTGGGGGTGGGGATGTTGGGGGACATGAGTGGGGGCCTGCTGGCAGGTGCCCTGCACTGCTGGGGGGTGGGGATGCAAGGGGACATGAGTGGCGGCCTGCTGGCAGGTGCCCTGCACTGCTGGGGGTTGGGGGTGCAAGGGGACATGAGTGGGACATGAGTGGGGGCCTGCTGGCAGGTGCCCCTCAGTGCTGGGGGTGGGTGTGCAAGGGGACATGAGTGGGGGCCTGCTGGCAGGTGCCCTGCACTGCTGGGGGGTGCGTGTGCAAGGGGACATGAGTGGGGGCCTGCTGACAGGTGCCCCTCAGTGCTGGGGGGTGGGTGTGCAAGGGGACATGAGTGGGGGCCTGCTGGCAGGTGCCGTGTACTGCTGGGGGGTGGGGGTGCAAGGGGGCATGAGTGGGACATGAGTGGGGGCCTGCTGGCAGGTGCACTGTGCTGCTGGGGGTGGGGGTGCGAGGGGGCATGAGTGGGACATGAGTGGGGGCCTGCTGGCATGTGCCCTGCATTGCTGGGGGGGTGCAAGGGGACATGAGTGGGACATGAGTGGGGGCCTGCTGGCAGGTGCCCTGCACTGCTGGGGGGTGGGGTGCAAGGGGACATGAGTGGGGGCCTGCTGGCAGGTACCCTGCACAGCTGGGGGGTGGGGTGCAAGGGGACATGAGTGGGGGCCTGCTGGCAGGTGCCCTGCACTGCTGGGGGGTGGGGGGTGCAAGGGGACATGAGTGGGACATGAGTGGGGGTCTGCTGGCAGGTGCCCTGCACTGCTGGGGGGTGGGTGTGCAAGGGGACATGAATGGGGGCCTGCTGGCAGGTGCCCCTCAGTGCTGGGGGGTGGGTGTGCAAGGGGACATGAGTGGGGGTCTGCTGGCAGGTGCCCTGCACTGCTGGGGGGTGGGTGTGCAAGGGGACATGAGTGGGGGCCTGCTGGCAGGTGCCCCTCAGTGCTGGGGGGTGGGTGTGCAAGGGGACATGAGTGGGGGCCTGCTGGCAGGTGCCCTGCACTGCTGGGGGGTGGGGGTGCAAGGGGACATGTGTGGGACATGAGTGGGGGCCTGCTGCAGGTTCCCTGCACTGCTGGGGGGTGGGGGTGCAAGGGGACATGAGTGGGGGCCTGCTGGCAGGTGCCCTGCACTGCTGGGGGGTGGGTGTGCAAGGGGACATGAGTGGGACATGAGTTGGGGCCTGTTGGCAGGTGCCCTGCACTGCTGGGGGGTGGGGGTGCAAGGGGACATGAGTGGGACATGAGTGGGGGCCTGCTGGCAGGTGCCCTGCACTGCTGGGGGTGGGGGTGCAAGGGGACAGGTGTGGGGGCCTGCTGGCAGGTGCACTGCACTGCTGGGGGTGCAAGGGGACATGAGTGGGACATGAGTGGGGGCCTGCTGGCAGGTGCTCTGCACTGCTGGGAGGTGGGGGTGCAAGGGGACATGAGTGGGGGCCTGCTGGCAGGTGCCCTGCACTGCTGGGGGGTGGGGGTGCAAGGGGACATGAGTGTTACATGAGTGGGGGCCTGCTGGCAGGTGCCCTGCAGTGCTGGGGGTTAGTGGTGCAAGGGGACATATGTGGGGGCCTGCTGACATGCACACCTCACTGCTGGGGGGTGGGGGTGCAAGGGGACATGAGTGGGGGCCTGCTGGCAGTGCTGGGGGTGCTGGGGGACATGAATGGGGGCCTGCAGGCAGGTGCCCCTCAGTGCTGGGGTGTGGGGGTGCTGGGGGACATGAGTGGGGGCCTGCTGGCAGGTGCCCCTCAGTGCTGGGGGTGGGGGTGCTGGAGGACATGAGTGGGGGCCTGCTGGCAGGTGCCCTGCACTGCTGGGGGGTGGGGCTGCAAGGGGACATGAGTGGCGGCCTGCTGGCAGGTGCCCTGCACTGCTGGGGGGTGGGGGTGCAAGGGGACATGAGTGGGACATGAGTGGGTTCCCTGCTGGCAGGTGCCCCTCAGTGCTAGGGGGTGGGTGTGCAAGGGGACACGAGTTGGGGCCTGCTGGCAGGTGCCCTGCATTGCTGGAGGGTGGGTGTGCAAGGGGACATGAGTGGGGGCCTGCTGGCAGGTGCCCCTCAGTGCTGGGGGGTGGGTGTGCAAGGGGACACGAGTGGGGGCCTGCTGGCAGGTGCCCTGTACTGCTGGGGGGTGGGGGCGCAAGCGGACATGAGTGGGACATGAGTGGGGGCCTGCCGGCAGGTGCCCTGCACTGCTGGGGGTGGGGGTGCAAGGGGACATGAGTGGGACATGAGTGGGGGCCTGCAGGCAGGTGCCTTGCATTGCTGGGGGGTGGGGGTGCAAGGGGACATGAGTGGGACATGAGTGGGGTCCTGCTGGCAGGTGCCCTGCACTGCTGGGGGGTGGGGGTGCAAGGGGACATGTGTGGGGGCCTGCTGGCAGGTGCCCCGCACTGCTGGGGGTGGGGGGTGCAAGGAGACATGAGTGGGACATGAGTGTGGGTCTGCTGGTAGGAGCCCTGCACTGCTGGGGGTGGGGGTGGAAGGGGACATGAGTGGGACATGAGTGGGGGCCTGCTGGCAGGTGCCCTGCACTGCTGGGAGGTGGGTGTGCAAGGGGACATGAGCGGGGGCCTGCTGGCAGGTGCCCCTCAGTGCTGGTGGGTGGGTGTGCAAGGGGACATGAGTGGGGGCCTGCTGGCAGGTGCCCCTCAGTGCTGGGGGTGGGTGTGCAAGGGGACACGAGTGGGGGCCTGCTGGCAGGTGCCCTGCACTGCTGGGGGGTGGGGTGCAAGGGGACATGAGTGGGACATGAGTGGGGGCCTGCTGGCAGGTGCCCCTCAGTGCTGGGGGGTGGGTGTGCAAGGGGACATGAGTGAGGGCCTGCTGGCAGGTGCCCCTCAGTGCTGGGGGGTGGGGGTGCTGGGGGACATGAGTGGGGGCCTGCTGGCAGGTGTCCTGCACTGCTGGGGGGTGGGGGTGCAAGGGGACATGAGTGGGGGCCTGCTGGCAGGTGCCCTGCCCTGCTGGGGGTGGGGGTGCAAGGGGACATAAGTGGGACATGAGTGGGGGCCTGCTGGCAGGTGCCCTGCACTTCTGGGGGTGGGGGTGCAAGAGGACATGAGTTGAACATGTGTGGGGGCCTGTTGGCAGGTGCCCTGCACTGCTGGGGGTGGGGGTGCAAGGGGACATGTGTGGGGGCCTGCTGGCAGGCAGACTGCACTGCTGGGGGTGCGGGTGCAAGGGGACATGAGTGGGGGCCTGCTGGCAGGTGCCCCTCAGTGCTGGGGTGTGGGGGTGATGGGGGACATGAGTGGGGTCCTGCTGGCAGGTGTCCCTCAGTGCTGGGGGTGGGGGTGCTGGAGGACATGAGTGGGGGCCTGCTGGCAGGTGCCCTGCACTGCTGGGGGGTGGGGCTGCAAGGGGACATGAATGGGGGCCTGCTGGCAGGTGCCCCTCACTGCTGGGGGGTGGGTGTGCAAGCGGACATGAGTGGGGGCCTGCTGGCAGGTGCCCCTCAGTGCTGGGGGGTGGGTGTGCAAGAGGACATGAGTGGGGGCCTGCTGGCAGGTGCCCTGCACTGCTGGGGGGTGGGGGTGCAAGGGGACATGTGTGGGACATGAGTGGGGGCCTTCTGCAGGTTCCCTGCACTGCTGGGGGGTGGGGGTGCAAGGGGACATGAGTGGGGGCCTGCTGGCAGGTGCCCTGCACTGCTGGGGGTGGGTGTGCAAGGGGACATGAGTGGGACATCAGTGGGGGTCTGCTGGCAGGTGCCCTGCACTGCTGGGGGGTGGGTGTGCAAGGTGACATGAGTTGGGGCCTGTTGGCAGGTGCCCTGCACTGCTGGGGGGTGGGGGTGCAAGGGGACATGAGTGGGACATGAGTGGGGGCCTGCTGGCAGGTGCCCTGCACTGCTGGGGGGTGGGGGTGCAAGGGGACAGGTGTGGGGGCCTGCTGGCAGGTGCACTGCACTGCTGGGGGTGCAAGGGGACACGAGTGGGGGCCTGCTTGCAGGTGCTCTGCACTGCTGGGAGGTGGGGGTGCAAGGGGACATGAGTGGGGGCCTGCTGGCAGGAGCCCTGCACTGCTGGGGGGTGGGGGTGCAAGGGGACATGAGTGGTACATGAGTGGGGGCCTGCTGGCAGGTGCCCTGCAGTGCTGGGGGTTAGTGGTGCAAGGGGACATATGTGGGGGCCTGTTGACATGCACACCTCACTGCTGGGGGGTGCGGGTGCAAGGGGACATGAGTGGGGGTCTGCTGGCAGTGCTGGGGGTGCTGGGGGACATGAATGGGGGCCTGCAGGCAGGTTCCCCTCAGTGCTGGGGTATGGGGGTGCTGGGGGACATGAGTGGCGGCCTGCTGGCAGGTGCCCCTCAGTGCTGGGGTTGGGGGTGCTGGGGGACATGAGTGGGGGCCTGCTGGCAGGTGCCCTGCACTGCTGGGGGGTGGGGCTGCAAGGGGACATGAGTGACGGCCTGCTGGCAGGTGCACTGCACTGCTGGGGGGTGGGGGTGCAAGGGGACATGAGTGGGTTCCCTGCTGGCAGGTGCCCCTCAGTGCTGGGGGTTGGGTGTGCAAGGGGACACGAGTGGGGGCCTGCTGGCAGGTGCCCTGCACTGCTGGGGGGTGGGTGTGCAAGGGGACATGAGAGGGGGTCTGCTGGCAGGTGCCCCTCAGTGCTGGGGGGTGGGTGTGCAAGGGGACACGAGTGGGGGCCTGCTGGCAGGTGCCCTGTACTGCTGGGGGGTGGGGGCGCAAAAGGACATGAGTGGGACATGAGTGGGGGCCTGCCGGCAAGTGCCCTGCACTGCTGGGGGTGGGGGTGCAAGGGGACATGAGTGGGACATGAGTGGGGGCCTGCAGGCAGGTGCCTTGCATTGCTGGGGGGTGGGGGTGCAAGGGGACATGAGTGGGACATGAGTGGGGTCCTGCTGGCAGGTGCCCTGCACTGCTGGGGGGTGGGGATGCAAGGGGACATGTGTGGGGACCTGCTGGCAGGTGCCCCGCACTGCTGGGGGTGGGGGGTGCAAGGGGACATGAGTGGGACATGAGTGGGAGTCTGCTGGCAGGAGCCCTGCACTGCTGGGGGTGGGGGTGGAAGGGGACATGAGTGGGACATGAGTGGGGGACTGCTGGCAGGTGCCCTGCACTGCTGGGAGGTGGGTGTGCAAGGGGACATGAGCGGGGGCCTGCTGGCAGGTGCCCCTCAGTGCTGGTGGGTGGGTGTGCAAGGGGACATGAGTGGGGGCCTGCTGGCAGGTGCCCCTCAGTGCTGGGGGTGGGTGTGCAAGGGGACACGAGTGGGGGCCTGCTGGCAGGTGCCCTGCACTGCTGGGGGGTGGGGGTGCAAGGGGACATGAGTGGGACATGAGTGGGGGCCTGCTGGCTGGTGCCCCTCAGTGCTGGGGGGTGGGTGTGCAAGGGGACATGAGTGAGGGCCTGCCGGCAGGTGCCCCTCAGTGCTGGGGGGTGGGAGTGCTGGGGGACATGAGTGGGGGCCTGCTGGCAGGTGTCCTGCACTGCTGGGGGGTGGGGGTGCAAGGGGACATGAGTGGGGGCCTGCTGGCAGGTGCCCTGCACTGCTGGGGGTGGGGGTGCAAGGGGACATAAGTGGGACATGAGTGGGGGCCTGCTGGCAGGTGCCCTGCACTGCTGGGGGTAGGGCTGCAAGAGGACATGAGTTGGACATGTGTGGGGGCCTGTTGGCAGGTGCCCTGCACTGCTGGGGGTGGGGGTGCAAGGGGACATGTGTGGGGGCCTGCTGGCAGGCAGACTGCACTGCTGGGGGTGGGGGTGCAAGGGGACATGAGTGGGGGCCTGCTGGCAGGTGCCCCTCAGTGCTGGGGTGTGGGGGTGATGGGGGACATGAGTGGGGTCCTGCTGGCAGGTGTCCCTCAGTACTGGGGGTGGGGGTGCTGGGGGACATGAGTGGGGGCCTGCTGGCAGGTGCCCTGCACTGCTGGGGGGTGGGGCTGCAAGGGGACATGTGTGGTGGCCTGCTGGCAGGTGCCCTGCACTGCTGGGGGGTGGGGGTGCAAGGGGACATGAGTGGGACATGAGTGGGGGCCTGCTGGCAGGTGCCCCTCAGTGCTGGGGGTGGGTGTGCAAGGGGACATGAGTGGGGGCCTGCTGGCAGGTGCCCTGCACTGCTGGGGGGTGGGTGTGCAAGGGGACATGAGTGGGGACCTGCTGACAGGTGCCCCTCAGTGCTGGGGGGTGGGTGTGCAAGGGGACATGAGTGGGGGCCTGCTGGCAGGTGCCGTGTACTGCTGGGGGTGGGGGTGCAAGGGGGCATGAGTGGGACATGAGTGGGGGCCTGCTGGCATGTGCCCTGCATTGCTGGGGGGTGCAAGGGGACATGAGTGGGACATGAGTGGGGGCCTGCTGGCAGGTGCCCTGCACTGCTGGGCGGTGGGGTGCAAGGGGACATGAGTGGGGGCCTGCTGGCAGGTACCCTGCACAGCTGGGGGGTGGGGTGCAAGGGGACATGAGTGGGGGCCTGCTGGCAGGTGCCCTGCACTGCTGGGGGTGGGGGGTGCAAGGGGACATGAGTGGGACATGAGTGGGGGCCTGCTGGCAGGTGCCCTGCACTGCTGGGGGTGGGGTTGCAAGGGGACATGAGTGGGACATGAGTGGGGGCCTGCTGGCAGGTGCCCTGCATTGCTGGGGGTGGGGGTTCAAGGGGACATGGGTGTGACATGAGTGGGGGCCTGCTGGCAGGTGCCCTGCACTGCTGGGGGGTGGGGGTGCAAGGGGACATGAGTGGGGGCCTGCTGGCAGGTGCCCTGTACTGCTGGGGGGTGGGGGGTGCAAGGGGACATGAGTGGGACATGAGTGGTGGTCTGCTGGCAGGTGCCCTGCACTGCTGGGGGTGGGGGTGGAAGGGGACATGAGTGGGACATGAGTGGGGGCCTACTGGCAGGTGCCCTGCACTGCTGGGGGTGGGGGGTGCAAGGGGACATGAGTGGGACATGAGTGGGAGTCTGCTGGCAGGAGCCCTGCACTGCTGGGGGTGGGGGTGGAAGGGGACATGAGTGGGACATGAGTGGGGGACTGCTGACAGGTGCCCTGCACTGCTGGGAGGTGGGTGTGCAAGGGGACATGAGCGGGGGCCTGCTGGCAGGTGCCCCTCAGTGCTGGTGGGTGGGTGTGCAAGGGGACATGAGTGGGGGCCTGCTGGCAGGTGCCCCTCAGTGCTGGGGGTGGGTGTGCAAGGGGACACGAGTGGGGGCCTGCTGGCAGGTGCCCTGCACTGCTGGGGGGTGGGGGTGCAAGGGGACATGAGTGGGACATGAGTGGGGGCCTGCTGGCTGGTGCCCCTCAGTGCTGGGGGGTGGGTGTGCAAGGGGACATGAGTGAGGGCCTGCCGGCAGGTGCCCCTCAGTGCTGGGGGGTGGGAGTGCTGGGGGACATGAGTGGGGGCCTGCTGGCAGGTGTCCTGCACTGCTGGGGGGTGGGGGTGCAAGGGGACATGAGTGGGGGCCTGCTGGCAGGTGCCCTGCACTGCTGGGGGTGGGGGTGCAAGGGGACATAAGTGGGACATGAGTGGGGGCCTGCTGGCAGGTGCCCTGCACTGCTGGGGGTAGGGCTGCAAGAGGACATGAGTTGGACATGTGTGGGGGCCTGTTGGCAGGTGCCCTGCACTGCTGGGGGTGGGGGTGCAAGGGGACATGTGTGGGGGCCTGCTGGCAGGCAGACTGCACTGCTGGGGGTGGGGGTGCAAGGGGACATGAGTGGGGGCCTGCTGGCAGGTGCCCCTCAGTGCTGGGGTGTGGGGGTGATGGGGGACATGAGTGGGGTCCTGCTGGCAGGTGTCCCTCAGTGCTGGGGGTGGGGGTGCTGGGGGACATGAGTGGGGGCCTGCTGGCAGGTGCCCTGCACTGCTGGGGGGTGGGGCTGCAAGGGGACATGTGTGGTGGCCTGCTGGCAGGTGCCCTGCACTGCTGGGGGGTGGGGGTGCAAGGGGACATGAGTGGGACATGAGTGGGGGCCTGCTGGCAGGTGCCCCTCAGTGCTGGGGGTGGGTGTGCAAGGGGACA
This sequence comes from Ambystoma mexicanum, assembly GCF_040938575.1. Classification (NCBI taxonomy): domain Eukaryota; kingdom Metazoa; phylum Chordata; class Amphibia; order Caudata; family Ambystomatidae; genus Ambystoma; species Ambystoma mexicanum. The sequence goes on from NC_090933.1 coordinate 711,772,883, forward strand.
TGAGTGGGGGCCTGCTGGCAGGTGCCCTGCACTGCTGGGGGGTGGGTGTGCAAGGGGACATGAGTGGGGACCTGCTGACAGGTGCCCCTCAGTGCTGGGGGGTGGGTGTGCAAGGGGACATGAGTGGGGGCCTGCTGGCAGGTGCCGTGTACTGCTGGGGGGTGGGGGTGAAAGGGGGCATGAGTGGGAAATGAGTGGGGGCCTGCTGGCAGGTGCCCTGTACTGCTGGGTGTGGGGGTGCAAGGGGGCATGAGTGGGACATGAGTGGGGGCCTGCTGGCATGTGCCCTGCATTGCTGGGGGGTGCAAGGGGACATGAGTGGGACATGAGTGGGGGCCTGCTGGCAGGTGCCCTGCACTGCTGGGCGGTGGGGTGCAAGGGGACATGAGTGGGGGCCTGCTGGCAGGTACCCTGCACAGCTGGGGGGTGGGGTGCAAGGGGACATGAGTGGGGGCCTGCTGGCAGGTGCCCTGCACTGCTGGGGGGTGGGGGGTGCAAGGGGACATGAGTGGGACATGAGTGGGGGCCTGCTGGCAGGTGCCCTGCACTGCTGGGGGTGGGGTTGCAAGGGGACATGAGTGGGACATGAGTGGGGGCCTGCTGGCAGGTGCCCTGCATTGCTGGGGGTGGGGGTTCAAGGGGACATGGGTGTGACATGAGTGGGGGCCTGCTGGCAGGTGCCCTGCACTGCTGGGGGGTGGGGGTGCAAGGGGACATGAGTGGGGGTCTGCTGGCAGGTGCCCTGTACTGCTGGGGGGTGGGGGTGCAAGGGGACATGAGTGGGACATGAGTGGTGGTCTGCTGGCAGGTGCCCTGCACTGCTGGGGGTGGGGGTGGAAGGGGACATGAGTGGGACATGAGTGGGGGCCTACTGGCAGGTGCCCTGCACTGCTGGGAGGTGGGTGTGCAAGGGGACATGAGTGGGGGCCTGCTGGCAGGTGCCTCTCAGTGCTGGTGGGTGGGTGTGCAAGGGGACATGAGTGGGGGCCTGCTGGCAGGTGCCCCTCAGTGCTGGGGGTGGGTGTGCAAGGGGACATGAGTGGGACATGAGTGGGGGCCTGCTGGCAGGTGCCCCTCAGTGCTGGGGAGTGGGTGTGCAAGGGGACATGAGTGAGGGCCCGCTGGCAGGTGCCCCTCAGTGCTGGGGGGTGGGGGTGCTGGGGGACATGAGTGGGGGCCTGCTGGCAGGTGCCCTGCACTGCTGGGGGATGGGGGTGCAAGGGGACATGAGTGGGGGCCTGCTGGCAGGTGCCCTGCACTGCTGGGGGGTGGGAGTGCAAGGGGACATAAGTGGGACATGTGTAGGGGCCTGCTGGCAGGTGCCCTGCACTGCTGGGGGGTGGGGGTGCAAGGAGACATGAGTGGGACATGAGTGGGGGCCTACTGGCAGGTGCCCTGCACTGCTGGGAGGTGGGGGTGCAAGGGGACATAAGTGGGACATGTGTAGGGGCCTGCTGGCAGGTGCCCTGCACTGCTGGGGGGTGGGGGTGCAAGGGGACATGTGTGGGGGCCTGCTGGCAGGCACACTGCACTGCTGAGGGGCGGGGTGAAAGGGGACATGAGTGGGGGCCTGCTGGCAGGTGCCCCTCAGTGCTGGGGTGTGGGGGTGCTGGGGGACATGAGTGGGGACCTGCTGGCATGTGCCCCTCAGTGCTGGGGAGTGGGGGTGCTGGGGGACATGAGTGGGGGCCTGCTGGCAGGAGCCCTGCACTGTTGGGGGGTGGGGCTGCAAGGGGACATGAGTGGCGGCCTGCTGGCAGGTGCCCTGCACTGCTGGGGGGTGGGGGTGCAAGGGGACATGAGTGGGACATGAGTGGGGGCCTGCTGGCAGGTGCCCCTCAGAGCTGGGGGGTGGGTGTGCAAGGGGACACGATGGGGGCCTGCTGGCAGGTGCCCTGCACTGCTGGGGGGTGGGTGTGCAAGGGGACATGAGTGGGCGCCTGCTGGCAGGTGCCCCTCAGTGCTTGGGGGTGGGTGTGCAAGGGGACATGAGTGGGGGCCTGCTGGCAGGTGCCCTGCACTGCTGGGGGTTGGGGTGCAAGGGGACATGCGTGGGACATGAGTGGGGGCCTGCTGGCAGGTGCCCTGCACTGCTGGGGGGTGGGGTGCAAGGGGACATGAGTGGGGGCCTGCTGGCAGGTGCCCTGCACTGCTGGGGGGTGGGGGGTGCAAGGGGACATGAGTGGGACATGTGTGGGGGTCTGCTGGCAGGTGCCCTGCACTGCTGGGGGTGGGGGTGGAAGGGGACATGAGCGGGACATGAGTGGGGCCTGCTGGCAGGTGCCCTGCACTGCTGGGAGGTGGGTGTGCAAGGGGACATGAGTGGGGGCCAGCTGGCAGGTGCCCCTCAGTGCTGGGGGGTGGGTGTGCAAGGGGACACGAGTGGGGGCCTGCTGTCAGGTGCCCTGCACTGCTGGGGGGTGGAGGTGCAAGGGGACATGAGTGAGGGACTGCTGGCAGGTGCCCCTCAGTGCTGGGAGGTGGGTGTGCAAGGGGACATGAGTGGGGGCCAGCTGGCAGGTGCCCCTCAGTGCTGGGGGGTGGGTGTGCAAGGGGACACGAGTGGGGGCCTGCTGGCAGGTGCCCTGCACTGCTGGGGGGTGGAGGTGCAAGGGGACATGAGTCAGGGCCTGCTGGCAGGTGCCCCTCAGTGCTGGGGGTGGGTGTGCAAGGGGACATGAGTGAGGGACTGCTGGCAGGTGCCCCCCAGTGCTGGGGGGTGGGGGTGCAAGGGGACATGAGTGGGGGCCTGCTGGCAGGTGCCCTGCACTGCTGGGGGGTGGGGGCGCAAGGGGACATGTGTGGGGGCCTGCTGGCAGGCACACTGCACTGCTGGGGGCTGGGGGTGAAAGGGGACATGAATGGGGGCCTGCTGGCAGGTGCTCCTCAGTGCTGGGGTGTGGGGGTGCTGGGGGACATGAGTGGGGGCCTGCTGGCAGGTGCCCCTCAGTGCTGGGGGGTGGGTGTGCAAGAGGACACAAGTGGGGGCCTGCGGGCAGGTGCTCTGCACTGCTGGGGGGTGGGTGTGCAAGGGGACAAGAGTGGGGGCCTGCTGGCAGGTGCCCCTCAGTGCTGGGGGGTGGGTGTGCAAGGGGACACGAGTGGGGGCCTGCTGGCAGGTGCCCTGTACTGCTGGGGAGTGGGGGTGCAAGGGGACATGAGAGGGATATGAGTGGGGGCCTGCTGGCAGGTGCCCTGCACTGCTGGGCGTGGGGGTGCAAGGGGACATGAGTGGGACATGAATGGGGGCCTGCTGGCTGGTGCCCTGCATTGCTGGGGGGTGGGGGTGCAAGGGGACATGAGTGGGACATGAGTGGGGGCCTGCTGGCAGGTGCCCTGCACTGCTGGGGGGTGGGGGTGCAAGGGGACATGAGTGGGGGCCTGCTGGCAGGTGCCCTGCACTGCTGGAGAGTGGGGGGTGCAAGGGGACATGAGTGGGACATGAGTGGGGGTCTGCTGGCAGGTGCCCTGCACTGCTGGGGGTGGAGGTGGAAGGGGACGTGAGTGGGACATGAGTGGGAGCCTGCTGGCAGGTGCCCTGCACTGCTGGGAGGTGGGTGTGCAAGGGGACATGAGTGGGGGCCTGCTGGCAGGTGCCCCTCAGTGCTGGTGGGTGGGTGTGCAAGGGGACATGAGTGGGGGCCTGCTGGCAGGTGCCCCTCAGTGCTGGGGGGTGGGGGTGCTGGGGGACATGAGTGGGACATGAGTGGAGGCCTGCTGGCAGGTGCCCCTCAGTGCTGGGGGGTGGGTGTGCAAGGGGACATGAGTGAGGGCCTGCTGGCAGGTGCCCCTCAGTGCTGGGGGGTGGGGGTGCTGGGGGACATGAGTGGGGGCCTGCTGGCAGGTGTCCTGCACTGCTGGGGGGTGGGGGTGCAAGGGGACATGAGTGGGGGCCTGCTGGCAGGTGCCCTGCACTGCTGGGGGTGGGGGTGCAAGGGGACATAAGTGGGACATGAGTGGGGGCCTGCTGGCAGGTGCCCTGTACTTCTGGGGGTGGGGGTGCAAGAGGACATGAGTTGGACATGTGTGGGGGCCTGTTGGCAGGTGCCCTGCACTGCTGGGGGTGGGGGTGCAAGGGGACATGTGTGGGGGCCTGCTGGCAGGCAGACTGCACTGCTGGGGGGTGGGGGTGCAAGGGGACATGAGTGGGGGCCTGCTGGCAGGTGCCCCTCAGTGCTGGGGTGTGGGGGTGATGGGGGACATGAGTGGGGTCCTGCTGGCAGGTGTCCCTCAGTGCTGGGGGTGGGGGTGCTGGAGGACATGAGTGGGGGCCTGCTGGCAGGTGCCCTGCACTGCTGGGGGGTGGGGCTGCAAGGGGACATGAATGGGGGCCTGCTGGCAGGTGCCCCTCAGTGCTGGGGGGTGGGTGTGCAAGCGGACATGAGTGGGGGCCTGCTGGCAGGTGCCCCTCAGTGCTGGGGGGTGGGTGTGCAAGTGGACATGAGTGGGGGCCTGCTGGCAGGTGCCCTGCACTGCTGGGGGGTGGGGGTGCAAGGGGACATGTGTGGGACATGAGTGGGGGCCTTCTGCAGGTTCCCTGCACTGCTGGGGGGTGGGGGTGCAAGGGGACATGAGTGGGGGCCTGCTGGCAGGTGCCCTGCACTGCTGGGGGTGGGTGTGCAAGGGGACATGAGTGGGACATCAGTGGGGGCCTGCTGGCAGGTGCCCTGCACTGCTGGGGGGTGGGTGTGCAAGGTGACATGAGTTGGGGCCTGTTGGCAGGTGCCCTGCACTGCTGGGGGGAGGGGGTGCAAGGGGACATGAGTGGGACATGAGTGGGGGCCTGCTGGCAGGTGCCCTGCACTGCTGGGGGGTGGGGGTGCAAGAGGACAGGTGTGGGGGCCTGCTGGCAGGTGCCCCTCAGTGCTGGGGTGTGGGGGTGATGGGGGACATGAGTGGGGTCCTGCTGGCAGGTGTCCCTCAGTGCTGGGGGTGGGGGTGCTGGGGGACATGAGTGGGGGCCTGCTGGCAGGTGCCCTGCACTGCTGGGGGGTGGGGCTGCAAGGGGACATGTGTGGTGGCCTGCTGGCAGGTGCCCTGCACTGCTGGGGGGTGGGGGTGCAAGGGGACATGAGTGGGACATGAGTGGGGGCCTGCTGGCAGGTGCCCCTCAGTGCTGGGGGTGGGTGTGCAAGGGGACATGAGTGGGGGCCTGCTGGCAGGTGCCCTGCACTGCTGGGGGGTGGGTGTGCAAGGGGACATGAGTGGGGACCTGCTGACAGGTGCCCCTCAGTGCTGGGGGGTGGGTGTGCAAGGGGACATGAGTGGGGGCCTGCTGGCAGGTGCCGTGTACTGCTGGGGGGTGGGGGTGAAAGGGGGCATGAGTGGGAAATGAGTGGGGGCCTGCTGGCAGGTGCCCTGTACTGCTGGGGGTGGGGGTGCAAGGGGGCATGAGTGGGACATGAGTGGGGGCCTGCTGGCATGTGCCCTGCATTGCTGGGGGGTGCAAGGGGACATGAGTGGGACATGAGTGGGGGCCTGCTGGCAGGTGCCCTGCACTGCTGGGCGGTGGGGTGCAAGGGGACATGAGTGGGGGCCTGCTGGCAGGTACCCTGCACAGCTGGGGGGTGGGGTGCAAGGGGACATGAGTGGGGGCCTGCTGGCAGGTGCCCTGCACTGCTGGGGGGTGGGGGGTGCAAGGGGACATGAGTGGGACATGAGTGGGGGCCTGCTGGCAGGTGCCCTGCACTGCTGGGGGTGGGGTTGCAAGGGGACATGAGTGGGACATGAGTGGGGGCCTGCTGGCAGGTGCCCTGCATTGCTGGGGGTGGGGGTTCAAGGGGACATGGGTGTGACATGAGTGGGGGCCTGCTGGCAGGTGCCCTGCACTGCTGGGGGGTGGGGGTGCAAGGGGACATGAGTGGGGGCCTGCTGGCAGGTGCCCTGTACTGCTGGGGGGTGGGGGGTGCAAGGGGACATGAGTGGGACATGAGTGGTGGTCTGCTGGCAGGTGCCCTGCACTGCTGGGGGTGGGGGTGGAAGGGGACATGAGTGGGACATGAGTGGGGGCCTACTGGCAGGTGCCCTGCACTGCTGGGAGGTGGGTGTGCAAGGGGACATGAGTGGGGGCCTGCTGGCAGGTGCCCCTCAGTGCTGGGGGTGGGTGTGCAAGGGGACATGAGTGGGACATGAGTGGGGGCCTGCTGGCAGGTGCCCCTCAGTGCTGGGGAGTGGGTGTGCAAGGGGACATGAGTGAGGGCCCGCTGGCAGGTGCCCCTCAGTGCTGGGGGGTGGGGGTGCTGGGGGACATGAGTGGGGGCCTGCTGGCAGGTGCCCTGCACTGCTGGGGGATGGGGGTGCAAGGGGACATGAGTGGGGGCCTGCTGGCAGGTGCCCTGCACTGCTGGGGGGTGGGAGTGCAAGGGGACATAAGTGGGACATGTGTAGGGGCCTGCTGGCAGGTGCCCTGCACTGCTGGGGGGTGGGGGTGCAAGGAGACATGAGTGGGACATGAGTGGGGGCCTACTGGCAGGTGCCCTGCACTGCTGGGGGGTGGGGGTGCAAGGGGACATAAGTGGGACATGTGTAGGGGCCTGCTGGCAGGTGCCCTGCACTGCTGGGGGGTGGGGGTGCAAGGGGACATGTGTGGGGGCCTGCTGGCAGGCACACTGCACTGCTGAGGGGCGGGGTGAAAGGGGACATGAGTGGGGGCCTGCTGGCAGGTGCCCCTCAGTGCTGGGGTGTGGGGGTGCTGGGGGACATGAGTGGGGACCTGCTGGCATGTGCCCCTCAGTGCTGGGGAGTGGGGGTGCTGGGGGACATGAGTGGGGGCCTGCTGGCAGGAGCCCTGCACTGTTAGGGGGTGGGGCTGCAAGGGGACATGAGTGGCGGCCTGCTGGCAGGTGCCCTGCACTGCTGGGGGGTGGGGGTGCAAGGGGACATGAGTGGGACATGAGTGGGGGCCTGCTGGCAGGTGCCCCTCAGAGCTGGGGGGTGGGTGTGCAAGGGGACACGATGGGGGCCTGCTGGCAGGTGCCCTGCACTGCTGGGGGGTGGGTGTGCAAGGGGACATGAGTGGGCGCCTGCTGGCAGGTGCCCCTCAGTGCTTGGGGGTGGGTGTGCAAGGGGACATGAGTGGGGGCCTGCTGGCAGGTGCCCTGCACTGCTGGGGGTTGGGGTGCAAGGGGACATGCGTGGGACATGAGTGGGGGCCTGCTGGCAGGTGCCCTGCACTGCTGGGGGGTGGGGTGCAAGGGGACATGAGTGGGGGCCTGCTGGCAGGTGCCCTGCACTGCTGGGGGGTGGGGGGTGCAAGGGGACATGAGTGGGACATGTGTGGGGGTCTGCTGGCAGGTGCCCTGCACTGCTGGGGGTGGGGGTGGAAGGGGACATGAGCGGGACATGAGTGGGGCCTGCTGGCAGGTGCCCTGCACTGCTGGGAGGTGGGTGTGCAAGGGGACATGAGTGGGGGCCAGCTGGCAGGTGCCCCTCAGTGCTGGGGGGTGGGTGTGCAAGGGGACACGAGTGGGGGCCTGCTGTCAGGTGCCCTGCACTGCTGGGGGGTGGAGGTGCAAGGGGACATGAGTGAGGGACTGCTGGCAGGTGCCCCTCAGTGCTGGGAGGTGGGTGTGCAAGGGGACATGAGTGGGGGCCAGCTGGCAGGTGCCCCTCAGTGCTGGGGGGTGGGTGTGCAAGGGGACACGAGTGGGGGCCTGCTGGCAGGTGCCCTGCACTGCTGGGGGGTGGAGGTGCAAGGGGACATGAGTCAGGGCCTGCTGGCAGGTGCCCCTCAGTGCTGGGGGTGGGTGTGCAAGGGGACATGAGTGAGGGACTGCTGGCAGGTGCCCCCCAGTGCTGGGGGGTGGGGGTGCAAGGGGACATGAGTGGGGGCCTGCTGGCAGGTGCCCTGCACTGCTGGGGGGTGGGGGCGCAAGGGGACATGTGTGGGGGCCTGCTGGCAGGCACACTGCACTGCTGGGGGCTGGGGGTGCAAGGGGACATGAATGGGGGCCTGCTGGCAGGTGCTCCTCAGTGCTGGGGTGTGGGGGTGCTGGGGGACATGAGTGGGGGCCTGCTGGCAGGTGCCCCTCAGTGCTGGGGGGTGGGTGTGCAAGAGGACACAAGTGGGGGCCTGCGGGCAGGTGCTCTGCACTGCTGGGGGGTGGGTGTGCAAGGGGACATGAGTGGGGGCCTGCTGGCAGGTGCCCCTCAGTGCTGGGGGGTGGGTGTGCAAGGGGACACGAGTGCGGGCCTGCTGGCAGGTGCCCTGTACTGCTGGGGAGTGGGGGTGCAAGGGGACATGAGAGGGATATGAGTGGGGGCCTGCTGGCAGGTGCCCTGCACTGCTGGGCGTGGGGGTGCAAGGGGACATGAGTGGGACATGAATGGGGGCCTGCTGGCTGGTGCCCTGCATTGCTGGGGGGTGGGGGTGCAAGGGGACATGAGTGGGACATGAGTGGGGGCCTGCTGGCAGGTGCCCTGCACTGCTGGGGGGTGGGGGTGCAAGGGGACATGAGTGGGGGCCTGCTGGCAGGTGTCCTGCACTGCTGGAGAGTGGGGGGTGCAAGGGGACATGAGTGGGACATGAGTGGGGGTCTGCTGGCAGGTGCCCTGCACTGCTGGGGGTGGAGGTGGAAGGGGACGTGAGTGGGACATGAGTGGGAGCCTGCTGGCAGGTGCCCTGCACTGCTGGGAGGTGGGTGTGCAAGGGGACATGAGTGGGGGCCTGCTGGCAGGTGCCCCTCAGTGCTGGTGGGTGGGTGTGCAAGGGGACATGAGTGGGGGCCTGCTGGCAGGTGCCCCTCAGTGCTGGGGGTGGGTGTGCAAGGGGACACGAGTGGGGGCCTGCTGGCAGGTGCCCTGCACTGCTGGGGGGTGGGGTGCAAGGGGACATGAGTGGGACATGAGTGGGGGCCTGCTGGCAGGTGCCCCTCAGTGCTGGGGGGTGGGTGTGCAAGGGGACATGAGTGAGGGCCTGCTGGCAGGTGCCCCTCAGTGCTGGGGGGTGGGGGTGCTGGGGGACATGAGTGGGGGCCTGCTGGCAGGTGTCCTGCACTGCTGGGGGGTGGGGGTGCAAGGGGACATGAGTGGGGGCCTGCTGGCAGGTGCCCTGCACTGCTGGGGGTGGGGGTGCAAGGGGACATAAGTGGGACATGAATGGGGGCCTGCTGGCAGGTGCCCTGTACTTCTGGGGGTGGGGGTGCAAGAGGACATGAGTTGGACATGTGTGGGGGCCTGTTGGCAGGTGCCCTGCACTGCTGGGGGTGGGGGTGCAAGGGGACATGTGTGGGGGCCTGCTGGCAGGCAGACTGCACTGCTGGGGGGTGGGGGTGCAAGGGGACATGAGTGGGGGCCTGCTGGCAGGTGCCCCTCAGTGCTGGGGTGTGGGGGTGATGGGGGACATGAGTGGGGTCCTGCTGGCAGGTGTCCCTCAGTGCTGGGGGTGGGGGTGCTGGAGGACATGAGTGGGGGCCTGCTGGCAGGTGCCCTGCACTGCTGGGGGGTGGGGCTGCAAGGGGACATGAATGGGGGCCTGCTGGCAGGTGCCCCTCAGTGCTGGGGGGTGGGTGTGGAAGCGGACATGAGTGGGGGCCTGCTGGCAGGTGCCCCTCAGTGCTGGGGGGTGGGTGTGCAAGTGGACATGAGTGGGGGCCTGCTGGCAGGTGCCCTGCACTGCTGGGGGGTGGGGGTGCAAGGGGACATGTGTGGGACATGAGTGGGGGCCTTCTGCAGGTTCCCTGCACTGCTGGGGGGTGGGGGTGCAAGGGGACATGAGTGGGGGCCTGCTGGCAGGTGCCCTGCACTGCTGGGGGTGGGTGTGCAAGGGGACATGAGTGGGACATCAGTGGGGGCCTGCTGGCAGGTGCCCTGCACTGCTGGGGGGTGGGTGTGCAAGGTGACATGAGTTGGGGCCTGTTGGCAGGTGCCCTGCACTGCTGGGGGGAGGGGGTGCAAGGGGACATGAGTGGGACATGAGTGGGGGCCTGCTGGCAGGTGCCCTGCACTGCTGGGGGGTGGGGGTGCAAGGGGACAGGTGTGGGGGCCTGCTGGCAGGTGCACTGCACTGCTGGGGGTGCAAGGGGACACGAGTGGGGGCCTGCTTGCAGGTGCTCTGCACTGCTGGGAGGTGGGGGTGCAAGGGGACATGAGTGGGGGCCTGCTGGCAGGAGCCCTGCACTGCTGGGGGGTGGGGGTGCAAGGGGACATGAGTGGTACATGAGTGGGGGCCTGCTGGCAGGTGCCCTGCAGTGCTGGGGGTTAGTGGTGCAAGGGGACATATGTGGGGGCCTGCTGACATGCACACCTCACTGCTGGGGGGTGCGGGTGCAAGGGGACATGAGTGGGGGCCTGCTGGCAGTGCTGGGGGTGCTGGGGGACATGAATGGGGGCCTGCAGGCAGGTTCCCCTCAGTGCTGGGGTGTGGGGGTGCTGGGGGACATGAGTGGCGGCCTGCTGGCAGGTGCCCCTCAGTGCTGGGGTTGGGGGTGCTGGGGGACATGAGTGGGGGCCTGCTGGCAGGTGCCCTGCACTGCTGGGGGGTGGGGCTGCAAGGGGACATGAGTGACGGCCTGCTGGCAGGTGCACTGCACTGCTGGGGGGTGGGGGTGCAAGGGGACATGAGTGGGACATGAGTGGGTTCCCTGCTGGCAGGTGCCCCTCAGTGCTGGGGGGTGGGTGTGCAAGGGGACACGAGTGGGGGCCTGCTGGCAGGTGCCCTGCACTGCTGGGGGGTGGGTGTGCAAGGGGACATGAGTGGGGGTCTGCTGGCAGGTGCCCCTCAGTGCTGGGGGGTGGGTGTGCAAGGGGACACGAGTGGGGGCCTGCTGGCAGGTGCCCTGTACTGCTGGGGGGTGGGGGCGCAAGCGGACATGAGTGGGACATGAGTGGGGGCCTGCCGGCAGGTGCCCTGCACTGCTGGGGGTGGGGGTGCAAGGGGACATGAGTGGGACATGAGTGGGGGCCTGCAGGCAGGTGCCTTGCATTGCTGGGGGGTGGGGGTGCAAGGGGACATGAGTGGGACATGAGTGGCGTCCTGCTGGCAGGTGCCCTGCACTGCTGGGGGGTGGGGATGCAAGGGGACATGTGTGGGGACCTGCTGGCAGGTGCCCCGCACTGCTGGGGGTGGGGGGTGCAAGGGGACATGAGCGGGGGCCTGCTGGCAGGTGCCCCTCAGTGCTGGTGGGTGGGTGTGCAAGGGGACATGAGTGGGGGCCTGCTGGCAGGTGCCCCTCAGTGCTGGGGGTGGGTGTGCAAGGGGACACGAGTGGGGGCCTGCTGGCAGGTGCCCCTCAGTGCTGGGGGTGGGTGTGCAAGGGGACACGAGTGGGGGCCTGCTGGCAGGTGCCCTGCACTGCTGGGGGGTGGGGGTGCAAGGGGACATGAGTGGGACATGAGTGGGGGACTGCTGGCAGGTGCCCTGCACTGCTGGGAGGTGGGTGTGCAAGGGGACATGAGCGGGGGCCTGCTGGCAGGTGCCCCTCAGTGCTGGTGGGTGGGTGTGCAAGGGGACATGAGTGGGGGCCTGCTGGCAGGTGCCCCTCAGTGCTGGGGGTGGGTGTGCAAGGGGACACGAGTGGGGGCCTGCTGGCAGGTGCCCTGCACTGCTGGGGGGTGGGGGTGCAAGGGGACATGAGTGGGACATGAGTGGGGGCCTGCTGGCTGGTGCCCCTCAGTGCTGGGGGGTGGGTGTGCAAGGGGACATGAGTGAGGGCCTGCCGGCAGGTGCCCCTCAGTGCTGGGGGGTGGGAGTGCTGGGGGACATGAGTGGGGGCCTGCTGGCAGGTGTCCTGCACTGCTGGGGGGGTGGGGGTGCAAGGGGACATAAGTGGGACATGAGTGGGGGCCTGCTGGCAGGTGCCCTGCACTGCTGGGGGTGGGGCTGCAAGAGGACATGAGTTGGACATGTGTGGGGGCCTGTTGGCAGGTGCCCTGCACTGCTGGGGGTGGGGGTGCAAGGGGACATGTGTGGGGGCCTGCTGGCAGGCAGACTGCACTGCTGGGGGTGGGGGTGCAAGGGGACATGAGTGGGGGCCTGCTGGCAGGTGCCCCTCAGTGCTGGGGTGTGGGGGTGATGGGGGACATGAGTGGGGTCCTGCTGGCAGGTGTCCCTCAGTGCTGGGGGTGGGGGTGCTGGGGGACATGAGTGGGGGCCTGCTGGCAGGTGCCCTGCACTGCTGGGGGGTGCGGCTGCAAGGGGACATGTGTGGTGGCCTGCTGGCAGGTGCCCTGCACTGCTGGGGGGTGGGGGTGCAAGGGACATGAGTGGGACATGAGTGGGGGCCTGCTGGCAGGTGCCCCTCAGTGCTGGGGGTGGGTGTGCAAGGGGACATGAGTGGGGGCCTGCTGGCAGGTGCCCTGCACTGCTGGGGGGTGGGTGTGCAAGGGGACATGAGTGGGGACCTGCTGACAGGTGCTGCTCAGTGCTGGGGGGTGGGTGTGCAAGGGGACATGAGTGGGGGCCTGCTGGCAGGTGCCGTGTACTGCTGGGTGGTGGGGGTGAAAGGGGGCATGAGTGGGACATGAGTGGGGGCCTGCTGGCAGGTGCCCTGTACTGCTGGGGGTGGGGGTGCAAGGAGGCATGAGTGGGACATGAGTGGGGGCCTGCTGGCATGTGCCCTGCATTGCTGGGGGGGTGCAAGGGGACATGAGTGGGACATGAGTGGGGGCCTGCTGGCAGGTGCCCTGCACTGCTGGGCGGTGGGGTGCAAGGGGACATGAGTGGGGGCTTGCTGGCGGGTACCCTGTACAGCTGGGGGGTGGGGTGCAAGGGGACATGAGTGGGGGCCTGCTGGCAGGTGCCCTGCACTGCTGGGGGGTGGGGGGTGCAAGGGGACATGAGTGGGACATGAGTGGGGGCCTACTGGCAGGTGCCCTGCACCGCTGGGGGTGGGGTTGCAAGGGGACATGAGTGGGACATGAGTGGGGGCCTGCTGGCAGGTGCCCTGCATTGCTGGGGGTGGGGGTTCAAGGGGACATGGGTGTGACATGAGTGGGGGCCTGCTGGCAGGTGTCCTGCACTGCTGGGGGGTGGGGGTGCAAGGGGACATGAGTGGGGGCCTGCTGGCAGGTGCCCTGTACTGCTGGGGGGTGGGGGGTGCAAGGGGACATGAGTGGGACATGAGTGGTGGTCTGCTGGCAGGTGCCCTGCACTGCTGGGGGTGGGGGTGGAAGGGGACATGAGTGGGACATGAGTGGGGGCCTACTGGCAGGTGCCCTGCACTGCTGGGAGGTGGGTGTGCAAGGGGACATGAGTGGGGGCCTGCTGGCAGGTGCCTCTCAGTGCTGGTGGGTGGGTGTGCAAGGGGACATGAGTGGGGGCCTGCTGGCAGGTGCCGCTCAGTGCTGGGGGTGGGTGTGCAAGGGGACATGAGTGGGACATGAGTGGGGGCCTGCTGGCAGGTGCCCCTCAGTGCTGGGGAGTGGGTGTGCAAGGGGACATGAGTGAGGGCCCGCTGGCAGGTGCCCCTGAGTGCTGGGGGGTGGGGGTGCTGGGGGACATGAGTGGGGGCCTGCTGGCAGGTGCCCTGCACTGCTGGGGGATGGGGGTGCAAGGGGACATGAGTGGGGGCCTGCTGGCAGGTGCCCTGCACTGCTGGGGGGTGGGAGTGCAAGGGGACATAAGTGGGACATGTGTAGGGGCCTGCTGGCAGGTGCCCTGCACTGCTGGGGGGTGGGGGTGCAAGGAGACATGAGTGGGACATGAGTGGGGGCCTACTGGCAGGTGCCCTGCACTGCTGTGGGGTGGGGGTGCAAGGGGACATAAGTGGGACATGTGTAGGGGCCTGCTGGCAGGTGCCCTGCACTGCTGGGGGGTGGGGGTGCAAGGGGACATGTGTGGGGGCCTGCTGGCAGGCACACTGCACTGCTGAGGGGTGGGGTGAAAGGGGACATGAGTGGGGGCCTGCTGGCAGGTGCCCCTCAGTGCTGCGGTGTGGGGGTGCTGGGGGACATGAGTGGGGACCTGCTGGCATGTGCCCCTCAGTGCTGGGGAGTGGGGGTGCTGGGGGACATGAGTGGGGGCCTGCTGGCAGGAGCCCTGCACTGTTGGGGGGTGGGGCTGCAAGGGGACAGGAGTGGCGGCCTGCTGGCAGGTGCCCTGCACTGCTGGGGGGTGGGGGTGCAAGGGGACATGAGTGGGACATGAGTGGGGGCCTGCTGGCAGGTGCCCCTCAGAGCTGGGGGGTGGGTGTGCAAGGGGACATGATGGGGGCCTGCTGGCAGGTGCCCTGCACTGCTGGGGGGTGGGTGTGCAAGGGGACATGAGTGGGCGCCTGCTGGCAGGTGCCCCTCAGTGCTTGGGGGTGGGTGTGCAAGGGGACATGAGTGGGGGCCTGCTGGCAGGTGCCCTGCACTGCTGGGAGTTGGGGTGCAAGGGGACATGCGTGGGACATGATTGGGGGCCTGCTGGCAGGTGCCCTGCACTGCTGGGGGGTGGGGTGCAAGGGGACATGAGTGGGGGCCTGCTGGCAGGTGCCCTGCACTGCTGGGGGGTGGGGGGTGCAAGGGGACATGAGTGGGACATGTGTGGGGGTCTGCTGGCAGGTGCCCTGCACTGCTGGGGGTGGGGTGGAAGGGGACATGAGCGGGACATGAGTGGGGCCTGCTGGCAGGTGCCCTGCACTGCTGGGAGGTGGGTGTGCAAGGGGACATGAGTGGGGGCCAGCTGGCAGGTGCCCCTCAGTGCTGGGGGGTGGGTGTGCAAGGGGACACGAGTGGGGGCCTGCTGTCAGGTGCCCTGCACTGCTGGGGGGTGGAGGTGCAAGGGGACATGAGTGAGGGACTGCTGGCAGGTGCCCCTCAGTGCTGGGAGGTGGGTGTGCAAGGGTACATGAGTGGGGGCCAGCTGGCAGGTGCCCCTCAGTGCTGGGGGGTGGGTGTGCAAGGGGACACGAGTGGGGGCCTGCTGGCAGGTGCCCTGCACTGCTGGGGGGTGGAGGTGCAAGGGGACATGAGTCAGGGCCTGCTGGCAGGTGCCCCTCAGTGCTGGGGGTGGGTGTGCAAGAGAACATGAGTGAGGGACTGCTGGCAGGTGCCCCCCAGTGCTGGGGGGTGGGGGTGCAAGGGTACATGAGTGGGGGCCTGCTGGCAGGTGCCCTGCACTGCTGGGGGGTGGGGGCGCAAGGGGACATGTGTGGGGGCCTGCTGGCAGGCACACTGCACTGCTGGGGGCTGGGGGTGCTGGGGGACATGAATGGGGGCCTGCTGGCAGGTGCTCCTCAGTGCTGGGGTGTGGGGGTGCTGGGGGACATGAGTGGGGGCCTGCTGGCAGGTGCCCCTCAGTGCTGGGGGGTGGGTGTGCAAGAGGACACAAGTGGGGGCCTGCTGGCAGGTGCTCTGCACTGCTGGGGGGTGGGTGTGCAAGGGGACATGAGTGGGGGCCTGCTGGCAGGTGCCCCTCAGTGCTGGGGGGTGGGTGTGCAAGGGGACACGAGTGGGGGCCTGCTGGCAGGTGCCCTGTACTGCTGGGGAGTGGGGGTGCAAGGGGACATGAGAGGGATATGAGTGGGGGCCTGCTGGCAGGTGCCCTGCACTGCTGGGCGTGGGGGTGCAAGGGGACATGAGTGGGACATGAATGGGGGCCTGCTGGCTGATGCCCTGCATTGCTGGGGGTGCAAGGGGACATGAGTGGGACATGAGTGGGGGCCTGCTGGCAGGTGCCCTGCACTGCTGGGGGGTGGGGGTGCAAGGGGACATGAGTGGGGGCCTGCTGGCAGGTGCCCTGCACTGCTGGGGTGTGGGGGGTGCAAGGGGACATGAGTGGGACATGAGTGGGGGTCTGCTGGCAGGTGCCCTGCACTGCTGGGGGTGGAGGTGGAAGGGGACGTGAGTGGGACATGAGTGGGAGCCTGCTGGCAGGTGCCCTGCACTGCTGGGAGGTGGGTGTGCAAGGGGACATGAGTGGGGGCCTGCTGGCAGGTGCCCCTCAGTGCTGGGGGGTGGGTGTGCAAGGGGACATGAGTGGGGGCCTGCTGGCAGGTGCCCCTCAGTGCTGGGGGTGGGTGTGCAAAGGGATACGATTGGGGGCCTGCTGGCAGGTTCCCTGCACTGCTGGGGGGTGGGGGTGCAAGGGGACATGAGTGGGACATGAGTGGGACATGAGTGGGGGCCTGCTGGCAGGTGCCCCTCAGTGCTGGGGGGTGGGTGTGCAAGAGGACACAAGTGGGGGCCTGCTGGCAGGTGCTCTGCACTGCTGGGGGGTGGGTGTGCAAGGGGACATGAGTGGGGGCCTGCTGGCAGGTGCCCCTCAGTGCTGGGGGTGGGTGTGCAAGGGAACACAAGTGGGGGCCTGCTGGCAGGTGCCCTGTACTGCTGGGGAGTGGGGGTGCAAGGGGACATGAGAGGGACATGAGTGGGGGCCTGCTGGCAGGTGCCCTGCACTGCTGGGGGTGGGGGTGCAAGGGGACATGAGTGGGACATGAATGGGGGCCTGCTGGCAGGTGCCCTGCATTGCTGGGGGGTGGGGGTGCAAGGGGACATGAGTGGGACATGAGTGGGGGCCTGCTGGCAGGTGCCCTGCACTGCTGGGGGGTGGGGGTGCAAGGGGACATGAGTGGGGGCCTGCTGGCAGGTGCCCTGCACTGCTGGGGGGTGGGGGTGCAAGGGGACATGAGTGGGGGCCTGCTGGCAGGTGCCCTGCACTGCTGGGGAGTGGTGGGTGCAAGAGGACATGAGTGGGGGTCTGCTGGCAGGTGCCCTGCACTGCTGGGGGGTGGGGGTGCAAGGGGACATGAGTGGGGGCCTGCTGGCAGGTGCCCTGCACTGCTGGGGGGTTGGGGTGCAAGGGGACATGAGTGGGGGCCTGCTGGCAGGTGCCCTGCACTGCTGGGGAGTGGTGGGTGCAAGAGGACATGAGTGGGGGCCTGCTGGCAGGTGCCCTGCACTGCTGGGGAGTGGTGGGTGCAAGAGGACATGAGTGGGGGTCTGCTGGCAGGTGCCCTGCACTGCTGGGGAGTGGTGGGTGCAAGAGGACATGAGTGGGGGTCTGCTGGCAGGTGCCCTGCACTGCTGGGGGTGGAGGTGGAAGGGGACATGAGTGGGACATGAGTGGGGGCCTGCTGGCTGGTGCCCCTCAGTGCTGGGGGGTGGGTGTGCAAGGGGACATGAGTGGGGGCCTGCTGGCAGGTGCACCTCAGTGCTGGGGGTGGGTGTGCAAAGGGACACGAGTGGGGGCCTGCTGGCAGGTTCCCTGCACTGCTGGGGTGTGGGGGTGCAAGGGACATGAGTGGGACATGAGTGGGGGCCTGCTGGCAGGTGCCCCTCAGTGCTGGGGGGTGGGTGTGCAAGGGGATATTTACCAACTGTGCTTGCCCTGTGTGTCGCGTACCTCTTCAGAGGTCATTGTAGGCTACGAGTAACACACGTACGTTCATTTTTGTGTTTCTGGGTGCCACACCGTAGTGCGGGTTCATTTTTCCACGC
This sequence comes from Ambystoma mexicanum, assembly GCF_040938575.1. Lineage (NCBI taxonomy): Eukaryota > Metazoa > Chordata > Amphibia > Caudata > Ambystomatidae > Ambystoma > Ambystoma mexicanum. Next base: position 711,790,241 of record NC_090933.1, read on the forward strand.
ACGTGGTCTACGAGGAGTTGCGTGCACGTTATTTTCTGTTTTTGGGGTGCCTGTGCATTGCGTTACCCATCATCTTTCCCCAGGGGTCACATACAGCCTTGCTAGAGCACTAGGGTACAAATTCCATCTAGTACCCTTCCCCCTTGACCCCCAATTGCCCAGGACAATAGTTTACTGCAACTCCCATACGCACAACAACATCAGTGCCATGGTTGGGAGGCGACCAAGCGGTAAGGGTGGCAAAGGTGGTAGAGCCTCAAGAGGTGGGCGTGGTGGGCGTGGTAGGGGGCGTGGCCGGGATTTGCAGGGTACCCCTAGCCCCCCATGTGTGGAGGACCAGTCAGGGACACCCATGCCCCCATCCCCATAGTTGAGGGAAACGTGGCTGACACCATCTCTGCTCAGCCCTTGCTGGACCGGCACATTGTGGCACCTGACCTGGCAGAGGGTGACTCTCAGGCTGACTTCCAGGTCGCCAAGTCTAGGCCACGTGTGGCGGTGCAAGTTGGTGTCACCAGGCCACGTGGATCAGGGGCAGCTATGTCATCTGCTGCTCCGCGTAGGCAGGGTGGGGAGGCTGCAGGGGCAGCTGCAGCTCCATCCACCCCATCTCTGACTCTCCCAGCCAGGGCAGTGTTGGTCCCAATCCATCTTGCTAACGTTCCCCCTGACTACGTAACACTTTAGCCAATGCCTGCACCAAGTCCCATGCTCAGTGTGCATTCCCAAACTCCAACTAGCCAGTCCACCGGTGCTCCTGCCCCTAGTGGACAGAGCGGCGTAGGCCACTCAGGATCCCCACCACCTTCCAAAAAAAAGAGGAAGAGTGCTCGTCCACTACAGGCTGATACCCCAGACACAGCAACGTAGTCCGGCACGCAAAGGAAGCCTAGCTTCAATGATGCCGAACGTGATGCACTTGTGCAGTATGTGTCCGCACATGACAGCGAAATGTTGATCACTTCAGGGTGCAAGACCACACCTGCTAAACGTCAGGCACACTGGCAGACCGTCGCGGACATCATAAGTGCCCTTGGATTAGTGAGGCGCACAGCTGGTGAGTGCTACAAGCGCTGGAATGACCTTAAGCGCAGGGCAAAGAAAAAGCTGGCCTCAAGTCATGCTGCTACTCTGGTGACTGGAGGTGGGTTTCCACAAGAGGACTTTGAACTCACTGTACATGAGTCTGTTGCTGGGACCTACGTCACAGAGGAACAGATCCAAGGTGTGGGAGAAATGCCAGATTACGAGGCATTGTCCGGTGAGTGCACATGCATGTGTGTGTGTGATCCATGTGTATGTTGTGTGTGTGAGTGGTTCTGATTGAGTGCCAGGTGAGGGTGTGTGTGCCTGAGTGGTTTGGGTCAACCATGTGCTTCATCCAAAACATTCTGCGCCCCTGGATTTGGGTATTACAGTATCCCTTCTGCCCACAGTAGACATTTTGTTCAACATCACGCCAGTTGCCCTTCAAGTGGCATCTTGCAACAACATTATTCCGTATTTCTCATTGTTCATTCAGGCTGATTGTTTCAATCCCCCCACTTTCACTATGCATTTCTCAGCCCTATTGTCAAACGATATGTGACATGCCTATGGTACATGCCATCTGTGTGATGGCATGTGTCATGTATGTGGATTGGACATGCCACTCACAGGCCAATGTGTGATGGCTCTGCTAGCCAGCATGCAGCTAATGTGTTGCTCTTCCATCTTGGTGTCATCAGTGTCTTACATTTTCCACCCCTTCAAACTCAGTGACAGTGCATGCATGGGAGGGTTATAGTCATGTGGGACATGTGTCAATCAAGTACTGGTTCTGTAGCTTGTAAGGCCTAATTGTGTGCCATGGTGCTAATGGCTGTTTCCATTTTTTGTCTTTCATGTTTTTGCAGGGGATGACGCACTTGATGCTGTTGAGGGTGAGGAGATGGTGCAGACCCAGGAAGGATCTCAGGCACGACCGGGCACCAGTGGGGGATGGGGTGTGGTGGTGGGTGAGAACCAACTCTTGCTGCAGATCGTTCTCTCCAGGGGTGTCTCTGGGTGCACCTCCCCAGACCTCTATTCAGGTGTTGATTCGGATGATGAGACCTATGTGGCTTCACAGGTAGGTGTTTCTGGAAGGGATTCTGTTCTGTCCGACCCACCTGCACCAGGAGTACAGCCCACTATGGGGATGTCAGTGTTGGTAGGTCCGCCTTTGGTGGTTACGGATGCAGGGCCACACTCCGCAACATCTGATCCTGTTTCTGGGCCAGCAGATCAGAGGGGGAATGCAGTCCTGCAGCCTCAGGCAGTGCCGACACAGCAAGGCACAGTTCGCCTTGCCCCAGACAGGTGTGGTGTCCGCCAATGCGGTGGCCGTACGCCACCAGGCAATACCGCATTGGAGTAATCCATATACGGTATGGCAAACCAACAGGCAGCAGCATCTGAGAAGATGGCTCAAGCTATGGAGAGGTGGCCACTTCCATTCTCCCCCAGAAAGGCAGATGGAGCAACTACAGCAGGCAACAGACTCCATTTGCCGATCACTTAGGGAGGGCATGTTGGCGTCCAACAGGGACAGACGGGCGGCCCTGGACACTCTGCGGGAAGCCATTTCTTTAGAGTCCCAAGGCCAGAGGGAAGCCCTGAGGGTAGAAGTCCATCACCTCAAGCAGACTCTTGTGGACCTTGAGGCTTCCACTGTCATGAGGACAGAACAGCTGCTGGAGCGGGTCACACGTACGCTCTCAGTAGAGATGCAGGCAACTCGGGAGGAGGTCCGGATATCACGTCAGGTGGTGCATGGGGATCTCCGCACCATATTCCTCCAGAACGAGACCTTCCACACCCGCATGCTTGCTGCCATGGAGGACCAGACTAGGGCTTTGCGTGGGCTGCCTCCCATAGCACCACCACCTCCTGTGGCGGCAGCAGCACAGAGTGATGAGAGCGACCACAGCGATTCTGAATCTCTCACGATAGAGTAGCCGTGCAGGCCATGAGCCCATGGAGGTGTTTTTTTTTGCAACATCCACACAGGTGGCTGTTGGTGTGCACCCTGTCCTCGGACTTCCTGGGTGGCCTCCCCCACACCCCCTGTCTCCCACATGGCCATATTTGATTTTTGATTTTGGATTTTTGTTTTTTGTTTTTTGATTTTTGAGTTTTTGTTACAGTGTGTTGCCCTGTGTGGCTCCCGTGGGCATCCACTGTATTCCGGCTGGGCACATGCAGGCTTGTCCTGAGTTTGGGTTAGATGCTTGGGTTTGTGAGACACACACCCCTCCTGCTTCCCGTTTCCCTAGGCTTGCAAAGGGTGTGCCCAAGTGACAGTGACTTACACAGTGACGTTGGACTCCCATGACATGTGTGGGCAGTCTGTAGTCAATACTGTGTATACATTCCTAGTGCATATTGTTGTAGTATTGTACACTGCATGGTGTATTGATGTGTGCTTGTGCATCCATGTCTCCCTCCTAATTTGCAGGTTCATTCCTCATGTCTTCACAAGGCCGTCTACTTTGGAGATGGAGTTCATGTTGTAAGCAGTGCACTTCCAGATTTGCGTGGCACCAACACTGTACAGTTGGAAGTGGTCGATGTGCTAGCATCACCATGTTGTAAGACTACGTATCCTTTAACTTAGTACTGACATGTGAATGCTATGTTTGGGGTTGGCTAGCTGCATTGTATTGTGGTAAGTCTTTGGTCATGTGTGTTGTCAGTTCTACATTAATGGGAGCATATTGTGTGTGGCCATTTTCCATTCGGTACACTGCACTTTGTGACACTTTTGTCATGTTTTGGGGATTCCTTTGTTTGCTTTCACATAGCATGACATGCCATGGTGTGTTCGGTGGCGGTGCTGGGGAGGTGTTGGGTGACATGGCACTGTTGTCATGTTGTATCTTGCAAGAGGGTCATTATTTTAGCAGCATAGAAGTGTGTCTTTTGATGACACAGCATTGGTGGTGTTTGTGTAGGTAGGGATGTACACAATGGAACACTTCCACGTGAATAATCTCAGGCTGGTATGGTTGTGACAGTTGACTGTCACTTGACTCATCATCATTGATAGTCAGCTGGTATATGCCAGGGCTGTGTGCACTCCACAGGGGTGTGATTTTAGGTGAAGTAATTAGCTACCAGCTGCGTACGGGCTGCCTCACCCCGTGCCCTTTCCCCTCCCATGCGCAGCGGGCGTGCATGTGGTTGGGGATGTGGGGGCACCACCATGTCCACGGACAGGCCCCGGCATGTTGCAACGTTGTGCAGGCCACATGCTGCCACTATGATCCTGCACACTACTGGGGGAGCGTATAACAGCTGCCCGCCAGAACGGTCAAGGGAGCGAAAGCGTGACTTGAGCACTCCGAATGTGCGCTCCACTATGCCCCGGGTTGCAATATGGGCTGTGTTGTATCTTACCTCGGGTGGCGTGGTGGGGTTCCGAATTGGCATCATCATGTGGGTGCTCAGAGAGTAGGCACTGTCCCCTGGGGAGGTGGTGATGGGTATCATTAGTGGGGTTGTGACATTACTCAGTATCTGACATGCATGCATGTGCTGTGGCATTTATACTCACCGATCAGCCATGTATCGCCATGCCGCCCAGCTTCTAGGTCCCGGTTTACAGTTGACATTCTGTAAATGAAACTGTCGTGGGTGGACCCTGGATAGTTGGCATTTACTGAGGTGATGAATCCCTTGGCATCACATACTACCTGGATGTTGATGGAATGCCAGTGCTTGCGGTTTCTATAGATGTGCTCAGATGCCCTGGGGGGATGTAGAGCCACATGGGTGCAGGCAATGGCACCTAGCACTTTGGGGAAGTGTGCCACCCCGTAAAAATCCTGGACGACAGCCTGCCTTTCTGCAGGTGTTCTGGGCAGGTATATGTGCCTGCGTGCAGTCATGATGGCCAAGACCTGGTGTAGGCAGCGTGACTGCATGGCCTGTGACACCCCCCACTATTGCACTTGTCCGCTGAAATGATCCAGTGGCCAAGAAGTGCAGTACATTAAGGACCTTCTCCAGGGGGCTGAGTGCTTGGGAGCAGAGGGTGGGTGATGTGAGGTCATCCTCCCACTCACTGACCAGGTCGAGTATTATGTGAGGTGGAAACCTGTACCTCCCATACACGTGGTCATCAGGCATCCCAAAAAGGCTGGTTCTGGGTGTAAAAATTCTGTCCCTGACTATCCTCCTCCTCCTCCTGCGGTATCCCACGGCCACTGCTGCTAGGAACGGTATATTCATCCTGGCGTCTGAGCTTGTTTGTTGTTTGCGTGCACTTTTATGCTGCGCGGGTCGACGTACGCCTGCTTCCTGCTGGCGTAGGTGTTTTCGGATTAGCGCGTCTTTTTTGGCGTGTTCATGTGGGCGTTCCGCGCATTTGCATCCTGTACTTCCACGCCCACCACAGTAATACACGTACCCCGCTCGCCCAGGCCCAATCGCGTGTAAAACTTCCCGCGAGTCTCTGAAGTACACGTACCCCGCTCGCCCAGGCCCAATCGCGTGTAAAACTTCCCACGAGCCCCTGAAGTACACGTTCCCCGCTCGCCCTGGCACAATTGTGTGTAAAACTTCCCACAAGCCCCTGAAGTACACGTACCCCACTCGCCCAGGCACAATCGTGTGTGAAACTTCCCGCGCACCCCCGAAATACATGCTATTTTGACACAGCGGGTGTCCGTGTTTGTCGCGTACCCCTTTGCACGTCATTTGTCCTAGAGGGCCACAGTATGGGACATTCATCAGAGCTGTATATACGGCTTTTTGTTAGCGCACATTTTTTTAATGCGCAGGGACGCTACCGCCTGCCTTCGTGTGGCGGATATGTGTTGATGTACATAGTTGACTTTTGGTTTGTGTCATGGGATCGCCATTTCACTGCAGGGGGGTGGGGGTGCAAGAGGACATGAGTGGGGGCCTTCTGGCAGGTGCCCTGCACTGCTGGGGGGTGGGGGTGCAAGGGGACATGAGTGGGACATGAGTGGGGGCCTGCTGGCAGGTGCCCTGTACTGCTGGGGGGTGGGTGTGCAAGGGGACATGAGTGGGGGCGTGCTGGCAGGTGCCCCTCAGTGCTGGGGGGTGGGTGTGCAAGGGGACACAAGTTGGGGCCTGCTGGCAGGTGCCCTGCACTGCTGGGAGGTGGGGGTGCAAGGGGACATGAGTGGAACATGAGTGAGGGCCTGCTGGCAGGTGCCCTGCACTGCTGGGGGGTGCGGGTGCAAGGGGACATGAGTGGGGGCCTTCTGGCAGGTGCCCTGCACTGCTGGGGGGTGGGGGTGCAAGGGGACATGAGTGGAGCATGAGTGGGGGCCTGCCGGCATGTGCCCTGCACTGCTGGGGGGTGGGGGTGCAAGGGGACATGAGTGGGCGCCTGCTGGCAGGTGCCCCTCAGTGCTGGGGAGTGGGTGTGCAAGGAGACATGAGTGGGGGCCTGCTGGCAGGTACCCCTCAGTGCTGGGGGGTAGGTGTGCAAGGGGACATGAGTGGGGGCCTGATGGCAGGTGCCCTGCACTGCTGGGGGGTGGGGGTACAAGGGGACATGAGTGGGACATTAATTGGGGGCCTGCTGGCAGGTGCCCTGCACTGCTGGTGGGTGGGGGTGCAAGGGGACATGAGTGGGGGCCTGCTGGCAGGTGCCCTGCACCGCTGGAGGGTGGGGGTGCAAGGGGACATGTGTGGGCCTGCTGCAGGTGCCCTACACTGCTGGGGGGTGGGTGTGCAAGGGGACATGAGTTGGGGCCTGCTGGCAGGTGCCCTGCACTGCTGGGGGGTGGGGGTGCAAGGGGACATGAGTGGGACATGAGTGGGGGCCTGCTGGCAGGTGCCCTGCACTGCTGGGGGGTGGGCGTGCAAGGATACATGTGTGGGGGCCTGCTGACAGGTGCACTGCACTGCTGGGGGTTGGGGGTGCAAGGGGATATGAGTGGGGGCCTGCTGGCAGGTGCCCTGCACTGCTGGGGGGTGGGGGTGCAAGGGGACATGAGTGGGGGCCTGCTGGCAGGTGCCCTGCACTGCTGGGGGGTGGGGGTGCAAGGGGACATGAGTGGTACATGAGTGGGGCCTGCTGGCAGGTGCCCTGCACTGCTGGGGGGTGGGGGTGCAAGGGGACATGAATGGGGGCCTGCTGGCAGGTGCTCCTCAGTGCTGGGGTGTGGGGGTGCTGGGGGACATGAGTGGGGGCCTGCTGGCAGGTGCCCCTTAGTCCTGGGGGTGGGGGTGCTGGGGGACATGAGTGGCGGCCTGCTGTCAGGTGCCCTGCACTGCTGGGGGGTGGGGGTGCAAGGGGACATGAGTGGGACATGAGTGGGGGCCTGCTGGCAGGTGCCCCTCAGTGCTGGGGGGTGGGTGTGCAATGGGACACGAGTGGGGGCCTGCTGGCAGGTACCCTGTACTGATGGGGGGTGTGGGTGCAAGGGGACATGAGTGGGGGCCTGCCGGCAGGTGCCCTGCACGTCTGGGGGTGGGGGTACAAGGGGACATGAGTGGGACATGAGTGGGGGCCTGCTGGCAGGTGCACTGCACTGCTGGGGGGTGGGGGTGCAAGGGGACATGAGTGGGGGCCTGCTGGCAGGTGCCCTGCACTGCTGGGGGTGGGGGGTGCAAGGGGACGTGAGTGGTACATGAGTGGGGGTCTGCTGGCAGGTGCCCTGCACTGCTGGGGGTGGGGGTGGAAGGGGACATGAGTGGGACATGAGTGGGGGCCTGCTGGCAGGTGCCCTGCACTGCTGGGAGGTGGGTGTGCAAGGGACATGAGTGGGGGCCTGCTGGCAGGTGCCCCTCAGTGCTGGGGGTGGGTGTGCAAGGGTACACGAGTGGGGGCCTGCTTGCAGGTTCCCTGTACTGCTGGGGGGTGGGGGTGCAAGGGGACATGAGTGGGGGCCTGCTGGAGGCCTGCTGGCAGGTGCCCCTCAGTGCTACCAGATTACGAGGCATTGTCCGGTGAGTGCACATGCATGTGTGTGTGATCCATGTGTATGTTGTGTGTGTGAGTGGTTCTGATTGAGTGCCAGGTGAGGGTGTGTGTGCCTGAGTGGTTTGGGTCACCCATGTGCTTCATCCAAAACATTCTGCTCCCCTGGATTTGGGTATTACAGTATCCCTTCTGCCCACAGTAGACATTTTGTTCAACATCACGCCAGTTGCCCTTAAAGTGGCATCTTGCAACAACATTATTCCGTATTTCTCATTGTTCATTCAGGCTGATTGTTTCAATCCCCCCACTTTCACTATGCATTTCTCAGCCCTATTGTCAAACGATATGTGACATGCCTATGGTACATGCCATCTGTGTGATGGCATGTGTCATGTATGTGGATTGGACATGCCACTCACAGGCCAATGTGTGATGGCTCTGCTAGCCAGCATGCAGCTAATGTGTTGCTCTTCCATCTTGGTGTCATCAGTGTCTTACATTTTCCACCCCTTCAAACTCAGTGACAGTGCATGCATGGGAGGGTTATAGTCATGTGGGACATGTGTCAATCAAGTACTGGTTCTGTAGCTTGTGAGGCCTAATTGTGTGCCATGGTGCTAATGCCTGTTTCCATTTTTTGTCTTTCATGTTTTTGCAGGGGATGACGCACTTGATGCTGTTGAGGGTGAGGAGATGGTGCAGACCCAGGAAGGATCTCAGGCACGACCGGGCACCAGTGGGTGATGGGGTATGGTGGTGGGTGAGAACCCACTCTTGCTGCAGATCGTTCTCTCTAGGGGTGTCTCTGGGTGCACCTCCCCAGACCTCTATTCAGGTGTTGATTCGGATGATGAGACCTATGTGGCTTCACAGGTAGGTGTTTCTGGAAGGGATTCTGTTCTGTCCGACCCACCTGCACCAGGGGTACAGCCCACTATGGGGATGTCAGTGTTGGTAGGTCCGCCTTTGGTGGTTACGGATGCAGGGCCACACTCCGCAACATCTGATCCTGTTTCTGGGCCAGCAGATCAGAGGGGGAATGCAGTCCTGCAGCCTCAGGCAGTGCCGACACAGCAAGGCACAGTTCGCCTTGCCCCAGACAGGTGTGGTGTCCGCCAACGCGGTGGCCGTACGCAACCAGGCAATACCGCATGGGAGTAATCCATATACGGTATGGCAAACCAACAGGCAGCAGCATCTGAGAAGATGGCTCAAGCTATGGAGAGGGTGGCCACTTCCATTGTCCCCCAGAAAGGCAGATGGAGCAACTACAGCAGGCAACAGACTCCATTTCCCGATCACTTAGGGAGGACATGTTGGCGTCCAACAGGGACAGACGGGTGGCCCTGGACACTCTGCGGGAAGCCATTTCTTTAGAGTCCCAGGGCCAGAGGGAAGCCCTGAGGGTAGAAGTCCATCACCTCAAGCAGACTCTTGTGGACATTGAGGCTTCCACTGTCATGAGGACAGAACAGCTTCTGGAGCGGGTCACACGTACGCTCTCAGCAGAGATGCAGGCAACTCGGGAGGAGGTCCGGGAATCACATCAGGTGGTGCATGGGGATCTCCGCACCATGTTCCTCCAGAACGAGACCTTCCACACCCGCATGCTTGCTGCCATGGAGGACCAGACTAGGGCTTTGCGTGGGCTGCCTCCCATAGCACCACCACCTCCTGTGGCGGCAGCAGCACAGAGTGATGAGAGCGACCACAGCGATTCTGAATCTCTCACGGTAGAGTAGCCGTGCAGGCCATGAGCCCATGGAGGTGTTTTTTTTTGCAACATCCACACAGGTGGCTGTTGGTGTGCACCCTGTCCTCGGACCTCCTGGGTGGCCTCCCCCACACCCCCTGTCCCCCACATGGCCATATTTGATTTTTGATTTTGGATTTTTGTTTTTTGTTTTTTGATTTTTGAGTTTTTGTTACAGTGTGTTGCCTTGTGTGGCTCCCGTGGGCATCCACTGTATTCCAGCTGGGCACATGCAGGCTTGTCCTGAGTTTGGGTTAGATGCTTGGGTTTGTGAGACACACACCCCTCCTGCTTCCCGTTTCCCTGGGCTTGCAAAGGGTGTGCCCAAGTGACAGTGACTTACACAGTGACGTTGGACTCCCCTGACATGTGTTGGCAGTCTGTAGTCAATACTGTGTATACATTCCTAGTGCATATTGTTGTAGTATTGTACACTGCATGGTGTATTGATGTGTGCTTGTGCATCCATGTCTCCCTCCTAATTTGCAGGTTCATTCCTCATGTCTTCACAAGGCCGTCTACTTTGGAGATGGAGTTCATGTTGTAAGCAGTGCACTTCCAGATTTGCGTGGCACCAACACTGTACAGTTGGAAGTGGTCGATGTGCTAGCATCACCATGTTGTAAGACTACGTATCCTTTAACTTAGTACTGTCATGTGAATGCTATGTTTGGGGTTGGCTAGCTGATTTGTATTGTGGTAAGTCTTTGGTCATGTGTGTTGTCAGTTCTACATTAATGGGAGCATATTGTGTGTGGCCATTTTCCATTCGGTACACTGTACTTTGTGACACTTTTGTCATGTTTTGGGGATTCCTTTGTTTGCTCTCACATAGCATGACATGCCATGGTGTGTTCGGTGGCGGTGCTGGGGAGGTGTTGGGTGACATGGCACTGTTGTCATGTTGTATCTTGCAAGAGGGTCATTATTGGCAGGAGCCCTGCACTGCTGGGGGGTGGGGGTGCAAGGGGACATGAGTGGGGGCCTGCTGGCAGGTGCCCCTCAGTGCTGGGGAGTGGGTGTGCAAGGAGACATGAGTGGGGGCCTGCTGGCAGGTACCCCTCAGTGCTGGGGGGTAGGTGTGCAAGGGGACATGAGTGGGGGCCTGCTGGCAGGTGTCCTGCACTGCTGGGGGGTGGGTGTACAAGGGGACATGAGTGTGACATTAATTGGGGGCCTGCTGGCAGGTGCCCTGCACTGCTGGCGGGTGGGGGTGCAAGGGGACATGAGTGGGGGCCTGCTGGCAGGTGCCCTGCACTGCTGGAGGGTGGGGGTGCAAGGGGACATGTGTGGGCTTGCTGCAGGTGCCCTGCACTGCTGGGGGGTGGGTGTGCAAGGGGACATGAGTTGGGGCCTGCTGGCAGGTGCCCTGCACTGCTGGGGGGTGGGGGTGCAAGGGGACATGAGTTTAACATGAGTGGGGGCCTGCTGGCAGGTGCCCTGCACTGCTGGGGGGTGGGGGTGCAAGGGGACATGTGTGGGGGCCTGCTGGCAGGTGCACTGCACTGCTGGGGCTTGGGGTGCAAGGGGACATGAGTGGGGGCCTGCTGGCAGGTGCCCTGCACTGCTGGGGAGTGGGGGTGCAAGGGGACATGAGTGGGGGCCTGCTGGCAGGTGCCCTGCACTGCTGGGGGACGGGGGTGCAAGGGGACATGTGTGGGGGCCTGCTGGCAGGCACACTGCACTGCTGGGGGGTGGGGGTGCAAGGGGACATGAGTGGGGGCCTGCTGGCAGGTGCCCCTCAGTGCTGGGGGCTGGGGGTGCTGGGGGACATGAATGGGGGCCTGCTGGCAGGTGCCCCTCAGTGCTGGGGTGTGGGGGTGCTGGGGGACATGAGTGGGGGCCTGCTGGCAGGTGCCCCTCAGTGCTGGGGGGTGGGGGTGCTGGGAACATGAGTGGGGGCCTGCTGGCAGGTGCCCTGCACTGCTGGGGGGTGGGGGTGCAAGGAGACATGAGTGGCGGCCTGCTGGCAGGTGCCCTGCACTGCTGGGGGTGGGGGTGCAAGGGGACATGAGTGGGGGCCTGCTGGCAGGTGCCCTGCACTGCTGCGGGGTGGGTGTACAAGGGGACATGAGTGGGACATTAATTGGGGGCCTGCTGGCAGGTGCCCTGCACTGCTGGCGGGTGGGGGTGCAAGGGGACATGAGTGGGGGCCTGCTGGCAGGTGCCCTGCACTGCTGGAGGGTGGGGGTGCAAGGGGACATGTGCGGGCCTGCTGCAGGTGCCCTGCACTGCTGGGGGGTGGGTGTGCAAGGGGACATGAGTTGGGGCCTGCTGGCAGGTGCCCTGCACTGCTGGGGGGTGGGGGTGCAAGGGGACATGAGTTTAACATGAGTGGGGGCCTGCTGCTGGCTGGTGCCCTGCACTGCTGGGGGGTGGGGGTGCAAGGGGACATGTGTGGGGGCCTGCTGGCAGGTGCACTGCACTGCTGGGGGTTGGGGGTGCAAGGGGACACGAGTGGGGGCCTGCTGGCCGGTGCCCTGCACTGCTGGGGGGTGGGGGTGCAAGGGGACATGAGTGCGGGCCTGCTGGCAGGTGCCCTGCACTGCTGGGGGGTGGGGGTGCAAGGGGACATGAGTGGGGGCCTGCTGGCAGGTGCCCTGCACTGCTGGGGGGTGGGGGTGCAAGGGGACATGTGTGGGGGCCTGCTGGCAGGCACACTGCACTGCTGGGGGGTGGGGGTGCAAGGGGACATGAGTGGGGGCCTGCTGGCAGGTGCCCCTCAGTGCTGGGGGCTGGGGGTGCTGGGGGACATGAATGGGGGCCTGCTGGCAGGTGCCCCTCAGTGCTGGGGTGTGGGGGTGCTGGGGGACATGAGTGGGGGCCTGCTGGCAGGTGCCCCTCAGTGCTGGGGGGTGGGGGTGCTGGGAACATGAGTGGGGGCCTGCTGGCAGGTGCCCTGCACTGCTGGGGGGTGGGGGTGCAAGGAGACATGAGTGGCTGACTGCTGGCAGGTGCCCTGCACTGCTGGGGGTGGGGGTGCAAGGGGACATGAGTGGGGCCCTGCTGGCAGGTGCCCTCAGTGCTGGGGGGTGGGTGTGCAAGAGGACACGAGTGGGGGCCTGCTGGTAGGTGCCCTGCACTGCTGGGGGGGGTGCAAGGGGACATGAATGGGGGCCTGCTGGCAGGTGCCCTGCACTGCTGGGGGGTGGGCGTGCAAGGGGACATGAGTGGGACATGAGTGGGGGCCTGCTGGCAGGTGCCCCTCAGTGCTGGGGGGTGGGTGTGCAAGGGGACATGAGTGAGGGCCTGCTGGCAGGTGCCCTGCACTGCTGGTGGGTGGCGGGTGCAAGGGGACATGAGTGGGACATGAGTGGGGGTCTGCTGGCAGGTGCCCTGCACTGCTGGGGGTGGGGGTGGAAGGGGACATGAGTGGTAAATGAGTGAGGGCCTGCTGGCAGGTGCCCTGCACTGCTGGGAGGTGGGTGTGCAAGGGGACATGAGTGGGGGCCTGCTGGCAGGTGCCCCTCAGTGCTGGTGGGTGGGTGTGCAAGGGGACATGAGTGGGGGCCTGCTGGCAGGTGCCCCTCAGTGCTGGGGGTGGGTGTGCAAGGGGACACGAGTGGGGGCCTGCTGGAAGGTGCCCTGTACTGCTGGGGGGTGGGGGTGCAAGGGGACATGAGTGGGGGCCTGCTGGCAAGTGCCCCTCAGTGCTGGGGGGTGGGGGTGCTGGGGGACATGAGTGGGGGCCTGCTGGCAGGTGCCCTGCACTGCTGGGGGGTGGGGGTGCAAGGGGACATGAGTGGGGGCCTGCTGGCAGGTGCCCTGCACTGCTGGGGGGTGGGGGTCCAAGGGGACATGTATGGGGGCCTGCTGGCAGGCACACTGCACTGCTGGGGGGTTTGGGTGCAAGGGGACATGAGTGGGGGCCTGCTGGCAGGTGCCCCTCAGTGCTGGGGGCTGGGGGTGCAAGGGGACATGAATGGGGGCCTGCTGGCAGGTGCCCCTCAGTGATGGGGTGTGGGGGTGCTGGGGGACATGAGTGGGGGCCTGCTGGCAGGTGCCCCTCAGTGCTGGGGGGTGGGGGTGCTGGGAACATGAGTGGGGGCCTGCTGGCAGGTGCCCTGCACTGCTGGGGGGTGGGGGTGCAAGGAGACATGAGTGGCGGCCTGCTGGCAGATGCCCTGCACTGCTGGGGGTGCAAGGGGACATGAGTGGGGGCCTGCTGGCAGGTGCCCTCAGTGCTGGGGGGTGGGTGTGCAAGAGGACACGAGTGGGGGCCTGCTGGCAGGTGCCCTGCACTGCTGGGGGGGTGCAAGGGGACATGAATGGGGGCCTGCTGGCAGGTGCCCTGCACTGCTGGGGGTGGGCGTGCAAGGGGACATGAGTGGGACATGAGTGGGGGCCTGCTGGCAGGTGCCCCTCAGTGCTGGGGGGTGGGTGTGCAAGGGGTCATGAGTTAGGGCCTGCTGGCAGGTGCCCCTCAGTGCTGGGGGGTGGGGGTGCTGGGGGACATGAGTGGGGGCCTGCTGGCAGGTGCCTTGCACTGCTGTGGGGTGGGGGTGCAAGGGGACATGAGTGGGGGCCTGCTGGCAGGTGCCCTGCACTGCTGGGGGATGGGGGTGCAAAGGGACATGAGTGGGACATGAGTGGGGGCCTGCTGGCAGGTGCCCTGCACTGCTGGGGGGTGGGGGTGCAAGGAGACATGAGTGGGACATGTGTGGGGGCCTGCTGGCCGGTGCCCTGCACTGCTGGGTGGTGGGGGTGCAAAGGGACATGGGTGGGGGCCTGCTGGCAGGTGCCCCTCAGTGTTGGGGTGTGGGGGTGCTGGGGGACATGAGTGGGGGCCTGCTGGCAGGTGCCCCTCAGTGCTGGGGGGTGGGGGTGCTGGGGGACATGAGTGGGGGCCTGCTGGCAGGTACCCTGCACTGCTGGGGGGTGGGGCTGCAAGGGGACATGAGTGCGCCCTGTTGGCAGGTGCCCTGCAATGCTGGGGGATGGGGGTGCAAGGGGACACGAGTGGGGGCCTGCTGGCAGGTGCCCCTCAGTGCTGGGGGGTGGGTGTGAAAAGGGACACGAGTGGGGGCCTGCTGGCAGGTGCCCTGCACTGTTGGGGGGTGGGTGTGCAAGGGGACATGAGTGGGGGCCTGCTGGCAGGTGTCCCTCAGTGCTGGGGGGTGGGTGTGCAAGGGGACACGAGTGGGGGCCTGCTGGCAGGTGCCCTGTACTGCTGGGGGGTGGGGGTGCAAGGGGACATGAGTGGGACATGAGTGGGGGCCTGCCGGCAGGTGCCCTGCAGTGCTGGGGGTGTGGGTTCAAGGGGACATGAGTGAGACATGAGTGAGGGCCTGCTGGCAGATGCCCTGCATTGCTGGGGGGTGGGGGTGCAAGGAGACATGAGTGGGGGCCTGCTGGCAGGTGCCCTGCACTGCTGGGGTTGGGGGGTGCAAGGGGACATGAGTGGGGCATGAGTGGGGGTCTGCTGGCAGGTGCCCTGCACTGCTGGGGGTGGGGGTGGAAGGGGACATGAGTGGGACATGAGTGGGGGCCTGCTGGCAGGTGCCCTGCACTGCTGCTAGGTGGGTGTGCAAGGGGACATGAGTGGGCGCCTGCTGATAGGTGCCCCTCAGTGCTGGTGGGTGGGTGTGCAAGGGGACATGAGTGGGACATGAGTGGGGGCCTGCTGGCAGGTGCCCCTCACTGCTGGGGGGTGGGTGTGCAAGGGGATATGAGTGAGGGCCTGCTGGCAGGTGCCCCTCAGTGCTGGGGGGTGGGGGTGCTGGGGGACATGAGTGGGGGCCTGCTGACAGGTGCCCTGCACTGCTGGGCGGTGGGGGTGCAAGGGGACATGAGTGGGGGCCTGCTGGCAGGTGCCCTGCACTGCTGGGGGGGTGGGGGTGCAAGGGGACATGTGTGGGGGCCTGCTGGCAGGCACACTGCACTGCTGGGGGGTAGGGGTGCAAGGGGACATGAGTGGGGGCCTGCTGGCAGCCGCCCCTCAGTGCTGGGGGCTGGGGGTGCTGGGGGACATGAATGGGGGCCTGCTGACAGGTGCCCCTCAGTGGTGGGGTGTGGGGGTGCTGGGGGACATGAGTGGGGGCCTGCTGGCAGGTGCCCCTCAGTGCTGGGGGGTGGGGGTGCTGGGGACATGAGTGGGGGCCTGTTGGCAGGTGCCCTGCACTGCTGGGGGGTGGGGCTGCAAGAGAACATGAGTGGTGGCCTGCTGGCAGGTGCCCTGCACTGCTGGGGGGGTGCAAGGGGACATGGGTGGGGGCCTGCCGGCAGCTGCCCCTCAGTGCTGGGGGGTGGGTGTGCAAGAGGACACGAGTGGGGGCCTGCTGGCAGGTGCCCTGCACTGCTGGGGGGTGGCTGTGCAAGGGGACATGAGTGGGACATGAATGGGGGCCTGCTGGCAGGTGCCCTGCATTGCTGGGGGGTGGGGGTGCAAGGTGACATGAGTGGGACATGAGAGGGGGCCTGCTGGCAGGTGCCCTGCACTGCCGGGGGGTGGGGGTGCAAGGGGACACGAGTGGGGGCCTGCTGACAGGTGCCCTGCACTGCTGGGGGGTGGGTGTGCAAGGGGACACGAGTGGGGGCCAGCTGGCAGGTGCCCTGTACTGCTGGGGGGTGGGGGTGCAAGGGGACATGAGTGGGACATGAGAGGGGGTCTGCTGGCAGGTGCCCTGCACTGCTGGGGGTGGGGGTACAAGGGGACATGTGTGGGGGGGCTGGCAGGTGCACTGCACTGCTGGGGTGTGGGAGGTGCAAGGGAACATGGGTGGGGGTCTGCTGGCAGGTGCCCCTCAGTGCTGGGTGCGGGGGTGCTGGGGGACATGAGTGGGGGCCTGCTGGCAGGTGCACCTCAGTGCTGGGGGTGTCGGTGCTGGGGGACATGAGTGGGGGCCTGCTGGCAGGGGCCCTGCACTGCTGGGGGTTAGGTGTGCAAGGGGACATGAGTGTGGGCCTGCTGGCAGGTGCCCCTCAGTGCTAGGGGGTGGGTGTGCAAGGGGACATGAGTGGGGGCCTGCTGGCAGGTGCCCCTCAGTGCTGGGGGTGGGTGTGCAAGGGGACACGAGTGGGGGCCTGCTGGCAGGTGCCCTGCACTGCTGGGGGGTGGGGGTGCAAAGGGACATGAGTGGGACATGAATGGGGGCCTGCTGGCAGGTGCCCTGCACTGCTGGGGGGTGGGGGTGCAAGTTGACATGTGTGGGGGCCTGCTGGCAGGTGCACTGCACTGCTGTGGGTGGGGGTGCAAGGGGACATGGGTGGGGGCCTGCTGGCAGGTGCCCCTCAGTGCTGGGGGATGGGGGTGCTGGGGGACATGAGTGGGGGCCTGCTGGCAGGTGCCCCTCAGTGCTGGGGGGTGGGGGTGCTGGGGGACATGAGTGGGGGCCTGCTGGCAGGTGCCCCTCAGTGCTGGGGGGTGGGGGTGCAAGGGGACATGAGTGGGAGCCTGCTGGCAGGAGCCCCACAGTGCTGGGGGTGGGGGTGCTGGGGGACATGAGTGGGGGCCTGCTGGCAGGTGCCCTGCACTGCTGGGGGGTGGGGGTGCAAGGGGACATGAGTGGGGGCCTGCTGGCAGGTGCCCTGCACTGCTGGGGGGTGAGGGTGCAAGGGGACATGAGTGGGACATGAGTTGGGTCTGCTGGCAGGTGCCTCTCAGTGCTGGGGGGTGGGTGTGCAAGGGGACATGAGTGGGGGCCTGCTGGCAGGTGCCCTGCACTGCTGGGGGTGCGGGTGCAAGGGGACATGAGTGGGACATGAGTGGGGACCTGCTGGCAGGTGCCCTGCACTGCTGGGGGTGGGGGTGCAAGGGGACATGTGTGGGGGCCTGCTGGCAGGTGCACTGCACTGCTGGGGTGTGGGAGGTGCAAGGGAACATGGGTGGGGGTGCTGGCAGGTGCCCCTCAGTGCTGGGTGCGGGGGTGCTGGGGGACATGAGTGGGGGCCTGCTGGCAGGTACACCTCAGTGCTGGGGGGTGTCGGTGCTGGGGGACATGAGTGGGACATGAGTGAGGGCCTGCTGGAAGGGGCCCTGCACTGCTGGGGGTAGGGTGTGCAAGGGGACATGAGTGTGGGCCTGCTGGCAGGTGCCCCTCAGTGCTGGGGGGTGGGTGTGCCAGGGGACATGAGTGGGGGCCTGCTGGCAGGTGCCCCTCAGTGCTGGGGGTGTCGGTGCTGGGGGACATGAGTGGGACATGAGTGGGGGCCTGCTGGCAGGGGCCCTGCACTGCTGGGGGTAGGTTGTGCAAGGGGACATGAGTGGGGGCCTGCTGGCAGGTGCCCTGCACTGCTGGGGGGTGGGGGTGCAAGGGGACATGAGTGGGACATGAGTGGGGGCCTGCTAGCAGGTGCCCCTCAGTGCTGGTGGTGGGTGTGCAAGGGGACATGAGTGGGGGCCTGCTGGCAGGTGCCCTGCACTGTTGGGGGTGGGGTGCAAGGGGACATGAGTGGGACATGAGTGGGGGCCTGCTGGCAGGTGACCTGCACTGCTGGGGGGTGGGTGTGCAAGGGGACATGAGTGGGGGCCTGCTGGCAGGTGCCCCTCAGTGCTGGGGGGTGGGGTGCTGGGGGACATGAGTGGGGGCCTGCTGGCAAGTGCCCTGCACTGCTGTGGGGTGGGGGTGCAAGGGGACATGAGTGGGGGCCTGCTGGCAGGTGCCCTGCACTGCTGGGGGGTGGGGTGCAAGGGGACATGAGTGGGACATGAGTGGGGGCCTGCTGGCAGGTGCCCTGCACTGCTGGGGGTGGGGGTGCAAGGGGACATGTGTGGGGGGGCTGGCAGGTGCACTGCACTGCTGGGGTGTGGGAGGTGCAAGGGAACATGGGTGGGGGTCTGCTGGCAGGTGCAACTCAGTGCTGGGTGCGGGGGTGCTGGGGGACATGAGTGGGGGCCTGCTGGCAGGTGCACCTCAGTGCTGGGGGGTGTCGGTGCTGGGGGACATGAGTGGGACATGAGTGGGGGCCTTCTGGCAGGGGCCCTGCACTGCTGGGGGTAGGGTGTGCAAGGGGACATGAGTGTGGGCCTGCTGGCAGGTGCCCCTCAGTGCTGGGGGTGGGTGTGCAAGGGGACATGAGTGGGGGCCTGCTGGCAGGTGCCCCTCAGTGCTGGGGGTGGGTGTGCAAGGGAACACGAGTGGGGGCCTGCTGGCAGGTGCCCTGCACTGCTGGGGGGTGGGGGTGCAAGGGGACATGAGTGGGACATGAGTGGGGGCCTGCTGGGGGGTGGGGGTGCAAGTGGACATGTGTGGGGGCCTGCTGGCAGGTGCACTGCACTGCTGTGGGTGGGGGTGCAAGGGAATATGGGTGGGGGCCTGCTGGCAGGTGCCCCTCAGTGCTGGGGGCTGGGGGTGCTGGGGGACATGAGTGGGGGCCTGCTGGCAGGTGCCCCTCAGTGCTGGGGGGTGGAGGTGCAAGGGGACATGAGTGGGAGCCTGCTGGCAGGAGCTCCACAGTGCTGGGTGGTGGGGGTGCTGAGGGACATGAGTGGGGGCCTGCTGGCAGGTGCCCTGCACTGCTGGGGGATGGGGGTGCAAGGGGACATGAGTGGGGGCCTGCTGGCAGGTGCCCTGCACTGCTGGGGGGTGGGGGTACAAGGGGACATGAGTGGGACATGAGTGGGGTCTGCTGGCAGGTGCCTCTCAGTGCTGGGGGTGGGTGTGCAAGGGGACATGAGTGGGGGCCTGCTGGCAGGTGCCCTGCACTGCTGGGGGTGCGGGTGCAAGGGGACATGAGTGGGACATGAGTGGGGACCTGCTGGCAGGTGCCCTGCACTGCTGGGGGGTGGGTGTGCAAGGGGACATGAGTGGGGGCCTGCTGGCAGGTGCCCCTCAGTGCTGGGGGGTGGGGTGCTGGGGGACATGAGTGGGGGCCTGCTGGCAAGTGCCCTGCACTGCTTGGGGGTGGGGGTGCAAGGGGACATGAGTGTGGGCCTGCTGGCAGGTGCCCTGCACTGCTGGGGGGTGGGGGTGCAAGGGGACATGAGTGGGGGCCTGCTGGCAGGTGCCCTGCACTGTTGGGGGTGGGGGTGCAAGGGGACATGAGTGGGACATGAGTGGGGGCCTGCTGGCAGGTGAGCTGCACTGCTGGGGGGTGGGTGTGCAAGGGGACATGAGCGGGGGCCAGCTGGCATGTGCCCCTCAGTGCTGGGGGGTGGGGGTGCTGGGGGACATGATTGGGGGCCTGCTGGCAAGTGCCCTGCACTGCTGGGGGGTGGGGATGCAAGGGGACATGAGTGGGGGCCTGCTGGCAAGTGCCCTGCACTTCTGGGGGGTGGGGATGCAAGGGGACATGAGTGGGGGCCTGCTGGCAGGTGCCCCTCAGTGCTGGGGGCTGGGGGTGCTGGGGGACATGAGTGGGGGCCTGCTGGCAGGTGCCCCTCAGTGCTGGGGGGTGGGGGTGCAAGGGGACATGAGTGGGAGCCTGCTGGCAAGAGCCCCACAGTGCTGGGGGGTGGGGGTGCTGGGGGACATGAGTGGGGGCCTGCTGGCAGGTGCCCTGCACTGCTGGGGGGTGGGGGTGCAAGGGGACATGAGTGGGGGCCTGCTGGCAGGTGCCCTGCACTGCTGGGGGGTGGGGCTGCAAGGGGACATGAGTGGGACATGAGCGGGGCCTGCTGGCAGGTGCCCCTCAGTGCTGGGGGGTGGGTGTGCAAGAGGACATGAGTGGGGGCCTGCTGGCAGGTGCCCTGCACTGCTGGGGGTGCGGGTGCAAGGGGACATGAGTGGGACATGAGTGGGGACCTGCTGGCAGGTGCCCTGCACTGCTGGGGGGTGGGTGTGCAAGGGGACATGAGTGGGGGCCTGCTGGCAGGTGCCCCTCAGTGCTGGGGGGTGGGGTGCTGGGGGACTTGAGTGGGGGCCTGCTGGCAAGTGCCCTGCACTGCTTGGGGGTGGGGGTGCAAGGGGACATGAGTGTGGGCCTGCTGGCAGGTGCCCTGCACTGCTGGGGGGTGGGGGTGCAAGGGGTCATAAGTGGGACATGAGTGGGGGCCTGCTGGCAGGTGCCCTGCACTGCTGGGGGGTGGGGGTGCAAGGGAACATGTGTGGGGGCCTGCTGGCAGGTGCACTGCACTGCTGGGGGGTGGGGGTGCAAGGGAACATGGGTGGGGGCCTGCTGGCAGGTGCACTGCACTGCTGGGGGGTGGGGGTGCAAGGGAACATGGGTGGGGGCCTGCTGGCAGGTGCCCCTCAGTGCTGGGGGCGGGGGTGCTGGGGGACATGAGTGGGGACTGCTGGCAGGTGCCCCTTAGTGCTGGGGGGTGGGGGTGCTGGGGGACATGAGTGGGGGCCTGCTGGCAGGTGCCCCTCAGTGCTGGGGGGTGGGGTGCAAGGGGACATGAGTGGGAGCCTGCTGGCAGGTGCCCCACAGTGCTGGGGGGTGGGGGTGCTGGGAGACATGAGTGGGGGCCTGCTGGCAGGTGCCCTGCACTGCTGGGGGGTGGGGGTGCAAGGGGACATGAGTGGGGGCCTGCTGGCAGGTGCCCTGCACTGCTGGGGGGTAGGGGTGCAAGGGGACATGAGTGGGACATGAGTGGGGCCTGCTGGCAGGTGCCCCTCAGTGCTGGGGGGTGGGTGTGCAAGGGGACATGTGTGGGGGCCTGCTGACAGGTGCCCCTCAGTGCTGGGGGGTGGGTGTGCAAGGGGACACGAGTGGGGGCCTGCAGGCAGGTGCCCTGCACTGCTGGGGATGTGGGGGTGCAAGGGGACATGAGTGGGGGCCTGCTGGCAGGTGGCCTGCACTGCTGGGGGGTTCAAGGGGACATTAGTGGGACATGAGTGGGGACATGCTGGCAGGTGCCCTGCACTGCTGGGGGTGGGGGTGCAAGGGGACATGAGTGGGGGCCTGCTGGCAGGTGCACCTCAGTGCTGGGGGGTGTCGGTGCTGGGGGACATGAGTGGGACATGAGTGGGGGCCTGCTGGCAGGGGCCCTGCACTGATGGGGGTAGGGTGTGCAAGGGGACATGAGTGTGGGCCTGCTGGCAGGTGCCCCTCAGTGCTGGGGGGTGGGTGTGCAAGGGGACATGAGTGGGGGCCTGCTGGCAGGTGCCCCTCAGTGCTGGGGGTGTCGGTGCTGGGGGACATGAGTGGGGGCCTGCTGGCAGGGGCCCTGCACTGCTGGGGGTAGGGTGTGCAAGGGGACATGAGTGGGGGCCTGCTGGCAGGTGCCCTGCACTGCTGGGGGTGGGGGTGCAAGGGGACATGAGTGGGGGCCTGCTGGCAGGTGCACCTCAGTGCTGGGGGGTGTCGGTGCTGGGGGACATGAGTGGGACATGAGTGGGGGCCTGCTGGCAGGGGCCCTGCACTGCTGGGGGTAGGGTGTGCAAGGGGACATGAGTGTGGGCCTGCTGGCAGGTGCCCCTCAGTGCTGGGGGGTGGGTGTGCAAGGGGACATGAGTGGGGGCCTGCTGGCAGGTGCCCCTCAGTGCTGGGGGTGTCGGTGCTGGGGGACATGAGTGGGGGCCTGCTGGCAGGGGCCCTGCACTGCTGGGGGTAGGGTGTGCAAGGGGACATGAGTGGGGGCCTGCTGGCAGGTGCCCTGCACTGCTGGGGGGGGTGGGGATGCAAGGGGACATGAGTGGGACATGAGTGGGGGCCTGCTGGCAGGTGCCCCTCAGTGCTGGGGGGTGGGTGTGCAAGGGGACATGAGTGGTGGCCTGCTGGCAGGTGCCCTGCACTGTTGGGGGTGGGGGTGCCAGGGGACATGAGTGGGACATGAGTGGGGGCCTGCTGGCAGGTGACCTGCACTGCTGGGGGGTGGGTGTGCAAGGGGACATGAGTGGGGGCCTGCTGGCAGGTGCCGCTCAGTGCTGGGGGGTGGGAGTGCAGGGGGACATGATTGGGGGCCTGCTGGCAAGTGCCCTGCACTGCTGGGGGGTGGGGGTGCAAGGGGACATGAGTGGGGGCCTGATGGTAGGTGCCCTGCACTGCTGGGGGGTGGGGGTGCAAGGGGACATGAGTGGGACATGAGTGGGGGCCTGCTGGCAGGTGCCCTGCACTGCTGGGGGTGCAAGGGGACATGTGTGGGGGGGCTCGCAGGTGCACTGCACTGCTGGGGTGTGGGAGGTGCAAGGGAACATGGGTGGGGTCTGCTGGCAGGTGCCCCTCAGTGCTGGGTGCGGGGGTGCTGGGGGACATGAGTGGGGGGCCTGCTGGCAGGTGCCCTGCACTGCTGGGGGGTGGGGGTGCAAGGGGACATGAGTGGGGGCCTGCTGGCAGGTGCCCTGCACTGTTGGGGGTGGGGGTGCAAGGGGACATGAGTGGGACATGAGTGGGGGCCTGCTGGCAGGTGAGCTGCACTGCTGGGGGGTGGGTGTGCAAGGGGACATGAGCGGGGGCCAGCTGGCATGTGCCCCTCAGTGCTGGGGGGTGGGGGTGCTGGGGGACATGATTGGGGGCCTGCTGGCAAGTGCCCTGCACTGCTGGGGGGTGGGGATGCAAGGGGACATGAGTGGGGGCCTGCTGGCAAGTGCCCTGCACTTCTGGGGGGTGGGGATGCAAGGGGACATGAGTGGGGGCCTGCTGGCAGGTGCCCCTCAGTGCTGGGGGCTGGGGGTGCTGGGGGACATGAGTGGGGGCCTGCTGGCAGGTGCCCCTCAGTGCTGGGGGGTGGGGGTGCAAGGGGACATGAGTGGGAGCCTGCTGGCAAGAGCCCCACAGTGCTGGGGGGTGGGGGTGCTGGGGGACATGAGTGGGGGCCTGCTGGCAGGTGCCCTGCACTGCTGGGGGGTGGGGGTGCAAGGGGACATGAGTGGGGGCCTGCTGGCAGGTGCCCTGCACTGCTGGGGGGTGGGGCTGCAAGGGGACATGAGTGGGACATGAGCGGGGCCTGCTGGCAGGTGCCCCTCAGTGCTGGGGGGTGGGTGTGCAAGAGGACATGAGTGGGGGCCTGCTGGCAGGTGCCCTGCACTGCTGGGGGTGCGGGTGCAAGGGGACATGAGTGGGACATGAGTGGGGACCTGCTGGCAGGTGCCCTGCACTGCTGGGGGGTGGGTGTGCAAGGGGACATGAGTGGGGGCCTGCTGGCAGGTGCCCCTCAGTGCTGGGGGGTGGGGTGCTGGGGGACTTGAGTGGGGGCCTGCTGGCAAGTGCCCTGCACTGCTTGGGGGTGGGGGTGCAAGGGGACATGAGTGTGGGCCTGCTGGCAGGTGCCCTGCACTGCTGGGGGGTGGGGGTGCAAGGGGTCATAAGTGGGACATGAGTGGGGGCCTGCTGGCAGGTGCCCTGCACTGCTGGGGGGTGGGGGTGCAAGGGAACATGTGTGGGGGCCTGCTGGCAGGTGCACTGCACTGCTGGGGGGTGGGGGTGCAAGGGAACATGGGTGGGGGCCTGCTGGCAGGTGCACTGCACTGCTGGGGGGTGGGGGTGCAAGGGAACATGGGTGGGGGCCTGCTGGCAGGTGCCCCTCAGTGCTGGGGGCGGGGGTGCTGGGGGACATGAGTGGGGGACTGCTGGCAGGTGCCCCTTAGTGCTGGGGGGTGGGGGTGCTGGGGGACATGAGTGGGGGCCTGCTGGCAGGTGCCCCTCAGTGCTGGGGGGTGGGGTGCAAGGGGACATGAGTGGGAGCCTGCTGGCAGGTGCCCCACAGTGCTGGGGGGTGGGGGTGCTGGGAGACATGAGTGGGGGCCTGCTGGCAGGTGCCCTGCACTGCTGGGGGGTGGGGGTGCAAGGGGACATGAGTGGGGGCCTGCTGGCAGGTGCCCTGCACTGCTGGGGGGTAGGGGTGCAAGGGGACATGAGTGGGACATGAGTGGGGCCTGCTGGCAGGTGCCCCTCAGTGCTGGGGGGTGGGTGTGCAAGGGGACATGTGTGGGGGCCTGCTGACAGGTGCCCCTCAGTGCTGGGGGGTGGGTGTGCAAGGGGACACGAGTGGGGGCCTGCAGGCAGGTGCCCTGCACTGCTGGGGATGTGGGGGTGCAAGGGGACATGAGTGGGGGCCTGCTGGCAGGTGGCCTGCACTGCTGGGGGGTTCAAGGGGACATTAGTGGGACATGAGTGGGGACATGCTGGCAGGTGCCCTGCACTGCTGGGGGTGGGGGTGCAAGGGGACATGAGTGGGGGCCTGCTGGCAGGTGCACCTCAGTGCTGGGGGGTGTCGGTGCTGGGGGACATGAGTGGGACATGAGTGGGGGCCTGCTGGCAGGGGCCCTGCACTGATGGGGGTAGGGTGTGCAAGGGGACATGAGTGTGGGCCTGCTGGCAGGTGCCCCTCAGTGCTGGGGGGTGGGTGTGCAAGGGGACATGAGTGGGGGCCTGCTGGCAGGTGCCCCTCAGTGCTGGGGGTGTCGGTGCTGGGGGACATGAGTGGGGGCCTGCTGGCAGGGGCCCTGCACTGCTGGGGGTAGGGTGTGCAAGGGGACATGAGTGGGGGCCTGCTGGCAGGTGCCCTGCACTGCTGGGGGTGGGGGTGCAAGGGGACATGAGTGGGGGCCTGCTGGCAGGTGCACCTCAGTGCTGGGGGGTGTCGGTGCTGGGGGACATGAGTGGGACATGAGTGGGGGCCTGCTGGCAGGGGCCCTGCACTGCTGGGGGTAGGGTGTGCAAGGGGACATGAGTGTGGGCCTGCTGGCAGGTGCCCCTCAGTGCTGGGGGGTGGGTGTGCAAGGGGACATGAGTGGGGGCCTGCTGGCAGGTGCCCCTCAGTGCTGGGGGTGTCGGTGCTGGGGGACATGAGTGGGGGCCTGCTGGCAGGGGCCCTGCACTGCTGGGGGTAGGGTGTGCAAGGGGACATGAGTGGGGGCCTGCTGGCAGGTGCCCTGCACTGCTGGGGGGGGTGGGGATGCAAGGGGACATGAGTGGGACATGAGTGGGGGCCTGCTGGCAGGTGCCCCTCAGTGCTGGGGGGTGGGTGTGCAAGGGGACATGAGTGGTGGCCTGCTGGCAGGTGCCCTGCACTGTTGGGGGTGGGGGTGCCAGGGGACATGAGTGGGACATGAGTGGGGGCCTGCTGGCAGGTGACCTGCACTGCTGGGGGGTGGGTGTGCAAGGGGACATGAGTGGGGGCCTGCTGGCAGGTGCCGCTCAGTGCTGGGGGGTGGGAGTGCAGGGGGACATGATTGGGGGCCTGCTGGCAAGTGCCCTGCACTGCTGGGGGGTGGGGGTGCAAGGGGACATGAGTGGGGGCCTGATGGTAGGTGCCCTGCACTGCTGGGGGGTGGGGGTGCAAGGGGACATGAGTGGGGGCCTGCTGGCAGGTGCCCTGCACTGCTGGGGGTGCAAGGGGACATGTGTGGGGGGGCTCGCAGGTGCACTGCACTGCTGGGGTGTGGGAGGTGCAAGGGAACATGGGTGGGGTCTGCTGGCAGGTGCCCCTCAGTGCTGGGTGCGGGGGTGCTGGGGGACATGAGTGGGGGGCCTGCTGGCAGGTGCCCTGCACTGCTGGGGGGTGGGGGTGCAAGGGGACATGAGTGGGACATGAGTTGGGTCTGCTGGCAGGTGCCTCTCAGTGCTGGGGGGTGGGTGTGCAAGGGGACATGAGTGGGGGCCTGCTGGCAGGTGCCCTGCACTGCTGGGGGTGCGGGTGCAAGGGGACATGAGTGGGACATGAGTGGGGACCTGCTGGCAGGTGCCCTGCACTGCTGGGGGTGGGGGTGCAAGGGGACATGTGTGGGGGCCTGCTGGCAGGTGCACTGCACTGCTGGGGTGTGGGAGGAGCAAGGGAACATGGGTGGGGGTGCTGGCAGGTGCCCCTCAGTGCTGGGTGCGGGGGTGCTGGGGGACATGAGTGGGGGCCTGCTGGCAGGTGCACCTCAGTGCTGGGGGGTGTCGGTGCTGGGGGACATGAGTGGGACATGAGTGGGGGCCTGCTGGAAGGGGCCCTGCCCTGCTGGGGGTAGGGTGTGCAAGGGGACATGAGTGTGGGCCTGCTGGCAGGTGCCCCTCAGTGCTGGGGGGTGGGTGTGCAAGGGGACATGAGTGGGGGCCTGCTGGCAGGTGCCCCTCAGTGCTGGGGGTGTCGGTGCTGGGGGACATGAGTGGGACATGAGTGGGGGCCTGCTGGCAGGGGCCCTGCACTGCTGGGGGTAGGGTGTGCAAGGGGACATGAGTGGGGGCCTGCTGGCAGGTGCCCTGCACTGCTGGGGGGTGGGGGTGCAAGTGGACATGAGTGGGACATGAGTGGGGGCCTGCTAGCAGGTGCCCGTCAGTGCTGGGGGTGGGTGTGCAAGGGGACATGAGTGGGGGCCTGCTGGCAGGTGCCCTGCACTGTTGGGGGTGGGGTGCAAGGGGACATGAGTGGGACATGAGTGGGGGCCTGCTGGCAGGTGACCTGCACTGCTGGGGGGTGGGTGTGCAAGGGGACATGAGTGGCGGCCTGCTGGCAGGTGCCCCTCAGTGCTGGGGGGTGGGGTGCTGGGGGACATGATTGGGGGCCTGCTGGCAAGTGCCCTGCACTGCTGTGGGGTGGGGGTGCAAGGGAATATGGGTGGGGGCCTGCTGGCAGGTACCCCTCAGTGCTGGGGGCGGGGGTGCTGGGGGACATGAGTGGGGGCCTGCTGGCAGGTGCCCCTCAGTGCTGGGGGGTGGGGGTGCTGGGGGACATGAGTGGGGGCCTGCTGGCAGGTGCCCCTCAGTGCTGGGGGGTGGGGGTGCAAGGGGACATGAGTGGGAGCCTGCTGGCAGGTGCCCCACAGTGCTGGGGGGTGGGGGTGCTGGGAGACATGAGTGGGGGCCTGCTGGCAGGTGCCCTGCACTGCTGGGGGGTGGGGGTACAAGGGGACATGAGTGGGGGCCTGCTGGCAGGTGCCCTGCACTGCTGGGGGGTAGGGGTGCAAGGGGACATGAGTGGGACATGAGTGGGGCCTGCTGGCAGGTGCCCCTCAGTGCTGGGGGGTGGGTGTGCAAGGGGACATGTGTGGGGGGCTGCTGACAGGTGCCCCTCAGTGCTGGGGGGTGGGTGTGCAAGGGGACATGAGTGGGGGCCTGCAGGCAGGTGCCCTGCACTGCTGGGGATGTGGGGGTGCAAGGGGACATGAGTGGGGGCCTGCTGGCAGGTGGCCTGCACTGCTGGGGGGTTCAAGGGGACATTAGTGGGACATGAGTGGGGGCATGCTGGCAGGTGCCCTGCACTGCTGGGGGTGGGGGTGCAAGGGGACATGAGTGGGGGCCTGCTGGCAGGTGCACCTCAGTGCTGGGGGGTGTCGGTGCTTGGGGACATGAGTGGGACATGAGTGGGGGCCTGCTGGCAGGGGCCCTGCACTGCTGGGGGTAGGGTGTGCAAGGGGACATGAGTGTGGGCCTGCTGGCAGGTGCCCTTCAGTGCTGGGGGGTGGGTGTGCAAGGGGACATGAGTGGGGGCCTGCTGGCAGGTGCCCCTCAGTGCTGGGGGTGTCGGTGCTGGGGGACATGAATGGGACATGAGTGGGGGCCTGCTGGCAGGGGCCCTGCACTGCTGGGGGTAGGATGTGCAAGGGGACATGAGTGGGGGCCTGCTGGCAGGTGCCCTGCACTGCTGGGGGGGTGGGGATGCAAGGGGACATGAGTGGGACATGAGTGGGGGCCTGCTGGCAGGTGCCCCTCAGTGCTGGGGGGTGGGTGTGCAAGGGGACATGAGTGGGGGCCTGCTGGCAGGTGCCCTGCACTGTTGGGGGTGGGGGTGCCAGGGGACATGAGTGGGACATGAGTGGGGGCCTGCTGGCAGGTGACCTGCACTGCTGGGGGGTGGGTGTGCAAGGGGACATGAGTGGGGGCCTGCTGGCAGGTGCCGCTCAGTGCTGGGGGGTGGGAGTGCTGGGGGACATGATTGGGGGCCTGCTGGCAAGTGCCCTGCACTGCTGGGGGGTGGGGGTGCAAGGGGACATGAGTGGGGGTCTGATGGTAGGTGCCCCGCACTGCTGGGGGGTGGGGGTGCAAGGGGACATGAGTGGGACATGAGTGGGGGCCTGCTGGCAGGTGCCCTGCACTGCTGGGGGTGCAAGGGGTCATGTGTGGGGGGGCTCGCAGGTGCACTGCACTGCTGGGGTGTGGGAGGTGCAAGAGAACATGGGTGGGGTCTGCTGGCAGGTGCCCCTCAGTGCTGGGTGCGGGGGTGCTGGGGGACATGAGTGGGGGCCTGCTGGCAGGTGCCCTGCACTGCTGGGGGGTGGGGGTGCAAGGGGACATGAGTGGGACATGAGTTGGGTCTGCTGGCAGGTGCCTCTCAGTGCTGGGGGGTGGGTGTGCAAGGGGACATGAGTGGGGGCCTGCTGGCAGGTGCCCTGCACTGCTGGGGGTGCGGGTGCAAGGGGACATGAGTGGGACATGAGTGGGGACCTGCTGGCAGGTGCCCTGCACTGCTGGGGGTGGGGGTGCAAGGGGACATGTGTGGCGGCCTGCTGGCAGGTGCACTGCACTGCTGGGGTGTGGGAGGTGCAAGGGAACATGGGTGGGGGTGCTGGCAGGTGCCCCTCAGTGCTGGGTGCGGGGGTGCTGGGGGACATGAGTGGGGGCCTGCTGGCAGGTGCACCTCAGTGCTGGGGGGTGTCGGTGCTGGGGGACATGAGTGGGACATGAGTGGGGGCCTGCTGGAAGGGGCCCTGCCCTGCTGGGGGTAGGGTGTGCAAGGGGACATGAGTGTGGGCCTGCTGGCAGGTGCCCCTCAGTGCTGGGGGGTGGGTGTGCAAGGGGACATGAGTGGGGGCCTGCTGGCAGGTGCCCCTCAGTGCTGGGGGTGTCGGTGCTGGGGGACATGAGTGGGACATGAGTGGGGGCCTGCTGGCAGGGGCCCTGCACTGCTGGGGGTAGGGTGTGCAAGGGGACATGAGTGGGGTCTGCTGGCAGGTGCCCTGCACTGCTGGGGGGTGGGGGTGCAAGGGGACATGAGTGGGACATGAGTGGGGGCCTGCTAGCAGGTGCCCCTCAGTGTTGGGGGTGGGTGTGCAAGGGGACATGAGTGGGGGCCTGCTGGCAGGTGCCCTGCACTGTTGGGGGTGGGGTGCAAGGGGACATGAGTGGGACATGAGTGGGGGCCTGCTGGCAGGTGACCTGCACTGCTGGGGGGTGGGTGTGCAAGGGGACATGAGTGGGGGCCTGCTGGCAGGTGCCCCTCAGTGCTGGGGGGTGGGGTGCTGGGGGACATGATTGGGGGCCTGCTGGCAAGTGCCCTGCACTGCTGTGGGGTGGGGGTGCAAGGGGACATGAGTGGGGGCCTGCTGGCAGGTGTCCTGCACTGCTGGGGGGTGGGGGTGCAAGGGGACATGAGTGGGACATGAGTGGGGGCCTGCTGGCAGGTGCCCTGCACTGCTGGGGGTGGGGGTGCAAGGGGACATGTGTGGGGGGCTGGCAGGTGCACTGCACTGCTGGGGTGTGGGAGGTGCAAGGGAACATGGGTGGGGGTCTGCTGGCAGGTGCCACTCAGTGCTGGGTGCGGGGGTGCTGGGGGACATGAGTGGGGGCCTGCTGGCAGGTGCACCTCAGTGCTGGGGGGTGTCGGTGCTGGGGGACATGAGTGGGACATGAGTGGGGGCCTTCTGGCAGGGGCCCTGCACTGCTGGGGGTAGGGTGTGCAAGGGGACATGAGTGTGGGCCTGCTGGCAGGTGCCCCTCAGTGCTGGGGGTGGGTGTGCAAGGGGACATGAGTGGGGGCCTGCTGGCAGGTGCCCCTCAGTGCTGGGGGTGGGTGTGCAAGGGAACACGAGTGGGGGCCTGCTGGCAGGTGCCCTGCACTGCTGGGGGGTGGGGGTTCAAGGGGATATGAGTGGGACTTGAGTGGGGGCCTGCTGGCAGGTGCCTTGCACTGCTGGGGGGTGGGGGTGCAAGTGGATATGTGTGGGGGCCTGCTGGCAGGTGCACTGCACTGCTGTGGGTGGGGGTGCAAGGGAACATGGGTGGGGGCCTGCTGGCAGGTGCCCCTCAGTGCTGGGGGCTGGGGGTGCTGGGGGACATGAGTGAGGGGCCTGCTGGCAGGTGCCCCTCAGTGCTGGGGGGTGGGGGTGCTGGGGGACATGAGTGGGGGCCTGCTGGCAGGTGCCCCTCAGTGCTGGGGGGTGGAGGTGCAAGGGGACATGAGTGGGAGCCTGCTGGCAGGAGCCCCACAGTGCTGGGGGTGGGGGTGCTGGGGGACATGAGTGGGAGCCTGCTGGCAGGTGCCCTGCACTGCTGGGGGGTGGGGGTGCAAGGGGACATGAGTGGGAGCCTGCTGGCAGGAGCCCCACAGTGCTGGGGGTGGGGGTGCTGGGGGACATGAGTGGGAGCCTGCTGGCAGGTGCCCTGCACTGCTGGGGGGTGGGGGTGCAAGGGGACATGAGTGGGGGCCTGCTGGCAGGTGCCCTGCACTGCTGGGGGGTGGGGGTGCAAGGGGACATGAGTGGGACATGAGTGGGGTCTGCTGGCAGGTGCCTCTCAGTGCTGGGGGGTGGGTGTGCAAGGGGACATGAGTGGGGGCCTGCTGGCAGGTGCCCTGCACTGCTGGGGGTGCGGGTGCAAGGGGACATGAGTGGGACATGAGTGGGGACCTGCTGGCAGGTGCCCTGCACTGCTGGGGGGTGGGTGTGCAAGGGGACATGAGTGCAGACCTGCTGGCAGGTGCCCCTCAGTGCTGGGGGTGGGTGTGCAAGGGGACATGAGTGGGGGCCTGCTGGCAGGTGCCCTGCACTGCTGGGGGTGCGGGTGCAAGGGGACATGAGTGGGACATGAGTGGGGACCTGCTGGCAGGTGCCCTGCACTGCTGGGGGGTGGGTGTGCAAGGGGACATGAGTGGGGGCCTGCTGGCAGGTGCCCCTCAGTGCTGGGGGGTGGGGTGCTGGGGGACATGAGTGGGGGCCTGCTGGCAAGTGCCCTGCACTGCTTGGGGGTGGGGGTGCAAGGGGACATGAGTGTGGGCCTGCTGGAAGGTGCCCTGCACTGCTGGGGGGTGGGGGTGCAAGGGGACATGAGTGGGGGCCTGCTGGCAGGTGCCCTGCACTGTTGGGGGTGGGGGTGCAAGGGGACATGAGTGGGACATGAGTGGGGGCCTGCTGGCAGGTGACCTGCACTGCTGGGGGGTGGGTGTGCAAGGGGACATGAGTGGGGGCCTGCTGGCATGTGCCCCTCAGTGCTGGGGGGTGGGGGTGCTGGGGGACATGATTGGGGGCCTGCTGGCAAGTGCCCTGCACTGCTGGGGGGTGGGGATGCAAGGGGACATGAGTGGGGGCCTGCTGGCAAGTGCCCTGCACTGCTGGGGGGTGGGGATGCAAGGGGACATGAGTGGGGGCCTGCTGGCAGGTGCCCCTCAGTGCTGGGGGCTGGGGGTGCTGGGGGACATGAGTGGGGGCCTGCTGGCAGGTGCCCCTCAGTGCTGGGGGGTGGGGGTGCAAGGGGACATGAGTGGGAGCCTGCTGGCAAGAGCCCCACAGTGCTGGGGGGTGGGGGTGCTGGGGGACATGAGTGGGGGCCTGCTGGCAGGTGCCCTGCACTGCTGGGGGGTGGGGGTGCAAGGGGACATGAGTGGGGGCCTGCTGGCAGGTGCCCTGCACTGCTGGGGGGTGGGGCTGCAAGGAGACATGAGTGGGACATGAGTGGGGCCTGCTGGCAGGTGCCCCTCAGTGCTGGGGGGTGGGTGTGCAAGGGGACATGAGTGGGGGGCTGCTGGCAGGTGCCCTGCACTGCTGGGGGTGCGGGTGCAAGGGGACTTGAGTGGGACATGAGTGGGGACCTGCTGGCAGGTGCCCTGCACTGCTGGGGGGTGGGTGTGCAAGGGGACATGAGTGGGGGCCTGCTGGCAGGTGCCCCTCAGTGCTGGGGGGTGGGGTGCTGGGGGACTTGAGTGGGGGCCTGCTGGCAAGTGCCCTGCACTGCTTGGGGGTGGGGGTGCAAGGGGACATGAGTGTGGGCCTGCTGGCAGGTGCCCTGCACTGCTGGGGGATGGGGGTGCAAGGGGTCATAAGTGGGACATGAGTGGGGGCCTGCTGGCAGGTGCCCTGCACTGCTGGGGGGTGGGGGTGCAAGGGGACATGTGTGGGGGCCTGCTGGCAGGTGCACTGCACTGCTGGGGGGTGAGGTAGCAAGGGAACATGGGTGGGGGCCTGCTGGCAGGTGCACTGCACTGCTGGGGGGTGGGGGTGCAAGGGAACATGGGTGGGGGCCTGCTGGCAGGTGCCCCTCAGTGCTGGGGCGGGGGTGCTGGGGGACATGAGTGGGGGCCTGCTGGCAGGTGCCCCTCAGTGCTGGGGGGTGGGGGTGCTGGGGGACATGAGTGGGGGCCTGCTGGCAGTTGCCCCTCAGTGCTGGGGGGTGGGGGTGCAAGGGGACATGAGTGGGAGCCTGCTGGCAGGTGCCCCACAGTGCTGGGGGGTGGGGGTGCTGGGAGACATGAGTGGGGGCCTGCTGGCAGGTGCCCTGCACTGCTGGGGGGTGGTGGTGCAAGGGGACATGAGTGGGGGCCTGCTGGCAGGTGCCCTGCACTGCTGGGGGGTAGGGGTGCAAGGGGACATGAGTGGGACATGACTGGGGCCTGCTGGCAGGTGCCCCTCAGTGCTGGGGGGTGGGTGTGCAAGGGGACATGTGTGGGGGCCTGCTGACAGGTGCCCCTCGGTGCTGGGGGGTGGGTGTGCAAGGGGACACGAGTGTGGGCCTGCAGGCAGGTGCCCTGAACTGCTGGGGATGTGGGGGTGCAAGGGGACATGAGTGGGGGCCTGCTGGCAGGTGGCCTGCACTGCTGGGGGGTTCAAGGGGACCTTAGTGGGACATGATTGGGGGCATGCTGGCAGGTGCCCTGCACTGCTGGGGGGTGGGTGTGCAAGGGGACATGAGTGGGGGCCTGCTGGCAGGTGCACCTCAGTGCTGGGGGGTGTCGGTGCTGGTGGACATGAGTGGGACATGAGTGGGGGCCTGCTGGCAGGGGCCCTGCACTGCTGGGGGTAGGGTGTGCAAGGGGACATGAGTGTGGGCCTGCTGGCAGGTGCCCCTCAGTGCTGGGGGGTGGGTGTGCAAGGGGACATGAGTGGGGGCCTGCTGGCAGGTGCCCCTCAGTGCTGGGGGTGTCGGTGCTGGGGGACATGAATGGGACATGAGTGGGGGCCTGCTGGCAGGGGCCCTGCACTGCTGGGGGTAGGGTGTGCAAGGGGACATGAGTGGGGGCCTGCTGGCAGGTGCCCTGCACTGCTGGGGGGTGGGGGTGCAAGGGGACATGAGTGGGACATGAGTGGGGGCCTGCTGGCAGGTGCCCCTCAGTGCTGGGGGGTGGGTGTGCAAGGGGACATGAGTGGGGGCCTGCTGGCATGTGCCCTGCACTGTTGGGGGTGGGGGTGCCAGGGGACATGAGTGGGACATGAGTGGGGGCCTGCTGGCAGGTGACCTGCACTGCTGGGGGGTGGGTGTGCAAGGGGACATGAGTGGGGGCCTGCTGGCAGGTGCCGCTCAGTGCTGGGGGGTGGGGGTGCTGGGGGACATGATTGGGGGCCTGCTGGCAAGTGCCCTGCACTGCTGGGGGGTGGGGGTGCAAGGGGAAATGAGTGGGGCCTGATATTAGGTGCCCTGCACTGCTGGGGGGTGGGGGTGCAAGGGGACATGAGTGGGACATGAGTGGGGGCGTTCTGGCAGGTGCCCTGCACTGCTGGGGGTGCAAGGGGACATGTGTGGGGGGGCTGGCAGGCGCACTGCACTGCTGGGGTGTGGGAGGTGCAAGGGAACATGGGTGGGGTCTGCTGGCAGGTGCCCCTCAGTGCTGGGTGCGGGGGTGCTGGGGGACATGAGTGGGGGCCTGCTGGCAGGTGCACCTCAGTGCTGGGGGGTGTCGGTGCTGGGGGACATGAGTGGGACATGAGTGGGGGCCTGCTGGCAGGGGCCCGCACTGCTGGGGGTAGGGTGTGCAAGGGGACATGAGTGTGGGCCTGCTGGCAGGTGCCCCTCAGTGCTGGGGGTTGGATGTGCAAGGGGACATGAGTGGGGGCCTGCAGGCAGGTGCCCCTCAGTGCTGGGGGTGGGTGTGCAAGGGGACACGAGTGGGGGCCTGCTGGCAGGTGCCCTGCACTGCTGGGGGGTGGGGGTACAAGGGGACATGAGTGGGACATGAGTGGGGGCCTGCTGGCAGGTGCCATGCACTGCTGGGGGGTGGGGGTGCAAGTGGACATGTGTGGGGGCCTGCTGGCAGGTGCACTGCACTGCTGTGGGTGGGGGTGCAAGGGAACATGGGTGGGGGCCTGCTGGCAGGTGCCCCTCAGTGCTGGGGGCTGGGGGTGCTGGGGGACATGAGTGGGGGCCTGCTGGCAGGTGCCCCTCAGTGCTGGGAGGTGGGGGTGCTGGGGGACATGAGTGGGGGCCTGCTGGCAGGTGCCCCTCAGTGCTGGGGGGTGGGGGTGCAAGGGGACATGAGTGGGAGCCTGCTGGCAGGAGCCCCACAGTGCTGGGGGGTGGGGGTGCTGGGGGACATGATGGGGGCCTGCTGGCAGGTGCCCTGCACTGCTGGGGGGTGGGGGTGCAAGGGGACAT
The DNA here is from genome assembly GCF_040938575.1 of Ambystoma mexicanum. Lineage (NCBI taxonomy): Eukaryota > Metazoa > Chordata > Amphibia > Caudata > Ambystomatidae > Ambystoma > Ambystoma mexicanum. Next base: position 711,825,238 of record NC_090933.1, read on the forward strand.
GAGTGGGGGCCTGCTGGCAGGTGCCCTGCACTGCTGGGGGGTGGGGGTGCAAGGGGACATGAGTGGGACATGAGTGGGGCCTGCTGGCAGGTGCCCCTCAGTGCTGGGGGGTGGGTGTGCAAGGGGACATGAGTGGGGGCCTGCTGGCAGGTGCCCTGCACTGCTGGGGGTGCGGGTGCAAGGGGACATGAGTGGGACATGAGTGGGGACCTGCTGGCAGGTGCCCTGCACTGCTGGGGGGTGGATGTGCAAGGGGACATGAGTGGGGGCCTGCTGGCAGGTGCCCCTCAGTGCTGGGGGGTGGGGTGCTGGGGGACATGAGTGGGGGCCTGCTGGCAAGTGCCCTGCACTGCTTGGGGGTGGGGGTGCAAGGGGACATGAGTGTGGGCCTGCTGGCAGGTGCCCTGCACTGCTGGGGGGTGGGGGTGCAAGGGGTCATAAGTGGGACATGAGTGGGGGCCTGCTGGCAGGTGCCCTGCACTGCTGGGGGGTGGGGGTGCAAGGGGACATGTGTGGGGGCCTGCTGGCAGGTGCACTGCACTGCTGGGGGGTGGGGCTGCAATGGAACATGGGTCGGGGCCTGCTGGCAGGTGCCCCTCAGTGCTGGGGGTGGGGGTGCTGGGGGACATGAGTGGGGGCCTGCTGGCAGGTGCCCCTTAGTGCTGGGGGGTGGGGGTGCTGAGGGACATGAGTGGGGGCCTGCTGGCAGGTGCCCCTCAGTGCTGGGGGGTGGGGGTGCAAGGGGACATGAGTGGGAGCCTGCTGGCATGTGCCCCACAGTGCTGGGGGGTGGGGGTGCTGGGAGACATGAGTGGGGGCCTGCTGGCAGGTGCCCTGCACTGCTGGGGGGTGGGGGTGCAAGGGGACATGAGTGGGGGCCTGCTGGCACGTCCCCTGCACTGCTGGGGGGTAGGGGTGCAAGGTGACATGGGTGGGACATGAGTGGGGCCTGCTGGCAGGTGCCCCTCAGTGCTGGGGGGTGGGTGTGCAAGGGGACATGAGTGGGGGCCTGCTGACAGGTGCCCCTCAGTGCTGGGGGGTGGGTGTGCAAGGGGACACGAGTGGGGGCCTGCAGGCAGGTGCCCTGCACCGCTGGGGATGTGGGGGTGCAAGGGGACATGAGTGGGGGCCTGCTGGCAGGTGGCCTGCACTGCTGGGGGGTTCAAGGGGACATGAGTGGGACATGAGTGGGGGCATGCTGGCAGGTGCCCTGCACTGCTTGGGGTTGGGGGTGCAAGGGGACATGAGTGGGACATGAGTGGGGGTCTGCTTGCAGCTGCCCTGCACTGCTGGGGGTGGGGGTGCAAGGGGACATGAATGGGGGCCTGCTGGCTGGTGCCCTGCACTGCTGGGGGTGGGGGTGCAAGGGGACATGAGTGGGACATGATTGGGGTCCTGCTGGCAGGTCCCCTTCAGTGCTGGGAGATGGGGGTGCAAGGGGACATGAGTGGGGGCCTGCTGGCAGGTGCCCCTCAGTGCTGGGGGGTGGGTGTGCAAGGGGACACGAGTCGGGGCCTTCTGGCAGGTGCCCTGCACTGCTGGGGGTGGGTGTGCAAGGGGGCATGAGTGCGGGCCTGCTGGCAGGTGCCCCTCAGTGCTGGGGGATGGGTGTGCAAGGCGACATTAGTGGGGGCCTACTGGCTGGTGCCCTGCACTGCTGGGGGTTGTGGGTGCAAGGGGACATGAGTGGGACATGAGTGGGGGTCTGCTGGCAGGTGCCCTGCACTGCTGGGGTGAGGGTGCAAGGGGACATGAGTGGGGGCCTGCTGGCAGGTGCCCTGCACTACTGGGGGGGTGGGGGTGCAAGGGGACATGAGTTGGACATGTGTGGGTGCCTGCTGGCAGGTGCCCCTCAGTGCTGGGGGTGGGGGTCCAAGGCGACATGAGTGGGGGCCTGCTGGCTGGTGCCCTGCACTGCTGGGGGGTGGGGGTGCAAGGGGACATGAGTGGGACATGAGTGGGGTCCTGCTGGCAGGTCCCCCTCAGTGCTGGGAGATGGGGGTGCTGGGGGACATGAGTGGGGGCCTGCTGGCAGGTGCCCCTCAGTGCTGGGGGGTGGGTGTGCAAGGGGACACGAGTGGGGGCCTGCTGGCAGGTGCCCTGCACTGCTGGGGGTGGGTGTGCAAGGGGACATGAGTGCGGGCTTGCTGGCAGGTGCCCCTCAGTGCTGGGGGATAGGTGTGCAAGGGGACATTAGTGGGGGCCTACTGGCAGGTGCCCTGCACTGCTGGGGGTTGTGGGTGCAAGGGGACATGAGTGGGACATGAGTGGGGGTCTGCTGGCAGGTGCCCTGCACTGCTGGGGGATGGGGGTGCAAGGGGACATGAGTGGGGGCCTGCTGGCAGGTGCCCTGCACTACTGGGGGGTGGGGGTGCAAGGGGACATGAGTTGGACATGTGTGGGTGCCTGCTGGCAGGTGCCCCTCAGTGCTGGGGGTGGGGGTGCAAGGGGACATGAGTGGGGGCCTGCTGGCTGGTGCCCTGCACTGCTGGGGGGTGGGGGTGCAAGCGGACATGAGTGGGACATGAGTGGGGTCCTGCTGGCAGGTCCCCCTCAGTGCTGGGAGATGGGGGTGCAAGGGGACATGAGTTGGGGCCTGCTGGCAGGTGCCCCTCAGTGCTGGGGGGTGGGTGTGCAAGGGGACACAAGTGGGCGCCTGCTGGCAGGTGCCCTGCACTGCTGGGGGTGGGTGTGCAAGGGGACATGAGTGCGGACCTGCTGGCAGGTGCCCCTCAGTGCTGGGGGATGGGTGTGCAAGTGGACATTAGTGGGGGCCTGCTGGCCGGTGCCCTGCACTGCTGGGGGGTGTGGGTGCAAGGGGACATGAGTGGGACATGAGTGGGGGTCTGCTGGCAGGTGCCCTGCACTGCTGGGGGGTGGGGGTGCAAGGGGACATGAGTGGGGTCCTGCTGGCAGGTGCCCTGCACTACTGGGGGTGGGGGTGCAAGGGGACATGAGTTGGACATGTGTGGATGCCTGCTGGCAGGTGCCCTTCAGTGCTGGGGGGTGGGTGTGCAAGGGGACATGAGTGGGGGCCTGCTGGCAGGTGCCCTGCACTGCTGGGGGGCATGCCCATGGTGGATGGGCTGCCAGCGGGACATGACCAGGGGTGCAGGGTAGTCCCCTGTGGTGTGGGCTGCCTGTAGGGGCCGTGGATGGTTTTCGAGGGAACACCTGAGAGGACCCACACTGCCAATTCACGTGTAGGACTCCCCTGCACCCCAGATATACATGTACCCCACTCGCACAGGGCCTGTCGCGTGTGAAACTTCCCACGCACCCCCGAAATACACGTACCCCGCTCGCCCAAGGCCAATCGCGTGTGAAACTTCCTGCGCACCCCAGATTTACACGTACCCAGGCCAATCGCGTGTGAAACTTCACGCGAACCCCAGGAATACACGCACCCCACTCGCACAGGGCCTATCGCATGTGAAACTTACCGCGAACACCAGATTTACACGCACCCCGCTCGCCCAAGGTCAATCGCGTGTGAAACTTCCCACGCACCCCTGGAATACACGTATCCCGCTCCCCCAGGCACGATCGCATGTAGAATTTCACGCGCACCCCTGAAATACACATACCCCGCTCCCCCAGGCCCGATCACATGTGAAACTTCCCCCGCACACCCGAAATACACGCACAAGCTCATTTTTCACACAGCGGGTGTCGCTGTTTGTCGCGTACCCCTTTGCACGTCATTTGTCCTAGGGGGCCACAGTATGGGACATTCATCAGAGCTGTATATTCGTGCTTTTTGTTAGCGCACATTTTGGCGCACAATTTTTTTCCAGCGCAAGGACGCTACCGCCTGCCTTCGTGTGGCCTGTGCGCATCTTTGCCCGTGCGCTGGTTTGCCCTATTTGATTCCATGAATACATGTTGTAGACGCGCGTGTGGGCGTTCCGCGCACTTGCCTCCTGTACTTCCCCTGTGACTCCCACATAGTAGTCCAGCAGACTTGGTTCAAATTCTAGCATCATATATGTATTTGTTCTGAAAAGTGTGCATATGGTCCAGTGATCTATTTGTTGGATCCATCAAATGACCTCTCTCCTTGCTTCCCAATTAAATCTTCATAGAAATAAATGTCTCAATACATCAGGCAAACATCAGAAGTACAAGCATCTGGATGTATTGCTTGAAATTTGCCTGACACAATGCGACTAACTATCTTGCGAAAAGAGTTGTTCCAGTATCTCCTCATTTGTGCATTGTATTTTCCCACAGGAAGCTTTAGAGAAGTAGATTGTGTCAGATTTTCCACAACCAGGGAGACCTTCATATGAGTGGGTTCTAGAATTAACTTCATAACAACAAATTCGATATAGGCTATATGCATTTGTCCCAAATAATGATCAATTTATAATACAGTCTTATGATTAAACTCCTTCTTTGCATCCATGACCAAGTGAAAAAATGGCAATAGGGGGTCTGCCATAGTCCATGGAAACAATGACAGACTGAACGCGAAGTGAGTAGACTCCTAATCCTCTTATTTCCAGGGTTATCAGTCAACTGAAATGATCCTTATGTATAGGAAAAAAACATGAATCCTTAAGATCAAACTTCATGAGCGAGGACCCTTGAATAGGACATCCCAAAGAAATAAAATGCCTTCTAATTTAGAAAACGCTTTAAGTAATTTAATTTTATTATTGAATAGGACATCCCAAAGAAGTAAAATGCCTTCTAATTTAGAAAACGCTTTAAGTAATTTAATTTTATTGAGCATTTATATAGCGTTACAAACCCTCAGGTATATGATCACGACTAATCACCCACAGTGTGTGGTGCACGTAAGGATGTAAGGATGAGTTTGGCCCTGCCGGGATTCGAATCTGCCTCAGCAGGCTCTGCACAGATGTCAAACCGACCACTCTACTCGCTGTGCTATCGGACCAGCTTAAGTGTTTAATTGTTTTACTGTTTGCATTGCACATTTGAAACTTAGACCTACGAAGGAAGGCATTTTGCTAATTTTACTAATTTTACTAGTCAATTCCCGCTTCTGTGCTTTAGATCACAGAAACTCATGGACATACTCTTAAAAGAGAAGCTAATACACTCTAACCTGAAGCTCATATTTCCTGTTAAATACCGAGCTCTCCAATTATGAAAACCCAGTTCTATATAGCACAAGATATTTGCCCAGGAAGAGAGGTATCGGGCCCACTGGAAGAAGCAGAACAGAAAAGGATGGAATAACAACACCTTCATGACATTGTGCCTTTGACCTTAACAGCTGCACTCAGGAAAGTTATATAAGTCATTTTGGATACCTGGGTCCACACATTCTGCTGATGAGTCTAATTCCTCAGTGTACAGATTGTGTAGACACACATACATAATATCGGCAGTAAACCCTTCTAAAAACTGCTTTCCTGTTCAGCCAACCTGCAGCAAGAGCTAGTACTAGAGTCTGTGCAATACCAATTGAAACCCACCCTTCAAAGGAGCATCACCCCGAGTTGCTTTCTGTCCTGGATCCTGACTCTGTGGATGATGCCATCTGACTTCATCCCAGTGGTTATGAGGAGTGTGAGCCACCTTTCTTTTTTTCTTCCTTAATCATGGTGCCATCAAATAGAGACTTATACTTGCTGGAGGAGTTTTGGGAGTTGGAGAAAGATTTTAAGGATAAAGCTATTACAACTGTTCATCGACCCCCTCGACATTCATCAAGAGCCACAGTGTTTTGATCTTTCCATAGAGCTTTCTATTTTTCAATCCCTTAGTCATATCACTGACATATAGTTTCCCCACTCGCTGTTGAGGTACAGAAAGCTTACATGTAATTTTAGACCCTCCTGATGGAGAACAATCCCAAAGAACTGTTTATTTGGTTATGGTGCTTCTCAATAAAGTGTCTCTATTCTTTTGGCAGATTTTGAGAACTTGGTTAGTAATGGTAATCTAGACATGACATCCTTTCTCGCCATGCCTAGAGAGGTGAAGAACATTTCCACACATCAGTGATGATGCCCAGAAACGACAGAAACACATGTATAGAGTGGCTTGTGGTTCTCTTGTTCAGAGGAGAATTGCCAAGCATGTTGCTGCTGGACTGTCCATGTGGGTGGAACCAGACTGATATGCAAATGGCTGTTTCTCTTCAGGTAAGGCACAGTGAGCTGAAGAATTGTAGCAGACCCTCCTGAGTGGCTACCAGCCCTTAGAACCGACTATTCGGCCATGTTCTTTCCTCATAGAAGGGCTCTGGAAATTGCATATCCAAGTCAATTAAACATAGACTCTCCTTGCTCATTTATTTTTGACATTCTGAAATCACTCCCAAATAACTGTAAGTAACTTGACCTGTGCTAAACATAATTGAAGAAATCACTCTCATATGTACCACGTGCCCATAATATTATTATCTGCTACTTTTTCTTACTTTATATTCTGCATTTTTCCATAATGCTAATTTCATCAAACTATGGATCAATAATGTTTTCTAAATTCCATATTTCCTCTTTAGCAAAATTAGCCCCATACATTTGGTGCAAATTTCATGTGTGCAATGCCCTTATTTGGCCTGCTTCCATCATTTAGATTGCAACAGATATGTGTGACTTATATATAAACTGAGGCCTTTTCACTCATCCTTGTTCAAAATTGATATGATGTGTATATCATTTGCATCGTGCACTAATCTTAAAATTAACTGTAGACGATTCCTCAGAGTGCTTCTCAAACTCTAGACGGTTCCGAACTTCACTCATCATACATTACACCATGATTTTAGCCTAAATGTCATACATCTGATTTCGGTTGGACCTAGAGCACTGAGTCTTAATGTTTGCTACATATTATACGAAAAAACATCCTGTCTTGTAACTGCAGTTGAAATCGAGATCTATCACCGACACAAAGAGTTGCCGTGCGCCACTAACATTTTATCAAAAACAATGCTTAACATTTTAGTTATACCATAGCAGATTTACATACATGTTAATTTAAAAGCAAACTAATTTTGCCATCACCAAACCGTGTCTGCAATTGTGCTTATAATGCTTACTATTTACAGATAAATAATGGCCTTGTGCTGTGCATTCTGAGAGTTTAATAGTCTACAGAAGACTCTATTCTTCTTTACAATTTAACAGAGACAGGAACCATGATTGACCCCTTTGGTCCTGAAAAGTTTCAACACTTCAGGAAGCTTCCAGACTTTCTTCGGCATGGAGTGATAATAACAAAAAAGCTTATTATATAGCATTTGAGAAAACTGTGGAAATGAGCATATATGACTGAGTGGTTTGGCTGACTGTGTCAAAAGTAAATCCATGTCTCCGTTTTTTTACCTGCAATAAATGTTGGGGTTCAAGCTTCCCTTCACTACAATATCCCCCTGTCACATTAATGCTTTTCAAAGCATATACCTATTCAACTGTCATACTAATGCTTAAATCTAGATATGTGGGGGTAACTGAGTCTAGTGAAGGAGCCTTAACACCAAGTGAGGTTTGGGGAATGGTGGTTCACCTAAGAAAACTTGGGTAAAGAGCCACATTGTTTATAACCGGTTTTGGCAGGTAACACATGTAAACCTTAATAGAATGATGCAAGTCACCAACAGAGCAAAGGAGCATTTTCCAAAGCATTTTCATGATGCCTTTACCCAGAACATATGCCACAGTAATAAACCTTTTCACATGGGCTGAGTCCATTCCCGTCCATGATGTCTGCACCAATATATTCTAGCATAACCATATAAGAACATACTGCTGTTGGATTGACCAGTAGAAATTGCATGCCACAGTAAGACTGGCTGCACAAACGAAGGCACTTATGGACATATAAGAACACTGGTTAAGTTGACTTTAACCTTGTTGCTCAGTAAAAATTCTATACCACATTAAGAAAATATTCCCAGAATGGCTGCACCAATGGAGGGCAGTGTGGCCATGTTAAAACACTTATCATCTTGGTATTACACTTGACGCTCAGTAAATAAATGTCATTCCACAGTAAGAAAATCTATACAGACTGCCAGTATGGCCTCATAAGAACACTCATCATGCTGCCTTTACCCTCGATACTAGTAAACAATGACATGCCACACTAGGAAAATATGTCCAGACTGGTTTCCACTGGACAAATGTAACCTCCCCACCCCCCAAATCAGAGGTCTACTCACAGGCACACACGTAAGTAGATACATTCATAATGTATAGGTGGAACATTAAGAGTGTGTAAGAATGTATTTGAGTGAGCAAATCAAGCAGGAAGGGGTGAGTTTCCCTCTGCATAAAGAAAGTTTTATTAAGGTGCGAAAGGTCAATTGTGAAAATGACTACTGTACAAATTGAGGAAGCCAGGGAGCATCTCCTAACTAAATTATATCTCAAAGGAGAATGGGTTGAGGACGATGCAAGAAACTGGCAAACCAGAACTGTGCGGGAGGTTACCTCAGTAAGCAATGCTATTTGGCTTGAAACTGGAATATTGCACAAAGCATTTGAGGCAGTTTATAGGACCACAACTACTTGTGATGAGCAAATAGAAACGGCTCAGCTAACTGATCAGTTATATTTTCATTTGCTTTTAGTAGAAGAGTGTTGGCAAAATAGTGCAGCTAGTAGGACGAATCAGGCTGGAGACATGTCACAGGTCCAGGTTCTTGTTCAACAACTCAAAGCCGAGTTAAAAACACTGCAGCAAGAGAGTGCAGATTGTGAAACACAGTTTTTTGCACTGCAAAATGCACCAAAAGAATGTGTAGAAAATCTGAGCACACTGCAACATAAGCTAAATGACCATTTTGCTTATAATAGATTTGTTTTGGGGACATTATTGCATTCCAATCAGAAATAAAACAACTGAAAACTGAATATAGTCAATTAATTATCAAAGGGGTTGATTCCCAAAATATCTTTGATCAGATATATCAGCAGGTAAGTATTCTGAAACAACAGAGGACATAGCGGATTCAGGGAAAAGACATCTTGAATCAGTATAACACTGTCCTATTACAGTGGATAAATCAGTTGGAAATGGAGCTAGAAAAGGGACAGTCAGGTTCTCAGGAATTGACCAGAATTAGAGAAGAAAGGAACAAGATTGTAGAGCGAGTTATGTAAATAGAAGCTGAACTATTAGAGGTAGCAAAATGTAGGGATGAACAAGAGAAAGAGATTAGTCACCTGAAGGAAAAGCGCCTTGAATATGCACAAAGCTTACAAGGCTCACAGAGGGGGAATGAATGACTTCAGCAGGAGGTAGAGCAAACAAAGGATTGGTTGGTAGCTCAGAGCAGGGTAAATGAGATTGATCAGGCCTTACTGTCAGAATTAAAAAGCCAACTCTCTGACTACTAACAACAAATAAATATAGACAGAGGTGTGAGAGCCTCACCAAAGAAATCAAAAATTATAAACAGGACCTGAGGCACCCTGACCAATCAGGATATGGGACAAGGCCCACTGATCAAGGTGTGGTGCCCCTACCAGGAGGGGCCCCATGCCAGTCATTTACATCCTTTCATGCACAAATGGGAACTGACCTCATGCATGCCCCCTATCCAGAACAGGGTGGCATGAGGCAGTTTGACTTACCCAGGCCTAGTTCAACTGATCAGGAAGGCCAGTCTCTATCTGATATTGATGAGTATTCATCTGTACCACACAGAAGGGAAAGTGGCCTGACCAGTGTGTCCTGGGAAGTAAGGATTAATATGGTAAGTACTTCAGACCATAAAAACTCTCATGAGGATAGTGCCAGGAAGTTAGATTGGTAGAAGATGTGACTACAAAGAGCCCACCTTGCCCGCTTTTCAGACGGAGAAAAGCCAGACTCCCAGGGGAAGTGGGGGAATTACCCATACTCCCTAGTAGGAGGGATGAGGAAACTGGGCTCTATTCTGGGCCTGAAAGGAACTCCCTGGAGAGTGACCCTGAGAGTTCACTTTGGTCCAGGTGAGAGGAGTCCATACCCTGTTGTTCTGGGGGATATTCTCAGTCTGATAGAGATGAGGAGCACCTAGAAGACATGGAAGGGAGAACCAGTAGCAGTTCTGAGTCAGAAGGTGAATGGACCCAGATGCATAGGAAGAAACACACGGCGAAATAGAGCAAGGGTGTTGTGAAAGACCCAATAAGACATATCAAGGCCATGAAGAGCTTCCTGACCCCATACCACACGAATGTCAAGTATTCGCTATGGGAGCACCTGGAACTTTATGAGCACATAATGGCATCATTCCAGATCCGGAATGATGTGAATTGTATAGCATTTGCTAAATGGATGTTCTCACCTGAGTACTCCATTTTCTTTGCAGGACTGGAGGACCAAGATCATCAAAAATGATCCACTAGTAAGCCGGCTATATTGAAAAAATGTTACACCCATAGGAGCCCACAAGAAGCCCGTAAGGCTGCATATAACTTGTGGTATGGGGAAGATCAGGTGCCTAGGGAGTTTGTGCAGGAGTTAAAGTGTGCATTTGCTCAGACTTCCCGGTGGGTGAACACCAATAGTAGGGAGTTCCTAACTACATATTTCCATGAACTCCACAAATACATAATGACTCAGTTGGTGCATGACTTTCACATGCATAGGACCCTGGATTGGGTTATTGAACAGGCCACCAGGATTTATGAGGTCCAAAAAGCCTGCTGAGAGTAGAAATACTGTCAAAACCCACAAACCATCTAACACCCCTGCTGCTGCAAAGGTGGCAGAGGTAAAAACTACCCCTCCATTGGATCTGGAGGCGGGGGGCCTGAAAGACACCCTCCTGCCAGCAAGCAAAATGGAAAGCAGAAGGGACCCCCAACCCTCCCCAATCGTTTGGTAGTCAGGCGGGATCCCAGAACAATGATCCCTCTGACCGTGCCACCTATATAGGTCCTAGGTACAAGGTTACTAAACCACTTCTGGGGTATGTATTCACTCCCTCAGCCCAAGGGGAGGACAGATCAGGTGAATAGTGCCCAGGAAACTTCCCTCCAAACTTCCCTCAGGAGAGAAGTATCGCTCCACCTCCCAATCTGACATTTTTTCCCAGACATCCCCCAAACCAGAACTTCCAAAACAATCATCTTCTCGTTCTCCGGTTACTGGACAATAGATCCCTGAACCTGGCAGAAAGGAGATTAAGGGTGGAAAATTATGGGGGGGAATTCTCAGTACCCGAGTACTCCGGGAGAAGGGACAGTTACCCCTTTCAGGAGCAGCACAGATATTACTTGAGACCTCCCTATCACCCAAGAAAGGTCTCACAACTAGAGTGACAGGTCCAGCAACTGACCAATGATCTGGGGTGCATGCTGAGGGCTCAGTCCGACTCTCAACCTAACCCTGTTTCCCAGAATTCCCTAACACCCAGGTTTGATGCCCCAGGGGGAAATGATGGGAGGAAACCTCGAACAAACCACAGGTTCCGGAGGAGGGGACCCAGGTGTAGGGGAGATGTCAAGCCCTTGAGGAAGCCTCCTTTCACACCCAAACAGAACCCTTAAAAGCCTCTCAGCCTGAAAGAGTCTCTACTACTCCCAAAATGTTAGAACCCAAAGATCAAAGGGTATGTAGGAGAGGCCAATGAAGAACCCAATTTGTGGAGGAACTCTGCATTATCCCCTTTGAAAGAGAAGAATACCTGTAGTATTCAGGTAAGCAGACCTATTTCAAAAACGGGTAGATCCCTCCCAAAGAAAAATGGGTCCCAAAAGACTGTGAGTGGGACAGGGTAAGTATGGAGACTGACCAAGAACCAGAAACTATTCATTCTCAAACACGTGAGCCAAACAGAAGTGAAATGGAGGGGGTGTCCTTTCTCAAAACAGGTTCTGAGAACTGTTTCCAGGTAGAGGGGGGACACCCAAGGAGCCGGGGGAAAGGAGGATTCCCCAACAACTCCCATTGCGAGTTGCAATTTTTTTTTTACAGATTCACGAACTCCGACACAGAAAACTGCCCAAGAGCACACAGTGTCAGAGTTCAATATTAAGAAAATGACCACCGGGCTGTCAAATAACTCACACTTTCTTTGCACCTTGGAGGAGAAAGAAGGCCGGTTGTATGCACTGGTTAAGGTGCAAGGTCAGTGTGAATTATCAGCTCTGGTGGATACCAGATGCTAAGCCACCCTCCTGTCAAAAAGGGCCTTTGACCAACTAAACCCAGGCTGGAGGAGGGCACCAAATTCCACTCAAACCACTTCCCGGGAATGATATTGCTGTTGAAGGGACTGCGGATCTGAACATAAAAATTGGACGGCACCGGCTGAAACATCCAGTGATCGTTGTGACTCCAGAGGGCACACCTTGTTTACTGGGGAACGATCTCCTGAGGAGGTTATCACTTCTGATCGACTGTGTAAAGAAGGTCCTCTGGACTCAGACTAACCGCCCCATCAAATTAAAAATGAGTACCAATTATATAAGCCTGAATGGTACCTGTCACGTAATTGATCAAAGCTCTGAGGATGTAGAGTTCCATTTAAAAAATAACAAAGTCCCAGACATCAATGTCATCTCCGTAGGAGATCAAACTGGTGATGGGAACCCTTCTCCATTCTTAAAAATCAACCTTCTTCCCAGTTTCAAGTGGCAATCCACACTGGAAGGGAACACCCTAAAATGTTACACCAGTCCAAAATCAGAAGAAACCTTGAATCCTGTGAAACCAGTGAAGGAATAGGCTGCTCAAAGTCTGGCGGACATTCAGAAAAAGGGCCAGTAGTTGTTTTTCCCCATTCAGTTAAATGGGTAGGTGGAACCAGTGCTCGCCAGAGTATGCCTGAATAATGGAAGGAGCTTCATCAGCGAATATTTATTCAGGAAACTCCCAAAAGATCAGACCATTCCCACATTTAAATTGATTGACAAATGGAAAGTAGATCTGGAAAGCCCACATACCAAACATCTACTGCCTAGCAGGTGTATGCTAAACATTTCCATTGACAACAAAAGCATAGACCGGAATTGTTGGGTCGTGAGACATGTCCCTTCCGCCTTTTATCTGGGAAGTGACATTCTCAACCGATTCGCAATAAATTTGGACCTAATTAATAATAAAGCCTGGTCCCGACTGGGCAGTAACCCCATGGGCTTTGACAACATTGAAAACGCATTCCGGTCATCTCAATTGCTGCCTTATGCGGCTGAAGTTCAAATGCGAGAAGAGGTTACCATCCCAGGACAGGTGCGACAATGTACTCTTCCCCTCAAAATTAAGCAAGGACAGAACCTCAAACATCAAGATGAATATTAAATCTAATTTCCCATCTCCAACAGCAAGGTTAATGTTTAAATCTGACACCTTGAGTAGACCTAGAACACAACACCATTTGAATATTGGTGGATAACAGCGACTCTCGAAGTATCACTTTGGGCGCAGACACCTTTATTGGAATGGTAGTTGATGGCCAACACTATTGTATTGATTTAGGTAATGAAATCATGGGACCAATCCCAAACGACTTTTTCGACATCAGCATCCAGAAAAGATATTACTAGGCATGGGGGGAATTTCCTGGTGTACTCTTCCTGCCCCTATGGTGTGGAAGAGGTGACCTGTGACATTAGGAGGGAGAAGGTAGTGTTTTGAGTTAAGGACCACTAACTGGAATCCCCTGTCCAGGTCAACACCATCAAAAGAGATCTGGAGGATACAGCTGTTTGCCAAGCCTGAGGTCTTTCCAGATTTCAAGAAGATGGTTGAGGAAAGGATCAATCTGGCTGATGCCTCTTAGACCGAGGAGCAAAGACAAAAGCTAAAACAGGTCTTCCTGGAATTCCAAGATTTATTTTCAGTGGACTCATATGACTGTGGACGCACATCCATTCATTCAACCACCATTCCCACTGACCCCGAGATGGCTCCCGTATTTGTGAAACAATACCGGTTAACTCTCACATCCAAGGAGTGACTCACTGAGATTGTTAAGAATTTAGAATCCCATGGGATCATCCGTCCGATCCATAGTACCTCCAATGACCCGGTACTGGGGATACTTAAACCAAACGGCCAATGGCGACTATGTGCAGACCTGAGGAAGTTGAACAAAGGGGTCCAACATCGATCAGGGACTGGCCCAGATCCAAGGGTCAAAGTTGTATACCGCTATTGACCTGACCGATGGTTATTGGACAGTACCTGTGAGTAAGGTAGACCAAAACAAGCTTGCTGTTGCCTTCGGGGGCATCAGTACACATGGACGTGAACCCCCTTTGGATACATAAACTCCGGCAATGAGTTCAACATCTTCCTATATAAGGCCATGCCTGATTTTGGTGAAAGGGGAAACGTGGCATATGTGGATGATGTTTTGGTCAATAGCTCAACTGTGGAGGAACATATAGAAGAAATCTGCTATGTTGCAACCCAGTTGCAGAAGGCTGTAGCAACACTGTCCTTTCAGAAGGGACTGTGGTGTAAGACTCAAGTGAACTTCTTAGGGCACGAGATCTCAACTGAGGGTCTTAATCCCCAGGTGAAGAAGGTGGAAGCCTCATTGAAAGTAAAATACCCTACCACTCTCCGAGAATTAAGAAGCCTTCTTGGACTAACTAATTATAGTTGAAAGTTAATTGAAGACTATGGAGAGGTCACTCGACCTTGGTCCATTTATTAAAGGCCGGAGTCAAGTGGGAGAGGGGCCCAGAACAATATGAGGCAGTTAAACAACTGAAAAGAAGCTTTTCCCAGGCTCCTTGTTTGGCTTACCCCATAAAGAACAAGCAGTTCTTCTTAGAGAAAGAGTTCTCAGATACTTGCCTAACAGCAGTATTGTACCAAAAGCATGACACTGTCAACAAGGTAATCTCATACATGAGCTAACTGGAGGAAAAATTAATTGACTGTGAGAAGGACCTCCAGGCAACCGTGTGGGCACTGAAAAATGACTGCCCATTCATACTGGGGGAGCACATCATTGTCGAGACTCCTCACCAACCATTGCAGTATCTACAAAGTGACAGGATCCGGGCGGGGAAAATTAGTAATTCCAAAATTACTTCTTGGATTCTGTCCATGGAAGGCTTTCCTATGGAGGTCAGATATGCCCAAAACAAGAAGAGTCCCCGAGTGCAAGGGTTGGAATACTTGCATGATTTTGCTCAAGAAAACTGTTTCGAGGACAAAGGTCTAATGACCAACAACAACATGGAGGCATACTTAACTTCCCACAAGGTCTATGAAGAAGACACGTGTCAGGGGATAACCAGAGTTTATGTGGATGGGTGTTCCTACCATGTTGATAACAACAGGGAAAAAGAACTGGTGGCTGGCATTGGGAAGGTTGCAGAGTTCATCAAGCCATCCTCACTGCAGTGCACCACCAACCCAATGAACTGGTCATAATGACTGACTCTGATTATGTCAAGAATGGGTTTGTGGAGCACCTCATTAAATGGAAGAATCAAAGCATGCTTTGTGCCAACAACAAACTGCTAAGGCATCCCACCCTGATCCAGTCAATTGACGATCTGGTGACCTCCAATGAGATGACCATTTATTGGAAGAAGATAAGAGGTCATTCAAAGATTGAGGGGTGTTAGGCGGAAACCTGTGCAGTTCCCTCTGGGACCACTGCAAAAGATTTAGGACTACAGGTGTTTGGCAGTAAACCCACTTGGTAGCAGTCTGTACCATATAGATTCACTTGGTAGCTGTGGCTGAGCAGTCAGACTTCCCTCAAGAAGAGTTAAGCAGTATGTGGAGTATACAGGATAGGGCAATTCTTCACAGTAAGACAAGCAAACACGCAACAAGGCTTCAGTGTAAAGATATGAAGGTATTTATTTATAACGGCACATCTATAGAAAACACTGTGGCACTATCACGGCAAACACTTCAATTACAATTACTCTACGAAGAGAACAGATCAATCCCCCTAACAATAGTTCGACAAATCTAGGTTCTACCAGCATCACTTATTTGCAGACAGAGGTGTATGCCTCAACCTAGATGGCACTCTAATATTAGTTAGGACGGGAGAGAAAAATAAGTAGGTTACGAAATCAACACAGTTCAATACTTCACGGGAAAAAAATGCAAGGCAAGAAAGCAAGAACCACGATAGATCATAAAGTTCAGAGGCCACTCGGAGAGAGGCAAGGCGATATGTCCCAAAAGTATCTTAGTGGAAATGCGTTCGAGACTTTGAAGCAAATTGTTATTGGAAGATTGGACCAGTTCAGAACAACACGCTAGAGAAAGCATGGAGGCGACCCTATGGAGAGGCGAGGATTAAGACACCTCACTCTATCCGGCAACAAGGGAAGCCAGGCGGACACAGTACCTTGATTGTGGAGAGACAGCTCCGGCGGGGGCAGTTGTTCCTGGTGGTGGATGCACGTCCAGACTTTGCCAAGAGAAGAGAGGATCTCGTCGTCGAAGGAAAGTTGAAGATCGTTGCACCACCAGGGAAGAGACCAGCCGCGGAGTGCTCCATCACAAGGCACCACCTTTTGGTCGCGGTACAGGGGTAGTGGCTATCCGGTTGCCGAGGTGCTCTGCATGGGCAATTCAACCACTGCGTCCTGAGGCGGAGAAAAAGCAAAGGGGACTGGTTGTTCCCACCAGTCAGGGGAAG
Source organism: Ambystoma mexicanum (assembly GCF_040938575.1). Taxonomy (NCBI): domain Eukaryota; kingdom Metazoa; phylum Chordata; class Amphibia; order Caudata; family Ambystomatidae; genus Ambystoma; species Ambystoma mexicanum. The sequence goes on from NC_090933.1 coordinate 711,841,784, forward strand.
AGACTCTCCGGCAGGGAGATCTCCTCTGTCGTTGGGAAGTGGTGAGTCGGTTCAGCAGGGCTCCACCGGAGGTGTCGTCGTTGCAGGTCGGCTCAGCTTTACCCTCGTTGGATTCTTAGGTCCTGTGGCGACTTCTCAAGATCCAGTCCCAAAAGCCCTGTTTTTATGCAGAAAACCCCCATTCATTCAGCCTAGCTGTCAATCAACACACGCTAAGTGGTGAGCGGGGAGGCTCACCACTTGGGCTAATCACACCAGAGTGCGACCGGAGTTGGCAAGGCAACTCGGTCCAGGGTGCCTAAACCCCCTCCCACACCCCTGTGGTAACCCAGACAGAATGGCACCACTTTGGAGGGTCTCTGTACAGAGCCCGCCAAAAGTGGAACAAAGGGCTCGACCTTTGGTTTAGGAGTCACAGAGACGAACACAGGAGCCATTTTAAAAACCGAGTTCTGGCAGAAAATGCCATCCGATAGACTTATTTAAGATAAGTAGACCGGTGGTATGTTAGAGATTAACGAGAAACAACATCAATCTCTAACAATGGGAAGAATCCCATAGGGTTATATTCGGGGTCGAATATAACAAGTAGTTTCCACCGCCACCAGCCAAAACTCGCCGAGGGGGGACGGGACAGTGCCCCCTTGAATAACAGACCTAGGAGTAATCGACTTATCCCTACTAGTACGTCCACAATAGGATGGTTTGTACTAGTTCTGTTAGTAAATGTAGGTCTAGTAAAGCCAATGGTGACTTTACATGCCCGGGGAGACAGTAGTCCGTCCCCGGGTATGGAGTCTATGATGGAGGTCCGCTAGGACGCCCCAGTGTTACGGCACGTAGGGTGCAGTATAACACACATAGAAAAACATATGAGACCCTATGGAGTAAAAGACCCCATAGCCCATAGAACACATTGACATTCAAAGGAATTACACACATTCATGTCCAAGAGTGGGAGAAAAAGAGTCTCACTCTTGGCAGGATGGAAAAAAAACAAACTCCATAAATCCAGCAAAGCTGCTGGGGGACTCACTAGGTTAGGAAATTCAGCCTAAACAGAGAATTCTCCCTAACAAGGGACAAGATTAGACTGGGAATGACCTGGCTGACCAGCTGGCTAAAACCAGAGCTCTGCAGTGGTATTTCATAGAAATGGAATCCCTCCTGGGAGAAATCCAAATGGCAGCTGTCACCAGGTCAAAAACTCAGGCTAACACCAAACTCTCAACAGCCCAGTGGAGTAAAGATACCCCGAATGCAGATTTAAACACTGCACAGAAATTGGGAAATGTTATTGACACATTGAAGAGCCCGTAAGATTTTCTCTAACAGAGTCGGATTATGTCAGTAAAGAAGATCTCAAGGTGTTGATGAAGTCGTCCAAGATGTTCTGGATCTCAGACGGTATGTTGGTGCCCTATCTGGCACCAGTGGGTGGTACCTACCTCATTCTGAAGCCTGATGTTGAACCATGCCCATGATGTGGCCACTGCTGGTCATAACGGGTTTACTATGACATTGGAAATCTTGCACAAGGTTGCCCACTGGCCACACATGGGCCATGACCTCGACTTTTACCTAAAGGGGTTTCTTGTGTGTGCTCAATTCCAAACCAGTTCACTCACACACAGAGGTCTCCTACAAAAAAGGGGAATTACATTGCTGTGGTCAGATTTGCAAGTTGATTTCATCGGGCCAGTGATTTCCTCCTCTAGAGGAAACAAGTACATGTTGACTGTTACATGCTTGTTCACGAAGTGGGTAGAATGTCTACCAGCCCCGAATTGTAAGGCAGAGACAGCTGCTGCACTAATTATCAACCACATCATCTCTTGTTTTGGCCTCCTGCAAAGGAGTGAGTAGGAATCGAGGAAGCCATTTTACGAGTCAGGTGATGGCGAATATGTGGGAGATTATCGGGGTTAAAAGAAATTCCACATTGCCTACCGCCTGGCCTAAAGGGGGTTAAAGAGATACAACAAACAATTGTGAGTATCTTAAAGAAGTTTGTGGCACACTTTGGATCCAGTTAGAATATCCCATTGCTGCTTGTCCTGATGGCTATTAGGTCTACACCATCTTCTACAACAAGGATGTCTCCATTTGAGCTCATAACCAGATGAAACATTGTGTTACCACAGAATCTGCTCTATAGGACTCAGGAGTAGATTTTGATAATTGCGTTCACTACTCATGAGTACATTGAAAATTTAAGAAAGCATCTCCAGCACACTTTTGCTTATGCTCAGAGCAATTTAGAAACATTCATGATCTAAAGACCACCAAGAAAGAGTATGAAATAGGTGATAAGGTTCACCTGTACAATTTTCAGAGGAATCCAGCCAAGGAGCGTAAATTCCTCCCATCTTGGTGTGGTGCCTTTGAAATTGTGGATAAATAACACCTGTTGCTTAAGAGATCCGTATCCCAAAAGGAGAACAGACTGAAGAAAAATGGGTTTATATCAACCAGTTGAAAAGCTGTCATCCCAGACACACTTTATGAGTGATTGATGAGCCAAATGAAAGTTGAGCAGAGGAACCGTCTGAAGAATGAATATATATATAAAACAGCAAGTAATTTACTTGGTTTTATTGTACAAATGAAGAAAATAAATAAAATGTGTTTGTGAAATGGAAATGTCATGTTATAACTGTATGTTGTTGTTGTAAATTCTATGTAACTCTTCCTGAGTTTAAAAAGTACTGAGTCTCTTTTTCTATTCTATCTTTTATTAGAGAACTAACCTCCTTAACTTCCAGCCCGGAGGTGAGAGTGGAGTCCGGTGAGAACCCCAGGGACCTGGAAAAGAAGGAAGAAAGGGGGTGCCATGCCACGCCCTCCAACCCAAAGATGGAAGGGAAGGCTGGAGTGCCCAATCCCAAACGAAGGAAGAAAAGGGGGTGCCATGCCATACCCTTAACCCAGAGATGGAAGGGGAGATTGGAGTGCCCACATGATTTGTGGGTTGACAAAGAGTAATGCATATCATGTTTCACCCACAAAACTCCAGTGACATTTGTAGAGCCACTTTGTCTTCATGAAACAAATGTTAGCCCAAGGCAGACTCTTTTGCTGGCTGTGGGCAAAACTTCACAAGGACATCTGCCACTTCCAGCCTGAATGTCAGATATCCCATCTAATGACCAACCGCAATAAAAATGTCCTGCTAAAGGCATCACAGTTCATTGTTCTCAAGACCTGTTAGCTCTGAAAGCAGGGAACTTCCACGAAAGTCATCCTTGGTTGGGGCACAACTAATATGTGTGAACATGGGGGCACCCACTTCAAAGAGCAAGCTTCCAACACAAAGGAGACTGATAAATGTACAGGTTGACCCAGTGAAAACAAATGGCCAGAAGCAGGAGCAGGACCATTTGGCCTGCATGAACATTCCCAATTTATTTAAAAGGACTATTATCATTTAGGCCTTTTTCTCAGCCATCATAAGGCGGATGGATTTCATTTATGCACCATTTTTTATGTCATTTACAGGCGATTTAGGGGATATAAAATTCATCTTCACGTGACTATGGGAACTGTAAGGGCAGTTAAATTAGGTTTCTGGCTGATCTGAACATGTAACAAATGTGAGATTTGTGAGTGGGTGAAAATTGAAATTAGGGATATGCTTAATAACGTACATATTCATAACTGTTGTGCTTTTTATGGAAATGGCAGAAAGGTGCCACATGGCCGTGCACCATGACACAGATTTGGTTGTCGGCTTATCTAATTCCTTCCTTCTTATCTGATTAGCGGAAAGATGTTTAGTCTGGCTATTGCTAGTAAAATTATGAAGTTGTGATACATAACTAGTTTTTGCCAAAAAAGTTGAAAGGAGAACAAAGTATGATGACAAATGGGAATTGCCATATATTGCTCCAAACCCCTAAACGAATCCTGACTTGGAGGCTGGGTTTGGGAGGAGAGAGAAAGGTAACTGTCCAATCCTAGTGGCAGGGATTATTGCAGGGTACTTCACCAAGATTACGAAATTGGTGGTGTCATCACTTCTATATAAGGGGGACTCCACTAGGACAGAGGGACACAGAAAAAGGAGAAAGACAGGAACAGAGAGAGAAGAGATAGCCCATCAGGAAGGCTGCTGAAACGTATCATCTGCCAGCTGTAAGGAGACACCAGAGGAGACTACAGAGAGTGCATCTGGATGGAGATGTCTATCTCTAGGAAGGCCTCAAAGCTGACTAGGTCCTATGGTAGAGAGCAGGAGTCCATCTTTGAGAGTGGAGTGACCAGACACCTGCCCTGTCTTTCCAGAGGGTCCTGAGATGCAGCTGACTTTCCTGAACCTTAAAAAGAGGCTTGTTATGTATGTAAAACTGAGCTCCAACCAAAAAGAGGGGGGCAAAACTGTGTAGATCCGTAACCTATTTAGCCAAACATATTAATTATTTAATTCCCCATTTGGCAGAACATTGAGGGGTTAATTTTGTTAAAATTCGAAATTAACAAAGCTCAATTGACAGTGTGTGCTGAAAACTATAGCTTAAAAAATTATTGGGTAATCCATGTTGTCCAGCTGACCCCAACTTCTTTAAGGAAGAGGGGTGTCTTTGTTCTTAAATCAGTCCAAACTATTAATCAAACTTCCCCAACACAGGCCTTTCTGCAAGGGAACTCTGAAATCCAAAATTCACCAAAGCATTCCAATTTTTCTATCTGACTTCCCAACATAGACCAAAGTAAGGGTGGTCAGAAAAACAAACTGCCAAATCACCCTGTGTTTATTTTCAACCAAAAGGGTGGGCAAAATCATAATTGCCATATGTAATTGAACCAATCTTGAAAACCTACTGCTAGCCTTTTAAGCCTGCAGGAGAATCAAAATCGCACGTTACAAAAGTGTCTTCTTTACTGATCAGTGTATTTATTTTGTGAAGTGAAATTTACAGAAAGGGAAGAATTAAGGTGGGGTTCTTTCTGACTCACTTTTGTGATATGTTTATGCTGCGAGACGTTGATTATGTTGTGCCACAGATAAAGTGTTGTTTTGACTTTTTTGTGCAAATTTCTGTTACTTTTAATTTAAATAAATACCAATATATTTCCTGTACACCAGCCTGGTTCTTGGCTCATTGTTACCTCAGACAAGAGGAATCCAACAGGCATCATAAATGTCTGAGATAGGGCTAAAAAAAAGAATGTTTTGAACAGTTTGTTGCATACCTATTTAAGTGGGGAGGGAAGGAACTCTCCGTGTTGAGGGTGGCTTCTCAAGAAACCGTTACAAGGGTAAATATCGTTACCTGCCTCGCTCAGCCTGCCAAATATTTGAAAATGCTAAATCAGCTCATAAAATCATGCAAAAAGTTTTACACCTGATTCACCACACCCAGGACTTATAAATTAGGGGCAAAGACGTTTAAAAATACGTTTTAACTGTGAAACCATCCAGTGGTCATATAGTAACAAGCCTCAAGTCTTGAAAGCTGATTACGGGTTTGACATGATAGTGGTGTGTTCACCACATACACAATCTAGTTTGCAACTGTGTGTAAAGATCAGAGTTGCACAAAGCATAAAATGCCGGGAGCATTGAGGAGTAACCGTGATGGTGACTGTTTTTTCTCAATGCTGCTGCGTTACAGCTCTGGGAGATCATTAATTTATGGTACTTCTGGCGGAAACCTGTAGCACTTGAAGGTGGTAAGTGAGGATGCAGAATTGACATTATTAGTTTACTACTTTTCTGTGCTACAATAATTGCAGCATATAAGTGCATTGGGCATTAACGTTTTCCAACACCAAATAGAAATTTCGAGGGCCTCACCCGCAGCTATTAAATCTCTGTTGTCAGCCTCGGAAAATTAGAGAGGATGTGCTATATGTCAATTTCATTTTGTCTATTTCAGGGGTGTTGCTAGGTCTGGAAAAGATATGGGGTTATGCTAATGTCGGGACTGTCTCGACTCAGGGCTAGCTAGCCTTTTGGTTGCAGTCCCTGAGCTTCTATCCGGGGCTACAACCAAAAGACCTGGTGCTGTGGCTGCCCCAGCCCCTCCCCTAGCAACGCCTCTGGTCTATTTCTTGATAATGCATCCAACTCTCTTAGAGGCGGCACTGCACAACCCATGCTGTGTAAGCGATATTCAATCAACACTACAGCTAAGTCAATGCCTAGTCTGGGATGCTGAGGAAAACCCTTATTGATGTATTTTTATATCCAGTTCAGTACTCTGGATGACAACCCTTGTATAACACCCCCCTCTTAGAATCCCCCTGACCCCACTGAGCCAAGAAGTAGGTTTGTTTTGCAAATTAAAAGGTTTATTTGAAAATTTAAACAATATATATATCACACTTCTATAAATAAATTGATAATGGATATTACACTTGTGAATATGAGCAGTAATCAGCAAGAGGTAACTATGAATAGGAACAGAAGAACAAGGTGGGAAAGAATGCTTTATATGGTTCAAGGAAACGCAAGGTGGAACGAAATGCAGTACAGAAATAACTTGTTATGATTTTAGCAAAAGGTAATATGATCACTTTTTCTTTTGACAATTCACTCCCCCCCTATGCAATACCAGAAATGGAAGGAGAGCACACAGTCTTCAAGAATCCCAACAAATCACACTTTATAATGCAATACACAGTTCCAGTTCTCCCAGCAAGCTTAGGGAAAACAGGGATGAGTTTTAAACACAGGCAAATTACTTTAATGTGGTTTGCAAGTAAGTGAAAAGGTGCTAAAATTGCTTTTAATTCCCTATAGAGATTCAGGGTGAGTGGGAGATGCGTGTTGGTATTAGTTCAGGCTCACTTTAACAATACTCTATGAATGATTAGCAGATTGCAAACGAGTTTTAGCAAAGAGAAGCAAAAAGCTGCTGATTTCTACAGATGAAGAAATCGGGCCAAATCACAAATTGCGGTAAATTTCTTGAGTGCGTGTCTCGTGATTACGGCAAAAGTATAGGGAGTAGAAAGTCTAAAATTTCATTCCTAGCCCAAACGGCTCCAGAGATACGGACAATATAAATAAAGGTAGTTTTTCGGATTTAAAGTAAACTCAAAATGACAGGTGACAGCTTGCAGCTGCAGAATTGACAGGTGACAGTTGTGCAGCTTTAAAAATGACAGATGACACGATTTCTAGGAGGCAGTTCTACTTAGGTTAAAATAGTTTGGATTAGATTATTTTAACTAAGAGATTGGTTCTGCACAGTTCTGCTAGGTACTCACAATATAAATTTGAACTAGGCCTCGTCACGGATCTGGTCAACACGTCCGGCTGCGGTTCTGTCTGCTCGGCGGGTCAATAAGGCACCGGTTCTGCTCACAGCGATCTGGGTCAGCTCTGCTCTGCTGGTCTAGCCTCTCTGGATTCTGGATGTAACACTGCTTTCTTGGTACTGCTACAGGTTCTTGCAAACATTCTCCGCAAAACTTCAAACAGCTTGCCCGGCTGTTGAATAGTTTGGTTAGTTTTGAGGCCTGCTGAAGAGGATTCAGCTGGTGGATTCAGGCAACTATGCTACAAATTCTGGAGTTCATTTCTGCTACAGGTTCTGGAGATTGATGGATTTGAAGTCTGGATCTCTGGATGTGAAGTCGTCGGTCAGCATGCTCCGCAGCAAATGGAATTGAATGTCTCTACCTGTCCCAGCAGTCTCTTTTTATGTGTTTTGAAAATTGGTGTGTGCCTGGGCCTAGCTAAGCCTGCCCCTCTCTACTTGTCATTGGTCCATTCCTCCTCTCCCCCTTGATTGGGGGAAGGAAATGTGAGTCAGAGTGATACTGTAGGTTTTATGGTCAGAGGAACCTCCCCTTGTCAGATTGCACACAAATCTATTTCTGACCCAAATACATATTTATCTATGTACCATTTTTCTAATATTATAGGTCAAGTTAACATATTTTCTGTAGCACCAAACCATCCGATCCCTGTCTTTGTACGATGTCGTGTCCACTGATGACAGAATTCTCCCCTTTTCATCCAGATAACAACCTCTAAACCTTTCCAGATTTTACACAAATGTGCACCAGGGATATGGGTTACAGATGATAAAGTGTCAGATTTTTAACATACATTTGGAGTAAGACCCTATTTTCCGCTAGCAACCCCCCAGAATACACCACAGGGTCCTAACACCTCTTAAAATGTGCACAGAAAAATCACAAAAATAATGATATTACTTATATAATTCTGACAAATCCGCACTATGAGTTATCTATCTTTTAAAATTATGCCCTGGTCAAACAGGGGTGTGGCTTCCCACATCACATGGGAGAATAACTGGTTTATCCACTTCCCCCAAGCCAGCTTGCTCACAGAGGCACAGCTGCCCCCCAGTTTCTCCCAAGAGGAAACTATTTTACAACACCCCCAATATAACATTTGCCTGAGTCCAGGACAGGCCTTTGTTCAACTCCCTTTAGTCCCCAGCTGCTCCACCCCTAATCTAATCAGAGAGGTGTTAACTCCTTTTGGCAAGGGGAAGAGTGGCTGAGCAGGTTTCAACTCCTGTCGGGGGTAGTTGTCAGGCGGAATTCAGTTTCACTTTAGTTCCCAGTTTGAATCAAACTTACAATTTTTACATATACATTGAATAATTACTTCCTTCAAGTCATTTCAGAATATAGTTTTACATTGTATCCACCTCTTAGCAAGTCTTTCCTTGGCCTGGTTTTGTTTCATTTGTTCAGTTTTACACAAAAGTCTGGTGGTTTAAAACGCCGGCTTTCTGATAGTGGTGAGTACCGGTACTGCAACCATTTTTGGGATTAAGAAATGAATTCCCCACAGTTCTGAATTGCTTTTTGGCAATCAGCATTGCCATTCCCAATGGTTTCAGGCTACTGTGTGTGTAGCCCAATGGTGGTTTTAGGCAGTGCCCTCCTGTGCTCACAACATAGGCAAAAATGGGTGGCAGCCTATTCTTCATGTTTTCCCTGTGCACTCTCTGGTGAGTTCTGGCCATCATGATGTTTTCCATGCCAGTACTGCACAGTTTTATGGTAGGGCTTGGATGCATGGGTAAAAACATCTCACAGCTGGCCAATGCATTTTCAGGTGGAAGTGAGATCCCTTTTGTCTGTATACCACCTGGTTTGTGGTTTACACAAAAGACAAAAAGGATCAGAATTGGAACACCCTGGGCCTCATTCCGAGATTGGAGGTAGTCATGGCGCTATTTGCACCATGACTGCCTCTAATAACGGGTCTGGCACCGGTATGGTTCAATGGGGACTTACCGGTGTAGTCCGACCTTTGCGGGACCGGTAAGTCCCCATTGAAAAAGCCATTCCTCATTCCCATCTGAGCCCCCATAGGGCTCAATGGGAATGGGGAAGGCGCTAATAACGGTACCGCAAATTTCGTCACCGTTATTAGCTCTGAAGTCCCTTGACGGGTCCCGTCCATAACGCCTGGTTAGACCAGACGTTAAAGGGGGGACCCGCTAAGGGAACTCGTAGTAGGGTGGTAAGGCATCCCTTACCGCCCTACTAGGAATGAGGCCCACTTTCTCCTCAGAACAGAGTGGCAATTCCATGTTGCCAAGAAGGTACGACAGGGCCAGTTGCAGTGATGAGTCTGCATCGAGAATCTGGAAATGAGAAGCAAAATGCAATCGCCACTGTCTATTGCTTGATTGAGGTTCAGGAACAGAGTGCAATTCACGCGCTACCGCCAAGTGCAGTAATGGGCACACTCTGATTTTTTGCACTATGCGCTGCTTTCACAGCAGCACTGCACTCATAATCATCCCTTTGGTATCCAAAATCAGCACGGTCAGATTAAATCTGACAGTTAAAAAAGAACGTACTTGTCTTCTGAAAAAAGGGACGTAATCCCTAGCCAAAACCGTGGAGCAATAGAGAAAAGAAAGAGAAAACAAAACTAGAATATGTCAAAAGAATGGGAACATAGTTCTACTTTAATCGTGCATATTTATTAAAATATGCACTTTTTGCAGTGCAAAACTAATACGGGTAACTGAAATGCATAGCTGTATGTTTACGTTCAAATAAAATAGTAGTTACTTCGGTGACATGTCTTTACATCTACACATTTTAATCTTCGTGCATTTGCATCGGCACGTTTGCATCTGTACATTTCCATAGGTTTTGCTTGTTTTTCAGGGAACAAGTGAAAGAGATGTAAAACAGGGTTTCGACAAATCATTTAAAAAGAAGGGAGCAATCAAGGGTTTCCCCCCCTTATTTTGAAGGTACCAATTCAGCAAAGCAAATGCACTGATGTAAAGACGTGCAACCTCGGCAATGCTTGGCTTCACCATTGAAGTGAAAGGAGTGCCTGTCATGGGAAACTTAAACAGATTTCTTAGCTAAAAGACTTATAACACAGGTTCTACAAAGAAAGATATCAATGCCCAGGCGGAAACCAGTATTCCTTATTACTGGGCGTGTATTCCATTTGCAATTTCTTTTTGGTGTGAAGCGTGCAGAACGTATCCTTGGACAGCATGGCGAAGGCTGTTTATAAATAGAGCGCAGCGCATAATGCCTATTCATTATACATAAACGAGTTCTGAGAATAAGCCTCGGACTGCTGGGCGGCTGCGGAGCACAAAAGGCAATGGCCGTGCTACCAATTCGCACACATTTCTGAACCTATCAGCGGCAGACGCAGGGCTTTGCACACAATACACACACGGAAAGTAAACAGTGAGGGAACAGACCATTTGCTTATTGACCATTGTTGAACGTCGGCCATGCTCATTTAAAAAAATGTTATGTTGAACTGGAATTCTGTCAAGGGTAATCATTTTAAATAAATACAGACTCCACGCTCGCTAGATGCCTGTCTTGGAGTATTGACTGTTTGTACTGGACGTGCTCTGCTGGTAATGCTGCCAAAAGCCAGTTCACGCCATGTTCCTGCGTGTTATGAGTCTGAGCCATTGGACAGATACCTCGGCGAGGAAACGAGCCTGACGTCGTTAAGGCGTTAGAAAGGGAGACCTGTGAAAAGGGAGCGAACGATTGTTTTCAGATGCATACAGACCGGAATGATAATCTTGTAATTACCACAACAGTGCCTAGATTTCCCAGCCTGGGGGGAGGTAATGAGCAGTAATTAGGTGCACATTCCCAGAAGGCAAGGCATTATCTGCCATGTAACGCCTCACTGGAGAAACTGAAAGCACGGGGAAGAGCACCTTCCTACGTTCAACAGTGGAGCGTAATCATCTGACGTTTAATTCATTAATTAGATGATAACTGATTATAGCTCTTGCAAACCGAAATGTTTAGCTTGGTACACAAAAGCGGCCATACTTTAATCTCCACAGGTGCAGGTTCATACCCGCAGCCCCGCTCTATTGAGAGAGGAAGGTGTATCGCGCGGGAAAAAGGGACCCGTGTGTGAGAAAGAGAGAGGGAAAGCGTGAAAGGAGAGGAAAGGAGACATAACTGTACAGTACGCGGTCTGAGCAGCTCTCTCCAGTTTTACATCACCATGCGTGAAAAGGCCATCCGCTTCTGGTCTTAATCTTTGACGTTTGCTTTTCTCTATTACAAATTTGGGGAATCCACAAGACCCAGAAGTCCAAGCGAAAATAGGACTCGATGGCTTTCTCACTCGTGGCCAACTGAAACTTGAGAGCCCTGTAGTTGGACCAAGCCTGAAACTGCCAAAATAGCAGAGGCCGTGCTATATGTGACCACGTCAATGACATTACATTAAATGATTAAACATTTATTTTACATGTTTCTACAGTGCAGAGTGGGCCCAAAGGAGCTAGATAACGTCATAATGACAACATACAGCTATATATATTAGCATTTTTAAAGCACGCACACAGCCATCGAGCCGCTGTTACAGGATTTTTTTTATATTTAGTTATGTAATTTTTTGTTTGCTTAGTTGCATATTTATAACACGCTTAAATAATCAGAGGTTTTTAAACGCGGAACCAGATATTGAACTTGTGTTGCTGCGTGTTGTCTTGCTCTCAAAGCGAGCACGTTGCCGCTGAGCTATCTCCCCGGGACGTTTACATGAAAACAAGTGATAAGAGAAGATCAGGTGAAGACACAGAAGGAGCAATTTGAGGATTAGCATGGGATGCACACAGCTTTGCATGAAACTAGTAGGGGTGGGTCAGATAGGGGCATGTCAGGAGAGCGAGGGGGCCGTTGCACTCCTGGGATGCCCATAGGCTGCCAAGGAACAGAAGGGAACAGCTCGAAAGACATTGTTCAGGTGAAAATGTCCCATATGTGTAACATTGCCCCATAGCCAGTGGTGGAAATGGAAAAAATGTGGTGGGGGATCCCACAACACAAGGGCTGGGTTGGGGGAGGAGTTGGGGGGCGGTGCCAGGGGGCGTGGTCTAGAGGGGGCGGGGCTCCTAGTGTGCATCCAGCCATACTGGAATACTGAATAAATAAATAAATAAATGAATAAATAAACGCCTGCGGCGGCATTATTGCCTTTTACCGCGGCTTTGCCACTGGTGTGTAATGCACAATCCTCTCTACATGTACAACTGAAAGGAATCAGTTGTACATGTAGCGAGCATTGTGCATTACCATTACACACCAGTGCCAAAGCCGCGGTAAAACTGCCGTCGCGGGCGTGATTTTTTTTTTTAAGCGTTCCAGCGCGGTTCATGTTCTTGGGCGGATGACTCTGGCCGGATCCCGAGATCCGGCTCCATTTCTGGTGCCGGATCTCAGATCTACCGAAAGCCGGCCCAATGACCAGCACTGCCCATAGCCCCGATCTATGAAAGGTTTTAGCGAGAGGACGGTAGGGGCAGGATATCTGCCCTCCCTCCGACCCCAAATCCATACGTATCCCTCTAAAGTTTCCTTGAGATCGTGCTGTGAGACTAAATGACTCAAGGTACAGAACACCTGAGCTGTCTGCCTCCTATTACCCCCTGCTGTGTTTTCATGTGTATTTTATTGCGCTGATGCTCAAACCACTCCACCGTCTGCATATGTGTTCTTTTTATCTACAGTTATGTGTACACTTTGTTATTTACATTGAGTGCAGTAACGCGCCCTTCTGAGCCTGGTTCACACCATGTAAGCCCTTACAAATGAAAAATAGAGAAATAAAAAGAAAGTGACAGATACAGAGAGAGAAAGAGAAAGAGAGAGAGATAAGGAGATGAATACGGCAAAAAATGACTGAGAAAAAGGCTGTGTTAGAGACAGCTGGGACTAGAAGGAGAGTCGTGAGGGCAGTAGAGCAAGAGAGTTGATCTGCACTTCCCATTGAGCATGTTTGCTCCTCTTGAGCATCTTCCCGGCCGCATGGTTTTGAACTTTTTCCCACTGCATACCTCTTGCACAACAGCCACTATTCTATTTTCAAATAGTGACCTTTCCCTTACATATCTCTTTAACACAACTGCTTGTGTGCTTAATGCGTTTGTCTTTTTCCATAGCTATTTCTAAAGACAGGTTTTCGGCTAGTAGTCTTTCTAGAATCTTCCGATCTGACATACATCTCACTAAGACAACCCTGATTACAGACAATCTTAATTCTCCAAATTTCACAATTTAGACACACTTCTCAACCTTGACGCAGGCAGGGGGCAAATGTATTCATTGTCTGCAACTAGGTGTGTTGTCTTTTAGTGGTTATTCCAAATACTAGACAGAAAGAAATGTCATATATTTCTGAGCAGGTAGGAAGAGCTTATATTCAGTGTTTAGTAGCTATACCAAATACCAGTTTCAGAGAAAATATCTTGTATTTCTTGGTAGACAAGAGGGGTTTACGTTCAGTGGCTGAAACTGGATGTTGTGTCTGTTAGTAGCCATAACAAATACTCCTAGCAGTGAAAAGTTATTGCATTTCTTGGTAGGCAGAACAAGATTATGTTCAGCGGCTGAAAATGACTGCACTAACTTTTAGTGTCCAGACCAAATACCAGTTAGTAGTTTCAGATTAAAAGTGTTACAATTGCTGGTAGGCAGGAGATTATAATGTCTGTCTGTAAATTAATGCATCTTCTTCTAGTGGACAGACCAAATGTTGCCACAAATTAGGAAGTTGCAGATCGCAAATTTGAGAATTATTTTGAGCAGCAGAGTGAATTCACTGTCTGACACTGAGTGTGTTGTGTTTTTGTGGCCATACCCACTGCTATAAACAGCTAAAAAGAAAATAATATTCATGCTCTCCAAAAAACCACCCGGGCTAAGACCAAACTCTCCGTCCCTTGGTACACCTACAAGCACGCCTCAAACAAGTGCTCAGAGAGAGCCCTAGAGAAATGATGCAAAAATTGTAACCCTGGAGACCTCAGCAACCTCAAATCTCTCTGTGCCAACTGTAGGATTCTGATTACCAAGATCAAAGCTGCTTCTCCATCCACATTGTGGCAGCCTCTAACGGGAGCTTTTAAAGCAGTGTTCCAAACCCTCAGCCGAACCAGAGATGCAAGCAACTCAGGAAGAATGCAACAGAATCTACAAATATTTTTGGGAATAAATAGACATAAATTGACAGATCATCAAATCAACATACCACAGTGTTAGGGAGAATTCTCTGTTTAGGCTGAATTTCCTAACCTAGTGAGTCCCCCAGCAGCTTTGCTGGATTTCGGGAGTTTGTTTTTTTTCCATCCTGCCAAGAGTGAGACTCTTTTCCTCCCACTCTTGGACATGTATGTGTGTAATTCCTTTGAATGTCAATGTGTTCTATGGGCTATGGGGTCTTTTACTCCATTGGGTCTCATATGTTTTTCTATGTGTGTTACACCACACCCTATGTGCCATAGCACTGGGGCACCCTAGCGGACCTCCACCATAGACTCCATACCCGGGGCCTGCCTACTGTCTCCCCGGGCATGTAAAGTCACCATTGGCTTTACTAGACCTAAATTTACTAACAGAACTAGTACAAACCATCTTATTGTGGACGTACTAGTAGGGGTAATTCAATTACTCCTGGATCTGTTACTCGAGGGGGCACTGTCCCGTCCCCCCTCGTCGAGTTTTGGCTGGTGGCAGTGGAAACTACTTGCTATGTTCGACCCCGAACCTAACCCTATGGGATTCGTCCCATTGTTGGAGATTGATATTTTTCCTTGTTAATCTCTAATGTACCACCGGTCTACTTATCGTAAATAAGTTTATCGGATGGTATTTTCTGCCAGAACTCAGTTTATAAAATGGCGTCTGTGTTCGTCTCTGTGACTCCTAAACCAAAGGTTGAGCCCTTTGTTCCACTTTTGGCGGGCTCTGTACAGAGACCCTCCAAAGTGGTGCCATTCTGTCTGGGTTACCACAGGGGTGTGGGAGGGGGTTTAGGCACCCTGGACCGAGTTGCCTTGCCAACTCCGGTCGCACTCTGGAGTGATTGGCCCAAGTGGTGAGCCTTCCCGCTCACCACTTAGCATGTGTTGATTGACAGCTAGGCCGAATGAATGGGGGTTTTATGTATAAAAGCAGGGCTTTTGGGACTGGATCTTTAGAAGTCGCCACAGGACCTAAGAATCCGACGAGGGTAACGCTGAGCCGACCTGCAACGACGACACCTCCGGTGGAGCCCTGCTGAGCCGACTCACCACTTCCCGACGACAGAGGAGATCTCCCTGCCGGAGAGTCTCTTCCCCTGACTGGTGGGAACAACCAGTCCCCTTTGCTTTTTATTTGCCTCAGGACGCAGTGGTCGAATCACCCCTGCAGCGCACCTCGGCAACCGGATAGCCACTACCCCTGTACCACGACCAAAAGGTGGTGCCTTGTGACGGAGCACCCAATACCAGGAACAACTGCCCCTGCCGGAGCTGCCCTCCACAACAAGGTACCGTGTCCGCCTGGCTTCCCTTTCGATCGGTTCAAGTGAGGTGTCTTAATCCTCTCCTTTCTGTTGGGTCGCCTCCAAGCTTTTCTCATTTATTGTTCTGAACTGGTTCAATCTGCCGATAACAATTTGCTACAAAGACTTGAATGCATCTCCACTAGAGACTTGTTGGGACATATCGCCGTGCCTCTCTCCGAGTGGGCCTGGCCTCTGAACTTCATGATCTATTGTGGTTCTTGCCTTCTTACCGTACATTTTGCCCGTGAAGTATTGAACTGTGTTGATTTCATAACCTGCCTATCTTTTTCTCTCCCGTCCTAACTAATATTAGAGTGTCATCTAGGTTGAGGTATACACCTCTGTCTGTAAATAATTGGTGCCGGTAGAACCCAGACTTGTCGAAATATTGCTAGGGGGATTGATCGTTTCTTCTTCGTAGAGTAATTGTGTTTGATTCGTTTGCCGTGAAAGTGCCATAGTGTTTTTCAGAGATGTTACGTTATAAATAAATACCTTAATATCTTTACACTAACCCTTGTTGCGTGTTTGCTTGTCTTGCTGGGAAGAATTGCCCTATTTTGTATACTCCACATACTGCTCAACTCTTCTTGAGGGAAGTCTGACTGCTCAGCCACAGCTACCAAGTGAATCTGTGTGGTACAGACTGCTACCAAGTGGGTTTACCGCCAAACACCTGTAGTCCTAAATCTTTTGCAGTGGTCCCAGAGGGAACTGCACATGTTTCGGCCTAACACTGGTGTACAGCGGTGGGATTTGTATCGAGTATACAGTTTAGAGTGCTTTTCGACACTGTAGGATAACTAACCACAAAACTTTGCACAAAAAGCAACTTTCAAAAAACATGTCTACGATGGAAACTTACAGTCAAGAGTCCTTGTCAGGTGAAAATACTGAGAGTTTGCGAGCTCTCTGTAGGCAAGAGAATCTTTCTGTAAGAGGTAAGAAGTTTGAAGTGGGGGAATGGAAGAACAGGCTCCCGCCCTTCCCCTCTCGCGCCTGGCCTAGAGGATCACGGCCTAGACACCCGCCACAAGAGGAGTTTGCCTATCTACCAGACGACCAAATACCCTGGTACAGGAACATACGGATGTGCCCATCTACCTGCCCAGCAGCCCGCCCTGTCCATGCCGACACCTGCGGCACGAATCAACTCGACTAAACCTACACGTCGTTAGAGATGCCATGACGACCTAGCCAGCGGTCAGCACACCTGTGCAAACATGCACACCGGAAACTCCCACACCAATCCACACGAAGAATATATTCAGTGCTATGACGTAGGCGACAGACATACTCACGGACGTGCATCTTTATTATTTTCCACATAGGCTCTCAAAATGCAGAAACGCAAGACGCATCATGAACTTATCTAAAAAAGCTTGCTCACGCTTCTTCTAAGAACAATGTACCATAATGAAGAATATAACGGAGACACGATACTGAGGATAGAGCAATATGATACTGTAACCTAAAGCGCTCTGCATCAAGCGGTTCCACCTATGCACCAGGCCCAAGTAGGCCGCAAGCAAAAGCTTCCATGAACATTGAATGAGCAAGAACTGGGTTTCTGACCCTGCAGAATGAGCCCGGCGAAAGCACACCGCCAAGGGCACGATGTTGCAATCTCGCACGCTGCAAGCCAACGCCAAGGTCGCACCTGCAAGATAAACCAGGCACACAGTAGGAAAAACAATATTAATTGTGTTGAATTTTGCCTCAAACACGGTCCCACCTCACGTGACAAAGCCAAACCTGACAAGATGCCAAGCCCAGGAGGAAGGAGACGCCTGAATCCCACGTTTCAAGACACAGGCAGATACAATTAAAAGACTCATTGGACATCTGCAGCAGTGGGAGTAGTCGACCTCCCAACATATGAATAAATCCTCACATTGTTTACACCTACCCATATTAAAACATTGTTGCAAATTACAGGTGCACCGCGAGCTGGGAACAGCGATAGTCCCAGACTGGGAGGCTCGCGAGCGGACCAATCAGAACATGGGGCTCCTATCACTGACGCCATTAACATTGACCAATCCTCAGAGGTCTTCATGTAACAATTTTCATGTATCAAATTGAAGGGACAGCCCAGGTATACCACCTGACTAACCCTCAACCACTAATACCGTTCTCTATATGCATGCTATACTAACCCTACCACTCGAGTAACCAATCCAGAGTGGAGATAGGTTTTTTGCTAAACTTTCCAAGTGACGCAAGTAGCGCGTCATACTAAGGTAAAAAGGGCCTGCGAGCCCCAGGATTGTGTGTGTGTCAGGACGGACGCGTAAGCTCCTTGACCCATCCCTGCCGTTTTGTCTAATAAACAGCAGAGTCACCTTGCTTCTTGCGTGTGTCTCATACTCTATCTCTTTTGGGATATACGGGAGGAGTTGGGGCCTCCCTGCCCGGAGGTCTGCGGACGGGCCGGCCGACCCCGGCAGAATTTCCCCCCGACAAGTTGGAGGCACTGCTGAGATCTGTTTAAGATCTGCTTTTTTATTTTTACTTTTTTCCAGGTAATCCCGTTGCGAGGAGGCCCGGCGGCGCGGCCCCCTCTGCCGTTGCCCCCTTCTGAGGACTACAGGACCATCGCGGAACTGTGAGAAGACCGGACAGCACAATCCGGATATTGGCCTTCGGGAGCCAGTTGAGAAGTATCCCGCCTGCGGTTGGCGAGTGTCCAGACGTGGTCCAGACGAGGGGAGGTGGCGAGCCGCTTGGAGGGGTGCACGCAGTCGAGCGGCCCCGCATCAAGAGAACTTGGTGAGCATGCCACGCACAACAAGCAATGTGAAATTGTGAGGGAGGGGGGAGGAATTAAATACGGGAGGTGGGAGGTGTTGCACAGGTGCGCGGCAAAGGTTTGACAATTTAGTGTTGGCAATGAAATGAATGGTAGCCGAACGAGTGCGAGAGCAGTCGGCTACGTTGCGCGAGAGAGGGGGGTGGAGCACGAAAACATCACGTGCGGCCGCTCGTAGACACTGATTGGCCTAGGTCGCGACTACGTGTAAGGGTGTGTGTGTGTATGGTTTCCTACGATTTGGCATTTATTGATCAATGAGTAGATGAAGATCCCTATTGTTCGAGCAAGAAACTCGATAGGTAGATGACGTCTCCCTGTAGGCGGTAGCTAGTTAGTTGCCCAATACGGAAGATAATTGGCTGGTTAAGCCCTCCTGTCGAGGGGCGTATCACACGCGAGGCGACGCAGCGTGCGCAGTCCGATTATATTATTGATTACCTTGTTCCAGGAGTGACAGGAAGACAGCTGTGAGGTTAACGGGGGTAGATTGCAAGTGTATTTTGAACTTAAAGAATATATGAAGAACTTACCAGTAGCTCGAAGAGATCGGTGACGTCACCAGTAGGGTTTTCATAGGATATCCCGAGCACAAGGCATCTTTCTTTCTGAGAGTGGTGGGGAAGAGAACTGTGGTAAGGGAGTGGAAACGGAGATAAACGGTAATGAGTTGATCGGGGAAAGGCAAAACGGGGGATGTGGCTGCGCACGGAGAACGCCGGCCACGGCAAGTGTAGAAGAAGGAGGAGGAGCAAGTGAAAATAGGACGACTGTATAAGAACGTCATAAGGGGTACGCAGCCGCAGGGGGCTACGTGCGCCTCGGCCGCAGGGGGCCGTAAGGGTGTCGTGTAAAGGAAGAAAGACAGAAGAAAATATACAAATGTAAATACTATATTTTTTATAATTTTCCTTAGCGGACTATCGCAAGTCCCCAAACTTACGGGGCCAGGTAACGATATAAGGCTGTACTGCTAGTGAGATAACCGCTACCAAATAGGGGAAGGGTAACAAGTGGAGCGCTACTATGTCACATGGGACAGGATCGGGAGGGTGGGGGAACACCCTCACTACCCCACTACAACACATATGTACCACACTGTCACCCCATAGGGAGAAACTGATCAAGTATAGCATAGAATGGACACAGGGGACGGACAACAAAATGATAACACCATGGCCGCCTAATGGTAGCTTTGATCCATATACCCAACATTCATTATTAAACCATTTGCATAATACATACAAAGGGAAGAAGTTGACAAACCACGTGGAGGTGTTTAACTTATGGAGGATGTTCCAGGGGTCCCGACCAGGACCAAATGGAATGTTCACTGTGGTGGAAATACCGGAAGAAAAAGAGATTAAGGAGGAAGGAGAGGATGGGAAAACGGGAAGGGAAGACCCAAAGAACACGGGGAACGGACAAGAGGGAGGAGAAAAGAATAATAAATCAAATGAAATAAAAAAGGAACCGAGCAACGATATACCCCTCGTAAAGGTAGTGAAAACAGAGGGAGAGGGGTTGTACCCTTTAAGAGAATTAGGAGAAATAGGAAGAGGACAGTTAAGGGCGGCTGAGGGGTACTCGAACCCGGCATACAGCCCTCCACCATATGTGGCTCATAGGAAGATGCCAGCAGGGGAGGGGAGGACTGGAGAAGAACAAACTGTGGAAATAGGACATGATGAGTGGGTAGCTGCGCAGATATTATTAAAATTACGAGGTTCATTAACAGGAGAAGAGAAGGAGGTAGTAAGGAAAACAGACGAGGATAATACCAGGGAGAGTGGAATGAGAGGGGAAGAGCTGTTACGACAAAAGGAAGAGATTTTGGAGGAACGACTAGCAGAGTTAAGGGATGAGCAGAATGAACTGATCAAACAGCTCGAGAGGGAGGAAAGAGGGAGAGCGAGGGAAAGGAAAGAAGATAAGAACGAATTGGAAAAAATAAGGGAACGAACTGAGGAGCAAAGGAGAGAAGCTGAAAGGGTAAAAGCAGCAGCAGAAAGGGTATCAAGAGCAGTGCTGCGAGAGAGGAAAAGGGAAGAAGAAGAGAAAGAAAGAGAAATGGCAATGTGGAAGAAGAGATTACTTTCAGAAATGACTAAGAAATACGAAGAAGGGAGGGTGATAGAGAGTATATTAGAAAGGGAGAGGGTGAGATGGGAAAGGAAGAAAGAGGATGAAAGGATATTGGAAAAGGTGAGTAGTGAAGTAATGGAGGAATTAAAAAGGAAAAGGGAGGAAAATGGTAGGGAGATGGAGGAGAGAAATGAAGGAGAAAGAGAAGATAGGAGAAGGGAGAGTGAAGTAAGGGGGGATGTATATAGAGACACAGAAGTAGCAACAACATCAGCGCAAAGGGGAGCGGTTGGTAAAGGAGGAAAGGGAGAACCGGACCTGATAGACTTAAAAACAGTAACAATCAAGTGAAAGGGAAAGCCTAGATAAGCTATACATCACCCGGACCAACACAGACTCACCATGGATCCGTAGGAGGAAGGATGAACTGGAGAGAAGTGAGGAGGAAGAGCAAGGAATAGCGGAAAGACAGACACATGAGGCCGCACCGTCCACATCACGCCCTCTCCCACCCCACCCTGCATGCTCAACCACCTCACGCTCATTACATACAATAAAACTTGCGCCCTTCACAGACGAACTGACACCCTATGCATATCAGCTTAGAGACCTCCCTAGACGCAGGCAGGAAGGACGAATACACACGCCCACATTAAATACAGGAAATGATGGAAGAAGGGGACAGGATGGAGAAGAAAGAGTTACGAGCAGGGGAAATACGGACGAAATTGACGATGTAGAAGAGAGGGAAGAAGAGGAAGGGTGTGAGGACTCGATTTTTTGGAACACAAAGGGTAAAACGAGACATAACTTAATGCCACTTCTGGAGAGGGGAGGAGTTAGACCACAGTACGTCCCTTGGAAGCATACAGACAAAGAGAATATAAAGTGCAGGCTCCCATCACTAAGTGGAGGTGCGGGTAAATGGATATATGAAATGGAAAAACACACCGCAGGACAGAAACTGGCAGTGGGAGATGTAAAGGGCCTTCTAATATCGATATTAGGGGATGCAGCGGATGACATTTGGAAGAGAGCGGGATTCCCTGGGGTAACAATAGCAAACACATCGCATGATGGGGCACCATTCGCAAACTGCAGACATGCACTGTGGCAGGCATTGAGGGTACAGTACCCAGACACATCAGACATAGGAGCAATTACCGCACGCAAGATGCGTGAGAACGAAGATCCTGTTGATTATATCCAGGAAATCCAGGAGAAGTGGCGCATGGAAACTAGAGAACAATGGGACAAAACACCAGCAATATTTTATCATATACTAGTACAAGGGCTCCCAGAAGGAGTTCAGAAACAACTGAAGAAAGTAGTGGGAATGGAAGCAAAAGCCTGGCCAGAAATACAACTGACAATAGTGCACCATTGCAGGACATGGCAAGGAAAAATGAAACAAAAGGAAGAGGACAGGAAAACGGAAGAGGCTAAATTAGTACAGAAAAAACTTACTAAATACACAATGGAAGGGGCACTAATAACTACGCCTACAACAATGACCCAAAGCCCCACACAAGTAGTGGCCGCACAAGATCCCTCCCAAATACCACCCTCACAAACTATAACACAACAGGTGCCGCCACTCCAACCATACACGACCAACATGGGAGCAGGATACTCAATGCCAGGAGCTGGGTATTATAATTACAACAGGGGAAGAGGAGGAATTATGAGAGGGAGAGGATACGGATATAACACACAACAGCAGGTGGGAGGACTTAGAAATTCCTACCCCACAGGGCAACCAGTATACCAGGACAACACAGGGAGCTTTCCATGGCAGAGTAGGGAACCACCGGTGTGTTGGAGTTGTGGATTATTAGGGCACATGTCACGCACATGTAGAGTAAGACCAGGAACACCATCATGGAGTGAACAGGGACAACCAAGGCCCACACAGGAACAGCAGGGCATACAGCAACAGCAGACATTGCAACAGGGAAATGAACAGCAACAACTAATAACACAACAACAGCCACAGACATATTCACTGCCACAACAACAGGTAGCGATAAGACAACAACCCCAAGCACAACAAACACAACTGGGTAGGGTGACGGTCCTGGGACACAACCCTTACACAGGAAATGGTCAATCGTTGTACCCTCAATAGGACAGCCCACAGACGGCCTTGGTGTGTCCCATCCTGTCAGTAACACTTAATAGTGCGGAGGAACCACGCATAGAGGTAACGATAGGTGACAAAAAATTATCATTCCTTGTTGACACCGGGGCGACCCGGTCTTGCATAAGGGAAGGTCAATTTAAGATGTCAGGCGAAGCCATGAACACCCAAGGATTCTCTGGGGCTAGAGGGTTGGTTCCTTTTACTGATAACATTCCCTTATCTATAGGAGATTATGACATGTCAGTTCCACTTTTATATTATAGTGCCTCACCAGTAAATATACTGGGGAGAGACATAATGAACAGGTTGAATATGACGATCTCCTTTACTGAGGACGGCATAATTTGCTCTACTCCAGGGATTAACATGCTCACAGCACGACAGATTATGCAAGCATACTGCGGACAGACAGCGATTAGGGCGGAGCCAGTAGATGGCGAACTCTTCCAGTACGGGACAGACATGGCATTTGCATGGATGCCAGGGATAGAGGGAAAGATCTGGAGGAGGCCAGCAGCCTATTTGTTCAGACCAGAAACACCAGTCAATGAACCAGAAGGAAAGGTGGTTCCAGTGGACATTGAGAGCATTATAGCAACAGCTGATTACATTGCTGTACATGCCCAAGACAGAGAAGGAAGAGCATGGAGGGCAGTGATAGCACTAGCAGAAGGATGTAGGCTCACCCAGGTGTCAGATGAGGAGCTATTCTCAGAAGAAAAGGAGGAAGGTGAAATGGTGTTTATGATGAGTGTGGAAATATGGCTAAGAGTGGCGTACAAACAAGTAGCACAGAAAATTGCAATGGCACTTGAGGCACCCGCATCCACCCCAGTTCCCTTCTTTAAGGAGGATATGACAAAGGTACCCACATCATTGTGGACTACTAGCCCCTATGATGTGGGGTGCATAAAAAGTATAGGGGGAGTAAGGATAAAATTGAAAAAAGGTGCAATACTCCCCAGAGTGAAACAATACCCACTATCAAAAGAGGCAGATGAGGGCATATATGAAACCATAACGGCCCTTATAGATAATGGCATATTGGTCCCCTCAGAATCACCATGTAACACGGCTGTATACCCAGTGCGCAAGGCTAAAGGGGGGTCTTGGCGCTTCATACAGGATCTCAGGCCCTTGAACAACATAGTAGAAGCAGAATACCCCATAGCCGCAAACCCGGCCACAATATTGTGTGGCATTCCAGCGGAAGCATCACAATTTACGGTGATCGACCTTAAAAATGCTTTTTTCTCAATACCATTGCACCCAGACTCACAAGATCTGACAAGCTTCACTTACTGAAACACAAAGTGGAAACACACCAGATTACCACAAGGGTACTGCGAATCACCCTCAATATTCAACAGAGTAATACAGATGGATTTGGGTAACATTGAAGTGGAAAGCACAGTGTTGCAGTATGTCGACGACATAATAATTTGCAGTACAAACGAAAGGACATGCAGAGAGGACTCATTAAAGATGTTGACAATATTGGCTGAAAAAAGTTACAAGGTAGATATGGAAAAGTTACAGTACTGTCAAGAACAGGTACTTTACATTGGTCAGCTCATATCCCAACATGGAAGAAAGATTGCACCACAAAGGGCACAGGCCATTTCAAAAACGCCAATCCCACAAACAGTGAGGGAACTGCAGCAGTTCCTGCGTCTGTGCAACTACTGTAGAGCATGGGTATTTGATTACCGCTCATAAATAGGACCCCTGCTTGAGGCGTTAAAGGAAGCTAATAAAGGGGAGAAAAAGTTGGGGTGGACAATGGAAATGAAAGAGGCTTTTGATGAACTGAAAGAGGCGATATCAACTGCTCAGGGACTGGCAACCCCAGACTATGAGCGACAATTCTTTATATTTTCACATTGCGACTCAGCAGTAATGAAAGCAGTGTTGGCTCAAAAAACAAGCATGGGCTACAAACCAGTAGCATTTTACAGTGGCCACTTAGATCCTGTGATGTTAGGTCATTTCCCTTGCGAACAAGGTCTCGCCGCAGCTGCTTTTGCGGTAGAAAAAGCATCAGCAATAACCATGGGGTGCCCAACTACACTGTTTGTGGAACATGCACTATTTGCGATATTGAATAAACCTAAGTCCATCCTAACCACGCAAAGGGCATCAGGTTGTGAGATCATCTTATCCAGAGCTGAACTATCAATTGTTAGATGTAGCACGGTCAACCCTGCAAGGTTCCGAGCAGAAGTACTTGAGGAAGGAGATTATGCCCACGATTATACGCAAATAACTGAAATGTACTCATGTACTAGAAAGGTTGAAGAAAACGCACTAGAGGGAGGTGAGCTCCTGTTCATTGATGGGTCATCAACTATCGACCAAAGGGATGTTATAAGGAGGACTGGGGCAGCAGTGGTAAAAATGATGGAGGTACCGGTGTGTGTGGCAATGAAATGTGTACAATTACCACAGCATTACTCCGCTCAAGCAGCAGAATTAATTGCACTGATTTTGGCATTGAGGGAAAGCTTTGACAAATGAGTGACCATATATTCCGACAGCGCATATGTTACGTCCACTGTCCACTCAGGGCTGTCGAAATGAAGAAGAAGAGGGTTTAGGAGAGCTGATGGCACTCCAGTGCAACACGCCCTCCTATTGGCTGAACTAATTGAAGCAATAAATGACCCCCAAGAATTAGCTTTGGTCAAATGCACCGCACAAACCAATGGTGAAGACCACATCTCAAAAGGGAATGCAGCAGCAGACGCACATGCGAAGTATGCTGCATATTTTGGTGAGATATGGAACCCCCCAGAGTCATAGAGAGAGAGAGGGAGTGGAATGGCTAAGGAGATGTTGATAAGAGAAGGGTACACCCATCTCCCAGCCACACAGATTATGGAGCTACAAGCGGCTGCACCAATGGCCG
Organism: Ambystoma mexicanum; assembly: GCF_040938575.1. Classification (NCBI taxonomy): domain Eukaryota; kingdom Metazoa; phylum Chordata; class Amphibia; order Caudata; family Ambystomatidae; genus Ambystoma; species Ambystoma mexicanum. The sequence continues at coordinate 711,867,516 of NC_090933.1, forward strand.
AAAAAGAAATATGGGTAAAAAGAGGATGCACAATGTCACCAACCGACGCACTATGGCGCCAGGGTGACACTGGAAAGATTGTAATACCAATGGCACTATTGAACACCGCCCTGAGCCAACTACATCACCCAGCCCACACAGGCAAGGAAGTAATTGCAGCACGAATTAGGGAAGACTGGTTCTGCCCCGAGTTAAATTCTCATGTTTCAAATTTTATCAGCAATTGTCTCACATGTCAACAGTTTATGGCCGGTCACACTCTGAAGGTGATAAGAGGTACTATATCCCGGCCAGAGGGACCCTTCCGACATCTCCATATTGACTATGTTGATATGATCAACGTATGTCAAGGAAATAGGTATATGATTGTAGTAGTATGCCCATTCTCGAGGTGGATTGAAGCAGGGCCCTGTTCACACCCAGATGCATTTAGAGCAGCTAAATTCCTAGTGAGGGAGGTCTTCCCCAGGTGGGGAGTGTGCGAGGTACTGAGGTCAGACAATGGCCCACATTTCGCAAAATTTTGCTGAACATCAAGCATAAATTTGCATGTGCATACCACCCACAGGCCAACGGTTTATGTGAACGCCTGAATGGCCTATTAAAGGAGGCAATTGCAAAAATACAGCAAACAACAAAGAAGAGTTGGTTGTATTGCCTTCCACTAGCCCTATTTGAGCTAAGGAATAGACCAGGTTCCGACCACCACCTCACCCCTCACGAGGTGGTTACCGGACGTCAAATGCGCCTTCCCCTAACGCCAACATCAAGAGCATTTACCGACCACGAGAGTACTGCAAGTGTCCTTGGTGATGAAATGTACCAATATGTGTCTTCTTTGATTACTAGTGTAGCGTTTGTGTCTCAACAGCTCGAGCGCACGCGGGGCGGGTCTAACAGCGATCAACAAGAAGGCGCGGATAAAGAATTGGAAAAGGAAAGACTGTGCAAGGTTGCTAAAGGTGACCACGTACTACTTTGCAATTTCAACAGGAAGTGAAACAGTCCACGCTTCACTGGCCCCCATCTGGTAGAGGAGGTATCAACGAGAGCAGTAAAGCTACAGGACAAACGTGCCTGGAACCACCTACATGACGTAAAGATCTACAAACTCCAGACCCGCCCCAGCGCCACCCACAGGGCCACTGAAAGAACAACAGCAGCGTCACCAACGGAGGAAGAGACTTCTACCGCAACTAACGGCCTAAGTGACCCCATACCCTGCCACCCCCAGATTCCCCAGAGACAACTATTAGAAAAGAAAGGGGTGATCCCCACACCGCCCACCCCATGGTTACACGATCAAAGGGTAAAGAGACTTCCGCCAGTTGAGCCCCAAACCCTCTGCCCATTGACCCCATACCCACTGTAGTAATAACGGAACTGAAGGACATTGTTTTGCACATATACACATGTAAACACCTGAATGTTCTCTTTCTTTTCTCTCACACATGCAGGTAAAGCGTATTATTGTACTGTTAAGAAAGTAGCTAACTAACCAATTCACTGCCCAGTAGTAGAAGGTACCCTCAGACGATAATTACCTAGAAGAATTGTCACACCAATTTGTATATGAAATAAAAAGGCCAACGTACCTGAAAAGAAGGAGGGTACGTGTCTACTACACAGCATTCCTCTTAGCCATAGAACACTCAATGCCCCACCTCCAACCATACTTGCCTGCCCTAAGAGATAGATCGCTTAGATTGGGGTGGGAACAGCTCTTCGCCTGGGCACTGAATGACTACTTTAGGCAGGCAACTGTAACGTCGCAAGAATAAGCTGGCGGACTGCAGCAAGGTAAGAGCAAAATGCGGGTGAAATAATCAATATTGTTGCTGTACCCAAACCTAATACACCCCCACCCCCAGCTGCAACAGGTGTTACGTCAGGTGGTACTAGTAAAATCCCACACAAGGAAAATTAGAGTTAAACGCAGCACATACTCAGATAATAAAGGCATTCACAACTATGTACAAGATTCAGCACACATCTCAAACAACATATGGTATCAACACATGACCCACATAGGTAAGCAGACAACAGAAGACAGCTGCTACGTTTGCTCATTGATCCCATACGCCATGAGCGCTTCTCGAACATTTGTTGCCACGGAGATAGATGGAAAAATAGCACGATGTATAATATACCTGGCACTGTTCCAGACGAAAGGAAGATTTCAAGGGACAGTGGTGCATCTGGTGTGGAAAACACGAGATACATATCCATATGAAAACAACTTCCTCAAGACTTATTTGAGTTACCACAAGAGCAGTTTACATGCTGAAGGATTCAAATACATAACAAGTGGTCCTGAAAAAGGAGAAACAAAGAAAGTAACACTGCAATACCTACCATGTGATTGGTACGCTACTGAAGTCCCTGGTAAAAACGGATGTTGGGAAAGACCACTGATGATAATAACAGGGAAGGTGTACATGGACAACAAATGGGACATAGGAGTGGTTGGCAGCAACATGATAACAAGAGAAAATATTTCAACTATTGATGGACATAACCATAGATGTTGGATGACTTGGATCAAGTACGTACCCATGCTCACGTGGATGGAGAAGAATGAAGACCCAATAACAATACTGCCGCTAACTGCGCCTAAGGTATGCAACCAACATAAAGGAGAGGTGGATGTAGGATACAACACCAACTGTGAAAGCGTGATGGAGTTACCTGAGGGGGGAGCAGGAACAGCAGTAGTAATGGACCATTACTGGGCATGTGGAGACAAGGCGTACCACACACTGCCCCCTTTGTGGAATGGTGTATGCACTATAGTACACGTTAATGTACCATCACTAGTAGTACCCCAGAAGCATGTGAATATGGCGAATTTCCCCAAGATGGATGAAGGGAACAAAAGGAAGAGGAGATCTGCACAGCCTCGGAAAGGGCCAGAGAACCGACGCAACGGCAACAACACTGTCCTCAACAGAAGGAAAAGACAAGGAGAACATCTGACAGGAAATTACCTGTGGGGAAGGTCGGAAACAGCACTCACCTCAATTCTGCCGGAACACAGACTATTCAGCAGAGCAGCTATGTTCTTCTCCTCAGTAATACATCCTGGACTGCAGGCCTACGCAAACGCGAAATGGCTCCAGATAACTAGGTGGGAACTAATGATGACAATTAACTCTACAGTAAATGGATTCAACGCAATAAAAGAGGAATTGCGAGCAGTAAGAATTGTTGCACTACAGAACAGATATGTACTGGACCTCCTCACAGCAATGGAAGGAGGAGTTTGCGCAAAGATAGGACAATCATGCTGCACATTCATTCCTGCTAACGATGCTGACAATGGTACACTCACGGAAGCTGTATCACAATTGGCCCAGATGCACTCAAAAATGATGGATGAAAGTAAAGGTGTGAAAAAGGATGAGAGCTGGTTTTCAATATTATGGTCATGGATGCCATCTTGGCTGTCAGATGGACTGAAGATTATAGTTGGATGTACTATTTTGGCTGGAGCTGCACTGATCATAATAAGATTTTGGAAGGCCCGGAAGGCACGCACCACAGACGAGATGATCGAAATGGTTGGTATACACCTCTTGATGCCAACAGATGACGACCAACACACAGGCACAATCATAAAAGAGAGAGAGAAGTTGCGCAACCAGATCATCACCAACCACCTGGACCCACCATCTGTGAAGCTCGAAAACCCAAGAAACCCAAGGACCTACATAGGGAAATGGGTATACTGCACTCCTGGAGGAACCTGTGAATATATGTATTGGTCATTTGAAGACCATGTTAACCACTATGGACATTTGGGAGGAATAACTAAAATATGGAGAGTGAAGGCGAGCGTCCCCAGCCAGCACGATCCTCCCCGCAATGAGAGACAATGAAGGACTCTCCCAAGTAGGGAATAAGGCTAAAACAGAGTGCGGGTGAGCTTAAATGGGAGTTTATCAATCAGAATATGGCATGCAAAGAACTGTCCAAACTCCGAGAGCGCTCTGTCTGACAATAGCAAAGACAGGCATATATATTTACAAAAAACATCATAAGAACCTACACACTATAGGGGGCACAAGTTCAATGGGATTGGGTGCCGACGACTAACTATAGGTGCTGCTGCGATGCGGTTGGCCGTGGCTGGAGAACGTCACTGGTCAGCCTCGTGGGTTGGGCTGGGCCTGGCAGGTTGGCAAAGTTCATCCGGGCGGTGTTGTTGTACCATCGCGGCCAGTGTCAGAGATGAATGTCTTTTCCTGACTTATTTGCCCTAGGCCATGCACACTGCAGTCATTCAGTCATTACAATATTATCTTCTTTAGTAAATCTTCCAATAGGTTATTCTACAGGTTAATGCAACACAGGAGGAATGCACCTTGTGAGGGGTCTAATGGTCATTCGTCAGGGCATGGTTACCAGTGTCCTGTTGACCGGAGCCATAGGTTGAGGGGCTAAGCTTCGGGGCATGGGACGGACGGTGCAAGCCTCCCTGTCTTGTTAGATGTGGTTATAAATGTGCCGCTGTGTGTTGCCACAGTGTTGGGTGTCCTGATTGCACAGGGCCATAAGTCTAAGATGATCTGCTGGGTTGTGGGGTTTATGAGGGGGCGCCTTTGGAAGTGTGGGTTCAGGCAGGGGTTTACTGCTGTGCTGTAAATAATGCAGGTGGCGGCCCGTGGCCTTGGGTGCTGCAGAGGGGCCTACACATCTTTGAAGCGGCTCCAGTCTAGTTGGGGGAGGTGGGGCAGCGCGGCGCGGGCCTCTGTTCTCATGTTTGGCAGTCTCTGGAGGGTGGGAGGGGAAATGGCCTTGCACATATTTAAAAAGGTATCCTCCTCGCGTGTTGCTGGTTTTTGGAAGCGAAAACATCACCATCATTAGAACACGTTATAATATTTGTTTGAATTACTTGAAAACATACATTTCATTTCGCTGGAGGTATTTCAGTTATATCCAGTCTGAGCACCTTATTCGTACACTATGTTTCAACAATTACAGTATTTAGCTATATGCATATACATCTTGTAGCAAGTGAGGTAGCATTGTGGTTGGTGTAGTACATAGAAAATGAACCGCCACCGTATGTGACGGTGGCGGCATGCAAGGGGCTTAGACATACACGCGTGACGAGTGCATTCTCGCACACCCTTTACATGTTCCCCCTGTATGGTTACATTCGTTTTCTTGTGTACTCTAGCAGCATTAGTTCAGTTATGGCGCGGGACCGCGGGGTGTACGGTTTTCAATGATACACCTAAGGAACACTTCCCCGGAATACTTTTGTCTTGCTGACCGGGTCATTCTGGGAGCAGTGATACACTGCGGAAGGTGAAATGTTACAGTGTTAGTATCTTAGGCTAGCTCATGTCCGTCCTGTTCGTGGGAACATGCTCACAGCGGATCTGCCAGGGTGCTGCGGCAACAGGGATAATTGAAACTCTCCGAGGGTGGGGGCCGCGCTGCAGTGCGCCACGCTCACACCATCTTTATTAGACAAAATGGTTTCTGAGGCCTAGCTAAATTCAATACGTGTGGGCAATGTCTTCAGCAGGTGAGCCATCCACCACCTGGGCCCGGGTGGTAAGGAGGGGGCACTCGATGAGCCATGGCCCTCACCTGGGGTGGAGATGTAGGCCAGGGGGGGGTCTTTTGGACCGCCCCTCCCCTACATTTCCCCCCTTTCGTTACTTAAGTAACGAATACTTTAACTCCCCCAGCCTTCTGCATTCTTCTTCGTCCAACACTGCCTCATCCCATGCAGGTGTGCCTTTTATGGGCATCCATGCTCTACACACCCCTCGTAAGATTTCCCCTCTTCTGGCATACTCATCTGGGGTACAAGTCAGGTATATGCATCCTCCATCCCCCGCCAGATCTACCCACACCTCTTGGTACCATTCTAGTACGCGGGGCTCTCTAATGGTGGTGTGCCATGCTTTATCTACGATATCTTTGTCGTGATAGATAGGCACCAGCTGATATCTTAGTGCGTTATCTGTTCCTGTTTGTACCTGCACTTCCTGCATGTTATGCATTGTCCCACGGGTGTTGCCCATTGTCACCATCATCATTGCACCATTAGGTACTGCGTTAGCACAACATCGAAGACCCACCTGGCACAGGCAAAAAATAAAAAGGAGGAACACCACAGCTGGCATCAAAAATCTCACAGTTGTTCCAAGCCATGAGGGGACCCAGGAGAAAATGTTGTCGAACCACGTACTGTCTTCTGCTCCACCCTCCATTTTCATTTTTTCTCCTAGGTTGTGTACTGCTTCGATCACATGGGACAGGGAGCCGATTTCTGCATCTTCGGAAGGTACGAAAGTGCAGCAGGCACTTCCAATTTTTCGGCAAACACCTCCATCCATCGCCGTCAACAGGTCCAAGACATACCTGTTCTGCATTGTCATCAGCCTTAAAGCCCTTAGTTCCACTTTTATTATGTTAAACCCTTCTTCAGTGTCATTGGCCAGCTGAATCAGTTCCCAACGTGTTATCTTGAGCCATTTTGCATTTGCCCTTGCTTGGACACTCGAGATGAGTGAGGCGAAGAATGTTTCAGCTGAGCTGAATAATCGATATCTGTCTGGGATCTGAGCCAACAGTTCTGATGATGCCTTTGATATGTAATTTGATGCTCTTCTGTTACGGGCCAGCACCTCTCCCTTGTTTCCGGAAGACAGGACATACATCTGTGACTCCGCAGTTGGCTGGGCTGCACTTTGTTGTAGATGTTTCTGTGTCTTTTTGCTTCCATCGATGTGGCTTTCTGGTATTACCATTAGGGCTGAGTGCAGAGTGGCCATTGAGCAGCTGCCACTCCAGGATGGGGGAAGGTGCAGGTATGCCTGATTGCCGCATACCCAGTGCGTGTCCATTAGGGCCGCTGTCCCTTTTCTCAGATCTGGGATGGTGAGGGTCTTGTTACAGTTCTTGTTTGTTCCCATGGTGGTTTTTCCCTCTCCTTTGAAACATAGTTCATAGTCTATTTCGCTCTGTAGTTTGAAGGGTTTTTCAATGGCGGTTACCCAAGTTAGTTTTGAAATGTGTTCCTTCCATACTGGTGTGCACGTTTCTTTTATCCACTGCAGTTTCTCTGGTGCCACACCTCTCAGTGCTTCAGCTTTACACATTACTTCTTCATCCTTCCACTTGTTGTCTGAAAAAAGTGTCCCCTGTATTACAAAAAATGGTTCCTCCAGACATACCACCCCTGCCGTTTTTGGGTAGCAAGTTTTCTCGTTCTGCAGCATTTTAAAAGTAACTTCACGTGCCTGGAAGGTGTTCTTAATCCTGCATAACGTGAGATGAAGGAGACATTGGGCATCTATAATTGGCAACTCTTTGGGTAGCAATACTTTGGGTGTACCGGAGGCATGAGGAATAAGGGAGCAAACATAACAGCTCTCATTTGTTGTTTGTTTTGCGGTGGCACTCATATCTGCATACCACTTATTTGTTTGGTGGGGGTGTCGTGGGTCTTCCATTTTATCTAATCCTAACCCATAGTACTCATCATACTTTCTCCTCCCGGTTTCCCTTTTCCGTCTGTTGTTCTTGTTCCTCATGTACTTCCCAGCCTCCTGGGCGAGGGAAAGAATAGACCCCCCTTTCTCATTCCCGCCCCCCTTGGCCCATTCATCGTATAAGATTTCGTGTGTTGCTAGCATCGTTTCTTTTTCGTCCCTGAGTTTATCTTGCAGGTTGTTTTTTAAGACGGGGGCAGGTTGACTGGTGGGGGTATCATACAACCACGATATAGCAGACGGGTTTCGGTCATTTAAACTACGAGCATTATACCTATAAATCACTGGTGGAGACACTGTGTTGTTTTGCATTCCACCCTGTGGCTCTTTATTTTCTGATATGACAGCATTGGATGGTGTGGTGCGATAACCCCATACAAGTTTAGTTCCATCCCATACCAGAAAATCACCTTCCCTCATATTGACACTTGCAGTTACATTGGTCCCAGTGGTGCTGTTAATCCCTCCCCCCTCGTTCATCTCGATAGAGATGAACGCTACAAACCAATATGTAACCAGGCCAAACATTAGCATAAAAAACATCGTAATGCACACAGATAATCCACACTCATACGAATATATGCATCTCTCATTTACTAATTCTCTCATTCTACTAATTCTATCCATTGCAGGCTGCCTGTTAGATGCCATAGTAGTTCCTGTTTGAGATATAAAAATGCATTAAGTGCATGCATGTAAACGTTTTGTTGGCACCATTGGTGCCAATACATATATTGACGGGTAATGGAAGCAGGTAGGGATGCAGGGGAGGGTATTCACAGACAAGGGTGTCGACATGTCATAATTTGATTACTTCATTAATTACATATAAGTCCAAAAAAAACATTTTTTTTTCGTAATATATATATATATATATATATATATATATATATATATATATATATATATATATATATATATATATATATATATATAAAAAGAGAATGCAGGCATTCCTTCTCAGTCACTTTCCCATTCACGTTCATTGCTGACGCACATACACAAGGTAATATTCAGACATTCTGTTCAGTTAAATCGGTTGCTGTTGTCTGCGCCCCCTCATCTGCCTCCTCTTGGACATTACTATATGCTCTTCGCACATCTGTCAGGTGTATCCAGTACCTCAAGCCCTTCACTTTTACAGATGTGGGCGTGCAGAACACTACTTCGTATGGGCCGTGGAACCGTGGTGCATTCCATCGACGCACAAAACTCCTGACATAAATTAATTCGCCCGGCATTAGCTGGAGCTGTTGCTCAGGCTCTGTGACAGACCCTGTTATGTTCCCCTCCTCTCTAGTGAAGGGTGGGGAGAGCTGCTTTGATATTGCGCGCGCTGCCCTTGTTAATTTTTTCAAATAGTCCGTGAATTCTTCTCCCAATATTGCGGCGCTCCTGTGTGCATCTGAGTGTTCGCGCAGTGGAGAGTGTGCTGTGTGCATTCGTCTCCCAGTCACGATTTCGTGCGGGGACAAATGGTGATCTTTACTTGGCTGATTTCTCAGTTCAAATAGCGCAAGGGGCAGACAGTAGATCCAATTCTTCTTCAATGAAAAGCATAGTTTTGACAACCTGCCCTTTAACAGTCCATTCATCTTTTCTACTACGCCATTACTTTGAGGATGATAAATCGAGCACAATTTATGTTTTATTCCCAATAATGTAGTCACTTCCTTGAAAAGTTCATTCACAAAATGAGTGCCGTTGTCTGAGCGAATCACGTCACAAATTCCCCAGCGCGGGAACACTTCCCTTACTAGAAACTTTGCAGCGCTTTTTGCATCAGGTCGTGCACATGGTCCTGCTTCCACCCACCTTGAGAATGGGCACACAACCACGATCATGTACCGTGCGCCATTACACCTTTCCCCCATGTCCGCATAATCAATATGCAGTTCTGTGAATGGGCCAATGGGTTTTGGAATTGTTCCCCGGAGCGTGCGTAGTGTCATTCCTGAATTGTATATTTGACATGTTGTGCATTCCATTGCTAATCGAGATACGTGCTCCTGGAGACAGGGCACGAACCATTCTTCCTGTATTTCTGCTGCAATGTGCTGTTTGGTGTTATGTGCGGGGAAGTGCAGTTGTTGAAACGCAATTTCTAGTAACTGTATTGGCATTACCACTTTTCCTATATTATTCTGCCGCCACAGTAAGTCTGTTCCTGACTTGCTGCACCCTCGTTTTGTCCACATCAATTTTTCGTCTTCACTCGCTCCTTCCTGCAATTCTAGTATTTGTGATATGGGCATCATGTTGTACCCTTCTGGGGGTTCTTCGTTTGTCTTGTGCTGCAGCATGTACTCCCCTGCCTCATATTTCTCAAAATAGGAAGCCTCCTTGGCGGCAGCGTCCGCTGCCGCGTTCCCCAAAGACACAACGTCTGTGTTGGAAGTATGTGCTTGGCACTTAATTATTGCTACAGCAGTGGGGTCCTGTAGGGCCTCAATTAACTCTTTCAATAATTCTGCATGCTGTACTGGTGTTCCGTCTGCCCGTCGAAATCCCCTCCGGCCCCATCTGGCTAGACCTCCATGTACTGTCATCGTCATGTAAGCTGAGTCTGTGTATATTGTCACCGCGCAACCCTTTGCTGCATGTAGTGCTTCTATGAGTGCAATCAGTTTTGCTGCTTGTGCGGAGTAATGTGATGGGAGGCGGTACTGCACTAATGTTTCATACTCACCGTCTTCTAATCTCACCACCACCATACCAACATGCTTTTCCCCCGTGTCCACATCAATTGATGCAGACCCATCCACGAAGTACACTTCCCCCTCACTCAGAGCGTTCTCACACACCACTGTGTCCTCCCCTCTCTCTCCTGTGTAGGTTGCGCAATCGTGGTCCTGCATGTCCTCTAGTGTACATGCTTCTGTAATGAATGTCGCAGGGTTTACTGTTTTACATCTCACCACATGAATGTTGGTGCTAGACAATATGATTTCATAAGCTGTTGCCCGCTGTGTTGTCAGTGTGCTTTTTGACCTCTCAAGGATTGCAAATAATGAATGTTCCACAAACAATGTTACAGGGCAACCCATTACTATTGTGGCACTTTTCTCAATCGCGAACGCGGCCGCAGCGAGTGATTGCTCGCACGCGAAATGGCCTTGCATTACGGCATCCAAAGCACCACTATAGTAAGCCAAAGGCTTGTGTCCTAGGGACGTCTTTTGGGTCAAAACAGCTGTCATGAGTGTTCCCTTGCAGTGTGAGAATAAGTAAAATTTGCGTCCATAATCAGGGTTGGCTAGCATGGGAGCGCTTGAAATTAACCTTTTTAATGATTTGAATGACGTGCTCATTTCTTCTGACCATTCGATCTTTTTATTCTCCTGTTGTGCTTCTTTGAGTGCTTGTAGTAGGGGTCCCGTGTATGCTGCATAATCTAAGATCCATGCTCGGCAATAGTTGCACATTCCCAAGAACTTCTGCATCTCTTTTACTGTTGTGGGTTCTGCTACTGACCTTATTGCTTCTACCCTGTCGGGAATTATCCTTTTCCATCTTTTGATATCAGCTGTCCCAAGTATAGGACCTCTGTCAGGCAGTACTGTAGTTTCTCCTTATCTACCTTGTACCCCTTATTGGCCAATAGTGTCAGGAGAGTTGTTGAATCCTTTCTACATGTTTCTTCGTCTTGTGCACACACTAACAAATCGTCTACGTACTGAATGATTGTACTCACAACTGATAGGTTTCCCAAGTCTTCATGCAATATGCGGTTGAATATGCTCGGGCTCTCACAGTATCCCTGTGGTAGTCTGCAGTGTTCATACCTTTTACCCCCCAGTGTGAATGCTGTAAGGTATCTACTCTCTTCCGCCAGGGGTATTGAGAAGAATGCGTTTTTCAAATCTACTACTGTGAAATGTGATGCCTGCTTCGGGATGCTGCATAATATGGATGCAGGGTTCGGGACCAAAGGGAACTCTTTCTGAATTAGGGGGCGTAAGTCCTGTATCATCCTCCAAGACTCTCCTTTTGCCTTTTTGATTGGATAAATGCATGTGTTACATGGGGAGGTTGAAGGCACTATTATCCCTTGCGCTAGTAGTGCATTTATGGTCTCTTTTATCCCTTCCTCAGCTTCACGGGACAATGGATATTGTTTCACTCGGGGTAAGATTGCCCCTTGCTTTAGCTTTATTACCACAGGTTGTACTCCATGCAACAGCCCTACATCATGGGGGCCTGTCGTCCACAAATTATTTGGTACGAGCCTCATGTCATCATCAAAAAAGGACGGCGGTGCTCCTACCACTGCCATCAGTTGGACGGGGGTTTCCCTTGCTTGAATCAAAATGTCACAGGGCATCGCTATTTCCATTACTATCTCACCATCCCCTTCTGTGTCTGAAAACAGATCCTCATCTGTTAAATCTCGTAGGGCGATGTTGGCATTTGTACACAGCACTGTACGCCACTCACATCCTTCCCTATCTACTCCAATCACCGCGATCCTTTTTGCTGATACCTGTACAGCGTGCAAATCTAACGATACCACTGATCCTGGTGCGGTGTCGGGGCACACTATGGGGCGGAAGAGGAATTCCGCTGGGATCCTCCAGTCCATTTTTCTTAGCTCTGGGATTATGAGGGCCAATGTCTTTAGCCCTTCAATAAACATTTCCTCATTTTCCGGCAACCCTCATATTTCCAGTGTGGTTGTGTAAGCTTGCACTACCAACATTGCACGCAAGGGGCATATCCCGGGTGTAGAACACACTATTCCTCTCTCGGTAAATGATATGGTCATGTTGAGTTTACTTAGGAGATCCCTCCCTAATAAATTTATTGGTGAGTGTTCATAATACAGTAAGGGTGTCTTTACAGTTTTACCCCCCACTGTTACATCCAAAGCTTCTGTGTAAGGAACTTCAATTACAGCCCCAGAGAACCCCTGCGTCTCTAACTTCCTGTTAGATAACGGGAACCGGCCCTCCCGGATACATGATTTCTCCGCTCCCGAATCAACCATGAATATGAACTGCTTGTCTCCTATCTGCGCCCCTACCAATGGTTCCTCTGCTGCATTGTAGGTTGTAGATAGAACTGGACACGCAAGTGTTCTCTGTGGGCTGTCCTATGCGTGGTGTCTCATCGCCCCCCCCTGATTAAAGACATTTCCTGAAACCACTGACATGCCGTTGTAGGGTGCTGGTGCGGGGGCCCCGTTTGCTGTTGTCGCGAAAGGGTTGCCTGGCGTGTACTGCATATTGTCACTATTTTGTGGGTGGTTCTGTGTTCTATACTGGTGCCCCTGTTGCTGCTCATTATTACCTTGGCCTGGGTTTCTCAGTTGTTGTTGTCCCATTGGAAGGCCATATGGGCTCCTCGGCTGGGGGTGGCCATACTGTTCTACCTCTTGGAACCCGTTGTTGGGTCTGGCTCTGCACTCCCTAGAGTAATGCCCCCATTTTCCGCAGTTCCAGCAACTCCCTTGTGCGCCTCTAGGGCCCTGCTATCCATTTCCTCCCATTCCTCCGTACCCCGGTCCACCTCCTCTTCGGCCCCTGTACCAACCTCGTCCCCCTCGAGGGGTCCACTCTTGCCACTGCGGATCTCCACCTTGTTCCTGCTCGTTCCACCGCCGCTGTCCTGTTCCAACCAAATTAGTTGCCACCCTTCCTTGTATTGCTATCAGCCCCTCCTCCTCCTCGTCTCCCTCCCTGCTGTGGGGGAGTGCGGCTACAGCCGCTGCGACCTTCACCAACTTTGTCTGCACTAGTTTTGCTTCGTCTGCCAATCTCTTCTGCGCCACCTCCTTCTCCCTTTCCTTTATTCGCTTACAATGGTGTACTATTATGCTCTGAATCTCAGGCCATCCCTTCGCTTCAATACCTGCTATCTTGTCGAGCGCCTTTTGCACTTCTTTGGGGAGCCCTCTTTTTATAATAAAATAAAATAAAGATGTCGATTGATACCAGGGCGTGCCCGTTTCTGCTCTCCACATCTCTTGGACCCGAAAAATGTAATCCATAGCCTCCTCCCCGTCATTCATTGTACACTGCATTACTGACTGTAAGTCTGGCGTATCTGGAAATGTTTCTCGTAGGGCATCCCACACCCTTGCACGCACTGTGTTAAAGGAGGCTCCGTCATGGCGGTCGCACTCTAATGTTACTCCCGGGAAGCCGGCCTTGACCCATACTCTCTCAGCCTGATCTCCCACTGCTGATACAAGTAAGCTTTTCACATCTCCTATTGCTAGGGGTACCCCGGCAGTGTGCTTCTCAAAGGCGTATATCCACTTACTTGCCCCTCCTGATAGTGGGGGCAATAGCTTTAATAAATTGGCTTTATCCATCTGAGCCCATGGGATATAATTCGGCCTCCCTCCTCCCCTATGTATCAATGGGAGCTGTAGCCTTCCTTTTGTCGTTGCATCCGGACCCATTTTGGCTGCTGACGTCCCCAGTGATGCCATTTTCCCCACCCTGTTCCTTAATCGCCCCGTCCATTCATCATCCAGTGTTCTCATAGAACATGTACCATCCCCTCCTTCGCTTCCCCCTCCCATCGCCATGCTCAACCTGTCGCTTTCTTCTAAATTGTCCCTTATATCACATAGTAATTCCTCTCTGTCCCCCATAGGCCTTTCTTCATTATCAATATCTCCCTCTCGTGTCCCTACTTCTATTATTCGTGTCGGTTCTTCTTCAATTCTGAACAGTATCTCGCCCTTTTTCCACCCGTCTTCAGGTTTTCTATTCTCTCCTGGCGCTCTAGACATGCGCCCTGATCTAGCCACATTAAGTGCTGTTTGTTCACATATGTCTTTTATCCTCGAGAGCTCATCTTTTGCTATTGAAAGTCTTGATTGTAAATCATCTGTGAGCTTCTCTATGTCCACCCTTTGTGTACCTGCTTGGGCTTGCTCCCTTGTGCTTTCATATGGCGGGGGTGCCGTGGGCCGGCGGGGTGTAGTAGTTGTCGGGGGAGGCACGTAAGTGGGGTCACTGTACCCTTCTGCGGGCACAGGCTTGTTTAATATCGGGTACAAACTTATTACCTCTATTGGTGGCGCTACACTTGACAATTCTTTAACATCTTTCTGTATCATCAGTGGATTGTCGGTGGTGGACGGGAGGTCAGAATTTAATGCTGGTACTTTAGGCGGTGGTATCTCTTCAAATAACCTCCAGAGATCTAATACTTCCCTCCTATTTTGCAACTGCTTCCCCTTGTACTTCAAACAGATGCATGTGGCCACCATATCCAGAACACTTTTATCAAATGACCCTCCCTCGGGCCATATCTGGGGTAACCCCTCTCCCTTCAACTCGGTTATCCATTGGTCATGATATTTCTTAATTCGCTCCGCGTAGCCTGGTAAGTTCTTACAAATATGTGATAAGGGTGTTTCGGCCCCCATCTTGTGTATTTTCCTAGTACTTGTTTCTATCTGTGTGTCCACAATTACAATGTAAACCTCTTACCAATATGGGTTTCTCTCATTCAATAATGGGCTCCTCTGTGCTCTGCCCCCTGCCTGCTCAATACAAAACTGGTTGTACACAGTCTCTATTCTCCTCTCTTTGGGGGGCACATACAAGAGCAAACCATCAGTTATTTTGACAACATTAACCCGGAAATCAAATAAGTACACACTCACTCCACCTTGTCGTTTTTCTCTTCAAAAAAAAAGTTCTATCCGGTCACACTTACCATGACCATTCCATTTCTACACATTTATAGCCATTTTACACACTTACAACATCAACTTGTCGTCTGACACATACCTCCCAGTAACACTCTGTTCAAAATTCAAGCTGCCCTCCCTTTCCTCCCTAGCCGGCTGTCCCTATCCTTCTTATTCCGATATATGGATGCGCATATATATATGTATTGGTCTGCTCTTCCCTCTTATAGTAGGACTCTCTCCCTCTTACTTTCTCCCTGAGTTTTGTACTAATCTCACTTTTATTTACCCCCTAACCCTAAAGAAAAGAAAAGAAGTAATAGCGGTCTCTAATATATTCTCAGTGCCCCCTTTTGCTGGACACTTTTTATCTTATATTCCACTTCTTCATATATTCCCAGTACTAGTCAACATAGCATTATGCGGCGCCGCCTTCCACCCCCTTTCGGAGCTAGGTTCCCGTCACTTTTATCTCTTATTCACCTCTTAATCCTAATGGCCATATGCAAAGAAAAAGCAAGGAAAATTTTAGGATGATCCTTAGTGGATCTGCGTACCCCCTCTTCGTTCCCTGTCCTACACTTCTTCCCCCACTCCCTTTACAATCGCTCGCACACAATACTCACGTGCCCGTCTTGAACCGATAGTCTCCGAAACTGGGTCCGTCCAGGCAGTGTTGCCGTCAGCTCAACAGTCAGCCCCGGCTCCGGCGAGCGGTACTCAAAGGGGATTTTTCAACTGGGATCCCGTACCCTCTCTCTTTTTGAGTGCGCACTTCTTAGTGTACCGGTCGCCGTTGGCGGCCAGCCTCCCGGAGCCGGCTCACCGTGCGTATCCCTTTTCGACCGGAGATTCTCGTGCCAAAAGGGGACGGTAATGTTAGATTGGGAAAAAATAATAGTAATAATCACGCTTTCGGGGTCACCACTGAAGGCGAGCGTCCCCAGCCAGCACGATCCTCCCCACAATGAAGGACTCTCCCAAGTAGGGAATAAGGCTAAGACAGAGTGCGGGTGAGCTTAAATGGGAGTTTATCAATCAGAATATGGCATGCAAAGAACTCTGCAAACTCCGAGAGCGCTCTGTCTGACAATAGCAAAGACAGGCGTATATATTTACAAAAAACGTCATAAGAACCTACACACTATAGGGGGCACAAGTTCAATGGGATTGGGTGCCGACGACTAACTATAGGTGCTGCTGCGATGCGGTTGGCTGTGGCTGGAGAACGTCACTGGTCAGCCTCGTGGGTTGGGCTGGGCCTGGCAGGTTGGCAAAGTTCATCCGGGCGGTGTTGTTGTACCATCGCGGCCAGTGTCAGAGATGAATGTCTTTTCCTGACTTATTTGCCCTAGGCCATGCACACTGCAGTCATTCAGTCATTACAATATTATCTTCTTTAGTAAATCTTCCAATAGGTTATTCTACAGGTTAATGCAACACAGGAGGAATGCACCTTGTGAGGGGTCTAATGGTCATTCGTCAGGGCATGGTTACCAGTGTCCTGTTGACCGGAGCCATAGGTTGACGGGCTAAGCTTCGGGGCATGGGACGGACGGTGCAAGCCTCCCGGTCTTGTTAGATGTGGTTATAAATGTGCTGCTGTGTGTTGCCACAGTGTTGGGTGTCCTGATTGCACAGGGCCATAAGTCTAAGATGATCTGGTGGGTTGTGGGGTTTACGAGGGGGCGCCTTTGGAAGTGGGGGTTCAGGCAGGGGTTTACTGCTGTGCTGTAAATAATGCAGGTGGCGGCCCGTGGCCTTGGGTGCTGCAGAGGGGGCTACACATCTTTGAAGCGGCTCCAGTCTAGTTGGGGGAGGTGGGGCAGCGCGGCGCGGGCCTCTGTTCTCATGTTTGGCAGTCTCTGGAGGGTGGGAGGGGAAATGGCCTTGCACATATTTACAAAGGTATCCTCCTCGCGTGTTGCCGGTTTTTGGAAGCGAAAACATCACCATCATTAGAACACGTTATAATATTTGTTTGAATTACTTGAAAACATACATTTCATTTCGCTGGAGGTATTTCAGTTATATCCAGTCTGAGCACCTTATTCGTACACTATGTTTCAACAATTACAGTATTTAGCTATATGCATATACATCTTGTAGCAAGTGAGGTAGCATTGTGGTTGGTGTAGTACATAGAAAATGAACCGCCACCGTATGTGACGGTGGCGGCATGCAAGGGGCTTAGACATACACGCGTGACGAGTGCATTCTCGCACACCCTTCACATGTGCCCCCTGTATGGTTACATTCGTTTTCTTGTGTACTCTAGCAGCATTAGTTCAGTTATGGCGCGACCCCGCGGGGTGTACGGTTTTCAATGATACACCTAAGGAACACTTCCCCGGAATACTTTTGTCCTTTGCGCACCCCTGTAGGGGTGTGGGTCCTTCATGGCTGGTGTTATACACAATTTTACAGGTTTCTTTAGTAAACGTGGTTGTATGGAAAGGCTGTACATGTTAGGAGACATTCATTTTTTGGGTTCCTTTCTGCTTTCATCGGACGCCCGTTCTACAGATCTTCCCATCACCCAGGCCTTGCTGACCGGGTCATTCTGGGAGCAGTGATACACTGCGGAAGGTGAAATGTTACAGTGTTAGTATCTTAGGCTAGCTCATGTCCGTCCTGTTCGTGGAAACGTGCTCACAGCGGATCTGCCAGGGTGCTGCGGCAACAGGGATAATTGAAACTCTCCGAGGGTGGGGGCCGCGCTGCAGTGCGCCACGCTCACACCATCTTTATTAGACAAAATGGTTTCTGAGGCCTAGCTAAATTCAATACGTGTGGGCAATGTCTTCAGCAGGTGAGCCATCCACCACCTGGGCCCGGGTGGTAAGGAGGGGGCACTCGATGAGCCCTGGCCCTCACCTGGGGTGGAGATGTAGGCCAGGGGGGGGTCTTTTGGAGTAAGAGGAGATAAAGAAAAGGATATGTTTGTGGTCGACAAGTCGACCAGAGGGGGGACTGAAGTGGGAGAATGGAAGAAGAGGCTCCCGCCCTTCCCCTCTCGCGCCTGGCCTAGAGGATCACGGCCTAGACACCCGCCACGAGAGGAGTTTGCCTATCTACCAGACGACCAAATACCCTGGTACAGGAACATACGGATGTGCCCATCTACCTGCCCAGCAGCCCGCCCTGTCCATGCCGACACCTGCGGCACGGATCAACTCGACTAAACCTACACGTCCTTAGAGATGCCATGACGACCTAGCCAGCGGTCAGCACACCTGTGCAAACATGCACACCGGACACTCCCACACCAATCCACACGAAGAATATATTCAGTGCTATGACGTAGGCGACAGACATACTCACGGACGTGCATCTTTATTATTTTCCACATAGGCTCTCAAAATGCAGAAACGCAAGACGCATCATGAACTTATCTAAAAAAGCTTGCTCACGCTTCTTCTAAGAACCATGTACCATAATGAAGAATATAACGGAGACACGATACTGAGGATAGAGCAATATGATACCATAACCTAAAGCGCTCTGCATCAAGCGGTTCCACCTATGCACCAGGCCCAAGTAAGCCGCAAGCAAAAGCTTCCATGAACATTGAATGAGCAAGAACTGGGTTGCTGACCCTGCAGAATGAGCCCGGCGAAAGCACACCGCCAAGGGCACGATGTTGCAATCTTGCACGCTGCAAGCCAACGCCAAGGTCGCACCTGCAAGATAAACCAGGCACAGAGTAGGAAAAACAATATTAATTGTGTTGAATTTTGCCTCAAACACGGTCCCACCTCACGTGACAAAGCCAAACCTGACAAGATGCCATGCCCAGGAGGAAGGAGACGCCTGAATCCCACGTTTCAAGACACAGGCAGATACAATTAAAAGACTCATTGGACATCTTCAGCAGTGGGAGTAGTCGACCTCCCAACATGTGAATAAATCCTCACATTGTTTACACCTACCCATATTAAAACATTGTTGCAAATTACAGGTGCACCGTGAGCTGGGAACAGCGATAGTCCCAGACTGGGAGGCTCACGAGCGGACCAATCAGAACATGGGGCTCCTATCACTGACGCCATTAACATTGACCAATCCTCAGAGGTCTTCATGTAACAATTTTCATGTATCAAATTGAAGGGACAGACCAGGTATACCACCTGACTAACCCTCAACCACTAATACCGTTCTCTATATGCATGCTATACTAACCCTACCACTCGAGTAACCAATCCAGAGTGGAGATAGGGTTTTTGCTAAACTTTCCAAGTGACGCAAGTAGCGCGTCATACTAAGGTAAAAAGGGCCTGCGAGCCCCACGATTGTGTGTGTGTCAGGACGGACGCGTACGCTCCTTGACCCATCCCTGCCGTTTTGTCTAATAAACAGCAGAGTCACCTTGCTTCTTGTGTGTGTCTCATACTCTATCTCTTTTGGGATATACGGGAGGAGTTGGGGCCTCCCAGCCCGGAGGTCTGCGGACGGCTCGGCCGACCCCGGCAGAATTTCCCCCCGACAAGTTAGAACTAATCGAGAGATTGCTGGCGAACCAAAGTCTGGGTACTGGTTCAGAGGAACCAAGCTCTCCAGCAAATGTAGATAACAGTAATGGTGTTGATCTAAATCATAATTCTGATGATAGCGATGAAGAGGCTGACGAGGACGGCGAGGCTAACGAAACTGTCTCCCCTGATCCTCTACCCGCCATACCAGCTGTGCCTACGGGGCCCATACCAGGTCCCACGAGTAACCCTGCTTATTTTGAACTTGAAAAAATGAAGCTCGAATTAGAACACAAACGGTTCTTGGCTCAATCTGAACGAAACCAAGAGCTTGAGTTCAGACGGATGAATGCCCAGGCTGAGCAGAAGCAAGTTGAGTTAAGACTCAGGGAAATAGAACTTAATCATGAGTTAGAGATGAAAAAGCTGTCTATGGAAAATGTTTCTCTCTCCTCTGGTTCCTCTAGGAGCTCCAGTCCCAAAAGACCCCGGATGCTGAAGGAATTAGTGGGTATGTATGAACCGAGATTGGATGTGTTGGATTGGTTGAAACTGTTTGAATACAATCATGGGCTCCAGGACTTCACCTTTACTTCCCTGGTTGTTCACTAGGCTCCCTCCTGTTGCGACTGATGTGGTAATGTAGTTGGGGGAGGCGGATAAGACGGATTACAAAAGTGTGAAACTAGCTTTAATAGCTAGATTCGGGAAGACCCCTTCCCAGTATCTTAAGAGGTTTAGATCCCTCAAAAAGCATGATGGTACCCCTTTGGCTACCTGGGTGAGTGAAGGGTTGAAGAACTTAGAGGGATGGATTAAGGGTTACAAAGTGAACACTTATGAGGGTATGAGGAATCTTTTTATGTTGGAGTCTATTTATGATGCCTGTTCTCCTGTGCTCAGACAGCACTTGGCTGATTCGAAGGAATTGGATTCCCAGGAGCTAGCTAAGGCTGCTGACTTATGGGTTGCCAACCGGGCTACTCATAAGGATTCTGGGGCAACTCAGAAAAGGGATGAGGGAAAACAGCCTAAAAAAGACTGAAAAGAGAATTCTAATAACTCACATTCCAAAGAAGGCCCCAAACAAAACCAGAAGGGTAAGCCACAAGGAAACCCACCGCAGAATAGTGTTCCTTCTGGTGCCAAACCGGAAGGAGGTCAGAACAAGCCACCATTCCAGAAAGCATTCGGTAAATGCTTTGTTTGTGGCTCGACTGATCACGTGAAAGGAGATCCCAGATGTAAGGGTAAACCTTCAGGGGTCCAGCTTGTCTCCTTAGCCTTCGCTCCAGAGGAGGAAGTCCAAATGGCAAGTGGAAACTTTCTACTGCTAGCTGACGAACCCATTGGAGTCTCAGCCAGCGTTTCTTTAGTATCTCTGGGGTTGTGGGAACAACAGAATTTAGATGTCTATAATTCTATCCCCGATAATACTAAAGAGTATTATAAGGACAGTGTCCAGGTGAATGGTCAGGAGACTCCTGCCATTAGGGACACTGGGGCCAGCATAACTGTGGTGGATAAATTGTTTTTTCAGGCTGAGGATGTTGCTAAGGCACCCAAACGCCTCACCAAGTTAGCTGGAGGGCCTGTGCAGATGCTTCCCCAATTACCAGTTCTCATCCAGTGTAACGACATGATTGTGAAGATACCTGTCAGCATACAGAGTGAGGTACCAGGACGCGTACTGTTGGGTAACGATTTGAAAACTCTCGGAGTTGTATCGCATACTCCCAGACCTCCTAGTAAACGGTTACAGGAGCTAACCAGACCTGCAAGAGAGAGGACCATGCGCGGTACTTTACAGGAGATGATGAAGAAAGAAATCACTCCTGCTCCACTGGAATTGTTGGCCGCTGTCTCCAAGAAATCAGAAGCGAAAAGGAAACCTAATGCTTCTATCACGAAACCAGCAGCCAGCATTCCAGTGCAGCCCACACGGACTTCCCCGCGGTTGTCCAAAGTTACACCCGTAACTCCACCTCCAGCCGAGGCTGAGCGGGAGGTACAACCCTGTGTGGTAGAATTAGACTCTGAGGAAGAGCTAATGGAGGGCCAGGAACTCATTGGAGATCTGGATCCTGTTGACCATCCTGAGCTGCAGTCTTTACTGGCAGAAGGTGGACCCAGCAGGGCAGACTTCAGTAAGGGACAGAGAGAATGTCCAACTCTGGAAGGTCTTCGCCACCAGGCAGAAGCTCAAGCTGAAGGGCAAGAGCCTGGGAAATACAGGTTGCACTGGGAAGATGGCCTCTTCTACAGTGAACCGACCGAGTCTGCCCCTGGAGACTACAAACGACTTGTAGTACCCCAAGAGAACAGACCACAGTTCTTGCAGTTAGCCCACGAGATTCCTTTGGCTGGTCACTTGAGTTTCAAGAAGACTAAGGAAAGGCTCTCTCTCTACTTCTCATTGCCGAAGATGGGGGCCAAAGTAGAAAAACACTGCAGGAGCTGCCACACCTGCCAGATCTCTGGTAAGGTTGGCTCCAAGAATGTAGCACCTTTAGTGCCTCTCCCAGTCCTATTTGAGAGAGTAGGGATTGACATTGTTGGTCCCCTTGATCCTCCAACCTCCTCAGGCAACAGGTTTATACTTGTTGTAGTAGACCATGCTACTAGGTATCCTGAGGCAATTCCTATGAGGACTGTTACAGCTCCGGCTGTGGCTAAGGCCCTCCTTAGTATTTTTATTAGGGTCGGGTTTCCTAAGGAAGTAATCTCTGACAGGGGGTCAAACTTTATGTCCAACTACATGAAAGCCATGTGGAAAACCTGTGGAGTTACTTACAAGTTCTCAACAGCTTACCACCCACAAACCAATGGGTTGGTAGAACGGTTCAACCGAACCATGAAGAGCATGATAGGTGCTTTAGAGGAACCCCTTAAGCGTAAGTGGGACCTTCTACTGCCATGCCTTCTCTTTGCTTATAGAGAAGTCCCTCAGGAGGGCGTAGGTTACTCGCCCTTCGAACTACTCTATGGTCATCCCGCCAGAGGTCCATTGGATTGGCCCTGATTAAGGAGGGGTTGGAGAGTGCTCCTTCCCCCAAGCCAGTCAGAGTGACTGACTACGTGATAGGTCTCCGGAGGAGAATGTCACACATGATGACGGAAGCAAGCGATAACTTGAAAGCTGGACAAGCATTGGTCAAGCACTGGCATGATCAAAAGGCTAACATGGTTGAGTTCGCTCAAGACCAGCTCATTCTCGTTATGATCCCAACAAGGCAGAGGGCCTTGCAAGATAAGTGGATGGGACCCTTCCGAGTCGTGGGTAAACTCGGAGAGGTTAACTATCTGGTAGACTTGGGCAATCCCAAGGAGGCTCCGACAGTCTTTCACACCAACCGACCTAAAGCGTATGTCTCGCGACCTGATGTAGGAGCGTTGCTTCTAGCGTCATCCGAGGAAGAAGAAGAGAGTGAAGCTCTTCCGGATCTCCTCAGAGGCTTACCTTTAGATGAAAAAATTGAAGGAGTAAATCTCTCCTCCAATCTGACACCCGAGCAACAAGAAGAGTGCAAATCTATGTTGAATCAGTTTGCCTCTCTGTTCTCGCTTTCACCAGGCTTGACCCCTTGGGGCCAGCACGACATACTCACTGGTGACTGTCTGCCAGTCAAAATCAGAGGATACCGCATGTCAGAAAATGTACAAACCCACATCAAAGGTGAGGTCAGCAAGATGCTTGATCTCGGGGTATAAGAGCCCTCTACTAGTCCATGGTCTAGCCCATTTGTGTTAGTACCAAAGGCCGGATCTAAAGAACTTAGATTCTGCGTGGATTATAGAGCTCTTAATGCAGTCACCAAGACTGATGCCCACCCTTTGCCAAGAACAGATGAGTTGGTGGATAAACTTGGCGCCGCCAAGTTCCTCAGCACATTTGACTTGACGTCAGGCTATTGGCAAATAGCCCTGACAGACCATGCCAAGGAGAACACTGCATTTTCTACCCCCGTTGGCTTATACCAGTTTAAGGTAATGCCTTTCGGATTGAAGAATGCACCTGCTACGTTTCAACGGATGGTAAACCAGGTTCTGAATGGGATGGAGGACTTCTGCATGGCATACTTGGATGACATTGCAGTGTTCAGCAATTCCTGGGAAGAACATGTAACCCACCTGAGAGATGTTTTGCAGGCTCTTGGACGAGAAAATCTGACCATAAAGGCAAGCAAATGCCAAATTGGACAGAGTAAGGTAGTTTATCTTGGGCATGAGGTAGGCGGTGCAGAAATAAGGCCTTTGCTCAGTAAAATTGAAGCTGTGCAAAATTGGACAACACCGACTACTCAAACCCAGGTGAGAGCCTTCCTAGGCCTCACTGGGTATTACAGGAATTTCATAGAGAACTATGGGACCATAGCTTCTCCACTGAATGTCATCTCCTCGCCCAAATTTCCTAAGAAGGTTAGATGGAACGAGGAGTGCAATCAGGCTTTTGAAAACCTGAAAAAGGCTCTTTGCCAAGCCCCAGTACTCAGAGCTCCTGATTACCGCCAACACTTCATTGTGCAGACAGATGCTTCAAATGTAGGAATAGGTGCTGTACTCAGTCAACTGGATGGGAAAGGTAGGGAGCACCCCGTTTGCTTCATCAGCCGCAAGCTGAAGGATCCTGAAACAAGGTGGGCAACAATCGAAAGAGAGTGCTTTGCTATCGTGTGGGCTCTGAAGAAGTTTAGGCCGTACTTGTCTGGTTCTACTTTTGTCATTCAGACTGACCACCAACCCTTGAGATGGTTAATGCAAATGAAAGGGGAAAACCCAAAACTATTGAGATGGTCGATCTGCCTGCAAGGGTTTGATTTCACCATTGAGCACAGGTCAGGATGTCACCACCAAAATGCTGATGGTCTCTCTAGGATATATGTCATCGACTAGAGGTATGAGATTCATCCAGGAGTGGATTAAATCCTCCTGTCCCTTAGTCTGGGGGGGGCGAGTGTTAGGGAAATTCTCTGTTTAGGCTGAATTTCCTAACCTAGTGAGTCCCCCAGCAGCTTTGCTGGATTTCGGGAGTTTGTTTTTTTTCCATCCTGCCAAGAGTGAGACTCTTTTCCTCCCACTCTTGGACATGTATGTGTGTAATTCCTTTGAATGTCAATGTGTTCTATGGGCTATGGGGTCTTTTACTCCATAGGGTCTCATATGTTTTTCTATGTGTGTTACACCGCACCCTATGTGCCGTAGCACTGGGGCGTCCTAGCGGACCTCCACCATAGACTCCATACCCAGGGACTGACTACTGTCTCCCCGGGCATGTAAAGTCACCATTGGCTTTACTAGACCTAAATTTACTAACAGAACTAGTACAAACCATCTTATTGTGGGCGTACTAGTAGGGGTAATTCGATTACTCCTGGATCTGTTACTCGAGGGGGCACTGTCCCATCCCCCCTCGTCGAGTTTTGGCTGGTGGCAGTGGAAACTGCTTGTTATGTTCAACCCTGAACCTAACCCTATGGGATTCGTCCCATTGTTGGAGATTGATACTTTTCCTCGTTAATCTCTAACATACCACCGGTCTTCTTATCGTAAATAAGTTCATCGGATGGTATTTTCTGCCAGAACTCGGTTTTTAAAATGGCGTTTGTGTTCGTCTCTGTGACTCCTAAACCAAAGGTTGAGCCCTTTGTTGCACTTTTGGCGGGCTCTGTACAGAGACCCTCCAAAGTGGTGCCATTCTGTCTGGGTTACACAAGGGTGTGGGAGGGGGTTTAGGTACCCTGGACCGAGTTGCCTTGCCAACTCTGGTCGTACTCTGGAGTGATTGGCCCAAGTGGTGAGCCTTCCCGCTCACCACTTAGCATGTGTTGATTGACAGCTAGGCCGAATGAATGGGGGTTTTCTGCATAAAAGCAGGGCTTTTGGGACTGGATCTTCAGAAGTCGCCAAAGGACCTAAGAATCCGACAAGGGTAACGCTGAGCCGACCTGCAACGACGACACCTCCGGTGGAGCCCTGCTGAGCCGACTCACCACTTCCCGACGACAGAGGAGATCTCCCTGCCGGAGAGTCTCTTCCCCTGACTGGTGGGAACAACCAGTCCCCTTTGCTTTTTATTCGCCTTAGGACGCAGTGGTCGAATTGCCCGTGCAGCGCACCTCGGCAACCGGATAGCCACTACCCCTGTACCGCAACCAAAAGGTGGTGCCTTGTGACGGAGCACTCCGCGGCTGGTCTCTTCCCTGGTGGTGCACCGGACCTCACTTTTCTTCGACGACGAGAACCTCTCTACTCTTGGCAAAGACCCGACGTGCACCCACCACGAGGAACAACTGCCCCCGCCGGAGCTGCCCTCCACAACAAGGTACTGTGTCCGCCTGGCTTCCCTTTCGATCGGTTCGAGTGAGGTGTCTTAATCCTCTCCTTTCCATTGGGTTGCCTCCAAGCTTTTCTCATTTATTGTTCTGAACTGGTTCAATCTGCCGATAACAATTTGCTACAAAGACTTGAATGCATCTCCACTAGAGACTTTTTGGGACATATCGCCTTGCCTCTCTCCGAGTGGGCCTGGCCTCTGAACTTTATGATCTATTGTGGTTCTTGCCTTCTTACCGTACATTTTGCCCGTGAAGTATTGAACTGTGTTGATTTCATAACCTGCCTATCTTTTTCTCTCCCGTCCTAACTAATATTAGAGTGTCATCTAGGTTGAGGTATACACCTCTGTCTGTAAATAAGTGGTGCCGGTAGAACCTAGACTTGTCGAAATATTGCTAGTTTCTTCTTCGTAGAGTAATTGTGTTTGATTCGTTTGCCGTGAAAGTGCCATAGTGTTTTTCATAGATGTTTCGTTATAAATAAATACCTTAATATCTTTACACTAAGCCTCGTTGCGTGTTTGCTTGTCTTGCTGGGAAGAATTGCCCTATTTTGTATACTCCACATACTGCTCAACTCTTCTTGAGGGAAGTCTGACTGCTCAGCCACAGCTACCAAGTGAATCTGTGTGGTACAGACTGCTACCAAGTGGGTTCACCGCCAAACACCTGTAGTCCTAAATCTTTTGCAGTGGTCCCAGAGGGAACTGCACAGGTTTCGCCTAACACACAGCATTAGATATACCCTGCACTCTAGCATGCACACTTCTCCTCTAGACTGAGTTCTCTCACCTCTCTCCCTCAGACCTCTTAAAAGCAATCACCTCTCTCAAACCTACTTCCTACTTTAATGATACCACTGCAGCCCCCATCGTTAAACAATTGCTGTGCCCTATGTTCAGTTTACTTCTCAGCATCATTAATGCCTCCCTCACAGAAGGGTCATTTTCAGACACCCTAAAGACTGGTCTCATGCGATCTGTTTTGAAAAAAACAACCCTAGACCCAGATGACCTGGCCAACTACCTGCCCATAATGAACCTCCAATTTATTGACAAAATCTTGGAAAAAGCAGTAGTTACACAACTACTCACCAGAATCAATCAGCCACACCACCTAAATGACTATCAGTCTTGATTTTGGCCTAAGTTTAGTATCAAGACCACCACCATCCAGGTGGTGGAGTATGCCCTCCAAATCGTGGATAAGGGTGACTCATGCCTCCTCGGCCTCCTTGATCTCTTGTTTTCATTTGACACAGTCGGGCAATGTATCCTTCTCTCCCTCCTCACCGAAAGGATGGGATTCTCTAGCACAAGTTGCTTTCTAACCAACTCCCTGCAACGTCCCCCAAAGTTCCATCTTCTTACTGATTCTTTAACATTTTTACATGAGCCTCTCGATACACTCCTCAAAGACCCTGATATACCCATCCACCAATACATGGATGATACTTAGTTGTACATGAGAATAGAAAGCCCACAGGACATCAGACATCTCTGCGATTACCTAGCTATCATCCTGTCCTGGATGATTAACTCAGACGAGACCAAATTCATCCTCATCGGTGCCCCCGCTGAACAACACTTGTGCAACAATGGCTCAATGATTTGCTCCTGGAAGAATCTGATCTGCAACTCCCAGATTCTGCAAAATTCTTAGGTTTCACCATTGACAGCAGTGTGTCCTTCCAGAAACACAAAGCAAAGAAGTTCCAAAGAGCTTGGCTCCAAAACTCTACCCTTTGCAAAATTAATCCCTTCATCCCTCAGCTGGAAAGTAGTGCAGGCACATTGATGGGGGAAATGCCCTTCTGATAGTGCTCCGAGCCACTCACTTGGCTCCCCAAAAAGCAGTCCACCAAGATACAGTATGTCTTATTATGGGTTCACAGAAATTTGACTGACTCACACACATCCAATGTAAACTACATTGGCGTTTACGCAATGCCAGGATACTGTTCAATACTGCATGTATCATCTCCAAAGCAGTCACGAGTAGCACAACAGCTACCTAGCAGCTAAGCTCCACATATCTGGTGACACATGCTCCTTGCACAGCAGACAGACCAACCAGCTCGATTCCCAACTAGAGAACCCACAAACAACCCTTCTGTTGTCACGCACCCACCTTCTCGCACTCAATCTCAGTAGCTACTAGGAATGCCCCCACAATTTTCCAATTTCGCAAATCTAGGAATTCAGTAATTTTTCAACAGCAGCTGACCATGTACTAATCCCAATGAATTCCCAGAACGCAACTCACAGTTCTGCGCTACTGTTAAACTATGCCAGCCCAACTGATGGCTTGTACAGCACTCCTATGCTCTCGAGCTAGGTCTGCGCTCTAAACAATAACATATTTAAAACATATTTTTTGGTAGGCATTTCTATTAATGAATGTATTTTTCTAAAACTGATAAATAATTTGTAATAATGATACGTTAGAAATGTTTGATCCCACAGAAGCAAAATGGTAGTATGAAGACTATGTACATGTTTTGCTGTAATACTACCAAAACTTTTCAGTGTCTGTAGCATGTTACGCAATAATTGTATTGATTTCCTCCTGCAATATATGTCTGAAACATGGCTATGGAATAAACAATATCAACTTTCTTGTGCTCAAAAGCCAAGTGGCGAAGTTTCAAAACTACCAAACAACCATTGTTCACTGCTTCATGGTAAGCATAACTGCAAAAGGCAAACATATAACTTTTCTGCTGTTTGACAAGAGAGGTTCATGTGGTTGATGAGACATGCTTTGTCTTACGATGCAACCAGGACAATCCCCCATCTTGAAATGTCCCTTTTCACTGTTGCCTTTAACATTTTGGTTTGAGCAGTGTTCTGCTACTTCATACCAACAGATGCCCTACATAACAATAGTCCTCTTTGGCAAATATGTGCGAGTGAAATCAAAATGTCTCTACTTTTAGGTTACCTTTTGGCCAATCTTTACATTTTAGACAAGGGTTTTAGCACTTGTTTCCTTTAATTGGCAGGACAAGGCCCAAACACAAAATGTTGACACTTCGTCCACATAGAGCAGGGCTAGTCAACCAGATCATTTTTGGACCCATCCTCACTGCGAGAGAACATCTTGATACTGACACTGAACAACTTGTGACTCAATTTCATATCAGCTAACAAATTAGCCCAAACCTTATTAACGTCGCTCTTTGAGATTTGGTTAAGTAAGCTTTAAAATGCTGTGCAGCAGCAGTTGTGTTGTCAGCTACAAAGTGAAAATCAAATTGAAAATCAATGGTCATATTTCAAAGCGGAGCAATGACAGGTCTTAACGTAAATGAGGTTAGAACATGTCTGGGGATCCTTGCAGTCTTGTATAGAGGGGATGTGACTGAGCAGTTTGGATTGGCCTAGCCCTTTTCCGTTGTGGCAAGACTGAATTGCATCTGATATTTTTGCCTTGCGTAATGGCAAGACAACTAATGGTCTGGAGAGTTGTCCAGAGCAATCCAGTGGTTAAGATTCATTCATAACCTGCCAGTTATCAAACGCCAGTGTTGCACAACATTCTTCAGTTCGATACATGTCAGAAAATATATTTGTGATCCTAGTTTCCAAAACCCCAACTCTTTCCTTCAGCCTGATAATGCCCAGGCGAGAGGAGTTGTCACTAAAAGAGTGATATAATCTTTTATGAAGATGGGATTAAGAAAATAATTGCTAATACTAAATCAAAAACAAAGAGGTGATGGCTGGAAGCTCTAGAATGAATCTTAACTTCTGGCATTGCTCTGGCAACCCCCCAGAACATCGTTCTTCGCCTGTCAAGTCATTACAGAAAGGGAAGACCATATGCAAATCAGGCTTGGTCCCACACCAAAAGTGGCAGTCCAGCCTGGACTGCTAGGTCACATCCCTTCTGCACGAGACCACGAGCATCCCCAGACATGTCTCAGCCTTGTTGGGCCTCATCAGTAAGGAGTAGCTTGGGCCTCTAGGCCCAACAGGCACTGGACCCACGTCTGGGCATACCCATCCCTCTCGGGGTAACAAAGCAAAAACAAAGAGGTGATGGCTGGAAGCTTTAGAATGAATCCTAACCTCTGGCATTGGACTGTGCAACCCTCCAGACCATTGTTCTTCGCCCGTCAAGCCATTGCAGAAGGGGAAAGACCATATGCAAATCAGGATTGGTCCCACCTCAAAAGGGGCAGTCCAGCTAGAACTGCTAGGTCACATCCCTTCTGCACGAGACCACAAGCATCCCCAGACATGTTTCAGACATGTTGGGCCCTCATCAGGGAGGAGTAGCTTGGGTCTCTAGGCCCAGAAGGCACAGAACCCACGTCTGGGCATAGCCGTCTCACTCGGGATAACAAAGCAAAAATAATTAATTGATGGCAGGAAGGTTTAGAATGAATCTTAACCTCTGGGGTTGCTCTGGGCAACCCTCCAGACCGTTGTTCCTTGCCTGCCAAGCCATTACAGATCATATGCATTAAATCAGGGAAGGTTGCTGGTCCAGATGTTATGCACCCGGAGAGCTTCATCTATTTAGTGGACTGGTGGTCCCCTATTCTTTTGTACACATTAAATGCAATTTGCAATTTGGGTAGTTGCCTGGACTCATGGAGGCAAAGCAACATTGTGCCAATAATTAAACAGGGTAGAACGGATGATCCCCATTGCTACCGACCAATGTGCTTACTGGAATGCCTCTTACAAAACATTTACAAACATTCTACAGTCCAGATTAGAAGACTGGGCACATAAAAACTCTCTTTTGAGTTGCTATCAGGCAGGGTTTAGAAGCAGATTTAGTATGACAGATCACTGCCTCACCCTAAATACCATTACAGAGAAGTAGTGCAGGATGAGAGGTGGGCATCTGTGTGCAGCATTCCTTGACTTAGGAAAGGCTTTTGATTCAGTTTATCACAGCATGCTGTGGAGTAAGCTGGATCCTCTGGGTGTGCCAAAAGGTCTTCTGAATCTGGTACCACTATGTTATAAAGATACCACAACCTCAGTCCGTATAAAGAAAGATGGCACATGCACAGAACCCTTCCCTACCAGACGCAGAGTAAAACAGGGCTGTCCCCTGCCCCCGCTGTTGTTTATTCTGTTTTTATCAAATTGTGACCCTCTGAATTACTCTAATGAATATCTAAGTGAGCACGAACCGAAGAAAAACAAGCTCAAATAAAAAATCATGGTTTTTACGAGGAAGGTAAAAACTCACAACTGGTGGATAGATAAGACCAGATTAGAGTTAATATTCGGACCACGGTCTAACATTTACTTCGAATGGGTATTGGTCTAAGCATATTCAAAAAGACAGCTGAAAAGATGCACCTGAAACCTAAAGGTATTCTAAGATGTTATCACGTGTGTGGAGCAAAGGTCTATAAAGCAAAGATACGACCTGTGGTTCTTTACAGTAGCAGAATCTGGGGTTATACTAAAGGTCCTGAACTGGAAATCATGCAGAATATATTTATAAGACAAATAGAAGGTCTACCGCCAGGAACTCCTACTAGTGCACCAAGGCTGGAATTATGGATCGCAACCATAGGCATAAAAGCAAACCTAAGATTTCCATTAGTCAGAATGTCAATAGTGGATTGTTGGAAATGATGTCAACACAGGTGGGGCCAAAATGTAGATGGTATAACGGAGTAATTAATCTGTGTAGGTTTTGGTCATCCAAAGGTATCAGGGAGACACATTAGTGTATGAAGAAAATTCAAAAATAGCGTGTGGAAGAAAATATGGGGAAAAGCAAATGAATGGGGAAAGGAAGCAGAAATGCAGAAAATGTATACACTTTCTTCATTCTCACTGTACTTGAAATTTCGGGACGGTAACCAAGGAGATATCGCCAGGTTAGCCTCACCTACCTGCAGAAGATGGTTTGTTACTTGTTAGACTAAGGGCCTCATTACAACTCAGGCGGTAAGGGGTTTACGGCGCCGTAAACAGCGCCGACCCTTACCGCCTGAGTACGAGGTCCCTTAGCACCATGGCGGATTTAACACCTGCTTTTAGCAGGTGTTAAAATCCATGGCGCTAAGGGACCATGGAGTTAATTACGCCACCGTAATTTACGGTGGCGTAATTAACGCCTTCCCCACTCCCATTATGCCCTATGGGGCAAAAATGGGAATGGGGAAGGGTAAATGGGGATTGGGGACTTACCGCCCCGCCAAACTCGGAATGGGGCGGTAAATCCGCCCACCACCATGGCGTAAACATAGTTTACGCCATGGTGGTAAAGTCACGGCCCAGGCGGTAACTTACCGCCTGGGTCGTAATGAGGCCCAAAATTTGTTACCACTAAGGAAACACACAAACTGGAAACACAGGGACACCATGTGCAGATGTTATATGGCTCATGAGAAAGATCTGATTCACTTCCTCTTAATCTGTCAACGTTTTACAGAACTCTGCAGAATGTGGTTGATCCCCTTGTTTAGGATACAAGGAATAAGGACGCGTAGTGCTGCAATGAACTACATAATGAACTGTAAAGATACTAATTATGTATGTAGTTTGGTCGAATGTCTCAAAGGAGCGGACCTTTCTAATGTTAATTAACACATTGTAAAGGTTTTACTCAAGGACTAATTGTGGAATTGTTAACGTTGCTTTTATATGTAAATGGTGTAATCCGAAATAAACAAAGTTTGTTGTTGTCGTCTTTCATATTTTGCACCATCTCTCTATTGCGGTGACATTCTGAAAATCAGTGTCAGTCTTTAGTGTATGTTCTACTGAATAGCAGAGAGTGGAAAACGCACTCTCATACAAAAAGTGGAAAGTGTATTCTGTATTAGTCCTGATTCTTCGGTCCTCAGAATACATCTTTAAACAACAATATTCTGATGCAGAAATAGGCATGAGATGCTCGTGCAACCATACACCACTCCCAGTGGAAAGAATCATTGCGGTACTAAGCGAGCCCCACCACAGGCTGACTGGTGTCCCTTTTATTTGTTGCATTTATTAGAATTGTATTGCATCACTGTGACACAGACTGTAACCTGGCCTTGTCAAGAGAGGATGGGCACCCCTCTTAAACAGAGGTGGGAAACCTAACAGGGAAGACTTCAGAGCCCATCCTACCCCTGTGGTGGATGGTGGCAGAAGATAGGGACCCAATTCCTAGACCCGCCACCCCTTCTGCCAGCATGTCTGTTTGCTGACTCTTGTCTCCAGCCTTGCGTCATGGTACAGATACTGGCCTGTGTTTCTTTTCATTTTCAGAAACCCTCAGCCAGTGCAGAACCCCATGAACAAAGACCAAGCAAGGTAAACAACATCAGTGACCTTCAAGCAGACGAGTGAGAAGCCATAACCCAGCAGAGATATGACTGCCACAGAGCATCAGCATAAGAGAGAGAGAAAGAGAGAGAACGAACGAATGAACGAACGAACGAACGAACGAACGAACGAACGAACGAAAGAACGCGAGAGAGAGCCCAAATACAGCTGTTCCCCCGGAACAGTGCAAAGGCCCATGTTGTGGTACCAGCAGCAGTTGCCGGAGAGGTCGCACAAGCGGTTAACGATCCACTAACCAACCCACCAAGGACAAAAAGAGGGAAAGAAACCCTCACTCCCCAGTTGTATAAACAATAGCCCATGGAACATGAAATGGGACATTGAACTTTTTACGCCGGAATCACTGATCCGTAGCGAGCCAGTATGGAGAAACTGGGCAGGGCTTAGCCCTATTTTAATTTATTTTCATTGACCATACAAGTCCAGTGTGGGGAAGATAGGGCCAGATTGGCCAGGGAAACCTGTCCAATCTACAAAGCAGGAGGGAGATTTAAGCAGTAAATAGGAAGCATGAAGTTTGGGGTTTTCAGGTGAGGTGAGATTCGAAGGTGGAGGATGACCAAGAGATCAGCATGAGAAAGGAGGATGCAGTGACTTTTGGCGGTTATTTGTGGAAAATGTGAGGTATTGGCCTAGGATGATAGTGATTCTGCAGTGTCAGTGTGTGTGTTTGTGAGGCAAGTGACAAGAGAGGTTCATATAGGGAGGGAATGTTAATTGCCTGGGAGTGGGTGAAAAAAGGGTGTTTTATAGTTGGTGGAAAGAGAGTAGCAGTGGAGGGAGGAGAGTAGCAGTGGGAAGAAGAGAGTAGTAGTGGAAGGAGGAGGAGAGTAGTAGGGAAGAGAGGAGGAGAGTAGCAGGAGGAGGGTAGTAGTGAGAGGAGAAGAGTAGGAGGAGCAGGGGAGTAGAAGTTTGAAGAGGGCTAGTAGTGGAGAAGAGGAGAAGTGGAGTGAAGTGGGAGGAAACGTAACACCAAAGGGTGGAGGAGCAAACATCGGAGGGACAGAAGATTAGTGGGAGGAGAAAAGTGGAGTAGGGGGCCAGTAAGAGTAGAAGAGAAAAAGTAAGTGTGGGCATGAGTGAGCCAGCCTGAATCCAACCATGTAAGTGCAAGGATCTATCCTAATTCCCCATTAGAACACTCTCCATTGGATAGAGCGTGACAGCCCTAGATAGGCCCCACAAAGAAAAATAAAAGCCTATGAACTGTCTCTAATACTCAGAGAGATTGCTGGGGCATCTGTGACATCACCCATTCAATGGATGGATGTTGTAGTAGTAACACTGGGTGCTAGCCTCAGCTGCAGTACCATGTTGAAACCGTCCATACATCCTTGATTCAACAGCATCAGCAACTGGGAATTCCTTTTTAATCTGAAGACCAGCACAGCATTTATTATGAATAATAACAAATGCAAATGTTGTCTTCACCTTCTTAAGGCCGATACATGGTTGCCATTCCTTCTCTTTTGTAGCTTCACATTGTCTATTCTCAACAGATAATCCACAATATGTAGTATCAGCACACACTTCCATGTCATTCAATATGCTTCGAGAAGGCATTCACCTTTTTAAAAAAAAACGAAAACAATGGTTGCACAATGTGCGGGTTTTGCTGTGAAAAAATCAAACCTTGACATACAAATACAAGAACATTTCTTTCCATATAATAGCTTGTTTTCTTCTACATGCCCCACAATAGCCATCGTTTGTACCAGTAACAAGTAGAATGTTTGTTGACAAGACACACACACCTTGTCTGACTTTCAACTGGTAACGGATCAAAAAGGAGCCATATGTCTTCCAAATGTTTTGAAAATGTCTTCAATTGAAAGCATATACAATAGACTCGGGCAAATGGCCCAAAGTGGAGGCTGCACAAACATGATTGCACCAATGCCTATTCGAATTCTTAGTACAGATAATTCATATGTCATCAAACATAATAAACTCTGCTCTATAACGTTTTTTAATCATAAAAATTATAATGTGCAGGAAGATGTCAAATGGCATGGCCAACGCATTTCGGACCTGTCACGGTTTTATAACACGGCACACTCCAGCCAGAGACTCCTTCCCCGACAATGAATGTGGCACACCATAAAAACACTTTTTATCTTTAATATACAACAGATTCTTTCTGAGTAGGCCCCCAACCCATCTCGCACAGAACATTCACAAACACCCCGTGCCACAATAGACTAGGAACCAGGCCAGTGTATATTAATACGATATTTATTAATTTATTATTTAATGAAAAAGGGAAAAATATACAAAATACCACAGCCACTAATATGTGGCAACACAAATGCAATGATTCCTACAGAACAATTAGTTTCAGATATCCTATCACAGTTTACGTGGATCTTTAATGGCAAAACAGGAAAAATAACAGTTTTTAATTAAGCGATAGCATCAAGGTTTAGCATTCCCCCCACAACACTCACCCCCAAACATCAGCTAACTTAATTCCTTTGAATGGAATTCAGTGGCAAGGAGTAAGGATAGTTTAGAGAAAAATCAGATTTTGAATAAAGCCCAACACTCCAAGATGGGGAGCCAGAAAAGAAAGTGAAAACCAGTTTTTTTAGCAAAACTGCAGAATCGGGCTTGGATTATTATTCACACGGTGACTCACAACTGCTGTGGGACAGAATAAAGGAAGTTTGTGTTGCTACACTTGAGGAGATAGGGAAGCTGAGAGACTACTGATCAGTACATAGAACAATGTGGAAATGACTTAGGAACATCGATTTTGGGGAGAAAGCAAAGCAAAAGGAAATAAAATACAAACGCAAAGGGAAATTCGTTTTACACAGGATTTACAATGACAGGTAGCTAAGGAAAGGGTTTAGCTTTCAAAATCGAAAATCAGTTTTCACAGACAAGGACAGAGACACATAACAGATAGGATTCAAGGCAAAAGGGATTGCTCTCAATGGGACTACGAGTTGGGGTTTTCAATTGTACAGAGCAAATCAGGGGTTTGTGGGGTAATACACGCAATACACGGACAAATTCAGTTTTCAGTGACACAGAGACTAATGCTGTTGAGGCTATACTTTAATGACTATAGTTAATAAAATCACTCAACAAGATTGTTGATTTCGAATGGCACAATTTTGAACGTGAATTTCAATGGGGGAATTAATTAATTTGTTTCAAATGATACTAAGGACTTATACAGACAACTGAAAGATTTATCAAGGGAATATGCTAACATACACAGACTAATACAGACTCTTCTATGGAAAGGTTCATGAATTATATTGGCAATTTTTGACTTTCAATGGGATGTTCAATAGGGTTTCAATGGGTTTTCAATGGGATTTTCAATGAGGTTATCTACTACTTACAAAGGAATCCTTGGTTTGGGATTCTGGAAAGCCAGCTGGATCTCAGGACACTCTGGACAGCTAGGCAAGGGGTATGGTCTCTGCACTCTCCTGGTATGGTTCAATTGCCCCCTCTCCACCCTCCTTCTCCTGTCTCCCCGGATTCTTGTGTGTGTCTATGTGTCCTCAACCTAGTACAGTCCCAGTTTATATAGCCCAAATGACATGACTCACTTTACAATCTAGGGGAGTATTCAATGATTAACCCTATCCTCTGATAGGACAATCTACCATTCCTCTCCCCGCCCCCTGGCATTATTGGTTCAAGGGGAGGGAGCACCACCTGTCTGTTTGGCATTTTTTACAGTTCTTTGTTTCTCAGGTTAACGTGTTAGCAAAACTGAGTTATGTTTCCTAACTTCATATTCATACTAGCCACCGCCATAAGAAATAGATATGCGGTTTCAGTTAGTCATAGGGAATTAGGTAAGCCAATCGCCAACTCAGTGTGAGGTAGCATGGCCCTTTGGTGCATTTTTGCCCTTTTCATAACATATATAACAGCTAGCACTCTGCAAATGATTAAGCATGTTCATATTCCCATTTTCCATCTTTCCATCAAATCTCATGCTTGTCACATTTTTAAATCGATCAGAAACTAGTCTTTACTGCTCAGTTCAGTCACAGAAAGTCCTAGGAACACACACTTAGTCTCTAAACAACCACCTGGAAATCACATGGAAAAATGATAGGAAACAAAATTACTTCTTATTCTGAGTGCTGTGAAAAATGCCTAAAATGTATCAATCCTTTAATGTCAATTTGGAGGATCTGCCACATATGGGAGGGTGGTGCTTCATCCCCCACAGCCAACTGTCTTCCCCTGGCTCAGCCCGTGTCCAAAGATTTTTATTACATCCTTTGAAGTTTGTCAATTTGTCCTTGGTAGTGGGTGCAGGAAGAACTCAAACTTCCTTGTCAAGCCCTAGCCATACTTACTTTCTTTGTCCTCCCTGCTAGTACTGCCTTCAAGTCTGACAGAGCAGGGAATTATAACGCCCTCAGTCACATCACATGTCATTGTGGAATAGTTCACTTATAGGTGTGACTTCCAGTGGGAGGAAAGGCTTTCAATTGAGAAGTTTCCTGAGCTCAAAAAACAGTTTTCTTTCGGGTATTCTGAGCCTCTTCCCAGGTGATTGAAGTCTTGTGGGGGAAAACATAATGTACATGGCTTTAGTCAACACCCCACCCACACCA
This sequence comes from Ambystoma mexicanum, assembly GCF_040938575.1. Taxonomy (NCBI): domain Eukaryota; kingdom Metazoa; phylum Chordata; class Amphibia; order Caudata; family Ambystomatidae; genus Ambystoma; species Ambystoma mexicanum. The sequence goes on from NC_090933.1 coordinate 711,905,402, forward strand.
TATTTCACTGACATTTTCTGTGCGAGCAAAGCTATCCTTTCACAGTGGCTTTTAAAAGTCATTTTTCTTTATTTCACACGTGTGCAAGCCGTTTTTCATCTAACGTTTGAAATACTGTTCTGTAGGTCATGGGGTTCTTTAATTGGTCCTTTTTGAGTGGGTTTGCATCTGCTGTTGGTCCATTGACATGGAGGAGTAGGCCAACTGCACAGGGTTCTATGATTTAACCCTTAAGAAAAGAAAAACCAAGCTGTTTTTTCATTTGCAGTGTTTTAGAGTGCTGCTGTTCACATGAAAGGCAAAACAAAAGCTGTGTTGATTTGCAATGTTGAAATCCTTACCCCTCATGTAAATTAAAAGTAAGACAAGGCCTTTTTTTAATGTAGTGCATAACTTTTTGGTCCTCAGATGAAAGAAAAGCAGACACTGGTCCCTTTTTAATGCAGTGCATAACTTCTTGTTATTCAGATGCAAGAAAAGCAAACGCAGAGCCATTTTTGGTGAAATGTTCAAGTGCTTGCCACACATGTGCCAGGGAAAGCAAAGCACAGCCATTTTTGGTGAAATGTTCAAATGCTTGCCACACAGTTGCCAGGAAAAGCAAAGCACAGGCCTTTTTGTTGGCAATGTTTAATGCAGCTTTTCAGGTGGCAAGGATTTATGTTTAGGGCCTGTAAATGCACCCCACAGACCAGACGGTCCTTCATCAGGGCAAACTCTACAAACGATATAACAAAAATACCCACAGAAAAACAAACAGTATGAGTAATAACGCATTTGAAAATATAAACTGAATATAATAATAAAAATCGTAATGCAAATAATAAAGAATCAGTAATGGCATAAATAATAATAACAGAATAATAGAAATTGGTAGACACAACAAAAAGATGAGAAATGGAAAATTAAAGAATAATCATGAAAGGAATGGCCACACTAAAGTACCGAAATAGCACATAACAAGAGATACTCTAGATTCAACTCAAAAGACGCAAGAAGCGTCTATGAGCACGTTTCTTCTCGTAATCACAACCAATCAATTTCAAACATGGGCTGAAAAATATACCTAAGAAAATGCCTCAGGGTTAGACCCGATCACGAAACTCAAATGTAACACTTTGCACAGATAGACAGTAAATGCCTCCACTGGTTTGCCCACGTACGTAATATTACCTTCCTTCAATTAAGTTTAAACTCAATGGACGTAAGACGCGTCCATGAGCAAGCGTCCCTTCGTAATCACATTCACAACCAAGTATTTCAAACCACAGGCTGACAAATATAAACACAAGCATCTCACGTTAGACCCAAACTTCAACATGACATTAAGCAAAGGTAGGCTGTACATGTATCTAGTAGAAATTCAATTCATTCACAGGAGCAGAAGTTCACACTTTATTCAATAGTGCAAGTGAAAGAGCTTGTGATCTCCAAAAGTACAGATTGGGGTCAGAAAAAAAACCCAGATAAATCTGTTTGAAGAGTCAATTTAGGTGGAACATTTATAAGGGAAAATTTTGAATAAATGTAAACACTATATCCAACTTTGATAATGAAAGGTTGCCTATTTGGAAGGTGGGGTTTCAATAGGAGGGACATCACATGGTGACTTTATTTTTGAAGGTGACTCCAGGGTATGGGCTGAGCTATTGTTTCCCCTCTTTCAACAAATACGTCTGGAATGTCACCTTCCAAATGCATGGTATATGTATTTCTTGGTACCCATATTTAACAAGCATGGGCAATACCAACAGTTTTTGCTTTGTGTAGGCATGGGATATGCATTTGCCAAGCACTGATATAACTGTACTAACTGGCTATTAAAGGTCACAGCTGCAAAATGGTGTGCGTACTTGGGCATATAATAGCAGTGCCTGGTAAATGCCTATTAAAATATACATAGTCCAAAACTATTGGCTTTGCCAATGCTTACTTTAACAGGATTTCATTGAATGACACTCAGAGTGCTCATAAATCAAGTGTCTGAAGGCACACTTAAAGACATTTTTATTACACCAATATCACATTTCTATCTACAATTCACGCTTAGAAGCCAACTTTGCAATAACACTGGAATGCCCTTTGAGCACACAGTTTGTTTGATATCACTGCTTGATAATGCTCTCTCAAAGAGATCTTAGGAAGATGTGTTTTGGGAGGGGTATGAAGTGTTTGGGACTGGCCATAGGGATTAACATGTCCACACACCGTCAATCAGTTGAAAAATAACAAAAACGTGTCTATGTGTCCCTCTACATATCCCATCTCCCTCACAGCTGTACTACAATGTATTTGTTTCAGCTTGTAGGTGGCTCTTCAGTCTATTAGGTCTTTAGGTGCCAGAGCCCATCGGTTTGGGGTGCATGAAGCTAAGATTTCTTCTCCATGTGGAATCCAAGGCATGCATCACCAGGGACAGTATAACACAATAGGACACAAGTGTGATAAGGGTGCACCTAGTCTAAAATGTGGGTGGGGGACAAGGGCGCTATACCTTCAAATGTTTGGAGAGGGGCTAACTTCAGATACTGTGGGGGAGGGGCAAACATACTTGATTGAGGTGCACCTAACTACTTTATACATTTTGATGAGATTATTCTGGTCCAGCTTCAATATTATAAGCAGTTAACTATCTGTGTCATGTCTGACACCACACTCTTAAGAACTGCTGTGAGAAGGAGCTATCTCCTGCCCCCTCCCACACCTTTCCTGTCACTCCCAAGGCATGCAAGTACTAACCCCCATCACGATTTCAATTGCCTTAAAATGTATGCAGAAGAATTTAGTTGCCAACAATGCAACGCTTTACATTAGTAATTGCCGGGAATTTGTTAACTGTGCAGAGATGGCACCATTTATCATCTGTGTCCTGTCACTGCCCTGTAGTTCATCCAAGTCAAGTCAGCATGGTCCAAAATTTCAGGGGGGGGGGCTAAAGCCCAATCTGCCCAATGGGCGTTGCACCACTGATAGGACAGATCACCAGTGGCGTCGCCAGGAATCAAATTTAGGAGGGGCACAGAGGGTGTCAAAGACAAAAGTAGGGGGGCACAGAAAAAAAGTAGGAGGAGAACATGGTCACTGCTCGTCTTAGGTGGGGGGGCACAAGGGGGGAGCACAGAGTTTCACAGGGGGGGGCGGCCCCCCCATGCCCCCCTAGCGACGCCACTGCAGATCACAGCTTACCCACCTGTGCTATTTGCTGCACTATGAATTTAAACGACCACATGCCATTGTCGTTTTAGTAAATATTAGTTTGAAAGTAAGAACGGACACACACAAATGAATTGAAGGTCCTCAGTCCATGTGAATCGTGACCAAATTCCAGTGCAGAGGGCACTGCCTTTTGCTGCAGAAAAGCTGTAGTAGTGGTTATTGTAAGTGCAAGTATACTCACTGGCAATAAGTCCACAGCAACAACAACAAGGTGATCTGCAGAATGCTTAACAGTCTGATAACTTAAATCACCTTGGCCGTATAGAAATATGGTCAGAGGCAGCCTTGAATTTAAAGTGCCAGGAACGAGGTCTGGAAGGCCGGAGAGGTACTAGTGAATGGTCATTGACTGTATGTTTGCCACTGCGTGATATTGCGTCCTATTTATTTCCAGGCACCGTGCTGGACGATTGCATTCTGGGCTTTCCAATCGGCCCACTAGCGAGTGGCTGGTCAATGAAAAAGGAAAAATAAAATAGGGAGCGTCCATCAATTTACGAGTACTGGGGTGATTTAGTTTCAGAATTGCATGTTAAACCTCACTCTTTTGTTGCTCAAAAATACTTTTGAAAAACAAAGCTGAACAATAGGTGTATTGCCTAAAACTAATTTGGAGACTTCTAAAATGAAGATTTTAGATTGTGTTATTTTAATGTTTTGCTAGATCTCACTACCCTCTGGTCTTAACATGGCTTAATAGTAAACATGTCTTTGCTCAAATGGCTCTTTGTGTACATACAAGTTTTTTTTTTACTGGTGCTGACCATTTTCACATACAAAGCCATTTCAAGTGCGTTTCTGTCGCAGGAAGTACAGAAGTTATAGAGATGTCCTTGTGGTGCATAAAATTAGAAAGCTCCACCAGGCCTAGGGTAAAACCACAGTTCAGCCAATCAGCATGGGTGAGCACGTTAGACAACAAATCTTGTGTCAGGGACGTCATTTGGCGGTCACCACGGGTCACCCCTGCAATCTCCCTTGATACCCTGTAAGAAAAGCTTTTTTAAACTGAAACTCCTGGAGTAGCTGGGGACCCTGCACCCCCTGTGGTGCAGGGTCCCCGTCACACCAGGTCTTGGGGTCCCCCCGGGAGAGTCTTCACCCATCAGCGTGAGATGGAAGTGCTCAGTAGGGTTTGGAGCTGACCATGACATGTAGCACGTGTCACATGCCACGTTCAGCTCCAACCCCTTCTTCTCCGGCTTCCTCGCTGCTCATAAACAGGAACCAGGAAGCTCTGCCAGCTTCCTGGTTCCTGTTTGTAAGCAGCACAGAGGAGCCAAGGGTGTCCTAGAGTGCCCACTGAAGCTGGAAAAACAGGTAAGAAGACTTTAAAAAAAAGTGATGTGTATTTTTCATGTGTGAAGTGCGTGTCAGATGTATGTATGTGCTATGGGTCAGTGAGTCGTGGGTGAATGAGATGAAATGTGATAGTGTGTGTGTTTGAATGTTCTGGGTGGGTGTGTGCCTGTGTAGATAATGCAGTGAGAGTGGATGTAAGAGATGGTGTATGAGTGAGGGACTGGTGGGTGAATGAGTATGAATGTGGTACTGTGTTTGAATGTTCTGGGTTTGTGTGCCTGTGTAGAGTATGCAATGAGAGTGGATGCAGGAGAATGTTTATGAGTGAGTGAGTGAGTGAGTGAGTGAGTGAGTGACTGGTGGGTGAATGAGTATGAATGTGACAGTGTGTTTCAATGTTCTGGATGGGTATGTGTCTGTGTGGATAATGTACAGTGAGTGGACGCAAGGAAGGTGTATGGGTCAGTGAGTGATGGGTGAATGAGTAGGAATGTGATAGTGTGTGTTTGAATGTTTTTTGGGGGGGGTGGGTGCATTCCTGGGTGGAGAATGCAGTGAAAATGAACGTGAGAGGTTTATGGGTGAGTGAATGTTGGGTGAGTAGGAATGTGAGTGTGTGTGTGTAAATGTTCTGAGTTTGTGGGTGCCAGTGTAAGTGAATGTGTGAGAAGGTATATGGGTTTGTGATTGGTGGGTGAGTGGGCATGAATGTGATTGTGTGTGTGTGAATGGTCTGGGTGTGTGCATGCCTGTGTGGTGAATGCAGTGTGAATGAATGCGAGAGGAGATGTATGGGTGGGTGAAAGAGGATGCCTGCATATATGTGTGTAAAGCCCTGTGACACTGGGGATCACTAGAGCATTGTTGACACATCCTTTATTAACTTTGCATGTTTTACTGGCATTTTCGGGCAAAGCCAAGTTCATGTGTGACATTACCTGGCTAGACTGGCATTTTGGTACAGCCAGTCTATCCATTGCTTACTGTGGCATGACATGGATTACTCTGCATCTTTGATAAAGCAAGCGTGATAAGTAGTATTACCTCGCTAGACTGACGTTTTGGTGTAGTGGCCTGTATGTTCATTAATATAGCATGACTTTTTATCAACTGAGCATTGATGTTGAAACAAGGATGCTAAGTGTTCTTATGGGTCGAGACTGACTTACATTGGAACAGTTTAAACATGCATTCTGTTGTAGTTGCTCGCGCTTCCGCGAGCCTTTGTCTTGTGTCATATTTTATTCTTCAACCCCTACAGCGTGGCCATCAATCCCCTCCCAGCTCCTTGCCCTTCAAAGACCAACTGCCGCCACGAGCGTGGAACTCCAAGAGCTTCCACGCGCCTGGGACACAAGACAAAGGCTCGCGGAAGCGCGAGCAACTACAACACATCTCCCCCTGTAAACCTCAAAACAAATTCAAACAAATTCACACAGGAACATAATGAAGGAAGAATGGGAAATGGAAAGGAACAAGGGAACATGAAGAAGGAGACATAAGAAGGAAGATAATTAAATATCTACAGTCCAAGAATTAATCATCTGCAAATTCTAAAACAAAATCCTTGTACTTTGCTGGAGTCTTCCTCATTCTGGTCGGGCGGTTATTCACCTTGTTGGAAGCTCCCGCAAGAGCAGAGTCCTCACATAGTTCCCTTCCAGCTGGAACTAAAACCGAATTATCCGACACAAACACTGAAGACTCCTCAGCAGCCTTTCTCCCCACCTCAGTCGAGCCAAGGGCAATATTTTCGGAATCACACTCGGAAGACTCATCCGCCTCCTTTGCAAAAGGCGCCCCACCAAATGGCACAACACCTTCACTTTCCGGGGCAGGCACCTCCACACTTTCACGCCCCACCAGATTGGCTTGCCCAGGAACCCCTACCCCACTACAGGAACCCAAAGAGCTCGGTATGGGAACCACATACTCAGCCGCACACTCGAGATCCTCTCCAACTGTGGCACCACCACCCTCACAACACTGGTCCTCAGTATCCGCTAACTTTCCTTTAACAGGGACCACCCTCGCCTCAAACTCCATCGGGTACCATCTTGCAGTTTAACATAACCATGACCTACTTTGGTCACGACACACGGCTTCATAAATTTGGACAAACCTTTAGCTACGAATCTCAGATTTTTCACCACAACAAGATCACCCACTTGCACACGCAGGGGTTTCCTTTTGGAGAGCTGAGATTCCCAAAAACAGGATTGTTTAATGCATACCCTGTCAAGAACCTCCTGCATGTTGATGCAACTTTGCACACCACCCCCAAGGGCGGCTACCCTGAGCTTGGATCCTGGTTTCCTACCCCTCATTAATTCAAATGGAGATACACCAGTAAATGATGAAGGGGTAACCCTATAAGCCTTAAGTGCCTCAGTCACTACACTGCACCACGGCAAACCATTGGCGAGAGCCAACTGAACCGCCCCTTTCACGAACCGGTTCATTCGCTCCACCAACCCGTTGGCCTCTGGATTATACAAAGCCACTCTATGGTGACGAATCCCTAGTTTGGATAAGAACTCTTGCATGGCAACCGACACAAATTGGGGACCATTATCGGTGACTATTCCAGCAGGAACTCCCTCCCTGTCAAACACCGCCGACAAGAAGTCAATCACCTTTTCAGTGGTGATTGAGGAAAAGGCCGTGGCCTCCACCCACCTAGAGGTGTAGTCAACCAACACTACAAAATATTTGAAACCTCCACCCAAAGTGTCCATGGGACCCATAATGTCTACGGCCACCTTTGACCACACGTCTTGGGGCACTTCCACGGGTTGAACGGGTTGGGGCGACGTTGTCTTGCTCTTATCACTGATGGAACAAGCCACACAATCCTTAACTACCTTTTCAACCTCTTCATCCATCTTGGGCCACCAATACCCTTCTCTAAGCCTTCTTTTCGTCATAGATCTACCGATGTGCCCCTCATGAGCCAACTCCACCAACTTGGCCTTGAGACATTCAGGTGGTATCAACCTGGTACCCCTGGCAACGCCCCAAGGACCCACAGACAATTCAGACCACACTTGACAGAATGATTTATCCAATTCGTCCATGCCCGTACCGGTAGCCAGAGCTGCCTTGATGCTGTTTAACATTCGATCCAGTGCACACTCTCTACTCCACTCCTGCTCACTGACGGCCGGAAACACCTTGGCCACCAACACATATTCGTCACCCGTCACAGCCTGTGTTGAGTCTTCCACGCCTATATCGTGGCGGGGAAAACGAGAGAGACAATCCGCAACCATATTTTTAGTACCAGGTAAATACTCCACTTTAAAATTATACTCACTCATGTCGGCCATCCAACGCATCACCCTAGAGGATGCCTGGAACAATCCTTTAGTTGTCAATACATGCACCAGGGGCTTATGATCGGTGCGTATAGTGTATTCCACCCCCCATAAGAATGTTCTAAAATGCTTGGATGCCCAGACCGCGGCCAAGGCCTCCCTCTCTATGACGGCATATCTGCGTTCCACCTCACTGAGCACTCTGGACGCGAAAGCAATGGGGCGGTACGATCCATCAAAACACTGCTCTAGAACAGCCCCTACCCCATACTCACTGGCATCCACTGTCAAAACTGTCTTCCTTGATGGAGAAAAGGAACTAAAGATGGAGCCTGGTCCACCTGAGCCCTCAAGCCTTCAAACTCAAGCTGGCACGACTCTGACCACTCAAAACGTACACCCTTTTTGAGCAAGGCTCTCATGGTCACTGTTTTGTCGGAGTACGAGGGAATGAACCTGCTATAATATTCAGCCAATCCCAAAAACGACCGTAATTGGTCTTTACTGGTGGGTGGAGACACTTCACATAACGCCTTCACCAATTCAGCCTTGGGATGCGTCCCTTTGGCATCCAGAGTGTGTCCCAAATAAGTTACACTCTCCACCCCTATTTTACACTTACTCAATTTCACCGTCAGACCACTCTTCTCCAAAATGCTCAACACTCGTAGAATCCTCTCATCGTGTTCCTCCCGTGACCTGCCCCACACCAAGATATCGTCTTGGAAATACTCCACACCATCCACTCCACAAAACAACTTTTGCTTAACTCGCTGGAAGACAGCAGAGGCAGAGGCCAAACCAAAAGGCATCCGCCGGAAACGGAAGGCTCCAAACGGTGTAATGAACGAAGTGAGAGGGCGTGATTCGACATGCAGATCCACCTGGTGATAGGCAGAGGACAAGTCTAAGGTGGAGAAACAAGAAGCTCCTCCCACAAGCGAAAGCATTTCGGTTATATTCGGTAAGGGATGCCTATCGATCCAGATGCTGGAATTTAAATCTCTAAGATCTACGCACATCCTCATTCAGCCTTGGGATGCTTTTGGCCAAACTTCATGCCACTTTTAATGGCCAAACCGATGGCAGTATTTTCCTCCATAAGTTTACTGGCATATATTAACAGAGCCAGCTTTGTGACCAGTGCCAGTAATGATACTAAAAAAAACATCTCAAAGCGAACATGAGTATGTTCTTACATGGGAATACTAGCATATGTTGATGGAGCCAGCATGGAAATGTATGGGCACAATCATCTAATGGGTACTTCCACACATTTATTTTTTATCGAGGGACCTGGCTGAAGTGTGGAAGAGTTTGGACAGAGAGAGTCAGAATAGGAGACTGGTTACTCAAGTAAATGGATACTCTATCCCAGTAACTTGAAGTACAAATAATAACTGACAGTTAGATAATCCACAAAAGGTGAGCAGTGAGTGCTCTTAAGTAAGGGAGGGGTAACCAATCACTTATTCTGACTCTCAATGTATGGGCACGGCCAGCATAAAAAGGTGTTTTATACTTGCATATATTGAACAGACCGGCATGACAATTTATTGGGAAATACGCTTGTACCCTTTTGGTAACTTGCATCTATTGTACTTTGCGTCTATGCATTCCATGCATTCCCTACACCCTACAAAACCGATTGCAAACTGTCTGGCCTTCTACTCAAATCTTCAAATAAAGTTTGCTGTTTAATGCACCATTTCATTTTAACCCATTATTCCAAAAATTCTCATGGGAGGGGAAGAATCATCCTAACCCTCCCAAACCCGTTTTTGTTAGTTTGCACCCCCTCACTATGCTCGGTCACAATCGCATATTTATGGCAAACATTTACACCCTCCAATAAAACAACTCACCAGCCTCTAATGGTGGCTGGTATATTTTGGGACCAGGCATGGCCCCTTCTTTCTACACTAGGTGAAACATTTAAGCTTTGATTTACAAGCATATTTACTTCTTTCACTTGGAGTAGCGCATGCCCCTGCAGTGGCATAATCATCATGTATATTGCATACACGTGGTGGTCCGGGCCTACCCGTGGTGTGGCGTGCCCTGTGCTTTGTTAATGAGTTTGTGGGTGGGGCCCCAAATGTTGTGCTATGCCACTGATTGGTCTCTGCTCACCTTGAACGCAGTCAAGTGTGAGGTGAATGATTGAGAGGGGTCGCAAACTCGAACAGGACCCTGCTTTGGTGCAACACTGTTAAAGAAAATAAGCGTCAGACACAGAGTCTCAGAAGTGAGAGAGCCATGGAGTGGCCCATCCACTACCACACAAATGCCTTCTTGGAAAGTGCTTTGTTGAAGCTTCATACACAGGCGGGTCCTCGCTCATTGAATAACCCACCTCGGACATAGAGCTCTAAAAATCGTAGATGCATTGAGCCCCACTATTGAGGGAAGTGCAGAACCCCACTCCGCACACCTCACCCCGTTATAAAACATTGAAGAAGGGTCATGTATCAACACCTAGGACATCAAGATGGTATGTTCGGCTCTGGGTTTGTCGAGGACAATGGAGGACAACATGTGTTTGCTTGTCACATAACTTAAAGATAAATGCACATGGAGACAGATGGCCTCTGCTTAAACCCACACAATAGGTTTCTTCTATCATAGTGGTAACTGACTCAAAGGTACATGTATACCCAGGGAATTATGTTGATACTAAATTGTGGTCATTGGTTTATTTTTCATGCCTTGTTCGTGCAGCATTTTGCTCCTGGGTAAACAGACAGCGCATGCCTCCCGAGGTCAGTGCTTTTTTGGCTTGTTTAGCACATCAATGCCACAGATAATGAGTACTTCTGTGTCCATTGATCTATAGCTGTGTCATACACTAGCTGTAGCCTGCATTAGAGATTTTGGTTACCCTGTTACAAGTACTGCATTATGTATATTTTACATATAGGCTCCAGGTTGAATCTGGATAATGCCATTCCACAAATGTCTAATCAAGGACAAATCACGCCTCTCTGAGTGCCTCGATTGTTATATCTGGCTGCAATGAGAGCACCTGCAAACAAGTGTATTGGATTCATCGGAAGGTTGTGTGCCATCATGTCCCGTGATGCCACTTGGGAGCAGGGTCAAATACCATCCCTGCCTGTGATGTCATCAGAGGTCAAGGGCCATGTGATGTCACTTCCGCTACCCCTGGCATTTTGGTGAAATGACATCCCAGTCTTGAGTACTACCTGATTTAGAGTGATTTTACACAGGACCTTAATCTCATGAAACCAGAACGCCAATCAACATCAATCCACAACTAAACGCGATGCCTGTCAACTGAGCCAAATGTTATGGACAACAGAAGTAACTATGTAGATTTGCATATAACTATTAAACCAGTTTGAAAGCAGCCAATATGCAGTATTGATGCTGGACTGGAGGCCCATACACCCTAGTTTCATAGACTTCCACTAAGACATTTCTTAATAACATTTTCCAGACCAGGTTTGCATATGGGGTGCTAGAAAAGGAATACATAACATTAACAATGACTGCCAATAGCGTACAAAACTGAGAACCCATTTGATACTAGTGCAGCAACAAACTAGTTTCAACATTCACCCTTAACCCACACCCATAAAATGGCAACCACAAATCGTAATGATGGCAAGTAATGAGAACTCTCAAAACCATCATCCAGTGAACAGGTCTTCCCCAATAGCATTAGTCCCCTCCCTAACAAAAAAATCCTTGCCCAAAGACCCAATGTATGCATTTAAAATTAAGTTTACACTTGGGGGTTAGGGAGAAGGGTGCAACAGAGCAATCACCCCCTTAGACACTTCCAAAACACACATAAAGAAAGAATTAAGCATGAAGGTAGACATCCCCCTAAAAAAGTCCTGATAAGGTTATGGATGCCAAAAGAAAACACAAACCAGACCCCCACTCACTTGGACATCCTAACACATAAAAGTGTACCTTCTCTAGACAACCAATAGAGAAACCAGCTTCTCAAGTTTCCTGAATAGAAAGACAACCTCACTCCCGATAGAACGTGAGAAGGGGGTGGGTGGTACACCTAGCTGGTGAAATCTGACCAATGCCCTTAAGAAAAGCCAAAGAGGACAAAGCGGACACTATGTTTCTTCAGCAACTACCAACATCTCCCAAAACCCTGAAATAAGATCACACGGCAGCATTAACAAACAGAAGAAACATCCCATTTGTCATCAAAGACAACAAGGCAGCGTCACACACAACTCCGACTGCAAGGCAGCAAAACAGGAACCCCATCCGTCAATCGTGCAGAAAATCTAGATTACCATCCTCATTTCACCTGAACACCACCAAACAGAAAATAATAGACCATCACCATCGTACAGCAGGTGCCCATTCATTTTAGAGATATTGTCCTATTGCAAAAATCATTTCAAACCAAAGAGGGTATGGACAGAGGAGCAACCACTGTTAAAATGTTTGGAGGGAGACACAATATTGCCAGATGTACTTTTACGATTGTGGTGCTGGTGTGTAGCAGAATTACCGTGCAAATTACTTCATAGTCACTGTTGCCAAGTAAATTAGTTGTGTATGTGGGGTGTAATCAAAGGCCCCAAACTAACCAAACTGAAGGGCCCACTGGGAAACTGACCTGCTGGCACTTATAACAAGACTTTCACACCAGAAATTGACCCATTAAGGCAGTCTGTGGGGTTTCTGCAAGTAACACAAGGGAGGGCCATGTTAAAAGGCCTACCTGTCATTACAAAAGGAAAAGCAGCATTTTAATTTACAAAGGTAGAAGAAAATCAAATGTCTCTTTCACATGAAAAACTGGATTTTTAAACACTGAGACAAAAACACTTTGCATGTGTGTTTGCAAGACATGAGAAAAGTGTGTTGACAAAAAGTAAGGTAGATTATGCTTCCCATGCACAATACCGGAAAATATTTGAAAAGAAAAGCCCACTTTGTTGTCAGTAGGACAAATGTCACAAAGGACTCCCCCAACGGAAAGCCTGGCTCGCATTCCAGTGGTTTACCATAACAATAAAATGTGGCTTGCCTGAAAGGTGTGGAAACCAAGTCTCCTTTAGACTTGCTGTTTCTAAAGGCAATTATATGCAGGTCAACTGTTTTGACTGATGCATGGCCAGAAAGTAAGAAAGAGGTGTGAAAACAGGGGCTTCAATTAAGGGAGGCTGAGATTCCAACTTCAAACAGCCAACATAAAGAGACCAATAAAAACATTGGTTACAGGCTGGCCCAGAGAGGCAAATGGCGTGGAATAAGGGAAGCTCATATTTGCACATCTGAAGACTCCCTTTGTTTAAAAGGACTATTATTATTGAGGCATTTCTCTCAGCCACCATAAGTCAGAATATCTTTATTTATATATCATTATTTTGATAATTTCCAGGCAATTTTGGTGATATACAATTCATCCACCTGCAAGTTAGGAAACTATAATGGCCAGTTACACTAGGTTCCTGGCTGATCTGAAAATGTCCCGAATTTAAGAAGTAAATTACATGTTCACAACTGTTATGCTTTTTGTGAAAATGGCAGAGAATTGCCAAATGGACCTGGCTGTCATTGTATTTAATTCCCCATGATTAACTGAACCGGAAAATCTATATATTATGGCAGTTAGTAGTAAATCACACAGTTTAGACACACAACTAGATGTTTGCCAAAAATTGACATAAAACAAAGGGGATTGCAAGTGGAAGTTTCCATATGTCTGTTCCAGACTCTTAAACCAATCCATAGAGAGTGGAGGGAGTTGGGAGGAGAGGGGTGACTGTCCAATCAAATTTTCGAGAGCTCTTTCAGGGTACTCCCCAGGATTGTATATTTGGTGGTGTCATTGCTGCTATTTTAAAGGGAGCTGCTGAAATATTACCATTGAGAGAGAGCTGCTAGAATTACCATCAAGACAGCTGCTGAAACTTACCATCGGACATCTGCAAGGAAACAAAAGCGGAGTTTGCTGGTAGTGCATTTGGGTGGAGCTGTCCTAAAAGCTACTGGGCCCCATAGTGGAGTGATGGGGCCATCCTTGAAAATGGAGTGACCAGACTCCTGCCCTATCTTTCCAGAGAGTCCTGAAATGCAGCTGGCTTTCCTACATTTTAAACAGAGGTTTTATATGTAGATAGCATGAATCCTTTGGAACCAAAATTTGGGCCTTAAATCCTTTCCTTTAAAGCGGGTGGGTGGGGGGGGGGGGCAAAACCGTGTAGATCCTTAGCTTATTTAACTACAAATATTCATTTAATGAATTGCCTTTGGCAGAACATTACGGGGTGATTTTTATTAAAATTTGAAATTAACAAAGCTCGCTTCCCAGTGTGCGCTGAAAAACTATAGCGTATAATTTTATTGGGTAATCCTTTTTGTCCTGTTGACCTCAACTTCTTTAAGGAAGAGGGGTGTCTTTGTTCTTAAATCAGTCCAATCCTTTTGTCCAACCTTCCCCAACAAAGGCTTTTCAGTGGAGAGGGGGTCTGAAATCCAAAATTCTTCAATCATCCACATTTCTGTCAGACTTCCCCAACCCAGACCAAAGTAGGGGCAGGATCTGAAAAGCAAACTGCTAAATCACCCTGTGTTTAATTTAAAACAAATGTTTGGGTAAAATAGTAATTGCCATGTGCATTTGCCCAAATTTGTAAAGCTGAACTGCGCACAGGAAAGTCACAATTGCAAAGTACTACATTTGTATGTGTTTGTATTCACTGACCAGTGGTCATTATTTATTAAATTGAAATTCAGATAGATTGCTGTCTAGTATTGGTAGTATTGATCCAGGAGTGGCCTCAGAATAATCAGCTATGAATGTGAGGGAGGGATCCGTTTTGGGGGTTCACCAGAGACAGATAAATTGGTCACCTGCAAGAGGGATGACTTCTGGTGATTTAAACAGAGAGAGAGAGAACCTTTGACAAAAAAACTGGAAGAGTGTATGGAAGCTAAATGACTCAAGCTGAGCTGTTGCAATACCCTATCCAGCCAAACATAGCCAGAGATAGTCCAAATGCCATCACAATTTACCCGTAGCTTACACATGGTTAGCACAAACCAAGGTGAAGACCACTGCCGGATGTGCCGGTGGGTTAATGACTCACAATTACAATGGAATTAATGTGATTAAAAATGGAAATACATTCTATCATCTTTAGAAAGGATTACTTTTTGGATTCACTTATCCAAGGATATGAAACAAATAATGTGTTGTGTATCTTTGAGCAAGGGCAGACATCATACCAACTATAGTAAGGACAAGCTCTGAGGAGTCACCCAAGGATATAAAATAGCTCAACTATAGCAAAGGTGGATTTTCTGAGTTCACACTGCTGGGAAAACTGTGGACCCTAGGAAAGATGGGTTCATGCTGAGATGGAGAATAAACCACTTGCAGAAGAAATTAGCCTTGATATTCTCTCCAGAGAAACAGAACTCTGCCTGTAGGAAGGAGGGGCATCTGAGGATTAACGCAGAAGACATTGAACCTGGTCAAGTGCAGAGAGGATGGTTACTGGTTATTAAGGCTATAAAATAAGTTGGCTAGTTAAATGCTTGACTGAGACATGTGTATTTAGCTTCACAGATACAGGTTTGAGGTTTATAAAGTCCAAATCAGCCCTTAAGTTTGATATATATAAATTGGCTAATAACAACACATATTATCATAGGACTTAAAGACGGGGAGAAAACTAGCAGGACACACTACACAAAAACAGTGTTTTTAATATATAAACACAGAAACTTTCCAAACAGTATAGAGCAATAGAATTAGTAAATAGGTACACAGCACCCATCTTTCAAGCTGAAAGATCCATTGTACTGTCAGAGGGATACAAATTCTCCCCCTCAAAGACAGGATGGGATGAATTTGTTTATCCCAGGAACTCAGAACCTTTCACCTACAGTGCAGTATGGAAGTGGACCAAAGCAGATAAACAACATTGGTAACCTCAAATAGCAGATAGGTTCAGCTAGAGTATAAAAGGACAAATTATTTAACAAAGAAACAGAACTTCCTCTCTCTGAGAGTTGGTGTATTCAACGCTGAGCCCAGAAAAATGGGATCTGTCAATATAATCTCTAGGACTGAATGCTGTTAGGAAATTGGTACAGGAATCGAGATACCACCCTTAATTTCGACTGGATGCATCTGGGGGAATCACATGGGGATGCCTAACTCACCACCTCACCAGTTTGAAGGCTCAACACAGAAAATGACTAGTTTATTCCATTTTGTTCTCTTTCTGAAGACCCCAAATTGATGTTGTTCAGTTTACCTGATCATCCATTCTTTGGGCTCTCTAAGTGATTTTGAATGCTGGGGCAATGCATTACCTGGCCAATTACTGAAAACAATCTTATAGGCAGGGCATGGCATGGTATAATTCTTACACCAGACAACAGCATAGGACATGAATGAAATTGCTTACTAAGGTAATTATACATTTTCAGCATGCACATGAATACTGCAAGATTTACTGTAAGCCTTAACTCTAGTGGCAATGTGTTACACAGTTTAGCCACCATTTCAGAGAGAGATCAACCACCTTATTCGTAATATTTATATGTCAGGACTTTAAGTAGGCCAGTTATTGCTGAATGGAGATTTCTCCCTGGTGCATAGTGTACAAAGTGATTGTGAACTAATGCAGGTGCACAAGAACAAAAAGATGTATGCACTGTGTGTAACAGTTTAAAGTGAATACAGCATTCTATCGGTGTAGCTGTCGGAGAGACGGGGAGATATATTCTCTGCAACCCAGCTACATGAGAAACTTGGATTCCGCATTCTGAATGATCAGAAATTGGTGTAGTGCACCTTTGAAAGACCAAGTTAGGCAGCATTACACAAATCTAGCCTACTGGATTGATCATCACGACATTAGAAGGAAAGGAGAATTGCTCCAGGAATCTGTTCAGAGTACGCAGCTGGAAAAAGCAAGCCCTGGAGACTACCATCATCTGGCCATCCGTGGATAAACGAGGGTGCAGCCCAAATGCAAGGTTACTGACTTTCATTCAGGAGGTGAGTCAAGGTTTCAAACTAGAGGGCCAGCAAGTCTTAAACCAGCTATCTATAACTGGGGAGCTTGCAGGGCTATTCAGGGAGCGGTGTGGTGGACTACTCTGTGATAAACTCAAATATTTTATTTTTTATTTTATTAAATTATTTTGTCTTAGACAGTATTTAAAACAGGATACCATGTTCTTATCAGTATGGCTTAACCGGAACTTCATCTAGGTATCATCTGCAGAGATATAGAAGAATGTACTAAAGGGCTGATTTAAATCTGCCAGCGGTCTCATGTAGAGATTAAACAGCAGTGGGCAAAAGGACCTCCCATGCAGTATTCTGCAGTTTAGTGCTTTCCTAGAAGACTTGCATATGGGTAAAATCACTGTGTGCTCTCTATCTGTATCAAAAGAGGGGTATCCATGCCATTGCACTCTAATGTCCAGTTAATTTAAATGAGTCAGGGGGGATCTTTGGCTAATGGTATAATGATTTGTTTGATAATGATTCACTTTTTAAATAGCACTTTCACCAAAACACTTTACATACAGTTATCCGTCGGCTGTGATTTATCAACCTGGGATGGATGAAAGGCTGGATTTGCCAGGATTCAAACCTGTGACATGCAAATCACATACAGATTGCAGAAGCAAGCACTCAACTCACTGAGCTATTCAATCCTGCTGTCAACTCAAGAAGGACAAAGGCTTCGATACCACCTCCATCCACCACACCACCAATATCGTCCATCACATCAACCACTACCATTTCAGTGCTGCATCCCAGCCAACAGCCTGCCTGGATATGTTCCAGAATCCTGTGCTCTTCAACAAAAGACTGTAATTGTGAAGGTGTAACTACTTCTAGAAGTTTCCTCGGATAAAGTAGTTGAGAAATTGGATGGAAATTTGAGAAGTTCTCAGGATACAAAGACATTTTCTTCAATAGTGGTATAACAGCAGCACACTTTTACTGTTCCAGAACACATCCAGATGCAAAGGAGCGTATAATAAAGTGGAACAAGAAAGGCACCGGGAGAGAGCATGCTTTTTCAACAATCCTACTAGGGCAGGGATCATGTAGAGAGCCTGACAGTCGGTGGGTGGACCTAAGCTCTAGCAGTGCGGCTTCAGGTAGAGGGTTGATTGAGGTAAAAAAGTGCTGAATGGGCCCAATCATTTACCTTTATTTTTACCAAAGAAAGACTATCCTGTAGTAACTCGGCAGAAGCAACTTCAAGAGGAACCTAAGCAATTTTGACTGAAAAGTATTGGGTGAGATGGCCACATAGCAGCTGAGAAGGAAACCCAGAGTTCTGCATTCATGCACATTCAGGGCTTGTTCCCATCCAAAATATGCCATTTTATCAATCCACGCCCCATCTGTGGGACACCACCATCCACTCACTTTGATTTTTCTAACCTTAATCCTGCTCTGCACGCTCCCCACCCCTTCCCATAACCCCCTTCCGTTATCCATCAGTATCAATTTCCATGTACTTCACCAGTCCAATCTAGCTAAGGATCGAATTATGGCAGCACATTGTTCTCCTAATAGTCTTGATTTATTAGCTAACTTCTCATTGGGGCTGTGAGCATTTATTGGGCTTTGGATTTAGGTTGATCCTGAGAGAAACATTTGAAGTACAAACAAAGAAACCAATACTTCAGGGAAGAACATGGTCTTGTGAGACACCCCAAAGCATTCATTTGCGTCCTATCATTTCTCTGAACACTTTCAGAGTGAGAGGGTTGCTCAGATCAGGCAGTTCTGTGTAGCGTTCCGAATTTGGGATTATTTTCTTTCACCTGGAGAATTGGTAGTTGTTGGGTGGGCTATGGCAGCGGACGGCTTGGCCCTTTTCTGCCTCATTGTCTGATTGACTCTCTCTCCCTCGCTCTCGCTCTCTCTGGCTTAGAGGCGTAGCACTCTGGTAGGCTTGCAGTTTGCACCCAGGCACCAGCAGACAGTGCTCGATCAGCCTGCCCAGCTCACAGACATGTGCATTATTTTTACCTGGTGCAGCAGCAGGCACCTGTGCAACATACTGTTTGTTGAGACTGTATAGTTACAGTGAGCTGAGGCAGTCAAGGCCTAAGCAATTCAGTCATCAAAGGTATAGGCAGCAGCATGTTGAAGGAAGATGAGCGATTTAGACAGTGTCATCATCATGACAGTGTTATCACCAGGCCATCAGAGGATGCAAAATGAGAGGGGATGGTAAGGCCTGCCGAGGGAGCCCCAAAAGCTCCATGAAAAAGTGCATGCTGCACTTCAGACTCCTGTGCCAGCCTGGGCGATCCTGAATGTGCAGTGCTCATGATGAGATGATCAAACTGTCATGCCTTGAACTAGGTTAATTAACTATGTTTGCTTTTGAATCAGACATTACATCTCTTCACCTAGCACAGAAAAAAGGGGGGCGGCACCTGGCCCCTAGCGTCCAAACATGCCAGCCTACAATGTGCACAGCCTGTAATATTATTATGTGTATGCCAATGGCAGAGGCACCTTTTGTTTCCAGGGGTCTGGCAGCAGCCGAGGGGGACATTGTAATGGTAAACAATGCAAGGGAAGCGGCAGCAGGTCAAGATTTTTAGTGGGTGGCCATTAACATCTCACACAAATTAGCCCAAGTCACCAAGCCTAGTGAGGGAGCCCTAAGTAGAGTAGACCGATTACCCCCTTGGCCCTGACAACATTTTTGAAATAACATGTTGAAATGGTGCATTTTGCAGCACAGTTTTTGAGAAAAAGGGGGAACAAAAGAATGAAAGAATGAAAGAAGAAAGAATGTGTGTTGTGTGATGTAGGGCAAGGAACCTGCGGGAGACAGATTATGAGCAAAGCCTTGGGTATTCCAGGACATGAGCGATCATTCTCATCGTTTGTTCATAGCCATCAGCAGAGAATCGGCCAGCCATTTCAGCATCATGTGGATGTCTGATAGCTGGTAAAGCACGGTCCACCCAGTCCACCTTAGCATCCAGCTCAACTCCCCCAGCACAGAAGATGTACCATGTCTGTGTGTTTACAGTGCACCGCCGAGACATTGGGGTTGATGCCCTTAAGGGGGTTAAAAAAACTCGAAATCTTTGGACACCAGCATGCGTAGTTGAGGTACAAGATGGAGACGATCCAGGAAGGAAGTCCGGCATAGCCATTTAACACAGGATTTTTGGTTGATGTTCTTAATCATGCATACCTTGCTCTCCGGTATTGTTACGCTGAATGTGTCACTTTACAGACACGTGCCCTTCTTTGTAGTAGGTCTGCGGTCCAATGACCTTTTGCGCACATTAGGGGTGGAGTTTTTATCATGGACCTTAACAACAGGCTGTGATACAGTTGAGTCCAGGCTTATTTCGTGATGTTCCAATGAGGTATGTATCATGTCTGCAGACTTACCCGCAATGAGCCAACTTGTTAAATTGGCCAGACTTTTATCCTGCCGTTTTTTGCTGTGTGCTACCTTTTTGCATGCTTTTTTTGATTTCTTGACAGATATCAGTAAGTGGCAGTAAGGTCACGGACCACCAATGATCACTCCTGCACCACTCCGCTCAGCGCGCCATGCTGTTATGGCCACTATAAGCAGAGGGCTCGCAGGCTGTTCACAAGGCTCCTCCTCCGATGTGTAGACAGCAAAAAAAGACCAGAGTTACCACCAATGACCACTCCCGTACCACTGCGTGCATCACTCTGTGCTGTTCTCGTGTGTATGTTTAAAAGATATCTTTCCAGCAACATTGCAGGAAAACAGCTCACAATGTTTTTATGGTGTTGATTAATTTTCCGAAAGCCATATGCTTATTTGTCCTGGGCACCTTCTTTGATTAGCAAGGCTTATGTTAACTTCTGGTGACTTCAATTCCCATTTCATAAGTTGAGGAGTCCTCACACTTTATTGTTTAGGACGTGTGCTCTGCCCTCTTGTAAACGAGGCTGGCACCCCAGACAATGTAAAGGTGCATCAAAAAATTGGTAATGGTTTGTGCGAGCATGGCCATCACATAGCCCATAAATATGTGCCTTTTGGAGGGAGCCACAAAGCAATATGGCTCGATCACAACTTTCCCCATTCTAATTAGGGGTGTTCATTGCAGCAGCTGGAAAGAGTTAGGCAGAGACACACACCAACGTTCAGGACACACTCCAATCTAGAGGCAGTGCTAAATAGCTGTGGAAAGGGGACATTAATGAGCTGTCCATACGAACTACATTCAAGTCCCATGAAACTATGAGGCACTCACTAGCTGCCCTTCTGTCATATTCTTGGCGCAAGACATCGGATATTAAGAAGATACTATCACGGAATAGCACATATTCGAGTTTCATAAACGCACAGCAGCAGTTACCTGCAGCCTGCACCTTTTGAGGTGACCTTAGTCCAAGTGCTAGAAAAGTGATATATGATTTGCAAGCCATATTTCAATGACGCTCGGGTTCAAACATCACTGATGGAATGGGGGCATGTATGAGATGTTGCTTTGATGTGATGTTTTGAAGTCCTAACAAATGTGATTAGGCATTCACAATCCACTATTCCATTGTAGTAATGGTAACTGGTGTTGTTATCTCGTGCTTTATTCCACATTCTTTGCACTTCTAAACATTGTAAGAAAATATTTTATTTATACAATTTTAACCTACTTAAATTATTGACTTGTAAAGGAGACAGGCTAAAGTTTGCCATCCTT
The DNA here is from genome assembly GCF_040938575.1 of Ambystoma mexicanum. NCBI lineage: Eukaryota > Metazoa > Chordata > Amphibia > Caudata > Ambystomatidae > Ambystoma > Ambystoma mexicanum. The sequence continues at coordinate 711,926,944 of NC_090933.1, forward strand.
TGGTATTCATACCTGTAACGTGAAAGCTGTCCTCCTGTCCCAGAAAAACACTTTATGTGTGAGGAAGCATCCAGCCAAACAATTGTGCCTGGGTTTATTTAACATTGTAGAATGATGATATATATCAGTTTTATCGAATGAAGGGCGTCCCAACCATTGTCTATGGAGCAGAAGCCTTCTTAAATCTCCCTGATGAGCTATGGCAAAAACTTGAAAGCTGGAGACACCTGTTGAACCTACCAGCGTCTACACCTATGGCCTTAATCAGAAGGGAATTGTGTATCTGATAAAAGCCATTTTATAAAGGGATCGACTAATGCTCTTCAGAAAGGTGATATTGCCAAAAAGACCGGCAATTTTCAACATCATCCACGAGGAACTCATTGATCCGAATTCAAAAATTTGGATTCCATGGGTTCAGAAAATTGTGTCCACTCTAATTGAAACCGAACCTATAAGTAATCCAACAAAAGTGATATTAAAACTGGAAACATGGGATTGGATTAAAAACTCAAGGTACGGCAGCAGGGTACAAATCAGCGGCTCATATTATACTAACAAGCAGGAAATTGAATGACACAAGATCGTACTTGAGGAAATTTCCGAATAGATTGTCTCGACGACAAACTTTCATGAGAGCTCGCCTCAACATCATCGCAACAAACGAAATAAGAGCCATTAGAAGGCTATCAAATACAAATCTATGTCACTTTTGTGAGCTAAAGGAACAAAGAGAAACCCTTCGACATCTGTTAATTGTAAATGTCTGGAGAAGGAGAGAATGATCCATATGCTGCATCTGTTCAAAGATATATTTTATTATGACAAAGAGACTTGGTGGTCCCGCCTAATGGAGGGAGAAAGAATTACCGACACTATAGCAGTGACTCAACTTCTGCAGAATATTGACTTTACGAAGGAGTAGACAGATTTTTCTTTTTTTTCTGTTTCAGTGATGTTTAAAAATGAAGTGATGTAAGAACCAGGATTTTTTTGTAAAAAAATGTGTAAACATTTTAAATAAAACATATCTGGCATTTACAAGCTTGGGATCCATTGTGGCTCAACACAAGTACCTCACAGTTATGAGGCATGAGGCACTTTTGTTTGGTGGTGGTGCACCCTTTGGACATCAAGCCCAGTTAATGTCATATCTGTGGTGCGTAGGCCGGCATTTTTGTATATATTGTTTGTTTGTTTGTTTATTATTTGTAATGCACCGGCATACCCTGGGGTAACAGGGCGCAACAGATACAAGGATATGCGAAGCTTGGTTAGGACAACAACAATATGTACATACACACAGTCAAGGTAAAAGCATAACTATACAAGATAATGTACAAATGTGCACATGAGCGCAAGAGGAATATGTATACACACAATCAAGGTAAAAGCATAACTATACAAGATAATGTACAAATGTGTACATGAGCGCCAGTGGAAGCAGTGGAAGCAGATAAGAATATGATGACTTGGTACCTAGGTATGTAGGAAGGCCTATGTTTTCAACCAAGAAGTAACCTTAGTTCGGAAGTTTTGATACGGCAGGTCCATTCTAAGGGTTGGCGGTAGGGAGTTCCACAGTTTCGCTGCTTTCACTGGGAAGCTGTTACCCCCTAAGGTGGAGCGTTTAAAGTTGGGGACAGAGAGGCAATCTTTGTATGCTGTTCTTGTAGGTCTCAGGGAGGTCTGTCTGTGAAATCTGTTAATCAGCTAAGTTGGTGCAATGTTATTGAGAGATTTGTAGGTAAGTGATGCAGTTTTTAAGAGAATTTTGTCATTGATAGAAAGCCAGTTGTTTTGTTGGCTATGTGCAGTAATGTGAGCTCTCCTGGGGATGCCCAGTGCCGCTCTGAGAGCATTGTTCTGAAGAGTTTGTAATTTGTTAGTAGTGGCTTTGGCAGAACCAAGATAGAGGGCATTGCAAAAGTCCAGGCGGGACAGTATAAGGGCTCTAGCGAGGGTCACACAGCTAGTGTTGGACAGAAAGGGTTTAGCTGCACGGATCAATTTACACATGTAAGCTGTGGAAGAGGCTAGAGAGTTCACCTGTCTGGTGAAAGAAAGGTTAGAATCCAGGTAAAAACCTAACATTTTGACCACTTGTTCTACTTTGATGCTATTGCCATGAATAGTGAAGGAGGAATAGTCAGGGCCTAGTTTCTTTAAACTGGCAGTAGTACCCAGGATGATAAGTTTGGTTTTATCATCATTCAGGCATAGTTCAGGCATAGTCTATATACTGTCAGTAACAAAAGAAAAATAAAGCAATGCTTACAAGTGCAATCTCCTGCTTTCCTTGCTATTCATTACCCCATGAAGATTACATTGAAGATTACATCTGAGCCTGCCTTGCCTCAAGCCTAGAGGAGGCAAGTATTCCCCAAGATGAGAAACTGACTTGATGTTCAGTGTGACCTTGAGCAAATACTCTTCTATACTATATAAATAACCAGTTCCATCCATTAAACACATAATTAATGTTTAGTAATGGAGAAAAAAGTATTGCCTATTGCTTGACCTGCCCATCCATGACATTAAAGAGCCTCATTACAAGGTTGCTGGTATCCTGATCCCGGCAACCTGTATTACAATTGCTGGCACTCGGTCTGATGAAATTACCACTGGATTATGAGTTCCAGTAAGGGTGGGGTTGCCAGACATTTAGTCGAAAAAAATGTGTCGACAGGACATTTGGTCGAAACCATTTGGTCAAAAACCAAATGGTCCAATTTTTTTTATTTTTTATTTTCACTTTATTTTTATTTTTTTTGGGGGGGTCCCCCAACCCCCTCTTTTCTTAAAAAACCTTTTTTTCCCTAAAATACAACCTAAAAATATATATATATATATAAATTTTAAAAAAAATTCGACCATTTGGTTTTCGACCAAATTACATCGACCAAATGTCTTTCGACCAAATGACTTTCGACGAAATGTCCGGACACCGTAACGGTGGTAAAGCTCTATTCCATGGATGCACCAGTAATACCGGTGCCGGTAATACCGGCAATTTTTGCCAGTGGGGTGCCAGAAGTACCTCATGCTCTTAGCTGGAGGTGATTCCAGTCACCCCACTGGCAAACCTGTACTTTGCCGGTGCAGTAATGTGCCAGTAAGCAGAATTACTGGCACGGTATGACGCACTGGCCAAATTGCAATGAGGCTTATTTGTGCTTTTGCATTGTTTTCTAATGGCTGTCGTGGGGATTTGGGGATGGAGTAAGATGCCATTCAACACTGTCTCAAAGACAACTTCCATCTCCTGTTTTTGTGCTGCATTGTGTCATTGCCTATTCATCATCAATTGGTCACCTGTAGGAGTGCCCAGAGTAAAGTACTTTGCCAATGGCAAGTGGGGCAAATGCTCGAAAGTGGATTTCAAATGAGACCAGTAGGCATGTGTTACAGAGGGGAGACAGTAAGGGCGGTTGTGGCAGAGGGTCATCAATACCAATGGGAAATGAGGAGGAAGCGGGTGTCAAGGTCCTGTAAAGAAACACCTCAGACGATATGAACAATTGTGTTCCTATGCTCATACAGCAGTTCTAGTTTTATTTTCTCTCCCTCTCTCGTGCTTTTGCCTTTCCATACAACTGCAAAGCTACATTTCTCAATTTCCTTTTTCCAAAATTCACATAATATAAACATTCTGTAAACATGTAAGGTTTCCAAGAGATGTAGCTGCACGGTGGGTGGCAAAGTGGGACTAAAGGTTATGAAGTATAAACTTAGTTCTTGCCTTGCCCTACAATTCCTAGTACTCTGTGATTTAAGACCCTGGCTAGGCCACAAGGTCTGTGCCAGAGATCAGAATCTTCTGAGCAGTGAGAATGCCATGACAACTTGATGCTCTATTCAATCACAACTCAATAGGTCTTGTGTGGGAATATAAGCAGCATTGGTATGGCTAAGGATAGTGCAGTTCCTGATATTTGACACCTACTTCAGCTGCTGAGCCTGATAGCAAAGCGGAGGAGAAACATCTGATTTACAGGGGCATTTTAATTAATGAGCAAAGATTAACATGTACAATCCTCACACTGAACTGTTGACTTCTGTAGTGTTGGGATAGTGCAGCCAACTTATACAACAGTACAACTCCTTCCGGTTATGATGATGTGTTTTATCTATTATATTAATAGGATTTATCTGGTGCAACCCTGCCATTTGCATGGTCTCCAGGTGCTCGCACGCATCTATGAGGAACTAAATGTATACTAATCATGGCATTTCCCTATGTTGAGAAACAAATGACATGCAACAACCACAAATGTGTGTAGTGCTGCCTGTACACCATCCTTCCACAGAGAGTACCAAAGAATCACTGAAATGTGCAGAAGTGGGACACCTTTTTTGTTTTTGGGCCTCTTTTATTGTTCTGCCCTGGCCCATTTCTTTTCCAAGTCCGACCCTGATGGAGCCCCTACTCTACGCCAATCTTGTCTACTTGCAAAATGTGGAAGTTCCACCTATAAATCTGCTGACCAAGCCTGCATGCAACCATATGTGTTTCCATAATCCCCCTAACCCTCATCGTCAGCTTGCCCTCAGCCAAGTACCTGGTTAGCCATGCTCATATGCATCTCAACCATGAGAAAAGTGCACCATGGACATGACCAGTGTGCACTTGTTTGGCCACCGGACCATTGTCTCTCAAAATGTGGAATGTACATCCATCAAACATCTATTGGCCAGCAACTGCAACCCTGGTCTGGACACAGCCTCATGCGTCTTTGCATTGACAATGTCACTCATCCATGTCCACTGGCAGCCAGAGCCAGTGAATGCTTACTATAGTAAGACATCATCAACACCTTGGTGTAATTCTGTTTGAGTCATAATTTGCATTTATTAAGCACTATCCACAAACATGACACTGTGAGCGTGTCCAATGAGATGTGTCTTGCATGCCATTGCCACACATAGGTGTATTGGTGTAGCTGTTAAATTCTAATTCGTCCTTGTGTAGTGATCCTCCTCCAGTGGCCTGGCAGAGGCCACGTTGCTGCCGAGCTTCTCCTTGGTCCGTTACATGAGGTCCCACATCCACTTGTAGACCTCTACCACAGTCCACCTCCCCACACTACAGGTATTGATTTGGTATGTGACCTCCTGCCACATCCTCCACCGCTGGGTCAGTGGAGGTTTACTGCCAGCCCAAGGGTACAGCTCAACCTGGTGTTCAGCAATGTGATTAGTGAGGATTGTTAGCCCCTCATCTGAAAAATGCTTCTTCCTTGGTGGTCCCTTCTCCTTGACATGTGCCCCTTCATGGGGTGTTGCCTCTTCCTGCTCGGCAGGCTAGCCCCTCTTGCCCCTAGAGGACATAGGTTGTGCAGCAGCACCTGTAGGCCCACCACCACTGTCCCCGCTCATGACAGGAAATGCGAGTTCACCCCCTAAATATCTCCGGCACCACACATATGAAGAGAGGAAAATGTAGTGTCCACAAGAAGGGGACCCATGCAGTAATGCCAAAAGCGCCACGACAGGGAGTATTGTGCTGCACAAAGAAATATACACATGGAACCCCACAATGAAGATGCAGTTCCAAGATGTAGATACATGGGGGTGTGTGAGCATGGTGATTGCAAAGAATAATCACACGTGTAGCAATAATTGGGTTTTGGTTTTCATTTTTAGAGCATACGTGTGCATTGTTTTTTGGCACATAAGCACTTAGGGTTTTGTTTACTGTTTATTTTTATAAGTACAGTCGGAGCATTATTAGGGCTTTTAGCTAGAGGTAGTGGTAGCAGTAACATGGAAGTATAATAAGGATTCGTTTTTTATTTTTTTTTATTTTATTAAGTGTAAATAGTTTGTTACAAACTTTTCACCATTTACATCCATTAAAAATTGAATAGAACAAGATGAAGTAACCAATTAAATAATGCGCCTTTTCTCAAAAGTTTCTACAGGCATTTCTTTTGTGCTTTTCATATCATTATCTTTCACAATAATCTTTCATCCCTCTTCCTTTAATTTTCTAATGCAGCCTCTAGAAATTTTACAGTGACATATTTTGTTTTTTATATTTATACAGCCATATATCACTTCCCACCAATGGTCAGCTTCTAGATCTTTCAAGTCTTTAATTTGCTCATGAAGATGTACAGTTCTCAGCTCTTTCACATTTGGGCAAAAAAGAATTCGATGTTTTAGCGTTTCACTTTCTAATTTGACACTCTATGCAATTCTAATGTTTCCCATATCTTTGAAGTGTGGTTTTATTGTGAAGCATATTCCATCTGAATCTTAATAGCGTATCCCGTTGCTTTCAATGGGGAAATTTCATCAGGTACCTGGGGAGCACATTCATCATTCCCCAGTCATTTGCCAGTAGAGTATGTGTTTTAGATTTAGATCTTGCATCTTCAGATTTTCAATCGTCTGCCCACAGATTTCTCTTTATTAGCATTGGGTTTTTAATCAAGATTTCTATTGAATTTCTGATTGTTTCCTGGACTGTATGGCATTCTCGTTTCCATTTACTCAGAATGCATTCTTTATTGCCTGGTTCAAACATTCCTAGAACTCTAAATTGAGGAGAGCAGTCCTTCACAATTGCTTCTCTGTAGAGACTCAACTTATTCCAGGTGATATGGGCATAAAAGTGATGTTAATCCCAATTCATGGCGAATTATAGATATTGGGATTGATTCTGGTAGTCGTAGGATGTACTTCCAAAATTGTCCTTCTAATACGTTCTACATCTCAGGTTTTATTCCATGGCATGTTTCTCCCCCATACACCAATGCTAGGGTGACTTTTAGCCTATAAAAGGCAATAATCGCTGTAGTGAAAAAATGTCCATACCTTTTATTTATAAACATTCCTTGAGCTGCAAATCTTTTTGCCTTCAATCTAAAAGTATCTGTCCACGCTTTTTCACTTTGTAGCATACTTAATTGGACTCCCGCTTTTACTGGTTTTATTTGTTTCCCATCCAACATCCAGCTTTCATGTTGTTTCTTTTTCTGTCTATGGTCACTTAAAGCCATAATTTCTGATTTGTCAGTGTTTATTTCCAGGCCTTTATTCACTACGTATTTCTTCAACGACTTTAGGGATCTTTGAAGAGCAATCCTCATTTGGTCTAAGAGGCTTACATCGTCGGCATACAAAAATCTGCTTACTTCCATCCCATTTATTTTGGGTGGGAATGAGATCTTATTGTCTAGGATCATTTTCATGTCTTCGGTGTAATAACTGAACAAGGTAGCGGCCAACGGACATTCTTGTTTCTGTTTTTTTGTATTTCAATTTTCCTCGATAAATTGCCACTTTGGTCCAGTTTAACCTTCACGATTTACCAGAATACAGTTCTTTTATTGCCTTTAGAAGGTCATTTGGGCATACATTTGCTTCAAGGTTACTCCACAGCATGCCTCGATCTACACTATCAAAAGGCCTGCTGTAAGTCTATGCTTGCCATATAAATATTTTGCTTGATGTAGGAGGCCCAATTTTTTAAAATACTTATTATGAATAGGTTGAGACTACATCCTACTTGTTCCACAAATCCTGATTGTCTGGCATCATAGTGCTTTGTTATTTTGATCCATCTTTTCAAGTGAGTTAGGAGTAAAGTGGCGAAAATCTTTCCTATGCAATCAAGCAACGCAATTGGACGGTAGTTCATAGGTTGCTTCCTGTCCCACTTTTAAAAAATTGGGACCACAATTGAACTCTTCCATTAATCTGGGACATTTCACACTGTTACTATCCTTTTGCATAGGGTCTCACAAAATTCAGACCATTGCATGACGTTCGCTTTTAGAACAGCATTTGATATGCCATTGGGCCTGGGAGCTCTTGATATCCTTGCTCTCTTGATGAGGTTTTCAATCTCCTCTCTGTCGATCGGTATGTTCCATGGCTCTGTGGGAATTTCTTCTTCTGGCAGTTGGTCTTGCTCATTATTTTTGTGGTTAAATATCTTCTTAAAATGGCTTACCCACATGTTTTCTGCAATTGGATTTATCAGGCATGGGTCTCTTTCGCCCTGTTCTCCATTTAACAATTGCCAGAGATTTCTACTATTAGAGATTCCTACTGCTTACGTCATTCTTTCCGCATCATTTTGAAGAAGTATTATTGTGTGCGATTTTTGCCAGTTTTTATAGCATTGTTTCCTGTTTCGTATCATCTCTGTTTTATCAATATTTACCATCTTCTTCAAGAGCCATGTGTCTTTTCTCAGTTGTTTTTTTTGTTCAGCCACTTCTTTATCTTATACATGGATAGCCTTGCATTTTGGTTTAGCTGATTGAGTTTGACATTCTTTAAAAGCTGTCAATATTTGGTTATATTCAGCTGAGTTTGTCTCTCATCTTTACTACCCTTTTAGTTCCTCTATCAGCTCTAACATATCTTTCGTTTTTATTTTCAATCGATTTCTTACAGGTTCCAATTGTGTATTAATGAACAATGGGTGGCCACATTTTTAGCAGGCCTAGGGAAGCCTTGGTTATATTTTTAAGATCACAGCTCATAGTGAAATTGAGTTTCTGCTGACACAATAAAACAGTGGAGATCAGCTCACCACGGTTGAGGCACACAGAGTAACTAATTAATTGTTGCCAAGGGAAAAGTCTCTCATGGGATGAAGGCCTCGCAGAAGGCTTAAGCCAGATACCAGCTGAAGTCCAACACAATAATTTTCAGGAGCTGTGGCAGTGAATATAATAGTAATTGAGAATAAAATAGCAGGAATTGCTTTCCATAAACAGTGTCTTGGCAGTATTTTTTCTAAGCAGACCTGGCAACAGGCATGCAGAGAGAGGTGAGTGTAGGGGCGAAAGAGAAAGGGAAGCTATCAGAGAGATGGGACAAATGTTTTTGACCTTGGAACTGTTATGCTAAAGCTTGCATTATCTTCAAACAAAACACACGGTCCAATTAATTTGTAGCTGAGTATCTATTTGTAGGTTGGACTCGGCAAGCCTATTAGAGCAAATCATTTTTCTGCTGGTCAACATAGTGATGTGATTCAGGGGTGGGATTATGACGTTAATGGGGTGTTGTGGGTTTGTGTTTCAGAAAATGTGTGTGCCCAATCAAAATTGAAAAATCAATGGTATAATATAGGAGCCCAATAATGTTCCACCAATCCCTTTCTTTTGACCTGTACCAAAATGTAACTTATGTGATTATGTTAATGTGTGTCTTATTGTATAAATATTGTAGCCTGTCGTGGGTGGAGTTGAGAACTTTTCAACCAGTTCAGCTTGTGGTCTGTCTGAATCTTTCTCCCAGCTGTTGGGGAATTAATAAAATTGAGTTTTTCTGCATGGTGCCTTTTTGTCAGATTACATATGTAAAGTAGTCCCTCTTTACACATGCAAGGGAGTGCGCATCATATCAATGCTGTTGGGGCATTGGCACGCTGCGAGCAGTGCATAAATTACATGACTCAGCCCCTTCCTCTGATATTCACACTGCTTCCTTGTGAATTCATGGTTGACACCTGTTTCTCCTGCTCCATGCCATTTGTTGCCTACACCTGCCCTAGATTGTCTCCAAACCTCATCATCTTCTGCCACCTTGTAGTGTGTGAATACCTGCTGAACACCAGCACTGTTGTTCCTTGGAGTGCCTGCTATTTTCCCATTGCTTGTTCTGCTGTGGCTTACCTGTCAGGCTCTGTCACCACCCTATCTGCCATCTTGGGACTTCCACCCCTTTGTTCCACCACCACAGCTCCACAACACGCATCATCAGTGCAGAGCTGCACACTACCAGCCTCAGGGGTAGCCATGTCTAGTACATCGCCCAGTGCCCCCAAGGCAAGGCTTCGGCTGTCATCTGCACTGCAGCATGAATTGGCATCCCGGGTAAGCAAGTCCTGGCCCATTACAGTGCCCTCATCAATCCGCAGCTGCACCTTGGGACATGTGGGTGTCTGCAGATCTGGGCAGCCATCAACACTGAGGGGGTGACAACATGTACCATGGACCACACCATGAAGCATTGGGATGACCTCAGGATCCGGAGCCAGGCAAAGGAAGCCCTTGAGGCAGGTGCCATGGTGGAGGTACATCTTGCAGGCCACCATTGGGTGCCACCCCTTCGCCTCTGGGATGTCCATGCCCAGGCCCTTAACCTGCAGGCACAGATCCAAGCTGTTGGTGAGTACCCACAGTGTGCACTTTTCTACATAGTTTGTATGCCCTGCATCAGTAAGCAGGATCTGAGCAAGTCTATCCTTTACACAGCATGTGTGTTAAACAATTCTTAGCTGGCATACAGCCTCATGCTGATGCTGGATGTATGTGATGCCAAACATCTGTGAAGTGAACAGGTGTAGGGATGTGTAGTGATGGTGCTTTAGTGCAATTGGCTATCAGCGACAGCATTCTGTTCTATCAGGCCATTGAATGAAGGGTCATACATGGCATGTCATTGTGGCATTTGTTGTGGTTGTGGCAGAATTGCCCTTATAGGGGATGAGTTTATGCCCGCCTACACCCAAAATATGGTTGTGTGAAGTGGGCAGAGATTCAAACATTGTGTTCTAAGGTGAGAGATGCCCCCATGGATTTAGTCTAGTGCTAGGACTGTTCCCTTGAGTGTTTGCACCCCTTGACATACTTGACATAATACAGCCAGAAAAAATGTTTGTGTAATTCGTTTGGACTCAGAGAGACCTCATTATGAAGCATTATTCAAAAATTTGAAACTGACACTTGAAGGTAGCAAGTCAATATATTTTATATTACTTCTGTTCTGTACCAGCTCTAATTCTAATTAAACCTGCAATGGAAGCAGCAATTATAACGTAACATATTACCAAACATTTGAAGAGCGTTATTGCGTAAACCAAAAGCATGATATATATTTAATAAAGATCATCAAGTACAATTCATCATTTTAAGATAACAGCTTGAGCAACATGGAGCTTATGTTATGTTGGTCTATACTAAGCTATGGTATGATCAGGAGTGGTGTAACATAATAAAGCACACCTTTAGTCTCAGAATAAATGCATACCGGTCGACTTCCACATACAAACTCACGCTTTCAGGCCTTCTGCTTGGGGACCTGCAATGGATGTCTCTTCCCAACCCCCACAATTTCTTCAGCAGCGCTGTGTGTGTCTCTACCCCATCAGCCTGTGCTTTTTATATTAAAAGGGACATTATCTGCCTAAAATGTGTGTGTCATTTCCTTGGCCTACAAAGCTAAAGTCTAGAGCTTAAACCTGCTCCTGTGCTTTGCTTTACTTTGCCTACATGATGTACCTATGTTCAAAATCAAGAGACATGCAATGTCCTTGATCCTTGGTTTTTTCCCTTAGAGAACATGGGTTTCCGCTTGAGGACAGAGCACCACATGTGATCTGCTCCTAGACCACTTTAAACCTCATTCTAGTAAATGCTTTTCTGAACAGGGTAAGAAACGATACTCGTCTGTGCACACGTTCAATCATCCGTGTGTATTTTTGGTATTGTGCTTTCTGTCCTTGGCTTATCTGATCTGACTGGTGCGAAAAAGGCATCCCTTCAATTTAGCCGTTTTAAACACGGAGCTGCTATTCTGCGGTTAGAAAGAGGAAGTTATCATGTCCTGTTCATCGCCTTTGCTAGAGCCAAGCAACAGACTATGTGTTTGTTTTTTGCTGACTACACGTTAGTTTGTATTCAATGGAGCCTATATCATGTTAAGCATGTGTCTATACTTGTCCTTTGAAAGTGGCTCCTGTATTATAAGTGAATGTGTGCTTTCTGCTCTACCAACACTTGTAGTCTCTTGCTAAAAATGTGCCTGCTCTGAGCCAACTTGTCTTAATATGTGTCATGATGCCTGCTCCCGGGGAGCCGGTTCAAGCCCTGCGTCCCTGAAAGCGGACATCCAGTCCCCAAGGAAGGACCCAGCAACCCCATATAGGGGCCCTTTGGACAGTGTCCTGGCGCCTATGGTGCCAGGCTCATAAAAGACATCAGTCCTGGTGCCATAGGCGCCAGGCCCATTATGGGAGTGCTTGGGTGCACTTACCTGATGCAGACCATGCTGCAGGATCCCGGCCTCCTTGAGGCCTGAAAGGAACTACTTTACCTGTGGGACTAATTTACCATCCGGGCGTGGTCGGGGAAGGATACATACCTGATTGGAGGAAGGATACATACCTGTAACTTCTTCCAAGGCTATTTAAACCCCACCCGAACAGCCACACGTGCTTCGTGTTGTTCTGCATCTAGCAGCTGAACGCTCACCGTGTCTGCCCCTGCATCGTGACTTCTGCCATGCCTGCCAGCATCCTGGATCACCTGCAAAGGAAGAGAAGAAGAGAACTGAAGAAGGAAAAGTCCTTACCTGCTAAATCTGCATCCCGGAGACATCTAGCCGACAATCCTGAAAAGGAAGACTTTTATTTAAAAGCTCATCAGGTCGATCGCTGCAGCGCCGCATTCCACTCACCTTTACAGGGCGCCTCCATGTTCAGCAGTGATCATCCGGATTCGCAGTCACGCCCCAGCGCCTAGGGAGAAAAAGACCAGAACAAAAGGTGAGAGAGAGAAGGGAATAAGGAAAGCTAAATCTCCATGTTAAGACTTACCTGTTGATTCATTCCCTCTTCATTTCGGGTCCGCGCCGCATCCTGGCATTTCCAGACCCCGGCCCCTAAGGGGAAAAAGAGACATCAGCGTTAATGAGCGAATGAAAAGACATTACCAAAAAACGCTCATTAAAGACTTACCTGATTTCTACAAGGGTTTCACCTCTCATCTCGGGTCGGTGCCTGTTCCCCGGCATTCCGTACCCCGGCCCCTATGGGGAAAAAGACACTAACATTAGTACATTAATGCATGGACACAAGGGGAACCTCTTATCAAAAAACTTACCTGGAAGCCAAGCAAGTTTGGTTCTCACCAATCCGAAAATCCAGTGAAGTAACTGGATACCAACGCGCCCCTGCATCAGAAGCAGGATGGAGAGCTCGTCCTTCCAGACCATAAGGTGAGATGCTACGAGGAATCACAGAAGGGTTTCGAGGAGGGTGAGAGGGGAAAGTGGGAGGCCGATTGCATTACCCCGCAGACAGTTAATCTCCTATTTTCGCCTACAGAAGGATACTTCTGCGAGCCAGACAAGCCAGATTTGGGGGCCCGGTCCAGTCCGTCTTCCGAACCCTGCGCATCACCTTAGAAGTGGTCACAGCAGCGCGAACCAGGCCAGCGCCTCCGTGGGAGTCAGGTGAGCGTTACAGAACGCGAAGCCTTCCTACAAATTCCCACCCAGGCGCTATGGAAAGTTCTGAGACTGATCAGTTGGCCCAATTACTGGGGGAATTACGGGCCGAAGTACATGCCGCTCGTCAAGAGACTATTGCCCTCAGGACGGAATTAATAATATCAAAGGAAAGAACTGATGACTTGGCCAGACAGCTTTTGCAAGGTCAAGCTGGGCAAACTCCTCTACCCGGTTCCGGAGGTAACCCCGCTCCTGTGGTTTCCAGTAACCCTGTGCAGATTAATCTACCTGGAAACATGCCGCTGGCCCCACCCGAACGCTTTGCTGGGGACCCCAAACGATTTGCCGTATTCATGAATCAGTGTCGTTTGCACTTCCTATGCAGACCTGGGGCCTTCCCTAATGATCAGACCAAGGTAGCCTTTGTATTGTCATATCTCAGCGGCTGCGCTGCCGATTGGTCAGTTCCACTGGTTACTCAAGATGACCCGATTCTCCATAATTTTCAAAGGTTTCAAGCAAGCATGGAAAGGTTATTTGCTCGACACTCTCAGGGGCAGGCTCTGGATGACAAACTTCTATCCCTGCGACAGGGCAATCAGGACCTCCTATCCTATATTGCAACCTTTAATAGACTAACTGTGGAAACGGGATGGCCAGAGGATAAAAGAGTCACGTTGTTTTATCGAGGCCTACGCGGAGAACTTAAAGATGTCTTGGCCCAAGTTGTAAATCCGCCCAAAGAATGCACAGAGTATATAGACTTAGTGGTCCAATTGGATCACAGACTTCAAAACAGAAAAGCAGGTCCAGGTTTGAGACCCGGGTGTTGGTCAAGACCCATGCTAATCCCAAGGGAGTTGATGTCTCTGAGCCTATGCAAATTGGAGGGGTTAAAGGACCCTTAACTCAAAAGGAACGTGAAAGGAGGCAGCAGTTAAAATTATGTCTTTATTGTGGGAATTCTGGACACTTTCTACGAGATTGCTTGGCAAAACCGCCCCGAAAGGCTGTAGGAGCCGCTGATAAAAACCAGGAAGACTCTGTTTCGGGAAATTACTCCGCCTGACAAGTGTAGGGGTCCGCTTGCCGAGCTTGAAAACTAACTCTCAGACCTCGCATTTCATTGTGCCAATGGTTCTCGTAGATCCAGAACAGCCTAAGCGGTTGCATGCAATAAAGGCATACATCGATAGTGGGGCTACTGGAAACTATTTGGATCGTGAATTGGTCTCTAGGATTAACCTCCCTCTCCGTCCTAAACCCAGCAAAGATGTCATCACCACAGTCGATGGAACTGAAATTGCCTCTGGACCGGTAACACATTCCACTACTGAGGTGACTCTTATTGGTCCCGACGGCCATCGGGAGGGTGTTGTGTTTGATGTAATCAAGGCTCCACAGTTTCAGGTTATTCTTGGAATCCCTTGGTTACAGACACATAATCCTCGAATTGATTGGCGAGCTAAGAGAATAACCTTCCCGGATTGTACACAAACCTGCTACCCAGAAAACCTGAAGATTAATCTAGCATCTGTAACCTCTGCCTCCATGCAACTACCTCCGGAATACCAAGACTTTCAGGACGTCTTCCAAAAGGAACAGGCCAACACGTTACCTCCTCACAGATCGTACGATTGCCAAATCGATCTGGTGCCCGGTGCACAACCCCCTTGTAGCAGGATTTATGCCTTTACCGAACCTGAGAACCTGCATTTGAGACAATATTTGGATCAATACCTAGCTAATGGTTTTATTCGCCCGTCAAAGTCCCCGGCATCCTCGGCTTTGTTCTTTGTGCCCAAAAAGGAAGGCGACCTTAGAACTTGTATCGAGTACCACGCATTGAACCAGATAACGGTTAAAAACCGTTATCCTCTGCCTCTGATCCCTGAACTCCTTGACCAGGTGAAGGACGCTTGCATATACACCAAGTTAGATCTCCGGGGGGCTTATCATCTGGTACGAGTTAAAGAAGGCGACGAATGGAAAACTGCCTTCCGTACTAAATACGGATTATTCGAGTACCAGGTGATGCCTTTCGGATTGTGTAACGCGCCGGCTGCCTTCCAATACTTCATGAATGATGTCCTTCGGGAACTCATCGATGTTTGTGTTGTCGTATATATCGATGACATTCTGGTGTACTCCTCTTCGGAATCTGATCACAGAAAACACGTCAGGGCAGTACTTGAAAAACTGCGCCAACACAAACTATTTGCTAAATTGGAGAAATGTGTTTTCCATACCACAGAAGTTGAGTTTCTAGGTTTCATCCTGACACCCAAAGGAGTCCGAATGGACTCAAGAAAAGTGGATGCCATCCTCAAATGGCCATCACCTAGCTCTGTAAAAGGGGTTCAAAGCATGCTCGGCTTTGCCAATTTCTATCTCAGGTTTATCCCGGAATTTTCACGCGTGGTACAACCCATTACTGCACTCTTGAGGAAAAATAAACGTTTTGAATGGTCTGAAGAAGCAGAGCAGGCCTTTCAGGATTTAAAAGCTAAGTTTACCTCCGCACCTATATTGAAACACCCGCGTCCAGATCTCCCTTATGTCGTCGAGACTGACGCATCCAGCCTAGCCATGGGAGCTGTCCTTGCCCAAAGAGATCCCGAAACCAACCAACTGCATCCCGTAGCATTTTGGTCCAGAAGATTCTTGGCACCCGAGGTTAATTATGCAATCACGGACAAAGAACTGTTAGCCATTAAGTCCGCTTTTAAAGCCTGGCGGCATTATCTGCTTGGCGCTCGACATACCATCACAGTGATCACTGATCACCGGAATTTACAGTATTTGAAAACCACCAAGGCTCAGTCATCACGGCAGCTCCGATGGGCATTGTTTTTCGCTGAATTTGATTTCGTGATTACCTATCGACCTGGCTGCAAGAATGGCAAAGCAGACGCCTTATCCCGAATTGGAATGGGAGAATCTGATACAAACCCAGAATCAGTACCAATAATTCCTGAACAGAGGATTCTAGGCATGACTTCGTTACAGACGCTTGAAGACATTCAAGCCAGAGTGAAACAACTCCTGGACCCTACAACCTTACAGGATTGGATACAAAAGGGATCAGACTTTACCATAGATAATGGTTTACCTTATTTCCAAGGACGCTTATTCCTGCCACATAAGGAATTACACGAACTAGTTATTTCCGGTTATCATGATACATTAATAGAGGGACACCCCGGTATTGCCAAGACAGAGGAAAAGGTGAAACGACAATTTTGGTGGCCCTCTTGGCGCAAAGATGTTAAATCTTTTGTGATGTCCTGTGGTGTTTGCGCCCAAAATAAAAGTCAAAAGAAAAGACCAGCCGGTCTCCTTCAACCTCTAGACATACTGCCAGCACCCTGGCACACCCTATCAATGGATTTTATTACGGACCTGCCTCCTTGTTCGGGGTACAATACTATTCTGGTAATTGTGGATTTGTTTTCCAAAATGGCCCACTTTATTCCTTTGAAAGGTTTACCTTCAGCTTCTGTCCTAGCCAAAGAATTCCTCGAAAATATTGTTCGGCTACATGGATTCCCATCTATACTAATCTCTGACTGGGGAAGCCAATTCATTTCCCACTTCTGGCGCAAATGTTGTCAAATGGCGCAGATCGACGTAAGATTATCGACCAGTCATCACCCTCAGACCGATGGTCAGACCGAGAGGACAAATCAGACCCTTGAGCAGTACTTACGGTGTATGTTACAACAATGTGAAAGCAACTGGAAAGACATTCTTTGGATAGCCGAACACGCATATAATAATTCGGTACACTCTGGAACTGGCCAGAGTCCTTTTTATACTTTGTTTGGGCATCACCCTCGAACCTCAAACCTTGACTCACCTCAGAACCTCGGAATGCCTGCAGTAGAACATCTGCATTCTACAATTACCCAAGCCTTCAAAGAGGCAACTACACATTTACAACAAGCCAAGATAAAATACAAGGAGAATGCTGATCTACATCGGAGTGAAGCACCTCCGTATCAGATTGGGGATCAAGTGTGGTTAGCTACCAGACATTTACCACTCAAAGGGCCTCGAACTTTTAACCCAAAATATCTGGGACCTTATTCTATTACGGCAATAATTAACCCAGTGGCTGTTAAACTTGATTTACCAGCTAGTATGCGAATTCACCCTGTTTTTCATGTGTCACTTCTGAAACCAGTGGTTCCCAGAACCCGACTACTCAAACCTCCAGAACCTATTCTAATAGATGGGGAGCCCGAATTCGAAGTGAAGAACATTTTAGACTCAAAAATGTTTAGGTCAAAACTGTTCTACCTAATTGATTGGAAGGGATACGGGTCTCAGGAGAGGTCGTGGGAACCCAGCGACCATGTGCATGCACCTCGATTAGTCAGGAAATTCTACCGACTCTTCCCAGACAAACCAAAACCCCCGGAGGGAACAACCTTGGGAGGGGCCTTGGGGGGGAGTGCTGTCATGATGCCCGCTCCCGGGGAGCCGGTTCAAGCCCTGCGTCCCGAAAGCGGACATCCAGTCCCCAAGGAAGGACCCAGCAACCCCATATAGGGGCCCTTTGGACAGTGTCCTGGCACCTATGGCGCCAGGCTCATTATGGGAGTGCTTGGGTGCACTTACCTGATGCAGACCATGCTGCAGGATCCCGGTCTCCTTGAGGCCTGAAAGGAACTACTTTACCTGTGGGACTAATTTACCATCCGGGCGTGGTCGGGGAAGGATACATACCTGATTGGAGGAAGGATACATACCTGGAACTTCTTCCAAGGCTATTTAAACCCCACCCGAACAGCCACACGTGCTTCACGTTGTTCTGCATCTAGCAGCTGGACGCTCACCATGTCTGCTCCTGCATCCTGACTTCTGCCACGCCTGCCAGCATCCTGGATCACCTGCAAAGGAAGAGAAGAAGAGAACAGAAGAAGGAAAAGTCCTTACCTGCTAAATCTGCATCCCGGAGACATCTCGCCGACAATCCTGAAAAGAAAGACTTTTATTTAAAAGCTCATTGCGTCGATCGCTGCAGCGCCGCATTCCACTCACCTTTACAGGGCGCCTCCATGTTCAGCAGCAATCATCCGGATTTGCAGTCACGCCCCAGCGCCTAGGGAGAAAAAGACCAGAACAAAAGGTGAGAGAGAGAAGGGAATAAGGAAAGCTAAATCTCCATGTTAAGACTTACCTGTTGATTCATTCCCTCTTCATTTCGGGTCCGCGCCGCATCCTGGCATTTCCGGACCCCGGCCCCTAAGGGGAAAAAGAGACATCAGCGTTAATGAGCGAATGAAAAGACATTACCAAAAAAACGCTCATTAAAGACTTACCTGATTTCTACAAGGATTTCACCTCTCAACTTGGGTCGGTGCCTGTTCCCCGGCATTCCGTACCCCGGCCCCTATGGGGAAAAAGACACTAGCATTAGTACATTAATGCATGGACACAAGGGGAACCTCTTATCAAAAAACTTACCTGGAAGCCAAGCAAGTTTGGTTCTCACCAATCCGAAAATCCAGTGAAGTAACTGGATACCAACGCGCCCCTGCATCAGAAGCAGGATGGAGAACTCGTCCTTCCAGACCATAAGGTGAGACGCTACGAGGAATCACAGAAGGGTTTCGAGGAGGGTGAGAGGGGAAAGTGGGAGGCCGATTGCATTACCCCGCAGACAGTTAATCCCCTATTTTCGCCTACAGAAGGATACTTCTGCGAGCCAGACAAGCCAGATTTGGGGGCCCGGTCCAGTCCGTCTTCCGAACCCTGCGCATCACCTTAGAAGAGGTCACAGCAGCGCGAACCAGGCCAGCGCCTCCGTGGGAGTCAGGTGAGCGTTACAATATGACTCAATCTGCAACAGTTGGGAACAATAGCATTCCTGCTTGATCCTCAGCAACGGGGTGCATGTATGTGTTTCATGTTCTCATGTTGAACTGTCAGGGGTGCATGTAGCTGGATGTGGTTGGATGGAGATGTGCTTACAGTGCTACGAACATGTGGCCAGGTGTTCTTACCATGGCCCTGCCTGCAGGATACAATTTGTTCGCTGCACCATTGGTATTGTGATGTAGAATGATTGGTTGCCATGTGTATGTGGCCACACATCATTATGCTGGGTTCATCATTGTGGCTCTTCATGCTTTCCTGGACTTGCCTGACTATATTAATTCTGATTGCAGGACATGGGCCTGTGCATCTGTGGCAGATACTGATGGACTCATGCTGATTGTATGCTATTGTTGCTTTTGTGTATCCTACATATGCATTGGCACAGTTGATAGATGGCAATGTTTTTTTACCCATTTACACAGTTGCTGCGGCTGGTGAAGAGGGCACAAACAGTGCTGTGGAACAGAAACTGTGCGCCAAGATCTCCAGACCCAGGCACAGACCCCAGCCATGCTGAGTTGTGGTTACCTCTTTTGAGAGTGATGGGGCTTTGGGAGAGTTGCATAAACCGGGCAATGCTGCTGAGGATGAGTCCCAGTATAACATTGGTGTGGTGGACACCTTGGCAGCGGTGGTACACGGTGTTGGTGACAATAACATTGAGGGGCCCCAGACCATAGAGACCTCTCTGGAGGTATCTGGGTTGATGGAGGAGGAGAAGAAGAAGGAGTCCATTGCAACCCTCCCCAAGGTGTCAGGAAATTACTAAAAACCTGGCTCTTCAACACCACAGGCTCAACCTGAAAACTGAAACAGAAAGAAAAAAGGATGACTAAACTGGATTGGACACAGGCAACTCCCAGAACCGACTAGGAAGCAACCACGCCACCTGGACGAGTGACACCGAGTAGAGTAGAACACAGGCGACACCCATGGAGACGGAGTCAACAACCCCACCCTAATCCCACCCTACAACGCACTCACCCCTTAGTTGCCACCAGGTACTACAGTGTTGTAGAATTGTCGGGATAGTGGCAATCACCACATTAGCTGAGCTGTGGACATTGGCAGGTGCACTGGCTGTATGAGTGGGAAGGGAAGACAGATAGGGCTGCGAGGGAGGCTAGGAGAGGAGAGGACTAGATGTGAAAAGGACCTTGAAGGCCGGACAGACCCAGATCAGGACAGAGGCGCAGTGATGCTCCCGAACCCCATCCAGGGAGATTACAGAAGCCCAGCGCCTCAATTCAGGATAGATATGCCAATTGCTAACCAATTGCACTAACAATTTCCCCCCTTTGCATACAACTCTGAAATTCCAAAACAAACAGAAACCTTCAGCACAACAAATCGCACAAACTTCACTACATTGCAACAACAAAACAAAAACACACATAGACTCGCACAACATTACACAATGACTACCGGCTGCAAACACCCCAGGCCCAGCCAACGGACCCACCAGGCTGAGGCTGCCAACAGCACATCACTGCTCTCTTGTACTTTTCCAGCTTCCTCCCACTAACGCCCCCACCACTCCGGTGGTGATAGTGCGCGGTACAAATGTCCTTTAATATTAACATTAACATTAACATGAGGGTACGGAGGGCTGTGTGCAAACTGCACAACTGGCCCTGAGACAGGAGGATGTGCAGTCCACCGTGGAGGGGTCAGCACAACCTCCTGTCCCAGGGCCACCTGCTACAGCACTACCCACCTTCAACGATACCTGCACCCAGACCGAGGCTGCACTTCCAGATGATGTGGCCATCCGGGATGACGTGCTGCCCCTGCTGATGGGTGCCTGGAGGAAGCCGGCTTGCATGCATGATGCTGTGCAGGCATCTCATGAGATGCTTGTAGAGCATCATGCATAGATGGGCCACCTCTTGGCACAATGGGCAATGGAACTACTTTCCAGTGATCTCTCTGGGCTGGCCACTTCAATGGACCTTCTTCTCCTCTCTCTTATCTGTGCCCCTGTTTTCCACCACTGAGGCGGCACTGCAACTACCACCTTGGTCTCCTGTGTACCAGTCCCAGTGTGGATGTGCCACTCTCTCTGGTGGAGTGGCAGTCCATACAATGGCAGAAAAGGTGGTCACTGAGCCTGCCCAGGAGCCCTCAGGGGAACAGGCTCTTGAGGTACAAAAGACACTTGAGGGCAGTGCAGGTGCAGTACTCCCTCAATGCAGACTGTCATCCCATTAGAGGGAGCACCTGTGCCACACAGCAATGCCAGGCAGCAGTGGACGGAGACAGAGAGAAGGTAAATCCTGCAGGGTATTGGCAGTAGGAGTAGGCAACAATGTACTAACAGGGCAGAAGTGGGGCAGGAGGCATGCTTTGTTGTGAAACCAGGTGGACTATGTGAGGCAGCAGGATGTAGAGAGACATCGGTCACATAATGGAGCAATAGCCAGGGACAGGGCCGAGGTAGAGGAGCGATTGGTGCAGTGACGGGCTGACATTCTGGGGGAGTCTTGCAGGGCAGCAGAGGAGACAGAATCTCAGATGAGGGACACCCTGCAAGCCTTCCAGGTAACAACAGAGGCCTGCCATCAGGTGATCTAAGTGAAGGGGGAATCAGCCATGATGGAGGCATTGTCCAAAATCAAAACGGAATAGCCCGCTGCCGGATGTACATAGTTCTTTAGTTATAGTTTCCCTCTTTTTCTTATTTATTTTTACATGGACAATTTTTCCTGTCCCTTTTTATGCATAGTTTGTCTTAAATGCATTTTATTATCATGATTCTAACAGAACAATTGCTGTCTCTTTGTCAATGTGCAACTTTGGTTTGGCCATTTTCTCCAAGTGAGTATGTCCTATGACCGTCATGTGGGTTGGGTACACACTCTGTGAGTCATGTTGTAACTGTGCTGTTTTCTGGGGGGCATGTGTGTATGCTTCGGTTGGGTGATGTCTAGTATGTTGCATCCATGTCCGATTAATGTATGTTGTCTATTGTACATTTGGGGAGGTGATATGTTTTGGGATTCATATGTTTCACACCATTGACATGCGCATCTGTTACTTGCCTACTTCAGTGCTTGCAGTACAGGCATGCTGGACAATTGTCTACATGGTCAGTGTGGGTGTGTGATACATGTATGCTATTGTTGACATGGCACTTCGTTTGTGAATATGTTCATGGGTGTTGAGTGATGTTGTGGGTTGTTTTTGGTAGCTATGGTGGCCTTACTTTTATTGACTTGAACATGTGTTTCACATGTAGGGAAGTGACCACCAGATGGCTAGAGGTGGCAAGGGCTGCTTGTATGATGCCATTCTTTGTGCAGGGGCACTGCATGTTTGTTTTCTGTGCATCAGGGTTGGTGAAGTTCTTTATTTATGTATTTATTATATTTATTTTTAAATTTATAATACGCCTAAACCTGCAGGCATCAAAGCACACAAAAAGATGTTAGACAACAGAAATGACAGGACAAGTACAAAGAAAAGAACAGATACAGGTGGGGAAGTCAAGACAAACTAAGGTGCCAGGTGAAAAAAAGAGTCTTCAGTCTCTTGTGGAACACCGAAAGATTCTTTTCCACACAAAGTTCCACTTGGAGAGAGTTCTGAATGTATTAGAGGACTGAGTGGATCTGGTCTCCTGTTGTTGAGTAAGGCTCAGCTTAAGATAAGAAGGAGCTGCACCAAATAAGCATTTGTGGACCATGATGTTTAGCTTGAACTGAATTCTGGAAGGAATGGATAGCCAATGGAGGGCTCTCCTATGGTACGAAATGTGATCTCTTTTAGAGACATTTTTAACATTCCGTTCTGCAACATTTTGGAGAACTTGTAATTTGCATAAGGCAAGTTTACTGGCCCCACTAAGGAGAGCATTGCAGAAGTCTAGTCGAGGCATAATAGTTGAGGGTTTCACAATTTTCGGAAGACACGTAGTGCTTTACTGGCCTCAATAACCTCAGATGATACTGAGATTTTTTAACAGTGCTGTCCACCTGGGGGTCAGCTCCCAGGGAAGCATAAAAAATCACAGTAAGGCTCTTTACCTTTTCTTGGACAGTAATCACATGCCCCTTAATTATCAAATTGGAGAAACAAAAATCCATCTTCGCTCTCGCAAGAGGTGAACAAAAGATTAAGAGTTCTGTTTTAGAACTATTCAGGCATAACCAATTTTCTGACATCCAATGATTCACTCCGTTATATATATTGTGTACCATCGTAGAGTCATCAATATAGTCAACTGTAAGTTCGATCAGGAGGGTGTCATAAGCATAATTAGTGAATAAAACACCTGACTCATCTAGCAGATTGCATAGAGGTTGAATGTAAATGGTAAGGAGGGCTGGTGATAGGCAGGTGCCCTGAGGCACACCACAAGTAATGCCCAGTTGAGGAGAGGATGCTTGGTCAATGCTACCCTAGACATGCGATTGCCAAGGAAAAAGCTGAGCCAATCAATAGCTTCTCTTGAGCATTCACCTGTAGTCGATTGACAGTAATCTTTTGTGACCCACCAAGTCGAATGCTGATGATAGATCCAGAAACAGGAGAAGACCGGATTTGTCCCTGTCGACTATATCTAGCATTTGTGTCTGGAGATCAACCAAAGCGAATTCTGTGCTGAAATTGGAATGGAAACCAGACTGTCTGGGGTGTAAGATATTAAAAGATTCAAGGTGGCTTTGGAGTTCTTATTAAAGATTTTAGAACGGGTTGTGTATTTACAAATGTCAATGTTTGTGAAGGAAAATAACATCCTAAATAAATGGCAATCAGGCTTTAGACAGGGACACAGCACAGAGTCAGCCCTATTAGATATAAAATAACAGATCCTACAATATATGGATAAAGGACAAGCAGTGACACTAATGCTGTTGGACCTGTCAGCCGCCTTTGATATGGTGGATCATAACAAACTGATCACCAGATTGAGGGGCGTAGCGAGATTTTCAGAGAATGCAGCCAAAGTGGTTGATCCATTTCTGAGTAAACAGAGTTGCAGAGTCTGGAGTGGAGATGCAAAACAAACCCCTATAATCTCAAATGCGGGGTGTCACAGGGTGCAGCCTGTCACCCTCCTTCTTCAATATATTCACAGTGCCTTTTTTTAATTTACTAGAAAAACGTAATATAGGTTTCACCAATTTTGCAGATGATACTCAATGTATCATTTCCATGACAGGTGAACATGAAGAGTATGAAAAAAGATTAAATGAAACCTATAAAATCATTCATTGTTTGACGGTGGAAAATGGCTTGTCACTAAATAAGGAAAAAACAGAGTTGATGGTGATAGGTACAAGAAATAAAATCAATAAACTTGACAATGTTATGTTATGTTATGTTACTTGGCATTTACATAGCTCTCTATATGTCATTGGTATGACCTCAAAGCGCTGGTAGGTTGAACACCCTCGGGGACCGTAGTTCTGGTCAGTAGAGAGAGATAGTGTCATAGGGTGCATGGGTGCACCAGATATGTGTGCAGCTGATGTAATTGCCGAGTGGTAGCTGCATTCTAGCGTTTTGATGTGGTGCTGGAGATATCAGTTGGATGTGTGCAGTCTTTTGTGTGGACACCCAGACTGGGCTCTGGATGCGTTAGGCCTGAAGGACGCATATGTGAGCAGCTAGGCCAGAATGTGCTTGGTTAGCTGCTTTTTTATCAGGGTGATGAGGTGTTCATGGGCCGTATTTGTATGTGAACAGCTAGGCCAAATTAATCAGAGCTATAGCTGTGTTCTAGTTGAATGATGGTGTATAGTAGAGAGTAAGCCTAGTGATGTGATATGATGGTTATCTTTAAGGTGATAACTAACAACATTTCAAAATAGCTGGTTGTACTACAGAAACAAAAAATAAAGTGAAAACATTGAAGATAGTCTTTGATCAAAATCTGAATATGAAGGCAGATATAAGCAGGTTTGTCTCCGGCCTATCATATTAAACTAATAACCCAACTTAGACCTTTAATTTCCCAAGCTAACTGTGAAACGATTGCTAGGGCAATTGTTGGGTCAAATATCGACTACTGTGGTAGTCTCCTGGTAGGAGCAACCGTAAAATGAAGCTGCACGTCTGCAGACACTTCAAAACACTATGGTTAGAACCATTGAAGGCCTGAAAAGGAGAGATCATGTTACAGAGGCTAGACAAGGACTGCATTGGCTCCCCGTTGCCTCTAGGTCCCAGTTTAGATTACTTATTATTACCCATAAATGCCTTAGGGGAATCGGCCCATGCTATCTCACCAAAACACTTCAAAGAAAATGTAATACTAGAACATTGAGGTCAAACGCTCTATATCAGTTACAAATCCAAAAATGTAACCTCACTCAGGTTACCAATAGTGAATTTTTCATGGCAGCTCCTCCAGGCCTTAGAGATATTGACTCTTTAGCAACATTCAAGAAAGGAATCAAGACTTTGTTGTTCAAATAACACATTTTCTACTGTTGATGCTCTGCCTATCTCACATGACCTTCGTTTGTTTTCTGTTGCGCCTTCACGCCTCTGGGTTTTATGGTGCGCTATATAAATATAATAAAGTAAAGTAAAGGAGTTGGCTAGTGGCCACTTTATCAGCAATTTTCAGCAGGAAAGGGACATTAGTGATTGGTCTCAGATTGCTAGTATTGGAAGGATCAAGGGCTCATTTTTTTAGCCGGGGTGTCACTACAACATTTTATATTTTGTCTGGGATAATTTTGTGATGAAAAGAGGTATTTGTAAAATGTGTAAATAAAGGGGCAAACATTTCAAGTTGTTCAGTACAAACTTAGGCGAAAGAACATTGTTTGGGTAGGAAGTGGGGTTCATTTTTTTCAAGATGACCCCCATCTCAACAACGGAGATGGGGATGAAATTGAAAAGCAAGCCAGGCTTCGTAACCGTAGTGGCTAGGGCCACAGGAGTCAGTGAGGAAGCATCCTTAGGTGATTCTTCTGAAATGTTAACCCGAGCTGCTTTAATCTTTTCTAAGAAAGCCTGCCGGATTGTTGTGCAGTCGTTATCCGTGTGAAATGATAATTCGGTTTGCAAATGAGGCTGTTCTAAGTATTTGAAAATGGCAAGAAATGTGTTTTGCATCAAGGACATTTTGTCTATAAGACTCTTGTAACTTTTTCCAGGCCTGTCAGTTTTCTCCTCTGTTTTGTCCTTCAACCATACCCTTTCGACACGTTGCTTTTCCTGCTTCTACCAGGCATGAGAATTGCAGTCATTCTTAATAACCCTAGATTACAAGGGTACTGATTGCTCCAGAAAACGACTCAGGTAGTTGTAAGAGGCAGCTAACTGAATAGGGGTTTCAGAGTCCAAGGTTTCAGCCATTAATCTGCCTAGACAACTACAGAGCTCATCAGGGTCGATTCTCTTCATATTGCGATATGCTTAGAGACCATGGGTCTCGGAAGGGGTTTGTCTGGAAATTTGACCCTAAAATTAACAAAGAAATGATCAGACCATATACAAGGGGCAATATTTGAGGAATTAAGACATACATTTCTGAAAGCTATCCAGTCCAGGGTGTTACCTAATATATATGGGTTTGGGCACTATTGTGAATAGTCATGTCATTGTTCAGGAGGTGTTGTTCTAAAGCTGTAGCCTCACTGTTGGCAGAATTATTCCACCCTCTACTGAAATCACCAAAAGCAAGAGTAGAAAGATTGGATTTATTCATTGGTGCCAGTATATTCATTAAGGATTTGGTAAAGTTGGGCATAGGTAAGTTAAGAGGACAATAGGTTCAATAAAATCAGCACAAGTGTTAGCAGTAGGGGTCATGTTTAAGTATAGCACCTCACAATGCTAACAAAGAACAGGTAATGTGAAAAAGGTGAGCTCTCTTCTGGAAATTAAGGCAACACCACCACTGTTTCCATAGTAAGGTTTTGTCCAAAGAAGTTATAGCCTATTGGGGTATAACGGTACATTTCAGGACCATTGGGGTCCTTCAACCAGGTTTCAGTAAGACACATCAAATAAACATTGTTATCTGTTATATAACTGTGCATGTTGAGTGTGTGCCTACTAAAGGAACGAGGGTTGAGCAGAGAGATGACAATTATTTGTGCAAACGAGCAAACATCAGAGGAACAGGGCTAGCGGAGTCAAAGTAATAAGTTTGTAAGTTTACAAACTTAAGTAAGTTTGTTATTGATTGTGTGCCTCATTATGTCAATGGGTCTCATCATGGGTTGGGCAGCGAGGTAAAAATGTGGCAGTAAAGCTATTGCCTCCCCATTACCGCTCTGTCCAATCCCGAGTTTGGGAGGAAAGTTGGAGGGTAAATCTTGTCATTTTCCACCCATTTTTGTCACTATTACTGCAGCGCTAATAGCGCCCATAATGCCCCATTGGGTCTGGACTGAGTTGCGATAATGTATTTGCATTGGGCAGTATCCGGGCGGATTTACTGCTGGGATACCGCCCGACTTGTGATGAGGTCCAATGTGCAGATGTATTTGGTGATGGGTGAGATGTTGCATGATGGTGGTTAGGGTCTCTCATTGGGATAGGTACTCATTTCTTCATGTATCCTGCCACATGGTTAACAAGGGTTAGATGTTTGTTGTATCTAGTGACAGCTCATTCACCTCTACCCGTTCACTCCTCAAGGTTCTGTTCATTGTACGTTGTGTTACTTTGAGGGCAACTGATGTTTTGATGTTCCTTTGGCACTTACTTGTCAATGTGGATGTGCTCACACTACATTTACATGTATGGCTCATTTTCATTGGGAATGGTGAGTTGGTATATGGCCTCACTGTGAATGCCTGGGATACGCACATCACATCTGAACTATGTTGCATGTGCATCGTGGGACCAAGGTGTACCTGATGTAACTGTATGGTTGCCTGTTGATGTGCACCTGAGTATGATCCTAAAGTGAGCCAAAGAAGAGGCTACAGTCCTGGATTCAACCGGAATGCTCCCAGGTGTTCATTTTGGAGGAAGATGTCTGGCAGGTGTACTTCATGATGGGGCATTGTTGGTGAAGTTAGTTATTGATGTTGTGTCTCAACGTGTCAATGTGCGTATGATTTTGGTAAGGGTGAGATGTTTAATGATGGTGTTTGAGTTCTCTTATTGGGGTAGGTACTAATTTCTTCATGTGTCTTGCCATATGTTCAATAAGGTTTACATGTTTGTTGTATTTGGTGACAGCTCATTCACTTACTGAAGGTATTGTTCATTGTACGTCTAGTTATGTATTTATTTATTGGGTATGTATAATGTGCCTATACAGCAAATGGTGTTTCAAGGTGCATCAAGACAAAAGAGGGGTGGGGGGACAGGGATAAAGAAAAACAAACATGGTCCAACTAGGTCTTGCCTCATTTGGATCATGCAGGTGCAGTAACAAGAAGTGCAGGGGAGTGGGGTCGGGGGGAATTGCCGGTCAGAGCAGAATGTGCTAGTGCTAAGGTCAACCATTCTATCCTGATAAAAAGGTTCTGAGATTCCCTCGGCATCACGGACCAGGCACTGGAATGGCTAACCTCTTTCATCTCTAACTGCTTTTGCCAGTTGCAACTGGGCCCTTTCTCCTGCACCACCTCACTCTCTACCTGCAGAGTCCCCCACGGCTCTATCCTATCGCTCTAGCTCTTCAATATCTATCTCGCCCCACTTGCTCACCTGATCTCCTCCTTCTCTCCTTATTTCCAGTGTTAAGCTGATGACACACAACTCTCCTTCAAATTTCTCTCTACTACCTCCCATGCCCCAGAAAGCCTTGTGGTTGATGCAGAGGGTCTAGAACTTGATCCTCACAGCAACCAAGAGCCAGTGGAGAGATTTTAGGGTTGGAGGGATTCTGTCCCTGGGCTTGAGGCCGAGGATAAATCTTGCAGTCCTATTCTGGATTAGTTGTGCTACATTCACTACTCGGGGTACTGTTCATTGTACATTGTATTACTTTGAGGTCCACTGATGTTTTGATGTCCCTTTGGCACTTGCTTGTCAATGAGGATGTGATCACACTCCATTCACAGGCATGGATCATTGGCACTGGGTATGGTGAGGTGGGATACAGCCTCACTGTGGATGCCTGGGCTATCCACATCACATGTGCACTATGTCACATGTGCATCGAGAGACAAGGTGTACCTGCTGTGACTGGATGGTTGCCTGATGATGTGCAACAGAGCATGATCCATATGTGAGAAATGGTAGAACCTACAGACCTGGATTCAATGAGACTGCTCCCAGGTTTTCAGGTTGAAGGAGGATGTCTGGCAGGTGTACTTCATGGTGAAGGCAGGCCAGAAGAGTTGATTTAGGTTGGTGCTCCAAATTGGACTGTGAGGAGGACAGACTTCTGGGTGCTGCCTGGGGTTGGGGCACAGGTCAGTGAGGGTACTGGGAGGAGGATAGATTTGTGTGTGCTGCCTGGGGTTGGGGTACAAGTCAGTGAGGGGTGGGAGAATGGACTTGTGGGTGATGCCTGAGGTTGCGGCACATGTCAGTGGGGGTACTGGGAGGATGAAGGACTTGTTGATGCTACCTGGGGTTGGGGCACATGCCAGTGGGTTACTGGTAGGAGGGTGGACATGTGGGTGCTGCTTCGGGTTGGGGCACATATCAGTGGGGGTACTGAGCAGAGGTTGGATGTGTGGGTGCTGCCTGGGGTAGGGGCATAGGTCAGTGGGGTACTGGGAGGAGGGCAGACTTGTGGATGCTGCCTGGGGTTGGGGCACAGGTCAGTGGGGGTATTGGGAGGAGGACGGACTTGTGGGGGCTGCCTGGGGTTGGGGCAAAAGTCAGTGGGGGTACTGGGAGGAGGGTGGACTTGTGGCTGCTGCCTGGGTTTGGGGCACAGGTCAGTAGGGCTCCTGGGAGGAGGACGGACTTGCAGGTGTTTGCTGGGGCTGGTGCACAGGTGAGGGCACAGTGAGGGTGGACTTGCAGGTCAGTGGTGACGCTGGGAGGAGGGCGGGCTTGCAGGGGCTGCCAAGGTTTTGGGGGCTGGGGTAAAGGTCAGTGGTGGTACTGGTAG
Source organism: Ambystoma mexicanum (assembly GCF_040938575.1). NCBI lineage: Eukaryota > Metazoa > Chordata > Amphibia > Caudata > Ambystomatidae > Ambystoma > Ambystoma mexicanum. Next base: position 711,957,017 of record NC_090933.1, read on the forward strand.
GAGGATGGACTTGTGGGCCCTGCCTGGGGTTGGGGCACAGGTCAGTGGGGGTCCTGGGAGGAGGACAGACTTGCAGGTGCTGGCTGGAGTTGGGACACATGTCAGTGGGGGAACTGGGAGGAGGGTGGACTTGCGCGGGCTGCCTGGGATTGGAGGAACAGGTCATTGAGGTACTGGGAGGAGGGTGGACATGTGCAGGCTGCCTAGGGTTGGGGGCACAGGTCAGCGAGGTACTGGGAGGAGGGTGGACTTGTGGGTGCTGCCTGTGGTTGGGTCACAGATCAGTAGGGGAACTGGGAGGAGGAAGGACTTGCAAGTGCTACCTGGCATTGGGGGATTGGGGCACCGTGCAGTGGGGGTACTGGTAGGAGGACGAATTTGGAGGTGCTGCCTGGGGTTGGGGTACAGGTTAGTGAGGGCACTGGGAGGATGGACTTGTGGGTCCTTCCAGGGGTTGGGACACAGGTAATCGGGTCCTGGCAGGAGGGCGGACTTGTGGGGGCTGCCTGGGGTTGGCGCACAGGTCAGTGAGGGTACTGGGACGAGAGCAGACTTGCGGGGCTGCCTGGGGATGGGGACACAGGTAAGTGGGGGTCCTGGGAGGAGGACGGACTTACAGGTGCTGGCTGGGGTTGGGGCAAAGGTCAGTGATGTCAATGGGAGGACAGACTTGCAGGTGCTGCCTGGGGTTGGGACACAGGTCAGTGGGGGTACTGGGAGGAAGGTGGACTTGTGATGGCTGCCTGTGGTTGGGGCACAGGTCAGGTAGGGTACTGGGAGGAGAGTAGATTTGCGGGTGCTCTCTGGGATTGGGGCACAGGTTAGGGGGGTACTGGGAGGAGGACAGACTTGCAGGTGCTGTCTGGGGTTGGAGGGTTGGGCCACATGTCGGTGGGGGTACTGGGAGAAGAGCGGACTTGCAGGTGCTGACTGGGATTGGGGTACAGGCCAGTGGGGTACAGGGAGGAGGGCAGACTTGTTGGTGCTGCCTGGGGTTGGGGCAGAGGTCAGTGGGGATACTGGGAGGAGGATGGACCTTCGGGTGCTGCCCTGGTGGCATTTATTTATGTATTGGCCATTTATATAGTGACATATACACTTAACAGGCGTTTCAAAGCACAGCAATGCAGGGAGGAGAGTAGATAAGCAATCAGAATTGACATTCTTAATAGGCATTGGAACAATCAGAAGGGGCAAGTGCTACATATTTGGAGGTACAACATAGAACAAAGAGGAATACAGACTGATTACAACATATAACATAATTATTATACATGCCTGACGGTCGTTTCAATAATGCAAGAGCTATACATAAAAAAAGGAGAGAGAGGATGGAGAGGGTAGGGTAGGTTAAGACGAAAAGGGCAATGAGTCCATCATACATGCCTGCAGCGTTTCTGATAGTGATAAGTGCATGAGACATGTAATAGGAGAGGAGGAGGGGGTGGCAGGGAGATGCATACTAGGCACAAGAACGAAATGTGGCTGTAGATGTAAAGACGAAAGAAAGAGGGGTGGGCTGCACTGCACAGTCCTGGCCTGTCTCTAGGAGGCCTAATAGATAAGGAGGGTACACCTGCAGAGCATTAGGTGGGGGTGCCAGTCATTTGTGCTGCTTTGATAGACTTGAACATGTGTTTCACATTTAGGGGAGTGAACATCAGACGTCTGGATATGGAAAGGGGTGCTTGTCTGATGCCATTCCTTGTGCAAGGGGTACTGCATGTTTGTTGTCTGTGTATTAGTGTTGGCGAAGCTAGTTATTGATTGTGTGTCTCATGGTGTAAACGTGTGGATGAATTTGGTGATTGGTGAGATGTTTCATGATGATGTTTGGGGTATCTCATTGGGATAGGTACTCATTTCTTCATGTGTCTTGCTCCATGTTCAACATGGTTTAGATGTTTGTTGTATCTGGTGAAAGCTCATTCACCTCTACCCATCACTCTTCTAGGTTCTGGTAATTGTACATTGTGTTACTTTGAGGTCGACTGATGTTTTGATATCCCTTTGGCACTTGCTTGTCAATGTGGATCTGCTCATACTCCATTCACAGGTATGGCTCTTTGGCATTGGGGAGGGTGAAGTTGGATGTGGCCTCAATGTGGATGGATGGGCTAAATCACATGTGCATAGGGGGACCAAGGTGTACCTGCTGTGACTGTATGGTTGCCTGTCGATGTGCAACAGAGAATAATCCAAAAGTGAGCCATGGAAGAGGTTACACTCCTGGATTCAATGGGCCTGCTCCCAGGTGTTCATGTTGGAGGAGGATGTCTGGCAAGTGTAATTCATGGTGGAGGCAGGCCAGAGGAGTGGAGGTAGGTATGTCCTCCACATGAGACTGTGAGGAGGGTGGACTTGTGAATCCTGCCTGGGGTTGGGTCACAGGTTAGTGAGGGTACTGGAAGGAGGACATACTTGTGGGTACTGGCTAGCATTGGGCGTTTGGGGCACAGGTCAGTGGGTCTACTGGGAGGAGGACGGAATTGTGGGTGCTACCTGGGGGTGGGGCACAGGTCAGTGAGGGAATGGGACGTGGAACTTGCGGGTGTTGCCTGAGGTTGGGGCAAAGGTCCGTGGGGGTACTGGGAGGACCAAGGATGTTTGGGTGCTACCTGGGGTTGGGCGGTTGGGGCACAGGTCAGTGGTGATTCTGGGATGAGGGCGGTTCTGCAGGTGATGCTTGTGGTTAGGGCACTGTTCAGTGAGGTTACTGGGAGAAGAGATGAGGTGCGGGTGCTGCCTGCGATTGGGGCACAGGTCATTGGGGGTACTGGGCAGAGGACGGACTGCATGTGCTGCCTGGGGTTTACAGGTTATGCACAAGTAAGTGGAGTACAGAGAGGAGGGCAGACTTGCGGGTGTTGCCTGGGATTAAGGGTTTGGGGCACAGGTGGGTACGGGTACTGGGAGGGGGGCAGATTTGTGGGTGGTGTCTAGGGTCGGGGGTTGTGGCACCGGTCAGTGGGGGTACTGGGAGAAGGGTGACCATGTAGGTGCTATATGTGTTCGGGGCACAGTTCAGTGGGGTACCGAGAGGAGGGCGGACTTGCGGGTCCTGCCTGGTGTTGGGACACTGTGAAGAGTACAGACTTGCGGCTTGTGCCTGGGTTTGGGGCACAGGTGAGTAGGGGTACTAGGAGGAGGGCAGACCTGTGGACGGTGCCTAGGTTTAGGGGTTGTGGCACAGATGAGTGAGGCTACCTGGAGGGTGGCGGACAATCAGATGCCACCTGAGGTTGGGGCACAGTTCAGTGGGGGTACTGGGAGGAGGGTGGAATTGCGGGTGCTACCTGTGGTTGGGGCACAGGTCATTGGGGGTACTAGGAGGAGGGTGGAATCGCTGGGCCTGCCTTGGGTTGGGGGGTTGAGGGCACAGGTCAGTGGGCTACTGGAAGGAGGGTGGACTTGCAGATGCTTCCTGGGGTTGGGGCACTGGCCAGTGGGTGTACTGGAAGGAGGGTGGACTTTGGCTGCTGTCTGGGGTCAGGGGATTGATGCATAGGTCAGTGGGGGTACTGGGAGAAGGGCAGACATGTGGGATCTACCTGCGTTTGGGGCGCTAGTCAGTGAGGGTACTGGGTTGAGGGCAGACTTGCGGGTGCTGCCTTAGGTTGGGGCACAGGTCAGTGGGGGTACTGGGAGGAGCACATATTTTCAAGTGCTTCCTGGGGTTCAGAGGTTGGACACAGGCCATTGGGGGTACTGGGAGGACTGACATGCATGTGCTGCCTGTGGTTCAGTGGTTGCGGCACAGTGGGGATACTTGGAGGAGGGGGAGCTTACAGGTGTTTTCCTGGATGGTGGACTTGCAGGTGGTACCTGTGGTTGGTGCACAGGTCAGTGGTGGTACTGGGACTAGGGTGGACTTGTGGGTATTGCTTTAAATAAGAAGGCCGAGGCACCGTTTCGTCGGGGTATGTGGGTTCTGCTTTAAGTTAGGGGACCGAGGCTCAGTGTCATCGAGGAAACACAGAAAGAGAAATGCTGTTGCCAATGTTGATACTAATGTGGTTATTAGCTAGGAACCTAGTCGCATCATCCAATAATATATCGTTCAAAGTGGTAACTGTCTCCAAAAGTAGTCATACAGACCATTGAAATGTGTTCAGAGCGGAACATAAATGTTAGTTTATTACTATAATGCATCAGAGTATTCGAGATTTGGCTCACATAACAACATGGACAATTAATAGCAATAATACAAATCCAAAACCAATTTGTGTGTAATGAGCGTAGATACAATGCAAAGAATGAGTGGAAGTACTGAGGAAGAGAGATCATGAAGGAGGCCCAGTGATGGTAGTGTCTGGAACCACAACTAGAAGATGAGGGTTGCAGAAAACTTGAGAAAAGTGAAAGAAAGTGAATACAATGTGTATAAAAACGGTATGCAAAAAATACGTATATGCGGAATAGTAAGAAAATAGTTAATTGGAAAATATTCGCCAAATTCCCTTAATTTACAAAGGCACTGTCTTAACTTTGTACACAGAAACCAGCAAATGTGGTTGATTAAGCAGTTTGATAGTACTGCCTGTTTAAAACATGGAATGAGACAAGAATCCTAAATCACATCACATACAGTAACATTTCAACTGAGCACTTAAGTCCAATGATGCTATTTGTTCAGAACAGGAAATGAGGCAACAATAATAATATTAAATCACATAACATATGGTGACAATTCAATTACTGAAAGCTGAGTTGCTCCTATTTTCTCATGTTCTTCTTAGGTTGAAAGAGGGAATTTAAAACAACCTAAAGATGATACACCAAAGCCAAGGGTCTGCCTACGTGACAGCGGGGTTTTGTTTAGTTTCATGCAGTAGGTTGGTAGTCAGTGCAGGCAAGCGTGGTGTGGTCCCCAATTCAAATCACGTTTCAGCGGCGTAAGGATGTTGAGAGTCGGCTTCCTCAGGGCGTGGCTATAGAGACCCTGTGGGATGTTTGTGTATAAGTACAGTTATGTCTGCATGTGGTTGGAAACAATCGAGACGGGTACAATTTAATTGGAGAGCAAGTTAATATAGGGAATAATGGCAACGTGTATTGGATTCCATGTTCATAACTTACCATGACAACATATACTCCAATTTTGAAGTGCTGGACTGGAGAGACACTCCACGAGTATGGCGCGTACGTGGCAGAAATGGCAGGTCAGGGGAGGTGAGCTGCTTGTTGCTAACAAGTGGCTGCGTTTGTGGTGCACAATGGGCTAAGCTCTGGTGCAGTCCTAGTAGAAAGGCATGAAGAAAGCATAGGAAGCCTCAATGTATGAGTTCCTAGTATCAAGGAATGGCTAGCTAAAGGAAACGGCAAGTGAAACTTACCTAAAATTCACAGGGGCGTAGTCAGCGGGGTGAAAAATAATAAGCGCACTTACGTGCATTGTCCCTGAAACTGGCGTGAGCGCCGTGTGGTAGTGGCTCGAGTTTGCAGTCCTAAATGGAGAAATGTGGTCAAGCGAAGGCAAGTAAGTAAAATCCTTGGTGATAGGGATCCACTGTCGGACATGTTCGGTAACTGAGTGGACAGAGAGGAAAGACGGAGCCTGGAGTGCTTAATGTCACATGTCGGGTAGTCCGCATGTAGAAATCATGCCACCAGCGTACGTAGTAGAGCTCGTCCGGAAACAAGCAGGGACTTGCTAACCCGGATTTACTAAGCTACAGGGGGTGGTTGGTCTATATTAAAGGGACCGATGGATGAGCAGATTGGATCTGCTTGTGCGATGTCAAACTGGAAAGAAGTGCGGGTGTTGCTAAGGCAATCCATCGTGCAAGCCCTGTATCGCTTGGTAACAGAGACGCTGATGCATGCAGGGTGTAGGTGTGGCTCCATGAGCCAAAAGGAACCTAAGGCTGCAGTAAGCGAAAATATGTGCCTCCGCGCTAGCTACAAGCAAGACCAGGTTGTACGAAACAAGGGTGAAAGGGTCTTCATGAAAGGACGTGTAGTGGCCATTGCCAGTGGAGCTGGCGTGCTATTCCAGTATAAGTGAGTCGAAAATAGACCCACGTTGTATATTTCTGTGTACTAAATACAAAGGAGAAAAAGTAGCTTCTGGGTTCGCAGTATGAACCGGCTGGTGGATGTAAGCGGGAGGGAAACACAGGGGCTTATGTTGGTATGCCCTGGAAGGTGAATTATGCGAGTGGTAATGTAATGTCACCAGATGGCATAGGAATGCCAGTGTTGTAACTAGCAGCGAGACCTGGGGGGAGGGGAAAAGGCGGAGGGGCTGGTGGGAGGGGAGTGGCTGCAAGTTTGTGTGTACAAATCACTATCTAATGGGGGTGACTGGATCAGCAAAGTAATTGGGAGACAAGCAGCGAGTTTAATGTCTGAGTGCATCCCTCTAGTCCTCTAGTCCTGAAAGTTCTGACAAACTATGGTTGCAGGGAGGAGGAGGGCATGCAAGATAGTGTCATGAGTTGGTCAGCATATGGGACACCTTCTTATGTCAGAGGTGGTAGGAACTGGTCACTGAGTCCACTGTTGACCGTATCAAGTCTGTGTAGCCACCTGGAGTGGAGTGGAAGTAATGGTGATTACTGATAATGGCGCAAACGTTCTTCGCAGCTGATATGTTCTGTTTACAATGGGAACGTGGTGCGGTTATTCGAGGCGCAATTCGTTATTGTTTGCACAGCAGGTTTCTTTGCGCTTTTGATTCCATGAATTGGCTCCCCGCGCTATTCTTTTCGTCCTTGCAATGTTCTTTCTCACGCAAAGTAGTTAGTGCAGACTTAGCATGTTTTTAGTAAATTAGACCCCTAGTGTGAATGGAAATCCATATCTGAGAGCAAAAAGCGTAATTCTTATGTTTTTTAACTACCTTCGACACAAGAAATAACAGGAAATTAAAAGAAGCTAAAAACAAAACACCAGTTATTTACTTCACGGACCAACACATTAGCAATATCCAGTTTAGTATATAATGGGCCTCATTCCGAGTCTGCCGGTCCGGAATGCAGTCATTCCGTGACGACGGTGACACCGTTACCGCGACCGCAAGGTTGCGGAATGAATGGATGATTACGGCTTGTCAGTCACGTGCACCACACCAACACGGAAATGGTGTCACCACTGGCATGTAAACACCCACGGACTGGGTCATACTACCCCAAAAAGCGGTGCAAAACCTGTGACCGCCCCTGCCGTCATGCGCACAGAATCACTGGAAGTGGAAATAGCGTGACCGCGAAAACCAGAAACAGAGAGGCGGCCATTACTTAAACCACAATCCACTGCCATCCTCACACATTACAGGCCAGATCACCTCCCTGAGCTGTAAAAATCATCAACCACTATGGCATCCAGGATTCCAGCACGAAGACAGCACAAGCAGAGGTTTAGTGAGGCTTAGTGAGGCAGAGCTCACAGTGCTTATGGAGCATATAGTGGACCATGCGTAAATGCATTTCAGCGCAGACCAGCGGCGCACCACCCAGCAACGCCGTGAGGAGGTGTGGGCTGAAGCAAAAGGTGGGTTGACCTCAGGCTCAGAGTGCATAACCTCATCGCTGCACACTGCCAGCACAGCACTGGCACCGGTGGAGGCCTAGCATCCCCACTGAAACTGAAGTCATGGGAGGAGCGGTGCAGCAGTGTCCTGCACCTTAAGGGCATACACAGCATTGGAGACACAGAGGCAGGACTGAGCCCACCTGTTTATGCCGGTAAGTGCACAAAGTACAAAGCCATGACTGTGAATGGACCCCAGGAGTGACCCAATGGACCTACTGATAACCCCCCCCCCAGCCAGGGCATGAGCGACCCAATGGACCCACTGATAACCCCCCCCAGCCAGGGCAGGAGTGACCTAATAGACCCACTGATAACCCCCCTCCAGCCAGGGCAGGAGTGACCCAACCCAACACCCCTCTGCCGGGGCAGGAGTGAACCAATGGACCCACTGATAACCCCCCCACCCCCAGCCAGGGCATGAGTGACCCAATGGACCCACTGATAATCCCCCCACCCAGCCAGGGCAGGAGTGACCCAATGGACCCACCAATCACCCAGATGACAAGCAATACGCACAATACATGGCCCCTGTACATGCACACAGTGCGTGACTGAGTACACGCTGAGACACACACATCTGAGTGCATGAACAGTCAAATGTGTGTACATGCAAGTGGTCACAGATTGTTCAGTGTGATGCATGTGATGAACCCATCAAGTACCACCACACAACTAACAGCATGCCCTCTGTATCCCCACAGGCATGTCAAGTGAAAGCGACAATGCCCAACAGGCACAACATCCACCTGCACGTGATGACGAGGCAAGCAGCTCCAGGACATAGGCACCAGCACCAGCTGCATCTGGCATGGATACACCAGCCAATGTCTCCATCCCCATGCAGGCTGCCACCACACAAGTGGCACACACTCCCACCATGGCCACAGATTCCATCCTGCAGGCCGTCTGCACTGCGGAGGAGGCTGCATCCAGTGGCAACAGTGCACCAGCCATTCAGTCCGAAGTTAGAGGACAGGAGGAGGGGGACAACATGGATGACCTGTCAACCCTCCACAACCTGCAGTTCAGCTCCCCTCAATGCACAGCCCCATGAGGTCGCCAACACCCTCCATGGCAGAGCTAAGTGCCCGCATGCAGCGGATGGAGGAACAGCAGGCCACCCTATCGCAGCTTGTGGAAAGGCAGCTGGAGGAGGCAAGGCTGCAGTGGGAGGGGGCCATGCAGCAGCGGGAGGAGGCGAGGCTGCAGCAAGAGAGCAATGCAGCATCGGTGCGTCGGCCTACCAGGGCCATCGGACGTTTTGCCACGACCATTGTCACCGTGGCATGCCATGTCTGGGAGGGCAACAGTGTGACATCCACCATTGCAAAGTCCATGTTGGTTGCCCAGCAGGCGTTTCTTGGATGTGTGCCACCAGTCACACCACCAGTGCCGTCCACCAGCATCACCTCATTAAGCTCCACCTCTGCCAGCCCACGGAGGCGTTCCAGTCAGCTTGCTGAACCCTCCGGCAAGGACTCTCATGTGCATAAGCACCCACAGAAATAGTGCAATGTGGAAATGGCTGTCCACAAGACATTCTGGGACACAATGGGTGTATGGGGGTGAATACATTTGGGTGGTGGCGGAGGTCCATTAAGGGGTTAATGGTTTGGGGCCTGGTTGGGGATGGGTAAGTTTGGGTCGTGGGGGAGGTCCATTATGGGGTTAGTGATTTGGGGCCTGGTTGGGGGTGGGTACGTTTAGGTGGTGGGGGAGGTCCATTCTGGGGTTAGTGGTTTGGGGCCTGGTTGGGGGAGGGTACGTTTGGGTGGTGGGTGGACACGGGTGGACAGCTTTCCTATCCAATACACCTTCTTTCCTGCTTTTTTGACATAAATCACCTTTGTAAACTCTTTCACGAGTTGACATCTGTAATTTCATTTGCAATCAATCCATTTATTAACGTGCATCATCATATTCATGCACTGCTGTTCATGTGCAGTCTCTCAAAGTAAATGCGAATGAAGGCATCCCTTGCATGCTGACCATCTTGTGCCCCCCTGCGAGGGAGTGCAGCCATTCCATCCCCATCCCCATCTTCATCATCAACTTCATCATCACCCACTATGTCTGGGGGCAGAGGAATGTTCCTGCGCATGCACAGATTGTGCAGCATGGTACACACAAGCACTATTTTACCCGTCTTCACTGGGTTGTACAGCAGTGATCAGCCGGATCTGCTCAAGCAGCAGAACCTGGCCTTCAGTAGACCAAATGTCCTCTCGATCATGCCACGTGTGCTGACGTGTGCCCTGTTGTAGGCCTCCTCATGCCTGTTCCTTGGCCTCCGTATGGGTGTCATCAGCCATGGCGTGAGTGCATATCCTGCATCACCTACATGGGATGTAAATGGAGGGGACATGTCAGTGTTGGTGGTATACATGTCTTCATCAGTTGCAGTCCAATCATGTGTCATCAGTCATTCAACCATGTGGTGAAAGCAGTGGTCTGACCAGTGGGTAATCACCATTCCTGGGTCAACTGTCCACATTTCCGCTTAGACATTGCCCAACGACCTGCTGTGCATATGAAGTTGTCCTTGTGGCCAGTAGTGGTTGGTGAGTATGGCATTGTGCAGTGATGTACACACATGGAGGAGTAAGTCACTAGACACTGTGATGATGTGGTCGATGCAGATTGTCTGATGTGCACACATCATGTGCATTGGGGGACAGTGGTGCATAGTGTGGGTGGGTGTATTCAGTGGCTCTTGTCGTATTAGCTTGTGCTACCAGTACATGTCTTGGTGTGCATCTCCTTTGGCACGGTGTGTATGGGCACACTGTGCCCACCTGTCATGTGTAGCTTTGTGATGTGTGGGTTGTGGTGACTGTCCATTACATTGGCTAGGGGTGATGCATTGGCAGTAGCAGCCCAGTCACACAGGCCATTGCCCTGGACCCCCCCCTTTCACAGGGGCCATGCATTGGCAGATGTACTCACCCAATAGCCATGTGCTTTGTCCAGCATAGCGTTCCATGTACCGTGGCAATGTAGAATTCAGCAGGACCATTGAGTCATGTGTTGACCCCGGGAAACGTGTGCAGCAATGTGTTATCACTTGTCCAGCGTCACATACCATCTGTACATTCAGTGAGTGGTATTTTTTCCTATTGCCATCTCCATAGCATGTGGTACTTTCAGCTCTATGTGGGTGCAGTGTACTGCACCAATGCAATTTGGCATGGCAGCAATGGCATGGAAGGCCAAGTTGGTGGCAATGACCTGGGCAAGGGTATAGGGTAGGACGATGTGTTCCGACACATGGCGCAGCGGGGCATCCAGTACCTGGCCCAGTACTCGTGAGAAACAGGGTTGTGACAGCCCATGCAGCTCACCAACAGTGTGCTGATACATTCCAGTGCCAAGAAAATGCAGTAGCGAAACCACCTTCAGAAGGGGGAATTGCCGTCAAAATGCCAATGCAGCTGCTGATGTCGTCCTCAATCATGGTGGTGATGTACATGATTGTTGGGCGGTCCAGCTGGTATAATGTGTGGATCTGTCCTGGGGTCAGGTTCCAGGGTGAGGCCCTGATGTAGGGTTTTTCAGGCTGCGTGCGGGGTCGTGCCGGGTGCACAATTCGGTTTGGCATGGGTGCAGGGTTTGCTAACTGCTGCCTGCGCCTCCTCCGCCTCCGCCTCCTCCTCCTCATCCTCTGCACCATTGCTGCCACCATGTGCACTGCTGCTTATAGGTTCAATAGCCCCAGTCCCAATGCTGCTACAGCGGCTGCCTGCATAGTTGTGTTTGGAGTTGAGGGGTGTGGGTGTGGCCCTTTTGTAGGCTCCCAGTGGCCTGCTGGGTACAGCTGGGCTCATTTGGTGCACCTCTGGCCTGATTCTGCTCACCAGACACTATTTAACAACATCTCCGCAGTGGTGGCGATACCGCCACGGTGTCCATGATGTTTCTGCCATTTTTGTGGCGGAATTTCCGTGTCCGTGCTACTCGTAATGCGCACGGTGTTACGTATTGCCGGTAACTGGGGGGGGGGTCGTCGTGCTGTGTCTGCCGACGCAGTTATTGGGTGCGTTGACTCTGCAGTGGCGGTTTCGGGGTGGTGGAATTTCCGGGATCGAAGGTCAGAATTCGCCAGTCCGGTAAACGGTGACGGTATGGTTATACCGGCAAAGTTAAGTCCGGACCGGCGGACTTGTAATGATCCTTACCATCCTGCAGAATGTACACAAGAAAGAAGCTCTGTAGTTGCAGAGCCACAGAAACTTTGGCATTGTTTATGCCAAATCAGCAAAATAAAGAAGTGGACACACTAGATGAAATTAAAAACGGTGGTTTTGATCCATAAATCAATCTCTTAGTTACATTAGCTAAGGAACTGAAAAAGAACAGCAGACTTTTAAAGGCGAATGTGGTCTGTCAGGGTCAGCTATTAATAGGAGTGGTAAGGCTGTATTGAGTAGAATCATAACCGCAAACATGATATCCATCTGGGGAGTGGAGGCAACCCTGCTGCAGATGTTCTACTGTTATCAAAGCGGATAATGCCAAGCCTATGGGCCAAGTGCATCTGTTTTGGGGGCTCAGTTCATTGTAAACAAGAGAAAGTATATTCAAAGAAAAAGTGGAACACCAGTGTTTGAAGCAACTTGATTGCAATGTAGTGCGTTGCAAAGCCCCATAAAAAAATATATAAAAATGAAGACGTGAACAAGAACACAGATCGTAAAAGTGGCTTTACATATTCTAAAATGTAAATGCGTATTTTCACGCTGAATCGACATTCCAAGAGGTAACTTTTCTTCACAAACGACTCTTTGAATGCTGGTAAATATGTACTTCCACTAACGCCAAACGAAAAGATCCAACGTTGTTACACAAAGAACGTGCAATGTGTTGCTATCAACAACATAGGACAAGAAAGCAGTTCATTGCGAAATATTTGGCATTTAGAGGATGAAGAAGGATCATTTTAGCACAGTCTGATGACGCCAATTTCCGCGGGGCATAGAAATAGTTCTTGGAGTCCAAAACGACAAGGTTTTTTGAAATGAAAGAGTACAATTATATCAAGTTGGGCCATTTTTCACACACATTTTATTTAGCTAACGCATACAGAACTACGTGTGAAATCTGATTATAGTTCTTTCCTTATCGTATGATCTGCCATCACAGGTGGCAATGCCAACCGGCCTCCGATAACGGTATTGGCAACAGAAATGCGACCTTCTTAAAAGGTGTTCATTAACAGCTCCAAATAGAGAAATCGGCCATTGGAAAGGACATCTCGTGGAATGAAGCACCTTCTGATGCTTTTAAAAGCTGGGGAATTAAACCAAACAGGGCACGTCACCCGTCTATTTGTTTAGCCCTCTGGCAACAGACCAAACAGCCAGTGAACTGGCAAGGCTCATGACATGAGTGCACTATCAGCAACGATATAACCATGAAGGACAGCAGCACAGAAGCACATCGTCCATTAAGAGGTTTTAGCGATGAAAGAAAAGATGATCAGAAGGAGAGGCGTTATGGGCAGATTCCAAGTCAAGTACAGAAAGGAAGGACATATGGACCAGGCTTCAGTGTTTAAGTACTGATGCTGAGCAGGTGGGTGATTGTGTCATCCGCAGGCAAGAAGAGAAAAACACAGGTGGTGGGTAGCGGCCGAGCAGTGTAACAAAGTACACGTATGGCCAGGGACGTCATTTCACCAAATTGCCAAGGGTAGCAGAAGTGATATCATACAACCCTTGAACTCTGATGACATCACAGGAAGTGATGTCATTTGACCGCGCCCCAAGTAACATCACAGGAAGTGATGGCACGCAACTTGTCACACCTTGACAAAAAACTGGAAGTGGCATCACATAACATTGTTCCTCAGTACACTAAGAAAAATATGGTTACAATATCAATGTAAAATTATATACATTTCATACAAGAATTGATCACCATATGTAGCATTAATATCAGTGTGTTTAGACCCATATTACAAAATGACTGCAAATGTAAGCAAACGTCCAACACAGCAACCTGGACTACTGTACATCACTCAGGCTAAACTGTAAACAGACAGAGCATCTCGAAGAGGCCCAAAGCCCAAAGGGCAGACATCCAGTGCCTGCCTAGTGTCTGGCCAGAGACGGATAACAGCATTAACCAACACAAGTCCAGCCAGAAAAACTATAGTGTGGAGGGATGCCAAGAGCTGTGCCAGTGGTTATGAATGATTTGAAACCTTCCAGCTATCACCTTTCTGTTTTGCTTATTTTTTAAGTAACCCACCGTTTATTTTTCTGTTAGATGGGTGTTAGAGTGGAAGGATGTGTTGCACAGTAATTGCAGTTTTTTAAAACTTTTAAAATGAAAAGAGCAGCGCCCTCCGCTCCATGACATCACCCCTAGAAAAGGCCAATTTTATGATTTTCTTTGGTCCTTTATATCTTGCTTAATGTCTCCTCCAGCTTCTAAGCACTGATATGAAATGATATGGCATTTATAACGAAACTATACACACATTTTTCAACGTGCGAAACAGGAACAGGAACCCATGTTGCACTTCATCCTCTTGTTCCCAAAGCAAGTGCGTTGCCCATGAGCTATCCTTCCAAATATTTATATTTTTTTACTTGAGGAAGTAACCGATGGTTTACTTGAAAGGTGACACATAAATGAAGTCCCTGTCTATGGCTGATGACGCATCTGCACCACAGAGAAGGCATTAAACAGTCTCGCAAGATCAGGCAAAAGCAAAAACATGCAGGGCCACTGCAAAATAAATAAATACGTATCCTTTCACAGGGCTGTAATAAAAGAGTAGAAGGTAGAAGGTAAGACACACATAAGAGAGGAGACACACAGGGACTCATGCATAGCAAGTAAATGCGAGGTACTGTAAACAAAAAAACATTCAAAATAGAGACATGTATTTGGTGCATTACAAGACCACAACATGAGAACTACACACATGGAGAGATAGGAGGGAGCTATAAAATGAACTGAGAAATTAGCCTGGTCGTGACATGGATGAAACATCAGAATCCCCTAACAAACACAGAGATAAAGCCATAGCAGTGTTAATGTTAATGTTAAAGGATATTTGTGCCGTGCACTATCACCACCGGAGTGGTCCCCTGGCGCTCTGGAGGCTCTGAAAGAGGGAGAAGGGGGGTGAGTTAGTGGGAATAAGCTGGAAAAGTGCAAGAGAGCAGTGATGTGCTGTTGGCAGCCTCAGCCCGGTGGGTCCGTTCGCTGGGCTTGGGGTGTTTTACGGTCGGAAGTCATTGTGCGCCAAGAACCAGGCCGGTGTATAGAAAATATATTTGTATTTATTTGAATAATATATAATGTAGATCACACTAACACGGCACATGCCACCTTCTTCGTGGCTCACAATTAAACCTCTTGTTACACAAATAAATCACACAAGTTGGTTGGGAAAAACACAAATCACAATACTTTACCCCAATTTCACTTCCAGAAATATTCACACCGGTGAATAAACAAAAGTACTTTACCTCTATAGTGCTGTGCAGTTTCGATGTATTGTGTGCTTAAAAGGCTAACAGGTTGGCATATAGATTGGTACAAATGCAGATGGCATTTATGATTTCACTCACACCTTTGCTTTAAAACAAACACAGGGTGATTAACTGCTATGTTTTCAGACCTCGCTCACATAAAGGGCCTGTGTTGGGGAAGCTGGACAACACAAATTTGGATGATTGACACATTTTGGATGTTCAGCTTCCCTCCACTTAAAGGCCTTTCTTAGGGGAAGTTGAACAGTACAAATTTTAAGGATTTAAGAATTTTGGATTTTTAGCCACCTCCAATTAATGGCCTGTGTTAGGGGAAGCTGGCCAGTATAAATTGGGATGATTTATGAATGTTGGATATTCAGCCCCCCTCCAGTTAAAGGCCTATGTTGGGGAAGCTGGAATCATAGGATAAATTACAGTCTATAGTTTTCAGCGCACACTGGGAATGAGCTTCGTTAATTTCAAATTTTAACAAAAATCACCCTGTGATGTTCTGCCAAGGGGAATTAATTAAATTAATAGTTTTAGTTAAATAAGCTACGGATCTACACAGTTTTGCCCCCATCCCCACCCACCCATTATAAAGGGAAAGGATTTAAGGAAAGCAGACTCCCCCACCTTTGGTTTAAATTTACTCAACTCTACTTACATTGAAAGCCTCTGTTTAGATTTCAGGAAAGCCAGCTGCATTTCAGGACCATATGGGAGGACAGGGCAGGGGTCTGGTGACACCACTCTCATGGATGGTCATCAGCTCTTCATTTTAGGGCTGAGTCAGCTTTTAAGGCCTCCTTCTGATTTTCCTTAGGTGTTTCCTTGTGGCTGTCAGATAATAATTTTCAGCAGCTCTCCCCTTCTCTCACAGTGCAACCACTTTATATACAAGTAATGACATGATCAAGATCTCAATATTGGGCACTTCCCGCAAGAGTTCTCACAACCAGGATTAAACATTTACCCCTATCTCTCCTCCCAGGTCCAGCCTCTCTCTAAGGATTGGTTTAGGAGTCTGTAGCAGACATATGGCAATTTCCATTTGCATTCCCCCTTGTTTTTACGTCAACATTTGGCAAACATCTAGTTATGTGTCAAAAATGTTGTGATTTACTTGGAGCTGCCATAACATATATATAAATATATATATATATATATATATATATATATATATATATATATATATGTATATATATATATATATGCTTCTTTCCTGCGCCAAAAATTGGTTTGATGGTCTATGCAAGAACAGATCTATGGTGTCCGTCAAACTGGATTTACCAAGGGAGTCGGAGTAGAAGGTAATTTACTGATACTAAACTCATTAAAACTTAAAAGCTTGAAGGAAAAAAGAAAACTATTTTTTGCAATCATCGACTTAAGGAGGGCCTTTGAAAGCATCAACTGAGGTAAGCTGTGGCCGAAAATGACAAACTGGAACTGCCCTCAAAATCTGCTGCAACCAATAAAAGCCCTACACTCCAACACCATCATACGGGTACGCCTAAACAATAAGGGCGACCCATCAGAGAAAATACCCATGGAAAAATGAGTGAATTAGGGTTGCCCATTGGCTGCTGGACTTTTCAAACTGTTCATCTCTGATTTCCCGATACAATTACAATCTGTTCGTTGCTTTCCGCCAAAAATTAACAATATGGAAATTCATTGAATAACTTATGCCAATGATCTCGTTTCAATAGACCTTATGCAGATTGGCCTCCAACGGCTTCTAACGAAGCTATATGAGTACCTTAGCCTGAATGATCTCAAATTAAACACAGAAAAGACTAAGATCATGACCATTGGGGCTGCAGGAATCAAAAAGTCTAACATCTTCCAGTGGAAAATTAACGGAACCCCTCTAAGTTTGGTAAATTCCATCAGATATCTCGGCATTAAGTTTAATACATCTCTCAGAGAACGCCATTGGAAGCTTGACCTCGTTAATCGAATGACGCAATTCAGTATCCAAGGCCTGAAAAAAAACAAGTTTTATGGAAAATTCACGCTCGCCCCAGTTCAAATTTTTTATGCCCAAAAGGTTCTCCCAGCAATTACCTTTGGGTCTGAATCGGGCTGGAACATCGAACCCCAGTTTTGGCAGAAGCTAGAAGGCATATTCTGGTGCCGGGTACTGAGGTTGCCACCTTACATCTCGATGAGCTCACTTTGTTATGAACTTTCATTAAACTCCATGCACATCTGTGTTATGTGGAAATCATTGATGGTGATGCGAAAGATGAAACTGAATCCCTTGACCCCGTCGTATCGAATCTTTGAACAAATTGCAGGTCGTGGGAGTCCAAGTCTCTTAGACGATTGGCGATCGTCGCTAGAGGCAGTCCTAGCCAATGCTAATCTAAATCTAGCCAATCAGATTTCACAACCCCAATATGTTAAAAAGAAGTTCTGGGGCTGGATTCAGAATTGCGATTTGCGACAGATGATGCCATCTACATTGAAATCGGGCATCAGTGAACACAAGCTCAATGTCCAGTGTCGCTACTTAACAAACTGCCCATCGCGACATCATCACGACCAATTTTTGAGGCTGCGCCTAAACGCTTTGAAGACCAGGGAGATGCAATTTCGCCGACATTTCAAGGAAATAAACGACGATCTCTATCGCTTTTGCAACGTTGAAATTGAAACCTTAGAACACTTAATAACTGGATGTCCTGCAATAACCTTATGGCGAAAGCGCCACCTAGGAGGTTTCCGACCCGTGGAATTCAACGATCAGAGCTGGTGGTCATACGCCATCGTGGGTCACAATGTTAAACTAACCTGTGCAATCGTGGACTTCCTGGATTCTTTACATCTAAATGAGAATGTTGTCTCAAAATGAATATTAACGTGAACTCTTGTGGATTCTTTAGAATCAGAACGAAATTGTTGGTTGCAACAAATTTTCTTACCTTAATTTATGTTATGGTAATGGAGTCTCTTTTTTCCTAGCCTCATAAATGAGGCCGATGTTTTTTATGACTTGCTGACCAACTTGTTTGTAAAAGAGGAAATAGGTCGGGAGAATCTGCTGTAACAAAAATTTGGCGTCCTGTTAGCTCGCTTTCAGGGTTCGCTGAGCTGGTGTATTACAAAAATAAATAAAATATATATATATTCCACTTCAGGTAATCATGGGGAATTTGATAAAACAACACCCGGGTCCGCACCATGTTGCACGGCCGTTTGACAATTTATGCCATTTTTACAAAAAGCATAATAGTTTAGGAACATGTCATTTACTCCCCACATTCCTAGTTTTACCCTCCACCAGCACACCAATTCTCATATTTGGGACATGTTCGGCACAGCCAGGAACACCTTTTATCTGCCCATTACAATTCCCTAAATCGCAGGTGGAGGATTTTTATTTCAACAACATTGCCTGAAAAAATATTGAAAACGTGACATGAAAATGAAGGCAGTATGACTTATGGTTGCTGAGAAAAATGCCTAAATGATAATAGTCCTTTCAAATTAATAGCACATGTTTCTGTTATGCAAATTGCAGCTCTGGGCCAGCCTGTGACCAGAGTTTTTTATTAGTCCCTTTTTTGTTTTCAGTGTAGGCTGCAGATCGTAAATATCTGGGATGCACCAGCCACACAGAGATCCCCCACTGCAGCCATCTGCAGCATCCTGTCCTCTTATCTGAATGAGACCACCATTTTGTTCTGGAAAGCATCTATTTTCCTGTCATTGTTTTCAGAGTTCAGCCTTGATTTCTGCACCTATTTTCACACATCCCCCTACATTCCAGTCATTCACTGGCTAGGTCATCTGCCCTGCACAGAAATGAGCTTTCAGAGTCTCCCAGTCTGGGGGAAGTCTGTTTTCAACACCCCTAGTGGCCACACTTTATTGCAGTGTAAACAGTTGGGATGCAAGCCAGACATTCAGTGGGGAAGTCCTTTGCAACATTTGCCCCACAACAAGCAAAAGGGTCTGCCTCAGGCCTACAGGAGCTTTTCATGGAAACAAAGTGGGCTTTTCTTTTCAAATGTTTGCTGCTATTTTGCTGCTATTTTGCATGTGAAGCATAAGATATATTATATCTTTTCAACACACACTATGGGCTTCATCACGCCTTGGTGGTATCCCAGCGGTAATACCACTAGAATACCGCCAGCACAAATAGCATTACTGCTATTCGGTCTGGCGCTATTAGCTCCTTATCACGAGTAGTGATATGATAGTAAATGCCCATTCCTCATTGAGTCCAATGACCCCATGGGTTTTTCGGCACTACTAGTGCCGATGCAATTGGTGCTGGCACTGAAAATGGGCAAAAAGTTGAGATTTTTACCTCCAGCAATAAGCTGGAGGTAAAACTCCAACTTTCCGGCTGACTTATGATTGGGCTAACCCTTAAATGCAGCGATAATAGTGTTAACGCTTCATTTTAGGGCTGCCTCCCAACTCGTGATGAGGCCCTATGTCTTTTCCCTGACATCTTTATGTTAGAAGGGGAACATTTTTCTCATTTCTTGCTTTAAACTGCAAACACACATGCAAAGCGGTTTAGGTGTCAATGTTTGAAACTCTTGTTTTTCATGTGAAAGGAACCTTTCAATTTCTTCCGCCACTTGCAAATTGAAGTGCTGCTTTTCCTTTTCTAATGACAGGTAGGCCTTTTTCATATGACCCCTCCTTTTGTTACTTGCAGAAACACCACAGCCTGCTTTAATAGGCATGTTTTCAGTGTGAAGGTTCTTTTATAAATGCTGCAGGTCATTTTTTTCAGTGGGCCCTTCAGTTCCGTTGGTTTGGGTCCTTTGATTGCACCCCACAATACAAACAGTAACTGAACACACTTGCTAATAAGAGCTTAGATGAGCAGCAGGTGTACCCTTACATAAAAGTCACATTTTCTATATAGCATTCCTGTCTTATTTCTATTGATGCAGTACCCAGTAGTAAATTATTCTGACATACAATGGTTGAACATACAATGGTATTGAGTTCACAATTCTTACGCTGGCAATAGTCATTACCGAGATGTTCTGAGGTATAGTAGCTGCTAAGCTAATTGGATAACATTTGATGAAAACACTTGCATGTTTTTTCACTAATGTTATGGATAACATATTTTGTGTGCACCCTTGGGTAATTAGCTTGCTCCAGGCTCGTCCCACACTGGGAAAATGTAGCATCTTCCTGTGGACCATGCTTACTCATGTGAGGAGTGGTGGGTGGGACATCCTTGAGGGGGTCTATAAGCTGCCTGCTGGTAGGTTTTTTGACAATTAATTCACATTTTTTGTTGGCTCTGGAAAGTACCCACGAACGGTTGTCCCTTTGGAGGTTCACCCACTCTGGCTTGTGTCTGATGAAGGTGATAATCAGTTGGGGGAGGGGGTGTCCTGGATGCCCCCTGACATAGCTCTGCTGGCAGTTGTGGGTTATTTTCAGGCTCGTCAACCAAATGTAGAAACCAGGTGGACTGGATGCTTCCAGCCCTTTAAGATAAGTAGCAATACCCTGGAGATAGATGGGGATGCAGATTTTAATCAAACATCAATAATTCAGATGACACAAATAGCTTGGCAAAGGTTTGTCTGTTTTAATGCAAGTATTTAAAACAGGGTGTACAATGAACATCAGCCATCGCTCGATACTCTAACTCTCAATCATTTCATAAAAAAGATGCGTTCTTAAACCCATAATTGGTCATATTTGACGTGTTGACCTGCATAATTACCAACGTCATTGTAACGCTCACCTGGTATCCACGGGGAGGTCACTCAGCCTGTTCTGACCTCTTACGACCTTGAACCCTTCCCTGGAGTCTACTCGACTGGAGACTTGGCCTGAAACACAGGATTGGTAGAGTTTAACTCCCTATTGTCTCTGTGTGCTTGAACCCCTTCTTCCCCATGGTCCAACCCTTCCCTTTAATCCACAGCTCACCTTGTTTTCTTGGAAAGTGTGCTCTCCGTACTGCTTTCAGCGCAGGGGTGCGTTGATTGATGCGGGCTCGTTGCTGCCTAGTTACTTCGCTGGCAAGAGTCTGACAGGTAAGTATAATGAGTCTTTTGAACAGTTCTCTAACTTCGTTCCTTTCCTTCCTTAGATGATGGCCGGCGTCCGGGGATGGCGACGTACTGCGGAGATGAGTAGCGCTGAAGGTGAGTGAGAGCACGATGCGCCATGCAACCCTTTCGTATTTGTACTGAACTGAGTTCTTTTTCTGTGTCTTTTAGGTGCCGCAATGTTTTCAGCGTGGATGCTGGTTATGCAGAAGAAATGCGGTGAGTAAGCGTGGTATGCGGCGCCCCTAGATGTTTCCACGCTAACCTGGAGTGTCTTTTCCTTCTTGCAGATGGATGAGAAGTTCCAGAGACAGAGATCCACCAGAGCGGCTGGGATTCAGGTAAGCGTTTGAAGCTCGTACAGTCTTTAAAAAATAAGCGAAGTTTTGCTGAATGCTTACTAATGCCTTTTTTCTGTTCTTTTCCCTTTTCCTTAGGAAGCGGCGTGCTGGGATGGGATTGACACCGCCGAAGATGCCCGCAGAACAGAAGGAGCGATGAATGATGGGCAGAAGTGCCGCAAGGTATGTCTGTTCCTAACGGTGTTCTTGTTCTTGCAGGAGCTGAGCGCAGAAGAAAGATGCAGGCCTACTGGAGACCGATCCGAACACGGTGAGTGTCACGCTGCAGGTGCAGAAAACACAAAGCATGTTTCTCAGCCTGGGCATGGCTTAAATAGTCTCTGGATATCCCAGGTGTCTCTGGGCTGAACCACACCCAAAAGACTAGACTGCACATGCAGTTCTGGGAACCAAAATATGTGGGGGCATCCATCTTGTCCCCATAAATGCACTACAAGTCCAATCCCCAATGTTATCCTATGTCCTTTGCTCTGCTTGACCTTCTTCACCAGGAGTTTCTGTTCTTTTACATTAATTGTATCCAATGTCAGCCAATTCCAGTTCTGATAAGACCTTGGCTTCTTTGGCTCAGCCAACTCCTTAGCTGAAATATATTCTGTTTAATTCACTTGCTTTTATAACTGCTACACTGAATTGAGGCTTTCCTCGTTGCTCAAGACTGCTTTAAACGTAGTGGAATCATTCATTCTTTATTTAATCCATATGTATCTATGAGGTATATATGTATATGTTGGCGCTAGCCACAATCTATCTATTTGAAAGCATTTGGCTAGCTTCATGATTGCTTTGCTGCTTGTGTTTCATTGCATCTGTACACGTTTAAACTAGCTAAGTTCCTTCATCACGTTTGTGGCATAAGTTTCTTTATCTTGATCCCAAGATGTAACTTATCCTTGGTATTTCTTTGTTCTTTATAAATCGTCTGCCTCTCTGGTCTGGTTATCTTTTTATCTGGGTGTCGATTAAGCTTTGCATGGTGTCATCATTCATCCTGGTCTTTCAGTTTCTTTGCTTCTTCAGGAATCTCGTTCAAATGGACATCATATTGTCTTGGATGCTGGCATGGTTTCCTCAATGGGTACTTCACCTCCCATATTCTCTTAGGTATAGGTATTCTTATGGGTACTGCACAAAGACCTCTCTCTTTCCTTTTCTGGTTTACTTGTTCAGCATATGTCACATACTTTTTTCATACGTTTCAGGTAATGTAGGCGGGGCAGGTGGAGTGGGGGTACTTGGCTCCTCCTCAATAAAGGTAGTAAGGTAGTAAAAAATCAGCAGCAGTCTCAGGTGAAGATTCCAAGTTACTTTAATCTTTAGTCTTACCGGTTACAGGTTACAGGATACATGGAGTAAAACATCCCCCAGGCACAGCTTTTCATTCAGCTCCCAGACACCAGTGGCTTCTCATGGAACATTTAACCATGCAATACTCTCAACATTCCACTGAGCATCATACAGCAACGTCACACGCTCACATCGTCACTACTCAACTGGATGAAACAATAGTGAACACATACAACTTAGGCATCTCAAAGTGTGAGCCAAATACATTTAAACTGTCCATGAACAAGGACACATTTGATTTTTTATCTAGCTATTAATTAATTTAATCATCTGTTACTTGTAGCTTGTCCATGTGATTGGCCTGATGCTTTGGAGTGAGATGGGTATTAGCAAGCAGATAGTGATTGTCAGTGTTATAGGTTAGCTGAGCAAAGGGGTGTGTGGAGGAGGACCAAATGTGAGGTAGAATGAAGTGAGGAGGGCTAACGTATTTGTCTTCAGAATACAATGGAAGTAATTGTAATTCTCTTCCTGCAGAAGCTCGATTGGTTCAAATCAATCTTCGTGAGAACTTGCTGTATAATCACTCTTGGTGACTAATATATTTCTTTATGTTCCTCTGCATAGTGTTAGTACTATATCTGTGTTTACTCTGTTATTAAATAAACATAAGACCACATTAAAGACAGATGCAATACAAAATAGAAAATGTGTGAATCGTGATAGAACTTGTCCCAAAGCCTTAGGTGAGTGTTCATATACACTATCACGTATGAATACACAACTGTTCATATAGAAAAGAAAAAACAAAATAACTCGGTAGAGAGTACCTTTTGTTAATTGGTAAATCTATCCATATACCAGAATCACTATCTAATGAATGTTTCACACAAAACTAATCACTATTATTAAAATATGAGGGCCCATAATACTGAACCTTTGATCATTCAAATCAAGCCAGTTAAGTCAAATAATAGTGATTTCCTCTGTTTTTGTTTCCCTTTTTGTGCATCATTCTGTAATATGTGGAAAATGACAGCCTTGAACACGGCTCTGTAGTGCGAGACACTTGTTGGTGTGCCGAATAAACAGGATTTGTTACAGTGTTGTTAGATTAATACACTGTTTAAATGTGCACTTGAATATCAGTGTTCCAAGAACTACTGTTTTATTGTTCAGAATTTGAAAAAAAATACTCTGCATCATGTTCAATTAGTTCTACGCGTTTGTGCCACATGGCATATTTTTTCAATATAACTGAATGAGATAAGTGCTAATTGATTTTAAGTGAATTAAGTTAAGTGTAAAAAGACTGGCAGCACTATTTCAATGATTAGGGCAGAGGAACACTTTTACATTGATTCGTTGTCTTAGAATCTGTATTGGCAAGGAGTTCCAGAGGAAGCGGCTTGTACTGTTAGTCGTCAGCCACCCAGTCCTTGCTTGGTGAATGGTGAAACTGACACGAACAAGGCATTTAAGAATCCCAGGGAACTTTGTGTCAGGTAGACCTTGATGTAGAATCAGAGAAATATTGGGCCCGGCCATGGACACCTTGTACCTATGGTAAATTGGATTGAATTCTGTCCAAGAGGAACAATCGGGTAGCCAATGAAGCTGAAAAAGTGCCTGGCAGTTACAATTGTGTGGTATCAAGTAGCTAAAGATTGGTCTAGCTGCTTTATATTTTACAGTGCGAGTCTGGAATGGCCACTTGCGAGTATTCACTATAGTATGGTCCAACCTTTGTTCACTTTCAAGTATTCTAAATGTGCGCCAAGTGTTTGGATATGTTAGAGTGCCTAGCACACTCCCCGAGCTTAGTGTAATCAACATACACCTGGAACACCTATTATGCGTGTGCATGTTTGTATTTAAAAGTAGAGAAGACACCAAAGTACCCTGTGGTGAGCTGCACTATATTTCAATTGTTATCTTATTTTTCTTTCCAACAACAAAAACAAGTAATTTACATAAATTGCTTCATACACATAGCACTTGTAAGAGGTGCAGCATAGTAAGAACACTGATGGGGAAGTGTGATTTGGTGGATTTGGGGAAGTTTGAAATGTTTGTAATAGCTGAGTAACCAAAACATAACATAATTAATGATTACATACATAGCAAAACACTCTATACGTTTAAACTTTAGCAGCCTGCCATTTTAAATGTCCATAACTGGTCGGTCACTATTAGCGAAATATACTGGTGAAGAATTACACCTTACATTGCGAACCAGAGAAGCTTGAAATGTTCATAGAAACTGAAAAAAATAGTGTATATAGTGAAAATATCCCTATAGGATGAGATTTTTATAGGTCCAAAAAGAGTCAAGCAATATCAGCCATGTATACTAATTGTGAAAGGCACTTCAAAGTGAGAATCTGGGAACTTTCACATTTGCATGAAAGCAGAGTAACATGACATACCGTAACAAAACAGTGCTTGAAATTCTGAAAGATCACATTTCAGAGGTTGAAACAATAGTCACTCACTATCAGCAAAGCATACTGATGAGGAATGACATCTTAAAGTCTGATACAGAGAAGTTTGAAATTTACAATAAAACTAAGTAAAATTGCAAGATAGTGCATATTATCATTCAGAATGTGAAGTATACTGATAATGGAAGACACTTTAAAGTGAGAATCTGAGAAGTTTGAAATTTGCATAAAAGCAGAGTAACATTGTATAACGCAACAGTGTATAAAACCTATATGATGATATACCAGAAATCACAAAATAGCCCATAGCTATCAATGAATTAAACTGATAATGAATCATACCTTAAAGTCGGAATCAGCAGTTTGAAATATATGAACACAGATTATCACCCGGGTGGAGGTAGCCAGCCAATCAGATGGGTAGGAACGCAGGCTTGAACCACCGGTACAAGTCCGTGTTTCAAGCCACCTGTTGGTCGGCTCCCCCTTCCACCATCTTCCCACACTCTGTCCCATTATTTTTATTCTTTTAATCCCCCCAAACCCCTACTTACCTTATTTCTTCGGCAGCGATTGCCACTACCGCCGCATCCTCTCCTTCCCTTCGCTTCCCACATGCCACCATGGAAAGGGAAGAGAGGCTCCGTACAGAGTTCTGCCTTCCCTTTCCATGGCATCCATCTTGGAAAAGGATTTTCCGTCTAACAGCGGGACGTTGAACGCGCCCCATTGTAGGAGGGAAAATCTTTTATTTTTTAGCACCCCGGGTTACTGGTTTGGTAACCCAGGGTGCTAATGGCCTTCATCGCCCGTTCCAGGGGCTGGAACGGAGGATAACAGCCCAGAGGCCTAGTTATCCACTTGCTTCGCTCGGGCCGATAACTTGGGCTGCCGGGCCATTATCCCCTGTTGCAGGGGGATGAATGCCACAGTAACATGATATATAACATAACATAGTGCATACAACTATACATTATGACATTTTAGTTGTACAAAAATATTGCCTTACTATCAGCAAATGATACTGCTGTTGTCCACTATCAACGAAGTATACTGATAAGGAATATCTTAAGGAGTGATTGGGAATAGTGCATATTTTTCAAGGGATGCCATTTTAGAGTCCCAAACGTAGTTGCTCACTATGAGCAAAGCATATTAATGGTGAAATCAAAGAAGCTTGAAATGTGCATGAAATGGAGTAAGATACAATTGAATATGAATAGTGCATTCAACTCTACCAGATGGCGTTTTGTAGGTGGAAATGAAATTTCAGAGGTTCAAAAATGTAGTTGCTCACTATCAGTGAAGCGTTACAATCACCTGATGTGCAAAAGGTACCCACCCTACTCCAGCCCCTTTTCAATCACTGCCAGCATGTGTTTCTTCACCTGCAATCGTGGCACCATCTTTAAGCCAAGAGATGGTGCACCCTGCTTTGTGAGGGCACTTTGAATCAAGATTCTACACTCTGCCTTTTACTTTTCCTGCTCTTCATCTCGTCAACCTATAAAGAACCCCATACAGAGTTTCAGCATCCTCATGACGTCAAATGAATGAGGACCAGAGAATTGAGGCACGGGACTTTTTTGGCCTGTGCCTATGCGTGTTGGGTGAAAGGGGTTTGAATATTGTTGAAGACACGGGAGTACAACCACTCGTTCTTGCCCCTGTCCAAATGACCTGACAAATGTCTGATACAAGCTTTTGTATTGCCCTGATTAGCAAAGGTCCCAGTGTCTAGCTGAGTTTGAGATGGCCCTCAGACGGCCAACCAACAAACTAAGCAAGGTGAAATGAGCTATGGTGGGTTTCACATTTTAGGCAACCCTTATACAACTAGGCACTTCAGATATGGCATTGAGCAGATACCCTTGACTATTGCCCTCATCTGCCTGTTCCCAGATTCGTGGTGCACACAGTGCACGATGTACTATTTAAGAGAGACAGAGAGAGTGACAGAGAAGGGGTTTGACTTTGGCAAAGTGGCAAAGTAAAATGTGAGCTGCATGCAGAGGCCAATACTTGGTGTGCTGAATTAAACGTCAGATTGCTATGCTTTGCAAACCCTTCTTCATGCTTTTTATTATAACGTCTAATGTTTCGTTAAGCCTTCATATGATCTTCTGGCTTAAAGTTTGTTTGTACCCCTCACCAGCCTACCCTGCGAGTTGTCCACTTCTTACTCCCCGCATAAACACATTTAGATTCAACATCCCAACAATCAATACATATACAAACGAAACCACCCATAAATGGCAATTGAACACCTCTCTCAATATACTTTAAAAAAACAGACAACTACACCTGAACATCCCGCTTACATACTGTATGCACAACCAATGCATACCAGCACCAGGGACAGGAGGTTTCCATTTAGACCAAAAAAACAATGTTGCTCTTGACACAAAAAACAACTAGAACTGAACCCACATGCAGTATTCAGGGTACCTCGAGTCTGCACAATCAATGCCACAACAAACCTATTTTGCATTTTCCCAATAACCTCTCTTTCAGATGTGCCAGAAAATCTGGAGACTATCAACTGGCAGTGGACCATGGTATAAGTCTCAGCAATATAAAATAACATACCATACCATAAATGTACTTAAAAAAATCAAACACCAGGTCCAGCTTGCTTCCAGCCCCTACTGCTATTATTCGGACCTAAAGATCAAGCCTTTTTACCCTTCCCAATCTTTGGTCAGATACAAAGTGTTCCAAATAGGCTGACACCTAAATCTCATTTGAGTTGTCTCTAGAATGACCTCCTCTTAAATATGTTCCCCAATCACTTCACAGCGATACTGCTTCGAAGCAGGGGATCACAAGGAATACAATGTCTGGAAGTCAAAATACCTTTTTGAAAAAACATTGTCGTTCTCCTGACTAAATAGCCCTGTATGGACAGCAAAACGGATCTTGAATGGTATAATAATGTTTAATTTCTATTGATATACATTTCAGACACCCTGCCTGTAATCCAAGAACAGAATGCCTTCTGTTTAGGGCATTCTGCTGTAATGTGAAAGAGATCCACCCCAGATCCAGGAAATTGAGACAGGACACTATCAGGGTCAGCTACCCTATATG
This sequence comes from Ambystoma mexicanum, assembly GCF_040938575.1. NCBI lineage: Eukaryota > Metazoa > Chordata > Amphibia > Caudata > Ambystomatidae > Ambystoma > Ambystoma mexicanum. The sequence continues at coordinate 711,985,276 of NC_090933.1, forward strand.
TGCCATGGCAGGGTAGTGCACATGTTTTAAGCACCTTTAATCGTGTATCAAGAAATGTGTATAAAGGTGAACATACAAACATGTTTTTAGTTTATAACAAAATGCACCTTACGTTTCCTGCTTTGGAAATATTTGCCCCCGCTTATGCATTGTCTTATCCTGTTTCCTCTCTGAAAGTTTCAGTAAATAGCTGTAGTAGCTTGCAATGGCACCTGCCCCAGTCACCACCTTATTAATGGAGGCATCTTATTTTGGAGTCAGATCTTTCCCTAATATGTTGTGACTGCTTAATAGCTTCTAATTTGAAGATATTTAAAATGGTTTACACAACAGATTACATTTTATTTACAAGATCTAAACTGATATTAAGATGGCCTCTGGAAACAGCTGTGCCATTGTGCTCAGGCTACTTTTTGTATATCTTTTAATGTTATTTTCTGCAATGATCTCTGATATTCTTGGTTTATCAGAGGGGCTCCCATTTAAAATGTAAGTAATCTGTGGTATATCAAAATGCTTCATAATGCTGTTCCAATTGTGGGCAGAACTATCTAATGTTCAGAGGTGTGTGAGCTTAAACACCCTGAATGGTAAAATCCTGTTTGAGTTCCTATCCCATTTTTGCCATGGTATGAGCTCTATGGATTTAGAGTAATCAAGTTGGTAATACTTCTTGATATGGAATAATCCAGCTGTGCATTTATTCTGTGGTAGCTCTGCGAAAACCAACTCACCATCATTCCCGACTTTAAGTAAAAATGAGCCCTTCGATCTAGTGCCTCGCTCTCATAAATGTTTTTATTTATTTTAATGTTGTCAATCATTCTTGGTCATATGTATGGGTAGTACACATGAAAAGCATACAGGACCTTTGTCAAAGCCAGCATTTAGGTGATGTTCATGCCTACTGACAGTGGGAGTCTTGATATGTGGGCAAAGGTTGGTAAACGCTCATGTTGATGAGTTCCAGCTCACTCAAATGTGGTCTGTGACAAAGCATCCAGCTTCTATCCTGATAATCTCTTGAACAAATGTGTTGAATGTATTATGTGAGGGTAAATCTGAGCAGGGTTGCTATGGATAGCGATGAAATCATATTCAGTCACTTTGTAAATGTTCATGCCTTCAGGGTTATATTTGTATAGGGCAGGACATTGCATGGCTCAGAGCCCTGCCAAATACCTTGCTCTGTTGAAAGAACATCTTTGGGGTCTCCACACACCAAAAGCCGGCAATGTTGATGGAAAGAAATCCTCCAGCAGTTGACTTCCATCATGACCTAGCAAAGGAAGCTCCAGCAGATTTCGTCAAATGACTTTTCAGTATTAGAAACATGTAGTTCCAGCCTAATGTTCAGATTAGTGGCCACTTCTAAAACATTTTACACCAACTGAGAGTTTTTGAGGGTATCCTGTCTGAGGACAAACCCAGACTGCCACAAGCCCATAACAGATCTGATGTTCTGCGACAATCTCACTGCCATAATACTGCTGAACATATTATTATCCATCCCGCTTGTCTTATCGCCCAGGTTTGTTGCTGCTGCCGCTAGAGAGAGAGACACAGGGTTTAAAAACCCATTTTGGCCACGGAGCGGCCGTGGAGAGCTGCGAGGAGGTGCAGTCTGGCAGTCGACCCTGAACTTTTTTCTACCTGCTTCAGAAGTCTTTTTTCACTTTCTACAGAGACACTGGGTTTAAAAACCCATTTTGGTAGCAGAGCGGCCATGGAGAGCTGCGAGGAGGTGCAGTCTGGCAGTCGACCCTGAACTTTTTTCTACCTGCTTCAGAAGTCTTTTTTCACTTTCTACAGAGACACAGGGTTTAAAAACCCATTTTGGCTGTGGAGCGGCCGCGGAGAGCTGCGAGGAGGTGCAGTCTGGCAGTTGACCCTGAACTTTTTTCTACCTGCTTCAGAAGTCTTTTTTCACTTTCTACATAGACACAGGGTTTAAAAACCCATTTTGCCCACGGAGCGGCCGCGGAGAGCTGCGAGGAGGTGCAGTCTGGCAGTCTGGCTGCCAGCGCACTGCGCGACTGCTCACGACAATGTACATCAAGCCAAAGCCAAAGTCTTGCGAAAACAAGCTGTTTACAGAACCCCGTTTAAACGACTGTGAGCCCCTACTATATCATTACTAATTCAGCATCTCAAAACATCTCAACTGCCGGTGAACCCGGTATTATGGAAGGCGCCCCGGGGGCAGGAAAGCCTCAGTCTAATGATCACGAGGAAACGGGCCGCGTGCTAAGAAGCGGCGTTCAAACAACAAAAACGCCGGCGACGACTCAAGCACATACAAAATCAGTAACTATACCAACTGAGACTTCGAACTTGGGAAATTTCAATTCCTCGCCTCCAATTCCCCCCCTTAGATCTCCCCACCACCACAGCTTACCTTGGAGGGAAGCAGCAAGCTTGGAGCTTGAATCCGCCAGTGTTGAGCCGCCGCGGATCCCTGGGGAGCATGCGCCCTTTGATGGGTATGCCTCGCCTCGGTCTCCCCAGCGCGGGGGGGATGGTGGGGGGATGCTCCCTGGAGAAGTCGGGGCTGGGTCTGCCGTCTTCCGCTCCTGCGGGACCGGACGAGGTTGGGGGAGCTGGTGGCGTTCGAGCGGAGGATCCCTGTGGGGAGGAGGAGGAGGCTGGAGGGACGAGGACGGACCCCATGCTAATACATCCGGGGCTGAGCTTGGAAATCCAGGGGAGAGGAGTGCGAGGGCTCGACACAGTGCAAGGAGATGATCCGCCCCCTGGTGGTACAACAGAAACATTTGATAAAACGTTTAACACAGTCAATGAAAACGAACAAAATCAAATTACTAAAAATGGTTTAAAAGAGTCCTTAGACAAAACTCCTTCAAAGAAAAACAAGAGGCAAGAATCAAATGGACTTTCACAAAAATCTGAAAGAGACCTCCACCCAGTGACAGTTCGAGCTGATCTACCAAGCCCGGACTGGAACCTAAAAGAGATTAGAGACACTATCTGTCAGAATACAACTTTATCATACCTGGATGAACTAGAAGTGGGAGAAACAGAGGAAATAAACATTCTGAGAGAACACAACTGGGTAAAAATACACACTTACTCACAAGCAGAAAATCAAGTTGAGGAATTCCATCAACCAGAAGTAAACCACCTATTTGATGATCAAAAAAACTACAAAGAACAACAAATCATTCTCGGACATAAACCAAATGAACTTCTAACTGACCAACAAACAAAAACACAAGGAGTCAAAAAACATAACCCAACTGGCTCATCGACCCCAACAACGGATTACCATCAAAATTCTAGATAAAAAAAACGGGCAAACTGATACTTCCGTCTAACAACCCGATTGGAAGATTCTTTGAAAAATTAGGGAAGACTTCCACAGTAAACCGCTTTGAACTTTCTGATCTAGAAATTCTGGAAGGAATCCCACTATCTCCCCAAAGAAACCTAGCCAACACACCAAAGCCAGAAAAGCCTACTGAAACTGGCGGTTCGCTACCGCATATACGCTGGCACTTTAGCCAACCTTTCCGCACCAAAAGACAGAAACAATTAAAACTGGTATAGACAGCGGAACTACAGAGCATAGACCACAAGGCTATGACGGAGAGAAGGACAAACCAACACAGAAAACACTAACACCAGTAGAGGATAATGGAAAAAAACAAGAAAGTAAACCAAAGTGTGACCTGATTGACGGAAAAAATTATAAAGAACCAACAAAGCCAGAAGACAATGTAAATCACAAATCACCACCCACACAACCAGACATGTCGGACGAAAAAAACACTGATACTTAATTTAACGAAAGCAAAATTATGAAAGTGAAAAAAAGAGAAGACAGCCTAACGAAGTCTCGAACATGTCATCAGTGGAACCAAGAAGAAATAAAACTGGCAGAGGCAATATTGAACTATAAAAACATGTTAAAACACAGAGAGAATACCCCGGGGTGGAAACCATCGCCACAACAAAAGAAGCCTGATGTCTCGGTGGATGCCTTACGGCTACTTTTTTCAATGCCAAACAAAGCAAAAGCGGAAAGCGAGACTCAAAAGAAAAAAGAAAAAAAACTCACCTATTAAAAATGTGGATATACTACCTGTCATGTCAGCCGTGACCATCGCACTGGCACCATTTGGGAAATTATACGAAACGATTAACGAAACATTAAAGGACCACACCTCATTACTAGCAGCCTGCAATTCGAAGCTAACCCATTTGGAAGGGTACATAACAGCCTTAGAGGCATGGAAGGCATCCACAACAGAGCAAGGCACCCTGACGGATATAGCTGAGGCATTTCAGTTTAAAAAAAAAGCAGTGTCCAGTAGTTCCCAGACCGAGCGGACTGAGAACAAGGAAAAGAGATATGTAGATGATCAACTAGCGACCCCAGCAAAAATTAATCCGAAACCGACATCCATTAAAGATAAAGCAGAACACGTAGGACACTCGCGACAACCTGGTACAACAAAAACTTCAAAAGCAAATTTAAGTGAAACTAAAAAGAACTCAAAAGGCGAAACCAAAGAAAAGCAGTCGATATGGAACAATAACGAGAGTAATCACCAACTCCAGAGAAAAAAGATCACAAAAAATAGTTCAATACTGAAAGAACAACCAAGCTTAAGAGGATTAACCGTACAGAACAAACAGCGCACTGAAAGAAACGCAAACCTGTTCATGACTAAATGGATAACTGGGATCGACCAAAAAACAAAAGCTTCAGAGAGTGACTCCCAAGAGATAAACACAATAAAAGCGGTACATAAAAATGCGAAGGACAGCTCGCTCGACCTATCTGACTTAAGCACATATTCGATCGAAAACTCGGAGTCGGAAATACCTCGACCGAGTGGAAAGAAAAGAAAGGTGTCTTTTGCAGAGAGTAACTCCCCAAATACAGACCTAAGGGATAAACATTATCAGAACCAAACAAATACTTCGGAAAAAGAGAAAGGCAAAGTAGACGAACTAAGCTACAGAAGAAGTAGGATAACTCCAGAAAGGAAAACGTTTTTCCGACTGGCCAACATAAGGATAAACAAAACTGAATCCAAATACGAAGGCAACAAAGATCGGCATCCACAAAGTGCAAAGGAAACACCTGAGGTCGAAAGGCTTGAAAATACACCGAACAGCGAAATCCGTCACAGACAAAACCATCAGTACAGCCAAAGAGCAAGGCAAAACAAATCAGAACAACATCATACAGAAAAAAGTTAGACACATCAGCCCACAGAAAAAACAACCAAAGGTTGGAAAAAAACAGATCAAGTGATAAATGCTCAGAAAAAAGAACTGGATCAAACCGAAGACCTTCGGACTCTTTCACACAGCTAAACCCCACTCGGACATCTGCAATCTTCACTCACAAGAGCAATTCATCACGCACTTTGAAACTAGAAAAAAGTGACAAAAGGGAGAAAAGATTCTACTTAACAGAAGAGCAACTATGAGACTTCTACAAAAAGTCCACAAAGGAGACCAAATCAGAAGTGTGGACTTAAATATAGTGGAGTTCGCACATAAAGCTCGGACGGACAGTGTCTTTCTGCATATTACATCTCAAACTGTGAAAAAACTTTTGTTGTCAGCGGCAGGAGAACTGTCAAAAAAAGGGTACACCTTGAGAGAAACAACATCAGAGGAAAGAGGGCACAGAAGAGACAATTCATACACAACAAGACAAAAACGTAATTATGAGATAAATGAAAAAGAAGAAAGGAAAAATTCACAGATAACACCTGAAACCAAAAAATCCACTAGAGTGAAGAGAAAATTCAATCTAATATCAGAGAAAGATGCTCGAAAAGAAGAAGACGAACGACGAAAACCACGAGAAACAATTGGCTCAAGCTGGTCAAACACGAAAAGCGACAAAGAAAGATTAAAGGCAAGAGAAAATCTTTCCACTCAAGACAGCTGGATACAAAATGATAAGGAATCACAAAGAATGTCTCCTAGAAATCCAAAAGGTCCATTTCCTATGCAGTCCACCAGAGAAAAGGAAAGTCGTACCGAGGGTGGAAACCCTTCGATTCAGAACCAGGCTAAAAAAGCTGAAAAGGATCCCAAAAAATGGGCATGGATCCCTTCGGCTCTGACACGATATGTCAGGAAATAGCAACTAAATCGTCCCTCTGACAATTTAGAAAGGGAGACATTAAAGGAGCAACACGGGACCCAAAAGCCAGAGCAAAACACCATCTTTGGATCATGGAACAAAAGAGGCCATACTCACCTGACACAACCAGGAGAGGTGAACCTTGGCCTATTTGATCTAATAAGTCTGCAAGAGACTTGGTTGCTACTTCCGCTGAGCCTGGATGACTTTGAGGTATTACTTACTCCTGCTCAAAAAGGTGAAAGAGGTTGCCCCACTTCAGGCCTTTTAACAGCAGTACGGACTGGTGGAGCCCTTTTCATAGTTCGTAACCTGATATCATCTCTGGAAATTCAGGCAATATTGCTAGAATGGAACAAAGAAGACTCAGTACAGAAAAAGTGCAGTCAGGATCTTATCCTACTACTAAACATCTACTGGAACCCAACGGTAATTAAAACTAACATATTCCTAAACAACGTGGAAAAAATCCTGACAGACGTCACAGGAGTGTACGACGTGGATCACATCTTGATATGCGGCGACTTGAATGCTACCTGTCCTGCTTTTGAGATGGAAACGACACCTCAAAATATTGGCAGCTCACAATCAATAGCAAGAGGTTTAGCATGGGCAAAGCTGATGAAATCCTGTGACTTGTACAACTTAAATTCTTTAGAATCCGCCAAATCCAGAACTCCAACATGGGAAAGTGGCGGCAGAGAAAGTACAATTGACTACATCTTCGATTCAAAAGACCTTTACCTAATAACCAAGAGTTTTAAGGTAGTGAAAACCATCGTTAGTGACCACAACTTACTAACTGCAACGTGGCCAGCAAAAAAAAAGACGCCAGTGATGATGCCGCAAAACTTGGAAATAAACCAACAAGGAAACCGACTGAAAATCACAACAGAAGCCTTAATTTCCATCACAGCATCATACAATAGACAAACAAACTTGAACACTTCCAAAGAAAAATTGGACTACCATCCTCTTCTCATTCCCTATCTACATCCACGAAATAAAAGAACACAGGACAAAACTCACCTGCATAATCACAATGAAGAACTGAAGACAAAGGCCCTCATTACGACCCTGGCGGAGAGGGGTTTATGCCAGCGTAATGCATGGCGTACCTCTCCGCCAGATTACGACTTTCCGTAGCGCCATGGTGATTTTTACGCCCGGATTTTCCGGGCGGAAAAATCCATGGCGCTACGGGACCTCTTGTTAATTACGCCACCGTAATCTACGGTGGCGTAATTAACGCCTTCCCCACTCCCATTATACCCTATGGGGCAAAAATGGGAATGGGGAAGGGTAAATGGGGATTGGGGACTAACCGCCCCGCCAAAGTCGGAATGGGGCGGTAAGTCCGCCAACCCCCATGGCGGAGTTGGCAGCTCTGCGCCATGGACCATGGTGCAAATTGCACCATGGTCCTCCGCCAGGGTCGTAATGAGGCCCAAAGAAATCAGACCTAAGAAAGGCTACACGGCTTGCACAAACAAATCCAACACAAATAAATCCTGACTTGGCAATCAAAAAAAAAAACTGTACAAATCGTGGCTACAATCAATACGATGGAAACTGTATCAAGCGGATGCAGAGACTATGCTGAGAGCAGTGTGTAACAAGAATTCACGAGATTTCTGGACAATAATAAAGCACAAACTTCCACTCACGGATACGAGAACCATAAGCAGTGTCTCAGAAGGAAAATGGAGCGAACACTTTACCGATCTATACAAAGATCCAACTCCATTGGAAGCAATAGTGATCAATCAAGACTCTTCCAAATGGATAGTGTGCTCAGAGGAGAACATTTTGGAAAAGATCAAGAAACTAAACAACTCTCGCGCACCAGGCCCAGATGGAATCTCCAACGTCCACCTGAAACAGGATGCAGAAACCTGGGCTCCGCTAATAACAGAAATCTTTAGACGATCCAGGATTTCGAGAACTATTCCTGACACGTGGAAAACAGCAAACATCGTCCCAATCTATACGAAGGGCCCGAGGGACGATCCGAGAAACTATAGGCCGATTGCACTACTTGATGTGCTTGGCAAACATTTCGGATCTTTGCTGTTGGACGAATTTCAGACATGGCAGAAAGAGGCAGAAACAACTGACCCATTTCAATCAGGGTTCGCAAAGAACTTGGGGACGTCGGTCAACATCACGATGATCAGTATTCTAAAATCAAAAGTCTTTGAGGGGCATCCATCAATATTCATTGCCTCGATTGATTTGGTCCAAGCTTTTGACCGCATGAATAGAGTAAAATTGTTGAGAATATTGGAGAAACAAAAATGCCAACCATCCATTCTTGAACCAGTGAAAGCCCTGTATAGCGAAACTTCTATCAGAATCCGGCTTAACGAAGCAGGCTTGATGTCCAAAACCATAAAAACGGCCAGAGGGGTAAAACAAGGCTGCCCCCTGGCGCCGGCGCTGTACAAGGCATACATGGTAGATATTGCAGACCCGGAAAATGACACTCGCTCATTTCCTCCACAAATAGGCGAATCAAAAGTGACAAGACTGCTGTACGCAGATGATATTCTATTGCTAGACCAAACAGCAATCGGACTCCAGAGACAAATAGACAGCCTCACAACCTATCTAAAGAAAAATGATTTGGAGCTTAACACCTTAAAAACGAAAATCATGATCTTGGAAAAACCATCGAGACCAAGCAAAAGATGGCAGTGGTTCGCAAACTCTGAAAAACTGGATATAGTCAAACGCTGCACATACATAGGGGTGAAACTCTTGTCCAGAAAAATCAACAAGACGATGCAAGAGCATCTTTTTTCCAAGACTAAAACATTAGCAGCTCAGGCATTGTCTTTGGATAGGAAAGTTGGGAAATTTTCAATCCTATCGCTAATAAACTTCTATAGAGCAAAGGTCACTCCAACTCTGACCTTTGGAGCGGAGGCTATGCCATATTTGCCGAAGACATTGTGGGCTAAATTGGAAGGGACATTTTGGCGCAGAGTGCTACGACTGCCGAACTCCACGCCCATAGCAATCATTCGACGCAAATTGAGTCTGCAATCACTGGAATCTGTGGTCATGAGAAATAGCCTATTATTTTTAGGTAAAATCATAAGGCAACCTTGACCCAAAATTTTGGACATCATTCTCCAAGAGATGAAGAGTGAAAAAAATCCAATGATAACAACTTGTACATCAGACTACAGGAACAAGCTGATAAAATTGGATGTTCAGAATGGGACATAGAACGGATCCCGGGAAAAATAAAGGAAAAACTTAAAATACAAGATTGGATCGAGACCTTAGACAAAGCGGAAGACCTCACATCTCCACACATCACACAACGAACACCCAAAAAATAGATGAAGTAAGAAATTATTTTAAAAAGTTTCCAGATAAACGACTGAGAACAACCTTTCTAAGACCACGGTTAAATATACTGAAAACCAATGAAATCCTCTTCCATAGAAAGCAGTCGACCAACAAAAATTGTCGTTACTGTAAGAATTTGGAAACTGAAACATTACTTCATCTACTCCTTCACTGTTCAGGAACGGAAAACCTTCGAAAAACATACCTCAATTCACACAGACTTCTTGCACTTGACCGCAAATGAAGAAACGTGGTGGAATAAGCTAATGTGTGGCGATTCAACAACCCTGAGGGTAGCCACAGCGAAACTACTGGAAAGTCTGAAGTTGGAGGAAATCAACTCTTGAGAAAAAACAAATAGAAAACCGCACAACGACTACAAAGGGAAAAAGGAAATATGCCTGAAGATATGGACAGATTTTGTACAAATTGTAAATACAATTAAACACAAATAAAAAAAATAATAAAAATATTATCCACATTTAGCAAAGCTACATGTCTTTGGTATGAGGAGTTCCATGGGTCTTTATGCTTTTCATGAATGATCACTATATTTAATTTGCTTCATGACTGTAGGACACTGCCTCAACACCATATACACTGCAAGAATTTAGTTAGGTCTGTAGCAATCATCAGCCATAACTGTTGATAGACTCTTGTAGACATGCAAACAGTTCCCTTTACCAGGGTCCATAATGTGCAATGGATCGCTTCATCTTCAATGGCTTGTGAGAGATAACCTTTTGCATAGCTGAACAACTGAGGTATTTCTGGCATTATTTTATAATTTGTAATACTGTCAAAGTCATCGTTGTACAGTTTGGAATAATATTCCTTCTTATTTGACCATATGTTTGCCTGGTTAGAGATACATTGATTTCTTGCATTGACAATGTCCTTCTTTGATACTGAGGAAGATCTTTCTCTAGTGTGCAGTGCGATGAATTGTTTTCCTTTTTTGTTAAGTAAAATTCCACTGGCTTACCTTAACATACCCCGGTGTAAACACATAAAGCAATAATGTTAACATATGTATGGCCCACAGGCTTGCTTTCATAAATATATCTGACAAGGACAGTCTCCATTTCCATTGGTTTCTCTTTTAATGAGTTCACCACCTTCTGCTGCATTTTAAGTCTCTGCAATGGAATTGAGCTAACATTCCTCTAAAGAAGGTTTCAATATTTTCATTGGCAATTACTGGTCTTAGGTTGTGTCATTGGTTTCAGAGTATATATATATATATATATATCTATGTCCTGTATAACGGCTAACCTAACGGCCTCCATTTCCAGTAGTTTTCAGTCAAATGTCCACCTTCTCTGATCCTTCATTTGGTGCAAACCTTCAAACTTTGTAAACACCTCATGGCGATCTTCCTATTCTGCAACTTCAAACTAGCACAGTCATTTGTGAGATTGGGCTCCCTGGGACACATTGGGCCTCACTACGACCCTGGTGGTAGCCGTGCTGGTAAAAACTGCACGCTGCAGCCAGGGTTGTTTGTTTTCCAGCGCCTGGAAATGGGGAATTACTGGGGCATGACAGCCCCGGCGTTTCTGGTAATTCCCCATAGCCAGACGCCAGAAAAAATTACACCCCATTCCCATTTGAGTCCCAGAGTACTCAATGGGAATGGGGAGGACGGATGCACCGGCACGATGTGCAGCAGTGCCGGTGCATCCGTCAAGGTCTGCAAGTGGGTGACGTTCCACCCACCAGGTCAGTTCTAGTCGGTGGAAAGACACCCACTCGCAGAACTCGGAGTATGCCAGTCCGGTAACAACAGTGCTGGTATCTTACTGACACCGTTGTTACCAGACCAGCATACTCATAAGAACGACCATGGTGAATCTATTCCCAAGTACTGAAAGTACAGTGAAGAAAGAAATGTACATTCCCAGGCATAATGATGTGGTTAGGCCAGGCATCTTGCATTTGTTTTTTTATGATGACGCCACTTCAAAGCAGCACCTGTCCTGGGTTCACAATGTGTGAGTCTCCCTGGGGTAATTTCTACTTGCGGACCAGCACATGTTTAATGTCATCACACACTGAAAGATGGCCTTTACAATTCACCATTTCTTATTCAAGATTGTTGACAAATTCTAGATCATCTATGTTAATTGCAGAAATTCCAACTGTTATGCACATGGTATCCTGTTGTGTCTGTATTGTTGGTAAAAACCCATCTACCACCTCTGTCTGACCAAGCTTTTAGAACCTGCAGTGTGAAATAGCCCCAGATGCCATAAGTACAAGGCCAGGGTAAGTGAGGGACTTGCCCCTAAGTAACAGGCCTGCTCTGAAATAAGGAACAAAAACACACATGGACATCTGCACTGACATTCTCAGAAACAGAAGTGCCCAGAATATTGAAATGAAAATGCCAAGATTGCGTTTCAAGCCTTCGCAGCAAAATTAAGCATTTTTACTGTGAAAGAAACAAATGCATGAATATTCATTTTTCGCTTTAAAGTAAAATTATGCTCAGCAAAATGTATGCAAGGCCTTCAAAATATGAACTTGGTTTCTGTATATCATGAGCCATCACATATGAAACAACAGTGCAGAGAATCTATTATGGGATGCTGAACTGGGTTTAAGCAGCTGCAGTAAAATGGAGTCCTTTAATGGGTGAAATCAACAAAATGACATTTTGATTTTGCCTCTAAAGTGACAATCTGCAAATCAAGATGTTCACCAAAGCCCCTAAAAATGGACAGGGGACAACTTTGTAGTGACACTTATACATATAAAACTGTGTGCCTGACAAGAATTCATTTTAAAGTGAAATGTGAAGTTAAAAGTCAATCTACGGCTGAGTTGAAAGTCCCTGTGCTGCTTGCCATTTTTTTTCTCTTTGCTCAAGATGTAAAACTGCATTCCTTCACTTGGTTGTCATAGAAACCTAGAGAGGCCTGTAACTTAAAACCTGAGTGCCTTCCCTTAACAATACAACTTAAAGATGCTTTGAGATCAAATCTGCGGCCGGACAAGATAAAGACAGGTCTGTTCCCCAGCCTTTATGACCCTAGGTCACATAAGCTGCAATAAAACATGCATTAGTTAGTCATTAGCACTTGAAGGGCTGAGCTAATCTAAACACAGAATGCTCTCTGACGTCACAGCCATGAATAGTAATTGGAACTGGGAGAGCAAGGCTGGGAGCCAGAACGAAGGAGTGGTTTGGCTGCCCATTGTGTAAGAATGGAGGAATGCATTTAATTGTGTAAAATTGACAATATTTAACCACGATAGTCGTTTTAGGATTTTTGGAAAGGTGTCATCCCAAAACAAATTGTGTGGGATAAACACAACTAAAGTTATTCATGAAATTGTAATGTGGACCTGCTTGTGAATGTGAGAGATATGAAACGTTGATTAAAGTGGGCCGAGTGTGATTCATGTTCATATGCTGCCTACAAAGGGCCATAGTTTTCAATGATATAATTCTGGACTAAATGAAGAAAAACTGTAGCTCTGCACAGGAATGACATAATGATTTGCAAAATAATTGACTTTAAAAAGCCCTGTTTTCATGTGTGTCCGATTGTAAGGCAAAAAATGAAATTGTTCCCATTTTCCCATTCTGTTCCTATTTTCCCATTGTAACGTAAAAAATGAACTCCCATTTGCATTTTCTTTCCCCACTGAAATTGTGCTCAACATCCCAAATTGATTTCCCATTCTGTTCATAATTCCCCATTGTGAAGTACAAAACGAATTCCCATTTTCATTTTTCTTTCCCCATTGAAACTGTGCTAAACATCCCAAAATCGGGTTTGCCGTCCTGTTCTGACCATTAACCTAAAACCCTGTGTGTTATTGTCAGGGAGCACAAAACAAATGTTCCCATTGTATCTCAGTCTTCTTTCTATTGTTTTTGTGATCAAGCCTTCCAAAATCGGATTTTCCTATTGTGTGCTGACTGATAATCTATAAAAACCTGCCTGTCTTTTAAGCGTAAGCAGAACAAATACCCTTCCTTTCAATACTTTCCCATAGCAGTTGTGATAAATATTTTGAAAACCCATTCTTTCATTGTGCTCTAAAAACAAATTTTCCCATTCTTTGCCTGCTCCCCATTTTGTTTCTGTGAACCATATCCCAAATGCAATTTTTCCCTGGTGTCTCGACTCCTTGCTTCTGCCTTCCATCCAAAAGAGACAAGCCTAGTGGATGTTTGGGGGCGTGAGGGTTGCTGGGACCAAAGCATAATTCTGTGGGTATTAATTTTCATGTTTGTTTGCATTCAATTTCCTTGTGCACGTTGAACTGTTCTCCGATTGTAGTAGTGGGAGAAGTAAAAGGAAATTCTTGTCACTGTATATTTTGAGTTATCTCGGTGTGCTTGACCAAAAAGGATATTTTGTCTTTGTGTTGCCACAACATTGGTCGCTGATGTAAGCTGTTAAATTTGACATACATAATAATTTAATAAATATCTTCTTAATACACACTTTGTGAGACAGGTCCGAGGCCTTCTCAAAAAAGGATCTGGATTGTAGAAATAAAAGTGTTTTTATTGTGTGTCACATTCATTGTAGGGGAAGGATATCCCTGACTTTCTAGTGACCATAGAATAAACCGCGACACACCTTTATTTAAGTATGAAAGAAAATATAGCTACCCCCTGGGTTGAACCCTACGTGGTGTTGTCCTTATCTCCTTAGCCCCTTGACATAAAAGTTTCCACCTGTCAGCATGTCTTACCTTTGTATCCTGCAAGCAAGCTAGTACGTACATAAATGAGATGAGCACACTAGGCCTCAACTGCAATAGCCAATCATCAATCCACATTGGTCCTTTATTGTTAACCTCAAAACTATTGCTGATGTGCTAAAATTGCTACAGATACCGGCCTTCCACTACAGTCCAGACAGTGATATTACTTCTAAGTGGCAAGTCAATGTGATGTAGGTGGTTGAGTACTGGTGGAAAAAACATGAAAGGATGCATGACAAAGTGTGCTTACTGCTGCTTACCAGGTGATAATGTTGGCGTTTGTCCTCTTGCAGTATTGTTTTGTTAAAAACCCTGCTTAATGAATAAAGTCAATCACTGCTAGGTAGTGTTCAATCAACATTGCTTTTCAGGCAATGCGTTATCCGAGTTGTATGATAAGGTACCTTATGCCATGGGGAGGCACTAGATTAGTTGCATAGCCAGAACAATCTATTCACCATGGACAAGTAGACCAGTGGGCAAACCATTGAGTACATCACTGTGACTTTCCGTTCCCCAGCCAAATTAGAGGGACCCCGATCACTATGTATTCTTAGAGGACAGCAAGTGCAAAAACCAAGCAGCCGGCCACTTGGTGTATGAAAAGGTTTGAAGCACAGACTCTACAGTGCAGTTACAATCTGGAAGAAGGTGGAGAAGGTGTGGCAGACTGGGTAAGACCATGACACCTACAGCTGAACTTTAGTGCTGCTGATAATGGGCTGAATATAAGTGCTGCCTTATGAATTGACGAGACCATGCATGTTCCTTCATTTGCCCATGTTCTTCAACTTGCACTGACACATTTCATCAGCAATTGCCAGCCTATGAAACATTTCTGTGGCCTAGCTAACATTGAAAGTACTGTCCTGCACCAATTGCAGGTGTTCAACAAGTTGCCATAGCTCAACTTGAAGATGGCAATTGCCACCTGCTGGAATTCCACTGTGACCATGTTTGACTAGCTAAGTGATCAGTGCAATGCCATCACTAATCATTGCAACATTCACAGCCAAGCTTTAGATGGGGAATGCTTTATGACACAATAGTGGCAGCTGCTGCCTGATGCCTGTTGGGTGGTATAGAGTTTTTTTAAGGTGGCCAAGAGTGTGTCAGTTTCCACGGTGCATCACTCAGTGATTTACTGGCAATTCTGTGCCTGCTGGATTTTAGCCTATCCATTTTTTTTATAACTCTGTTTATTTGGATTTAAACAGCACAACAACAACATATATATAAACATAGGCATTAATCAGAAAAACATGGCGGTATTGTCAGTAGCAAAGGCGGCACAGGACAAGGAAGCAATGATACAATCGCAAAACAGGTAATTGCTGGCAATACTGGTTGCGTCTTGTGTCCTGAGTTGAGGGGAGGGTGAAGGGGAAGGGCGAGGATGGGGGAGGAGGGGAGAAAGGGAAATGGGGAGGGGATGAGTCTCAGTGAGCATCGAGCCATTTACCCCATATCTTTTAAAATTTACGTGGGCAACCCCGCGCATTATAGATTTGGCGTTTCAGAGCTGCGCATCTGTTCAGTTTAATGCTCCAACGGTTCGGGTTTAGTGGGTCCGCAGAGCTCCAGTTTGCGGCAATAAACCTTTTCCCCGCACCCAACGCCACTGCAAGAATTTTTTTTTCGTACTTTGTGAAGTCCACTTCTCCCCAGATGCCGAGGAGTGTCATTTTAGGGTCTACAGGAATTGGCGTCGCTAGGATGGTGGAGATTGTATTAATGCAGTCCCCCCAAGACTTGTAATACATGACAGTCCCAGATCATGTGGTAGAAGGTGGCCGGCTCACGCTTGCATCTAATGCATGTCTCTTCCTCGGTCCCCCCCATCTGGCCATGGCTGTACGTGAGTGGTATGAGCGGTGGAGTATACTAAGTTGTATTAGTCTGAGTTTGGCTTCTATCCCAATCTCTCGGGGGGACATTAGTGCATCTAGCCAGTCCTCTGGTTCCAGATTACCCAGGTCTCTGTCCCACCTTTCCTTCAGCCTATCGAGTGGTTTAGCCACGAAGGAGTTAAGGGCCTGGTAGAGGGTGGAGGTGACTTTGGAGAGGATTCGTTGCGGGAGAACATTAGTCTCTATGGGGGATCAGGTGGGTATGGTTGTTATGTCTGGGAACTGGGTACGTATGGCATGAGCTAGTTGTGCGTGTCGAAACCGGTCCATAGGTAACAAGCCAAATTTGTCTTACATGGTATCAAAGCTTAGGAGGCGGCCCTCTTGGATCACGTGCGCTAGTGTGGTTATCCCTTTTGTTCCCCAGTGTTCAAAAGAGCCCATTTTCACTATTTCCGGGAGATATGCATTGTGCCATATGGGTTGGGATAGTGTTGGTTTTGCCTTCCAGCCAACCAGTTTGTGTGCATCTCTCCAGGCGTGACGGATGTGGCGTGACATTCTCGGTAGTGTTGGGAATTGGTTATTGGTAGCATACAAGACCTGTAGTGGCGGGACTGATAGCATGGTCTCTATTTCAATGTGGATGTGTGGTAGTGTGGGGTCTGCGTGTAACCAGTCATTTACCACCCCTATCTGTGACGCTAGCTAATATGTGCGTATACAGGGTAGACCAATGCCTCCCTCCCATACTGATCTTTGGAGTGTATCGAGGGCGATTCTGGGTTGTTTCCCTCCATAGCAGTGTGCGGAGATTCCTATCAATGAGTGTGAAGGTTTCATGGGGGATGGGATGCGGGGCATTTTGGAGAATGTATCGGAGTCTTGGGAGTGTCATCATTTTAAACAGCGCTGCCCTGCCTATTAGTGATAGGGGGAGTGATTGCCAGTGGGAGACATCTCTGTTAAACCTCTCCAATACAGGTTGTAGGTTGAGTTGAACAAATCCATCTAGAGTCGGGCCATTGCGTATCCCCAGGTATTTAAACTCCCTGATACAGACATGGTAGGGGCAAGTCTCTGGGATTGCAGACTCGCCTCCCTGAATCGGGAATAAAGTGGTTTTGGCCTCATTCACCTTTAGGCCGGCAAAGGTTTGGTATTCCTTAAGGATAAGGGATTCATTCGGGCATGAAGTAATCAGGTTACTAAGGTATATAAGGAGGTCGTCTGCGTACAGCGAAAGCCGATCCTCCCCTCCCCCTGGCCAGGTGAATCCGGACCAATTTTTGTTTGATCTAAGTTCAGTTGCTAGTGGCTCGATAGCGAGGAGGAAGAGAAGCGGAGACAGGGGGCACCCCTGCCTGGTTCCTCGGCCCATAGGGAATGGTCTGGAGGACTTGCCGTTCACCCTCACAGTGGCTTCTGGGGATGCATAGAGGAGATTAACCCATGAGATGAAGCTTTGCCCGAAGTTCATTCGGGCCATGATTGCCCATAGGGCATCCCACCCCACGGAGTCAAATGCCTTCTCAAAGTCCACCGCCAGGAGGGTCAGTTGCGACGGTATTTCCGTGGCTCTGCTCAGGGCAAGTTGAATTCTACGTAAATTCATGCGGGTGGATTTGTT
The DNA here is from genome assembly GCF_040938575.1 of Ambystoma mexicanum. Taxonomy (NCBI): domain Eukaryota; kingdom Metazoa; phylum Chordata; class Amphibia; order Caudata; family Ambystomatidae; genus Ambystoma; species Ambystoma mexicanum. The sequence continues at coordinate 712,002,974 of NC_090933.1, forward strand.
GGGCATGAATACACATTGATCTGGGGGGACGAGTGTCTCAATCACCTTGAGCAGTCTGTTAGCTAGTGCCCTGGTGAGGACCTTAGCTTCTCTGTTGATCAATAAAATAGGACGGTAGGAGACACATTCTTCCGGGGGCTTTCTAGTTTTATGTATGCCTACTATGCACACCCTCCTGAAGTCCGGGGGGAGTGCAACTTGCTCTTTACTACGTAGGAACATGCGGTGCATGTGAGCCGATAGTGTGCAACCTAGGCATTTCCAGGTCTCTGTTGGGAACCCGTTTGGGCCCGGAGTTTTCCCCAGTTTGAGTTGTGCTCCTGGATTTCGTTCTCAGTAATTTTGGTGTCAAGGAGATCTCTTTGTTGCTGTGACAGTTTTGGGATCTCAATCCAGTCGAGGAAGCGAGAGGGCTCTAATGTGGGGTGTTCATTGGTGGAGTATAGAGTTTCTTATAGTAGGCAGCGAATGTTTCCACTATGTCAGAGTCTTCCATCAACCCCTCCAGAGATCTGATAGCTTGTACATGTCTTTTGCTTTGTTCCCATTTCTCTAACCAGGCCAGGGTTTTATTTGCCTTGTCCCCTTTTTCGTAGATTTGGCTCCGGACCAGCCAGTGGGCCGTTTGCGCATTATCCAGAGCTATGTTGCTGAGGGCTTCCTGAGCTGTGACCAGGGCTTCCTTTATGTCATGGGTATTATGTGCAAGGAGTTGTTGTTTACATTCTTGTACTTGCGTTTCTGCCTCCCTGATCTTTTGGGCATGTCATTTCCGGTGGGCAGATACCGCAGAGATGGCTTCCCCTCGGAGGACGGTTTTATATGCCTCCCATATCGAGATCGGACATTCCACTGAGCCTTTGTTTAATTCAAAGTATTCTGTGGTCTTTTTCTCGAGTTCTTCCGCGATTTTGGGAAGCCGCAAGTGGTATGTGTTCAGGCGCCAGTTGCTATCTGGGTGTCGGCAGGCATTTTTCATGGTTATCAGGAGTGGGGAGTGGTCCGAGATGCCTCTTGCTAGGAATTCAGCTGATAGAAGCCTATTGGTGGTGTTACAGGGGATGAAAGCATAATCAATTCTTGAGAATGACTTGTGCCCACTGGAGAAAAAGGAGAAGCCAGCCTCGTCATTGTGCAGTGATCGCCACGTGTGCAGGGGGACTCATTTATGGACGAGTATCATTGTACCCATGGCGCCTTTAGTGAATACAGCTTGGTAGGTGGGCGGGTAGTTGGATCTTCTGAAGAAGCTGTTTTCAGTGCCAATCAGATGTGTTTAGGTAAGGAGAACTATGTCTGGTGAGTATTGATTGAGATACTGGAGCACCAATCTTCATTTCACACTGGAGCCGAGGCCATTGACATTCCAGGACAATAAGGAGAACTTGTTTGTGTTTGCTCTATCTGCGTGGGTCTCGTAGTGGGGCCTCTGGGAGGATTAATGGTGGTCTAGTGTGTTTTCGGAGTATCCAAGAGTATTTACCGATTGGAGACGTCCAGAGATTGCCATGTGATTGTATGACAGGTAGCTGGATAGTGCGGGTATCATTGGCCCCACCAGTGGGCGGTTTATGATTTCTGTGCCAGTGTGCGTAGGTGTCTTGCCTTCTCATTCTATGATTCTGGTTGCCTACACCCATAGAACTCCCCCACCCTGTACTTCCCCCCCAACTGGGAGCACCTGTCACCCAAACATTAAACTTAGAACTAGAAAACTTCTTCGGGATGGCCCGGACTGGGGTAGTGCTTACACTGCGTGCTGAGCGGCTGCCGCTAGATTAAAGTTCCATGGTGTTACGCTGTAGGTCGGGCCCCATGGGGTAGAGGCCTCTTACATTCTCTGTGGTGCTGTTGGCAAGATGCTTTGTGGTTTCGGCATCCGAGCCCGCTGGGGATAAAGGGGGCGAGGGCAGCCCGGGCCTGAGTTTCTGTGCAGACGGCCTGGGGGGGACGCATCGCGTTCCAGAATCATTGAGGATTTTTGTTTCGAGCCAATCCCATGCATCTTTGGGGTTGTGGAACAGGTGAGTGGTGCCCTCATAAAGGACTTTAAGCATTGCCGGAAAGAACAGAGCATACTTAATTGATAATGACTGGGGTTTCTTTTTAACTGAGTCGAACGACTGGCGGGCCTTTTGGACTTCCTTGGTGTAATTAGGGTAAAACTCAACTCTGTAGCCGTTGTATGTGATTGGGCCGGAGGCCCGTGCAATTTGAAGGATAGCGTTGCGGTCTCGATAATTCAGCAGGCGTGCCATTATCGTTCTAGGCGGGGCTCCGGGGTAGGTCGTCCAGTGGGCACCCTGTGTGCTCTTTCAATGGAAAAGAACCTGGATAGTTTTTTTGGAGCGAAGACATGAGCCAGCCAATCTTCCAGGAAATGTTTGGTGCTGGGGCCTTCTTCCTTCTCCGGAATCCCTAGAATCCTGAGATTATTGCGTCGCGCCCTCCCTTCACTGTCCTCAGCGCGGTATTCAAGCTGGGTAACTTTTTGGGTGATTGTGGCTAGTTGCTGTTCCAGTCGGCAGACCGTGTCTTCTGTGTCTGATACTCTTTGTTCTGCTTCACCGACTCTAGCCGACAGGTTGCGTAGATCTTGGCGAATGAGGGTCACCTCTGTGGATAGGCCTCCAATTTTGAGTTCCAGAGATGTTCTTGAGTCCCCAATCGCTTTCATGAGGTCAGAGAGATAGGAGGGTCGTGGGGCTCCTCTCTGGCACCTTCCTCTTCTGGGGTCTGAGTCTCCCGGCGGGGGGGGGGGCAACAGTGTAAAGGTCCATTCTACTTTGGAGGGTTTGTCTTTTGACCTTTTCTTTTCCCATATCGCTGTCAGTGCACCCGGTATGGTGTCAGGTCTGGGTATTTCGCGTTGCCGCCCCAAGGAGGGTTGGTGTTGGAGTTGGGGGGATCTTGCGTGGCTCTAATTTCTATGCCGCCAGCCGATAAGAGGTGTCCATGGTTGTGTCTGCATACAGGCGGTGTCCAAAGCTGTAGAGTGTGCACCCCCTGGGTATGGATCCCTCCTCCAAGGCTGCCTGTCCCGTTGGGACGGTGCTTAGTGTATTGGGGGTATTCAACCCTTTAGTGATGTTGCCCCACAGGAGCTGCTCCATTGCCAGTCCTCTCAGCCTCCAGCCCGCGGCGCAGTGAGGGAGGAGGAGTCTAGGGTTCCGCCGTGGTTGCAGGGTGCTTATGTTGGTTGGGAGGAGGGGTGCCCCCAGACACTGCCCCCTCACCACACCCTGAATGTATGTAGTCTCTTTGTAGGGGAGGTGGGTCACCCCCCCGCCGACGCAGGGTGATACCCCTGCTGCTCTCACAAGTGTGGCACTGTCCGGTGCATCAGCTATGTTCAAGGAGGGGCGAGTCAGATGTCCCCAGCGAGTCTTGTAGGCTCTGGTGTTGGTGTGGTCGAGGGGGGGGGAGAGGTGGCCCCCACCTCCCCTGCATGTACCTTGTTGGCACTGGGCCCCCTCTGGTGTTTCCCTCACTGGCGGGGGAGCACGGCATAGAGATCCCGTGTCGTGCCGCATCTCGACCCCGGGTGCTGCAGTCTCGCTGGCGGGGGGGGAGCCGCTGCGTGGAGGAGATTGGTGTTGTGGACCGCCCGCGACCTTCGTGGAGCTCAGCAGCTTCAGCCAGGGGCACACTGCATACCAGTCGCTGAAGGGGGATTGCGGGGCGCACATGAGCGCAGGATGTTCTGGTGTCCTGCGGGCGCCGGTGCCGAAGGGGAGCAGTCGCCTCTTGCCGCCTCTTGTCGCAGGGCGCACCAGTGCGGTCCATCCCTTGTGTTCACCTCGTCCTCTCCGGAGCCTCAGCGCTGGTAACAGCCCAGGTGGGAGGGGCGGATCGGCCGTTCAGCAATGGCGGCCGGCCCCGCGCTGGCAATCCTGGGCCGGGATCTGGTGTTTCCAAATTCGTTTTTTTTCTGCAAATGCAGCGTTAGCCGCCCCTGTGGGTCCAACACCGTATTGGAGCGTTTGAGGCCGGGTAGGTTTACAGAAAAGGGAGTATTTTCAGGATAATTGCTGCGGCCACCAGGAGCCGATGTAGTCAGCTCTGCATGCGCGGCTCGCGCATGCGCAGTCCTTGACCTCATTTCTTGATCCATTTTTAAAGACTAGATGGCTGCATTTCAGCCTCATAAGAACTCAGAGAACCAAGAAGAATGAGACAGAGATCTGGTTTGCAAAGATGCACTGATCCATTTTGGTGGAAATTAAATTGTATGAAGACGGGTTCAGGAGGAATATGGAACAACCCCTGTACTTAACACACTACCACCAGTAGATTCAAGAACATTATCATCTTCATTGGGTAGTACATTGCTCATGCCAGCTACACCATTTGACCCTGTGTGCACACTACTGGCTATAGTGATGAGCAAATGATGGAACGCTGGCAGAATACACTGCTCATTTATATATTTTATTTAGTTATTGGATATTTGTAAAGCACCTATAAAACAAATGGCGTTTCAAAGTGTCACAAGACAAAAAAGGCATAGGGACAAGGGAGAGAAATGCAATAACATCCTACTAGGCCTTGTGGCATTCGGATTGTGCACGTGCAGAACAAGAAGTGTGAGGGAGGGTGGGGTAAGTGCCAGTCTGTGCAATATGTGCATTGGGAAGGGAGAGGCAGGGTAAAGAGGATAAGGTGCAAGTGCTAAGGGGAGGCCAGGAAGGCAAGTGCCAGGGAGTGCAGTGGTGCTAGACCACGTGATAAGTGCGATGAAGGGATTTGGATTGTGTGGGGGGACTGGAGCCCTTTAGAACTCAGAGGGAACCAGGCAGTCAGTCACTGAGACAGACAGAAGGTGCTAACAGGGAAGGAGAGAGGAAAAGAAGAGGAAAAAGGAGGGTCTTTAAGAGCTTCTGGAACTTAGGGAGATCCGACTGAAGCCTGAGAGGCTTAGGGAGACTGTTCCTGCGGGAGGCTCATGTGAAGGAGAGAGATCTATCCCCACTCTCTGCATAGAGATGTGTCTGATCTGTAGAGAGTTGGAGATAGCAGACTGAAGGGCTCTAGCAGGGATGTATTTAGGGATTGAGAGTTGGATGTTACAGGGTCTTAGGCTCCAAACAGCCTTGTGGATGATGCAGAGGATCATGAATTTGATTCTAGCAGCAACCGGGAGCCAGTGGAGGAAATTAGGGCAGGCGATATGTGGTCCCTGGGCTTGAGACCAAGGTAGGAATCCTCAAAGTGCAAGGGTATAAAAACATAAACAGACCACTAGCAGTTCCGATTGTGGGTACATATTTATATGTATTTATGCATTTGTATTTATTGAGAACACATGCTTTTGACCAGAAACACACACAAAAGCAAAACACAGTCAGTGGGGAAGCCATGAGTTAGGAGCTATATAATAAAGAGAATAATATTTTGTTAATGGAGGTGGTGGAGTAGGGAGAATGTGAGAGACCAGAGAGAGGCAAAGCAAATAACAGACAACTGATTATTATTTATTTATATATTGCATATATTGTACCCCCAGACCCTGAGGTATCACGGCGTAGTTACAGACATCTTAATTAATCATTGGCATTCAAGGTACATATGTGTCTAGAACAGGTAAGACACAAACATGTACACAACAATTGCATATTACAGATAATAGTTACTTAGTTACTTATACTATTTACAAAACCTATAGTCAAATGCCTTAATTAGCAAAATCAGGGAGTGGGGTGGTGGGCTAGTGTTAGCTGGGTGTGGGCAAGCTAGGATTGGTTGAAAAGCCACGTTTTTAGTCATTTTTTGAATCGCTGGAGAGAGTCTTCATTTTTGATGCTTAGAGGGAGAGAGTTCCAATGTTTGGGGGTCATGACTGGGAAACTACTTCCTCCTGGTCTGGAGTTTTTGAAATGCAGGGCCGAATTTTGATTGGATCTAAGTGTTCTGTTAGGTTCTTTTTTCTTAAGGAATTATTGATATAAGAAGGTGCTTTCTTAGTTAGACAGTTGTGTGTAATACACAGTGCTTTGAATGTGATTCTCGTTTCGATGGGCAGCAAATGGGCCTCCCTCCTGGTGTTTGAGATGTGGTTTGATTTTTTTAGTCCCGGGGCAGCTCGTAGAGCTTTGTTTTGCATTAGTTGTAGTTTGGTTAGGTTGGCTTCAGAGGTACCTAAGAGGAATACATTGCAGTAGTCCAACTTGGATAATATCAGTGCCCTGGCTAATGTGATGCAGCTTTTGAATGTGAGGAACTGATGACTTAAAGCAATTAGTTTGGATGTGTAAGAGGTATATGAGGATAGGGCATTTACATGTTTCATCATGGTTAAGTTGGCGTCTAGTTAAACACCTAGCATTTTTACCTGTTTCACTACTGGGATCCTGGTACCATCAATGATAATTGACGTGTAGTCTGCCTGAAGAGCATTCATTTTTGATGGAGAGCCCACAATGCGGATCTCTTTTTTCTCATCGTTGAGGCATAAACTGTTCAGGGCCATCCAAGTTTGAATTATTGAGTATATTTTGTTGATGACCAAGACGTCATAGTCGTAGTCCCCTGTGATTGGTATGAGGATCTGGGTGTCATCTGCGAAGTTGGTGTCGATGACACCCATGGCATCCAGGGCTACAAATAGTAGCTTTGTAAATGCATTGTAGAGAATGGCCAATAGGCATGACCCTTGGGGACTGGTATGGGGTTGGCTGCCTCATTTCCAATGGAGACTCTAGACGTGCGCTCAGCTAGGAAGGATTTCACCCAGAGTGTGACTTCCTTAGAGAATTTGAAGTCATTTGCTAGTGTCGCAGAGTTTGTTATGATCCACTAGGTAAAATTCTGTCCATAAATCTAAAAGCAATAGTATACATAGTTTGCCAGTATCCCTGATATTGTCCATCTGGATTTTCAAATCGAGGAGTGCCGTTTCTGTGCTGTGGTTCGGTTGAAATCCTGACTGTCTGGCTCCCAGGAGCTGGTTTTGTTCGAGATAGGCCTGAATTTGGGTATAGGCTATTCTGTCTATGATTTTGAGCAAGAGTGGGACCGTGGTAATGGGTCAGTAGTTTGTTGGGACTGTTGGGTCCAAGGCTGTTTTTTTCAGAAGTGGGTTTACCCAAGATTCTTTGATTCTAGGTGGGACAGTGTTTGTATTGAACGAAGCGTTGATTAAGTTAGTAATGATGGCCGTGAAAGTGGGGGCACAGAGTTTAACTAAGTGGGCTGGGAAATGGTCTCCTTTGCAGTTAGAAGCTTTTAGTTTGGATATGGTTTCTAACACTAGGTTTTGGGTCACAGGAGAGAAGTGGAATAATGCGTTAGTCTTATCATTTATTATGTTGATGGTAGAGTGAGGGGTGTTTTTCTCAGCTAGTGTCTTTCTTTTGGTGGTGATTTCTTTCAGTAATAGTTCAATTTTGGAGGTTAGTGCATTTTGAATCGTGATACACCACTCTTTACTAGAATTAATCGGTGTGGTGTCTGTGATAGGATTTTCCGATTCTCTAAGAATGGTGAAAAGCTCCTTGGAATTAGAGGAAGCATTGCTAATGCGTGTGTTATAAGCATTTGCTTTATGAGTTATGATTTCTGCTTTGTAGGTTTTATTCGCTGCTGTGAAAGCATTGGCTGAATCAACTATAAGGTTTTTTTTGTGGATATGTTCAAGGGATCTTTTAAGGCGTCTGAGCACGCCTAGTTCATCATTAAACCAGAAGCTCTTTTGTTTCTCAGCACATCATATTTTAGTTATGACTGGTGCTACTGAATCGATAGTGATGGTAAGAGTAAGACACTTATGGTAGGTGTCTGCGAGGTGGCATGGGTTGTCACTTGAGATGAAGTTGGACGAGAGGGCTTTGCTCAGGATGGGGGATATATTATCTACTGTCAGTTTCCTAGTATTTCTGGTTTCGTAGGAGTTTGCTAACAGGGATTTAGGTGGCTGTTTCTCGTTACTGGCTAATGTGAAGTTGACAATGTGATGGTTAGACCAGTGAAGTGGTACAATCGAGTCAATGTATACCTGGGAGTTGAGTGTGAGTATCCAGTCGAGTCTTCTGTCCATGTTATGGGTAGGAGCATTCACTATTTGCATGAAATTCATGTCTGTGCCACATGGAAGGCGTCTGCTTTGTGATCCTGCTTGCCATTACAACCTAGGTTGAAGTCACCAAGGATAATGCATCTAGTATTCGGCTTGATATGGGGAGCTAGTAAAAGCGGAATGTCAATGTCCGATGCGTATTGTTATTCGACGTACTGTATATGATCAGGAAGTTGGCTGTTGTATTGTATTAGGGTTGGGTGTGAATTTGGCTTGGAGAAGTTTGTAACCTGCAATTTCTTCTGGGGGACATGGACTGATTTGCAGACTAGTTTTTACTATTATGGCCACACCGCCTACCTGGGCATTGGTTTTATCAGACCTAAGAATACTGAAGCCAGGTGGGATGGCAAGAGCTAAAAGGTGACCTGATGCTTGGTGCAACCAGGTTTCTGTTACCACTAATAGGTCCAATTGTTGGTCAATTGTGAGATCATGGATCTAATGGCGTGCACTCCAAGTGAGCGGGCATTAATGAGGGCACCTTTTAGGTTGGATGGGAGTTCAGAGGGAGGTGTTATCAGCATTTGGGGTCCTTTGGTGTTAATGGATTGTTTGGCTGTGGCTTTAGATGGTGAATCTGCTGTTGAGTGATTTAAGTGGGAGTATTTGGTCCTTGATCTTAGTCTAGTTAGTATGGAGTTGCCCTGAATGGGATGGGATGGGAATCAAGTGAAGCTCTAATGAACAGCATAGAAAGTAAAATATAGTTCAGAAAGGCAAAGTGATGGAGGAAGAGTAATGTGAGCGTAGGCAAAGAGCGCACCTTCTTGGTTGAGGAGTTGGAGCTTAGGTGAGCACTTCAGTTATTGGATAGAAGTATCGTTTTTAAGATATAGGGAAAGGAAGTTCCATTGAAGCAGCCCAATAAGGAAGAAGGAGTAGAAGCGACAGGGAGCACAGGATGGGGACGGAATGCCTGGGAGTAAGGAAGAGAAGAGAGTGTACTGGAGGGCATATCTACCTGACACATCTCACATGAGTAGGAATGATGATCAAGAGCAGTGCCAGCTCCATAAGTCATCTGGCAAGGACCTCTTGTGAGGGTTTCCATAGAATCCATACATTTCCCCCTGCAACTGTGCACACTGAGCAAATATTTAGGGCTGATGAGGCTATTGTTTCTTATTCTAGAAGCCTGGTATTCATTAAAAAGCACCAGGTCGACTATGACATGACACCTAGCCATAGCTAATACACTCATTTTGACGATGAAGATCTGTTGTCTACTACAAGTGACAAACTGAAAAGTGCAACAGAGTTTTTAAGAGGTTTCTGGTTGTGAAATGGATAGCTCTAGCTTTTGATTGCTGCTGCGGTGAGGTGTGAATATCATATCATGATGAGATACCATTGTGTTATTACACCTGTCATCTAAAGTCCTGCTCCTATATCCTGTTTAAAAAAAAAATCACAGTAGTTTAGGGAAGAGCTACCTTTTAACAACGTTGAGAGCTAGCAACAGGAATATTTTTTGCTCTCTTTCAGCTACCTGAGATCCACCTTCATTAGACTTTTTTGGGTTCTCCCTGATACCAGAGAGCTGCCAACAGAAGAATGTGTGAGTTCCCCCAGCTACCTGAAAGATGCCAGTGTTAGAATGTTTTAGTTTTGCCTATGCAGGCAAGATACGAGAGACCCACACATAACATTTTTCTTAAGGTCTTCCTGTCGATGGTGATATGGAGATTGAGGAAGGTTCAACATGGTAGTGTTCCAGGAGGAGATCAGTGAATCAGTGCCAGGCTATTATGCAAGTCTATGCAAAAAGCACCAGCATACTCGTCCTTGGCACTTAAGGGGTTAAAGAACAGCCAGGTGAGAAGTTTGCGTGAATCCAAAAATATGTAAAGCTTTTCAATCGCCCCCACACTCAATTTAGTGTGGGATAGTGTTGGGAATGAAATTCAGGTCAGATCCCAGGGCATCTTGAATGGCAGTGTTTTATAGCCTTCATCGTGCTCACCTGGATGACCACCACACCACCATGAAAGTCAGGTGCCAACTACAACAACACAGGCCTGATAGCCGCATCTGGTGTAGCTGACCTTGTGTTGCCCTTTTTCTAATTCTGTGGTATTCTAAGTCATAGTAGGGAACACCCTGCAGCTCCACACAGGTTTTCAGATGCTTCCACAACTGTAGGGGGTTACCATTGCGCATGAGTGGCATGTGCCTATAAAATGTCTGCTAAATGTGATTATGTATTGCAGTTGTACCCAATGTGCAATGCTCCCTCCTTTTGCCCCTCCACGCTGCCTTATTCCAGCATTTGACAAAACTGCACTTGCCTCTGCCTATACCTTCCCCTCAGGCAGGGTGCAGTACTGCCACATTCAGACGGAGACTGCACTACAAACATGTTGGAGCACTTTTTGTTTGTCCCCTCCTCTTGCCACCTTATCCCTTCCACACGACAGTAGACACCAGCAGAACCTCCTCCTCTGGCCACCATGCCTATTCCTCCTTACTTTCTTCCTACTCTTCCTTCTGCCTTGCATCTGTCTCTTCCTGTTCAACAATGTCATGTACCACTGGCTTCTCCCCACCTTCCTCTTCATTGTCCCATTCCTGCTGCCACTCACTTTCTGCCTCTGTATGTTCCACCTCCCGTTCTCCCTCTTCTAGCTATTCGAGTACCCCCTCCAGCTACCCCTCCATGTTTGCATCCTCGTGTTCCACCATCTGTTTATCTTCCATCATTTCCTTTGCCTGTTCCACCTCTCATTGCTGACCCTACCCCTCACTTGTAGATTACATGCTTCCAAAGACATTCACGTGTTCCATAACAATTGTGGGGATAGATAGGGGGCTAAAGAAAAGATATTTTCAGGGAGTTTCTAATAGTACAAAAGATTTCACAGCATGTTTTCAATTTTTTGGGGGTGTTGTAAGAGAAAGCGATTAAAAAATAAAGCGGTTCACAAAAAGCTTCACAAAGGGTTTTTTTAACTTTTTTGGTGTGGAAGGAGAAAAATTAAGGGAAAGTGTCAGAAAACTATCAGAAAGGGATTCACATGGGTTTTCCAAAGGGGCAGTGAGACAACCCCAACAAGAAATCAAATGAAATATAAAAGGACACACACAAAAAAAACACTTTGGCTACAGCACAATCTCTCTCATTCCCGTTGCATGTGAATCAGCCCTAAAACAGCATAGTCCTACTCACAGGGATCCAGCAAGTGAGCTGTGCCTTTTATCTGGTGGTCAAGCTTCTCCAGGGAATCAGGGGATCTAATTGCATGTTATTGTGCACCCTGATGCCCGCGGGCTACTGCCACGGTATAAATAAATAAAAATAAAATTAAAATATTGGCCCATATCTGTGTGGTTTTGCTTGTAGTGCAGGTTAATTTTCCCTCATACCTCTTTCAGTTTTGTGAGCCCATATCTGCGCACCATGAGCTGACGCCAAACCCTAAGGAAAGTATTTGTACAATACCCAAGAAGGTTAACGTCTTCTACATATATAGCATTTTTTCCATTTAAAAATTCTTACTGTCAGTGAAGAAAACCAATCGGCTTTCATATGTTAGTGAACAAAACCAAATAGCCCAGATTTCTGATGTGATCAGTGATGTCATCAATGAAAATTGTGATGTCATCTTGGGTGTTAGTCTTAGCAGTGCACGGTGGTGGCACGAGTTATGGTAGCTTACCTTACCATAACTGGCAAATTTCTGGGGTTTTCAATTTATTTTACTTGTTACCATTATATCCCTTTAACAAAGGTTTCCACTGAATTTGTAAGGATTTTATTAGTGCAACTTAACCATAACGTCTCTTTAACAAAGTTTGTTAACTGAATTTGATAGGTCTGTATTAGTGCATCTTAACCATAACATCAATTTAATGTTTTTTCACTGAATTTAATGGGTTTTTACCAGGATGTCCTTAATTTTCTCTGCATGTTCCTTACATCATACTGAAACCCCTCTTGACCATTGTGATAAAATCAGAGTCCGCGTACCACACAAATCCGTGGACAGCATTCACACTGCCCAAAAGCACAGGGGTTACCTTGCATTGTTGTATCGTATAACCGGCAGAGACAAATACATGGAATAATAAGAGATATATGTACTACATCCAAAAATAAATAGTTATAGGAATTCTGTACTTGAGAACCACAAGTATGTTTTCATAGGGTGCACAACATAATGGAATGTACCAAGCACAAAGCTTAACTGTACACCTAACTGTATCACCTCAGTAGATCCTTGCTTATACACTGACAAGCACCTGGCAGTTATTTCAGAAAAAAACCCTTAGAAAAATAGTAAGTAGACTGTATTTCTTTCTGAAACATTACAATTTATAATGTTACATAACTTGTCAGAAATAGCAGTATTGATTTCTTTGAACGGAAATGACAAGCACACTGGAATGGTTGGAGGAACATTTCCCCCATGACAAAATGAGTGAAGAAAACAACTGTAATGGTACAGAATCCATTTTGTAAAGCAGAAAAAAGTGATGTAATTTGTTGAGATATCACTAAAACATGTTTTTCTTTTTAACAGTACATAGTGGAAAAGAGGAAACAAGGCCCAAATTACATTTGAGTGAATCTTAGATAGGAGCAGACAGCCCCTAACTCCAAATGCAGGGAATGAACTGATGAACTTATCAGCAAAAATGGATGAACTAAATAATCATTTTATGCAGTTGATGACGTTTGTGAAAAATCATGTGAAGCAAAATGTACAATATCTCTGCCTGACTTGTACCTGTGCCCATTCACCCTGTCTCAACCAATCATCCCCGTCAAATTCCCTAAGGGAAAGATGCTATGATGAAACCGAAAACCCTTCCTTCCCTCATGAACATTGTGTAGAACATCACAACTCTCCCATATATGTTTCACATTTCGATTCCCCATCTCTTTCCTAATTGGATGTATGTTTTTGTTTTAAATAAATATGTGTGTGTGTACTGTTGCTGCATTTAATTTTTTTATAAAGCCTAATTTGGAGTCTGCGGACTGCGTGACTCTCCGGGCTGTCGTAACTAAAATGGAGGTGCCCCCGGACACCGCGCCTGTCCAGACATGTCTTCTCGCACATGTCACACTTTGAATTAGTTCGGGGAATCCGGCCCTGTCCTGCGGACACTGGCATGCATGCACACCTGATCTCACTGTGCACCCGGACAATGTGCCTGTCCAGACATGTACATTTGCATGTGTCACACTTTTAATTAGTTTGGGGACTCCGTCATGCTCCTGCAGACACAGGCACGCATGTGCACATGGTCTGCCAGCCAATAGGTGTCCGTAGACATCCGGGGATGTCATCATGTGATGGCACCCGTGTGGCATGACAGACGTGTCAGCGGACATTCCCGGTACCCCAGGACAGTTTAAAACTGCATTTTGGGCCAATCTAGGGAGTTTCAAGCTGAAATTTTACCCGTGCTGAGCTCCTAGACCTTGTCTTAGTTGATCTGGCAACTTTGCATAACCTTTTAAACCCTATTTGTGGCTCGATAGTCCGCAGACAGTCGCACTGTCCGCAGACAGCCCCTCTAAACGGACCCACCAATTACTGCTCCGCATTCTCAATCTGAGTGTCCCGTAGAGAGTACTGGCTGGTTTTTCTGTGATTATTTGAGACCACAATGGCATTTACTATGGCCACTGCAACTGCCCCACCACCATCTGGAGGGCCTGGAGAGGGGAACAGGCATAGTGATACAGAAGTGGATCAAGAGGAAGATGAGGATGAGGTACTGGAAGTCCCTCTTTCCAGCTCTGGTCATGAATCCTGGGTGTGGCAGCTTTTTACCACCATGGGGGTGTACCAAAGGCTAGGGCAGACAAGGTTCAATGCACTGAGAGCAAGGTTTTACTCAGTTGTGGAAAACCAGGTCTATACTCCTATGGGACCATCTCCATGCGACACCACCTCAGGACCAATCACAAGGAAGAGAAGGGACGAGTAGGCTGATGCCCACTACTTCATCCTCATCATCCACTCCTGTCACCACAAGGTACTCTCCTGTGGGGCAGAGGATCCATTGGAAGCGTCACAGGCCATCCATAACACAGTTGACCCTTACCTTTCGAGGGTGACAGTGCTGTGCATGTACTGTAACACACCGTTCTGTAGGAAGGAGCAATATCAGAGTGTTTTTGAGGAAACAGTCAAGGAGCATGAGAAACACTGTCCCCTACCTGATTAAGGCCCACCCGACATCTTCCTCTCTTCACCTGCACCTTCGTCCCTGTGGTTGATGCCCCTTCCCTCTCTTCCCTCCCCTCCCTTGTCTCTACTGTGAAAACAAAAGCCACAAAAAATATAAAACACAAAAAATAATAAATAAAGGTTCTTTTCAGTCACCTTTCACAGTTGAAAAATAGAAGCGCCCCAAAAAGCTATAAGCCCCTATGTAGCCTGCGAGTATGCAGACAGCGCGGTAGCCCACGGACATTACAAAAAATGTGTGTGGTGGCAGCATCAAAAACATTTAACTCTTTTGCATGGGAAAGTGGTGGCTCTGAGAATAACCTTTTTTTATTTTTTGTTTTTAAAAGTTTTTTCAATTTTTAAAGTAACCTAAACAACATTCTACTTAACTAAACATTCTCCCCGTGTTTCCATGTATTTTGTTTTCACCTACTGGAAAATACTTTGTATATTTACAAAAGTTGCTTCAAAGCGTTTTGAATGTTTGGCAGAAAAAGCTGATTACCGTCATAAGTAAGATGTACTCCATCTCTGCGGAAAATATTGGCAATGTCAAATTTAATATTTTCATTATGGAAAGACGTCATGCCAAGATCTCCCAAAAATGCACACACAGCCTTGTTGATATTGTGCCTGGCTTTCTCCATTTATGGACCAAATTAACTTGAGCGCATCCACATCTGACTCTGGGCAATGCGAGAAAAAATCTCGAGGATCTAATTACCACACATGTTCATCTCTCACAGGGGTTCCGGCATAATTTTGAGTTGATGGCAGATCTATCGGGAATACCACATTTTGACACTGATATTATTCCCATCCCATTAGATAAATGTGTTGGGGTTGTCAATCACTTAAAACCCTGCAACCGGTGAGACCAGCATACAGATCAACCCCAATAATCTTAACCACCATGCACAGCACCAGGAGCAAATATGACCAAACCCTGCATGCTCAATGAATAGATATGGCCAATCACAACATGACCATAAACATAGAGAGGCACAGCTCCACCTCACTGATGATGCCCAACAAGGCTGAAACACGTATCTGGGGTTGCTGTTGGTACTCTTGTTCAGAGGAGAATTGCCTAGCATTTTGGTGCTGGACTGCCCAGATGGGTGGGACCAAACTGATATGAAAATAGATAATTCTTCTCTGTGAAAGGTAGAGTGAGCTAAAACGTAGTTGTAAATTCTCCTTGGTGAGAACCTACCCACAGACAGGTTATTTGGACATGTTTGTTCTCGGGTAGAGGTGCACCCAGACCTTTGTTGAAATGGCCAGAAACATGTATGGGCCACATGTCAATCAAAAGTTATTTCCAACCTCCACATATCCACGCACCGTTGTTCCATCTTGCTTGCATCTCTTTCTTCCTTCCATTTTTTTACTCCCTGTCCTTTGTTCTATCCTTCAGCATTGTCTTTACCTTTCTCAACCACTCAGCTCTCCAAAATTCTCAATGAGTTAAGAAATAGTTTTGAGATCAGTGTTAAAACTGCAGATTTCTGTTTAAAGGCCAGCAGGGCCAACCCAGACTTTCAGCCGCCTTTCACCCTTCTGTGGTGGATAACTGGAATACCATTAAATTGCATTAAAATAAAACTGTCATTTACAGTGCAACCAAACAGCAAAATGGCGCGACAATGTATGAACATTCTGATCTCTGATGGATGGCGGCTGTGAAGAACCTGACTGACATGGCATTCCTGCTGATTGAGATTTTCACAGCTATTCTGCAACATCTCAACATTCATTGGCGATGGATCAGGGAAGCACTCCTTACGAGAGGAAACCCTCTGGCCATGACAGGTTTACCACTGCACACATGTAGCAAACCGGACACATCTGCACATTAGAATTGTGGAATGGTAGCCATCACTCCTATTACTCTACTGCCATCGCAGCCCACCACCTCCCACTCAGACATGCATTGGGAAGGATTTCATATTTTTTGTGTTTCATCAAAACTGGATAAAATGTGCCAAAATAATCGGAGCTTGTGAGGCTCAGAATGTTAAAACTTCTTTGAATGAAGGGTTCCTGAACCTATGTGAGGTGTCCACATCCATGTAGCAATCAATGTTGCCATGATGGACCAAAGTTGTGGAAGCAGTGATTTCCCAAGTAAATCTGTTTTGCCGGGTGCAGTTCCACATTTACCAGACTTGGAATGATCCTTACTGTGGTAAGATAGCCAAGTGTTTCATCGATGTGTGAGTTTTCCTTAGGTCACAGGTTTAAAGCATAACTTGGTGACTTCAACAGTTGTCTTCTTTGGATTGCTTAAATTGAGGCGGGTGGTGATAATACCTTTAATTTTGAAACATAAATAGACCAATCGGTTTGTGGTATATATGCATGTAATGTATCTTTATGTATGTATTTATGCATCTCGGTATCTTATGCGGCACAATCCTAGATAGAACGTGGCAGAGATGGCGTGCGTGGCGTTTCTTGTAGTGGGGCCTTCTAATCTTCCTTGAAGTATAGGAGGAAGGGAATCAGCCTGCTATTTCTAGCTAAGTTGTTTTAGAACGCTGGGCCTTTGCAGGACTGCATTTTGGAGGTGCCCTGCCTGTGGGCTTTGCACTCACCTTCTGAGATGATGAAATTCCCAACTAGGTATAATCGTGCATTGATCGTCAGTGTTTTGTGTCTGGTGGACACCATTTTGAAAGTGAAATGTACTCGTTGGAGGCGATGTGAAATGAAAATAATGAAATGTCGTTCTAAATGTGTGAGGGTTTCCATTTGACAGCCACTGTTGGACATTTCTTGCGTTATTAGCAAATTATAAACATTATTTGCGAGTCTGTGTGAATTTGTCGAGCCTATAACCGTAATTGCACTCAAAGCAGGGGCTGCCTTTAAGTTGTGACTGAATGGAGTACATCTGCTCCTGGTTTTAGACAACATAATGTTGGAACCTTGACTGGTCTCCCCTGTGCATCTCGGGTAGGACTCCCGTGAATGCTTTCCAAAATATGGGCATTGGCGAAATAACCTTTTATGTTGTTTAAGGATATGTTAATGATATCACCTGTTCGCATCTCAGTTTATTGAACATACGGACAGCTTAGCTCTCATTAAACATATTGAATGCAATCTATGTTATTAAACATAAATGTTATTTTTTTTAAATGATGTGCGTACGCATTTAAAAATAAAAGTATTAGTTGTGTTGCATAACAAAAATCAGGATGCTGTTTGCGAATATTCGAGGGGATCAAGTTACTGGGAGTGAATTGTGTCACTTATAATTAGCACGCCTGCTTGGGTCTCGCAGCCAGACCTTCTTTCATAGAAGGGAATTACCAGAACACATTTAGTTTTGCAACTACAAAAAAAATCCCCTTCAGGCATCCGTGATTTACAGGTGAGAGATTCAAAGGTGCAAGGTGTGTGAAAAGGCCCATTATGAAGAGCGGAGGCTCGGATTACTGGGAAGGAACAGCCAGCAAAGCCTTTGTGAACTGGCTGCACCCTCTTGGTATTGTACTATCTCCGTGGCAATGAGTATTCATGCTGCCGGAACTGCTGTCCTATGAGCAGACAGGTTCTGCAAAGGTCTGTTGTTCTTGCCAATAACCCCTCTTCCTAGTTAACCCATACATGTCTCCATTTAGCAGAAGACGATTGCGGTGTAAACCAGGAAGGTGACACATGGGCCTATGAACGAACCTTAGATTTGTTCTGCAATTCCAAGTAACATTGAAACACAAATGCATAACACAAATGCGTACTGGAACATGCTCCCAACAGATGTATAGGTTTTAGAACATATTTATGCATTTGAAGACTTTCTGTTGCCGCAGCATACTTTAGGCCACATTACAAGTTTGGCTGTGTGGGGAAAAATGGCCGTACAATAGTGGCAATGGAAATACTGGCCCTCATTCCGAGGTTGGAGCTAGTCATGGCGCTATTAGCGCCATGACTAGCACCAATACCGGGACCGCCACCGACTTGGTGGTATGGGGACCTACAGGTCTATTCCGACCTTTGCGGGACCACTAAGTCCCCATTTGAAAAGCCATTCCCATTTCCATTTGAGCCCCCATAGGGCTCAATGGGAAGGGGGAAGGCGTCAATAACGGTACTGCAATTTGCGGTACTGTTATTGACCCCGGTATCCCTTTGCGGGTCCCGTCCATAACGCCTGGTAAAACCAGGCGTTAAGGGAGGGACCCGCAAAGGGACCTCGGAATAGGGCGCAAAGGGATTACCGGCACCGGTGTCATTACCAGTGCCCGGTATCCCTTTGCGCCCGGGTCGTTCTGACCCCCACTGTCACTTCTCCTCCTCCACCAAATACCGAGGTTGGAGGTGAAGCGTAAGTTTTACCTCCAGCATATAGCTGGAGATAAAGCCTCCAGTTCACTTCCAAAAATCACCCTCTTTAGCAGGATTTACAAATGTCGAAACTCAACTATCTTCAAGCGACTCGTACACCAGAACGCTACATATCGACCTCAATCTGACAGCTCCACTGACTGCAACTGGCTGCAGGGTCCATTTGTATTGCCTTCAGCACTTAGAACTGACGAGCACTTTCACAGCTTTTACGGCAGACTGCAGGCATTATCTGGTAGCCCAAATCCGCCTTTGCATGGCCATCTGAAATGTGCCCGTGCATCTGCCTTGCCTATTGCTCTGGTGTCGCTCTTAATTAACACGTCAGCAATGTCATCATCTCAATAGCTCTCTAAATGCCCTTTCACCATTGGTTATTTTGCACCCTGCCATAATAGTGTATATTGCAATCGTGATAAACGTGTTTACAGACCTCTAACCACACCCCATCATGCTCTCCTTTTACAACTTGTCTCCCTCTGGCTACTTTTAACCAGTCCCTCCAGGCACCTTTAAGCAGTACTCGCATGATCTTGCACTATATACAGCTTCCAAATACATACATTGTTAAATCATGTTCTGTGCAAATTTAGAAATGATGGGAGCCCGCCCTCTGCCCCCCTGCCCCCACCCTCTCACTCCACTCACTGGAACCGGGGGAATGCAGCGGGAATTCCACCTCCTGGTAATTCATGTTGAACTAGAGAAGTTCTCGACATGTTGCTTGGGCACAGGGAGGTAAATGGAACTTCCACAGGCAGTCTTGAAATTGTGGGCCTCTATTTACATCTTCAGGCAGAAGCACTCCTCTACCTGGCAGTGCATAGAAACTGACAGGTGGAAGTTCTAATAGCAGATTCCATTGCCACTTGTGACTACGTCACATCGTTTTTGTTGCAAGTGTTGAGAATCAGCCATTTTCTGTAGAGACATGTTATGTCTTGTTTTCCAGGTACAGAGCTGAAAGCAACAGAGCAATACTACCTTACTAAATGTTATTCATTTAGGCAAGCGGAGAGGGCTAAAAGTCTTCTTCATGCCCCTACTCTGCCTTCAAACATAGGAGGGGGATTTTATAAGCGCATGAGCAGTAAAGCAGGATGTAACGTGATGGACTCCTTGCTTTACCACTCCAAGGGGCAATTCCTTCTTTTTAAGGCCGAGTAGGAGCACCAGGTGGTGATAACATTTGCACTGTGCATTCCTGTTCTGTCTTCAAAGAGCACATGGCATGCAGTTTCATGCTGGCGTTAAACGAATGGATTCCCATGGAACTTGCCTGCATTTAACACCTGCAAAAACAGGCAGATTGCATAGCAATCCATTGCAAATTCCATCTTCAAAGTGTAAATTGCAGGCCGCACTTCCTTTTTTTTTTTTTTTACAAAATGGAGTAAAACAGCAGTGCAAAGGTGATTTTTACTGTTTTTTACTCTTCACTTTAGCACATCATTTTGTAGAAGTTAAAAATTGCATGCAGGGTATTCAACCACATATAAATGTAATGGAACTAATCCCCCTCCCGGATGAGCTTCTTGTTTAGGTCAGGGAAACATTCTGGGCAACCCATCAGCATTGCTATGTTGGACACCTGGCCTATGCTCAATGGTGAAGTCAAACCCTTGCAGGCATATGGACCACCTGAGCAACTTAGTATTCTCTCCCATCATGTTCATGGGCCACTTTAAGGGTTTATGGTCAGCTTGCAGAGTGAAGTGGGTCGCATACAGGTGGGGCGTCAGCTTCCTTAGGGCCCACACAACAGAGAAACATTCTTTCTCTGCTGTGGACCACCTGAGATCTCTGTCCTTAAGTTGGCGATTTATGGATCCAATCAGGTGTGCCTTGCCTTTCTCATCTACCCGTGATAGTACAGCACCTATCTCAGAGGCATCTGTCTGCAAAAATAAAAGGTCTTTTGTAGTCAGGGGCCCTGAGAACAGGATGGTTCCGGTTTTGACCAGCTGATCAGCTAGGTCATTTCCACTTTTGTCTGGTCCCTCTACTTTAGAATGACCCTTGATCTTTTTCCAGTAGATGGTCATCCCATTCGAGGTGACCAGATCGTCAATATTTTGTATTCATTTTCCATGTTTTAAAGGTTTATTATTAGCACATAGCATTCCTCTGGTTTTCCAATTAACCAGGTGCTCCACAAACCCGTTCCGTACATAATCTGAATCAGTAATTATGACCAGTTCATGGAGTTGGTGTTGGACAGCAGTGAGGATGGCTTGATGCACAGCCATCAACTTTGCCACTTGACTACTTTGGGGACCGATTTTGTACCCAGCGGAGGGTTCTGGGGCAATATTCACCCATGCATTCCCTATGCCGGCCACAAGTTCCTTTTCCCTGTTGTTGTCAACATGGTAGGAGCACCCATCCACATTAACAGTGGGCATTCCCTCACACTGGTCTCCTTCATAGACTTTGTGTGGGGAATTAAGGTAGGCCTCCATGTTGTCCTTGATTTTAAGACTTTGTCCTCGAGACAGTTTTCTCTGGCACAATCATGCAAGTCAGCCAGTCCTTGCGCGAGGGGACTCTTCTTGTTTTATCCTTATCTGACCTCCACAGGAAAGCCTTGCATTGACAGAATCCAGGAAGTAATTCCGGAATTACTCACATTTCTGGCCCGGAGGTTGGTGTGGAGTCTCCACTATGATGTGTTCCCTCTGGATAAACGGGCGATAATTCTTCAATGCCCACACCTTTGCCAGGAGTGCCTTCTAACAATCGTTGAATTTTTCCTCCACAGAGGATAAAGTCTTACTCGCATAGGAGATTACCTTATTGACCTTGTCATGCTTTTGATATAATGCTGCAGTCAAGCATGTATTTGAGAACCCTGTCTCCAAGAAGACCTCCTTGTTTTTGACAAGGTAAGCTAGGCAAGTCACTTGTGAGAGGCTTCTTTTGAGTTGTCTTACTGCCTCGGTTTGTTCTGGACCCCACTCCCACTTGACCCCCCTTCAAAAGATGGATCAGGGGTCTTGTGATCTCTGCATAGTCCTCAATGAACTTTCTGCTGTAATTAGTTAGTCCAAGGAGGCTCCTTAGTTCACGCAGAGTTGTGGAGTCTTTGATTTTCTGGAGGGCTTCTACTTTCTTTTCCTGTGGACAGAGACCCTCAGAAGTTATCTCATGCCCCAAGAAATTGACACAGGTCCTGCACCACTGTGCCTTTTGAAAGGAGAGTTTTGCTCCGGCAGCCCTCAACTGCGTCAGGACATAACAGATCTCTGCTATGTGTTCCTCCACAGTTGAGCCTTTGACTAGAACATCATCTATATAGGCCAGGTTACCCTTTTCACCCAGGTCGGCATGGCCTTATGTAGAAAGATGTTAAATTAATTGCCGGAGTTGATTTATCCAAAGGGAGTCCGGGTCCACGTGTACTGCTGCCCCCCAAAGGTAAAGGCCAGCTTGTATTGGTCCTCCCTACTGACAGGTACAGTCCAGTACCCATTGGTCAGGTCTATTGCAGTGAATACCTGTGACCCCTGGATCTGGGCCAGCCCTTGGTCAATGTAGGGAAGAGGCCATCGGGAAGCATGGACCCGTTTGTTGAGCTCCCTTAGGTCAGCACAGAGTCTCCACTGGCCGTTCGGTTTCAAAATCCCCAGCACTGGATTATTCAAGGTGCTGTGGACTGGACGAATTATCCCACAGGACTCAAGGTTCTTAATTATTTCAGTAAGGGACTCCATTGATGCGAGAGGCAAACGATATTGCTTCACCAACACTGGAGTCATGCCAGGGTCTGTGGGAATTGTTGTTGGGTGGATGTCATTGCGACCACATTCATATGAGTCCACCGCAAAGAGCTCTTGAAAATCTAAGAAAACATGTTTCAATTTTTGTCTTTGCTCCAGAGTCTCACAGGCATCAGCTAGGTTGACTCTCTCTTCAACCATCTGCCTGAAGCCTGGAAAGACTTCCGGTTTGGCTATCTCAGCGGCCTCCTCCAGCTGGGTGGAGAAGTCCATGGTCAAGGTATTGACTTGGACTAATGGCTTCAGGTAGGGAAGGCAGTCCTCGTGGACTTGAAAGATCACCTCATCCCTCCTGAAGTCACAGGTCACATCTTCCTTACCATAAGGGCAGGAAGAGTACACCAGGAAATTCCCCCCATGCGGGGTGAAGATCCTGTCTGGTGTTGTGTCATCATCGCTATCACTGTAAAAAGAGTCCTTGGGGATTTGTCCTAACAGTTCATTCCCTAAATCTATGGAAAAATGTCAGTCATCAACCACCATTCCAATAATGGTGCCCGCCCCCAGATTGATGCTCTTTAGGTCCCTGTTATCCACCTCTATTAGAATGGTGTCGTGTTCTATGTTGACTAGTGGTGTTGGGTTTATCCCCAACCCTTGCTGTTGAAAATGAGCATTTGGATGGACATAGGCATCAGTTTTTTTTAATTTCTGTCCTCTTTTCATTTTTATTTTCAGTGAGAATTGTCGAGTCTGTTCTGGGATGGTAACTTCCTCTCCAGTCTGAATTTCAACTGCATATGGTAGCAGTTGAGCTGCCGGAAATGCTGTCTCTGGGTCATCAAAGTCCATGGGATTACCCGCTAATCGGGACCAGGCTTTGAAGCTTATTAGGTCCAAACTAATGGCAAAGTGATTGAGAATGTCACTGCCTAAATAAAATGCAGCAGGGACATCTCACACGACCCAACAATTATGGATTATGCTCTTGTTGCCTATTTAAATTTTGAGCATGCATCTGCTAGGCAGGAGATGTTTGGAATTGGGTGTTTCCAGGTCCATTTCCCATTTGTCTAACAGTTTAAATGTGGGAATGGCTGGATCTTTTGGGAGTTTGCGGAACATGGCCTCGCTGATGAAGATCTTACCGTTGTTCACACATACTCGGGCGAGAACAGAGTCCTTCCTCTCATTTAACTGAATAGGGATGAACAACTGCTCTCCAATTTTCTGAATATTAGCCAAGCGTTGAGCTGATTTCTGATCTTTATGGACTATAGGAATGGGATTTTCTGATTGTGAATTTATATAGAACTTCAGAGTGTTCCCTTCCAGTGTGGAATGCCATCTTAGACTGGAAGGAAGGTTGATTTTCAGAAATAGAGAGGACTCTCCATCACCAGTTTGTTGTCCTACTGCAATTACTGTCACGTCTGGGATTTGATTAATCTGGAAGTGAAATTCAATTTGGTCAGGTTTTTGTTCAACCATGTGGCATGTGCCATTTAAACTAACACGGTTGACACTCTGTTTCAATTTTATTGGTCGGTTAGTCTGAGTCCACAGGACCTTGTTTACACAATCTATGAGGGGAGGCAATCTACGCAAGATGTCATTCCCTAGTAAACAAGGGGTGCCCTCTGGAGTCACAACTATGACCGTGTGCTTCACCTTTTGTCTCCCAATTTTAATGTCTAAATCCACAGTCCTCTCGACAGGAATTTCCTTCCCATCGAAGTTCTGAAGTTGCCAGGAAAAGGGGTGAGAGGAATTTGGTTTTTCTCCCCCCTTCCTGAATTCAGTTGATCGAAGGCCCTTTTTGACAGAAGGGTAGCTTGGGATCCAGTGTCCACCGTGCCAAAATTGTACATTGCCCCTGTATTTGGATTGGGGAATAAAATCTTCCCTCCTTTTCCTTAAGGGGGCAAAGATAATGCACATTTTTGGCCAACTGGTGGGTTAGTTTCTTTGCTTTGGATTCTGACAGAGAGGTTATTTGGGCAGGATTCTGTTTGGGATCTTGGGAACCTGTAAGAAAAAGGTGACAGCTAGATATGGGGGAAGATTTGGGTTCCCCTGGTTCTGATTCTGGGCCACCCCCCACTCCCCTTTCTGGAGGCAGTCACCAGAATGGGTTTTAACCAGGGGATTTTCGTTCTGGTGATTCTGGGATTTGATGATGGGCAGTTCTAACTCGGTCCCCACATCTACCCAGTATGAATTAGGATCTTTTGGGACCCATTCTTCTTTGGGAGGAGTTCCCCCATCCCTGAAGGAGAAGATCCTTTTCCCAGAATCCTCTGAGGACCCCCCTCCTTCAAACTGGAAGATTTGCAACTCCTCCACAAAATGGGCCTTTTTAGGCTCTTTATTTCTCCTACCCCCCCTCTGTTCCTTGGGTTGCAGACTTTCGGGGGCAGGAGATTTTGGTTCCAGTTCCTGGGCTTCCAGGGGCTTTTCAAAAGTGGGGAAGGAAGCTTCCTCACAGTCTTTACACCCCCCTTCCCCTTGTGCCTCCTCCCTGGGAACCGGTGGGTTGTCGTTATTGTTATGGAGCACCAGACCCTGGATTGGAGGAGTTCTGAGCCGCCATTCTCATCTGAGGGTTCTGTTGAGCCCTCAGCATGCGACCCAGATCCTGTGCCATGTTCTGGACCTGGCGCTCTAGTTGGGACCCCCGCTCTGGCTGGTACGGGGTCCTCAGATCTACCCTGGGTTGATCCCAGTAAGGGTAACTATCCCTTCTCGCATAATACCCCTAGTTAGGAAAGTTTGGGTACCCCTCCACCCTTGGCCTCCCCTCTCCCAGATTGGGTTGTCTGGGCTCAGGAAAGTGGAGAAAGAAAGAAGGGTTGTTTTGGGGGTTGAAGTTTGGCAGGTACCGGGGCAAGAAATTTGGTCTGGCACATGGGGGATTGCTGCCCTCCTGGGGAAAGTGCAGAGGGAAGTTTCCTGGGTTGCCTGCTGTTTGTCTGGACCCCCCCCCTGGGCTGGAGGAGTCCACACATAGCCCAGAATGGGTCTATTTCCCTTGTAGCGGTGGCTGATGTAGTCAGGGGAGTTAGGGGTCCCATTTGTGGGGTTACCTCCCTGGCTCCCTGATTGGGATTGACCAGAGGGCCTTCTGGTTTTGAGGTTGGTCGGATTCTGCACGGGAAGGTTTTTAGGCCCCCCCATCTCCAGATCTAAAATGGGGGCAACCTTCACCTCCGCCACCTTAGCAGCAGCAGGGGTGTTGGCCGGTTTGGGGCTTTTGCCCAGATTTTTACTTTCCAATGGCTTCTGTACTTCATAGATGCGCGTTGCTTGTTCAATGACCCAGTCTACTGATCTTTCCTCATGAAAGTCCCTCACTAGCTGGGTCATAATTTACTTAGGGAGAGCATGAAAGAAGGTGTTCACAAATTCCTTACTGTCAGTGCACACCCTTCTAGTGGTCTGCGCAAAAGCGAGTTTCAATTCCTGAACAAATTCTTGTGGGGCCTGATCTTCCCCACATTGTAAGTAGTAGGCTACCTTGCGAGCCTCTTGAGGGTTCCTATGAATGGAAAAATGTTTCAGGATGGCCGCCCGATAGGTGGACCTTCTGGAACGGTTCTGATCCTCCAGCCCCGCAAAGAAGCTGGAGTACTCAGGAGAAAACATCCACTTTACATACTGAATACAGCTTTGGCTGTCCTTCAGATGGAAAGTCTCCATCATCTGCTAAAATAATTCAAGGTGCTCCCAAACCGAATATTTGGCATTTTTGTGGTAGGGCGTGATGACGCCCCTAATAGCTTTTATTTGTTTCTGGGGATCCTTGAGTAAGCCCTCTTAACTTTGTTAGCATTTTTATTTCTTGTCACCCTGGTCCACTCATCCTCTGACTCAGAGGCACTGCTACCAGAGGTGGCTGTCTGGTCTTCTAGACTCCCCCAGATTCTGCAAGCTTGGGAATGGCTGGCAGAGTGTGGTGGCCTAGTCTCTAGGGACCTGTGGTGTTCAGAAGAGTCTTCTGACTCTTCCTTGCTCCCAGGATTGGTTGAGTACCCCTCGCACTGTCCTAGCTGGGAAGAGGTTTTTAGTATGTTCTTAGTGGGCCTGATCTCTTGGAATTCCCCACCGAATTTCACTGCCTGATCTCTTGGTAAGTTATATTTCTGAGGATCCATTTCTCTGATTCTCCCCTCACTGGAGTCTCCCTGATCAGAGAAGATGGCCCTAGCACTTGGGAACCTATACATAGATGCCCGCCCATCCATTTCTGGGAGGTGCTGACTTATTAGCCCCATATTCCCCATTGGATTGAAGTCTACCGTGCCCATGGCCCTTGGTTCATGTGAGCCAGTGGACATGGGGATGGCAGAGTCCATGGAATTGAAGAGATTAAAGTCTCTGGTGCCAGGATTCCTGAGGTTATGCTCAGGGGTTTCCCTCTCCCATCTGACCTCATCTCTCTCAGCCCCTACTCCCTGATGGCATGTAAGAATCTGACCCTTTTGTTCTTCTATTAAGGCCTTACTGGTCTCTGTTAGTTGTTCCTACATGGCTATCTGTCTGTGGAGCCTGTCATTTTTCTCACAGAGAGCCTCATTGTCTCTCTGCGCTTCCTGTCTGATTTGGGAGTATTGGGCCAATTTTTGCTGCAGGAGACTAACCTCCTGAGTCCGGTGCTTACTGGCCTGATTATTCTTTGACAGAGCATCTTCCACCCTCCTGGTATGCTCTAACAGCTTTTCATAGTCCATTTTGAGTTCACCCAGTCCCTGAAGGGCCAGGTGATTTTCTTCCACCTTGGTTTTTAAATGGCTGACTTCCTAACCTAAGGCATCCCTTTCCTGAATTAGAGTACCCCTCTGTGCAGCCAGGACGTCTCTTTGTTTTCTGAAGGCACATAATTTCTGGCGCTCCTCCTCAAACTCTGTTTGGGATTCAAGATATTTAATAATTAATTTATTATTCTCCTCTTTCAAGGATACTAGGTGGTTCTGTAACGTGACTACCTGCTCTGCGCAGGCTCTATTAAAATTCAGTTGCTGCTCCAGCTTTTGTTGGCTCTGTTGTAGAGAATCCAACCTTTCTTGGCACTCTTTTTGCAGTGTCAGTAATTTGGTATCCTGCTCTACCTTCTGCTCTACCTTCTCTTGCTTCAGAAGGTCCAGATCTTCCTTTAATTTTGTCAGGTACTGTCTGGTTTCTCTCTCTGAATCTTGGCTCCAGATCAGTTTGGGTCTTCTCTAGGGATTGTACTTTCCTTTTTGCCAGGTCCAGGTTTTTGGCATATTTTTCCTGTATCACTCCAATGTGGAGGTACAGGTACGTCACTATTTTGGCAATTTTACATTGCTCTTCTTTTACCCTTGGGGCCATATACAGTTCACTCAGTGCCTGGTGTAATGGACCCTGGTCCTACCATGTATCTAATTCTGTGGCAGTGGCTTGTTGTTTGATTTTCTGCAGCCAAACATTCTCATCCTGCTCAGTCCATTCACCCCTGACAAACAATTTGTGCAGTAGGTGTTCTTTTGCCATATTAATTTCCACTGGGGTCACCATTCCGGAAATATTAATTTCCTTCTGACTTATTTCAGGGTTACTTTTACCTTTGCACAACAGGCCCAACCCCTTTGAGTATTTCTATTGAAGGTTGCTTTTACAGTGTAGCACAGTGTGGTAGCCCGACAAGGTGTATGTACCCCGTCAGTTAGCACGCTGTGTCAGACTGTCACAAGTGGTATGTCTAATTCAGGATCCCGCGACAAGCCCCCAAGCTGTATGTGATTTCAATCCGGCACACACCCAAGTCATTGCCTAACGTGTAATGCACAACTGAAACCCTTATTTATTTTTGTCTAAAAGTTCTTTATTCTGAACGATATACCACTCATATCACGCCCCTCTCCTGGAATCCCCCCGCCCCGGTCACACTGAACCAGGAATCACGCTTGTTTGCAAAGTTAAAATATTTATTTATGTATTTACAATTTAATCGTACTATGTTTAAGGGGTACACCATAATCACCAATGGGGTGATGTAACACTGAATAATCTCTTTAATACACAAGGAGTAATATTGAGCAAAACAAGTCAGCACAGAAATAATACTTGTGTGTGTGCAGATCAAATAGCACTGTGGTTAAAGGTTCCCCCTGTACACCCCACAATCCCCCAATGTAAAGATATAGGAGGATAGAACAGGTTTTCAGGGATGGCAGAACTCAAAAGAATATCAAACCCATTTTCCCCCCAGCAAACACAAGAGAAAAACAGAATTGACTGTAGCTTTTAAAGTTATCTTGAGAATGGACTGGGCAAAAACACTAATATGGTCAAAATAGCTGAAATTGCTATACATTCTTATGGGAGCCGCTTTGGATATTTGCGCACACACACAAGCAATGATTGGATACCAAGATGAATTTAAAATCTTAAAATTCAAGTCAGAAGCAATCAAAAGCTGTTTTACACGTGTCAGAATTTCCCAAAAACGAAATTCCAACATTTCACTGCACGATAATCATGATTACGGGAGAACCGTATGGATTTGGGCTGCGGTTTTAGATGCGATTTAAAGCTGTGGATGTTAGCTACAAGCAGAAGTTTCTAGCACAAAAACTGAGGAACCTATGGACGTTTTAGTGGAGGTCATTTTTTTTAGATAGGTGCAAGATTGGAAAACAGGAATGCACTTTTAAAATGACAAATGGGATTTCTTACACTAGAGGATGACTATGAATAAACAAATACCACACAGGAACACAGCCACTTGATCTGGGTGACTGCCTGTAGAGGAGTTTGCCTTCTTCAGATGAAAAATTATCAGCGCCAAGATAGTTGTAACAATACTAGTACCGGAGGAAGATAGGATGGTTTGGATGGAGAGTTCAGACAATTCAAAAATACTCCTAACAACACTGGTTCTGAATACAAAATAGGATGGGTTTAAGATAGGGATTAACTAAGCAAGGTACATATGCTAGTGACACAGTTCTTTATTTAGATACTCACTAGATATGTTTTTAAACAAAACCGTCAGGATTATGGTCCGTCAAAATTCTGGTCAGGGAACTGGATCTGGTTTTAAGACAGACAGCTGGGCACATCGGATTGGGCAGCGTCAAGGTGCTCTGGTCACCACACGGCACCAGACTGGATTGGATCTGCAAGGCACTCTGGTCACAGCACGGAACAGGATTGGATTGGACCTGCCCTTCTTGGTTAGGATGAAATGTATTTTCAACAGGCAAGCAGTACAGCGCAGCCCGGCTGTCTTTTGGTTTCCCCTTAGGTTTGTGGGATTCTGGTTCTGAAATTTGAGGCCTAGCTGAAATGGTTCAGCTACGCAATGGGCCTTTCTGCTTTGCCAAGTTTTTGGAGTCTGGAGCAAGGAAGATGGGAAGTTCAGCAGCAGGGTGCTCTGCCAGCGTCGGGATAGGGAGTGAATCTGTGTGTCTTTATCTGCCCTCTGCTGTCTCTATTTATGCTATGATAAAGGTGGTGTGTGTGATGGTTTAGCCTAAGCTCGCCCCTTTGACAGTTGATTGGTCAGAGTCTCCTCTCTGCCTTGCTAGGAGGAGATAAACAGGGTGTCACCTTTATGGTGTGGGTTTATGAGGCTTAGAGTCCACCCCTAGCCTCTTCAACACAAAATCTACTTTTGACACAATAGATATTTACACGTGAGCACCCTCTATAACAATCACATATACAGATTACATATTTTGTGTAGCAGCTACTCCTCAAAACCCTGTCGCTGTGGGATCTTGTGTCTGCTTTTCACCGAATTTTGCCCTTTTTTTATCAGGAACACAATGTCCAATTTATCAGCAAATTTCTACAAGTGTGCGCGTATAACATGGGCATGAGTGTCTAAATTTTCATACTTCTAGCAGAAATACATTTGGTGTAAAATAACATTTTCTGCTGTTTCTTTCCAGAACATGTCACACAATCTTGCCGCCTCTTGAAATGTGCCGCCAAAATTTAGATTCACAAATCTGTTACTTTTGTATTTTTGACAATTTTAAGTGGTAAGTAAGAAGTCTTTAAACAAAATGTTCCTTGTGAATGTTCAGCCACAGATGGCTGTTCGGGTCTGCCTCTTTTTGTCTCCCTTCAGTTCAGAAGCAGTCTCCTGCCTGTTCTCTTGCAGAAGCCATTGTACGACTGTCCTCACACCTAGCATTTCCTGCTTTGCAGTTTGCCATTGTTTCCTTCCCCACTGCAGACCAGGTTCTTTCCAAACCCTATAATTATCACTTTGGTGTGATTTCTTGGTCGAAGGAGAGTCCTTGCCTCTGTGAGGAAAGCTGTTATTCCAGTTTGGAAGCTTTAGCCAGCTTACTTTAATTGTTACTTCTGTTGAATTTTCCCTTAGCATAAAACAAACTTGTGGGATCAAATCATAGCTAAATACTTATTCAAGATTTTAAACCATGGAATCAAAACAATTACAAGATGGGTTACTCTAAACAACAGGCCTCTTAGATTGCAAACATTTGATTTTAGTTTATACATATTTAAAGGTTAATCAGACAGGCTAGTGACAGCTGTCATTCAGGCGGCCCAGGGTACTGCACCCAGATTTTGACAGATTCACAGACAAGCCACTTTTGCTGTGGATATCCCTTGATGCTTTCAGCTTTTCAGGACATTGTAAGTTCACAATGATTTCCTTACACTATGTGAATTGTAGCACCCAGCAAGAATTTTGGATGTTTGAGGGTGTTTTGTACCGACAGTTTCAGCAACAAAGAAAAAAGGGATTTAAAGCAAGATTTTGGGGTTTCCTTTAGCAAAGCACTGCTTTTTCCTTCAGTGCTCCATTTTCAGATGTCGTGGAGCCCAGTGACATGTTTCAGGAGTGGGATCTCTGTTCCACCACTGACAACATGCATGGCAGATTGGGCAGCCATCTTTTTGGGCTTTGCAAAGGTTTTGGCACACACAAGGGTTTTGCAGCCATTTTACTATTTTGGCACCATCATGACACAGTGATGCTGCATGGCAGAGCAAAAGTGGGTCAAAACATCACACAACTGGGCACCACTTCTGAAAGCCTGGTGAGTCATGAGGAGGGCAGAGTGATTCAGGTAGAGTACCTGAACATTAAAACCAGAAATAAGCATTGGCAATGCCAACAGTTTGCGATTTTGTGTAGACATGACAAAGGCACTTGCCAGGCACTGCTGTAGTGGTATTAATGGGCCATTGATGGTAGCAGGTACAAAATGGTGCAAGTAGCTGTGCATCTAACAGTAGTGCCTGGGAAATGACTAATACGTATACACAAGCCAAAACTGTTGGCTTTAGCAGTGCTTTTTTAACAGGATTTAAGTGAAGGACCACAGTGAAGGACCACATAGTGCTTAGAAATCCAGTGGCTGAAGGCAGACTTGGTCAAGACATTTTTTATTACACCAGTAGCGCTTCAGTTAATTCAGTAACTCTCAGAAGACGGCTTTGAAAAAACACTGGCAGGCACTTTAAGTGCAAAATATGATGGTAAGTCTTGTTTAAAGGAAGCTCTAGAGTTCTCATGAGGAGTATTGTGGGCAGGGAGTGGCAGGAAGTGGGTGGGAATAGCCATGGAGATTAGCATGGCCATGGGCAATCAATATATACTCCCACATTAATACTCAATATTATTCTTATATTTCCATACAAATATATACATATGTTCTATAGTATCTTTCTAAAGCTTGTTGAAAACCTGTTGTTATGTCTAGCAGGAATGTTGTCACTAGTCCTTCCTGCTTGTTTCTGGTAGAATGTTGGTGCATGCCGATGAATGACAGCTCAGAGAATGTTGGATGAACGTGATGTGTGCATGACTCCATTGTAGTTGTAGTAGTCTATTCAAGTTGTAGTAAGAAAGGCCCAGTTTAGCAGGAAAATTGTAGGTAGGGTATTTTACACCCTAACATGTGGGGTAGCATACGTGTTTATTTTCCATGGTGTGGGAATATGGTTTTTTAGATTGTTCATGTCGAGGTATCATGAACAGAGGTCATTTGGTCCAGCCAACCCCTGTCATCTGGTGTCCCACGGCTGATTATAAGGAATGTGGTTTTGTATTGGTCTTTCTCATCTGAGTTCAACACCATGGGTACAAGTTTGGCTTGCCACCAGCCAAGTACTGGAGTTGAAGTTTGCATTCTTCCTGTTTTGGAGATGGTGGTGATCTGCCCATGTTTGGGTTTGTGTCTTTTCTGTATGTGTGTGTTGTGGAAGAGAGGGAGGTGTGTTATATTCAGTCTGATTGGTGTGTGCTGTGTAAGAGGGGGAGGTGTGTCATATCTAGCAGTGCACATGTTGTCACTTGTCCTCCTTGCCTGCTGCTAGTAGAATGTTGGTGCATGTGGATGAATGACAGCTCAGAGAATGTTGGGTGAATGTGATGTGTTTATGGTTCTATGAATGCCAGTTAGACCTGAGCTGAGAGTCCCTGAGAATGGACCGGTCAGTGTCTCCGCCAATGTACCTATAAGAGTAACTGGAACCTGGAACTACAAGCAATAAAGGAACGTACTTGTACATGCGGACCGTGATGTTACTTCATGTGTCTTGAGTAACTACAGCAATGATCTTCAGTATAATATCTTTACTTACTGAACATGCAAAACAAAGGTTTTTTTAAAACTATGCATTGACTCTCCACTAAATTTGTCCTCGTGGATCATCTAGCATTTCACTCTCAATTCAGGCATGGTGCCTAAAGGGAAATTATTATTTTCCAAGATGAGATCCACAGGTAAACAACAATATCATTATCAGGAACATCATACAATTCCAAGATGGTAGCCCTGCCATGCCTGGCGAAAAGTGGTGAAAATATAAGAAAAGGACTATTGAATTTAAATTTGGCAGTGCTGTGAAAGTGGCAGTTTGTTCCTTTGCCCTCACATGTTTACTGCATTCCCAATCACTTGATGATGTTCATTATTGAAGACACAGGTGCTTCATAATTTATAATGCATAGCAAAACTGGATGTGAAAGTGAAATGTTTACCCTCTGCTGTACAACCACACTCCATACACTTATCAGATTAACTAAATTAACGTACTCAGACCGCCATACATGTGCAACCTTCAGTCACAGTTTGATTGCTGGCATGGCAGACTTTGGCTGCTGTCTTTCCAATAATAATACATTGCATAACATGATTGTTTTTAATTATATATTTTATATTTTACAGCAATTCATGATGTGATGTGTATACTTGGCATATTGTTAGTTCCGCTGGCACTTTAATCTGAGCACCACGGAACCCACAAATGTGCCTGGCTTCTCCCAAAACCTGTACACGTTTACTTGGAATGGACTGGGTAGACCAGGAAAGTTGTTGTAAGAGCCTTCTCAAACAAGTTCTTATGGTTATCTTAACTAATCTAGTCTCTTAACTGAAACAATAAAACCCACTTGCTGAGAAAATCCTTGTTCATTATAAAATGCATTTGTGGATGATATAATCACCTACTTCCTGAATGCTGCTTAACCGCTATATGGACTGAATTACATCAGTCAGTGTTATTGGGTCTAACTTAGGGAAATCCCTTCCTGTGGCTGTAAGAGTGAAGAGTAAGTGTGCTTCTCTGGCTAGCCTATGACTTTGTAAGCCAAACACTATGGGCCTCATTACACGGAATGCGGTAAGCCTTCCACCTTACTGCGAGGTCCCTTTGCGGGACCCGACCTCAACGGCTGGTTTTACCAGCCGTTAAGGAACAGGCCCGCAAAGGGACCTTGGTGCTAATTACGGTACGCAATTTGCGGTACCGTAATTAGCTCCTTCCCCATTCCCATTGAGCCCTATGGGGGCAAAAATGGGAATGGGGAAGTGCCTTGGTGAATGGGGAATTACCGCCCCCGCTCACCTTGGAGTAGGGTGGTAATTCCGCCATCCACCAAGGCGGACACGGTAAAATACCGGCGGCAACCATGGCGCTAATAGCGCCATGGTTACCGCATACCGTGTAATGAGGCCCTATGTGTCCTCTCCTTGCTCAACTAATTGAAGGTTCATAACATTATAACTGCTCACTTATGTAACGCTACATTTTTCCACTCTTAACAATTACATAGATGTATTTGACTCTCTCAGGTGTGATGTTTCATAGTGGGCATGCGTTGGTCCTTGCTCAAATTATCATTGCTCTGTTTGGCAAATATAATCCCAGTTAGGGCTTGCCTCAGAGTGCTCTCATTGGCCAACGTTCCTTTAAGTTGAGCACAGATCCTGTGTTCAAGTGCAAGTCTCTATGTATCTAGAACAGAAATCTGCAAGCCACCCTGACTTAGTAGAGGTGCATCTTGGATGCACGCAGGCTCCCTCATGTGATTCTCGAAGTCTTCAAAAGTGTAGCAGATGCTCTCAAAGGCTGAGCCGTCTCGTCTCTCACTGGATTCGCCTCAATACTGAGCAATGCGTATTGGGTGGTGCCTTCCTTTGATAGCATGTCTGCTAAAAGTGCTGCCTACGCTTTCTGGGTAATGTAGTTCTTTATCCTTAGTTTGGCTCCTGCCTTTTCTGAGTCTTAGAATATTTGCCACCCTGTTTATTGACATTCATATTACTCTGACCCATGTTCGTTTCTCCTCTGTGTCCCTGACCTGAATGTGAGAGATGCCTTGGGTGTATGCAGTGTGACCTCTGCATGTAATATTTGTAGAAATGTACCCCTGAACGCAGGTACCTTTTACGCAGTACATATGCTGGATGTCATATAGCTAAGAGATCACCACCACAAGGGTTATGAGTACCAGTGTAGTTGGAGCACAGGTCATGATAGAGTCCTTGCATTTCACCCTCACTAACAGCTACTGCCACTTGTTTTCCGTTTTCCCTGGGAATTGTATGTGACTGGTGCAGGCCGAACGGGTGACATGGACATGGATCACAGGTTTACAGGATCTATCCTCATATCCATACCGAGCCCAACCCACCAGCTACCAAAATTGACTATTAACCACCTTAGAGTCCAGACTCTGCTGCACCTTGAACTTGGGAAATCTGTATGCAAGCTTCCACTATGAAACAGCCAATGTATTTCGGCTGCATCCTTGTGGCATCCTTAGACCATGGGCCTCATTACGACCCAGGTGGAAAACCATGGTGCTAATAGCACCATGGTCCATGCCGGTAACTTACCGACTCCGCCATGGAGAAAGGAGGAATTACCACCCCATTACAAGGTTGGCGGGGCGGTAATTCCCCCTTCCTCCATGGCCCTTCCCCATTCCCATTTTCGCCCGGTAGGGCTCAATGGGAATGGGGAAGGTGCTAAGTACGGTACTGCAAATTGCGGTACCGTACTTAGCACCAAGGTCTCTTTGCGGGTCCCTACTTTAACGGCTGGTGTAGACCAGCCGTTAAGGTCGGGTCCCGAAAAGGGATCTCGTAATCAGGCGCTAATGGGTTAACAGCGCCACAGCCTTTTACGGCGCCGTTAACCCATTAGCGACAGGGTCGTAATGAGGTCCCATATGTTGTTGGAGGCTAGCTGAACCCTGTCCTGTCTGGTAAAGTTTGGGCCTCATCACGACCCAGGCGGTAAGTTACCGCCTGGGCCGTGACTTTACCACCATGGCGTAAACTACGTTTACGCCATGGTGGTTGGCGGACTTACCGCCCCATTCCGACCTTGGCGGGGCGGTAAGTCCCCAATCCCCATTTACCCTTCCCCATTCCCATTTTTGCCCCATAGGGCATAATGGGAGTGGGGAAGGCGTTAATTACGCCACCGTGAATTACGGTGGCGTAATTAACTCCATGGTCCCTTAGCGCCATGGATTTTAACACCTGCTAAAAGCAGGTGTTAAATTCGCCATGGCGCTAAGGGACCTCGTACTCAGGCGGTAAGGGTCGGCGCTGTTTACGGCGCCGTAAACCCCTTACCGCCTTAGTCTGAAAACATTTTGTAATCTGTCTTGGTCACCACCAGGTTGGAACAATTGTACCTCAATGCCCAGTGAATCTCCCTCTTATAATCGTGTATGGCACCAGTGAAAGAGTCTCAAAAGTTCCCTCCACAAAGTGCAGAAAGTTGATTCCCATGGTGCGACATGAAGAGGGCCAGCTGACAGCTGTTGTACAGAAATACCATTTTCCATTATCCAGCAGCACAAAAGAGGTAACAGCCTAAGTACTATTCCAGTGATGAATTCATATTCAGTCTGGCCATCCTTCTGTTGGTGAAAACTGGTGGAAAACTGAAGTTGAAATCGGTGGATAGAATGTAGTTCCTTTAAAAAATAAGAGGAAGATTATTGTATATCTCCTAGAATCCTAGGTGCACAAGAATCAAACCTACAGGTGGGCTTCAGACGTGGTATCAGCACAATTGATCAGGTATTTATGTTGGTCCTCTTAAATCAGACATGTGTGCAGTTATACAGGCAATCTTTGTATCTGATGTTTGTTGATCTACATCTTCAGCAGGGGCCTCTCTTTGGAACAGCCTTCCTGCCTCCCTGAAACTTGAGGAGAACCATCTCTGGTTCCGGAAACACCTCAAAAACGTCCTTTTTGCTTCTGCTTTCTCTCCTCCCCTCCCTGGCTGAATTCCTGACCGTAATTGCCCTGGCTACCTGGCCACTCTTTTGATCTCTGGCCCAGGCCTCGTCAATTACCCACCTGCACTGCCTCCCTGGCAACCCCTGCACTTGGGGACCGTTTTTCTGTATCCTTTCAGTCCCCTTACTAGCACTTACGTCTGCACTTCCTTGCACTTGCCACTAGCTGGCTGTTTATGTGTCATATTTATTCCACTTCCCATGTACTGCACTTCCCCTCTCCCTTCCCCTGTGCACTTTTCCTTTCCCCCTTCCCATGCACTTGCGCGATCTGAATTTCACCTGGCCTAGTAGGATCGTTGTTTGTCCTCCCATTGCCCCCCCCTTGCCTCGCCGCGCCTTGAAACACTTGTGTATAGGCGCGTTATAAATGCCATATCATATCATATCAAACAGCATCTGCTGCTGTTTCCAGCAGTAGCCTGTGGGAGATAGTAAACAGAACTGGAGCACTGAGTAACCTTTTAACCGCAATCGTAAATGTATACATTGATAACATTGCAAGGCTCCGTTATTGAATCAGTGGTGAGTGTACAGCTCAATTTCCAGTCACAAGAGTGGTAAGGAAGGGATGCATCCTAGCTGCTTCTTTTCTCATTATACATTAATAGCAGAGCCGATTCAATGAGCATACGCCAAAGGGATGCCCCAAGACTGGGCGACAACCCGACTAGTGTGTTGCTGTTTGCGTATGATGTGGTGCGGATTAGCTACAATGGGCATTGGGGCACCTTGATCATTATTGTAACCAACATGGACTCAAAACGAAAACCAGCTAAACCAAATATCAAATATGGTCTAATAAAGCATCACAAGATATTAATCTAGAACTGTATGGTAAGAGACTTGAAAAGGTCGTATTTTATGACTACATAGGGTGAGACTGGATGAAAGGGGTCACTGGACAAAACAAGTATTAAAGAGCACATTAACTTTAGCAAAACAGGGAGGATCATGCATGCTTTCTCCAAACGTATTTGGAGGTAAGACTATAATTCAGACATTGGATGCATGCAGATCAAAGTCATTGGCAGTGGCTCAGTATGCTGCTGAAATCTGTGGTGGCTGTAATATCTCTTCTCTGGGAAGAAGGGACATTTGAATAATAAACATCTCTGTGATCCAAGGATTTACGTTTGAAGTAGGCCTTTTGGCGAAAACTGTGGACGAGTGAGACCCTGGAGCCTTATAGAGCTGCCTGCTCAAATGTGTTATACAAATAGGTGTGCAAAGTATCCCCTGATTCAAGTATATTTACAAGTCTTTAAGATGCTTAGCCTCGAACAACTATGAGAGGGAGTTTCCACAAACAAGCTATACAATCTTCTCATGAAAGAGTGTCTGAAAAAGACGAACAAAGAAGGGCATTTCTCATGCAGATTTGCTAAATCCCTAATGCTGGTATTGTCGCTAGTTTCTAAGACAGGAATATTAAACTAAGTCATGAACCATAACTATCTTTTAAAGTGGATAGCAAGACAAGACTGCTGTTTTTAAAGTTTTGTTTACGGATAGCACTATTAGGTAGTTTCTCCTGTAAGTGGAAACTAGCAAGGAATGCAGATTGTGCTCGAATAAAGAGGAACATATTGGGCATTTTCTGCTATTCTGTAGAGCCAACATTAATTTGGGGTCCAAATATCTGAAACTGTTATTCCTGAGATTCAAAACTACAACAGTTAGACAACACTTAATATTATGCAATATTTCAAATAGTGGCCTGATCCTTTGGGATATGTCACAATATTTAAAGAAAGCTTGAGAAATTGGAAGGAGACCAAGATAAGTACGTTATTAAAATCGTACTGTTTTACAATTCATTTATGTCTGAAATGTTCATTTTTTTTTAGATAAATATAGGGGGTAATTCATAGAATTTAGCGCACAAGTGGTGCACACGGCTGGCGCACAGCCGCGTGCGCCAAAACCCATTTCGGAGCACAGCGTATTCATGGATTTATACATCCATAAGCAGCCGTGGCGCAGAAAGGCGCAGCGACCCTGCAGCAGCGCCAGTTATGCCCCCAACCCCACCACATGCGCCAAAAACATCGCACAAATCCAGTACATTGCGCAAAGGCCAGTGGACCAGCATATAGCCCCCCAAACAGAAAATCGCACGTGTAAATCCACATGCACCCCTCGGAATACACGTACCCTGCTTGCGCCAGGGAAATCACGTGTAAAAATATAGACACACCCCTGGAATACACGCACCCCGCTCGCGCCATCAAAATCGCGTGTAAAACTCCACGCACACCCCTGGAATACACGTACCCTGCTCGTGCCAGGTAAATTGCGTAGGAAAAGTCACCCCTGTGGTGTGGGCTGCCTGCGGGGCATGGTCTGGGGTGATGGGCTGACTGCGGGGCATGCCAATGGTGATGGGCTGCCTGCAGGGCATGGTCTGGGGTAATTGGCTGCCTGCAGAGTTTGGGGAGGGTGGTGTTTAACACACAATTTAATGGCGCGAGTGGGGTGCGTGTGGAGTTTTACACGTGATTTCACTGGCGTGAGCGGGATACACATATCCCGAGGGGTGCGCGTGGACTTTCACACGTGATTTGGCAGTGTGTGCCCTCCCGGGTATGCCCCTCCCTCCCCATTCCCCGCAGGCAGCCCATCACCCCAGACCATGCCCCGCAGGCAGCCCATCACCCCTGGGCATGCCCGGCAGGCAGCCCATCACCCCAGACCATGCCCCACAGGCAGGCCACATGGCACCATGCACTCGGGAGCACCGACACATGTCCCCCCCACCCACAGTGATGGGCACCTGTCAGCAGGCCCTGACTCATGTCCCCCACCCAACACGTTATCACAATCCAGACCTATGGCCCTTATGGCCACCCAAATCCCACCCCACGCCAGTCCAAACACACAACCAAGCATTCCATCCACTCCACATTGAAATCCCCATGTCATGACAGATCCCAAAAAACCAGCATGCCATGAATACATGTCAGTCAGACCCACATAATGGCGACACATGACTGAGAAAACCCACATTGTTACATGCACGAAACCAATGAGAGAAGACCATACAAATGAATTTAAAAATAAAAATGTATTCTATACAAAACGGAACAATGACATGAAATCACACAAGAAAAAAATAAATAAACAAAAGTCTGGATATCCAAAATAAAGGCAAAAAAATGAATGCAGAAATCAATGAAATCCAAAGCAAAATGGCTGCAAAGCGTCCGTCCATGAACCAAAATCCAAAGTTCGAAAAAAAGAAAACCATTCCTCCATGGAAAAAATAATACAGTAAAATCAGGTCCATAACTACGTTCAAATATAAAATCAAGGGTCCATGAGCCCGACAATCCAAATAAAACCTAACAAAAAACCTACCTAACAAACAACTATTTACAAAAAGGCGGGGCATAGTCCATGCGCCCCAAAGAAAAATAAGAAAGAAAGGAAACCTATACCTACTAAACTATTTACAAAGGCGGCGGGCCAGTCCCATGGCTCATTTAGTGATGTTCCGGGCCAGGCCATCATCGAACTCCGTGTCGATGTTCCGGAGGCGGGCCTGTTCCCTGGCCTCAAGGTCTTGCAGGGATGCAGCCATGGAATCCCTCAAGTCCCTGCGAGTTTCCTCGAGGCCCTCCGCCCGCCTCAAAGCCCGGTGCATGGATTTCTCCGCCCTGACCATCCTGAGCCGTGCCCTCTCCGCCCGCCGCCTCTCCGCATCTATTTGCTGGCCCAACCGCTGCCACATGAAAGACACTCCCACTCTGGGGTCCTCCTGCCCCTCGGCTGATGCCTGCCCCGGGGTGTTGATGGCCCAGAGCCATGATGCCTCCCACGCTGAGCTTGCCGCTGCCTCTGATGCAACTGCCTCTGCCACCACAACGGCATCCGGGCTGATGGAATCCACCGGCGCCGTTGTGCACGTGCCCTGCACAATGATGCTAGCACATCCTCCATCTGCTGGGGTCCAGTTGGTGGGGTGGCCATTCCTGCTGGACCTCTGACTCCCGACTGTGGCAGGGATGGGATCGCCACCAGCCTGGCTGCGTTGGTTGGGGCAGGTCCACAGGGGGCCCTGGTGGCATCTGTGCCGGAAGACGGCACGGAGAACGACTGGCGTATAGTGTGCACAGAGGAGGAGAGGACCGCAATACTGGCCGACACATGTAGGAAACCCCCGACCATGGTCCCTCCTAACTGGGCCACGTTGGCACACAGCTCTTCGTGATGACATGTGTGGTCCCCCCAGGAAGCAGGCACATCATCACGAATGTCACGTGTGCACAACGTGACACCAATCAGGACAGACTCAATCCGGTCAAGGGTCCCCTCGTCCACAGGTAGAGGAGTGCCAGATGACGTGGACCTCCCCCCTACCTGCGGACAGGCCTGAGATGGGTCATCCCTGCTGGTGCATGGTGATGCAGTCACAGTGTCAGGGATAGACACATGCACAGGCACCTCCACAGCGACCTGTGCTGCCTCCTGCCCCTGGACTGCACCACTTGCACCAGTGGTACCACCCCCACCAGGCCCCATGTGCGGCTCTGTAGCGGCCTCCTCCTCCTCTATACACACCAGCAACCTGGATGGCTCTGCACCGTCTTCCGCCATTGCAAGCCCCTGTGGGGGCTCATCCACCCCTTCTGCTGCAGCTGTAGTGGCAGACACAGCACCAGTCCCCTCGCTCCTGGATGATGGAATTTCCTGGGAGGGTACTGGGCCTTGCGTCGCTGTCCGGTAGAGGCATCCCTGCTGCTTTCCTCCACAGCGTTGTCTCCGCCCTCTTCTTCACTTGCTGCTGTGTAAAGGGAGACATTGAACACAAGCACCAGGGTACTGAACTATAGTCCCCTAGACACAAAGCAATAGCAAATGAGTGGCACTGTCAAACGTCACTTCCATCATGTCCCTCCACAACACATGTGTCAGTGCAGACAACACACATGCAGGAATAGGCATGGCACATGCAACATACATTGGCATCCATGTCCAAGGCACCATAGATTCATCCAATGGTGGGCTGATACTCACATGCATCATGGGACATGCTGGTCACATGCACACACATCACTGGAGGGTCATGCATCTGGCCCGGTATACCCCCAGACATAGTGGATACAAGGATGACTAGGCTGTATCAGTGAATCAACACATCGTCACGGACATGTGTCACGCATCCATTGCGCACACACTACTCAGACACACGGACATGTACATCATGCATGTCCATGACAGCAGCACACATCTCTCACACCCCAAACATGTCAAAATACAGACACAGGCATGCATACATGTGTGCATTCCGCAGGCTGCTCCGCATGATGCATTATAACACATACACCATCCATGTGGGTCACGCCTGACTGGACTCACATGCAGCACCATCATGTCCCTGCACACACACAACCAAACATGACCCATGTCACACATGCAGCCAAGTAGCTAACTACCAGCATTCTGCAACATGCCCTTTTTTAAACGTGAATGCATGTCCACTCACCGCTCAACTCCAGACGGGCCTGCATCTTGAGGATCTGGTGGTGAAGCACTGGGCAAATGTGCTCTAGGACCCTCATCTGCTGGGTAGTAAGCTAGACCCGGCGCCCCACTGCATCCACTGCTTCCAAGAGGCACCAGGCCTTCTTGAGGGTCCTGGACTTGTAGTCCTCCCAGCGCTTCTAGACGTGTTTGATGTCGCAGGGTGCCACCCCCTCTGCGTTGATGGCACCCACTATGTCCTTCCAGATCCTCCCTCGTCCTTCGTTCTCGGCGCGCAATGGTGTGAAGAGAGCATCATAATGCCCCAGAACTTGCTCCACCAGGATACCAACTTCATTTTCACTGAAGCTGGTAGCCCTCTGCCTCTGTGCTGGGGGGTTGCCACTGGTGCCGGAAGGTGTTGTGTCGGACATGGCAACCCCCGAGGCAGGTGTGGGTGGGCAACTGGGTCCTGGGGCTGGGCTGTGGAGTGATGGAAGACCAGTCAGGAGTCTTCTGTTCCAGCAGGGGTGGTCACAGCAACTGGACCCCTACAGATGGCAGATGTGCAGGCACCAAATGGCAGGGCACAGTGGCAGCAGGAAGGCAGGCAGCAGCAGATGGCTCGTGGGAGGCTGCTTGGGGCTCTGGGGGATAGTAATTCGGCCTTCTGGGCAGGAGCGTGGTCTTCCGTGTGCTGTCACGTGGCCAGCTTGATACGGAGTGATTTGGCACTTGAAAAACAACACGTTTGCGTGAATTCTGAGGGAAGGCCTTCAGCGCATAAACACATAGGTGACGTAACGTATACACGGGCATTTGCCTCAGCACGGGTTGAAGGTCCCATGTGGGCTTCCATCGCTGTGTACGTGCTTTTTGTGGAAAGCGGTGCGTGTGTTTTCCAGATGTTGGGGTTCACACGCGATTACTTCACAGCTGCTACAGTACGTACTTCTTTTGGCATGGGTGTTGGCTACGCGTTCTTCTTCTACACGGTGAGTCGCACACACTATTTTTCCTACTGCGGGTGTCCCTGTTAGTCATGTACCTCTTTTATTTTGGGCATACTAGCCTGCGTATTGATCACGTACACGTTTTTTTGTGTTCCTGGCTGCCACAGCGTACTGCATGTGTTTCTTTCGTGCACGTGGGCTACAGAGGTCGCGTATCTCTTTTTCTTGCTTTTTTGGGATGCCTGAGCGTTGCGTGACACATCATTTCTCCTAAGGGGCCACAGAATGGGACATTCATTGTAGCTCTATATACGTGTTTGTTGTTTGTGCGCCCTTTTATACTGCGCAGGGACGCTTCTGTCTGCCTTCGTGTGGCAGATGTGTTTAGGCCTGTGCGTGTCTTTTGGCGTAATCGTGTTTCCCCTATTCGATTCCATGAATACGTGTAGTTCGCGTGCGTTTGGGCATTCCGTGTATTTCCCAGCAGTACTTCCCCAGTTACGCCCTCATTTTCATGCGTTGTTCCCCATTCCGCATGTTCCATCCCGTGTTCTGCACCCTTGTGGTGTGTGCGCTACACATTGTGCGCTTTCGCTGTGCGTGTCACGCATGGCGTTCGGGATGTTACAGTGACGTGTGTGCCACACGTGCAGATTTGGCACACATCCCGGGGAAAACACGCGCAGGGCCTTCCATGAGTCGCACGCGTGCACGTGCGCTTGCTTTTTTACACTTGCGCCAGCTTGCGCCACGGATTTCGGCGCACATTTGTTCCATGAATTGGCCCCATAATCTGAAAATACTGTAGGATGTATGGAAATAGGTATGATGTAAGGATGTAAAGATCCCTGATACAGCTTAAACATCTAATATTAGCAATACTCATGACAAAGAAGAGAGACAGCATCTAATGTATACACGCTAAGGGGGTGGTTGGTATTTATGAAATTTCAGAGTTGAGCTTTTTTATTGATGTATTAATATATATGTGATTTTTAACAATTTGATGCTGGTAAATTGTATTTTTATTCTTTTGGTGATTTTATGGTGCATCATAACTGAAATAAATCTAAATTGATTGATTGATTGAGGTGTATTAGAAGCTTCTTTCATTGATGATGGCAGATGTCACAAAAAGTTTGCCAATTCGGTTGCAGAAGAGAGGACATGCAACACTACAAAGTTACCAATTTAGTGAGGGAATTGGTCATTGCAAGGGCATTATTATATCCAAAATCCACTGCTACTGCCAATTTAAAATCTAATGTGTTGGTATGCCAGGTGAAAAGTTAATAACAACACCCTTTTGTTCGAAGAGGTAGGTCACAACTGCTGGTGTCAAGCATGGCACGACCTCAGGCTTCCAGCATATAGGCGTTAGGGGGGCAGGAAATCCTGCAGAGGCATGCAGCTGCTCTTCTATATTTTCAAAGGTCTCATTATAAGGTGCTTGTATCAAAGAAGGGTTCCACACCATTGCTTTGATGGGCTTAATAAACA
Source organism: Ambystoma mexicanum (assembly GCF_040938575.1). Lineage (NCBI taxonomy): Eukaryota > Metazoa > Chordata > Amphibia > Caudata > Ambystomatidae > Ambystoma > Ambystoma mexicanum. The sequence continues at coordinate 712,047,790 of NC_090933.1, forward strand.
TGTTTGCATGTGAGTTTCAAACCCAAGGCAGAATAAGTATGTCATGTGGTATATTAAAAATGATAAATAAATTTTGTGAACAAACTTGGTTCTTTAAAAAGGACTTGTCTGAAGAATACACTGACAGAGAAGGTCATTCCAGTTGTGAATAATTTGAGCAATGTACGAATCACCATAAGAGATTAGGTCAAAAAAGGAATCAGTGAAGTTAAAAGAAAACATTATTAGTAATAGCATCAGTGCAGTAGAGTGGGGTTTCCCCGGGACCTCATATATTGATTCCCAGCGACTGAGCACTTGTATTTTCCCTGACAGACATCCTCTTCCACATATAGGATAAATGCAAATGTGTTGGCTATGCCCGTTGTTTGCATTGATTGTAAAACATTCATGCCAAATGACTTGCCTACATCGACATGCAGAGAGGTTAACTGTGCTAGTGATGTTTGAAGGTTTCTTTCAGTTTGTGAGGATGACACTTGGTCTTTTTTCAGCAGCATCCGTGTTCCAAAGAATGATCTATAATTTGCTAAAGGAATGACAGAAGTGCAATATTTTGACGAAGACTAGTATATGGAAACAAGGAGAAAGAATATAAAGATCGACTGAAAAGGGTGATTGGAAGTGTTGTTGGAAAGTGTGTTGAGCCTACATAGGAGGCACGTTTGCACGGTTCATGCTTGGAACTTCTTTTGCAGGTTGAAGTGAAGATTAAACTAAACAATAGACATCTTGTGGACTGTTGTAATTTGCAATTGTGAAGGAGGAAGTAATTGATGCTTGTCTATTTTCTGAATGAGCACATGGTATTTCCTTAATGTTTAAACATTGTCCTTTGGAAAAGAAAGAATTGGTAGAGGTTTAAACTTTCTCAGTAGGTGCAGGGGGTTGTAGTCACTTTCTGCCAAATGTTCTCCTTTTCTCTTGCTTTGCATTGCGGTCTTTGGAGCAGCTACAGCTAATTAGAAGGTTTCTTCTATCATCTCTCTCTGCTGGCCTATGTTCATGCCATCCGCAGACTGGTCTCTGTGTAAGAAGCCCCTCAATGTACTGTTAATGCTGCCATCAACATGTTCCAATTCACATTTTAGCAGCAGCACCGTTTATCCAAGCATGGTTTACCTAGGTCTCCCTATGCTATGCATAGACACGTAGTATAGGAAGGTTTATAATCAATCAGATAATAAGGACACCCTGCAGGACCAGCTAGCCACCCCATTGATTACCCCTCAAATTCTCAACCGTACTTACCACACGCAAAGTCAAAGTAGCCATCCAGACATGGCTTTCAACAGACCTAACAGACCCTCTCAGCAGACATCAAACAACACAAACCTGCAACTGCAACACAAACGGACACACCCAGCCCCTGGACAATACAAGCCCACACCCTTAAGCTTATGTCTTTGTAGCAGGATTTTGGGAGAGCACCCTTAACATGGAGAGTTCCTTCTCCCCAATTAAGGTGCCACACAACAAATCGGTTATTTCTGTTTAGCCCTGTCTATGACTCGTATAGAGCCACGTAGATACCCCCCCCTGTGCCACAATGAGCAAAGAATCAGGCCGGGGTACAGAAAGAACATATATTTATTACATAAGATGTTCCTTGAACATTTGTTATGTTATGTTCAAAGTTATTATACAGCGCACTGTTGCCACCTGTGTGGTTTCTTGCCATTTGCACTAAATGATTACACAGATCACCTTCTCTGTAGCACCAAACAAAGCTTTGATACAAATGTTCTTTTCTTTCAAGTTTACCGTTGTTTTATGTACAGGGAACACAGGCCAAATAAACAGTTCCAACCTCTTGTCCCACAAACCCCTTTATGTCAAAATAAACAATACCTTGGAACATTACCAGATCATGGACATTAGCATTCCTTGATAAGGTTTATATTTAAAACAATGCAACATTTTTCGAGTTTTAAAAGCAAATTAGCACGTGCAGCGCATTGTGTATTTAGTTTCTCCACACACTTGAAAATGCTAACACTTTTGAAATCACAACAGACATTTGGTACTACTTTGGATTGATAGAACCCATCTTTCTTCTTCACCCCCAAAGCAATTCAAAACCTTCCTGCTATCCAGGTCACTTTCTGACTCTCAGGAAAGAGTGTGCATTTTTCAATTAGAAATTACACTTAGTTGCATTTAGCAAAAGCACTTTGCTTACCCAACTCCAAATCCACACCTTCCATGACATTCGGCACTCCTCTCCTTAAAGGCTAGATCTAAGGAATGGTGGCAGTTAGGAATCTCGTTTTTGGGCAAGGACACCCCTTTCCTTTAGAGAAGTGTGGGGTGTCAAGAAAAATAGGTTTACCCAATTACATTACAGACTATAGTGTTTAAAGTACACTGTGAATGACATTTGTTAATTTCAAATCTTAACAAAATCGCTGTGTGGTATTTAACAATAGGGGAATTAATTGAGTTATTATTTATCAAATAAACTAAGGATGTACTTCCATACCATCCACCCATTAATTAAATGGAAGGTATTACATCAAACAAATCCCCACACACTTTGCTCTGTTGAACAAGCTACTAACATTGGATTTCTCTGGGTTTGGTGTGTAGGAATGTCAGCAGGCTTTCAGGACCCTCTCTTGTGGAAGCACAGGGATCTGGTCAGGTACTTCAGTCAAAGATAGCCACCAGCATTCAACCCTCTATTTGACTCTCCTTGGTCATAGGGCCCAGTCAGCTGTTAGGCTTTCCCAATTGCTGTCTTCCGAGGCAAAATTAATCCTGCAGCAATTTGTAGTCCTTTCCAACCCAGGTAGTATCAGTCTTCCCAGGATTCACTCAGATGATTTTTAGGCAAGTCTCTGTTGAGGACTTTTAGGCAGATCTCAGTCTTACCCTCCAAGTCACACCTCTGAAATATTGAAAACAGGAGGTGTTAACTGATTAGCACTGAATTCATTGGAGATGTATACCCTTCTCCTCCCTCAAGTCCCAGCCCCTCTCCATCGATATACCCCTTGGAGTTGTGGAGTGGAATTGATAGAAAAGATTAACCCACCCACCAGAGTTTTCATTTGGCATTTGTTTTACACATGTAGTTTTGCACTGAAAAAATCCTACATGAGAAACATTTTTGTTTTAGAAATAAACATAACATATATATGTTGGCGCGCCCTTGTGGAAGTGGCCTTTTGAAATAGCTTGTTAGGCCTGGGAACTCTTGGACGTCGGATATTTCATTTCAGTGTTCTTCTCTTCTAAGGCATTTGTATGCCTGATTTTATGGACTTTTCTCTCACCATACTAAGTGACTATCCAAATCTTTCTCTTAATACTGATACGTCTTGTTTGTTCTGTTTATTTAGAAGCCAGGCCCCCTGTTTCTATCTGACTGTGGAAGTGGCCTTTTGAAGTGGCCTGTTACAACTGTTAGGCATGGGGCAGGGGGCTTATGACTAAATAAACCTGAAGAAAATGCAGTAGTAGATCTCACTCAAACAGTGCTTTGTGGCTTTCTTAACTGTTTGAATCTAAAGGTGAGTGGTGCACACCCTGATATGATTCTCCCAGGGTCATCCAACACTGATGATGACTTGCTGGAATGCGCACAACAATGCTCTAATGAGTGAGTCATTTTAGAGAGCGTGACACCAGACATAAAAATAACAGAAAACTTTGAGACTTCTCAATCTCTATTTGGTGAGGATCGCTATACAGATCCTTTGAAATACTCTGTTGCTGTGAATGAAAGTGTAACTTTACCTAAAGATCTTGATTCAAGCTATCTTCACACAAATACTCTGCCAATTTTTCGCATGGGGGAAATCACCTTACTAGGACTTTCCCAACATTTGGATTCAATGTCTGGGTACTCGAACGCACCTAATAATAACATGCTTAAGACGAATGACGCTCTTGAAGCATCAGCAGTGAATGGAATCATGAATGCTTAGGTTCTAGCGGAATTTAAAAAACATACAAGAATTCTGAACAAAATCATGCTAGTCCTAACGTTGATGCCTGAGATGCTTGGGAGGGTTGTTTCTCGTATGGCCTTACATTGTAAGTAGGACAACCTACCTGCAGGTAACGCTCTAGAAATAAAAGAACAAACTGATACTAGACCTAACAGCATAGAGTTTGACTTCAGTGCAGACATACCTGAGGAAAAAAGTAGACCTGATGCCCCTGACCAAAAGTCTGATTTGGAACAGTTCACTGTAAAAATATCAAAGAAAAATAAAAAAATAAAAATAAACGAAAAAAGGCACTAGCGCAGAAGGCATTCAATGCCTCTTCCCGCAGGTTTCTAAGAGACAGAAACTTGCGTGAGGCTATACTGGACAGTCAGTCTGACAAGGATGTAATTCTTATTTCAGATTTGTCTGTATAGAGCCCAAGACAGAATGGTAGTATGGATCCCAATGTACCTCAAAACAAAAGGATTCATGAAAACAGAGCTACTCAATGTGAATACTCAGAAGGAACTAAATGACTCTCTGAGGCATTAAAGAACAAAGAGACCTCTGGAAGGATAGATAAACACCTAAAACCTATAGAACTTGGAGTTCTCGATATATTTGACATATTTTTAATAATCCTGCTATGATTTCCCAAACAAATACACCAACTTCAGTGGGCCCGGTTAAGCTTAATGATATGGAAACTATCAGAATACCTGGTGCCACTAACTTTGGGGCTTCATTCCCCTTCTTGAACAATGAGACAAACGCTATTGTAGCTGATAACAGCACTATACATCCAAGACTGATTAACTCTATAAGTGGTGTAGAAGTTATTGACCAAAATAGGCCTGTACCAAAGAATGATGTGACGGTTCGGAAAAATAATTGAAAATTGTCACATAGTAAAGGGAATACTAATCTTGAGGAACCTGAAGTGGCTGTTGGGAGGGGAGTACTCTTGCCCGACCGAGGGCTGACAGAAGACTCAGTTCGGGTTTTAATTGAAAACATACTTCATCAAAAAACCCTTGACTCTAAACAAGGGAAAACCATGGAAGGTTTGAGTTTTTCTGCTCTACCTAACTCGAGGTCTCATGCGTATCCTCTACACCTTGGGAATAATGCTCACAGTGGTGTGCACTCAAACAATAATGATGAAATTGAGTCTCGATTTTTACCTAATGCTGATAATAAAATCACTGACACAAAAAAGCCTATCGAAATGGAGAATTGTCTTAGACGTCTAGTGTATCCGAATGACCCTAGTTTAATAATGAAGTATGTGTTTGAGGAAGGAGGCCTTATTCATTGAATAGATATTATATAATTAGTCTATTTGCAGATATTCCTGAACTTACCCTGATCACATCGGCTGACATAAAGTTGATTGATTACATTCACGGATATAGATATGACTATGTCCGGCTGATTATTCCATCGCCGCTTGTAAGATCATTGATCCTGAAGGAAGCAGGCTCACTACAGAAGCAGGAATTTGATATAACTATTTTTTATGAACCTGGTAAAGTGAACTCTGACTATATAACTAACCCTTGTAGATTTGAAGAATCAGAAAACTCTTGAGGTGCTGGTAATTTCATTACTGATGGTGGTGAAACACAATCGAAAGAGGTGCAGGATGGGAGATGGCTTGCCCTATCCCTGAGAGACTCAATTGTTCAGCTAAAAACACTGGGAAACCCCTTTAGTGAAGAACAGTTTTACCGCCTAGTGTCATGGAACGCAAAAGGTTACTCTCAGTTAGTATTAAACAACAAGTTACGAGACAAACTGGCCCCGTTTGATTTGATTTTAATCCAAGAATCGTGGGCGAGAGGCCACCTGTTATGGGATGGTTTTGAAGTGTTGTGTCTACTTGCCACATGTGGAGCTAGAGGTCATCCCAAAGGCGGCCTTGACCTTGCATATTGCAGACTCTTCAATTCAAATGGTTTCAGAATCGCATATAATAGGCTCTACCATGTTAGTCACTTTTCAAATACGTACTCAAAGTAGAAATATTCATTTGTTGCTGATAAACATGTATTGGAATGCATTAGAGCACACTGATATTCAGTTTGGCCAAATGATTGAAAAATTGAACTCAATGATAGATGATTGGCTTGATATTTAATCAAGGGGGCTTCATAATCTTGGCCGGTGATCTGAATGCCGACTGTAATTTAATCGTTGTTGATATGGAATGGGCAGTGGCCACTATGGGTGAAGTGAACTCAAAGAATGGTAATAAAATGTATAGAGGAGGACTAGGCTTGTCTTTTGTGAAGAGCTGGGGCTTAAAACCTATATATAATAATATATCTACATGGCAAGCCCGTGGCAAGTCATCCATAATCGACTACATATTTTTATGTGAACAACTTTATGAGAGTTTGGGGGATATTGCAGTACATACATCTACACATAGTGATCATTCAAAGTTATTCATCAACTTGGAATGGACTAAGAGCGAAAAAAGTAGTGAGACATATTGTGAGAGCATTGAGGTTAACATAAGAGGTACTCGAGTAAAATGGACACCGTATGAGACGGAAAAGGTTAATAACCTTATGATACATGACTTTAACCTGAACACTCTAGAAATTAAGATGATAAATTACTCAGTCGATAATTTGACAACCACCTTAGTTGCATACTGCCAAAACTCTCTAAGCATGACCTACAACACAAAACAAAGAAACATAAACACAAACACATGTTTGATGTAGAGATTAAACAACGGAAAGCTCTGCTAAGGAAAGAAATGAGAGAGATTGAAAAATAAAAATATGAAAATTAACTAAATAAATAAAAAATCAAACACTGTAGACAAAGTTATAAAAACTTGTTCATTCACCATTGCTCTGCTTTACATCAAAAAGACAGTCAGAACATGCTATTAGCTATGAATGAACACAATTCATGCGCGCAACTTTTGGTCCTTGATCAATAGCACTGTAGTGACTCAAATCCAAATGACTATAAATCCTATAAATACTAATGTTTATTCAGATTACTTTGAAAAACTATATAAAGTATCTGATTCAGAAATAATTGTAACGCCATTTTCATTATTGGTATGGAACCTGGATGTCTCAGTTCCTAACATAACAAGATACATTAACATGTCTAAGTCATCCAACACCCCAGCACTGAATAATCTGTTTTACGTAACTCTTAAACAGAATGTATTAATGTGGGCACGAATACTGCACTTTCTTTTTACTGATGTTACTCTACGTAGAAGAATTCCTGATGCTTGGAAAATCTCTTGCGTTCTCATAATATTTAAGGAGGGGAATCACCTATGCCCCATGAACTATAGGCCAATAACTCTAATGAATGTGGAGTCAAAGATTGTTGCTTCAATAGTATTAGAAAAGATTGATGCCTGGATTGAAGAGAAAGGAATTTTGGATTTTAGACAGATAGGATTTAGAAACAAAATGGGGACCGATGCTGGTGGCCTTCTTGTCACCTTGCTTCGGAGAAATGCTTGGGGGAAAGGCCAGTACCCTCTTTACATTGTCCCAATGGACCTGTCGATGGCCTTCGACATGGTCGATAGACCTACTTTATGATGAAGGCTGATGGAACTTGAGATCGACAAGGGCCTATTAGAATTGTTAATACATTTAGACTCAAATACAATGATGAGGGAAAGATTGAATAATGATGAACTGATGTCAAAAGAAATAAACACACACAATGGGCTCAAACAAGGGTGCACCCTCGCCCTAACCCTTTTTAAATTGTATGTGTCTGCAGCTGGGAAAGTACTTGACAATAGTGGTGTAATAGTCCCAATATTAGGCTTAATGAGAGTACAATGGGTCGCTTATGCCAATTATTTTTTACTACTTGATTGTACAGAAATTGGCCTACAGAGACTTATTAAAACTTTTGAGACATTCATAGCTGCACTGAAATTGAAAATTCATCCGCTGAAAACAGTGATCATTCATTTGAGTCAAAGAAATAAAAACATCTCCAAATATAACTCGAGATGTGAAGGTGCAAGGATCAAAACACAACTAGTACTACGTTACCTTGGGTACTCGTTTTCCAGGCAATGGTTGCTTCAAAACAACTAAGAGTAATAGAAAGAAAATTTGGAAAGTTTTCGATGTGGCCCTGTAGGGAGTTCTATTCTATGAAAGTAATTCCATGACTTACATACGGTTTGGAGCTATCATCTTACTTCAAAATTATAGAGGCATTGGTATGGAGAAATGTTTTGTTTTTTCTCAAAAATGTATTCCCATGGAAATTATTCACTACGAATTTGGTTTGCAATCTCTGAGGAGCTCTATGAATTGGAAAAAATTATCTCTGTTAAGAAAATGTATTACTGGTGACAAAAATGTAATATATTCTAAACTTGGTGATGAGAAATCGAACAATGTATGTGTAACCCAAAAAAGGAAGCAGAAATTATGTTAATAAGCTTGGGATTATCCTTACAAATTCTTATAGAAAATCCTTCCAAGGTAAAAACATTGGTTAGAGCTTTTGATTTGCTGGAGAACAATGCTGTGATTCTGAACTCTAAGCTGTCCTTCTGAATTGTATCCTTCTGGAAATGGTATCCTTCACTCGAAATGTATATTGTGAAATATCCATCTCGATTATTTAGGAATAGTACTATGCGATTCCGATTCAATGTTTTAAAATAAGCAGGAGATATGTAATATTTGTTATCCTTCCTCTGGTGACTGCAAGTACTATAGACATTGTTTAGTCACTGGCGAGAAAGAGACACTGATGCATTTGTTACTAATATGTCCTAAATTGATAACGTAAAGAATTACATACATTTTACAATTTGTTAATAACATCTCCTATGTTGACAGAGATCAACTATGGCATAAAATGCTTCACAGTGACTCAATATCATTGAAAATCAAAGTGAATGCCTTTTTAAAAAACATATGTAATATTGAATGATGACAAATGTGAAATGTTAGACTGAAGAAAAATGTATAGATACTGTTATGCATTAAGTTAAGTAATGATGATTTTATCTGTTAATTTTGACTTAAATTCTATACTTTCATTGATGTTTAAGACATTTTGTAAAGGTTTAAATAAAACAATAACAAATAAAAATAAAAATAAATAAAAAATATATGTTGGTGCTACTCTGCTCATGCTGTCTTATTACAATGACTCCTGTCTTGGCTGGAGGTTGCAGGATCAAATGCCAATTTATCGCACTTTACAAAATAATTATAACAGTTATCAACCTTATATTTTTGATGCTGATATATAATTTAATAGGCCACCAGCTCCCCAACTTTCGGCTTCATAACATTTTCTGGGGCGCTAGAAACACATTTTAGGCTGTAAAAGGATTTCAAAAAGTTGTTTTTTAATACAAATTTAATCAACATCAAGGGCTTGTGATAATCTTTAAAATTATATTAGTCCCAATTCTGTCACTATCACAGTCCAAAAGTTAATGGGGGGAAACGTAATTCCTAATATGAACCTATGGCCACATATTTACAGACATAATTCTGAGTTTCATTTTACAATTTAAGTTTATGTTCTTGTTTGCACACGTTTTTCAGGCTCTGTGGCCTCATTGTTGACCTAAGCCGGGAGCAAAACAGTTAGGCTTTCTTCTCCCAAGGCTAATGTTCATTCTAATGCTTATCTGAGAGAACAGGCCCTCCTAACATCCCTCACTGGTCACCATAGTTTACTGATTAAAACGGACTTCTTCTCAGAAACTTACAGTCATGCCTCCAGCAACAGACACTTATAGTGGTGCAAGTTTCATGTCCTTGGGCACATGAGGCCTTCTGCGTATTCCTAATATACTTGCATAGGACCAACAATGTTCCTTTCACATCATGACATGTTCATTTTGGCAAGGGAAATTCTAACTCCATGTGCTTTTTATTTCAGGTGCATCATATGCAAGGCCTAATCAGAAAGGCTATTTCTCTTTATTTACAAATGGCCTTTTTAATGTGACAGATGCAAGAGAAATACTCCTGTTCATTTTGGTATTCACAGTGTTCCTTTCCAGTTCCTTTCTGCAGTCTGGTTTTATTTTTCACATATCCCTTGTTTCAACTGCAGAAAAACACACTGTTTGAAATTACTAGGCAGCTTGGTCCCACGTCTCTCCTGACACTACTCCTAACACATCACACCTATAAAGGTGACATGCATACAGAACTCAGGGTAATTCCGATCAGCACCATCAACTGCTGTTTACCTCTCCTCCCAACTAACCAAAGCAACCTACTCTCTTCCAGAATCTCCAAAGCACCTGGTGACCATGTAAATGGCAGCAAAGTGGGGTAAATATCATAAGAACATAATACAACAAATAATGGAACTTTGCAAGAGTGATACGTCTAGACTATTTGTGATATTGGTGTCTAAACTAGAAATACATTTTTCAAAAGAAAGTGTCTGCATTCTTCGTATGCAGCCTCCAAAACAATTAGAACTTCCATCTACTGTGGCATTACACCTGCTAGTCAGAAGGCAAAAACATATCAACAACTTTGTTTTTCTAAAGATCAACTTTGCACGTATTAAGTTCAAATTAGTCTCCTTTTCACAATTTTGTATAAATATGTTTTCAGAATTAGTGAGGGTCTTTGGTGTTCTATAGTATCAATGACACTTCTTGGCCCTTTTCTGCAGTTCAGCCACTGTTGGGATGGTCAAGTTGTGCTGTTCCATTAGTGAGTTGGCACTGAGAAGGGGCTGGGTCTCTGTGGATTAAGTCAGCACTTGACAATGTTTGAGATGATGGTATCCAACAGTTCAAATAGCGGTTAGGTCGGATCAGAACAATTAGTCTGCTGGGTCATGTCAGCATTTGAGATTGGCTCTGGAGTTTGGTTGAGATGAAGCTTCTGTTGGGTTGAGTCAGCACTCAACTCAGAAGACTAGCTATAGGCAAATGAGCCTTGGCCCTGCCAACAAAAGGCACAGTTAATTGTGAACCACTTGGCCATGTCCTCTCTTCACCGGAACACATGCCACCCTAGCCAATACTAGGCCTTGTGATTTTGCAGTTTGGGCTGAACTGTTTTCATTAGTGGCAGAACCAAGACTTATTTGCAAACAATGGAGGCTTACCAAGAACAATACCACTGGTCTCCCTGCCCTTCTACGGCTTCTGCCGGTTCTCTTTAAGTTCCGGAAGCTCCTCAAGACCGTCCTTTTCTCTTCTTACTTCCCTCTCCCCTTCCCAACTAACACCTCCGCTCTGCCTCAGTGACCAGCTTCCTTGCTCCCTCTGAATTCTATAGGGCACCAGCCCCCCTCAGTTCATCCCCCCTCCTTGCACCTAGCATATTGACCTTCTCCCCCTGCACACCATGCAATCCCTTGCACTTGCCCTCCTGGCCTCCCCTAAACATTTGCCCAGCCCTGTGGCCCCCCCTCCTCCAATGCCCTATTTTGCTCCTGCACTCCTTACCCTTCATTTCCTTTCCCATCCTAGCACTTCACACTTTGCGCTGACCAGCACCCCTCTCCCACACTCTTGTTACTACACTTGCACAATCCGAATGTTACAAGGCCTAGTAGGATCACTTTATGTTATCTTTCTCCCTTGTCCCCGCCCTCCTTTTTGCCTTGTGGTGCCTTGAAACACCATTTGTTGGATAGGTGCCTTACAAATATCTAATAAATAAAATAAATATGAAAGATTCAAAGCCTTCAATCCATCGGTTTTTGGTTTTAGTGTCTCTTTAAGAGACAGCGTACATTCTTCAATGTGGGTGGTTTTTTGCTGTGATTAGGGAATCAATCTGCTCCTCATTTATTTAGATCCTACAAGTTTGCACTTGCAATCTGAAGCCCAGGAGGGCAAGCATGGACTACATTAGTGTTCCCTGTCAGGTATACCTACCTGAGGATTTCTGAGCTAAAAAGAATGTATATTTGTATGGAAGGCTGCCCTGCCAGAAATTGACATGATTTGGACGGGTAAGTACAGACCTGTTAATCCAATACTCGTTGAGTAACTGTTTGCATAGTCTATATGCATATAGAAGCAATCATGAGTATTGTAGGAAGTATCTTTAAAAAAATGTATGATGTAACACCTGGGGGTTTAAGTTGCTCCTGCATGCACATCCAGAGGAAAGTGTGCAACCTCAATTGAAAACCTGGCTCACCTAGATAAAAGGAAATTGTAAACTCGAGTCTGCACCCAGAGCCCCACAACTCCTATTTGTATAGGTGCTATTAGCAAACTAGGCAGGCAACAATAAAAACGTTCACCCATGTTCAAAAAGATGGCTTACGCAATAAAAGTAGCAAGACAAAAGAAACAAACAACGTGATCTTTGGCTGCTCACTCAAAATGTTATGTTAAAATGTCCTCCTCGGGTTTGTGGGCAATGCAGTTGTTTGCCTTCTAATTACGGATGTATTTAATATCAGGGCAAATTCCCCCTGATCGCCCTGTTCTTTCAGGTATCTATATTGAAGTTTCAGTCTCATTTAAAGCTCAGTATTGTTCAATCCTTCCTTCAGACTGGCGTTGTTGCAAGAGTTATGATCCACGCACAACAGCAGAGCTCTCTAGAAGGAGATGTATGGGATGTATAGGAAGGAGATGTATGGAATGTATTCCAGCAGCTTTCCAGTACATGAAAAACAAAATCTGTAAGTAAAACATGCCACCCTTTCATTTGCTGTACTTGCTTTCCAATGAAAGCACCAAAAGGCGTCACCAGACCATTCAGAAAAGGTTACTTTTTTTTTTTTTTAGTTTTGTACCTGACATCAATTTCTCTTCGCTATTCGGCGTGACTTTGAATTGCACAGTGGCTGCCCGAGGGAAGGTATTCATTTTGAAGAATAGTGCAGTGTATATATTATCTGTTTCAGGGCCTGCGGCGAAGGCATTGGTTTCCTGTGCTGCATGATTCCCAGCTCATGTCTGCGAGCAGGTACACAAAGCTTCCTTTAACTTGCCTGAAATGGGCGGCGACATGAAACATCCCTGCTGATGGTTAACAGATCTGTCCCCGAAGACTCCTCTCCTCAGAACATGGCGTTTGTTTACACTCGGCGAGGCTTTCAGCGTTTTCAGGCCTATAAGAGGATTTGGCGGGCAGCCCCGCTGCTGATTGTCATATTCCCCAGCTAGAAATGTCAGTTACCACTTTCCTTCCTCCATCCGCCGGGTAAGCCTTTTGTGCCTTCTCTCGCACCGTTCCTTGGAATTAGTGATGACATCTGTCATTTACATATCATTGTAGTTCCTCCAAGGGATGTGAGTGTGTATGTAGCTTTCAAATACAGAGGTCCTGCTTTATTTCATTACCCTGACAGTTGGGAAGTACATGAATGCGTAATGGCTTCTTTGAAAAGTAATGGGCGCAGTGGAAATCATTAAGTGCGGTTTCCCAGGAAAAGTTATTCTCCGATTAAAACATTATTTTGTGATGTTAAACGTCCATCTTTCACGACTGTGTGCTTTTGGTTCTTAAAACAACTTAAAACCCCAGGTATACATGCATCTCGTTTTCTTTTATGTTTATTATATTGTAACCGATTCACTTTTTTTAATTACCAACACAGTTAACATTAAATCAGCTTCCATTTTGAAATGCAACGCTACGAAAATTGAGAACATTTCTACAAGCATGACACTGATTTCAAGGGAATTATGATGCATCTGTTTTTTTTTTTTTAGGCAATTGTGGTCAGAAATGTGACGCGGACACATTTTAGAGGGTATTTCAAACAATGACATTTTATTAAACCAAAATTATGAATCCAATATCTATCTTGACCTATTCTAATGGGGATTCCCTGCATAGACAAACTAAGGAAAAACACTCTAACATAGCATTTCTGGCCCTCACACTTATACAATAACATAAACAAGAAAGTATATGGCAATTTGTAAAATGAACACTTAAATGTGTAACACCTTTGAATTGGATGTTCTTAACCTCAGTGAATTCCCCTTCCTCAGGTTTTAAGTCAGGTTCAACACAAAACAAGGAAATTCAAGTTTGGAACAGGGTTGCAACACTCTTCGGGTAAAGTCCCCCTTCCACTATCAATGGCAGCTCGCACCTATGACCGTGCGCTCCCAAGGGGGCTGGGTGGATGGGAAGGCTCAATGTGCCAAACACCATGTACACCTCAAAGGCATCTTCCGCACTGCGACCATTGTCCAAATGGCATCCTCAGACCCGGTGTCTGCAGACTCACCTTTGAAGACCCCGTACCTGCAATCAACATATCCCTGTGTTCCTTGAACATTGTTCCGAGCCTTCTGCTCTCACCCCATCCTCCTCCATTCCTCCTCCGCTAACAATGACAGTTTGCACCTGTGGCCATGCGCTCACAAGGGGGCCGCACTGGCCGAATTCAGGAGGTCAAACATTGTCATAAAGGTCTGATGGGAGTGAACGAACATGTCAGACATTCACATACACACCCACTTCTGTAAACCTTTATAAACACTTTACAGTTACCAAGAGAACATCTATGAAATCCACAACGGATATCAGCATCTCTCCACTTCTTACCTTGCTTGCTGAATCAGCTCATTTGTTGTTCTAAGTACCAGTTAGTCAACTTTTAGTGTAGTTTTCTGAATAGTTAATGATATCCACTAGGATGCTTTCTATTGCTCTATACTGCAATATATACCCTATTCTCACTTTATTTTATTTAAAAAGTCTACACCATTATCAACCGGCATAATATTTATCTCTGTAATTAGGACATAAAATTACAGAGTATCATTTTTAGATGTAATTTTTAGTAGTACATGTTTTCTTTGTGCTTTCAGTGCCATTTTCTATAAAGTCAATTTATTTTTATGATCTGAGGGATGAGATGTTTGGTTTACCCACTGATACTTTTTTAATACTTATAATTTTTCTATTCCTTTAACAAATCATAAGGGCAATCGAACCATGCCTTCTTGTGTAGTTTTCGGTTTCAGTAATACAAGCAATTCTAAAAGTGATACTACAGTCCTTCATGTTTTTCCGAAAGATAAAAATTTAATAAGAACATGGCTCTCCAAATGTTGATTTCCAGTGTGCGAAATTGAAAGCAGAGCCAAGGATGTCTTGGATGACGTGAGAGGCAATCAATTCCACATCTGCAGTATGCACATCTCTGAAGATATGTGCGACCAACCACAGTACATCAAAAAGCGTCGCCCCCAGACTACTTCAAAAACTACTGCCCAATGCAGTTCCAACTCAATTTCAGTACACGCTGACCCAGGTGAGCAGTGGACGCTAGATTTATTAATGTATTTTACCTTTATCTCTGTTTGCATGTATAATAAGTCTTTGAAGTGAACACTTATATTTAAATAGTCAGTGGGCAGGTACCATAAATAACGTTTTTTTTATTTTTTGGGGAATAAGTCAATTCATATTTCATTGCATGTCTTTTCTTCTTGACACAATCTTCTTTGGTTTATATAATTGTAATTTAAGATTACTTTGCAATATACTCAAATAGCTTCAAGCAATGGGAGCCTTACCAAACACACACTCCCATTTCGTCTTTTTTAAAATGATGTCATCTTTTTGGATAAATTATCATGTCTGTCTTTACGTAGACCGCACAGATGGAAGTACAGACCATTAGCATGGAGGAAACCACAAACACTTCCAACAGCCTAATAGTGAGACTTGCACACAAACTTCTTTTTTTGTTTTTGATGTGTTATAAGTTATAATACCAATGTGCATTTTCTTTTTTTTAAACATCTTTTTATTAGTATGTCAACCAATAAATTACACAGCAGTACAATACAGAAATGATTAACAATCAAATAAACAATCCAAAATCAATTAACTAAATTGCATATCAATAAACAAACATCACAATCAAGCAACCCCCCAGACATACTAAGAAACCTTTTAATTAATGTCAACAAGAAAAGATCAAAATACAATAGTTGAAAAAACACCCAACATAGGACACACACACAAACATTAACACCACACAAACAACACCAGACCAAACCCCCCCAAAAAATTGTTTTACCTATTTTAATTTCATAAAATGTATCCACTCTTTACATTGAACTACAACCCACATTCTCCCTGTGTATTAATGTAGTTCATCAATACTTTAGATGTCAGAGGATATGATGGGACTAAGAGGGTCCTTGTGGAGTCAACAAAACACAAATCCGGTTATTCCTTGTCTTTTTTTATGTATAATGCCAGATTTATAGTTGTTTAGTTATTTGTTCAGGTGTCAGGCAACATATTGTGGTGTTGAACTATCTTGGTACTTCTGGATTCGTTTTGGAAGTCGAAGTATTGGCTATGTACTATGTGAAATGCGTATAACAGAACATCTTGCTACTCAGGATTTAATGGTTTATTGGGCTGTATGATTATTAACTCTGCAAAAGTTGAAATTTAAAAGTGGATGTGAGATGCTACATATTGTAACTGTAATACAATTTACTCTCTTGTCAATACTACATTTAGTAAATATGTGTGCTTATATTTGCTGACATGCATAAATAATGTATACATGAATGGGGTATGTGTATTAGAAGGTATGTTGCTTTGTTACTGTGCTCACTTAGTCAAGATGTCTTCATGTTTGTTGGTGGTTCACTGCTCTACATTCTCTACTCTGGTGTCTTAGTCATTTATCTCAATGTTTGTTCAATTGTTTATATATTGCCTATAATATGCTGAGTTGAGATGAGGGGGTTCTCCCTGTCTTGCTGGGGGCTGGCAAAACAAATAGTTTTTGTATATTATTGTACTTTAGTTACTTACGATTATGGGTGGTTTGTGGGGTCTCTCATAGTTAGGCTTCTAGGATATATTTGTTGGTATAAGTTTATATATTTTGAATATATGTTGCGGAATAACTAACTTTATGACCACTGTGCTATTGAAAGTGTTGGGTTGATTGTGTTAACAAGCAATCTAGTGTTTGTAATGGACACCATAATGGAATGCTAGTAGAAACCATCAAATATGATATATAATGTGGTTTGGTAGGGTTCGAAAAAAAAAAAGGAAAATATATTTAGATTGATAAATGCTATGTGTCATGGTGATTTGGTTAAAAAGAACGAATTAGATGATGTGGGCAATGCCTAATTGATAAGTCTGAGAAATGATGGGGAATTGTGTGGCGGATTGTTGTAGTCTGCTGTGGGCTGGGTGTCATCTTGAAAATATAGGCTGGATATATGGTGCAGTAGCTCAGTGGGTTAATAATCTGTGTGTTATATAAAGATATAAAAGGACGGTGTTGAATGTTGAG
Organism: Ambystoma mexicanum; assembly: GCF_040938575.1. NCBI lineage: Eukaryota > Metazoa > Chordata > Amphibia > Caudata > Ambystomatidae > Ambystoma > Ambystoma mexicanum. The sequence continues at coordinate 712,065,000 of NC_090933.1, forward strand.
GGACAATCAGTTTTTGGGTCCGATAATATGGATTTTGGGGTTTGTATGTTATGGCAAAATTTGGGATGAGGAAGAGAGGGTTGTTGGTTGACATAGGTTCATGATGTTGTTAGGTATTTGGAATTATAGTTTGGGGCGGTATGTTACAGAGTTTTCGTTGTATACACATAGGAGTAAATTTGGGTTGTTATAACTTCAAAATGAGGTAGAAGTTTGATTTTTATGTTATATATAAATTGGCCTAGGATGTCTCGGGAGTATAGTTCTGAATAGGTGTTGGTATGTATATAATATTGCTTATCGTAAGCCTGATGGTTGTTGGGCTTCTGGAAATGATAGATATGTATGTTTTGTGTTGTCGTTTGTGAGTGTGTGGGTGGGGTTTTCTTTCTGTTTTAAAATTATTTTCTTATTTATTATGTTTATCTTTATTACTTTTCACACTCTTAGGTTGGAAGTTTCTATCTTTCTATCACAAATGGATTTAGTAAAATATTTTTGTATCTGCAGATGGGAATTTGGATATGTAAAAATGCATGTAATTATAGTGGTGAGATATTGATACTTTAAACTTTGTTTCATGGAATGTTAGAGGTATTGGATGTAGGTTTAAAAGAAGGAAAATATTGGCATGAATATGGAGGAGTAGAGGAGATGTGGTGTTTCTTCAGGAGACTCATTTGAATGAGCAAATTGGTGGTTATTTATCTACTCATAAATACCCACAGGTGTATCGAATTATTATGATACGAAATCTAGAGGGGTTAGTATATTGTTCAGGAGGGGATTGTCTATCAAAATTGAAAAAATAGTAAAAGATCAAGAAGGTCGTATTTTACTCATAGATGTATTTTATAATGGCAGGAAATGTACTATTGGGACAGTATATGCTCTATGTGCTCCAGATGTTTTATTTGGGGAAATTAGATGATCTTTTGGAGGAAATGGAGGGAGAAGTGGTTATTTTGGGTGGGAACTTTAACTTGGTGATGGATAGTGACCTGGACAGGAAGTCATTTGCAGGTATAATAGTGGGAGTTTGGGAGAACAATTGAAACAATTTGCTTTTAAATACGATCTGGTTGATGTTTGGAGGGTTCATCATCTAAGAGACAGAGAATATTTGTTTTATTCGGCAGTACATAATTCGTATTCGCGGATAGATTACTTTTTGATTAGTGATAAATTAGTGGATCAGACGTTTAGTTCCAGTATAGGGGAGAGATGTATTTCTGATCATGCGCTAATAGTTTTGAAAGTCAATTTGCATACTGTTCGTAAAAAGAATAACAGATGGAGAATGCAAGCCCATTCTCTTGAGGACTCATTGATTAATGAGGGACTAGATATCTTTGTTCAGAAATATTTTGAGGAAAATAATGGATCAGCAGACGTTAAGATTGTATGGGACTGTTTTAAGGCTGTTTTGCGGGGTGAATTGATTTGTAGAACTTCACATGGTAAAAAAGGTAGAAAAGAAAAGATTGAAAGGTTAGAGGAGGAGATTGTGGCTTTACAGAGTAATTGTGCGCAAGTGGAAAAGAATTGCAGGAAACATAAATTGAACAAATTAGAAGGGGAATTAAAGATACTACTGCAATCGCAAACTGGGAAGAGCATATTTTATACAAAACAACTTTTTGGGGAATTTGGAGACAAAAATGGAAGACTTCTGGCAAATAAGCTTAATGGACTGATGGCAGACAAGTGTGTTTCATCAATTGAAAATGATGTAGGTGAAGTTGTTCATAGGAGTGATGATATTTGTGAAGAATTTAGACTATTTTATAAAGAGTTAAATAAGGAGAAATTACATCCTAATGAATCAGATTTGCAATCCTTTTTTGGTAAAATTAACCTTCCGCGACTTAGGGATGGCAAAAAAATTGATTCTTGAATCTGGGATTGATGTGGCTGAGGTTACTAATGCTATATTGCAATTGAAAGATGGTAAATCGCCAGGGCCGGATGGGATTGTTTCAGAATTTTACAAAAAGTTTGTAGAGCAAATATCGCCAATTTTATGTGTTCTCTTTAATGATTTTCCAGATTCAGGAACTGTATGTGAATCAATGACTGATACAGTGATTATTGTCATTTCTAAGCCTGATAAAGATCACAAAAAATGCAGTAATTACGGACCAATTTCATTGTTGAATGTAGACTTTAAGATTTTTACGAAGATATGGGCAAATAGACTTATTGTAAATATGGGCGATCTAGTGGATGAATCTCAGGTGGGTTTTATTCCTGGGAGATATGGATATGATAACATCAGGACTGTTTTGAATGTCATTGGGATGCATCATAATAAAAAATCAAAGGGGGTCATTGGGTTTTTTGATGCGGAGAAAGCATTCGATAGGGTTAATTGGAGGTTTTTGGAATACACCCTATTAAAAATGGGCTTTGGACCAACTTAATGCGAATGATAGAGTGTATTCATTATGGGGTCAAAGCAAGGGTGTCTGTGAATGGTTTAATATCAGAATCGTTTTCATTATCCAAAGGCACGCGACAAGGATGTCCACTGTCACCTTTTTTGTTTGACTTGGCACTTGAACCATTGGCTGCTTATATTAGGCAATGTGGGGAAATTAAAGGTTTATGTGTTGGAGGGGTAGAAGTTAAAGTTTTGTCCTATGCGGACGACATGTTGGTCCTATTATCTAACCCAGAATAATGTGGTTTGGTTCTGAAACAGATGTTTGAAGAAGTGGGTGAGATTTCGGGTCATAAGATTAACTGGGACAAGACTGAGATTTTCCCACTGTCTAAAGAGTGTAGTAAAGACATTCTGAAGGTATGGAAGTGCAAATGGTCCCCTGAATGGGTTAAATATCTTGGTATATACATCATTGGAGATTTGAAGAAAATTATGCAATATAATATTGATAAACTCATGGTAAAAATTGTGTATCCAATAAGAAGATGGGAAAGGCTTCATTTATCATTGTGGGCGAAGACAAATGCGATAAAGATGATTGTGTTACTAAATTCAGTCGATTCCATTTTTGATTTCCAAAAAGCACGTTTTACAAATTGAAAAAAAAATTCTGTGTTTCCTGTGGGGGTTGGGCAAAAAACCACGGACTCCGAGATTTATGTTGATGCAGAGTGTGGAAGAAGGAGGTTTTGGTTATCCGGATTTAAATAAATACTGTAAGGCGTTTCTACTCAAGAAGGGAACTTATTATTATGCAAATGAAGATTTTAAATGTGCTATCTGGCTGCCCATGGAGAGGGATGTTTGCCATCCGTATCGTTTGAATAATCTGTATACTATGGGTAATATGTCAATCAATATATTAAAGTTAAAGTCAATGGTGGCAACCAGGCATACCATGCAGTTATGGTTTGGAGAGAATAGTCAATCGTATGGCTTTAGTGAAGATGCTTCTCTCTGGCATAATGATGTGTTGCAATTAAACAACAGATGTCTGATATGGCAGAGTTGGGTGCGGAAGGGGGTTTTGACACTGGATGATGTATTAGAAGGAGATTGTCTTTTGAGGTTTGAAGAAATACAGAGGAAGTTTGGGTTGCATCAAAGAGAAAGACGGAAATATGATGAACTGCGCTCCCTGATTAATCTCAGGAAAGGCATGATTGGTAATTCTTTAGACACCAAACCTGCATTGTGTCATCTGCTTACTGGACAAGAATATTCTGTGCATACATATGAGATAAATTGAGAACGGTATGATCGGATGATCTAAACATGAACTTCACAGATACAGAATGGAAGGGTATACTGATTTGAACGTACGTCTGATCACACAGAAAGTAGCAGGTAGAATGTACTGGACACCAGTTAGAATGTATGAACTGGGACTACAAACAGATGATTTATGTTGGGGGTGTGGAATTGAAAGTGGTACCCTTCTACAGCTTATCTGGAGTTGTTTTAGAGTTCGATATTTTTGGAATGATGTGATTGATAGGATCTACTTGATTTTAGATGTAGTTTTACAGAGATCGAGTGGGAATATTATCCTACTTCTACATCGAGATAGGTGTAAACCTTCTTTGAAATATAGCAATTGGATAGATAAGGCTTTATTAATAGCTATGAGACTGATCCTTCGGGTTTGGAAAACTAGGAAGAAGCCAAATGTTGAAGATTGGTTAGTAGAATTGCGTACTTTATCGAATTTTGAGAAGCTTTCGTTTAAAGTAAAAGAGAAAGATGAGGTATATAATTTATTTTGGGGACCGTTCAATACCTTATATGATTGATTTTGTGGGTTGTAGTTCAATGTGAATTTTCTAACAAACAATGTTCTGACTATTTGCATCGATTAAAGGACCAGAATGCTACATCAACCACTATTCTGGAGTCCGCAGTGATCTCACTCACCTTTCGAATACATTTTTTCGAATAATCCTTCACATCCTACTACACGAAATATGTATTTGTTCAAGTTCTAACCAAAAACGTATGAATTATTGTTATCAATAATGTTAACTTTTAGGCGCCTTTGTCAATAAAGACCTATTCAATGTCATATTTTGGGATTTTATTTTACATCTTTCTTATTTCAATTATAACTTGGAAAACTCATTACTGCTGGAAATGTAATTTGTTTATCTGCATTGTTGTTTTGCGGATCAACATTCTGTACACTTTCAAGTTTGTTGAACTTTGTGGGACTCTTTCAAAAACTTTCAAAAACTCAATGCTACAAATTTCAGAATGATTTTTTGTTCCCCGTTATTAGCCAGGCATGGACACTAGAATAATGCTCTTGCTGGCAAAAGGCCCTTTCTTGCTGGTGATGGACAGTGCAACAGACCTGTTTTTTTCTGCTAAATACTGTACTTACCACTTACAAGACATGGAAACCAAAAATTGTGAGTTCAGTGGTTGTGCAAGTAACAGAACGTACATATTCTGTTGCCATGGAAAAATATGGTTCCATCAAATCCATTCAACTTCTGCAATTGAGAGAACTGCACATAGACTTCATAGCCACTGACAGGCACGTTTCAATTGCCAAGGCAATGAGAGAGCAGTTTCCAGACATAAAACATTAATATGATGTATAGCAGGTAATAAAATCCATTTAGAACAAAATTACAGCTGCTGGAAATAAAAGGACACAGAAAACATTTTAAATTGGTCGCAGTCTGTAAGCAACCATTTTGGTGAAGCTCAAAAACCTGTCAATGATCTATTGACATTCTACTTGAAAAATGGTGTACAGTGATGCAACATTGTTCTAACATACATTCTTGGCAAGAAAACAAACATTTCTATGAATGTGCACATTGACCATTTAGCAAGGAGGAGAAGCGTAAGAAAAGGTGGTTGGTTCAAAGCTCCCCACCTCACGCAGCACTTCAGAAGACTGTTTGTGACAAAACGCTTTCAAAAGACTTGAGGGTACTCTCCCAATTATGCCACACTGGAGATTTACAGGTGTTCCACAATATGTGCCTAAAGTACAGGCCTAAAAGGTTACATTTCAGCATAGACGGTATGGAGGCCAGAACAAGACTAGATGTAGTTGCACACATTGACAGCATTGAAAGGGAACAAGTACAAACTGCAGGAATGTTTGGTATGCTTCATTTCAATTACCAAAAGAAGCAAACAGTGGGTGGCAAAGCCAATCTACCAGCAGATGGATTTTGAATTTGTGAAAGATCTGAGAATGAATGTGCTCCCCATGCAAATGCATGAATTTGAACCAGATTTTGTTTCTAGGGCCTAGGCTTTGGCTCTCTTTACAATATTTGACAAAGGCAGTTTCAAGCTTCCGCACAGTGCCTGAAAGCAGTTTTCATTGTACAAAAAATGAAATCGTATGTGACTTGAGGTATAATTGAGAAAAAAATGTGCTTTTTAATTAATCACTGTTTTTGCATTCTCAATTTTACATAGTTATGTGTGGATGTGTGTGTTTAAGTTCCTGGTTCTACGTTAGATAACGTTATGACAGGGTATGTTTGGCTACACTGCCCACCAACGTCATTGGAATAGGTGGAGCACACAGGGAGTATTTAGTGATGTCAGCATTGGGGGCGGGCCATCCAAATCAGTGCTGCAAGGGAACTTGAACTTAGGGCGATAGATCAATAGATAACAATAGCACAAGATGGCGGTACCCCAGCCGTCGCTTTCCCATGTGTTAAAGTGAGAAAATCTCAGGTAAGTTGCATTGGAAATTAATTTAAGAATGATCAATGCATGCCATGAAATACATGCCTGATCCATTAGGTCGATAACATTTCTTTTTTTTTAATAACAACATTTTTTATTGAGTTTTTGTCAGTACATACAAAACATTCAATATTCAATCAAACAAAAGAAATATAACTGTGCATACGTATGAAAGAGCATTGTGAACAGTTACTGCGTGAGTATATACATATATATGAAGAAGGATTATACATATACAAAGTCGACTTCGGCACATTCTTGGTTATCACAGCCGGGTGTTGACAGGTAGTTGTGTTGCGTTTTGGAGTGAGGGCGAAGTTGCACGCTGGAGCTCGTTAGCTCGTTCTCTGCCTGTTTATGACGTTTGTTCCCATTTTCCCCATATTTTATCCACCTTGGCCGGGCAGCCTCGTGCTTGGTATATTTGGCGTTCCATTAGGATGATAGCATCTACATCTGTGGTCCATTGGTCATAGTGTGGGGTTGTTTCTGATCCCCACAGTTGTGCGCTGTTTCGTTTGGCAATTCCTGTGGATGTTGAGAGTAGCAGCTTTTCGAAGCGAGACGTTTCCCCTTCCTCTTCAATCCCCAGGAGGAGGAGTTTGGGGTCGGTTGGTATTGGGCGGCCCATGACCCTCGAGAGCCTTTCACTGCATTGTCGCCAGAAGTGCTGTATTCACGTGCATTGCCATAGGATGTGGTAGAAGGTTCCTTCTTCTCGTTTCCAGCGTAAGCATTTGGGGTTGGTCGCTTTGCCCCAATTGTACAGTGCCATTCGCGGGTAGTATATTCTGTGAAGTATCTTCAGTTGAATGAGCCTGATTCTGGCCGAGATTGCAGTGTCTCTGGGATAAATTAGGGTCGAAATCCATTCTTCAGGTAGTATTGGGCCTACATCTCTTTCCCATTTCGAATTCAGACTCGATAATTCTGTCGTGGCAAATGAGGAGATGGCGTTATACATGGTGGATGTGACTTTGTTTTTCACACTGTCTACGACTATGTTTCTATTGGTGTGCATTCCGGCATGTCTGTCAGTTGGTCCCTTTGTTCAGAGAGTGCATGTTGCAGCTGTCCATAGTGGTAGCACTCGGTGGCCGGAAGACCGTATGTGACGGAGAACTCGGCAAACGGTATGAGTTGGTTGTTCACATATATTGGCTGTAGGGTTTGTATACCGGCTGCTGCCCAGGTAGGCCATTTGGGGAGTTTAGTGAGACCTGTGAGGTGGACGTTGTTCCAGATGGGCTGGACTGGGGTGATTCTGCTATCCCAGCCGATATGTTTATGTGTTTCTTTCCATATCTGGGCTGTCTGCGCCATTATCGATCACTCGGGAGGGTGATACTTTTTGCCGTAGAGGCTTTCGATCAGGGACATGTCATGTCATGCAGCTATTTCCGCTTGTATATGGGGAAGTTTCGGATTGCCATGAAGTATATAATTTACCATCGCCATTTGGGTCGCCCAGTAGTAAACTTGAATGTTGGGAAGTCCTATTCCACCCTCCCAGACTGAGCTTTGGAGGGTTTTGAGAGCTATTCTCGGGTGTTTGCCTCCCCAAAGCAGTTTACGTGTCGTTTTATCTATTTTGCGGAATTCCTCTGTGGGGATGCGGAGAGGGGCGTTTTGGAGGATGTACAAGAACCGGGATAGAGCCAGCATCTTGAAGAGCACTGCTCTGCCTAATAATGTTAATGGTAATGCTTCCCAGTGGACCACATCCTGGGCAAATTTCTTGACTAGTGGGTGTAGATTTTGGGAGACGTAGGTATCCAGTGTATTGGCGATTATGATGCCTAGATAATGGAACTGTGTGAGTTTGATTTGGCATGGGGAGCCGTTTGGTGGGATACAGTATACTCCCTTCACTGGGAAGAGCACAGATTTGGGCCAGTTCACCCTGAGGCCGCTAAAGTCTCCGTATTGTATTAGAATTTCAGCGACTATGGGGCCTGAGATTGCCGGGTCACCTAGGTATATCAGGAGGTCATCTGCGTATAGGGATATCCTGTCTTCCCAATCTGAGTTCCATCGGAAACCTGTGTGACTGCCAGTGGCTCAATTATCAATGCGAACAGCATTGCCAAGAGGGGACACCCTTGCCTGGTGCCTTTTCCCAGTTGAAAGATGCACGAGGGCCACCCGTTCACTCTCAACTCTGCCAGCGGGTTGTTGTAGAGTAGCTGGACCCATTTTATGAATGGTTCACCGAAATTCATCTTTCCCATGATTGCCCATAGAGCCTCCCAATACACCGAATGAAAGGCTTTTTCGAAATCTATGGCTAGCAGCGCCGCTGATTGCTGTAGGGTGGGCGCTCTCTCCAGTGCCAAATGCAGCCTGCGGATATTCATTCTTGTTGATCTTTGAGGCATAAAGCCGCATTGGTCCGGATGAATCAGTGCAGTGATGACCGTTTGGAGTCTGTTTGCTAAGACTTTGGCCAGTATTTTCGCTTCGCTGTTGATTAGTGATATGGGCCTGTAGGAGCTGCACTCATCTGGGGGTTTGCCTTTTTTGGGAATAACTATTATTGTGGCTTTGCGGAGGTCTGGCGGGAGCTCGCCCTCTATTAGGGAGTGTTCAAACAGGTTGAGTAGGTGGGTGGATAAGTCTAGATGGCTTAATTTTTTCCAAATGTCGATTGGGAAACCATTGGGGCCTGGGGTCTTGCCTGCTTGAAGTTGGGCGATGGCTGTTGAGATTTCTTCTTCTGTTAATTTGCTGTCTAGCACATTGGCTTGCTCCATGGTGAGCGTTGGGAGAACGGTGTTATCCAGCATGGAACTGTCTGCTGTTCCATTGGGAGGCGCATAGAATTCTTCGTAGAAGTCAGCAAAGCGTTCTGCTATTTCTGCATCGGTGGAGACTATTCCTGCATTTCTTGTCCTGATGTTCTTTACTTTGTGCTGTCTCTCATCATGTTTTTCCAACTATGCGAGCATCTTGCCCGCTTTTTCCCCTGGTTCATATAGGCGTGCTTTCATGGCGCTGTGCGCTTTCTTGGCACAGTCTAAGGACAGATTATGTAACTTGTTCTGTGCCAGCATTAAGGCTCTGTTTGTCTGGGGTGTGTCGCTGGTGATGTGCTCTGTTTCTTTGATCACAACTTCTTTTTCGGCTTCAGTGATCAGTTCACGCTGTGTCTTTTTCTTGGCGGAAGTCCACGATATGATCTCGCCTCTCAGGACTGGATTGTATGCTTCCCATAGAATAGTGGGGTCATCTACCGAGCCTGTATTTAACTCGAAATAGTTGGAGGTGGCCGCCTCTATTTTCTCTTATAGGTCTGGGAACCCTAGGTAGTAGGAGTTAAGCCGCCAGGTGGGTGGGGGGCGTGGCCTCTCTGTTTCCAGCTCCAATAGTAGTGGAGAGTGATCAGATATGCCTCGTGGAAGGAAGGATGTGTTGCAGGCTTTGTTGATATTCCAGAGTTGGACGAAAGAAATAGTCTATTCTGGACATTGAGGCATGTGCTCCTAAGTGGAAGGAATATTCACGTTTCTCCCCATGTAGGTCTCGCCACGTATCTCGGAGCCCCAGTGCGGACGCAAAGGTGGCAAGTTTGGTGACAGTGGTGGGGTTTCTGGCCCTCAGATGCGTGCGATCTGAGGCATTGTTCATTACTTCGTTAAAATCCCCTCCTATCACGCATGTGTCTGCCATGCTTGTCGCCAGGATAGGGGTAATGTCGGCTAGCAAAGTATTGAGGAGGGCTGGTGGAGAATATATTGCCATAATCGCCAGAGTTTGGTTCCATAGCGTAGCTTGAATTTGTACATATCGCCCACCACTGTCTCGCTTTATGTGATTGATCTCAAGTGGTAGTCTTTTATGATCAGTATTAGTACTCCTCTCGCCCCCATGAAGAAACCCGCATGTATCGCTGTCCGGTAATTGGATCTATGGAATAACTTACATGTGGTTCACGCCAGGTGCGTTTCTGTTAGGAGGGCTATATCTGGGGAGTGCCTGTTTATGTGTTGTAGAACAAGTCTTCTTTTGATGCTGGAACCCAGCCCATTCACATTCCATGTCAGGAGCGTTAGGCGTTTATTATTTGGAGTCATCAGAGGCGCCATCAGGTGTTTGGTTGTTAGGTTCCCGGATGCATTCTGTAGGTTATAGTCGTGTCGGAGTTAACAAGGCAAGTCTTGTTGCGGCGATTGCCTCGTTTAATGTGCTCATGGTGTCATCATATGCTAAACATCGAATAAAGGTATTAGTTCCAACTCCCCCCTCCCCATATTTCGCCCACAACTGAAGCATCTGTCAGCCCAACATAAACCTATAAACAGTTAAACTTTAGCTTGCATGTGCCTGATGTGCTTTGGCCAGGCTTTCCAGTCTAGGAGCAGCCTGGGACTGGGCAGTATAGTACCTCCGGTTGGTGCAGTGAGTTTGTTACTTTGTCTAGGGGGGGTGGCTGCTGGGTGGCCGCCAGTCTTTGTGTGCTTCGTGATTAGATTACGGAGCGGGGCGTAGGCTCTTTTGGTTTACATTTGCAGCATTAGCATTGTCTTGGGTGATATCGGGTCTCGTTATTCGTTTGCTTGTTGCGGGATCTCAGCTTGTGGGTGCTGCTGGGGTTCCAGGTCTGGTGGTTGCTCAGGGTGTGTTCTGTTGCGCTCTCTTCTCCTCCTCCCCTCGTCACTCCAGTCACCCTCTATGTGTGTCTCAGCCCAGTTCCACGCTTCCTTCGGGTCAGTGAAGTGTACTGTTGTGCCTTTATGGAAAATTTTAAGCTGGGCAGGGAAGATTAGCCCATATTTGACTCCCATTGAGTGTAGGTGTCTTTTGAGCGGGTCGAAGGACTGGCGCGCTTTCTGCACCTCTCTGGTGAATTCAGGGAAGAAAGCGATTTTTGATCCGTTGTACGTGACTGTCCCCTTCGATCTTGCTAGCTGTAGCACAGTGTCTCTATCCCTGTAGTTTAGGAATCTTGCAATAACTGTGCACGGTGGTGTTCCAGGTGTGACTTTGCCGGTTGGTATGCGGTGTGCCCGCTCGATGGAGAAAAGCCTGGAGAAGGATTCTGCATTATATGTGCCGTAAGCCATTCTTCAAGAAACAGTTCCATGGAGGCCGCTTCTGCTTTCTCGGGAAGACCGAGAATGTGAATGTTGTTTCGCCGGGATCTGCCCTCACTGTCATCTGCTCTTGGTTCCAGGGCTTTGATCCAGGCTAGCATACTGGACATTTGATGGTTTACCCCTCGCATGTTGTCTTCATTCTCCGATATCCGTGCTTCTGCCTCACCTGTGCGTGAAGTTAGTTTTTGTAGATCGTGCCTCAGCACTTTCCAATCGATGTTCTGGAGCTCGCAATGGCACTCATTATCTCTCTGAGGGAGATATCATCTTCCACGCAATCCTCTTCCGTTGACAACAGCCTCTCCGGGAGCGAGACAACGGTGTAGTTGCATATTGCTCGATCCTGCTTTGTGTCGAGGTTTTTCTAGGTTTATCCTAGGTTTATTCTTCCCCATTTTGCTTATTTGGCAAGGCGATTCTGGAGTTGGAGTTGGAAGCCTTGTCTGGAGTGGGGGGAGGTAGTGACAACTCGGATGAGCAACCGCCTCCGTGGCGATGCGGCTAGTCACTCCAGGGCTTTGCTGTCCTCCACTATCAGGGGAAAGGCCGTCTGTGCTGCTTTGGTGTTATATTTGGCGTGAGTTGCGACAAACCAAGTGGGCCAAACCTGTATACTTGTAAGTTGAGTTGTCGCTGGCATCGCGTATACCTGGCAACGGCTGCTTGGCAAGGCTTATGTGGGTCTTTACGAGCAGCACTAGTGGCCCCTCCTAGTATGTGTGACACCGATATTGCGGCTCTTTCCTTGCACTGGGGTAGGTGTCAGGGCTTCGGCTGCTCACCCTCAGTTTCAGCCCCAGTATAGGGCTCGGAAAGAGTTTGCTTCCCGCGAACCGCCACCAACGGCCTGTTCAATTCGAAGGACTCCTGGATCTGCAATGTTATGTCCGCCCACTGGTGTTGGAGGCCAGTGTCGAGTTATCGGGTCTGTCCCAGTGTGCGGACCTGGCCGGGGGGGCAGGCGGCATGTCAAGTCATTGGCCCCGGAACTCAGCGACCCCCCCACTCCTTACCGCTGTGTTTGGTCTCCAGTGCAATAAGACAGGATCCGTGACTCCAGGTCGCAGGGATTTTCGCAGGCGCTCTACGCAGTGTGGAGCACCCGCCTTCTCGCCGGTGGTTTTGGTGGTCTGTGTTGGCCCCAGCAGCACGTCACCTCAAGGCCACAGAGAGCAGGACGTGGCGCCTCTCATTTTGTGCGTGGCGCCTTTGAGAGCGTGTCGGCGGGAGCCATCCGTGACTTCCCCGTTCCAGGGGACCCATCTCCGCAACGCCTCCTCGCGGGGTCATCTCGCACCTCTCCGCTGGATGACAACAGCAGGGGAGGAGCGCTCTTGCCGCAATGTGCGCCCAGTCCGGAACTAGGCAGGAGAGCGGGTGGTGGGTGTCCCAGGCGATCTCGCGGAGTCTCCGCTGGCAGCCGATCAAGGGTCTCACGATCAACTAGCAGACCTCGATCCAATAGATGTCATCCGACCTTGTTCTCTTCTCGGCCGGCCCCGCGATTATGCGTCACGCTCCCTGCTCTCCGCCTACAGCAGGCCCACGGCAGCCATCAGCCTGGAGTCCGCGCCTTTCGAGCATCGCTACCTCGGGGTCTCACTCCGATTTTGCTCTGCTTCTGCACGGATTGATGCGGCATATATTCATGCGTCCCTGAGGTGTTTTTGGACAGTTCACACTTGCTAATTACGCAGGATGGATGCAGGATCTGGCTGGTGGCTCGGGAGCGATGGAAGTTTACGTCTCCATCGTTCGGCTGTTGGCCACGCCCCCCTCGCCGATAACATTTCTGACCGAAGTTCCCCTTTAAGACTCTTCTCACAATGCTTTTTTCTTGGCACCATGAAACATCTCACAGTGCCTTTCTCTTAGCACCATGAAACACCACAGCTCCAACTTCCTTCGGCACTATGAAACATAAAGCTCTTTTCCCAATGCACTTCTCCTGGCACCATGAAATATAACAGCTTCACCTTTCACCCGGTGATCTACTCCTAGCCTTCTACCTCCGCTTCTGTCTGGTCCACTCTCTTGCCAGACCTAACTACTTCAAGTGTATATCACACACTCTTCTGTGTTTCAACTCAAAAACTTCTTCCATTCTTCCACTTTAAACAGCTCTTAACATTTCTGTACAATGTTATAAGGCAGACAAGAACTTCACCAATGCCCTTTATGCTCTGAAGAAAAGTGATGTCTTTGGCCCCTTGTTAGCACCACCTTGCTTCTTTGGCTACTTTCAAACAGTCTTGTCTTTGGTTCAGCCACCAACCAAGTATCACCCAATTCAACCGCTATTGCCTTTCACAGGGTAAGTCTTGACTAATAGCTGGGTCTCCCACACCACAGTTATACATGCACAAGCTCTACCTTCAGAGATGTTATATCAGCTCTGTTCCTTTGTTAGGAATGGTTATTCCCAAAGGAACTGTTATTTCATTCTCTTTTAGCTGAGGGCAATACTTGTTCACCTCTTGATTTAATGTAATGCTTGTTCGTTCTTTACTGTTCAATTTATAGAGGTTTATACTTGGGTAACAAGATACAATGTTGTCAGGTGTTTACCGCAGCTTGATATTTGCTTTAAAGTCACTTTGAAGTGCACGTGACCACTCTTACCATTGTTTAACGCAGTTTTGAAAACATATTAGGTTTAAACTTCCTTCCACAGCATATTTTCTTATACAAATGCTACATTTGCTGCACTCAATTGTCTGACACGCTCTGGTCAGCTTTATTCAATTTAATGCCTTTGCGAGTGAAAAGCAACTGGTTACAGTTGCCCACCTGCACTGCATGAAGGCTTGAGAACACGTAGCAACACTACCCTGCTCACCGGCTTCTGTCATACGCTGCAGGGTTTCTACTTTGGGTATTTTCTTGAAGCCACCTTTGGTTCCATTGCACAGGCATGGAGTTTGCTCACTACAACCCCCTGGAGCACGCCAGCCTCCAGGCATGGTCTGCTGCACGCTTCTCGCTGAGAAAACTCTGCAATTAGGTTCACATGTGGGAAAGCTTTCTGACTTTACATGCTGCACAACCTCTGTAATCCAGACTTTGTGGGAAAAGGACCAAATGAGGATTGAAAAATTGGACCAATTGAGGATTGGAAAATTGTAATAAGTGGATGGTAAATCCTGGTGTTCCTTATTTTCTCCCACCAGCAATGTGTCTTTTTTCCCACCTGCTTCTGCTGCTACAACTGCTATTACTTCTCCAACCACATCTGCTTCTACTGGCCTGCACCTGAGGGTGCTTTTTAAGCATCCCATCCTCCCTCAGGTGGGGGCTGTTAAGCCCAATTGCCTGACCTTCAGGCCTGCCTGGCTCTCAAGCCCTGTTCTCCGTCCCAGTACTCCTGGGATTATGGGACCTGGAGTCATAGTAATTAGAGTAGAGTAGTAATTTACTATTCTTGACTTTAGAACTATTTTGTTTACACATTTTAAAAGGTACTTCATCATGTTTAATCGCAGTATGGAAAGGCAGTTCACTCAAGCCACCAATTACAGATTTTCTTTTACCATATCTTCGGGAATAAGGGAGATGTCCAATCACATTAGGTGTAACAGGTGTGGGATGTATTGACCCACTCTGCTATACTATGCGGCTTCACTCTGCTATCCTCGGTGCGAGAAACAGCAAAATTGCGGCAAAACCCTAGTGCGCGACAAAAACTCCAAAACCGCATTTTTCAACACACAAAAAGATGGCTGCACAACCTGCCACCCATTGTGCGTGTGTGGTGGAACAGAGCACATAATACATAAAAACTGCCAGTGGGCCCCATGACAAGTAAACATAGAGTGCAGAGGGAGCAGCAGCGCTTTGCAAATTAAACTCCAAAATTTGCCTGTAAATGACATTTACTTTGCTGCTGAAACTTCAAAATGCCTGTACATAACACTTTCCAACACTCAAAATCTTGCTTGGCGCTAAAATTCAGTTAATCTAATTAAGCACTGTGAATGTACAGGTCCTGAAATGTGAAGAGCAATACACCTTCTCAGCAAAACTGGATTACCTGTGAATGACAATTCCTGTCAATATCTGTGTTCAGCCACACTGGGCTACGTGTGAATGACAGGCCCTGTCAAATGGGCTCTCCTGATTAAACTTTAAAGTTGTCTAAAAACTAAAGATCTGCCGGATTAGCAAGTATAAAAGGATTGTGGCTGAAAGGAACACGGATCTCAGTGCTTTTGATCCAACAGGTAAATCTAAGAAAGTAATTTATCTATGTCATCTGATACAACAAGTTTGTTTTAGGCTGGCTGGGCCTGCAAGAGTTTGAAAAACAGGTTTCCACCCAAGGGGAGGGCATTCCACTCAGCAGATGCTCACTGACACATGATGATTGTGGGGTAGGCCAGACTTGTGTCTGCAGCCAAGGACTGAACAATGGCAGATTCTCCAGGCCAGGAAATGGATGTGTAAAAAGGTCGTAAACTAGGCTTGCAGAAGGAAATCCCGAAGGTGGGGGCTGCTCCTTGAAGGAAATCCCAAAGGTGGGGGCTGCTCCTTGCCTCCAGAGACAGACAAAAGGAAGACCATTTGCTGCTATGAATATGGAATGAACATTTTTTAGAGACTTATAACTCGCTATCAGAAGTGGTGAAAATTATAAAAAGGGCAGAGTTGCTACTTTAATTTTTGGCCCTACATTTCAAAACGTGGTGGAACTGTGTAGCATATTCTGAACAGGAATGGCAATCTATGTGGTTTTATGGGAACTGTATTTATGCTAGAATTGTTAAACTTTGCACATACATTCCTATGGTAATCACGCATATTTGTGGAAATTTGGAGGAAGTTTGGAAAATGTTTTCATGGCGAAATGGACAAAATGCTGCAAAAAGGCGAAACAAGTTCTCACAGATGTGGGATTTTGATGAACAGATACTCCATAAAATATGTAACCCTTGTGTGTGATTTTCGTGGATGTTACAAATGTATAAATATGTATTTAGGACAAAATTCATTTTTGACACTAGTGGCTAGGGGAGGTTTCAAAGGATTGTAAAAATCAAACCCTAAACTTGACATCATTTGGCTTTGATCCAATCACTCGGATGCAAGACGGAGATGAGGCTCTGATCCAATCCCAGTTCACAGGGGCTAGTTTAGTTAAGCCGGCCCATATACCCATGTATGTCATTTGAAAGGATTTGAAAGGATAGAGACATCTGACAACACATAAAGACTCTCTATTCTGATTCCAGCGAAGCACTTTGTTCCAGCATTCAACATCCAGCCTTCAACATCCTTCCAGATCCAGATGCCAATGACCAGACCAAGCAGTAGCTGAACCATTTTCAGCTAGGCCTCATCCTTAACTAATCCTTACAACCCAGTGAAGCGCTGTGGTGTAGGGAAATATCCTGAAACTATCTGGCTTGCTACCATAAATGCTTGCCTGATGAACTCGCCATCCCGCTGATCTGAAATATCCAGAAACAAGAAGGGCAGATCCCATGCAGTTCCGGCGAACGGCCTAGCTGATCCTGTCCCGCGCCTGATGTGCTGTCCTTCCTAGACACGATACATTGACCAGAATCTTGACGGGCCTAAAACCTTAAATCCCAGTGGATTGTGAGTATTAATAGGACGCTAGAGAACTATTGTATACCTTGCATTATCTTGTCCTACCCTAAATCCCTGAACTATCCTTAATTTCATAACCAGTAACAGTGTCAAAATCTTTAGTGCTATCTACCCTGTTTATTTGCTAAACCGTCATTTTCATAGTCATTTTTATTTGTGTAACTCTGATCCATAAATCCCACTTCGAGTGTTTGGACTGGTTCTGCCAAGGAAGGCGCTGGGGATCTGTTACTGAAGTTATGAATCAGTCTCAGACCTCTCTTCATCCCAACCTGGTTGTCTAGACTGCATGCTCTAGTCTTGAGTAAAAGCATAACCCATATTTTCTGATTTTAAACTGAAGTTCTTGTCCAAACTTGTGTCTTTATTTCCGAAAAACACCTCTCTTTAAAACCTCTATAACTACCTCAGTTTTAAAGATAGAAACACAATTTCAATTCACACTGATACCTAACATCCTTAGCTATCTCCAAAACAGCAACAGAAACAAATGACCTATTTTTTCTCAAAAATCACATATTAAATGTTTACATTTTGCACAAGTTTTACACGTGTGAATTGTCTATTAATCATTTCCCCCTTTGCCTTTGAGATTCAAATTGTTTTCTTTTGATTAAATCATTGCTTGTGATTGCTTGCATCTGTTCAAAGCGGCTAGAATTTTATAATATTTAAGCATTTTTAACCACATACAGGGGCCGATTCATGGAACAAACATGCGCCGAAAATCCCAGCGCAAGCAGGTGCAAGGAGGCGCAAGCGTGAGAAAGCAAGCGCACGCGCACGCGTGCGATTCAAGGAAGGCGCTGCGCTACTTTCCACTGGTTGTGCGCCAAATCCGTGCATGGCGCACGCTGGCGCACACGTCTCCAAACAGCGTGCGCTAAGCGCACAGCGAAAGCGCACATAGCGCAGCGCACACAACAAAAGTAGGCGGAACAGGGGGCGGAACACGCGGAATGGGGAATAACGCGTGAAAAAGAAGGCGTAACGGGGGAAGTACTCCTGGGAAGTACACAGAACGCCCACACGCACGTGAACCACACGTATTCATGGAATCGAATAGGGCAAACCCGCGCACGGGCAATGACACGCACAGGCCTAAACACGTCTGCCACACGAAGGCAGGCGGTAGCATCCCTGCGCATTACAAAAGTGTGCACAAATAAAAAGCACGCGGGAAGTTTTACATGCGATTGGCCTGGGTACGTGTATTTCAGGGGTGTGCGTGAAGTTTCACACGCGATTTCAGCAGGGTATTTGTATTTCAGGGGTGCGCGTGAAGTTTCACAAGCGATTGGCCTGAGTACGTGTATTCCAGGGGTGCGCAAGAAGTTTCACACTCGATTTCAGCAGGGCACGTGAATTTCAGGGGTGCGCAGGAAGTTTCACTCGCGATTGGCCTGAGTACGTGTATCTCAGGGGTGCGCGTGAAGTTTCACACGCGATTGGCCTGGGTATGTGTATTTCAGGGGTGTGCATGAAGTTTCACACGCGATTTCAGCAGGGTACGTGTATTTCAGGGGTGCGCGGGAAGTTTAACACGCGATTTCAGCAGGGTATGTGTATTTCAGGGGTGCTCAGGAAGTTTTACATGCGATTGGCCTGGGTACGTGTATTTCAGGGGTGTGCGTGAAGTTTCACACACGATTTCAGCAGGGTATGTGTATTTCAGGGGTGCGCGTGAAGTTTCACACGCGATTGGCCTGAATACGTGTATTTCAGGGGTGCGCGTGAAGTTTCACACGCGATTTCAGCAGGGTGCGTGTATTCCAGGGGTGCGCTGGAAATTTCACACGCGATTTCAGCAGGGTACGTGTATTTCAGGGGTGCGCAGGAAGTTTCACACGCAATTGGCCTGGGTACGTGTATCTCAGGGGTGCGCTTGAAGTTTCACACGCGATTGGCCTCGGTACGTGTATTTCAGGGGTGCGCGTGAAGTTTCACACGCGATTTCAGCAGGGTACGTGTATTTCAGGGGTGCGCGGGAAGTTTAACACACGATTTCAGCAGGGTATGTGTATTTCAGGGGTGCGCAGGAAGTTTTACACGCGATTTACCTGGATATGTGTATTTCAGGGGTGCACGGGAAGTTTTACATGCGATTTACCTGGGTACGTGTATTTCAGGGGTGCGCAGGAAGTTTTGCATGCGATTTACCTGGGTACGTGTATTTCAGGGGTGCGTGGGAAGTTTTACACGCGATTGGCCTGGGTACGTGTATTTCAGGGGTGCGGGGGAAGTTTCACACGCAATTTTGCTGTCAGAGCGGGGAACGCATATTTCGGGGGTGCGCGGGGAGTCCAACACGTGAATTGGCAGTGTGGGTCCTCCCAGGTGTCCCCTCTACCCCCTCCACGGCCCCTGCAGGCAGCCCACACCACAGGGGACTACCCTGCATCCCTAGCCACCCAGCAGTGAGGGGCACCTTCCAGCAGGCCCCGACACATGTCCCCCAGCACCCCCACCCCCCAGCAGTGAGGGGCACCTGCCAGCAGGCCCTGACACATGTCCCCCAGCACCCCCACCCCCCAGCAGTGAGGGGCACCTGCCAGCAGGCCCGACACATGTCCCCCAGCACCCCCACCCCCCAGCAGTGAGGGGCACCTGCCAGCAGGCCCTCACTCATGTCCCCCAGCCCCTCCACCCACCCAGCATTGACAGGCACCTTTCAGCAGGCCCCGACACATGTCCCCCAGCACCCCCACCCCCCCAGCATTGACAGGCACCTGCCAGCAGGCCCCCACTCATGTCCCCCTGCACCCCCACCCCCCCCAGCATTGACAGGCACCTGCCAGCAGGCCCCGACACATGTCCCCCAGCACCCCCACCCCCCAGCAATGAGGGGCACCTGCCAGCAGGCCCCGACACATGTCCCCCAGCACCCCCACCCCCCCAGCAGTGAGGGGCACCTTCCAGCAGGCCCCGACACATGTCCCCCAGCCACACAGGGCCAATCGAGTGTGAAACTTCCCGCGAACCCCAGTAATGCGTGCGGGTACAAGGTTAGCGCAGCCCTTTGCACTGGATTGGGGATTTTGATGGCTTTTCCCTGCGCGATGAGCGTTCTTGGGGGCGTAACTGGCGCTGCTGCAGGGTCGCTGCGCCACTGTGCGCCACGGCTGGTTTTGGGAGCTAAAATCCATGAATACGCTGTACGCGGAAATGGATTTTAGCGCACGCGGCTGGCGCAAAGATTCGCACGCGCACACTGTGCGCCAGCCGCGTGCTCCACTTGTGCGCTAAATTCTAGGAATTAGTGTTTTTGCTCAGCCAGTTTCAAAGCCACACTGAAACTGAGTCAAATCCGTTTTTCTTTTGTGTTTAAGTGGGGAAGGTGGAAGAGATATTCTGTTTGGGTCTGTATTATTCCTGGGTACCTGCTCTCTCCTCACATCTATTTAAATTTCCTATTGGTGGGTTGAGGGGTGTTGCAGGGGGAACCTCTAACTATAGTGCTATCTGTTCCAAAGCAACCCAAAAGTATTATTTTCTGTGCTGCATTCTTTTTGTGTTCATTACCTGATTCCCAGTGCATTAAAGATATTATTCAGTGTTCTGTCACCCCATTGGTGATTGTTGTTACCTTTTAAAATATATTGTGATTTAAATTCTAAATAAATAAATAAATATTTACTGTTCCAAACTAGCCTGATTCCTGGTTCAGTGTGACTGGGGGGTATTTTGAGAAGGGTGTGATATGAGTGGTATATCATTCAGAATATTGAATTTATAGACAAAAATAAATAAGGGTTTCATTTGCGCACTACATGCTGGGCGAGACTTGAATGTGTGCCTGATTGAAATTCCTTACAGCTTGGGGGCACGTGTCCGGGATCCTGAATTTGACCTACCACTCGTGACAGTCTAACACAGTATATTAGCCGGCAGGGTACATACACCTTGTTGGGTTGGCATGCTGTACTACACTGTACATGCACCCCTCAAAAGAAAAACTCAAAAGAATTGGGCCTGTTTTCAAAAGTAAATGAACCCTGAGATAAGTCAGAAGTAAATTAATATTTCTGGAATGGCAACCCCAGTGGAAACTAATATTGCTAGGGAACACACCCTGAACAAACTGTTTGTCAGGGGTGAATGGCCAGAACAGGATGAACAAGTATGGCTGCAGGAAATAAAACAAAAAGTCACTGCAAACGACCTTGATATCTGGCAAGACAAGGGTCCGTTACATCAAGCGCTTAGCGAACTATACTTGGCCCCAAAAATAAAAGAGGAGCAGTGTAAAATTGCCAAAATAGCAGCCTACCTGTCCCTCCACATAGGAGTCGTACAGGAAAACCACGCAGACAATATAGATTTGACAAAGAGGCAAGGGGAAGCACTGCAGAAAATCCAGACTAATCTGGACTCTGCAGAACGAAGGCTCCAGAACAGCCAAGAATCAGAAACAGAGGCTAGGCAGTATGTCACCAAACTAAAAGAAGATCTGGCTCTCTTACAGCAAGAGAATGCAGAACAAAATACCCAAGTACAGACACTGCAAAAAAAGTAAGTAAGGAAAGGCTTGACTCTTTACAACAGAGTCAACAAAAGCTGGTGCAACACTTAACTTTTAATAGAGTCTGTGCAGAACAGATGGTCGTCTTACAAGTCCAGATACACCAATTAAAAGAGGAAAATAATAAATTCATTATTAAAGACATCCACTCTCAAGAGGAATTTGATGAGGAGCGCCAGAAATCTAGTGCATTTAAAAAACAGAGGGACGACCTAGCTGCACAGAGGGGCACTCTAACTCAGGAGAGGGACGCATTAGGCCAGGAAGTCAGCCAATTAAAAACTAAGTTAGAGGAAAGAAAGCTAGCCCTTCAGGAGTTTAGTGAAATTAAAACTGAATATGACAAACTACTAGAGCACACCAGGTGGGTGGAGGATGCTCTGGAAAAGAACACTCAGGCCAATAAGGACCAAACGCAGGAGGTGAGTCTCCTGCAGCAAAACTTGGCCCAATATTTACAATCCAGTCAGGAAGCAGAGAGAGACAATGAGGCTCTCTGTGAAAAGAATGACAGGGTCCACAAACAGATAGCCATGCAGGAGCAAATCATTGAGACCAGTAAGGCCTTAATAGAGGAGCAAAAGGGTCAGATGTTGGCATGTCATCAGGGAATATGGGCTGAAAGAAATGGTAAGAAGGGACAGAGAAACCCCTGAGCATAACCTCAGGACCCCTGTCATCCGGGACTTTAATCCCTTCAGTTCCATGGACTCTTCCACCCTCATGTCCACTGGCTCATATGAGACAAGGGCGACGGGATTGTAGACTTCAGCACTATGGGAAATATTGGACTGACAGATCAGCACTTCCCAGAAATGGATGGGCAGGCATCTATGTACAGATTCCCAAATGTTAGGGCTAGCCTCTCTGATCAGGAAGACTCCAGAGAGGGGAGAATCAGAGAATTGGATCCTCAAAAATATCGCCTACTAAGGGATCAGTTTGTCAAATTTGGTTGGGAACTCCATGAAACTAGACCCGCCAAGAGTATCTTAAAAACCTCTTCCCAGCTAGGGCAGTGGGGGGGGTACTCAGCCAATCCTGGGAGCAAGGGAGAGTCAGACCAACAGAGCCCATGCCCCACATCACATGCCAGCAGCCATGAGCAGTCTGGGGATGAAATCGTGGCAGGGTGCTGGAGTCCCACGGTGACATCACCTGATGGTGGACATATGCCACAAGGTGCAGCAGGTACCGTACAACGCAGACACAGAGGCCATGACATGGCCATCATCCGACAGTGCCAGGAAGACATCACTGCGCTGGTCAGCCAGCATGTGGGCGAGGCTGCCCTGGCGAGGTAGGAGTGCAGAGAACATGCCAAGGGCATCAAACAAGCCATAGAAGCCTGCACCAACCGCATATGTGAGGAAATATCAGCTGTGAGGCAGGTCCTCACACGCATCGCAGACGCTATGGACAGGCAGAACCCCCCACCAGCACAGGACCAACTGAGCACCTCCTCCTCTGCCACCTCAAGGCAGACCTGCCCCCTGCGCAGGTCCATGCGGGCTATGCGGCGCACAACCTCACAACCCCCCAATGGTAGCAGAGGGGGTGGGAAGTAGGGCCAGCATGATGTTGGTGACACATGTGCTGCAATGCTGCACTGATGTGCAAGCCATGTTTGGGAAAGTTGTAGGCAGAGGGGGTAAAAGGGTTTTTGGGAGAGTTGTGGGGGGAGGGGGTAAAGGGTTTTTGGGAGAGTTGTAGGGGGAGGGGGTAAAGGGTTTTTGGGAGAGTTGAGGGGGAGGGGGTAAACGGTTTTTGGAAGAGTTGTGGGGGGAGGGGGTAAAGGGTGTTTGTGTTGTTGGGTCCATACACTTCATCTACTTACATCACTTAATACACACTGGTGACATGACGAATCACAGGAGTGGACAATTTTCTTTGTGTATGTGAGCTTTACTGGCGGACAAAGCACAAATGGACATTTCACCACAAAACCCAGTGCCCCAATACCCACATCCATCGCACCCTCTTCATCCATGCGTATTAGAAATATTGGTCTATCAGATGCTGGCGCACAGCACGTCCCTCCTGTGCATCGCCACATGCATGACGTGCAGCCCCATCTTCTCCCTCCTCAACCTCATCCTCACCAGGTGGTTGCGGTTCAATGTCAGGGGACAGCGGCACTTTCCGTCTGATGCACATATTGTGCAGCATGACACATGCCATGGTGATCTTGGCCACCTTCTCATGGCCATACAGGAGTGCCCCACCCGACCTTCTGAGGCACCGAAACCGTGTCTTCAAAAGGTCAAATGTCTGCTCAATTACCACATGGGTACGGGTATGTGCACGATTGTATTCCTCTTCATGCCTGTTCTGTGGGTTCCGTACAGGGGTAAGGAGCCACCTCTTCAGGGGATAGCCAGCAGCACCTGCATGGGTGCAACAACGGGTATGTGTAAGTGATTACATCAAGTGGAACCAGTACATATCATACAAGTT
This sequence comes from Ambystoma mexicanum, assembly GCF_040938575.1. Classification (NCBI taxonomy): domain Eukaryota; kingdom Metazoa; phylum Chordata; class Amphibia; order Caudata; family Ambystomatidae; genus Ambystoma; species Ambystoma mexicanum. The sequence continues at coordinate 712,088,851 of NC_090933.1, forward strand.
AACTTAGCATTGTGAATGACATCCACAAATCCCTGCATGCATGGAGGTAATCAAAGTAACTGCAATGTGGGAAGGTGATGTAGTCCTTGCAAGTGTATATGCACTGTGCATGCCTACGGCAGTTATTGCCATGTACTGGGTGAGGTCCAGTCATTTGTGTCCTTTGGTCCTCGCACTGTTTGAACCGCACTGCTAGTGAACCGCCATTCCAAAGTTGATGTCCCCAGCTGTCATGCAGCACTTCTGTGGTGGTGTACGGGTGTGAATCAGTATAATGGCTACAGGTGATGACTTTGTATGCACTCAAGGGCGCATTTTCGTTGTGATGCTGTTCAGCGTACATTTCCATTGTCCATATTGACTGCATGTTGCTGCATTGTGTTGTAGAGGGTACGGTCTGATGTGCAATGTGCATGTGGATGGATATGGCATGGTTGGGGTAATGGCCTCATTTCATTGTTGTGCAGCTTACTACTTGCATGTGGTTTATATGGGTCAGGTCCAGTATGGGCTGCCTTGGGGTCAGTGGTGTATTTCTGTATGAGCATTGTTCATCCTGTCAACTATTCTCAAACAGTTGGAGTATGCATTTCTCCCCCCCCCCAATCACACCCAGTTGGAGTATGCATCTCTCCCCCCAAATCTACTCCCCACATCACACTGCCATGTGCTTGCCATGCTACTCACCAAGTAGCCAAGAACGTTGTCCAGCATGTCGCTCCATGTGGCGTGGTATCGTTGCGTTCCGCAGGACCATTGAATCATGGGTTGATCCAGGATATCTGGCACAACAATGTGTGATCATCTTGTTAGAGTCACATATCATTTGGACATTGATAGAGTGGTAATGCTTTCTGTTTCGGTAGACTGCCTCATTGGCATGTGGGACCACCAATTCCACATGGGTACAGTCGATGGCCCCGATGCAACTTGGGGTGCCTGCCAGTGAATGGAAGCCAACTTTGGTGTTGGAGATCTCCTGGGCAGTCCGTGGCAGGTATAGGTGTTCACTTGTGTGCTTCAGGAGGGCATCGAGCACCTGGTTCAGTGTGCGTGAGAATACTGGTTGTGATATGCCATGCATCTGCCCTACCGTATGCTGGTAGGTGCCTGTGGCCAGAAAGTGGAGCACAGTAACCACCTTCAGTAGAGGGGGGATGGCAGTACGGATGTCTATGAGGCTGACGATGTCGTTGTGTATCATGTCCACAATTGTGGTGATGGTATCCTGGTCCAGACGGTACAGGGTGTGTATCTGCTCAGGGGTTAGGTTGAATGGACTGGCTCTGATCCTGGGGATTGGTGGCTGCCTCTGTGGTACAACTAGGTGCACTGGTGATGAAAGGGGCCCCTAGGGGTCCCTCGTGCTATGGAAACAAGGCAATAACCATACACGAAAAGATGCGCCAGACACGAGGTTCAAATTCCCAATGCTAGGGTTTATTGCAAGCAAAAGATAGTATCAATTGGCCAATTATGATCTCACGCCCCGCAACGTGAGTTTCCTAGACCTCGAGGGACGCAAGAGAGCAAATTACGTACATCAGTTACATATATACAAAATGCATATCATACAATCAGCAAAGTCATGTTCAACACCCGTCTTTATTAAGTTCCTTTGAACTCGGGATGATGATGGACATATCCGACGAGTATGACGATTATAACATTTTCGATGTCTATTCTAGTAACCATGTGCAATTAGAAAGTGCGGAGGGATCTTTTAGTTGAACAGAACACGGTGGTTCTGTTCTTGGAAGCAAGCTGCACACGGGGGAAGAGCCACATTCCAAGCTTTGCTATCTATGAGGTACTATTCGTGTCCTGGGAGCCGACACGTTCTAAAGGGTTTTGCGAAGGGGGGCCGTAAGAAAAGCATAATTCAAGCCTTTAGCTGTATTATTCTAACATATTCTACCATCGTACGAGACTGGCTGGCAGCTGTGAAGTGATTAAATGCCCTGCAGCTCCCTCCCAAGGCTACAGAGAGGGAGCATGGGCATTCCTCTCTGGGCTACTCATGAGGAGTTTCAACAAACCCTTCAGTCCCGCGACCTTGTCCTTTCATATTCAGACAACAATGTTAACAGTTGAGCAGAGTAAGCAGAATCCGCAAGAATTGCAAGCTGCAAAGCAGTTTTTAGACAGAAAGCAATGAGCAATGGTTAACAAGCAAAATGGCAATTATTGCTACATTTAAAATGGCCACTCGTTGGTCAAGCATAGCAGTTTAGATTTCTATAATTCGGTGCATAAGACGGTTGGCCCACGGCCATCAAGTTACGTCTATCATTCAAATGAAGGGTATTTATTTTTCCAGATTGACAAACCCTCCTTTTGGCCGTGTGCCAAACGTCTTATTTATTCATTGTATCCTCCTCTAATGAGGATAAGTCTGGGGTATCTACATCTGAATCATCTTCATCATTAATGTCTATCGCCATGAATTGTTTTACTATTTTTGTTTCCTCAGTGTCTCTGTTATTCCGGCCATGCGTTTGTTTTCCTCTCGACACCATGTGCATACATCCCTTAGTACATCCATCAGTTATTTCAGTGCACAGTATTGGTAAGCATTGTATGCAACAGCAGCATGTTATGAATATCCCGAGTACCATCATTAGTATCGAAATGAACTTCCATCCCCAAGACCGCAATAATCCCCAAAACCAGGATCCTATCCCCCAACCCCCTTCTTCAGTAGAGAGTGTGGAACTTATGACATGTAATTTCCCGATCGCTTTAAATATCGTAGGGGGGTAGTCATCTATATACACACAGCATGCAGTTTTTACGAGCTTGCAAACTCCCCCACGATCAACTAATATTATAACGAGAGCCATCCTGTTTTGAAGTGCCATTAGACTTATTCCTTTTTCTTCTAACGTCATATTCAATAGAATATCCGTTGTGGAATCTATTGTTTTTTGTAATATTCCAGACAGTTTTCTTATATTGTAAGAATTTTCTATTTGGGACAAGAACGGTATAAATGATTTGGCTATATCCATTGCTATCATTCCATCCTCGCTAGTCCTTTGAGTTCTACCTTTTGTTTGTTTGGCTACTTCTGCTGTCTCCAAGAGGAACACTCCTGGAAACAGTAGACCTCAGTAGCATGTACCTCCCCAGTTTCTAGGTAACCGTGGATATGCTTTTTCTCCACATATAAAGTAAACAGGGTCTCCTATGTACACAGGTTCTATTTCATGTTTTAAAACCACTGTGTTCAGGCAGTTGCTAAACGTTCCTACTTTATAGGAACCCTTTTTATGTAGACATAGGGGAGCAGTTTTGGGGCTGTGATCCACTGTATAGGCAGGGGGCACAGCATCTTTGTTCCATTCATCCCTCATCCGAAATGTCATTACTGATGTTCTTTCTGCTGGCGGGGTTGGTCTATTCTGCCTATGTAATCTATCTAGTCTTGTTATTTTTCGTGTATTCTTTCTCATGGGTTCTAGTGCAAACACGCAAGCTTTTTGGAATATGGAACAACCCACAGGTCTCATGATCACTTCCTCAAATTCATTCATATTGGTCTCATCCAGCTGACCCGTATTACTATTGTTCCATTTCCCAAAGAACATTGCACTTAATGTTACTTCACATGAATAAATCAATGGCAACGGTTGTACATACCAGCCTATCCCTTTCCCACCATGCTGTGGTAAATGGGTGCAAACCCAGCAATCTTTTTTCTTTAAAACCGCATGGGTCATGTTCATGATGAGCAACAATGTATTGTTGCCGTATCCTTCTCTATGTCTCTCTTCCACTGGGGGCAAAGTACCAGTGATTACATGAACCGGGCTTTCAGTAGCTGCTTTTGGCAAAAGTGTTTCTAATGGGTGTACGTACTCCAGGAACCATAGTGTAATAGCTGTTATTGTTGGTACTATCATACTTAAAAAACATAGGACCAATGTCCAAATCAGTACCTTATTCCTTTTACCATGCTTTTTTCCTAAATTTACAGTCTCTAAATCTATTATCTTTTCAGCAGGGGTGCAGGAGGAAGCTGAAACCGGTCTTGACTTGTTCTTCATCATCCTTCTTCTTGCTGGCAAAGTTCGTCGCGAATGTCTCTCATTCTTGATGCCAGAAAAGTTCAATGAGTAATGTCGCAGTTCAATTCTGCCAGCCTTTTCACAGCCTGGATCATCTATCCACTCCTAGCAAGATTAGTTGTTCTTTCTCCCTCTGCTCAGACAATTTCCGGACAGTTCTTTATTGATAGAGTACTATGTGCATCCAGCTTGTCCCGCTCTGGCTTAGGACACATGTATTCTATCAGCCTTAGTACTTAGGTGCGTCCAGCTTGTCCTGCTCTGGCTCCTGACACATGTACTTTTATAAGCGCACCGAGGAGCCATGAGTCTTGAATTGTCCGACTTGCACAATTCTCACACTTCTCTCCTCTACGCCCCTGGTTCCTACTCCGTCCATGAGAGGAACCAAAGGCAAAAAGAAAAGCACCAAAGATCTGTGGATCACTTTGCCTGTCGAGGCCGCAAATTATACTGATTCACTCCTGGTATTGTATGATCCGTGAATAGTGCCGTTGCATTTCCAGTATCAGGCTCAGTGTCAGCATGTGGCACAATGATGGGTAGCGATGAGCGTTGTGGCAATGATGTAGTTTCTTTCTTTGGCTTTGGTGCATTTGCAGGAACTGGTGGGCGCCAAAGGGGTGCACGCGTTGTTTCTGCTCGTGTTTGCAATGCAGGGTTTGTGTCGCTCGGCAGTGATGTTGTTTCCGCTGAACAACGTTGGGGCACTTTTTGCCCTTTCCCCTTACTGGCAGCCTCCTCAGGCTCTGTTTCGAGTTTCACTTCTCGTTTGCGCTTTGTTTCAACTTTCACGTCTCGCTCAGGCTGATGCTGTGGCACTGGACTGGCAACAGTTTCTTTAGTTTCCGAGACCGTTTCCTTTCTCTGGTCGTCGGAAGTTGTCAGCAATCCTGGTAATCTTTTGGCATGTGTCGCGTGGATCCATGCCTTCCGTCAGTCTACTCGGATGGCCGTCTGCGTTGCCAAAAGTACTTGATAGGGACCGTGCCACCTGGGTGCTAATGCTGTCTTCCGTTCAAAGTTTTTAATTAACACCCAGATTCCAGGCTCCAGCGAGTGCCCCGGTCCGGTGTATCGCACTGGTAACGCCTCCTGCACCTGCTGATGAATCAAACGCAACTTCTGTATTAAAAGTCCACAATAAGTGCTTAAAATAGGATGCTCAACCTCACATAATCTTTTGGGCTGTGGTGTGCACCATACATTTGCTGGTCTCCCCATTATAATCTCATAGGGGGAGAGCCCAGTCTTAGCCTGCACAGACGTGCGCATACACAACAGCGCTAGGGGTAATGCATCCACCCAACTCACCTTGCTCCCAGCGCAAATTTTTGCTATCTTTGACTTCAAGATTCCGTTATGTCTCTCCACAAGCCCGGCAGAACTGGGATGCCTGGAACTGTGGAATCGCTTTTCTATTTGCAGACCTGCACAGATCTGTAGCACTACTGCGCCCACAAAGTGGGGGCCGTTGTCTGACCACAGGACACGGGGCAACCCAAACCGGGCGAAATACTCCTTTAGCATTACTTTTGCTGTGGACATGGCAGTACAGTCTTTTAAAGGATATGCCTCCATCCACTTGCTGAATGCACAAATTACCACTAACACATATTTGTAGTTCTGGCACCTTTCCATTTCTATGAAATCAAAATGGACCACCTCAAATGGCATGGAGGGTGGGCCGAAACTACCTGCTGGAGTCACGGTTCCCTTCCCTACATTGTATTGCAGGCACGTAATACAATTCTGCACTAGTCTTTCTGCATTCTTTTTTATGTGCTCATTCTTCCATACTGTGGATAAATGCTGTACCATCTTCTTCGCGCAAATGTGGGTAGGGCTATGCGCCATTATAACCATTGCAGTTACATAACAATGTCATGATGCCTACCTCCAAGGAGCCAGGTCCGACCCAGCGACCCCAGAGGCAGGCATCATTTCCCCCAGGGGAGTGCCAGCGGGCCCAAGCTGGGGCCCTTTGGACGCAGTCCTGGCGCCTTAGGCGCCAGGCTCATGTTGGACCTCTGTCCTGGCGCCCTAGGCGCCAGGCTCATAAAGCTAGACATGTGTTCAAGTGTTTTAATGTGCACTTACCTGATGCAGACCATGCTGCCACATCCAGGCCCTCTTGAGGCCTGAATGGAACTACTTTGCCTGTGGGACTACTTTCCACCCGGGTGTGGTCGGGGAAGGATACATACCTGATCGGAGGAAGAATACACACTTGGGACTTCTTCCAAAGCTATTTAAACCACACCCGATCAGCAACTCACGCTTCGCGTTGTTCTGCTCCTCGCAGCTGGACGCTCACCGTGTCAGCTCCTGCATCTGGACTTCAGCCACGCCTGTCAGCATCCTGGGTCACCTGCAAAGGGAGACAAGAGACCTTACCAGCTAAATCTGCACCACGGAGACATCACCGACGATCCTGAAAGGGAAGACATTATTTTTAAAAGCATTTTGTGACGATCGCTGCAGCGCTGCATTTCACTCACCTTTCCTGGGTTCCTCCATCTTCAGCAGCGATCATCCGGATACACAGCCACTTCCCAGAGCCTAGAGAAAAAGACAAGAATAAGAGGTGAGAGAAGGAAGGGAATAAGACTTACCTGTTGGGTCATTCCCATTTCATTTCGGGTCTTGCCGCTTCCAGGCATTTTCCAGACCCCGGCCCCTATGGGGAAAAAAGACAAAGACATTGAATGAGCGTATGCAAAGACAGTTCCCGAGCGCTCATCCAGAACTAACCTGCCATTTACTGGAACTGGAACTGCACGTTTCACTTCGGGTCGGTGCCATATCTCCGGCATTCCGAACCCCGGCCCCTAAGGGGAAAAAAGACATAAACATTAGCGCTTGCTGCAAAAAGACAATAAACATTATTATTAAGCTTGGACTTTTGAACTTGCAACAGAACTTTTACAGAGCCTTACCTGAATAGTCAAGCTTACCTGAACTCCCATCAATCCTCAATCCAGTGAAGTAACTGGGTTTCAACGCGCCCCTGCATCAGAAGCAGGATGGAGAGCTCATCCTTCCTGACCCTAAGGTGAGACTTCACTGGGATTCGTGGAAGGGTATCGTGGAGGGTTGGAAGAGAGTGGGAGGCTTGAGCATAACTCAGTCAGTAGGTAATACTCCCTTTTCACGCACAGGGGAATATTCCTGAGAGCCGGAGAAGCCAGAGTAGAGGGCCCTTCTTGTCCATCTTCATAGTCCTGCGCTTCACCATTGAAGAAGCATCAGCACTCGAAGCCAGACCTGCGCCTCCGTGGGAATCAGGTGAGCGTTACAGAACGCGAAGCCTACCCACAATTTCCCACCCGGGCGCTATGGAGACTTCCGAGACTGACCAGCTGGCCCAGCTTTTGGGGGAATTAAGGGCAGAGGTGCACTCAGCCCGCCAGGAGACTAACGCTCTCAAAAGAGAACTGATCTTATCCAAGGAAAGATCAGATGACCCAGCCAAAAGGTTATTACAGGCCCAGGCAGGGCACACTCCTTTACCTAATTCCGGAGACATTTCCACATCAATGGGTTTGAGTAACCCGGTACAAATTAATCTACCTGGACACATGCCTTTGGCCCCGCCTGAACGTTTTGCGGGGGATCCCAAGAAATATGCCGTCTTTATGAACCAATGTCGTTTACACTTTCTATGCAGACCCGGAGCCTTCCCTAACGACCAGACCAAGGTAGCCTTTATACTATCTTATCTCAGTGGCAGTGCTGCCGATTGGTCTATTCCGTTGGTAAATCAGGATGATCCCATTCTCCAGAATTTTCAAGGCTTCCAGGCCAGCATGGAAAGATTGTTCGCTCGACACTCTCAAGGACAGGCCCTTGATAACGAACTACTATCCTTACAACAAGGTAATCAGGATCTTCTGTCCTACATAGCCACCTTTAACAGACTGGTTGTGGAAACTGGATGGCCAGAAAGCAAAAGGATCACATTGTTTTATCGAGGCCTGCGCGGAGAGCTTAAGGATATTCTAGCTCAGATAGTAAACCCACCCCAGGTCTGCTCAGACTACATTGACTTGGTGGTTCAACTTGATCACAGACTTCAAAATAGAAAAGCAGATCGGTTCAAGTATGAAAACCGAGCACCGATCAAAACCCATGCTAACTCCAAGAGTACCGACGTATCTGAACCTATGCAAATCGGTGGTGTTAAAGGACCATTAACGCAGAAAGAACGAGAGAGAAGGCGGCAAATGCAACTTTGTCTGTATTGCGGAATTTCCGGTTACTTTCTTCGAAATTGTCCAGTTAAACCACTTAAGAAGGTGGTTGGAGCTACTGATAACGAATTAGTGACACCTGATTCGGGAAACGACCTAGCCCGGCAAGCGTAGGGGTCCGCTTGCCGAGCTTGAAAACTAACTCTTTGACCTCGCATTTTGTCATGTCAATGGTGCTCGTGGACCCAAAACAGCCTCAGCAGTTGAATGCTATAAAAGCATACATCGACAGTGGAGCTATTGGAAATTACATAGACAGTGAATTGGCTTCCAGGATTAAGCTTCCTCTCCGCCCGACAGTAACCCAAGATGTCATTACTACAGTAGATGGAACCGAAATAGCCTCAGGGCCTGTAACGCATTCCACTGTTGAAGTGACACTGGTGGGTCAGGATGGACATCGGGAAGCAATCGTGTTTGATGTGATCAAGGCCCCACAATTTCAAGTAATTCTTGGAATTCCTTGGTTAGAAACACATAATCCCAGAATTGACTGGCGAGCAAAGAAGATAAGTTTTCCTGATTGTGAACCAACTTGTTATCCGAGAAATCCAGCTATGGGTCTAGCCTCAGCAACTTCCACCCCTGTACAGCTACCGTCAGAATACCAAGAATTCCAAGACGCTTTTCAGAAAGAACAGGCTAACACGTTACCTCCCCATCGGTCTTATGATTGCCAAATCGATCTGGTACCCAATGCTCAGCTACCTTGTAGTAGGATTTATGCTCTTACGGAACCTGAGAACCTGCATTTGCGTCAGTATTTAGATCAGTACCTAGCCAATGGTTTTATTCGCCCGTCCAAGTCTCCTGTCTCTTCAGCTCTGTTCTTCGTGCCGAAAAAAGAAGGCGACCTTAGAACGTGTATAGACTATCGCGCCCTAAATCAAATAACGATTAAGAATCGTTATCCTCTGCCCTTGATCCCTGAGCTTATCGACCAGGTGAAAGACGCTTGTGTGTACACCAAGTTAGATCTCAGAGGAGCTTATCACCTGGTGCGCATAAAAGAAGGCGACGAATGGAAGACTGCATTCCGCACCAAGTTTGGGCTCTTCGAATATCAGGTGATGCCCTTCGGTTTGTGCAATGCACCTGCCGCCTTTCAGTACTTTATGAATGATGTTCTTCGGGAACTTATCGATGTCTGTTTCATTATTTACATTGACGACATCCTGGTGTACTCTTCTTCAGAATCTGATCACAGAAAACATGTTAGGGCAGTTCTTGAGAAACTGCGCCAGCACAGATTATTTGCAAAACTCGAAAAATGCGTTTTTCAAACCACAGAAGTTGAGTTTCTCGGATTCATCCTGACACCTCAAGGAGTCCGAATGGACTCGCGAAAGGTGGACGCCATCCTCAAATGGCCATCTCCAAGCTCGGTGAAGGGAGTTCAGAGCATGCTCGGCTTTGCCAATTTCTATAGAAGATTCATCCCGGAATTTTCCCGAACAGTCCAACCCATCACCGCTCTCCTAAAGAAAAACAAACGCTTCGAATGGACTCTTGAGGCCGAACAAGCCTTCCAGGACCTGAAAACCAAATTCACCTCTGCACCTGTATTGAAGCACCCGCACCCAGATCTCCCGTACATAGTGGAAACCGATGCATCCAGTTCGGCCATGGGAGCTGTCCTGTCGTAAAGAGACCCAAAAACTAACCAACTACACCCAGTGGCCTTTTGGTCCAGAAAATGTTCTCCTCCTGAAATCAACTACGCAATTACCGATAAAGAGTTACTGGCCATCAAATCTGCTTTCAAGGCTTGGCGTCACTACCTTCTCGGGGCAAGACACACCATCACCGTGATTACGGACCACAGAAACTTACAGTATTTAAAAACGGCCAAAGCTCAATCTTCACGACAACTCCGATGGGCTCTATTCTTTGCGGAATTTGATTTTGTAATTACCTATCGCCCTGGCTGCAAGAAGGGAAAAGCGGACGCCTTATCCTGGATTGGCATGGAAGAACCTAATTCGAGCTTAGAACCTGTGCCCATCATACCTGAGCAAAGAATCTTAGGCTTAACTTCATTGCAAACTATTGAGGATATCCAAACGCAAGTAAAACAACTTCTAGACTCTTCAACCTTACTGGAATGGAGTCAAAAGGGTCCTCATTACACCGTTAAGGATGACTTACCCTACTTCCAGGAGCGGTTGTTTCTGCCAAGTAAAGAATTGCAAGAACTTGTTATTGCCCATCATCATGAATCTTTAATGGAAGGACACCCTGATATCGCTAAAACGGAGGAAAAGTTCAAACGCCACTTCTGGTGGCCTTCTTGGAGAAAAGACATAAAGTCTTTTGTACTGTCTTGTGGAATTTGCGCCCAAAACAAGGCTCAAAAGAAAAGGCCAGCCGGCCTACTTCAACCCTTGGATATTCCACCGGCCCCATGGCACACCCTGTCAAAGGACTTTATAACAGATCTGCCTCCTTGTGCTGGTTACAACACAATCCTTGTAATTGTGGACCTATTCTCCAAAATGGCCCACTTTATCCCTTTAAAGGGTTTGCCTTCAGCTTCCACCTTGGCCAAGGAATTCCTGGAGAATATAGTTCGCATACATGGTTTCCCTTCCATATTAGGCTCGGATCGTGGAAGTCAATTTATCTCACATTTTTGGAAAAAGTGTTGCCAACTAGCACAAATAGATGTGCGGTTATCCACCAGCCACCACCCCCAGACCGACGGACAAACCGAGAGAACCAATCAGACTCTCGAGCAATATCTTCGGTGCATGTTACACCAATCCGAGTTAAATTGGAAAGACATCCTTTGGATCGCAGAATATGCATACAACAATTCAGTGCATTCTGGAACCGGACAAACCCCCTTTTATACTTTGTATGGTCACCATCCTCGGACCTCTGACCTAGATCCACCTCTGACCTTGGAAATGCCCGCAGTAAATCATCTGCATTCCACAATAACCCGAGCCTTCAAAGAAGCTGCAACTCATTTACAGCAAGCCAAGAAAAAGTATAAAGAAAACGCTGATTTGCACCGAAGTAAAACTCCTCCTTACCAAGTAGGAGACCAGGAATGGCTAGCAACTAAATATTTACCCCTCAAGGGCCCGCGAACCTTCAATCCCAGATTCATAGGACCTTATCCCATCAAAGCTATAATCAACCCAGTGGCCTTTAAACTGGATCTACCGTCCAACATGCGTATTCATCCAGTTTTTCATGCATCACTTTTGAAGCCAGTACAACCAGGAACCCGATTGTCCAAGCCTCCAGATCCAGTTCAAATTGAAGGGGAATTAGAATTCGAAGTTAAAGACATTTTAGACTCCAAGGTGGTAAAGTCGAAACTCTTCTATCTTGTTGACTGGAAGGGATATGGACCTCAGGAGAGATCGTGGGAGCCTAGTAACCATGTCCACGCACCTCGATTAGTACAAAGGTTTCACCGGAGATTTCCGAACAAGGCCAAACCCCCGGAGGGAAGAACCTTGGGAGGGGCCTTGAGGGGGGGTACTGTCATGATGCCTACCTCCAAGGAGCCAGGTCCGACCCAGCGACCCCAGAGGCAGGCATCATTTCCCCCAGGGGAGTGCCAGCGGGCCCAAGCTGGGGCCCTTTGGACGCAGTCCTGGTGCCCTAGGCGCCAGGCTCATGTTGGACCTCTGTCCTGGCACCTTAGGTGCCAGGCTCATAAAGCTAGACATGTGTTCAAGTGTTTTAATGTGCACTTACCTGATGCAGACCATGCTGCCACATCCAGGCCCTCTTGAGGCCTGAATGGAACTACTTTACCTGTGGGACTACTTTCCACCCGGATGTGGTCGGGGAAGGATACATACCTGATCGGAGGAAGAATACACACTTGGGACTTCTTCCAAAGCTATTTAAACCACACCCGATCAGCAACTCACGCTTCGCGTTGTTCTGCTCCTCGCAGCTGGACGCTCACCGTGTCAGCTCCTAAATCTGGACTTCAGCCACGCCTGTCAGCATCCTGGGTCACCTGCAAAGGCAGACAAGAGACCTTACCAGCTAAATCTGCACCACAGAGACATCACCGACGATCCTGAAAGGGGAGACATTATTTTTAAAAGCATTTTGTGACGATCGCTGCAGCGCTGCATTTCACTCACCTTTCCTGGGTTCCTCCATCTTCAGCAGCAATCATCCGGATACACAGCCACTTCCCAGAGCCTAGAGAAAAAGACAAGAATAAGAGGTGAGAGAAGGAAGGGAATAAGACTTACCTGTTGGGTCATTCCCATTTCATTTCGGGTCTTGCCGCTTCCAGGCATTTTCCGGACCCCGGCCCCTATGGGGAAAAAAGACAAAGACATTGAATGAGCGTATGCAAAGACAGTTCCCGAGCGCTCATCCAGAACTAACCTGCCATTTACTGGAACTGGAACTGCACGTTTCACTTCGGGTCGGTGCCATATCTCCGGCATTCCGAACCCCGGCCCCTAAGGGGAAATAAGACATAAACATTAGCGCTTGCTGCAAAAAGACAATAAACATTATTATTAAGCTTGGACTTTTGAACTTGCAACAGAACTTTTACAGAGCCTTACCTGAATAGTCAAGCTTACCTGAACTCCCATCAATCCTCAATCCAGTGAAGTAACTGGGTTTCAACGCGCTCCTGCATCAGAAGCAGGATGGAGAGCTCATCCTTCCTGACCCTAAGGTGAGACTTCACGGGGATTCGTGGAAGGGTATCGTGGAGGGTTGGAAGAGAGTGGGAGGCTTGAGCATAACTCCGTCAGTAGGTAATACTCCCTTTTCAGGAACAGGGGAATATTCCTGCGAGCCGGAGAAGCCAGAGTAGAGGGCCCTTCCTGTCCATCTTCAGAGTCCTGCGCTTCAACATTGAAGAAGCATCAGCACTCGAAGCCAGACCTGCGCCTCCGTGGGAATCAGGTGAGCGTTACAGAACGCGAAGCCTACCCACAATTTCCCACCCGGGCGCTATGGAGACTTCCGAGATGGACCAGCTGGCCCAGCTTTTCGGGGAATTACGGGCAGAGGTGCACTCAGCCCGCCAGGAGACTAACGCTCTCAAAAGAGAACTGATCTTATCCAAGGAAAGAACAGATGACCTAGCCAAAAGGTTATTACAGGCCCAGGCAGGGCACACTCCTTTACCTAATTCCGGAGACATTTCCACATCAATGGGTTTGAGTAACCCGGTACAAATTAATCTACCTGAACACATGCCTTTGGCCCCGCCTGAACGTTTTGCGGGGGATCCCAAGAAATATGCCGTCTTTATGAACCAATGTCGTTTACACTTTCTATGCAGACCCGGAGCCTTCCCTAACGGCCAGACCAAGGTAGCCTTTATACTATCTTATCTCAGTGGCAGTGCTGCCGATTGGTCTATTCCGTTGGTAAATCAGGATGATCCCATTCTCCAGAATGTTCAGGGCATCCAGGCCAGCATGGAAAGATTGTTCGCTCGACACTCTCAAGGACAGGCCCTTGATAACGAACTACTATCCTTACGACAAGGTAATCGGGATCTTCTGTCCTACATAGCCACCTTTAACAGACTGGTTGTGGAAACTGGATGGCCAGAAAGCAAAAGGATCACATTGTTTCATCGAGGCCTGCGCGGAGAGCTTAAGGATATTCTAGCTCAGATAGTAAACCCACCCCAGGTCTGCGCAGACTACATTGACTTGGTGGTTCAACTTGATCACAGACTTCAAAATAGAAAAGCAGATCGGTTCAAGTATGAAAACCGAGCACCGATCAAAACCCACGCTAACTCCAAGAGTACCGACGTATCTGAACCTATGCAAATCGGTGGTGTTAAAGGACCATTAACGCAGAAAGAACGAGAGAGAAGGCGGCAAATGCAACTTTGTCTGTATTGCGGAACTTCCGGTTACTTTCTTCGAAATTGTCCAGTTAAACCACTTAAGAAGGTGGTTGGAGCTACTGATAACGAATTAGTGACACCTGATTCGGGAAACGACCTAGCCCGGCAAGCGTAGGGGTCCGCTTGCCGAGCTTGAAAACTAACTCTTTGACCTCGCATTTTGTCATGCCAATGGTGCTCGCGGACCCAAAACAGCCTCAGCAGTTGCATGCTATAAAAGCATACATCGACAGTGGAGCTATTGGAAATTACATAGACCGTGAATTGGCTTCCAGGATTAAGCTTCCTCTCTGCCTGAAAGTAACCCAAGATGTCATTACTACAGTAGATGGAACCGAAATAGCCTCAGGGCCTGTAGCGCATTCCACTGTTGAAGTGACACTGGTGGGTCAGGATGGACATCGGGAAGCAATCGTGTTTGATGTGATCAAGGCCCCACAATTTCAAGTAATTCTTGGAATTCCTTGGTTAGAAACACATAATCCCAGAATTGACTGGCGAGCAAAGAAGATAAGTTTTCCTGATTGTGAACCAACTTGTTATCCGAGAAATCCAGCTATGGGTCTAGCCTCAGCAACTTCCACCCCTGTACAGCTACCGTCAGAATACCAAGAATTCCAAGACGTTTTTCAGAAAGAACAGGCTAACACGTTACCTCCCCATCGGTCTTATGATTGCCAAATCGATCTGGTACCCAATGCTCAGCTACCTTGTAGTAGGATTTATGCTCTTACGGAACCTGAGAACCTGCATTTGCGTCAGTATTTAGATCAGTACCTAGCGAATGGTTTTATCCGCCCGTCCAAGTCTCCTGTCTCTTCAGCTCTGTTCTTCGTGCCGAAAAAAGAAGGCGACCTTAGAACGTGTATAGACTATCGCGCCCTAAATCAAATAACGATTAAGAATCGTTATCCTCTGCCCTTGATCCCTGAGCTTATCGACCAGGTGAAAGACGCTTGTGTGTACACCAAGTTAGATCTCCGAGGAGCTTATCACCTGCTGCGCATAAAAGAAGGCGACGAATGGAAGACTGCATTCCGCACCAAGTTTGGGCTCTTCGAATATCAGGTGATGCCCTTCGGTTTGTGCAATGCACCTGCCGCCTTTCAGTACTTTATGAATGATGTTCTTCGGGAACTTATCTATGTCTGTGTCATTATTTACATTGACGACATCCTGGTGTACTCTTCTTCAGAATCTGATCACAGAAAACATGTTAGGGCAGTTCTTGAGAAACTGCGCCAGCACAGATTATTTGCAAAACTCGAAAAATGCGTTTTTCAAACCACAGAAGTTGAGTTTCTCGGATTCATCCTGACACCTCAAGGAGTCCGAATGGACTCGCGAAAGGTGAACGCCATCCTCAAATGGCCATCTCCAAGCTCGGTGAAGGGAGTTCAGAGCATGCTCGGCTTTGCCAATTTCTATCGAAGATTCATCCCGGAATTTTCCCGAACAGTCCAACCCATCACCGCTTTCCTAAAGAAAAACAAACGCTTTGAATGGACTCTTGAGGCCGAACAAGCCTTCCAGGACCTGAAAACCAAATTCACCTCTGCACCTGTATTGAAGCACCCGCACCCAGATCTCCCGTACATAGTGGAAACCGATGCATCCAGTTCGGCCATGGGAGCTGTCCTGTCGCAAAGAGACCCAAAAACTAACCAACTACATCCAGTGGCCTTTTGGTCCAGAAAATTTTCTCCTCCTGAAATCAACTACGCAATTACCGATAAAGAGTTACTGGCCATCAAATCTGCTTTCAAGGCTTGGCGTCACTACCTTCTCGGGGCAAGACACACCATCACCGTGATTACGGACCACAGAAACTTACAGTATTTAAAAACGGCCAAAGCTCAATCTTCACGACAACTCCGATGGGCTCTATTCTTTGCGGAATTTGATTTTGTAATTACCTATCGCCCTGGCTGCAAGAATGGAAAAGCGGACTCCTTATCCCGGATTGGCATGGAAGAACCTAATTCGAGCTTAGAACCTGTGCCCATCATACCTGAGTAAAGAATCTTAGGCTTAATTTCATTGCAAACTATTGAGGATATCCAAACGCAAGTAAAACAACTTATAGACTCTTCAACCTTACTGGAATGGAGTCAAAAGGGTCCTCATTACACCGTTAAGGATGACTTACCCTACTTCCAGGAGCGGTTGTTTCTGCCAAGTAAAGAATTGCAAGAACTTGTTATTGCCCATCATCATAAATCTTTAATGGAAGGACACCCTGGTATCGCTAAAACGGAGGAAAAGATCAAACGCCACTTCTGGTGGCCTTCTTGGAGAAAAGATATAAAGTCTTTTGTACTGTCTTGTGGAATTTTCGCCCAAAACAAGGCTCAAAAGAAAAGGCCAGCCGGCCTACTTCAACCCTTGGATATTCCACCGGCCCCATGGCACACCCTGTCAAAGGACTTTATAACAGATCTGCCTCCTTGTGCTGGTTACAACACAATCCTTGTAATTGTGGACCTATTCTCCAAAATGGCCCACTTTATCCCTTTAAAGGGTTTGCCTTCAGCTTCCACCTTGGCCAAGGAATTCCTGGAGAATACAGTTCGCATACATGGTTTCCCTTCCATATTAGTCTCGGATCGTGGAAGTCAATTTATCTCACATTTTTGGAAGAAGTGTTGCCAACTAGCACAAATAGATGTGCGGTTATCCACCAGCCACCACCCCCAGACCGACGGACAAACCGAGAGAACCAATCAGACTATCGAGCAATATCTTCGGTGCATGTTACACCAATCCGAGTTAAATTGGAAAGACATCCTTTGGATCGCAGAATATGCATACAACAATTCAGTGCATTCTGGAACCGGACAAACCCCCTTTTATACTTTGTATGGTCACCATCCTCGGACCTCTGACCTAGATCCACCTCTGACCTTGGAAATGCCCGCAGTAAATCATCTGCATTCCACAATAACCCGAGCCTTCAAAGAAGCTGCAACTCATTTACAGCAAGCCAAGAAAAAGTATAAAGAAAACGCTGATTTGCACCGAAGTAAAACTCCTCCTTACCAAGTAGGAGACCAGGTATGGCTAGCAACTAAACATTTACCCCTCAAGGGCCCGCGAACCTTCAATCCCAGATTCATAGGACCTTATCCCATCAAAGCTATAATCAACCCAGTGGCCTTTAAACTGGATCTACCGTCCAACATGTGTATTCATCCAGTTTTTCATGCATCACTTTTGAAGCCAGTACAACCAGGAACCCGATTGTCCAAGCCTCCAGATCCAGTTCAAATTGAAGGGGAATTAGAATTCGAAGTTAAAGACATTTTAGACTCCAAGGTGGTAAAGTCGAAACTCTTCTATCTTGTTGACTGGAAGGGATATGGACCTCAGGAGAGATCGTGGGAGCCTAGTAACCATGTCCACGCACCTCGATTAGTACAAAGGTTTCACCGGAGATTTCCGAACAAGGCCAAACCCCCGGAGGGAAGAACCTTGGGAGGGGCCTTGAGGGGAGGTACTGTCATGATGCCTACCTCCAAGGAGCCAGGTCCGACCCAGCGACCCCAGAGGCAGGCATCATTTCCCCCAGGGGAGTGCCAGCGGGCCCAAGCTGGGGCCCTTTGGACGCAGTCCTGGTGCCTTAAGCGCCAGGCTCATGTTGGACCTCTGTCCTGGCGCCTTAGGTGCCAGGCTCATAAAGCTAGACATGTGTTCAAGTGTTTTAATGTGCACTTACCTGATGCAGACCATGCTGCCACATCCAAGCCCTCTTGAGGCCTGAATGGAACTACTTTACCTGTGGGACTTCTTTCCACCCGGGTGTGGTCGGGGAAGGATACATACCTGATCGGAGGAAGAATACACACTTGGGACTTCTTCCAAAGCTATTTAAACCACACCCGATCAGCAACTCACGCTTCGCGTTGTTCTGCTCCTCGCAGCTGGACGCTCACCGTGTCAGCTCCTGCATCTGGACTTCAGCCACGCCTGTCAGCATCCTGGGTCACCTGCAAAGGGAGACAAGAGACCTTACCAGCTAAATCTGCACCACGGAGACATCACCGACGATCCTGAAAGGGAAGACATTATTTTTAAAAGCATTTCGTGACGATCACTGCAGCGCTGCATTTCACTCACCTTTCCTGGGTTCCTCCATCTTCAGCAGCGATCATCCGGATACACAGCCACTTCCCAGAGCCTAGAGAAAAAGACAAGAATAAGAGGTGAGAGAAGGAAGGGAATAAGACTTACCTGTTGGGTCATTCCCATTTCATTTCGGCTTTTGCCGCTTCCAGGCATTTTCCGGACCCCGGCCCCTATGGGGAAAAAAGACAAAGACATTGAATGAGTGTATGCAAAGACAGTTCCCGAGCGCTCATCCAGAACTAACCTGCCATTTACTGGAACTGGAACTGCACGTTTCACATCGGGTCGGTGCCATATCTCCGGCATTCCGAACCCCGGCCCCTAAGGGGAAAAAAGACATAAACATTAGCGCTTGCTGCAAAAAGACAATAAACATTATTATTAAGCTTGGACTTTTGAACTTGCAACAGAACTTTTACAGAGCCTTACCTGAATAGTCAAGCTTACCTGAACGCCCATCAATCCTCAATCCAGTGAAGTAACTGGGTTTCAACGCGCCCCTGCATCAGAAGCAGGATGGAGAGCTCATCCTTCCTGACCCTAAGGTGAGACTTCACGGGGATTCGTGGAAGGGTATCGTGGAGGGTTGGAAGAGAGTGGGAGGCTTGAGCATAACTCAGTCAGTAGGTAATACTCCCTTTTCACGCACAGGGGAATATTCCTGCGAGCCAGAGAAGCCAGAGTAGAGGGCCCTTCCTGTCCATCTTCAGAGTCCTGCGCTTCACCATTGAAGAAGCATCAGCACTCGAAGCCAGACCTGCGCCTCCGTGGGAATCAGGTGAGCGTTACAAACAATTTGGCAACATCCAGTTCTTTGTCTCCTTGTCCACCCAACATCCTTCCAAATCTAACTCAGCAGAGCCCTCAGCCCACCCCTGAATCTCTTCGGTCGTGGCCTCACCCTGCATTTCTTTGACTGTGGCAACTCATTTTCTATCATACAAGGTACTTCCTCAGTCTGTACTGTCATCATTTTATTCCCCAAATCTGTGGCTGTTTGCTTCGCAATCCTGTCTGCAAATGCGTTTCCCTCTCCCACTCTACATGTTACTTTCTTATGCGCCTCGCACTTCACTATAGTTAGACCGCTTTGGAAACGTGAGTGCAGACAACAATCGCACAATCAAAGGGCCATGCTGAATCCTGGCTCCATGTGATGTCAAGAAACCACTCTCAGCCCAAAGTCGGCCAAAGTTGTGAACCACGCCAAAGGCGTACTGGCTGTCAGTATAAATATTCACGTTCAAATTCTCAGAGAGTTCACAGGCTCGGGTCAGTGCTATTATTTCTGCGGCTTGCACCGAATTGTAGGGGATTCCTCTGCTTTCTACAACACTCTTTAGGGTAGTAATTGCATATGTGGCCGTTGATTTGCCATCAGGTAATTTAAAACAAGAGCCATCACAAAATAACTCCCCATCTGGCTCTTTTTGTGGGATATCACTCAAATCAATCCTTCCCTTTGTTTCTTCTTCAGTGATCATTAAACAATCATGGGGTGGTGACGTGTTGTCACCAATTTCTGCTATGGGCAGTGGCATTAATTCTGCAGAATTCAATGCGCTACACCTCATAATTTGGATGTAGGGTGCAAACAAGATGAGCTCATATCTTGTCAGTCTAGCTGAGGTGAGGTGTTACGTCTGCGTCCTATTTAATAGAACATCTATAGCATTAAAGTGTGCCCCAATACCATTCCTTCCGTTTGTTTCACTGACGCAGCAGCCGCTGCAACGGATCGCAAACATCGTGGTAATGCGCGTGCTACAGGGTCCAACGCGCAAGAAAAATAGCCGCACGGCCTATTTCTTCCACCTTGTTCCTGTGTCAAAACCGCCAATGCACATCCTTCACTCTCACTCACAAATAGTCTGAAGATTTTTTTATAGTTTGGAGTGCCTAAAACTGGCGCAACACACAATGCAGCTTTCAATTGCTCAAACGCTTTCTGACATTCTTCATCCCACTGTAAAGGCATCTCTGCATCCTTTTTTGTCAACTTTATCATCAGCTTCACAATCAACGCAAAATTACTGATCCACTGCCGACAATAAGAGGCTATGCCTATTACAGCTCTCACTCCTTTTTGAGTTTTTGGAATAGGCATACTAGAAATACTTTCAATGCGTTCTGGTGTTAATCTGCTCCCTTCTTTCGAAAGTAGGTAACCCAAATAAGACACCTCCTTCTGATTATACTGGAATTTCTTCAAACTTGCCTTGTGACCATGGGTCGCTAAGTGTGTCAACAGTAATATAGTACTTTCTTTGCAGATCTCTTTCGTGTCAGCAGCTAATAACAAGTCATCTATGTACTGTAAGAGTATGCAACCTTTGGGTAATTCTAGCATGTATAGCTGCTCTTTTAGCGCTCTGCTGTAAATGCTCAGGCTTTCTGTGTATCCTTGTGGAATGCGTGTGAATGTGAATGATCAACCTCCTAGAGTGAACGCGAACAGATATCTACTGCTTTTATCCACTGGAATGCTAAAGAACGCGTTCTTCAGATCAACTACACTAAAGTATTCTGCAGTGGCCGGTATCATTGTCAGTATTGTTGTGACATCTGGGACCAAAGGGAATTGTGGGTCTACCACTTTGTTTAATGCGCGCAGATCAATTATGAAACGATAGGGTACCTCATTGCCTCCTTTCTTGTAAACTGGAAGAATCGGGCTGTTGCACGTGCTACCTGCAATTTCCTCAACCACCCCCAATCTCACCAGGTCAGTAACAATGCTTTTCAATCCCTTCTCACCTTCAACAGAAATGTTATACTGGGGAATTCGTGGTAGTGTGACACCTTCTTTCAAAGTTATTTTTGCTGGCTCTATTTTCAAGCATCCTACATCATTATCATGCATTGCCCAAAGACAGGTTAGTACTCTACTTAGCTCTTCTGGCAATTCTTTTGACATAAATTCCGTCACCGGTGCATCGTGAGGCCACATCGTGAGCAACACCCCGTCTGCCGTACAATGTATGACTGCCCTCAATTTTCTCAACAAATTTAATCCTAGCAAGTTCTCTCCACAATTTTCTGTCAAAAGAAATGGACACTGTTCTGTAAATGGTCCTATTGTAATTGGGACAGCTTCGGACATGGGGTTAATTACTGGTGTACCTGCGAACCCTACAGAAACATTCTTCTGCCCCGACAGTGGTATCTCTGGAACCAAGTGGTGGTCTATCGAGCACTTTTGTGCCCCTGTATCTACAAGGAAACGGTGCTCCTTATTCCCGATTCTCATTTCTACGTAGGGTCCTCTCTGATTCACGGGAATAGACACTGGTTCCGACCCCTGTCGTGGGCTGTCCTATCGTGAAAATAACACATCGTCCGATGTGTAGTCACCGCTACTGCTATAATACGTGTTTGGTTGTGTATCAAAAATATTCCCATTTCCTCCTCGATGTCCTCCACTCTGATCATTTCTCTGTTGGCTCTGCCCGCCCTGATTTTGGTTCGAAACTCTTTGGTTCAGTGTCTGGTTCTGTTGTGCTTGGTTTTGACCATATGATTGGGTTTGAGTACCTCCATTGGTATATCCCTGCTGCTGCTGCATGTTATTTCTGCTTGGGCCGTTTCACCCCTGATGTCCTCTATGAGGCCTTCTCTGACCAAACCCACCTCTATTCTGTAGGTGCGGGCATTGCGCTTGCCAGTGTCCTTCCTCATTACAATACGCACATTGATTTAATCCCAATGACACCCCATGCATATTATTCAAATTTCCCCTGCCTTGTGCATTTCCTCTACCTCTATTGTATCCAATGACCTGCTGCAGTGACACCCTTGTTTTTAAATTTACTCTATCCTTCACCTCTCTTTCTTTCGCCACATTTACCCTGTTCCCGTAATATTGGGCTATGTGTAATATCTCACTCACCGGTTTTGCTGCCCACGAACTTTCCGACGTCATTAACATATCTTGAATTGGCGATATTAGTCCCTTCACATATTTATCAACAAATAGCCTTTTCCCCGACTCTGTGCTCACATCCTGCCCACTGAAGTCTGTGAATACTCCTTCAAATCTATTGAAATAATCCGTTACTGGCTCATCCTTGCCCTGTACACATGTAGTTAATTTGTCCCACTGAATCCTTTTTTCTGGAATTATTTCCCTCAATCTCCGCATTATCCGTTCTGGTAGATCTGCCATGCGGGTTCCCAGATTTTCCCCTACTTTTCTATTTTTATCCTCCAGTAGTAACTCCGCCCATGTGGCGCCAAAAACCCCTGTGTCATCTACCGTCCTCATTTGTTTCCATTTATCTGCTGGCAAAATGGCTGGGAAAATCAAATCTATATCGCTCATAGTAAGCACTGCTGATCTCAGGGTTGACTCTACTTCCTTGTAGAAACCTGCTGGATTCTTTCTTATATCGGGAATCGTCTGTTTTATAGTATTCACCTCTTGCCTGGAGAAGGGAACATGCACATACTGGGCGGTGAAATGGGCTGGTGTTACCTGCGCTCCTACTGTTCCCGTCGCAGGGATCTCTACTTGTGGTACAAACGTGAGCGGAACCTCTCACATTGGAAATGCCCCACTCACGAACCCCCCCCCTTCTCTTAGGTTCAATAGTATTCCTAAGTCCAGTGATAAGCCCGTTTCTCCTGTACTTCGCTTGAATGCTCTCTTGTATACCGCTAGTATCTCAGGTGGGCTAGCCTTATTATTTTTTTATATCCTTCTCCATCAAATGTTCAGCCATCGATTGCAGTGCTTTTCTTTTCATTGGTATGGAATATTCGTCAAATATATTATGTATAACCATTGTTGGAATACTAGGATTTGATACCCATTTTACCGCTTCTCGTATACATACTTTCAATTTCTCGCCCTTCTGTACAGATGACGTTGAATGTCTCCGCTCTATGTATGATTCTACCTTCCCTCTCCCCTCTCTTCTGATATCCCAACCCCTGTATCCAGGTGCAGCAAACATTTCGGCATATTCATTATCCAACTCATTTTTAAGATCAAAAAGTCTATCCACATGTTCCTTCACTTCTTCATCTTTTATTCTACAACATGCTAATTGGTTCAAATCTAACAATCGTTGTGGTGGTAATTTGTCAAGTAACTTTTTCCATTCTCCCACCAAAAATTTCCCCATGCATTCCAACACTACCTGTCTCTCGTAGCTTCTTCGGTACCCATACAATGAGGCCAATGCTGCCGTCTCATCATTTCCTTCTATGTACATTTCTGCCTCTTGCCATAATTCAATCTTTCTTTCTTTGCTGATCGTGCTTCGAGTTACCCGTCCAAATCCTCTCGCCTCCCCGGTCTCAATTTCGACTTCTGGAGGGGCGGATGGTGCTGAATCTGTCTCTAGAGCGGGAGGTGCGGATGGGACAAGTGACACAGGTGGCATCTGTGAAGGGCCTTGCTGGGTGCTGGGAAATTGTGTGTCCGCGGTCTGCACTTGTGGGAGTGCTTGCGCTGTGGGCGGGGCTTGGGTTAACGCTTGCGTGAGGGGAAGTGCTTGGGCTGCGGGAGGGGGTATGCGAGCTACTGGTTGGGCCTGCGCAGTCACTGCTGGCGTGTTTGGTTTCGATTCTGGTTTTGGGCCTCGACCCGTGTTAGTTAACAAATGTTCCATTAATTTGTCTGCTATGTGTAGTTCCCGCTGCGGGTATATTGTGTCTATGTTCATCTGGTCACGTCTCCCTTCCCATCTTAGACTCGCAGTCCACTCCTCCTCTTCCTTCTCTTCTGCTATCTCAAGCTTCATTTTGTGCCTACGCGCATGCTTCTCTCTACTCCTAAGTCGGAGCATTGCTTCCCTCCTCCAATCTTTGACAGTCTCAAAAGCTGCAGGTCACGCTTTCTTTCTAATTAGCACCCTCTCTAGGTTATCTATCCTCCCAATCTCAAAACGACCATTAATCGGCCACTGATGGTCGGGTTGCTTTCTAGTTTGCCTATGCCAAATTTCACAAAATACTATCGCACCCACACCATATTTTGCATACATATCATAAGCCGGCATTCCCCCAAGCGGTGCACCTTGGCCATATTCCAAGGACAGTCTACCGCAGCTGAAAAGCCCCGCTAAAGTGGACAGTACTCCAGGCATGTTTCTTTAACCTTCCCCTTTGGTTAGCCACTTTTACCTGGACGGTTGAGTTTGCAAAATCAACACTCTACTAAAAATCAGGTTTCTCTTTGAATCGGGGAATGACTCACCTGATAAAACAAGTCGCCTGTTCTAACGCAACCTCTCCCAACATCGTGTCTGCGCTTCTCTGGCTTCTGCCTCGTCTCGGGACCCTCGCCTCCTTTGCCCTCTGGCCCGGTACGTCGATCAGGGATCAGATGTGTGCAGATCTGCGGAAGGAATCTCTCCTCCCTTCTACAGGGCGCCCCGTACACTTCTTGACCCCGGCTCGACCGTCCCGTCCTCGCCGTTCTTCCGTCTTTACTCCATTACAACGTATACGATGGGGCAAGTGGGGGAGGGTCCCTATTCGGGTGCCATCTTGAAAGGGGCCCCTAGGGGTCCCTCGTGCTATGGAAACAAGGCAATAACCATACACGAAAAGATGCGCCAGACACGAGGTTCAAATTCCCAATGCTAGGGTTTATTGCAAGCAAAAGATAGTATCAATTGGCCAATTCTGATCTCACGCCCCGCGACGTGAGTTTCCTAGACCTCGGGACGCAAGAGAGTGAATTACGTACATCAGTTACATATATACAAAATGCATATCATACAATCAGCAAAGTCATGTTCAACACCCCTCTTTATTAAGTTCCTTTGAACTCGGGATGACGATGGACATATCCGACGAGTATGATGATTATAACATTTTCGATGTCTATTCTAGTAACAATGTGCAATTAGAAAGTGCAGAGGCATCTTTTAGTTGTTGAACAGAACACGGTGGTTCTGTTCTTGGAAGCAAGTTGCACACGGGGAAAGAGCCACATTCCAAGCTTTGCTATCTATGAGGTACTATTCGTGTCCTGGGAGCCGACACGTTCTAAAGGGTTTTGCGAAGGGGGGCCGTAAGAAAAGCATAATTCAAGCCTTTGGCTGTATTATTCTAACATATTCTACCATCGTACGAGACTGGCTGGCAGCTGTGAAGTGATTAAATGCCCTGCAGCTCCCTCCCAAGGCTACAGAGAGGGAGCATGGGCATTCCTCTCTGGGCTACTCATGAGGAGTTTCAACAAACTCTTCAGTCCCGCGACCTTGTCCTTTCATATTCAGACAACAATGTTAACAGTTGTGCAGAGTAAGCAGAATCCACAAGAATTGCAAGCTGCAAAGCAGTTTTTAGACAGAAAGCAATGAGCAATGGTTAGCAAGCAAAGACGGTTGGCCCACGGCCATCAAGTTACGTCTATCATTCAAATGAAGGGTATTTATTTTTGCAGATTGACAGTGGGGCTTGCTGGGCCTGTCTGACCCTCCTCCTCCTGCGTCCCCTCTGTGCTGCCTGTTGTTGTAGCTGTTGCAATGCAATCATGTCTTCCAGCCCATGTAATGCTACTAGTATTGGAATAATTTTGGTGTGTGAATGGGTGTGGGAAGGGGTGTGGTGTGCTCCTTTTGTGCTGGCCCAGTCTCCATTGCCTCCACCTGTGCTGATTGTGGCCACCTGTGGCAGTTGGGAACACTGCACATGGCCCTTTATGGGTGGTTCGCGATGCCGGGATTTCCGCCATGACGGTATGGGCTTTAGGGCCTGCTCCATGCCGCTATTTGCATGTCTGCATATCTTGTGATGGACTCCTACTACCGCCATGCCGCTATTGCCGCCATGAGGGGTTGCGCGCCCGCGACCGTGCCGCTATTAGAGGCACTGTTCTTTGCGGTGCCGCTAATAGCGGGTAGGCGGGTCGTAATTGGCAGGAGTGGTTAGCGTTGCCAGTAATCCTTTACCGGCATCTTTTTTCCCTTACCGCCTACCGTGTAATGAGGCCCAAAGTCTATGAAGAAGACAAGTGTGAGGGAATGCCCACTGTCTAATTGGATGGGTGCTCTGACCATGTTGACAACAACGGGGAAAAGGAACTTGTGGCTGGCGTGGGGAATGCATGGGTGAATGATGCCCCAGAGCCCGCCGCTGGATACAAAATTGGTCCCCTTAGTAGTCAAGTGGTAGAGCTGATGGCTGTGCATCAAGCCATTCTCACTGCTGTGCAACACCAACTCCACGAACTGGTCATAATCACTGATTCAGATTATGTATGGAAGGGGTTCGTGGAGCACCTGGTTAATTGGAAAACCAGAGGCATGCTATGTGCTAACAGTAAACCACTAAAACATGGAAAATAAATACAGAATATTGATGATCTGGTCACCTCAAATGGGATGTCCATCTACTGGAAAAAGATCAAGGACCATTCTAACGTAGAGGGACCAGACAAAACTGGAAATGACCTAGTTGATCAGCTGGCAAAAGCCAGAGCCATCCAAGGGGATCTACTTGAGATGGAGCCCCTGTTGGGGGAAATCCAGGTCACTGCTATCACTGGGTCCCAGACAAATACTCACAATCAACTGCCCAATGGTGTACGGAGACCCCAGATGCTGATTTGATTACGGCTCAAAAAGGGGGTCCAATAATTGGTAAGTTTTATCAACACATTGAGGACCCTGAGAACTTTCCCCTGACGGATACCAATTGCATTGGGAAAGAGGACCTCAGAGTGTTGATGAAATGTCCAAAAATGTTTTGAATCCAAGACGGTTTGTTGGTGAGGAGATCCATATCTGCCCATGAGCAGTGGGTGGTCCCTACCTCATTCCAAAGCCTGATGCTAAGTCACGCTCATGATGCAGCCACAGCCGGTCAACAGGGGTTTCATATGACATAAGAAATCTTGCGAGAGGTTGCATACTTGCCACAGGTTACCAGTCATTTGGTCAAAAACCAAAGGATCGAATGCCATTTGATCGACAGTCAAATGGTTGCAAAAAATGGTCGATTTTTTTTTTTTATGGGGGGGTTCCCCCCAACCCCCCGTTTTCTTTATTAAAAATATTTTTCAACCAACCAAAACGAATAAAATATATATAAATAAATAAATAAAAAATTGACCTTTTTTTTCCGACCATTTGACTGTCGATCAAATGGTCATTCGATCTTTTATTTTCGACCATTTGACTGGACACCCTTGCCACACATGGGGCAGAACCTCGACCAATACCTGAAGGGATGTCTTATGTGTGCACAATTTCAGCCAATATCACTCACACACCGTGCTCCCCTGCAAAAGGGGGGGATGACACTGCCTTGGTCATATTTGCAAGTCGATTGTATCGGCCCGTGATTCGCTCCTTTTGGGGGAACAAGTAAATGTTGACCGTAACATGCTTGTTTTCTAAATGGGTGGAATGTCTCACGACCCCAAATTGAAAGGCAGAAACAGCAGCTGCCCTGATGATCAATCACATCTTTTCTCGTTTTGGACTACCCCAAAGGATCGAGTCAGACCGCGGTAGTCACTTCACTAGCGAAGTGATGACAAAGATGTGGGAGAAACTTGGGGTAAAAAAGAAACTACACATTCCCTACCGGCAGTCCTCAAGTGGTGGAGTTAAGAGGTACAATAAAACTATTGTGAGCATATTTAAAAGGTTTGTGGTAGATTCTGGGCCAAGTTGGGACATTCAATTACCCCTTGTCCTGATGGCCATTAGATCTACCCCTTTATCTGCAACTAAACTGTCTCAATTTGAGCTGATGACTGGACGAAGGATGGTCCTACCCCAGCATCTGCTCTACAGAACCCAAGAATAGACCTTGATAAATGCCTCCACAACTCATGAGTATGTTGAGAATATGAGAAAACACCTTCAACATGCTTTTGCGTATGCTCAGCGGAATCTAGAAAGATCTGGGGACAGTATGAAGACCCACTATGCCCTTAAGACAACTAAAAAGGAATATCAAGTAGGAGACCGGGTCAACTTGTACAATTTCCAAAGGAACCAAGCCAAAGAGCGCACATTTCGCCCAAGTTGGCGGGGTCCATTCAAAATTGTGGACAGAATCTCACCAGTCGCCTACAGAATCCGCATCCCCAAGGGCAGTTTGACAGAGGGGCAAGACAAGTGGGTCTACATAAACCAGCTAAAGAGTTGCCACCCCAGGCATATGTTGTGGCAGATAGGAGAGCTTACCAGAAACCCAGAGGGGGAAAATCCGTACAGCTAGAAAAAGTATTAAATATTCATTGATTACACCTGAGAAAAAGGAGTAAATGATCCCTGAATATAGACGGGGTATATTGTCAATTATAGAGAATGCAAGTGTCGTTCCGACTGCTGAGATCCCCCGAAGATGTGTGGGCACAGAAGTGGGAAACTTTTAATAACCGTGTTATGTTCTGTTTTCTAGTATTGGCTCTAAATCCCAAGAATCACCAAGGAGGACCACTCAGGGACCGGGAGGAAAAACCCAAGGAACCCGGAGTATCATCCCATCCCAACCCGAACCGGCGAGGAGAGCATGTTGCCTCAATGTCTGACGGGCAAAGCAATTGAATTTCTCCACATGGACAGAAAAGAACATCCCACTCACCCAACTCCCCCTTGACTGGAAGTCAAAACGAAGTCGGGAGAGGGAATCTGTGAGATGTATTGACCCACTTGGCTATACTATGCGGCCTCACTCTGCTATCTATGGTTCAAGAAACAGCAAAATTGCGGCAAAACCCTTGTGTGCGCCAAAACCTCCAAAACCGCGTATTTCAACACACAAAAAGATGGCTGCACAACCTGCCACCCATGGTGCATGTGTGGTGGAACAGAGCACACAATGCAGAAAACATGCCAGTGAGCTCCATGACGAGTAAACATAGAGTGCAGAGGGAGCAGCAGCGCTTTGCAAATGAAACTCCAAAATGTGCCTGTAAATGACATTTACTTTGTTGCTGAAACTTCAAACTGCCTACACATAACACTTTCCAACACTCAAAATCTTGCTTGGTGCTAAAATTCAGTTAATTTAATGAAGCACCATGAATGTACAAGGTCCTTAAATGTGAAGAGCAATACACCTTCTCAGCAAAACTGGATTACCTGTGAATGACAATTCCTGTCAAAATCTGTGTGCAGCCACACTGGGCTACCTGAGCCCCTGTCAAATGGGCTCTCCTGATTAAACTTTAAAGTTGTCTAAAAACTAAAGATCTGCCGGATTAGCAAATGTAAAAGGATTGTTGCTGAAAGGAACACGGATCTGAGTGGTTTTGATCCCACAGGTAAATCTAAGAATGTAATTTATCTATGTCATGTGATGCAACAAGTTTGTTTTAGGCTGGCTGGGCCTGCAAGAGGTGGAAAAACAGGTTTCCTCCCAAGGGGAGGGCATTCCTCTAAGCAGATGCTCACTGACACATGATAATTGTGGGGTAGGCCAGACTTGTGTCTGCAGCCAAGGAATGAACAAAGGCAGATTCTCCAGGCCAGGAAATGGACGTGTGAAAAGGTTGTAAACTAGACTTGCAGAAGGAAATCCCAAAATCGGGGGCTGCTCCTTGAAGTAAATCCCAAAGGTGGGGGCTGCTCCTTGCCTCCAGAGACAGACAAAAGGCGGACCATTTGCTGCTAAGAATATGGAATACATTTTTTTTAGAGACGTATAACTCGCTATCAGAAGTGATGAAAATTATTGAAAGGTCAGAGTTATTAATTTAATTTTTGGCCCTACATTTCAAAACGTGGTGGAACTGTGTAGCATATTCTGAACAGGAATGGCAATCTATGTGGTTTTATGGGAACTGTATTTATGCTAGAATTATTAAACTTTGCACACACATTCCTACTGTAAACATGCATATTTGTGGAAATTTGGAGAAAGTTTGGAAAATCTTTTCATGACAAAATGGACAAAATACTGCAAAAAGGCGAAACAAGGTCTCACAGCTGTGGGATTTTGATGAACAGATACTCCATAAAATATGTAATCCGTGTATGTAATTTTCGTGGTGGTTACAAATGTATAAATATGTATTTAGGACAACATTCGATTTTGACACTAGTGGCTAGGGGAGGTTTCTAAGGATTGTAAAAATCAAACCCTAAACTTGACATCATCTGGCTTTGATCCAATCACTAGGATGCAAGGCGGAGATGAGGCTCTGATCTAATCCCAGTTCACAGGGGCATGTTTAGTTAAGCCGGCCCATACACCCATTTTTGTGATGTCATTTAAAGGATAGAGACAGCTGACAACACATAGGGACTCTCTCTTATGATTCCAGTGAATCACTTTGTTCCAACATTCAACTTCCAGCCTTCAACATCCTTCCAGATCCAGATGCCAATGACCAGGCCAAGCAGTAGCTGAACCATTTTCAGCTAGGCCTCATCCTTAACTAATCCTTACAACCCAGTGAAGCGCTGTGGTGTATGGAAGCATCCTGAAACTATCTGGCTACCATAAATGCTTGCCTGATGAACTCGCCATCCTGCTGATCTGAAATATCCAGAAACAAGAAGGGCAGATCCCGTGCAGTTCCGGCGACCGGCCTAGCTGATCCTGTCCCGCGCCTGATGTGCTGTCCTTCCTTGATAGACCCGATCCATTGATCAGAATCTTGATGGGCCAAAAATCTTAAATCCCAGTGGATTGTGAGTATTAATTGGACACTAGATATGATATGATATGATGTTTTATTTGTATCACGCTCGTACACAAGTGTTTCAGAGCGCGACAAGAGAACTATTGTATACCTTGCATTATCTTGTACCACCCTTAATCCCTGAACTATCCTTAATTTCATAACCAGTAACAGTGTTTAAATCTTTAGTGCCATCTACCCTGTCTATTTGCTAAAGCTTCATTTTCATGGTCATTTTTATTTGTGTAACTCTGATCCATAAATCCCACTTCGAGTGTTTGGACTGGTTCCGCCGGGGAAGGCGCTGGGGATCTGTTACTGAAGTCATGAATCAGTCTCAGAGCTTACTTCATCCCAACCTGGTTGTCTAGTCTGCATGTTCTAGTCTTGAGTAAAAGCATAACCCATATTTTCTGATTTTAAACTGAAGTTCTTGTCCAAACTAGTGTCTTGATTTCCGAAAAACACCTCTCACTAAAACCTCTATAACTCCCTCAGTTTTAAAGATAGAAACAAAATTTCAATTCCCACTTGTACCTAACATCCTTAGCTATCTCCACGACCCCAAAGTGCAAATGACCCATTTTTCTCAAAAATCAAATAGTAAGAGTTTACATTTTGCAAACGTTTTACACGTGTGAATTGTCTATAAATTATTTGCCACTTTGCCTTTGAGATTCAAATTGTTTTCTTTTGATTAAATCATTGCTTGTGATTGCTTGCATCTGTTCAAAGCGGCTAGAATTTTATGATAATTTAAGCATTTTTAACCACATTTAGTGTTTTTGCTCAGCCAGTTTCAAAGCCACACTGACAGGTGAAAAGTCAAATCCGTTTTTATTTTGTGTTTAAGGGGGGAAGGTGGGAGTGATATTCTGTTTGGGTCTGTATTATTCCTAGATACCTGCTCTCTCCTCACATCTATTTAAATTGATTACTGGTGGGTTGAGGGGTGTTGCAGGGGGAACCTCTAACAATGGTGCTATCTGTTCCAAACCAACCCAAAAGTGTTCTGTCACCCCATTGGTGATTGTTGTCACCTATTAAAATATATTGTGATTTAAATTCTAAATAAATAAATAAATAATTACCATTCCAAACTACCTTGACTCCTGGTTCAGTCTGACCCGGGAGATATGTTGTGAAGGGTGTGATATGAGTGGTATATCATTCAGAATATTGAACATATAGACAAAAATAAATAAGGGTTTCATTTGCGCCCTACATGCTGGGTGAGACTTGGGTATGTGCCTGATTGAAATTCCTTATACAGATCTCTCCTTAAGTGGGATATTTAAAGATGTTGCATCCCATTCACCCATATTCCTCAATTTACCATGGGGATCATATACATTATAATGACAAAAGCCATTGTATGTTTAGGTATATATAAAAGGTTATTCTCTTTCAAAGGAGGATACCATGTTTCATCCAACGGCATCCCTTCACCTCCTTGGGCCCTGTCTCCTCACAGGTGATCCTCCTCCGGTACACCACCCCTAAGGTCAGGAGCAGGAAGCGTCTGCCTTTCCTTGATCACCTGGGAGTAGACATTAGGCAGGGGTGCAGTGAGGGATCAATAGGATTTATCATACAATATTTTGACACAGTCTGATAGAATGTAAGATTCAAGAAAGGAGGGACAGAACAGCAAACATTTCGCTCTGCTGGCTCCAGGCTGCTGGATAACGCTGCTATGCCAAGGTGAAACAATACAGAATTTGGCATAACATTGTCACAGTGTCCTTGTGACTTTTGAGTAGGCAGTGATGATTACCTGCTTACCTCTTTGTACCTCAGTCCTTCCAGCATGTGGTGATTTCCACCTTGCATTCTGAACTAGTATTTTTTGAAAACTTAAAGTGTTGATGCAGCATTTGTCAGGGTCATTTGTAATCTTGTGATAAACACAAGAGGTTCTTTGAATGCTACTATACCGCACATCTTGGGGAGTTAGCTCAATCATATTCCTTGCTTTATTTCCTTTCATCCATACCTCTGAAAGAAAGGTAACTGCATTTCATAAGAGTCTCCATGCTGTGGTGCAAGACAGAAACCAGTGTTCCTGTGTGACGTTTAGCCATACCCAACATGCCATATTATAACGCTACAATTCCTACAAATTATGACAACAGACTTTGGAAAGGACTGCTCTCTCAGCAGGGTCTAACCAAATATTATCAAGTGATGAGCCAAAGATGTTTCAAGATGATTCAAAGAAGTGATGGGAGACCCCTTCTTTCAGAGGTAAAAGTCCCCAGGTGATTAGACTGAAGCAAGCCTGCTTAAGGGGTCCAGTCCCTGCCTTTGAAATGAAAAGACATTTCCCTTCTGATATCACACCCAAAGTTCTTTGCTCCAGAAGAAGTTGAGGGGACAGGGACAGGGAAGAGAGACACAGAGATTCAAAATGGTGGAAGATTCAATCTGTTTCCCTTGAATAGAGTTCCCCTGACAACTCTAACTCTGCCCTCTTTCCGTCTCTCTAAGAACAAAGGCCTTTGGAAATGCAGCACCCTGGTGTGACACCCGTCTCTCTGAATGGGTGTGCCTCTTAGTTTATGTTCACAGGCCAGCATCCTGTGGAGCGGTTGTCCTTGGGAAAAGGAAGTTACATGCCTTAGAAAAGAACAAAGAAAAGTAATCCCGCAAGGCTGCAGTTCTGTCAGTGAACAAGGTTGGGCCTTGTCTGGGAGCAATACACATAATCCTTCCACAGCTGAACTGGCCCCACAGGGCTGACACATGTCCAACATCAATTTAATGTAGCTGGAAAAATTCAGAGAGAGGTTGGCTACCAAACCGTAACTCAGGTATGGCTAAAATGTACATTTGAGTGTGCCACCGGGACAGGACCCCCAGGGTTATGCAGTTTTTGGAACAGGGGTGCATATCTTCAATGCAGCCCCTGTGCTGCCAAGACGTGCCTGTCACTGCAGCTGTCAAGAGCCCACTTGTGACCTCTGAACCTTGCCTGATGAACTCGCCATCCTGCTGATCTTGCAATAGGAGGCACGATATACTTTCTCATTTGACATACGGACACCACCCTGTGCCACTGGTAGGGGAGGTGCTGTGAATCAGGATACTGATGAAGCAGGCCATACCCTGCTTTTGGCATGGAACTTTTTAAAGGGGAATCTGATTAGCAGATTTCCATTTCAGAGATGGTATTCCCTGCATCATTTTATTATTTAGTCAAAGTCAGGGCTTTCTCACCAGATGGCAATTCATCACATTTGGCCCTAAGAGCCATGCTAGACCCCTTCCTATTTTTTATAAAAATGTTTTTATTGAGCAATGGCTAATAGGAAACCTTAGGCACTAACCTTCTATAAAAGAGAACAAAGTACATACATCTGAATGAATAAAACAATACATTGATTAAATCTTATACATGAATTCCTAAAATACTTGCATCATATTTCATTTCAGCTTTGAGACAGGATCAACTTTCCACAGCTCCTATATTGCAATTATCGATCAGCCTCAATGCCTCTTTCCAAATATAAAAGGTTGCAGCCGTAAAATCAATTGAACTTGTGCAATAAATCGTGTTCTAAAATGTGCCCGTTAAAACAAATAATTCATACTTTTTGTCCAGGTAAATAACCCTTGCGATAGAAATCAGTCATAATCGAAAAACTGGTAAGCAAGTAGCGAAAGATTTCTATAGTCAATTTACATAATCTACATAGCCTTTCTTCCCGAGGGACACCCTTCCCAATACCAAGATGTTTGTTGGTGGGAAGGATATTGAATCTTAAATAGCTAATGAAATGCTTTACTTGCAGATTAGAGGCTTTTGTCAGATAAGTGCAGCGTGTGTTTCAATTAAAGCTCTGACCTGCATATAACAATCTAATTTCTATATCCCAGACAGCGGTTTTATTTTTAAGAGGTGCAGACCATTGGTATTGTCCGTAGCCTCACTGAGAGACATACAGATTGCAGTTAAGTGACTACTTACAGTGCCCTGCAAACCAAAAATAAAAGCGTTAGATATGGTCGCAGATGGTTCAGCAACAAGTGATAGAAGAGTGCCAGGGCGAGCTAACAGCATGGAGCACCATAGTTTACAACTAGTAAACAGCCATGTCTATTTTAAAGACTGGATGCCCAATTTCAGTCTTAAATTCTCAGATGGCCCAGAGTGGGGGACTCTTAAATGGACCTCAGAATATTCCCTTCCAAGGTTTCTAACCAAGCACTCTTGTCTTCAGACAGAAAAACTGCTCCATTAAGTATTCCGGGGACAATGGACGTAAAATTTACCACAATCATGCCTTCTATGATAGACCCTCCGTTCCTGCAGATACATTTCTTTAGTAGCAGCCACTTACTCATAATCCTAGCTGTATAGAAATCACTGATTTACCTGCTGCTTTGCAGCACTCTGATAGGAAAGCCCAAGTATAGGTAATTATGCACGACTTCAATCAGGAAATCCTTAAGTCTCTACACAAAACCAGTGTCATGAATTAAAACCTTCTGGTTTGCAGGATTTATTTTTTTATTAATGTTGATGACTAAGCCATTTTGACTTGCTTAGGAGCTAAGAGCGTCAATAGAGCGTTGCGGCCCAATCAGCGGGTGCTCCATTAGGATAGTGTCATCCGCATAGCATAGTCAAGGGAAGGACTCACCACCAATAAAAGGGGAAAAATGCAGTGGTCGAAGTGTACGAAAAGAAGTAGTGGAACTATGTTCCCTACTGTCCTGCCCCCGCTCTCCACACACACCATTGCTGCACCCCCTCCCACACACAATCCAAACCCCCAAACAAACACAGCTGCTATTTAAGGGAATGTTCAGTGCAGTGCAGTAAAGTGCAAGTTAAACTTCTTCCTACACTTTTATTTTAAAACAAAATCTTTCCAGAACTGTTTCTTTTTAAAATAAAAGTATAGGAACAGTGAAACTTAAAAATAAAAAGTATAGGAGCACGGCTCCCGACTGCTCCCGCCCACTTTGACCTCTGGAAAAATGACACACTATATTAATGGCCTGCACCATATCTGATGTGTATAGATCATATAAAATAGGTGCAAGCGCACATGCTTGTTTTAGGCGCCCATTTGTCTCTATGTACTGGGTCAAATTCCCCTCACGATTGGTGCAAATTCTGACAGTGGTATCTGTGTAAAGAGACATAATGAAGTGTAGTAATTGTGGATCAATATTCCATTTTCGCAATGTAGACCAAAGCAGAGAGAGATTTTAGTATCAAAGGCCTTCGAATACAACAGACCTATAGAGGCTTACCCTTCATACGCACAGCCTCTGATATTTTGCTTAGTAACACACTGATATTATGCGCAGTGAGTGAGTGATTCTTACGAAAGCCTGTCTGAAATTTATGCAGAAGTTGGTTAATGTCTACCCAGATATTCTGTTTTTTTTAGGAGTAGTGAAGCAAAGAGTTTTGAACTACTGTCCAACATGGCTAACAGCCGATAGTTGGATGGGTTGTCCTTGAGACCCTTCTTAAATACGGTTATTAAAATGGAAGTCCGTCAACTTGATGCAAAAATGCTGGATCTCGATACATCTACAAATAACTCATTTAGTGCACACAACCACATGTCAGGATTTGACTGGATCACTGCATTGGCAAGCCTGTCTGGGCCAGGAGCTCTGGAGTTTTTTAGAGCTTTAACAATCAGAAGAATGTCCAACCAATCAAAGTCATGAGCACTATTCATTTTAGGAGTCCTAATCTGACAGCTAGGGTTGCGGGCAGTATCTTTATAATATAAAGCCGTGATGAAAGTCACCCAGTACTTTTCAGAGACCGAGACTTCTTCACATTTGGAGTTTTCATTAAGAGATTGTCTAATAAAGGACCAGAACTTCTTATCGTCATTTGTCTTGAGTAAATCAAACAGAAATTTTCCAGTTAACATTGTTCAGCCTGTCTTTGCGTTCTTATCCAGTTTTTATATTTGGTTGCCAAATTGCTAAGTAGGGATTTCTTCTCAGAGTCGGCCAGACACGGATCGTACTTGATAGCTGCTCTGGTGCTTCTATAGTCACATTTCCTTTTCTGAATAGCCCCATCAAATTGGGCACTTTGTGCACTCGGGCAGAGATTACCATGCCGGCACAGGCGAAGATGTTTACCCAAAGGATTAATTAGAGCTTGGAAATTCCACTTGTGGCTTTTTAACCAATTCAGAGTGGTGGTACCACGGGCAATGAAACAACTAGAAAGTCTACCAACATTGGTGTCTGACCAAACAATATGATTGTGTTGATTGTTAATGGTCAGCTTAGTTCCTAAATAAGGAAGTGTAATGGGCCTGTCCAGAATAGTACTCCATGTTAGGATTGCATGATCGCTTAATGAGTTGTGATGGATATTCAGAGCCCCACAATGGCTCCAAACCAAACGATCCAACTATAAATAGTCTAAACAAGAATGGGAAATGTTATTAGACCATGTAGGCTGCATGGTCACACCTCTGAGATCTTTAACACTTAGACATACCAGATCATGCATTTGAACAAAATGGCCCCATTTTGTGCACATTGAGGAGTATGTTCTCAAATTTCTAGTTTCCCTTGTTGGAATATCAAGCATAGACTTGATGACAGGGTGTTGTTGTAACATGGGTGTGTCAAAATCCCCCGCAATAATCAAAAGGCCTTTAGGGCGCATCTCCTCCAATCACAAATAATTTGTTCCATAATGTTAAAAATGGGAGCAATTCAACAGACATCAGCCAAAATAGGTATGTAGACGTTTATAACTAAGATAGATTGGGAACTGTGTTCAGGAAACGTTTTAACTGCGGGTAAGACATATGGGCTGTTGGGGTCTCAGAGGAAGGGCTGTATATCTATGTGTGATCTTGCGCCCATGGCTTAGCTATATCTGTCCAATTTAATGGCTTTATGATTTAAAGTTTGAAACCCGTCCAAATGGAAAGGGCTAGTGAGCCAAGTCTCTTGTAATGAAATAAATCACAATTCTGCAGGTGAGTTGTCCCCTCTTGTTGCTTGAGGAATGAACTGTGTCCTCTAGTGTTCCAGCACAGCCAGGTAAAGTATTTTTGCTCAACCGAAATTCAATTGTGGCCGACTCTCATCATTTTGGGTAGCCATTGGACTCTTCCCACAGACTTCATACAGCACGGTTTAGGTTGAATAAGTGATGCTCTGAGACTAGCTCTTTCAGTGACCAAGGACCCCCAAACTTTCTCAAAGATCTCTGAGTTGTCATGAGGAAATGGCCTGAATTGTGGTTTGCACTAGTGACATGTTTTCTGCAAACAGTTAATTCATGAAATTCGGTGACACTTGAACATAAAAAAGATACCACCGCTGGGGATATGAACTCAATCAATGCCCAGCT
Source organism: Ambystoma mexicanum (assembly GCF_040938575.1). Classification (NCBI taxonomy): domain Eukaryota; kingdom Metazoa; phylum Chordata; class Amphibia; order Caudata; family Ambystomatidae; genus Ambystoma; species Ambystoma mexicanum. Next base: position 712,127,120 of record NC_090933.1, read on the forward strand.
ATCACAGTCTCCCACCCTGGGAAGTTCGATTTGAGTCATATTAACTGTGCTCAGAACAGACAGCTTGGAGATAAGAGACCATGAAATCATAAGGTTAGAGCGATTCAAAAATGGGCTTTTCAATGCTGGGTAAAGCTCTGACAATATAACCCATCTCCCTACCGGCAAGTGTTCTTGACATTCATCATCATGTGAGAACTTCTGTGTTGAAGATTATAATTCAGCCTGTCTAGGACCTTCTTTATTGGCAGGCATGGCAACCCCTGCCAAGGCAGTAGTGTTGGATAACTCAAGGGTGCCCAACAGAGCCTTAACCTTAGGTTGACCCGCTGGGTGAAGGCAAGAATCAACATTCAGGAGCAGTAACACGGAGTCTAATATCTTTGGGGGCGTGAATTTTCCCCCTTGCTCGACCTATCCGGTACAAGCCATCCATCAATCTATCAATCGGGCCCCGCAGATGTACCTCCCTAGTAGAGCTGTCTGCTTGTTTTTGTGTTACTCTCACCCCCATTTTGGAGACAGCTACATCCCTCTTAACCATTTGGTGTGCGTCCTGATAATATTGTTAGCCAGGCCTGGAAGCAGGGGCGGGTTCCACCCCGGACTGTTCTTCAAAGTGGGTGAGAGCCTTGTTTGGTCGATGTCTTTTCCTCTGTTTCTCTACAGATTGCCTACAGATTACATATCAATAGATAGTTCAGTCCCCTCGTGGCAAACAGCCACCACTTAGTTGTCTATCATAATAGTAGGTTCTAGCGGGAGAGCAGTCTTAACTGCCACTGGCTCCGTTGGGTGGGCTAAATTCAGTTTAGTGATGCCCGGTGGAGGAATGCTATGACCTTCCAATAGTGAGTCCACAACTCTTGCCAAGACGAATTTCAGATTATGCTGTTCTTCAGCTATAGTAGTACATAGTAGGCAAAGGGCTTCTATCTTGTCTTCACTAGTAGTTATGGCTGTCAAATAGGTGTTGTCATTCTCCATTTCTTTTGCTAAGGGTATTGCCTTCGTTAGAGCAATACTTCATCGCTGGAAGCATCCGAATAATCTGACGATGAGGCCAGCCTATGAAAATCTGGGCTGGCCGACAGATTTGAATCTATGATGTTCCCAAAATCCTGCTCTTCCTCATTTGTTACCTTAGCAATACTCACAAAATCATGCCAAAGGCCCAAACATAGATTTAGTAAGGATCAATTGTTATCGATTGAAAAGGATCCTGAGCTTAAGTCTTCTTGGGTAAGGTTGTCTGCTGTGGCTGGCAAGTCTATAATGCTGGGCTCTAGGGTTTTGGTATTTGGAGTGGATAGAAGAAACCCAGATGTTTTTGGCTGTAGCTCCGCCCGCCCTGTGGGATTGTCTTTCTTTGACTTTGGGGAAGTGAAACTTCCAGTCGGATTAAGGCTACACGCCCGTTTGCCACTCTTCCTCAAGGTGCTTTGCAGCGTGCATTTACGCTGTTTGCAGATTTCCATCTTGTAGCAAAGATGTTATAGTGAGTGAGGTGTAAGTAATAAAATGTGTGCTACACCTTCATTTACTGCGACTTTAACAGGTAGGGAATATGCACGTCCCCAACAGACTGACAGTTGAACTCACAGAGGATGCTAGGGCAACAGGCTGCTCATGGTACTGCTACTCTGGGTGCCAGCATAAAGTAAAACACCTGAAACACAGCCTGTACAATGTCATACCTGCCATGACCCTGAAAAACTTGCTGTCAAACTCACCAGGCAGTGGTTAGGTAATAGCACTCCAGCCAGCTGCAGCAGGCACTTTAGCTCCGCAGACTCACCAGCATAAAGTCCTTCAAAGGATTAGATCGACTCGCTGCTCCAACATGGCAACAAAGCAGTGGGAGTCCTTGAGCTGGAGAGCTACGATCCCAGGGCTTGAGGCCAACACAAGTCTTGCAGTCCTGTTCTGGATTAGTTGCAGAGGGCAGAGAGTAGAGGCAAGTAGATTTAGAAAGAGGCTGTTACAATAGTCCAACCTAGAGAGAACCAGAGCTTGGGAGACCATGAGCTTCTGGTGAAGGAGAGGAAAGGCAGAGTACCTCTGAGGAGGTGCATGTCATGATTCCTGTCCCTCATGTCCCCAGCCCTCCAAGATGTCAGGCTCGAGCCAGGCCACAATCACCTACATGGCCCTCAAGGGCCTCTCCATCCCTCCAAAGACCCACTTGGAGTCAGACTTGGCACTTGTGGCACCAGACTGACTCACCCCCATAGGATAACATTGGGGATTGGACTTGTAGTGCATTGATGGGGACAAGATGGATGCCCCCACATATTTCTGTTCCCAGAACTGCATGTGTGGTCTAGTCTTTTGGGTGTGGTTCAGCCCAGAGACACCTGGGATACCCAGAGACTATTTAAGCCACACCCAGGCTGAGAAACATGCTTTGCGTTTTCTGCACCTGCAGCGTGACACGCACCGTGTTCGGATCGGACTCCAGTAGGCCTGCATCTTTCTTCTGCGCTCAGCTCCTGCAAGAACAAGAACACCGTTAGGAACAGCCTTACCTTGTGGCGGTTCTGCCTATCATTCATCGCTCCTTCTGTTCTGTGAGCATCTTCGGCGGTGTCATTCCCATCCTGGCACGCCACTTCCTAAGGAAAAGTGAAAAGAACAGAAAAAAGGCATTAGTAAGCATTCTGCAAATCTTCGCTTATTTTTAAATACTGTATGAGCTTCAAATGCTTACCTGAATCCCAGCCGCTCTGGGGGAACTCTGTCTCCGGAACTTCTCATCCATCTGCAAGAGGGAAAAGACACTCCAGGTTAGCGTGGAAACATCTAGAGGCGCCGCATACCGCGCTTTCCCACCGCATTTGTTCTTCATAACCGACATCCACGCTGAAAACGTTGCAGCACCTAAAAGACACAGAAAAAGAACTCTGTTCAATACAAATATGAAAGGGGTGCATCGCGCATCGCACTCTCACTCACATTCAGCGCTGCTCATCTCAGCAGCACGCCGCCATCCCCGGACGCCGGCCATCATCTAAGCAAGGAAAGGAACGAAGTTAGAAAACTGTTCAAAAGACTCATTATACTTACCTGTCGGAATCTTGCCAGTGAAGTAACTAGGCAGCAACGAGCCCGCATCAATCAATGTGCCCCTGCGTTGAAAGCAGGACGGAGAGCCCACTATCCAAGAAAACAAGGTGAGCTGTGGATCAAAGGGAAGGGTTGTACCCCAGGGAAGAAGGGGTTTAAGCACACAGAGACAATAGGGAGTTCAACTCTACCAATCCTGTGTTTCAGTCCCAGTCTCCAGTTGAATAGCCTCCAGGGAAGGGTTTGAGCTCGTAAGACGTCAGAACAGGCTGAGTGACGTCCCCGTGGATACCAGGTGAGCGTTACAGTGCAGTCGGAAGTTTTGAGATATCAGAGATGTGGGCGGAGAAGAAAAGTGTGGAGTCAAAGATGACCCTGAGGTTCTTAGCCTCGCAGGTGAGGGTAGGAGGAGGGCCAAGCGAGGCCAGCCAGAGAGTGAGGCCAGCCTCCCTTAGCCCTTGTAGTGCACATGTAGCTGTAATGTGAGTCTTAGTCAGAAATGCGCAAGTCGGATGGTGGCCAATACATAAGGCGCGCGCATGATGGAAAATGCACAGAGCACATAAATGCAGAGCATGCTTTAAAGTACATATTATTTCAAGATGATATTTCAATTGACTGATTTGCATTAAAACTAATACTTACATGCCAACATAATCAATCCAATCCCAGTAACATGTCCCCTTAAAAATATATAGTGCAAATGAGTCTATGTGGAATGGCCTGGAAAGGTTTGGAAAATCAATTATAGCTTTGTGAAATGGAGTTTTTTGCAGACTGAGCTTTGTGCAGTAAGTTAAACAAACATGAAATTCCTCTCTGGTGAGGTTAATCATTGTTGAATCATTGTCGAGTCAGAAGCGAAGGAAGAAATGTAACATTTGTTTTTCAGAAATTCAGTTACTTCAATGGGGAAAATACACATGTCAGATCGGATGAGGGGTTGCATTGATTGACAGAAGAACATATTAAAAAGGCTGTGAGTTGGTGTAGTAAGATCAGACATCCTCGGACACTGCACTGAGAGAGAGGGTGAATTGCAAAGGGCTGACTGGAGAACAGTGTCCAGTGCTGGCAAGCTGCCAGGTGCCGTAGCAGTCCTTATCTGTGTGGCCGACCCTGAAAGGGATTCCTATATTCAGCAGAGCCAGAAATATCAATGGCATTGGTAATAAGTGAGGGGTGTTGGATTGCCTTTTGGTCAGTTAGTCAGGGAAATAGGTCATTTCATTTTTGGTGCTATCGATGTTATAAGTGCATGCAATTTCAAAATTATATGAGGGCCTTTGCTGTTTTGTTCTCTCTCTCTCTTCAATGTGCATCTCTTGCCAAATTCCTCACTTTCAAGGATGGACGGAAATCAGCACACTTGCTTTAAAGGTTCCACTGTCTACAAATTAGTTTTTGCTGACACATAACATTAGTAATAGAAATTGTAAAATATCTTTGTTACACCACAGTGAAGAGAAGTCTTTATACAAAGCATATAACTAATGTTATGTGCCTACAAACAAAAAGTTGCAGACCTGTGTAATCCCCATCCCAAATGGGACATTACAGCTAGGGTGTGATATATAAGGGTAGGTAGGGAAAACGAAATATGGAAAATAAAACACCAAGACACAAGGGGTTTTAACAGTTTCTTTATTAAATGTAAAGGTGAATGTCCTTAACGTGGACTTATGTGAAAGTACCAAGTTCCCCACCATGGGGAGCACATGGAACACTGGGGTAATACACAATAGGCAGGTCTCCCCTGCCTATAAAGATAGACTGGACTTGGGAGATTCCAAAAATGAATAGAAAGAAAAAGGCAATTGGAAGTGACAATTGGAGTAAGGAAGGGACAGAGAAAGACCGTATATAAAGATATAGAAAAAGGAAAGCAGAAGGAAAGAGAAGAAAACAAGGATTAGCGCTCCCTGTGGGTCGCAGCCTTGAACCCCCCCACGCCCCCAGGGCATCCAGGAGATGGCTGGGTGGTCTGCATATGCCAGCTGCAGCCAAGCATGAATCAGAAAAAAACAAAACACTGCCACAATAGGAAATGAGGGCTTGGAGAGTCCAGGGCTACTATACAGCACTGCCACAGAGAATACTGGAACTCGCAGTGTGAGGGGAATCATGTTTGCACTTTATGTAGATGTCCTCTGAATGCATAAGGACAGCTGTTTATGGTGTGGAAGTTAACAATGTATGAACATATAAAGACCACAGCTCAGATCAACCCCCGAGGCACCTACGGTCATTTTTCCCTGAATATTCACACAAAGTGTCTACAGAGTCAAACAAAGCAACTCACACAAATCATTCCGTTATTTTCGTTTCATTTTAAATTCTGTCAGATAACAAACTTGTTCAATCACCCCCACAACTCAAGGCACTGTCATGGGTTGCCCTGCTCCTTAAAATCACATGATCGCAACTTTATCAAGCAACCGGGCTGGAAAATTGCACACTTGTCATGGGATGGAGCAGGTTTAATGGCCTGCCATGCCACATCTGACAGAGTATGAAGACCAATGCCAGGTCTGCCGCACCCCGTCATCTTAATTGGCTGTAGCAGCACAGCAAGAGCATTCAAGCACTGCTGCAACCTGCTATTCGGAAGCATGCTGTGCTGTGATTTGTTGGCCACAACAAACTGAAGGGGTAAATGGAAGGAGGCTTGTTCTAGAGCTGGGCACAACTGCATACACTCCCTACATCAAAAGTAAACATCTACAAAGGAAGGCAATACAATTCTAGTACATAGAGGAGTATGGCAGTGCAGCCACACATACATTATAAGTCTTGTTTTCCACGTGCGCAGATTCATCTTCTTCTTTCATGTAAGAATTGATTTTGCTGGTGAATGACATACAATGCATTGATTTTTTAACAAAAGCGAAGGATATACTTTCTGGATGCGTTTTATAAATGCCACACTGACACTGTTTGCAATCAGAAACAACGTAAAGGTAAACACAAGCCAAGTTTTAATCAGTAATACAGTTTACAAAGCCCCTGATTCATGGAATTATTTGGGCGTAAAACGCAGATTTGCGCTCCATTCTGCCCGAAAATACCCATACCTCAAACATGGATTTTCGGGCAGAATGGCACGCAAATCTGCGTTTTACATGCACACAATTCCATGAATCAGGCTGAAAGTGCTTGCCAGGTCTGCTAATTCAGAGGAATTATTTATGGACCTAGAGCTGTAAACACGGCTGTATTTAATCAGAGACGATTATACAATTGTTGTGCAGATCAGAGGAAACTCATTGAGTGAAGGGTATCATGTTTCTGTTTCATGTAGACGTCCACCAAATGCATTTAAATTAGTGATTTTAATGCAGGCAGGCATTATTAAAAAATCAAAATCCAACCAGTCTGTACTAATCAATCCCCTCAACACCTCCCTGCGTAGATACAGACAGCTTTGCTGAATATTTTCAAAAGTGCCCACTGAGTCACTCAAAGGAACCTACACAAAAACCTCCCTCCCCAGAGAACTGACCTTTTTTTTTTTAGTTTTTTTTTTGTAAACTGCTAGCTGTCAGCAGGCATGGGAGTAGCTGAGTTGCCAAGGGCCAGAACAATACAGACTGATCTCGTATGTCCTGCACTGCACTAGTGAGCGAGATCTGATTCCATGCCTGCTTTTTTATTGGTTGTAGCATCAAAGCACGTGCAGTGCTGCATTGCTACAGCCTAACATTTTAAAGTAATGATGCGCTGAGCCGCTCATTGGCTGCACAAATAAAGTAAGGAATCTAGGCATGCTAGTATGTGATGATTAAGGCATCATTTGCGTCATGATAAATAACATAATGTATAACATAACATAAAGCCGGTAAGATAGCTCAGCGTGTTCAGCGCTCGCTGCTGCGATCTGAGCGTGATCTGCAGGTCGCAGGTTTGAATCCCAGCAAGCCCAACTCAGCCTTTCATCCTCCCGAGGTCGATAAATGAGTACCAATTTCGGTTGGGTGATATTGTATGTAAATATGTGCTCTGTAAAGCGCTTTGGATTAAGGTGCTATATAAATAAAACATCGTTATCATTATAAATAGAAGTGCGCGGGTGCCCTATGATGCAGCTTACAGGGAACATTGGTGTCCACTCCAATGAAAGAAATTAAGGCGGCAGCACGAGTGCCCCTCACTGAAAAAAAAAAACAACATCCAAGCACTGCAGGGGAGAAAGCATAGATGAAAAGACTCTGACTAACAGTTTTATTTGACATGGTTGTATTATTAAAAGTCCATGAAAAACGGACTTTCTCCAGGAGACATTCATTCTGGGTGTGAGGCTTGTTGAGCATTTCATAATAAAGATGAGGCTAAAATCAATAAAATGAAAAAGACTTTCCTGGCAAGAGCAAGAGAAATAAGATGTACCAACATTGGCACTTATTAGGGATGTTTGCCTCTTGCTTGTTGTCACGTTAAAAAGGGACACCTGTCAAATTGCAGAGCGCATCCAAATGTTGGAAAATAAGTGTGACATATTTTCTTTCATCTTTTGTGCAACCCAGAGAAAGTGTATCAGAAATGTATTTCCATCAATGCCTGTCTTGAATATGTATGGTGAAGTACACAAGCCTTCCTGTCGTGTGTTAAATCCTGAGCCCAAAACAACAAGCAGAATATGTTGTGCATTAGGGGCTGCACCTTTAAGCAGAGAAAACTGTAATATTTCAACTAAATTGCCGTTTTTTCTAAGAATGAACCATGTTGCATACGAAAAGCAGGCCTTAAATTAAAGTCGTTATTTTTACTGGCAATACCCTAAGTGATTTAATGAAACTCTTATAATTGGAATGCTACAACAGCTGTTAGGATGATCCACAGTGACAATTGGAATGCTACAACAGCTGTTAGGATGATCCACAGTGATAATTGGAACGCTACAGCAGCTGTTGGGATGGTCTGTGATGAAGGAATAAGGGGAAGACACAGGCTGAAGACACAAACTATCACATATGTTCATGATCAACTCAACTATTTGAACCTGATTAATGATCCTGACAGAAGTATTCATTTGCATGTTCAGCAAAATGAGCGAACCTAGGAACATTGCACCGAACAGAAAGAAGAGGGCAAAATCCAGTACCATTAACAGTGTAGCAATAAGAACTATAGGCATTTAAACAAACTACTACCATATGCATGAATCTGTGCAAATCTGAAAGTTAGTCTGTAAACATTTGTCTTTATGGGGAGTGAAGAAGAGCAAGTGCCCAAAACATGTGTTGGCTCTAACAGTACCAATGATTTGGCAAGATGCCAGAACAAGAATAAAACAGAATACTTTATGAATATATAAAATTGTGAAGGAGTATTCTGTTTGCTTACTGAGATTAATCATTTGGGAATAATTTACTCAGGATTGGCACAATCCCAATACAAGAGATATGATTCTTGAAAGTTAAATATTTATTTTTGAGGACGTACAGAAAAGCGCGATCCCTCTTGGGGATTGCAACACCTGTTCAACAAACTAGTGACCAGCGCAGGTTGAAGTTATCGTTTGCTGATCAAACATAGTATTTACAGCAGAATTAAAGTCGTTTTTTCAACTGAATACCGTAAACCATTTAATTAAAGGTTTATAAGTGGATTTCTTCAAATGTGCTTCCAATGGGAATAGTATATTTAAACATTATGTCCTTTCAGAAACAGGTCTTCAAGTAAATGTGAGAATTCATATAAAATGTGTTCTTTATTATACCATGTTAGGAATTCATTTAAAACTATACTGGCTGACATGTAAGAATAGGAATGAAAATACTATCAAATTTCATTGTGTGTGTCATGAATATTGTAAAGAGGTCTGCATTGATAAATGAAGAAATAAAACCCAAATGGTCTTGAGTGAAAGAACAGAATCAAATTGCATTTTAAGTTTCTGTAGTAACATGAAGGCATACTGAAGAGAACACATGTCTCCAGTCTAGTGGGAACTGGATGGAAAACAAGTACATGTTATGGTAAGGCATGTGGTTTTTAAGACCCCTCATGCTCCTTTATTGTATCCAACACAGGTATTCAAGGCATATAAACATTATTAATATTGATTGATAATTCATTCATGACACCACAGAATGTATCACATGTTTTATTTTATATAAACACATCCACCAAATCCATTAGCTTATGAAAGGTTAACAGAAGAGGTAATTGGCATTCAAATGCAGGCCACCAAACATCTGTCTTGGATTAATTAAGGTGAAAATGACATTGAAAATATACACACTAAAAGAATTTTACTTTGAATAGTTGTGACATAGAAAAGGAATATTTAGGTGTAGTGTTGCCTATGCCCTCTTGTGGGAAACTGCTTCAATTGCAAACTAAAACATAAATTCATTTGAAATGTAGATGAAAGTACTTAAAAATGTCTAAAAACAAAACTTAGTGGTACATCAGAATGAATAATCTGTTTGACTAAATTTTTCTGACAGTTTGTAGATAAAAGTAAGTTCTACCGGAATATTGAAACTGAATTATATATATAGTGCTTTTGGAAATAGCAAAAATATGTGAAATCATTAATAATTATCACAATATAATCACCTTACAAATGTTTGCCTCAACGTTCAACAACTAAACATATACATTTTATCAAGGTTGCACTGATGAGTACAAAATCAGGGTATACAAACTAAATTAGATTCTCTTCAGAAAGAGCAAGCAGCCCTCCCACATTTTTAGTCATGCGGTAAACAAACAACTCCTCAGTGGCAGGCCAGCGGTAGGATGAGAGGGGACTATAATGGAATGCCCAAAGGACAGAATGATGCACTGAGGCGTATTGGACAAAGAAGAGACAGGTGAACGCACTGGAGATTGCAGAGTAAGAGAACTGACTCTTTGCAGATGGCAGACCAGCCAATGCGACCTGCCCATTGAAAGAAGGAGGCCAGTCTTCGCAGGGGGATTGATTTCAAAAAAGGCCACCTAAAATGATAGTTTGTTGATAGGATGATATCTGGCTGATTGGCTCCCAACTGGTTTTCCAAAGACCAAATGTTACATCGTAAAAAGGCAAATCATCCCAAATCCCCACATTATCCAATTTTAAAACTGGTCAAATCTGAGAAGATAAAGGGACTGGGAATGCAATGGGGGTGCACTTTAAAAAGAAGGATGTAGGTGTTGATGAATTTATGCCCTGTGTTTCCCCATATATAGATATTGAATGAAAGTGTGAGGTTGTCTTGTAAAGGCCTAATTGTCTTTGTATTAAAAACAAAGTCCAAATTTGAAAGCATTTTGACTGCCACTTTAAAGAGGATTGCCTTCGTAAAGCTAAGTATTATTTGCAAATATAGTTAGTGGTTGAAGCTGGTGTTGAATCAGGGTATAGTCCTATGCTAGCCGGTCTTTGCCTGTATGTCAAGTGGCACCTACATAGCTAAAATATTGACTTCCTTCCAACTGCACAGGAGATTTGGTGCATAGGTATATTTGAATGTAAATTATGTCAATTCTCCAGCACTATACTTGTTCTGTTGCCGGAAAAAAGTCAATTATTTTTACCATACTGCATTATGTTGAATGTCAGTGTGTTAAGTGTTTATCAGAATACATAATATTTATATGGACATTTGTCTGATTGTAAGTGGATGCCTTTATGGACTTATAAGAGTGAGAATCATACAGGCAGGTTTAATTTTTATTTTAATGATTTGATATCTACCATATTATAATGGGATCCAGGGTAAAGCTGGAGACCCAGCTGTCTAAAACTGTCTAATTCTTTTAAATACCTTTTGATATTTTTAAAACCTCACAGTTTGTTCTTTGCCCTAAATTGTGGGTTGGGGTTGCACAAATGGGGGTGTTAGATCAGTGTGTCAGGTCTTTACAAAGCACTAGCCAAATATATAACAAAATACACTACCCGGTATCCAGTGATATTAACAAAAACAATAACACTGAATCACATAAAAAATGATTTGATGTTTTTTTAAAGGCACTATCCAAAATATACCCAAATATTCTAGGACTGGGGTTTTATTATATAATTGCACCAGTCCTAAAATATGTTGGGGAACTTGTTTAGTGCCTTTAAAAAAAACATTTAATCACTTTCAATGTGTTCAGTATTATCGTTTTCATTAATAGCACATAGATCTCACTTCCCTGACCCCCGTTGAACTGCACTGGCATGTATCATTGAAAAATCATGCTTCATCATCTACAAGGCTGTCACGCTGAAGTCCCAATGCCACCTCACTGAGAAACTAAACATCACTTGAGGCCTACTATCCACCAAAAGAAAGGACTTGTGCAGAATTCATCTCTGCCAGTGCAAGAAGGAAAAAAACAGATGACAGGCCTTCACTGTCTATACCCCAAACACAGAACCTCCTCCCTGACACCAGCACCCTGACCTCTATATTTCAGGTAGAAGCTCAAGACCCTCCTCTTCCTCTTAAAGGAATGGCTCCTCCCTAACATCAACATACATACATCCCCCAATTCCTAACCTAAAACTGTGTGATCTGCATCCCACTGGTTTCTTCACTAGTTTTTTGTAGATAGCTTGCTTCCAAGAGCCTGTCCTTTCCCTATCCTGTTTTTAGCTCCCTGCACCCTTGTATCTCTGCTTCCCTCTCTGTGTCCTTCCCCCTATGATTTGTAAAGCACTCTGTTGCTTCACAAAGCTAGGTCAATGATCAATAAATACCCTAAAATAATAATAATAATAATAATAATAATAATAATAATAATAATAATAATAATAATAATAACAATAATAACAATAATAGAAAAAAAGTAGCATTACAGGAGGAAACAACTTTAGTTAATGGACAGTTTACGGTGAATAGGTTCAGTGCAAATAAACCTTGAAATTCAGACAAAGAACCTTAGTTCAAGTAACATTAGGTGTTGATTCAATGCAACCAAACCTTTAGAATGTGGATCTAAAGGATGCAGGCACTATTCAAATGCATTGTTCTTTAGGATGAATAAGGGATGATTTTTTTTAATCAAAAAAATAGGTCCTAGGCCATAAAAGGCTGTTCCTCAAAGAGAAAACATTGATAATATTGATATTAAATAGTAGCAGCCATTGTAGAGATCATGGACACGTTTGTTTTGTCCCCTGCATCTCAATCTAAGAAGGATACAATCTGCCATCTGCCACATTCTTCACTTTGCATTGTCTTCATACATTTCTGAAATGCCAATATAGACTGCATTGCAGTAATCAAGTTCAGCACAGATGAATGCCTTCACTGCACTATATATATCAGGCTTATTTTTGCTGAGCATCTAAATCCATCAGAGTAGACCATCATTGCGTCTGCTTCCTTGTCCACAGTCTGCTCCACCGGAATTTGCTACTTTTCATTCTATGGTGGCCAAAAACACACACATCTGGTCAAAGTCTAGGTACCTCTGCCTTTGGCTGCCCTCTTCAAAACTCCTCTGGATGTTCTGGTCCACATATGTGTGCACACTATAATTAATTCTTCTGTATTGACATAATTTACGTAGTTGTAAAAAGCAGGTTGAAATGTATAGGGACTCAAGGTTCTCCACCTGCACCAAAATGAAATGTTGTGGAGACTGTTTGCTTTTCCTTGTAAAGTACTGAAACGTGTGGAACATCTTTCCTGCTCCATGCCCCTCTCCATCAATGGAAACCTCACTAAATTGGTCAGGATCAGAAAAAACACAGGGCGAGCATGCCTCCAAATGTTCTCACTGATGCATAGCGTTTTAAAAGACCCACCAAAATTAGGTTTCTCCTAGCAAAGATAGATTAAGATACAGGAATAAAGCAACATTGACTCAGCTAAATTCAATTGATGTCACAGTGTGAATTGTGTAAGTCTGTCAAAATGAGGGAAAAATGTAAAAATATTCAGATGGCTTAGACTGTGCAGAACGTCACTTAACATATGAATTGACTTGCATGAGCATACCTAAACCTCTGAATCATATGTCCCTCAATGTAATATTGTGGGCTCTTCCAGAAGAATGTCTGATACAGCTTGTAGTGAGGTCAACTGTGCCTAATGCTGCACTCACTACAAGGTGACCTAGGAGCTTGTCTAAATGACAGAGCAAACCATCAATTCTTCTTGGTTTGATAGCACATTCCTACTATTACTGTAGTGTCTTAAACAAAATATAGATGCAATTCTGATATAGCTATGTGATGCCTTGCCTCTATACCAGAAAAAAAGTAAATGTAATGCACCCTCTCACAAACCTGCCATCATCTAAAGTATCCAAGGATTAATGGAAGGCTGGGCCCACACCATGATCATTTTACTAACCACATTACATATTAGAAAGTTTTCAAACATTGAATCTGCAGTATCTTTCAGTTGCTTTGAAGCACCCACCCACCACCCACCCACAATGTTATCCAGAATTACAAACACATCAATGGCTCCTCCCTTACACCTAGATCTACACACTCTCCTGTATATCTGTGGTCCCCCAAGTAATTCACAAAATAATCCAAAAGTAAACAAAAATAGTGTACAAGATAAAAGAAAAAAACTGTTTTACTTTAATGTAGAATAGCCAAAAATATGACTTTTTACATATATCCCAAATAAAATAAATGACAAATAAATACATTTAAACATTTAACCTAATCCTAACCAATCCCCGGTTCACGTATTATTCCAAGGTTATCCAATGAAATCAACCCTAACTCATTCATCAACTTCAAAAGTTCCATACTCGTGAGCCGAGGATAGTCTATTCCAAAATTCTTCAATACTGAGCCAATACTCCTTATTTACAATGCAAACTAAGTCCCGGACACTTAATTCTTGGACTGCCGGGCACTTAATCAGAATGTGACACAATGTCTGAGTCAACTTTTCTTTACACATGGAGCACATAGAGCACTCATCATTTGCTTTCTCGTCTTTTGATATCATACCCAAGATTTCCCCAGGTGGTAGTATATTTAGACAAATCATGAATAATTTGTCTCTCCACCTGACATCCGGGAATTTTGTCAGGTAATCTGGTATATAGCTCCTAGATTTGTCCAGGTCAGATAATGCATTATGGACTCTATAACTTCACACACATTCTATTGTATAGGCCCAATCTTGTCTTAAAATCGAGTTTTATTACAAAGAAACAGCTGGTAGAAAAAGCGGACAGCTCCTTGGAACTGGACTGGAAACCATTTCTCAAAACATTGTACTTCTGGGCTACACCCCTTAAAGCAAGAAATGGCAACAATTAGTATAATTCTAACATGCTGATTGGTCACTGGAAATCAGAACCCTGAAGAGCGCTATACATTGATACATCTGACTGGTGGTTTCCTTTCATGTGGCAAATGAACATACCCCTCTTTGAGGATTACGTAATGCGATAGTGAAAAACATGGCACTGTGATTCACTGGCATCATTCGTAGTGCAAGTTGATAGAATGCTAGGTGCTGATTGGGCAGTTATGTTGTAGGCAGAGTCAGATAACACCATCCAATCAAGAAGGACCAATGACCTTATGAGTGGAAATCAGCGAGGACAAAATGTTGTTGCTCTCCCCAGAACACTGTGATCCCCGAGCCCATATTGTACCCCTTAGCCCCTAGCCCCCTGCACCTGCTCATTCTCCAACTCCCATGGCGATACATGTTGCCAACTAGTTATCGTCTTATAATTAACAGCTGCATGAAAAAACATGTGCACGGCCCTGCTTCTAGAAATTAATTCCTTCTATTTATTAATTCTACCACACATTTTTATTTCCAACCCAAATGCCCTGTGGTCAGTGGGGACCCCTCCTAATTCTATATTTTGGGAGTGCCAACGATCTGAGTCCCCTCGTGCAACATACAACGTCCTTCACGATCACTGTGTATTCATTAGTTTATCGTCTGGGAAGGTAACTGCTGTCTGTAGAGCAACTTCATGCGCATGAGGAAATACTCCCTTACAAAAATTAATTGGACTCTGTTTGGCACCCCTTTCCATCTTGAACTTCAACTCCAACGGTGAAAATAAAATAAAATTAAATGGATAGCACAGTCTTTCGCTAAACCATGATACTCTGCAGCTTTTAAAGCTGGCTGGCTCCAATATGCCCATCATCTTGCTTCCTGCAGCAACTAACAATGCTACTTAATACGGTTCATCATATATAAAAAAATCCAGCCCGCCTACCTGCCCTTTTACCTAACGATGTAAGTGTGCTAACCCAAGTTCCCTCTAAAACCTACCTCTCTGAACATGTGTTTTTCTACACAGCCCCCAACCTGACAGCTTACTGATGTGGGCACAACTATATATATTGTAATTACCCTGTGACATCACCAAACTACGTGACCACCACATGACTACTCAGGTCTGAGTCCTTGCTAAAATATGTTGTGTAGCCTGTACTTGCGCCCCTCTTTGGGATGCTGGATCAGCATCTTTACACTCAGATCCCCACCCTACCCAAGACTGGGTGATCTGATCCCCGCTGTTTTCTCCCCTGATTGCTTGTAGATCCCTTTCTACCAAACTGCTTGCCCTCACCCCCTCACTTGTTAGCTCCCTGCTCCCTTGTTTTCTCTGCTTCCCTCACCATGGTCTTCCCCCTATGATTTTCAAGCGCTCCGGTGCTTACCTTGGCTAGGTCTGCACTCAATAAATGCCATAATAATAATAATAATAATAAAAAACTGATTCCAATCTTGTGTCTCTCATCTCTTCCAATTCTCCCTCCTGACCCCTCCCAAAATACCTTTCCCTCTAACAACACACTGGCACTGAATCAAGTAGGAGACAAGTGGTTTTTATGTGAAGTGCTACCATAAGCATTGTTTAGCAATTGCATAAAGGGTATAATGGTAACAAATGCTATGGCAGAATAAATGCCTTGGAATGGCAGTCTGAAGAGTCTTGATTCAAGCCTGCATCTCCGTGGCATCAAACAACATGCCCAAACTCTTCAAAGTCTGGAAGGAACGGGCCAATCCTGCACCAGCCTCTTCTTATGTCACACACACCCAGGACCTTTGCTCGGTCTTGTCTGCACACTTCTCAACTAAAACCCAAGACATCCTTTCCTCCCTCTCTTCCACACCACAGCATACACCAACAGCGGTGCCTCCCTTGGTCCTCCTTCACTTACCCTCTCCTCTCTCGCACCTGTCACACCCGATGAGGTCACCAGACAAATCCGTTCTATGAAGGACTCATCCAAACAGGTGGACCCATGCCCCTCTAAGACCATTAAGGACAATATCGACTACCTCGCCTCAGCCTTGGCTGACGTCTGTAATCTCTCCTTTTCCACTGGAGTTTTCCCAACTGCCCTTAAGCACTACCTCGTGCACCCTCTGTTCAAGAAACCCTTTGCCGACCCCTCCATTCCTGAAAACTATAGACCTATTTCTATCACTCCTTTCCTGGGTAAACTCCTGGAGAAGTTGGCTATTTTTCAGGTGACCCTCCACATTGAATCTATTGGTTGCTTCCATGACCATCAGTCTGGCTTTAGAGCACCCAGAGGCACGGAAACTGCTCTTCTGAACACCTGTGAAGACCTGCTCTCAAACCTTGACACTAACACTCCCTCTGTCCTCATTCTCCTTGACCTCTCTTCTGCCTTTGACATGGTCAACCACAACATCCCCATTGCACATCTCTGTGACACCCTGGGAATCAAAGGTCAAGCTCTGTCATGGTTAACATCCTTTGTCTCCGACCGCCCATCCCAGGTGGAGCTCAGAGCCTTTCTCTCGACGATAGCTCTTTCAATGTGTGGCCTTCCCCAGGGATCTAATGTATCCCCCTGGTTCTTCAATGTCTATATGGTTGCCCTGGCACATGTGATTGCCTATTTCACCCCTAACTTCCAGTGTTACGCGGATGACACGCAACTATCCTTCAGGCTACCCTCGCCCTCCTCCTCCTCGCTCATTTCTGACTGCCTGTCTGCTATTCAGACATGATATTCTGGAAACACCTTTTCCTCAACACCAATCAGGCTGAGATTGTTCTCATTGGGACCCCTGCTCCCACTTTCCCACCATCACTCGTCCCGGCCTCCCTTGGCCTTGCGCCCGCACCCACCTCCGAGGCTAAAAACCTTGGGGTCACCTTCGACTCAACCCTCTCCTTCTCCTCTCACATCTCTGACATTTTTAAAAAGTCTAACTATCAGCTACACCTCCTCAGAGGTACTCTACCTTTTCTCACTTTCCTTCCAGCCTAGAGAGCCCTAGTTCTCTCTAGGCTGGACTATTGCAACAGTCTCTTCCATAACCTCCTTTCAACTTATCCAGAACAGAACTACGAGACTTATCTTTGGCCTCAAACCCAGGGACTGCATCTCTCCAGAGCTGAAATCCCTTCCCTGGCTACACGTGGCTGCAAGGATCAAGTTCAAGACACTTTGCATTGTCCACAAGGATTTCTGGGGCCAGGCACCTACCTACCAGCAACACTGTGTACCTAAACACTGTCCTTAACAAGCCCTCCACTCATCTACCTCCGAACATCTGCGAGTGAGCCGGTCCTTCAAACAGAAATTTGGGGATAGATCCTTATCCTCTGCAGGTGCCTCCCTTTGGAATCACCTCGCTGACACCCTCTGCCTTGAGTCTGATATTCTTAAATTTCAGAAACTCCCCAAGACCTTTCTTTTCTCCTCTTCCTTCTCTCTCCCTTTGCCCTGCTAACCTAGCATGTACTCTTTCCCTCCCTCCCTCCTCCCCCTAACAGCTTTCTGACTGGCCACCTGGTGTACCTCAGAGTCTCACCGGTCCAGGGCACCCCTGCCAGGTGCCTCTTCACACTTGCCTCTGGGCCCTACACCCCAACAGCCTTCACAGCACTCTTCACTGACCAGGTGCACTTGGACCCCCCCTTCCCTGTCACCGTCTTTGCACTTGCACGATCCGAATGCACCGTGCCCGAAGATTGTCTTTCTATTCTCCCTTGTCTTCACCCCTAATTGTACTGGTAAAACCGCAGAATAATTTGTTGTGTCTCAACTTGTTAAATGTATTATACGTATGTATTATACGCACTTACTGCCTGTGCAGACCATGATCATCTCAGAATATCAAGGACTCTGAGCGACTGTTGTTTTTTCCCCATGTTCCCACCCTCCTTGTGTGCTTTGAAACACTTGCCTGTGTATAGGCGCTATATAAATAAACAATGCCATACCAAACCATGGCTGCTAAATTCTTTGCAGGCTTTCATTCGGTGTGGGTGTAATTCATTTGCAGGGCGACTTATACTCTTTGGCACCGATTGCCACAGGCAGCGAGATGAATACTTTTATAAATTGTATGTGTTATTCTTTGAGCGCTGAACACAAACGCATACCGTAAGTAGATTTAACAGCTGTTCGTGGTTGTATAGCCTGTGAACGAAATATTGAATAGTAGCTCAGCTTAACTGAATACTCACATAATTATGTGAGGGTTACACATATGAGTATATCTCACAGAAAACCAGATGCTACATAGTACTGCTTACCTTGCATGACACCTAATAGAAGAAATCCAGACAATAAACCTCAAGCTACAAAACAGAAGTTCCTGGTGCACCCTAGCCATTTCTAAATTAGTGAAAATGATTTGGAAAATAAATATAACATATTTAGTATAATCCTGAACTGTGCATCCTTATTCATGATATCTTCCCCCAACGTGGTTAAGGAAAAGGGAAGTGGTATCTTCGAATAATTGTTCCCATGTACACATGACAATGTAAAAGCCAGCCGTTCTCCAGTGAAGCTAACAAGAGTAATTCAGGCAGTGAATAATTCATAGCTTGAAGACGATGGCCGCAAAAGCAAAACTCTACTGAAATGAATTGAGAAATGGGAGGCTTTTGTGGACTCCTTAACATACCTGATGCAAGCCATTGAATTAAAGACAAATGAACAACACCGCTATACCTGCAATGTCATATTGTTAGACCAGACAGGATATAGTAGTAATGTATTCTTTCAGGAGCAGAAAATTGTGATTAGATGTGGGATAGCTGGCAGACTGTCAACTTCCTTACCGTTCTTGCAATGTGTATGGCAGAGGTGTGTGGTAGCACTCAAGCTATTCAAACCTTCTATTCGTGATCTGGAAGATTATTTAGCCTCTATTAATGATGTCCCCAGAGTATCTGGGCGTCGAGTTTCTTCTTTACTCCTAGAATTCAGCTCTCTGTTTTCTGTGCCTGCCTTCAGTGCTCTGTATGCCTTAATATTAATATTCCAATTATTTGCTGAGTTGGCAGTGACACCCTGCCTTGTTTGTAGGGGTGTACCGAATAGGGAAATTGCTATTTGGCCGAATACCGAATAGTTAGCCAAAATATTCAGCCGAAGCCGAATAGTGAGCCGAATAGTGGGTTATCTCTTAGAAGTTTCTGTTCAGGGACGGTTTCTGTGTAGTTACGCCCACGTATTGTGTGTTCATGTATGTGTGTACAGGAGCTAATGGTAGGCCGTCGTGTGTGATTTGATTATGATTACATCTGAGACATGTGCCCCCTAAGTAAATGAGTTGGTGGTGTGGGGTAGTAAAAAGAAATTAAAAAAACTCAGACGGTTGTGAGGTGGTTTATGTGACTGAGGGCCCAAATTGCTTGCTTTGATATTGTATATGTTTCAATTGTGTGAAGGAAAAATCGAGGCTGGGAATCTACAACCAACAAGGAAATGCCATATTGGAAAGTGTGGGGAGAGAATCATCATGCGAGGGAGGGTCCAGAGTGACCTGCCACCAGGAAAAGTGTCATACGGGGATTGATTACAGGAAGAGATTCTGTGGGCAGCAGCAACAGCATGAATACTCTCAGGGTACAATGCCAGCAGGAAAGTGGCGATTGCCTCCAGACTCCACACAAATGGAAACGGCCAATAAAAACATTCAAAAAGGCCAGGCGCAATGTGATCACTGAATTGGTTTTGAGGGGGAAAATACCAAGCAAAACATGAGAGGTGACAATCAGCAAGACATTGGTCAGATGGGAATACCAGCATGAAATGGGTCCGGGGGCAATGCCAACACAAAGAGCATAACAATTCAGAGTGCACTACCAAAAAGAGGGAGAGGAGAAAGTATGGAAAAGGACCGAGAACTGAAGCAGCCTGAGAGCAACAACAACACGAAAAGGTCACATGTCCATGTTGACATAACTAGAAGCAGAAAACACTAGTACGGACATTCGGAAAGGTACGGCTCAATGGCAAAGCCCATCATTTTTGCTTTCGTAGACTGAACATGTTTTCCTTGTTGACAGGTGCCGTCATATAGGCATACACTTGCATCATTAACTAAGTATTGTCCTCCTTGTTTGCTCAGGTACGAATGCAATTCATCACACGTGCTAAAGTACTATCATTACTTTCCATGTATTCCATGGCACACTCAGGTACTCGCATTGTATGACCGTCACTGCCCTCACTCGCCAGACAGTTTATTTAAAGGGCTAAAGACTGCCAACACACCAAAAGCCACCCAAACGACTTTCTAGCCAATTCAGTTATTTGCCCAGGACAGGAGGACAGGATGTTTCTCAACAAATGCTCATTTTTTGCCATGAACGGGAAATACTTAGAGGTTCAGATGTAGTCCCTTAATGGAAATATTCTCGGAGTGGGCCAGAACGAAAAGTAGCCCAAAACTGTCCTCAAGCGGCCCAATATCACACTGTGTGAGTGAACATATTGACCAAGACCAGTCCCCCTAATGTCATACCATCCCATTGTTTGGGAAGTGAAATGTGAACTGCTGCTCAGTCCTTAATCAATTCACATATTCCTGCATTCCGATTCCCCATAGCATTTTTGCATACACCCACTCACCCATCCATTTTTCCAAGGAATAATGTGTAGCTTCACAATATCTCGATGATTTAAAGGTGGACACTTACCTGATGCCGCCTTGATGACCGTCTTTTCTCAGGCATCCTCTTCTGGTCGTCTTCTCCCGGTCTCGGTGCGCTGTTCCAATGCTTTCGGGTATTTGTCCCTGCAGCAGCCAGTAAGCCAAATGCTTACTGGCTGCTGCTGTTTTCCCACAGTTCTACTTTCTTGGATTGGCTATCGTCTCTCACACTGAGAGAAGAAAGTTAATCATAGAAAGCGGAATTCGCTTCGGCTTTGAGTAAGTTTTCCAGGAAACATTCGGCCGAAGCCGAATAACTGATTTTCAGCTGAAATTCGACCGAATACTTACTTGAAGCCGAAGTTCGGTACAACCCTACTTGTTTGTGACTAGAATTTGGAGATTCCTAATATTCCTAGTATGCTACGATTCTGGCTTCCTGTACCTGCTCCATTTCTGGTCCCTGATATCTGTTCTGATCCTTGGTTCATGGTTCTTCTTTTCATTGGCATACATACGTACCCTTTAGTACTTGTCATGCTTCTGTCTTTAACCTCTGTTTGGATTCATTGCTTTTTCTGTCTCTCCTCCTCTCAGCTCCTATGAACCTTTCATACCCTCACCCTCTGAGGCATAGTAATATCGGCTTAGGAAAACAGGAGCAGGAAATAATAGGAGGAGCTAAGGATTATAAACGCAGACTAAAGTGGGAACAGAACCTTTATCAACCTCATACAAAAAGCTCAGGTCATGATGGTGGATCGAGCGGATGAAATCTGTAAGCGTAGCAGCATAGACCCCTGTCTGTACACTATGTGAAGGCATAAGGAGGTGGCTAATGATTACAGTAGGCAATAAGAGTACCCGAAAGAAGGTTCAAAATCAACACAAGTACCTCAAATGTGTTTTTTGGCCAAAAGCCACTACTCTGAGAGAAAAGGTAGAGAATCCAGGTCTTGAAGCGGTCCAGAGAACACATGGCAGATGTTCTGCAGCACAGTCCCTCCAGAGGCTTGAGTGCAAGGAACAGAAAGGCGACACCAAACAGGTGTGTCAGGAGTAACAGAGAAATCTTGGGGAAGTCTGGGAACAGGTATAATTAAAGGTGCATGGAAGCAGGAAAATAATATAAGGAAAAGCTCCCCACTGCCGGAACACTTTAGGTCTCACTCTGAGGTTCTGCATAGGGTTGAGAAGCGAGAAAGTGCTGTGGACCTCCTTGGAGCTGTAGCCAAATTCCAGGTGGGTAGAGCTGCCACTCCCAGCCACCATACACAATATGGCAGAGCCTCTGGAGTGGCGACTGGTGGCCCAATTTAGGCATAGACCCCAACTGACACTACTGTAACTGGTTATTTCTATTCATTATTTATTTCATCCTCCTGCAAATTGGTTCACTGTTGTGATTTAACGTACAAACTTCCTTGTTGCTGCTATCAGCAATGGCACCATTGGACGCTCACCACACAAAACCTGCCCAATAGGGAGCCGGCCCACAAAAAGCCCACATTCTGGCCCTGCGCCTTTTCTACTTTTCATCACTGAGGAAACCCACATGGAAGCTGTGGGGCTGAGATCGCCAATACCAAAGTCAAGGGAGACCTCAGATGGTTTCCCAATGGGGCTACTCTGATGAATAAGGGAGGAATTAGCCATCAACCTGACTAACGCGACATCAAGTGGCACCTTATTTGCTAAATCTAGCATTTGTATTGTTGGATTCACCTTTTTTGGAAACGTGCCTCATTCTGTGCATTCTGATACAGTTATTCAACTGCCACGTCTGCCCCAAGAGTGAAAACAGCCGCTTGAAAATGCCCGCCCCGCCAAACGTACCGGCGCGTTCTACAACCTTCCTTGTTGCTGCTATCAGCAGCAGTGCCATTGGACACACGCCATATAAAACCTGCCCAATAGAGAGCCAGCAGGCAAATGCCGGCCCCCCACCAAAGGCTCACACACAAGGCCCTGTTTGTGCCTGTTCGTGTCGGTGAGTGGGCGCAGTCACGAGGCCAAGGTAAGCCCCCCTGCCTTTTTACAGGTACACAAAGTTCAGCTGGCTGTGCCTGCTCTTTACACCCCTTTACAGGGCATTACAGTGCATTGCCACCCAATGCCCTGTTGCCCACCACCATCATGGCTCCAGTCAAGCTGCTGCCTGCCAACCCCCAAACTACTCTCAGCTACTGTACAATCCTCACCGCAGTAAGGACCACACATGAACTACCTTTAGTGGCCCACGTGTGAACATACCTGTGCCTCCGCAGAGTACGCCTGCTACATTCGCCTGACTATTGTCCACACCTTACACATTGTTATTCCTCCAGATCTCCCATTCCATATACGATGGAGTGTCACCAGACCCCCTTGCAAAACTTTGTGTGACGTATCAGTCGTATTTAGGCAAGTACTGCTAATGCTGATATGATCCATCCTAGCAAACTGCAAAAGTTTATGTGCCTCGCTTAGCCTCTTTGTATCACTGTGCATGACACATCAGTCACATTTATCCCAGTACTGCGAGTGTTATGTGCTTTATTCTAGCCCTTTTTATTGCAAATGCTTATGTGCTTCATTTAGCCTCTCTTTGTACAATCGTGTGCAACACATCAGTTGCTTTAGCCCAGTACTGCGAGTGTTATGTGCTTTATTCTAGCCCCTTTTATTGCAAATGCTTATGTGCTTCATTTAGCCTCTCTTTGTATAACCGTGCGCGATGCATCAGTCGCATTTAGCCCAGTACTGTGAGTGTTATGTGCTTTATTGTAGCCCTTTTTATCGCAAATGCTTATGTGCTTCATTTAGCCTCTCTTTGTACAAGTGTGCGCGACGATTCAGTCACTTTTAGCCCAGTACTTAAAATGCTCAGAGGCTCTATCCTTGCCCCTTTACCACAAATGTTCTTGTGACGCTTCTAGCGCCTCATCGCCAATTATTGCGGGCCGTACTTACCACTCATTCCCAATCACTGTGTGACATATGTGTGACATATTAGCCCTACTTGCTAATCTCTGTGCACCGTTCTTAACCCAATTGAGCTAACCTAGTGCTCACCGTAGTGAGTGGCACGACCCAAGTACAGTTACTGAGCATTGCCTTAAATCCAATGCCTTATCCACCCACCACAGCATACCACCTAACCATATAATGCAGACATGCTAACGTCACATCCCAATGACTTCTCACCGGCCCACCAAAGTCGTACTCTAAGCATGGCTAAAGTACTCCCCAACTCCAACACCATTTTGCCCTCATCATTCCTCCTCCAAATGCTGCAGTTTAGAAGTTGGAAGTTGGAAGACTCCCACACCTATGACTACAAGAAAAGTACACACCAACTCCTCCCCAAACGCACCTTCATGCCTCTACCAGCTTCCCTACTTTCTGTCAGAGAAACGAAAGGCTTAGCTATAGGACAAAAAACTCCCCTAAAAAACAACTCCAAAATATAGTAACCCAGTCTCCAGACAGTCGACTTGCCACTAGTACACCGACAACAAACCAGCCACTGGCCTCTGCCCAATGTAATCAGACTAAGAAAAACAAATTAACAGGGCATATCAGAAAACCATCCGTAACTAAAACTAAGACAAAACTCAATAAGGATAAAGACGATAACATTCCTACCCACCTCAAACAAGCCCTCATTAACGCAAAATCTATCCCAGCTCATACCCTAGACATCTCAGATCTCATTACAACAAATTACTTAGATTTCATTGCCATAACTGAAACCTGGCTACACCCTGCACCCGGCCCTTCCTTCTCCTTTGCCTTACCAGACGGCTACTCAATCATTAGAAAGGTCAGAACCATTGCCGGAGGAGGCGGTATCGTCTTTATATCCAAAAATAACCTCGACATCCGAGAAATCCCTAATTCATCCTTCCTATCAGGAGAATTACTGTGTACCAAAATTACTATCTCTGCCATGGCCTCTCTAACCCTTCATCTTATCTATAGGCCTCCGGGCCTCATCTCCTCATTTGACGAGACCATAGCTGCCCTACTGGCCACAGACTTAAAATCCATTCCAAAGCACTCATCCTGGAAGACTTCAATCTAGGACTCAATGACAGCTCTGACACCCAAGCCACAACCTTAGTCATTACCAAATGCTGGGGAAGCACCATCCTGCGTCCAGTCATCAGCTCAAACTGTGACATTTTAGTTGCATATGAAGGGGTAGATCTGATGGCCATTAGGACAAGAGGTAATCGGATATCCCAACTTGGCCCAGAATCTGCCAGAAACTTTTTTAAGATGCTCACAATGGTTCAGTTGTAATGTTCTACGGCACCAGAAGAGGCTGGCCGGTAAGCAATGTGTAGCTTCCTTTTAACCCCCAGTATCTCCCACATCTTTGTCATTACTTCGCTGGTAAAATGGCTACCTCTGTCTGTCTCAATCCTTTGGGGTAGACCAAATGCGAAAAGATGTGGTTGATCATCAGGGCAATGGATATTCCACCCATTTAGTAAATAAGCATGTCACCGTCAACATGTACTTATTTCATTTAGAGGAGTGAATCACGGGGCCTATGAAGTCGACTTGCAAATCTGACCATGGCAGTGTGGGATGTTGGCTGAAATTGTGCACACACAAGACACCCCTTCAAGTATTGGTCGAGGTCCTGCCTCATGTGCGGCCAATATGCAACCTTTCTTAAGATCTCAAGGGTTGTATGAAACCCCCTATGACCGGCTGTGGCCGCATCATGGGCGTGACTTAACATCAGGCTTTGGAATGAGGTAGGAACCACCCACTGATCATGGCCAGCTTGGGATTTCCTTACCAACAAACCGTCTTGGATTCGGAACATTTTTGGACATTTCATAAACACTCTTAGGTCCTCTTTCCCAATGTAATCCGTATCCGTCAGGGGAAAGTTCTGAGGGTCCTCAATGTGTTGGTAAAACTTACCAATTATTGGATCCCCCTTCGAAGCCGTAATCAAATCAGCATCTGGGGTCTCCTTACTCCATTGTGCAGTTGAAAGATAATTGTGAGCATTTGTCTGGGGCCTAGTGATAGCAGTGACCTGGATTTCCCCCAACAGGGACTCAATCTCTATTAGATCCCCTTGGATGGCCCCGGTTTTGGCCAGCTGATCAGCTAAGTCATTTTCAGTTTTGTCTGGTCCCTCTACTTTGGAATGACCCTTGATCTTTTTCCAGTAGACGGTCATCTCATTCGAGGTGACCAGATCATCAATATTTTGGATTAACTTCCCATGTTTCAAGGGTTTGTTATTAGCACATAACATGCCTCTGGTTTTCCAATTAACCAGGTGCCCCACAAAGCCGTTCCGTATATAATCTGAATCTGTGATTATGACCAGTTCGCGGAGTTGATGTTGGACAGCAGTGAGGATGGCCATCAACTTTGCCACCTGGCTACTTCGGGGACCAATCTTGTACATAGTGGAGGGTTCTGGGGACTCATTCACCCATGCATTCCCTACGCCGGCCACAAGTTCTTTTCCCCATTGTTGTCAACATGGTAAGAGCATCCGTCCACATAGACAGTGGGCATTCCCTCACACTTGTATTCTTCAAATACTTTGTGTGGGGAATTAAGGTATGCCTCCATGTTGTCTTTGATTTTTAGACTTTCGTCCTCGAGACAGTTTTCTCTGGCACAAGCATGCAAGTCAGCCAGACCCTGCGCGAGGGGACTCTTCTTTTTTTGGCCATATCTGACCTCCACAGGAAAGCTTTGCATTGACAGAATCCAGGAAGTAATTCGGGAATTACTCACATTTCCAGCACGGATTCTGTCACTTTGGAAATATTCCAGAGGCTGGTGTGGGGTCTCCACTATGATGTGTTCCCCCTGGATAAACAGACGGTAATTCTTCAATCCCCACACCGTTGCCATGAGTGCCTTCTCACAATCGTTGAATTTTTCCTCCACAGAGGATAAAGTGTTGCTCGCATAGGAGATTACTTTATTGACCTTTTCATGCTTTTGATATAATACTGCAGTCAAGCATGCATTATAGAACCCTGTCTCCAAGAAAAACTCCTTGTTTCTGACAGGGTAAGCTAGGCAAGGTGCTTGTGAGAGGCACTTTTTAGCTGTCTTACTGCCTCGGATTGTTCTGGACCCCATTCCCACTTGACCCCCCCTTCAAGAGGTGAATCAGGGGTCTGGTGATCTCTGCGTAGCCCTGAATGAACTTTCTGCTGTAATTAGTCAGTCCAAGGAGGCTCCTTAGTTCCCGCAGAGTTGTGGGGTCTTTCAGTTTCTGAAGTGCTTCCACTTTCATTTCCTGGGGACAGAGACCCTGGGGAGTAATCTCATGCCCCAAGAAATTAACACGGGTTCTACACCACTGTGCTTTCTGAAAGGAAAGTTTTACTCCGGCAGCCCTCAACTGTGTCAGAACATAACAAATCTCTGCTATGTTTTCTTCCACAGATGAACTTTTGATGAGGACATCATCTACATAAGCCAGGTTACCCCTCGCACCCAGGTTGGGCATGGCCTTATGTAGGAACATGTTGAATTCATTGCCGGAGTTGAGGTATCCGAAGGGAGTCCGAATCCATGTGTACTGCTGGCCCCCAAAGGTAAAAGCAAGTTTGTATTGGTCCTCCCTACTGACAGCCACGGTCCAGTAGCCATTGGTCAGGTCTATTGCAGTGAATACCTGTGACCCCTGGATCTGGGCCAGCCCTTGGTGAATCTAGGGAAGAGGCCATCGGGAAGTATGGACCCGTTTGTTGAGCTCCTTAAGGTCGGCGCAGAGTCTCCACTGGCCGTTTGGCTTCAATATTCCCAGCACCGATTATTGAAGGTTCTGTGTACTGGACGGATTATTTCCGTGGCACAGAAGGTTCTTAATTATTTCAGTAAGGGACTCCATCGATGCGAGAGGCAAGCGATATTGCTTCACAAACACTGGAGCCATGCCAGGGTCCGTGGGAATTGTTGTGTGGATGTCGGTGCGACCACAGTCATATCAGTCTACCGCAAAGAGATCTTGGAAATCCAAGAAAACTTGTTTCAACTTTTGATTCTGTTCCAGAGTCACACAGGCATCAGCTAGGTTGACTCTCTCTTCCACCATCTGCCTGAAGCCTGGAAAGACTTCTGGTTTTGCTATCTCAGCGGCCTCCTCCAGCTAGGTGGAGAAGTCCCTGGTCAGGGTGCTGATTTGGACTCAGGCTTCAGGTGGGAAAGGCAGCCCCATGGACCTGGAAAATCACCTCATCCCTTCTGAAGTCACAAGTCATGTCTTCTTTACCATAAGGGCAGGAAGTGTACACCAGGAAGTTCCCCCCATGCCGGGTAAAGATCCTGCCTGGTGTTGCGTTGTCATCACTGTCACTGTCAAAACAGTCCTTGGGGATTGGTCCTAACAGTTCATTTCCTAAATCAATGAAAAATGTCAGTCATCAACCGCCATTCCAATAATGGTGCCTGCGGCTAGAGTAATCCTCTTTAAGACGCTGTTATCCACCTCTATTGGAATGGTGTCATGTTCTATATTGACTAATGGTGTTGGGTTTACCCCCAACCCTTGCTGTTGGAGAGAAGCATTTAGATGTATATAAGCATCAGGGTTTTGCAATTTTTGTCCTCTTTTAACTTTCACTTCCAGGGAGAATTGTCGGGTCCTTTCTGGGATGGTGACTTCCTCTTTAATCTGAATTTCAACTGCATAAGTTAGCAATTGAGCTGACCTAAATGCTTTTTCTGGATCATCAAAGCCCATGGGATTATCCGCTAATCGGGACCAAGCTTTGAAGTTTATTAGGTCCAAACTAATGGCAAAGCGATTGAGAATATCACTGCCTAAGTTAAAGGCGGCAGGGACATCTCGCACGACCCAACAATTGCTCTTGTTGACAATGGAGATTTTGAGCATACACCTGCTTGGCAGGAGATGTTTGGAATTGGGTGTTTCCAGATCCATTTCCCATTTGTGTATCAATTTGAATGTGGGAATGGCTGGATCTTTTGGGAGTTGGCGGAACATGGCTTCACTAATGAAGCTCTTACCGTTGTTCACACACACTCGGGCGAGAACAGAGTCCTTCACATCATTCAACTGAACAGGGATAAATAACTGCTCTCCAATTTGCTGAATATCAGCCAGGCTCTGAGCTGATTTCACATCTTTCTGGACTATTGGAATGTTAATGTCTGATTGTGGATTAGTAAAGAATTTCAGAGTGTTTCCTTCCAGTGTGGAATAGCACCTTAAACTGGAAGGAAGGTTAATTTTCAGAAATAGAGAGGACCCCCCGTCACCAGTCTGTTGTACTACTGCTATTACTGTCACGTCTGGAATTTGGTTGTTCTGGAAGTGAAATTCTATTTGGTCAGATTTTTGTTCAACCATGTGGCATGTACCCTTTAAACTAACATGGTTGACACTCTGTTTTCATTTTGTTGGTCGGCTAGTCTGGGTCCAGAGGATCTTGTTTACGCAATCTATTAGGGGTGACAACCTTCTCAGGAGGTCATTCCGTAGTAAACAAGGGGTGCCCTCTAGAGTCACTACTATGACCGGGTGTTTCACCTGGTGTCGCCCAATTTTGATGTCCAAATCTGCAGTCCCCTCGATGGGAATTTCCTTCCCGTCAAAGTTCTGAAGTTGTCCAGGAAGAGAGGTGAGAGGAATTTGGTAATTCTCCCCCCTTCCTGCATTTAGTTCATCAAAGGCCCTTTTGGACTGAAGGGTAGCTTGGGATCCAGTGTCCACCAGTGCCAAAATTGTACCCTGCCCCTGCACTTAGACCAGGGCATAGTATCTTCCCTCCTTCTCCTCAAGGGGGCACAGATAATGCACATTTTTGGACAACTGGTGGGCTAATTTTTTTAGTTTTGGACATTGCGAGAGAGGAGATTTGTGCAGAATTCTGTGGAGAGTCATGGCAATCTGCAAGAAAAAGTTGGCAACTGGAAATCAGAGCCGTTGTGGGTTCCCCTGGTTCTGGGCCGCCCCCCCCCCCTTTTGGAAGCAGTCATCAGAATGGGCTTGAACCCAGGGATTTTGATGCTGTTGGTTCTGGGATGAGATGATGGGCGGCGCTAGCTCAGTCCCTACATCTACCCATTCTGGATTTGGATCCCTTGGGACCCATTTTTCTTTGGGAAGAGTTCCCCCATCTCTGAAGGAGAAGATCCTTTTCCCAGGATCCTCTGAGGATCCCTCTCCCTCAAATTGGAAGATCTGTACCTCCTCCACAAAATGGGTCTGTTTGGGTCCTTTGTTTCTCCTACCTCCTCTCTGCTCCTTGGGTGGCAGACTTTTAGGGGTAGGAGATTTTCTTTCTGGTTCCTGGGTTTCCAGGGGCTGTTTACAAGTGGGGAAGGAAGCTTCCTCCAAGCCTTTACACCCCCCTTCCCCTTGTGCCTCCTCCCTGGAACCAGTGGATTATCAGGGTGCTGCCCCCGTCATTGTTCTGGGGCACCAGGCCCAGAGTTGGGGGCATTCTGCGCCGGAATGCTCATCTGAGGGTTCTGTTGAGCCCTCAGCATGTGACCCAGATCCTGTGCCATATTTTGGAACTGGCGCTCTAACTGTGAAACCTGCTCAGGCTGATACGGGGTTCGGTTTTCTCCCCTGTGCTGATCCCGGGAAGGGTAACTATCCCTTCTCTGGTACTACCCAGTTTGAGAAGATTCGGGTACCCGTCCACCCTTGGCCTCCCCTCTCCCGGATTAAGTGGTCTGGGCTCAGGGAATTGGGGAAAGAAGGATGGATGATTTCGGGGTTGGAAATTGGGTGTATACCTGGGAAAAATGTCTGCCCAGTATTTGGGGAGTTTCTGCCCTCTTGTGGGAAGTTAGGAGGGGAGTTCCCTTGGTTAGGTGCTTGGCTGGACCCCCCCGCCTGGGCCAGAGGAGTCCACACATAACCCAGGATGGGTTGGTTTCCCTTGCAACGGGGACTTACATAATCACGGGAATGAGGGATCCAATTTGTGGGACTACCTCCTTGACTCCCTGTTTGTGACTGGCCCAAGGGCCTTCTGGGCTGAGAGTTGTTCGGTGCAGGCAGGTTTTTAGACCTCCCATCTCCAAATCTAAAATGGGGGCAACCTTTACCTCTGCCACCTTAGCAGCAGCAGGGGTGCTGGTTGATTTGGGGCTTTTCAGGGGCTTATATTTATTTTCTATGGGCTTCTGCACCTCATAGATTTGGGTGGCCTGTTCAATGACCCAGTCTAGTGACCTTTTCTCATGAAAATCTCTCACTAGCTGGGTCATGATGTATTTGGGCAAGGCATGGAAAAAAGTGTTAACAAATTCTTTACTGTCCGTGCGCACCCTTTTGGTAGTCTGCGCAAAGGCACGCTTCAATTCCTGCACAAATTCTTGTGGGGCCTGATCCTCCCCACATTGCAAATTGTAGGCTGCCTTGCGAGCCTCTTGGGGATTCCAGTGAACAGAAAAATGTTTCAAGGTGGCCGCCCTATATGTGGACCATCTTGAATGGTTTTGGTCCTCCAGCCCCGCAAAGAAACTGGAGTATTCTGGGGAGAATGTCCATTTTACATACTGGATGCAGCTACTGCTGTCCTTCAAATGGAAAGTCTCCATCATTTGCTCGTAAAGCTCCAAGTGTTCCCAAAGAGAATACTTGGCGTTCTTGTGATAAGGGGTGATGACACTCCTTATTGCCTTAATCTGTTTTAAGGGTCCTTAAGCAAGGCCCTTTTTGCCTTATTGGCCTTTTTGGTTTGGGTAACCCTGGTCCATTCATCCTCTGACTCAGAAGCACTGCTCCCAGAGGTGCCCGTCTGATCTTCCCGGTTTTCCCAGCTTCTGCAAGCCTGCGAACGGCTGGCAGAATGTGGAGACCTGGTCTCCTGTGTCCTGTGACGCTCAAAGGAGTCTTCAGATCCCTCCTTGCTGCCAGGATTTGATGAGTATCACCCCACTGACCTAACTGGGCAGAGGTTTTTAGGATGCCCTTATTGGGCCCACTCTCCTGGGGTTCCCCACTAAATTGCACTGTACTTAGGTGCCCATACCCGGATGCCTGCCCATCCATTCCTGGGTGGTACTGGCCTATGAGCCCCATACTTTTGGCTGGATAGTAATCTGTCATCCCTGTAGCCCTGTGCTCACGTGCGCCAGGGGACATGGGTGTGGCAGAGTCCAGGGACTGGGAGAGATGAAGGCCTCTGGTACTAGTGCTCCTGAGGTTATGCTCAGGTGTTTCCCTTTCCCAGCGAACTTCATCTCTATCAGCCCCTGCTCCCTGTTGCCATGCAAAAGCCTGTGCTTTCAGTTCCTCAGTCAAGGCCTTACTAGACTCTATCAGTCTCCCCTGCATGGCTACCTGTTGCTGGAGCCTATCATTGTCCTGGCAGAGAGCCTCATTCTCTTTCTGTGCTTCCTGGTTTGTCCTGGAATACTGAGCCAGTCTTTGCTGCAGGAGGGTTACCTCCTGGGTCCCATCCCTACTGGACTGCTCCTTTCTTGCCAGAGCATCTTCCACCCTCCTGGTGTGCTCTAACAAGTTCTGATGCTCATTTTGGAGGTCACCCAGCCCCTGGAGGGCCAGGTGATTTTCTTCCATTTTTCTTTTTAGGTGGCAGACTTCCTGGCCTAAGGTGTCCCTTTCCTGACTAAGAGCCTGCATCTATGCCGCCAGGTCGTCCCTATGCCTTTGAAAGGCACCAGCTTTCTGGCGCTCCTCCTCAGATTCTGTCTGGGTGTCCAGGTCTTTCCGAATCAGTTTGTTGGTCTCTGCCTTCTCCCTATCCAGGTGGCTTTGCAGGGTGACTACCTGCTCTGCGCATGCCCTTTTGAAGTCCAGTTGTTGCTCCAGTTTTTTTCTGCCTCTGCAGTAGGGAGACCAAACCTTCTTCTGCAAGGACAGAAATCTGGTATCCTGGTCAGACTTTTCCTGTTGCAGGATGCCCATATCCTCTTTGATTTTAATGAGATACTGTCTACTCTCATTTTCTGACTCCTGGCTCCTGTGCAGCCTCTGCTCAG
Source organism: Ambystoma mexicanum (assembly GCF_040938575.1). Classification (NCBI taxonomy): domain Eukaryota; kingdom Metazoa; phylum Chordata; class Amphibia; order Caudata; family Ambystomatidae; genus Ambystoma; species Ambystoma mexicanum. The sequence continues at coordinate 712,159,969 of NC_090933.1, forward strand.
AAGAGACCAGGTCAGATTGGGCCTTCTCTAATGCCATATGTTGCCTATTTGCCAGATCTTGGCCTTCAGCACATTTGTCCTGTATGGCTCCCATATAGAAATATAAATATGCCGCTATCCTGACAATCTTGTCGTGCTCATCTTTGGCTTTAGGGGCCATATATAGTTCACTCAGGGCCACATGTAATGGACCCTGATCTCTCCATGTGTCTGACCCTGTTGCAGCGATCTGGGGTGCGATTGCCTGCACCCACACCCTTTGGTCCTGTTCCGTCCATTCGCCTCTCACAAATAGCTCATGTAAGAGGTGCTCTCTGGCTATTTTGATATCTACCAAGGTCGTCATTCTGGAAACTGATTTCCTTCCTGACTTACAGAAGTTAGTATTTTATTTTGCAAAACAGACCGTCTCCTTAGAGCGTCCTTCTTTTGAGGGGTGCTTTTACAGTGTAACACAGCGTGGTGATCCAACAGGATTTATGTATCCTGTCAGTTAGTACACTGTATTTATCTGCACAAGTGGTAGATCTAATCCAGACATCCCTGATGAGCCGCCACTCTATTAAGTGACTTCAATGAAGCACTCCAACTAAGTCAATGCCTGGTCTGGGATGCCCAAGGGAAGCCCTTATTTATATATTTTTATGACAAGTTATAATCTGGATGATAAACCCTTATATAACGCCCCTCTCTTTGAATCCCCCTGACCTCACTGAGCCAAGAAGTAGGTTTGTTTAGCAAATTAAAAGATTTATTGAAAAATTAAACTATATATATATATCACACTTTTATAAATAAATGAATATTTGATAGCCCACTTATGAATATGACAGTGATCAACAATGGATAATATTACACTAGCAGACTTTTTTTAATCACTTAGGAGTTGGTATAGAAAGGATAAGGTAGCTGAGAATACTTTATGGTGTCAAGGAAATGCAATGATGGAAAAGAATGCAGCACAGGGATAAACTTATATGGTTTCAACAAGAGATAATTTAATCAATTTCCCCTTGTGGCAATTCACTCCCCCCTATGCAATATAAAGAAATGGAAGGGGAGCACACAATTTTCAGGAATATAATCAAATGCAATAAACATTCTAGTTCCCCCCTAGCAAGCTTAGAGCAAAAATACTTTTAATGTGATTTTAATGTGATATGCAATGAAGTGAAAATATGCTAAAAATGATTTTAATTCCTATAGGGAATGATTTTAATTCCCTATAGGAGATTCAGGGTGGGTGACAGCTACTTTGAATTAGTTCAGGTCAACCCTAGCAATGATTCATGAGGGATTATCAAGTTGAAAACGAATTTCAGCAATGGAAGCAAAAGACAGCTATTTTTGACAGGTGGAGAAATTTGAGTCAAATTGCAATTCGCAGCACTTTTTCTGAGTGCGTCGATCGCGATTACGGAAAAACTATAAGGAGTAGAAAGTCCGTTTGGGGCTTGTTGGAAAGCTTAGGTTCTGAGCTTTCAAATGAAAGTTAAATCTCACTCCTAAAGATACAGACGATTTAGTGGAGGTAGATTCTCAAAATTAAAGTAAAGCTCAGAATGACAAATTACACTTTCACAGCTTTGAAATCACAGAATGGACACACGATTTCTATGATGCAGTTCTAGATAGGTGGAAATGGATTGAATTGGATTATTTTAAACTAAGAGATTGGTTTTGCACAGTTCTGGCTGGATACTCACTCCTAATTTTGGAAGGAATGGGCCTTGTCACAGATCTGGTCAACAGGTTTAGCTGCGGTTCTCTCTGCTCTGCTGGTCTGGACCTCTGGTTCTGGTAAAGGTTCTTGATACTGCACAGCGATCTGGTCTTCTATCAGCACTGCACAGCGGTCTGGTCTGGGTCACGGCGGTTCTGGATACAGCTCTGCTTTCTGGGTTCTGGCACAGGGTTCTAGCCAGAATCAAATAGCTCGCCCGGCTGTTGAATATCAGGTTGCAAAAGATTTTGAAGCCTGCTGAAAAGGATTCTGCTTGTGGATTGTCCCCTCTGCTTTAAGTTCTGGAGTCTGAATTCTACGTTCTGGTCTCTGGATCTGTCTAGATTTGAAGTCTGGATTCTAAGTTGTGGTTCTAGAGTCTTCTGGCAAAGCGCTTCGCAAGAAATCAGTTTGAAGTGGAAAGTGAATGTCCCTACCTGGAAATCAGTGGCTCTTTTTATATCTTTTGAAAATGGGTGGGAAGGCTGACTTTCTATGCCAGTTTTGTTATGAACATTATTTTAGGCTCTTCATCTTTCCAGATTTGGTATGCACACAAGACTTCATTCTGCCAGACATCTGCTGGTGTTCAGTAAGATTTTTGAATATCTTGCAATGTTTGAAATAGGCATTTTGAGCTTGCATTCAGAGAAACAAAGGTGATTTCAAAGCGCTCTTTGAGCTAACAGGCACTGCTGTTTTTCCTTTGCCACCACGTTTCACTCATGGCGCTTCTGGCCCATCACACTCGCACTTGTGGGTGGCAGGTCAGGCGACCATTTTGGTGTGCGCAAAAACTGTACGGTTTTCCTGGATTCTGGCACAAATGTGGGCTTTTCGGCCATCTTGGATTTTCTAAGCCCACAGCACCAAATGTTGCAGCATAATAACTTGAACGTGGGTCGATACACCTAACAAGACCGAGATCTTGATCATGGGCAGCCCAGTGAAATTCAGGAGCCTTCCCCCTTCTTACCAAACTTTCGACATTGATGATAACTGTATCACGGATGCTAAAGAAGTTCAGACGCTAAGGGTGTACCTTGACTCTTCACTTACCCTCTCCCGACAAGTGAACACCTTCACCTCGGCCTCATCTTACACTGCCAAACTCATCACTGCTTGCAGATCCTACCTTTCGGTGGAGAACCGCATCACCTTAACTAGAGTGCCAATCCTTTCCAGTATAGACTACTGCAATGCCATTTTCGCAGGCTCCTCCACTAAAAACATCAAGAAGCTCCAGATTGCTCAAAATAATGCTATCAGAGTGGCACTCAATATCCCTAAGTCTGAACACATAACATTGAGAAGAAATATCCACTGGTTACCAGTTGGAGACCACATCAAATTTAAAGTACTCTGTCTCGCACACAAATGCCTATCCAACACTGCTCCCCGCTACTTGTCAAACCTGATTTCCAAATCCAAAACGCAACGAGCTAGACCAACCAGCTCAACCTACCCAGGGCAACTGACCACACAAAGATACAAAAGGCAGAAATCAGGCAGATCTAGCGTCCCTGTAATTGCAGACAACTATTGGAATGCCATGCCCACGGAACTAAGGACAGACCCTTCTTTATGGTCCTTTCGCAAAAAACTAAAAACCTTTAAGACCCTACCTAGATCGCAAGTTTACTGCACACCTGGATTGTATAACCATGTAACTGTTCTACATAATTTAGCTTTTCAAATTGTATAACTATGTTATGTTATGTTATGTATGTTATGGCTATTTATATAGTGCACGGTCACCCGGAGGCATCATGGTGCTGGAGAGGAAAAAGCCACTGAGCCAGGAGGGCACAGAGCAGACTAATAACAAGAGCTCAGAAGAGATGAGTCTTCAAAGCCTTCAGGAAAGCTAGATGATTTGAGCAGGATTTCATAACAGATGGAAAGCTGTTCCACAGCTGAGCTGCAGTGACAGAAAAGGCACGCCCTCCCAGTCGAGAACGGCGGAAGGAGAGCACACACAGCAAGCCAGCAGAGCCTGAGCACAGCGGCCGGTTTGGACCATAGCTCTCACATTTTATGCATAGGTATTCTGGGCCATGACTGTGCAAAACCTGTGCACGATACAGTGGAACTTGAACTGAATACTTTGTGCCACAGGGAGCCAGTGGAGGGAACGTAACACAGGGGATGTATGGGACCCATAAGGGGTACATGTTGCCACCCTGGCTGCCAGATTCTGGAGGCGCTGTAATCTGCAACTAACCCCTTGGGTTGCGCCAGATACAGGGAGTTGCAATAGTCCAGCTTACTCAGAATGATCACTGCTACTACCTGTGGATGCAGTGTTGCTGGAATCCGATGGAGCACTTTCTTTAGGATCTTAAGGTGGAAATGCCCCTGCTGACATACAAAGGACACTTGGGCTGTCAGAGAGAGGTCAGCCGACATAGTCAGTCCAAGATTTTTTACCTTCAAGGAAGGAACCAGAAGAGGACCCAGAGACGAAGGAGCAGGAGGAGAACCCACCGCCAACACCTCAGTTTTGTCCCCATTCAATTTCTGCCAGTTATGACCCATCCACTCACCAACAGCAGTCAGGCACTTATGCAGGCACACAGACACCATAGGCGGATTCAGGTATAAAAGGATTAGCAGCTGGGTATCGTCTGCGTACGAGTAGCACCTGATGCAGAGGGAGCGGATGAGGAGAACCAGCAGAAAGATATAGATGTTAAAGAGAATGGGGGACAAGGCAGAACCCTGGGGGACACCACAGCTAAGAAGTGAAGATTTAGAAAGGAAAGGTGGCAGAGAAAGAGTTTGAGATCTGTCGTCCAAAAAGAAGCCAGACCATGCCAGTACCTGACCCGAAATGCCAATCTGTGCCAGGCAGGCGAGCAGGGTGGCATGATCCACCATGTTAAATACCACTGAAAGATGTAAAGAATCGGGGTGCCGACACCACCCTGGTCAACCAGCCTGCCCAAATCGTCCTGCACGGACACAAGGACACTTTCTGTCCCCATGCCTGGGCGAAAACCGACTGGGCCGGATCAAGCATCCTAGAGAACTCCACAAAGGAAGACAGTAGAGGGGAGACCAGTGATTCAAGAAGCTTCATAAGACAAGGAAGAAGAGAAATAGGACGGAAGTTAGACGGAAGAGAAGGATCCAAAGCAGGCTTCTTCAAGAGGAGGATAACAAGGGCATCCTTGAGCTCGGATGGGATGATTCCCAACTGACAAGAGAGATTAACAGCGGTAGTTATCTCACCCAGGAGCTTGGCAGACAGTTGTTTCATCACTTCAAGAGGCAACGGATCTGAGAGAGCGCAGGACTTAATCATGTGCAGTGCCTTAGAAACTATGCCCTCCGAGAATGTAGGGAAAGAAGACCAAGTATAGCTGGCGGGTCAATACCTTTGTAGTAACTATGTAACTACTATGTAACTAAGTATATCAAATGTAACCGATTCACATATTTGTATAACTATGTATCTATGTAACCAAGTATCCCAAATGTAACCATATTCTTAAGCTCAAGGGCCCAGATGCCCAAAGGTTAGGCGTGCTATATAAATGCAATAACTACATTAATGAATAAATAGTGTGACCCTGGGTTGGTCTCCTTTAAGATCAGATCTCAGTCTAGTTTTTGGTATTATTACCAGTTTCAGTATATGGTCTCCAGCTTTTACCTTACACTGAGTACAACCATCTCTTCAGCATGTCTAGTCCATAATGCCACTGTATGATTTATGATTGTTAACAGTAATATTCCAGTATTAATCTCAAGGGCTTTCCCAAATTGCTCTGTAACAGCCTTATCATATAAGAGTACACCCCTTACTCTGCTCAGTCCTTTTCCCCTAGAATATTGTTGTGCTTGTACTGTTTATTTGGCTCTCTTTGATTACAGCAAACCCCTGCTTGTGCAGTTCCTGTCACTGCCTGTCTCAACAAAGACCAAACTACTATGTAACCTGCTTCCTCTATGTTCTCTTCCTCTATGTTCTAGGGGTTACCTCACAAATCTTCCCTATGTTCCCTGGTGCTCCCGTGATAGAGAGGGAAGATGATCCAGTAGGGCACAGAGGGTTGGCAAGCTTGTGCAAAAGACTAAGGAGAGGCATCGGCGAAGGCAATAAAACAGCAAAAGAAAGTCAGCGTATAGAAGTGTTGAGGGTTGAGGGTGGGGAAGTAGGTGAGAATGTGGAACAAGGATCGTCTTTAGAAGTGAAATAAGAATCAAAGTCAGAAATTGTAGGTGGGGAATTCAGAGTTGCGGCTAAAAGATTGTTTTTCATGTAAAATACCAGACCAGGATGATGCAAAGGAGAACTGATAAAACAGTGATAGTAACATTGTGCACCCTGAAATAGCTTGAGATCATAAGAGGTCTGAAGAGCAGAGAGAGCAGGAAGATCAGAGCACAGTGTCATCTCTTCGATCTGTAGTCTAAGCTCCTTTAAGAATTATGGATAAAATGCAGGGAAGGTGTCTACAAATTTTGAGAATGCTACGAGAAAGAACACAAGGAGAAAGGGGTAGAGAAAGTCAAGGGAGGATGATTTTGCTAAGAGAAGAGCAAAAGAAGAAGCAAATTGCAGATGGGAAAAGTCAGAAAGTGGATTAAGAGAAAGGTGCACATTGGCAGTGAATGAAGAAGCGGAATAGTGACAGAGGTTGTGGAATATGAAAAGGCAGTGGAACTGGGGTCTAAGGGGAATAAGGGAGATTATGAGAACATGATATGGACTAGTGGTCATCAGAGAGAAAAGAGAAAGCTGCGATGACAGAATGAGACAGGTCATTACCAAAGACAAGACCAAGACAAAAAAACAGAGTTGTGCGACGGAGTAGTAAAAAGCCAATACGTACAAGAAAGGAGCTGGAGGGATGAGTCGAATACAGATGAAGTTGAAATAACCTAATGTAAAGAAGGGTGAATCAGAAGGAAGAAGACATGTCAGTAACACATCGATTTTGTGAGTGAAGGAAAGCAGAGGGCCAGAGACAGGGACTGGGGGAACTGATAATCAAATCGAAAGAATTAATTTTAGAAAAAGAGAAATAATGATACTAGATGGAGTAACAGTAACAACAGCGGGTTTGTGTGTGCTGGGTGTCAGAAGAGCTGGGGCAAAAAGAAAGAAATGCTGTTCAGACTGGCAGCACTAGCTGCTGCACCGTGGTGGAACTAGTAGGTACCTCAGGCCTACTCACATATAATATCAGGGAAAAAGGTTTGAATTTCAGCCACGCAATGTTGTGAAGCAAAGCAGGCTTTGGTTCTTTTTCCTAGATGGAATAACAAGCTGGAAGGGTGAAAAGGGTACAAGAATCGACCCATTAACAGCAAACCAGAATGGCATCACGTCCACCATTACCTGACAGATGAGAAGAATAGCAATATACTCTGAGATGTAATGAGAACAGCAGGTGTAGAAGTATTTACTGCAGTAATCTAGTTTGCAACGAGACAGAAGAATTGTAAGTTAAGATGAAAAAAAACATGAAGGGTAGGCAAAGTTTTCTTTTGTCGAGTGCCGTACAGTGATTGAGACTCAGGGAGAAGGAGACTCTGGGAAAAAGAGAAGTAGTAATAGAATGATAAATGATAATATCTAAGTTTCAAAAATGAGAAGAAAAGGGAAAGAGCTAAGAGGAAAAGGGACGAGTAAGAGTAGACCATAGTGTAAAAGAAAAGATGAAAAAATGAAAGCAACACGTGATAGGTCAATGAACAACAGGTACAAAATTGAACATAATATGAATCAATCTGGATAGTAATCACAACCAGCTGATCGACAATGTGCACATGATAAGAAAAACCCTTCTCAGGGATAGGTGTTTAGGTCCCCACTATTGACTGGGACATCCAAGGCCAGGGCCATTAGTATGACAAAACATGGACTTGGGTATCCGGAAACAGCATAAAGGTGGATACCAAAAAGTCAGCAAAAAGCTTAATTTGGACACATAAAAGAACATTCAACAAGTTCAAAGTATCCACAACCAGAGTGTTGAAAGCCAAAGGGTGTGAAAATGTGAAACCACGTAAAGACTTAGTTGTGCACGCCTCTAAGTAGACAGTGAAGCCCAAAACCAAAACTTGGATGAGCCATACAAATTACATCTCTACCATAACAATTCATTTCTGTGGTGCACAATCATTTTTTCAACAATTTTAATTCTTCAGAGCACATGTACTGTTGGGTGTCCTGACCCACGTTTGGACTATTATGCTGCAACATTTGGTGCTGTGGGCTTAGGAAATCCAAGAGGGCGGAAAAGCCCACATGTGCGCCAGAATCCTAGAGAACCGTGCAGTTTTGCGCACAACAAAGTGGTCCCCTGACCTGCCACCCACCAGTGCAAGCATGTTAAGCCAGGGGTGCCATGAGTGAAATGTGTGCCAAAGGAAAAACAGCAGTGCCGGTTGGCTAAAAAAAGCGCTTTAAAATCACCTTTGTTTCCCTGAATGCAACTCAAAATGCCTATTTTAAACATCACAAGGTATTCAAAAATCTCAATGAATACCAGCAGACATTTGGCAGAATGTATTCTTGCGTGCATACTAAATCTGGAAAGAGAAAGAGCCCAAAACCATGTTCATAACAAAACTGGCTGACCTGTGGATGTCAGCAGCTTAAGTTAAATAGACAGAAAGCCACTAAAATCGAAATGTTTAAAATAAATGAGTGACCTACTTTTGAGTGTAACATAGGTTGCAACTGTTAAATGTCATAGTTTTGAACTTAGAATCAGCATTCTAGCTGCATGTGCAAACATTGTCAGTTTAATTTGATTGTAGAAAACTGGGAACTAAAGTGACATTTAGCTGAAGCCTGGCTGGAAGAGATTGAATTCTGCCTGACAACTACCCCCGACAGGAGTTGAACTGGCTCAACAACTCTTCCCAGGCCTGGCTGCATCCTGCTGCCCCTGCCAAAAGGAGATGACACCTCTCTGATTGAATTAGGGGAGTGGCACCTGGGGACTACAGGAAACTAAACAAAGCACTGTCCCTGGCTCAGGCAAATGCTATATTGGGGGGGTCGTAAAATGGCTTCCTCTTGGGAGAAACTGGGAGGGGCAGTACCTGTGAGAGCAAGCTGAGCTTGGGGGAAGTGGATAAACCAGAAATTCTACCATGTGCTTTGGAAAACCACACCCCTTTGGGGCCAGAGCATGATTTTAAAAAGATGGATAATTCACAGTGCGGACTTGTCAAAATTATATAAATAACATCATCATTCTTGTGATTTTTCTGTGCACATTTTAAGAGGTGTCAGGACCCTGTGGTATGTTCTTGGGGATAGTAGCGGAAAAAAAGGTTGTTACTCCAAATGTATGCATGTTAAAAATCTGACACTTTATCATCTGAAACCCATATCCCTGGTGCATGTTTGTGTAAAATCCGGAAAGGTTTAGAGGTCGTTATCTGGATGAAAAGGCTAGAATTCTGTCATAAGTGGACACAACATCGTACAAAGACAGAGATCAGATGTTTTGGTGCTAAAGAAAATATGTTAACTGGACCTATAATATTAGAAAAATGGTACATAGATAAATATGTATTTGGGTCAGAAATAGATTTGTGTGCAATTTGACAAGGGGAGGTTCCTCTGACCATAAAACCTACAGCATCACTCTGACACGCCATTTCTTTCCCCCAATCAAGGGAGAGAGGAAAGCTTGGCCAATGATAAGTGAGAGGGGCAGGCTTAGCTAGGCCCAGGCACACACCCATTTTCAAAACACATAAAAGGAACATTGGAACCCAGGTAAGAGATTCACTTTCCACTTTCTTGCGGGACGCTTTGCCGGTTGACTCCAGACTTCAAATCCATCAATCTCCAGAGACCAGAGATCCAGAGAGACCAGAGATCCATAGAGACCAGAGATCCAGAGAGACCAGAACTGTGCAGTGCTGAGAGCAGAACCAGAGACCAGATCGCTGTGAAAAACCGCTAGCAGAAGTCCAGCCAATCCTGACCCGATGGGTGACGAAGTCGCATTCCTGTCCAAAATCTAGTGTGAGTACCCAGCTAGCACTGTGCCAAAACCAACCTCTTAGTTTAAAATAATCTAATACAAACTATTTTATCCTATTAGAACTGCCTCCTAGAATCGTGTCATTCTGTCATCTTTAAAACTGAAAACTGTCATCTGTCATTCTGAGCTTTAAAATTTCAAATCTGAAAAACTACCTTTACTAAATTGGCCGTATCTCCGGAACCGTTTGTGCTAGGAGCGAGTTTTAACTGTCTAAGATTCTAAGCTTTCCAACAAGCCTATAACCGACTTCCTACTCCTTATACTCCCTCCATAATTGCGCTCGACGCATGCGACTAAATTTGCAGCGATTTGACATTTTGCTTAATTTCAGCCATGTGTAAAAAGAGTTGTCCTTGCTTTCCTTTGCTAAAATTCGTTTGCAACCTGACAATCATTCATAGAGCATTGCTAAAGTGATCCTGAACTAATACAAAGTAGCTGTCACCCACCCTGAACCTCTAGAGGGAATTAAAATCATTTTAGCATATTTTTCACTTCTTTGCATACCACATCAAAGTATATTGCCTGTGTTTAAAACTCCTACCTGTTTTCCTCTAAGCTTGATAGGGGGGAACTGAACTATATTTGATTGCATTCCTGAGAACTGTGTGCTTTCCTCCCATCTCTTTACCTTGCATAGGGGGGGGGTGAATTGTCAAAGAAAAGTGATTATATTGTCTTTTGTTGAAGTCATATCAAGTTTATTTTCTGTACTGCATTTTCATTCATCATTGCATTGTCCTTGAAGCCATAAAAGCATTCTCAGCTACTTTATCCTCTTTATATCACTTCTAAGCCATCAAAAAGAGTGTACCACTGTAACATTATCCATTGTTGATCACTATCATCTTCACATCTATCAAATGTTAATTTACTATAAAAGTGTGATAGATATATATTGTTTAATTTTCAAATAAACCTTTTAATTTGCAAAACAAACCTACTTCTTGGCTCAGTGGGGTCAGGGGGATTCTAAGAGAGGGGTGTTATATAAGGGTTGTCATCCAGAGTAAACGAACTGGACATAAGAAATATATCAATAAGGGTTTCCCTCAGCATCCCAGACTAGGCATTGACTTAGCTGTAGTGTTGAATTGAATCCGCTTACAGTACCCAGGAATGAACATGAAAGTTGATCACTGTTTTGTAACTGTCCTTCAAGCCTTTCAATGCCCCAATGCTAGCCTCCCAGCATGGCCAACGCAAGGCATTGAGAGTCCCGTAGTTCAGCTACAAAGATGTCCAGGGGTGCAATAGTCGATGTAAAAATATGGAACACATTTTAGTCTTTCCCCATTCTCAGTTTGATGGGGATGCTGGGGATAGCAATTGAGCCTTCAAAGCATCTTTAACTGCAGTGTTTTCTGGCTCCCCTCAGTAACCACCATACCACATGTGGTCCTACTTGCCAGAACATATGATCATACCAGCTTTTCACTTAAGGCATAGCCAAATTATCATCTATATCCCTCTCTGCCGGTGGTGTTTCCCAGGGGTCTAAACTCTCGCCCTGGCTTTTCAATCAATACCTGGCAACTCTAGCCCACTGCATTGCCATTTTCTGCTCAAATTTCCTGCCATTCAAGATTGGTGTTCCGCCAATGATCTTTGTCTGAATGCCAGCAAGACTGAGATCCTCCTCATCAGCACATCTTCTCCATTCTTTCCCCTCACTCTCTGGCCTGTCTCCCTTGGCCCTCCCTCTACCCCCACTTGCGAGGCTAAGAACCACTTTGACTCTGCACTTTCCTTCTCCGCCCACATCTTTGATGTCTCTAAAAAGTCAAACTTCCTACTGCACCTCCTCAGAGGTACTCTGCCTTTCGTCTCCTTCCCCCAGAAGCTCATTGTCTCCCAAGCTCTGGTTTATCTAGTCTGGACTATTGTAAGAGCGTCTTTCTAAATCGACCTGCCTCTACTCTCCACCCTCTGCAACTAATCCAGAACAGGACTGCAAGACTTGTCCTTGGTCTCAAGCCATAGGATCGTTTCTCTCCAGCTTTGAAATCTCTCAATTGACTCCCAGTGGATGCAAGGATTACATTCAAAACCCTCTGCATTGTCCACAAGGCTTTCTGGGGCCTGGGTCCAAAGTACCGTCAGCTACCCCTCTGCAAATACCTCACCTCTCGAGCTCTTCGCTCTTCTACCTCTTACTCCCTCAGGGTCAGTCGTTTTTCAAATAAACGAGCTGGGGGTAGATCTCTGTCTTCGCCCGAGGCCTCCATCCACAACAGCCTCCCTGCCACTTTAAAACTTGAGGAGAACCCTTCTCCGGTTCCGGAAGTACCTCAATAACTTCCTCTTTGCTTCTGCCTTAGCCCCCTCTCCCTTGCTGATCTGGTCTCTCCTGGCACTGTGCACCAGGACACCCGCTGTCCTCTGGGACCAGGTTCCTGCTCACCTTGCCACCCTCCCACACTGCCTCCGGGCCACCTCTTGCAGTGGGGTCTGTATCTGTACCCATACAGTCCCCCACCCTTTTTCTTCCTGCACTTATCTGACCTACCCTGTCTGCTGCCTTAAACTCGGCACTTGCCACTTGCTGGCTGCACTACCACTTTTGTTGCTTTTATAATGTATTGATTTATTTATTATTATTTATTCTGTTCTCCTTTTGCTCTGCACTTTTTACTTCTCCCCCCTTCCTTGCACTTTCCCCCTCCCCCTCTCCCTTGCACTTGCGTGTTCTCAATGTCACTGGGCCTAGTAAGATCGTTGTTTTGTTCTCCCCTGTTCCCCTCCCTTGCCTTGTCGTGCCCTGAAACACTTGTGTATGAGTGCGATAGAAATAAAATATCACTTCAATTCAATTAATAAATTATTGCAAAAATGTACTATTTCGTTAAGAACTGTCAGCTCATTTCAATTAATGGTGTAATCTTTATTCACGTATTGCACAATTCTAATAAGTAACATTGGTGGTCTCACTTGTTGCATATACAACCACACATTTTCATTGTCTGGATAATTAACAGAGTGTATGAAGCAGCTGAAGTGGTCTTTCTGAATACTCTGGAGTGATAAGTGAAATATCATTAGGTGTTTATGGGTTTCATTGGAGGCTTGACATAATCTAGGGATTGCATTTTTCTGTAGACCTCTAATGAGTAAGACTTCTCCCGTTTGTAGTAAATTGAATCAAAATTCCATGGATTCACAAAAACGCCTATACGAACAGGACTTCCAGCAACACATTGGACCTCAGTACCTCCTCTGCCTATTGAAGGATGTTCACACCTTTCCAATACAGTCACACATTCACTTGGGTACCTTGTTTTCTGAAACACCGCCCTATGCCATGCCATCACCATGTCCATGCACTCTCTCCAGGCAGACAATTGTAGCAGCTTGTACTTATTCCAGTTGGCTGCATTTTTCTTCTTGACCCGAACGAAAGCTGTGTTCAGAAAATATTTCACATTTCTATTAGCTTCCATGTTGCCCCATATATCCAATAACACCATTACTAGCTATAAGTCCCTAGGCCGTTACCATCCTAACACTCACAGGGCTATTGGTCATTTTTACTTCTCCCCATTTTTTGAAGTTTCTTTTGGAGCAATGAAACCTGTGTGAACTGAATAGTCATAATCTTGACCGGTGGCTGTCTCACTTGGAGGCTGCAGACACTCCCCCCAGCCATCCTCCGAAAGATCACGTACCGTTGAAGAACAATGTTGCCTTGGCTTATCTAACAGGGATGTTGCAAACGGGTCAGTACTTTATATAGGGTGGGGTTATGCATAGAGCATATTCTAGCCTGAAAATCATCCCTTTTACTTGGCGAGTATTGGGGAAAGGCCTGCACAGTCTCAAATGGCTGTTTTCTCACATATTTCAGATGTAGATATTTGTAAAAAGTACAAATTATTTAAACTGAAACCTGCCCTCCTGGTCAGGAATGTATTCCGAGTTTCGTTACAGCATTATAATTCCATTCTCTGAAACCAGTCAGTAAAAAAAGCGATGCCAGCGATTGCTTCGCTTCCCCATAGTATAGACTCCAGACTGTATAACTCCTTCCCACTGAATCTCTCTGTTGCCTGTTTCAGGCTTCACCCATTGCTTTTGTGATTTGGGGAAAATCGATTTTTATCACAGTGTAAAATAGTTACTTTTCCATCCCCCATTACTTAGACCCTTCAGTTATAGATCCACTACCTGACTCTACTCCTAGGAAAACCTTCATCCATTCACTACCACCAATAGGGAAGCCCAGTAGGACATGCCAATGTCTAGACTGAGAAACCCCAATCCACCCCCAGATATTGAATTGCAGTATATTGTGGTGTAAACGTGCAGTGCTTTGCTTTGCCGCAGGAGTCATCTTATTTTGGAGTTGATTGCCTGGAAATCCTCACTTCTCAATATCCCAGTGAAATTTTGTACAGTGTAAAGAATTCTCAGCAGCAAGATTAATTTATTGTGTTCCACTCTTCCAATGAATGCCAAGAGAATTATTTCTAGTTCTCTTTATACAAAGCTGACCAGTGGTCATTGTTGGGGGCCTGCTCTGGGCAGGTCCCATAGGCATGTCGGGATCACCCGTCGGGGTCTTCCAATGCGGCAATCACGCTGTGGATTCATGGGTGGGGGTCAACCCAGCCGCTCCGGATCACCAGAGCTACACACGTGGCCAGGGTCACCACCACAGCTATTGTGGAATCAGAAAAAATACAATATTACGGCTGTTACACCAAGCAAAGGAAAATACACCGAAACGGGCTTGTAAAGATTCCCAGAATCTTTATTACAAAACTGAACAGTATTCAACAAAGTACACAAATAGCTATTTAGCCGTCAATACATCACAGAGACCACCAGCAGAGTTCAATGTGAGCAGTGAGCAGCATTTCCTAGCTGGACATCGACTGATTTATACAATTTGCAAAAATGATGTCCAGCCCCTTGCAAGTTAATAATACATTGGGCTAGTGTCGCGCCAGGTTCACTTTCCTAATTTACATATCTCGTGCATGCGGTTTACTTTTGAATACATTTACTAACACACTCCATCATTCTTTAATTTAACGTTAACACTCTTTACATACTGTTTTAATACAGACCAAACAAATGTTTCGCATATTATACTTGGATAGCATTACTGTCCTTGTATACTTGTAGTTTAACATTGATGATTCAAGTAATCCCCTGCTCCCGAGGTCAACAAAGGACAAGGTCTACATGACCCTAACATGTAGCCTGAAGGCAGGTTGGACATTAACTCTCCTACAGAGGTTGAAGAGGTTAAGGAAAGAACGAGAGCACACGAGGCGGCCATTTTAGAACACAGGGTGACTTTGTACAAAAACGCCAAAATGGCGGTTTTAACCTAAAATGGAGGCTTGATTCAAGATGGCGGCTTACATCAATTTCTAAGGTCAAGACCTTGCCGTAGAGAGTTATTTGCGTACAATTTTAAGCAACTTGGCGTAGGCCAATATACATACAATCGTTACAATAGGAGGCATAATTTAATATCCAGTTCGACAAACCCTCCTTTTGGCCTATGCCAAGTGCTAACACTACTTCTGATCTTCTTGCAAGTAACTCCATACGTCATCGTCCATACACCCTGAATCATTGTCTGACATATCTATTGCCATTAGATCTGAAACCAGAGTTTCTTTTAACACATACTCTTTGGAAACCTTCTCTGGGGCGTATATTTTATGCCTAAATACACTTGTTGCTTGCGCGCAACATCCCCCTAACACTGAGCATATACCAGGGAGACACTGTATACAACAACAAAGAAACAGAAAACTTCCCAAGATAATCAGCAGGGCCGAAAACATCTTCCATCCCCATGACCGTAGGAGGTCCCAAAACCATTTCCCAAAACCAGTTTCCCTCAGGAACATGTACTTCTGAACTAAGAACATGTAGATTTTGGATAGTCCTAAAGATCGTCGGAGAGGAGTCTGGTATGTAAACGCAGCAAGCGGACACCACTAATTTACATACTCCTCCTCGCTCTGCCAGGATGACATCTAATGCCATCCGGTTCTGAAGAGCCACTAATCTTATCGCTCTCTGCTCTAACGTCATATTATAGAGTATGTCAGTGTTCCGGGTGATGGTTCTCTCCAATACTCTCGCTAGTCCCCTGATATCTTCTGAATTTGTAATTTGCCCAAAAAATGGCACAAAGGATTTCATAATATCTCCTAGAGTTTGCGCTGGAGTATCCCCTTTCACACCTCGTCATGGACGAGTCTTCGAAATCTCTACAGTACTGGCAATAAATACCCCAGGTAATAGAATCCCTAAATAACAGGTTCCTTGCCAATCCCTGGGCAACCATGGAAATGCCACATTACCGCAAACAAAATAGACAGGTTCGCCTACGTACAGAGATCTGTTTTCACTAGTCAAATTGGCAACATTGGTGCACTTTCTAAAATTACCCATTGACCGTGTTCAATTCCTCTGTATGCAGAAGGATATTGAATCGGGGCTTTGATTAACAGAATAAGATGGAGGCGTGGCATCCTTATTGCCTATAGGAGCCATTTTGAAAGAGATTAAAGACTGAAAGGGACGAGACAATCTATCAGAGGGCCTAACAAAAGCAACGTTTGGCTTACTTCTATTGCAAAAAGCGAGCATCCCAGGGGCATCAAAACATTCTTTTCAAAACTATTTAAATTCGTACCATCAAAGTTCCCTGAGATGCTGCCATTCCATCGACCAAAAAATAGTGCTCTAAGAGAAGCATAACAGGCAGTTGTCAAAGGTAAGGGATAAACGTACCAACCTAGCCCCTTATCCCCATGTTGCGGTAGATGTGTGCAGATGCAGTATTTGGTCTTATTAAAAATTGCATGAGTGGCATTCATTATTAACAAAAGAGTGTTATTCTGATAGTTCCATCTATGCAAAGAATCTTTAGGCGACAAAGTATGCAATTGCACGGAAGGAGTGGGAATGACAGATACATTTTCAATAGGCAAAAAGTCCTCTAACGGATATGCTTCCTCCAGATACCATAACCCAAGCCCAACAGTTACTAAAAATCCAGTAATTATCACAAAAAGGAAACAATACACTTTGGGAGTCCCCTTACATGCTTGATCATTGTCTCTGCTAGTCAAATGTTTATCTAAAAGTTCGGTACGAGCGGTAGCGGGTGCAGGCATTGTTGTCTTCAACCGAAAAAACACCAATTGTTTGTTTGCTGGCGACTCCAGTCGTGCGTCTTCTTAATGTCTTTCCCACAACCCTTATCCAACAGAACCTTCCCGTACAGTCGGGCCAAAAGGCAAGCCCTCAAATCATTTTCTCAATCGGACAGTCAGACCATGCTGTACGTTTACTTCCTTGGGCGCAAATTATATTTTGCAGTTTCTGGTGAGAACAAAGTGTCATCACTTCCTCCTGGAAGTGATGAATGGACGGAAATGGGATCAGAAAAGGATTGATCCGGAAGTTCCACTGTTCGGGAGTGCAGAGACAAGATGGCCGTTTTGTCTGGCCTTGCAGATTCTGAAGCGGTCTCCGATTCTCCCTTGTTGGTTGTTGCTGTTTCAGGTACACTAGTTACAGCAGTGGGAAGGGATTCTGTGTCTTCTGTATCGTACGGCATGGGCTGTGGGATTGGTGTGCGTCGCATGGATCCAGTGTTTACGACCCTCTACCAGCACAGCAGTCTGGGTGACTAGCAGGACTTGGTAGGGACCCCTCCACCGAGGTGCAAGGCAAGATGACCTCTCAAAAACCTTTGTGAGGATCCAGTCCCCCGGTCATAGACTGTGACCAGGACCCTCATAGCGCACAGGTAATGCCTCTCACACCTGGTGATATATTGAAAACAGATTTTTAGTCAACTGGTTACAGTAATCTGAAAGAAGCACATTTCTATGTCCAGTAATGAGCGACTTTTTGGCATTCCCCATATATTAGCAAGTCTCCTCATTACCACCTCAAAGGGAGAGAGCCCAGTCTTAGTTTGAGGGGTTGTTCTCATAGACAGTAACACGATCTGTAAGGCGTCCGGCCATTTTAGCTTGGTGCCAGCACACGTCTTAGCGAGTTTGTTCTTTATAATGCTGTTGTGCCTTTCCACTAATCCGGCACTTTGGGCATGTCTAGCTGAATGGAACCGCTTGTCAATCTGTAATCCTTTGCAAATTTGTAGGATTACAGTGGCAATAAAGTGTGGCCCATTATCTGACCAGATGACTCTCGGCAGCCCGAACCTAGGAAAAAACTCTTTCAACAGAGTTTTTGCCGTGGTTATGGCCGTTGCATCTCTAACCGGGAAGGCCTCAACCCACTTACTAAAGGCACAAATAACAACCAATACATATTTAAGATTGTTACAACGTACCATTTCAATAAAATCAAAGTGAATAACCTCAAACGGGACAGAAGGTGGAGCGAAACGTCATCTAGGAGTCGAGGTACCTTTTCCTACATTGTGCTGCAAGCAAACCATGCAGTTTTGGACCAAACGCTCCGCAGTTTTGAAAATCTCATCATTGGCCCATACACTGTGTAGCATTTTTGTTAATTTCCGCGCACAAACTTGTGTCGGACCATGAGCCATAATAACCATCATTGTAATGTAGGCGTCAGGGAGTAACCATTTCCCTTCAATATTGTCTACCCAACACCCATTGTCTTCCAATCTCCCTGCACCCTCGATCCATCTCTTAGTTTCCTCTATGGTAGCATCTGCTTGAATATCTTTTACATCATCGATACTTTCACCCAAAGTGCAAACGTTTACAATTTCTTTTACAGCATACATTTCTGAACTGAAATCAGTGGCAGTTTGTTTAGCTATCTGATCAGCGAAAGCATTCCCTTTTCCTATATCATCTGTAACCTTTTGATGTGCTGAACATTTTATGATAGCTAACTGAAAAGGGAGTGCGAGTGCTGAAAGTAATCGCACTATTAAAGTGCTGTGCTGGATTTTTGTTCCGTGCGAGGTCAAGAAACCTTGTTCTTTCCAAAGTCTACCGAAATTGTGGCCCACCCCAAAAGCATACTGACTATCAGTATATATATTCACTGTAAGCCCTTCAGAAAGTTCACAAGCTCGAGTTAACGCTATAATTTCTGCGGCCTGCGCAGAGTTATCCATAATTCTTTTAACCGTGCTTAAAGTAGTAACAGCATAAGCAGCCGTGGATGTACCGTCTGGAAGTTTAAAACAAGAGCCATCGCAAAATAGCTCCCCTTGTGGGCTATTCAAAGGCGTGCCTTTCAGATCGATTCTGCCTTTAGTCTCTTGTTCTGTCATATAAATGCAATCGTGTGACGTATCGTCACTATCAACAGTATTCTGTGAGGCAGGTAAAAGTTCAGCCGGATTTAATACACAAGACCTCTGAAATTGAATGTGGGGGGCAAACAAGATTAGTTTGTATCTTGTCAATCGTGCAGAAGTGAGGTGTTGCGTTTGAGTTCTATTCAATAAAATATCTACAGAGTGAGGTACCATTAGGGTTAACGCATGACCCAGCACCATTCCCTCACTCTGTTTTACAGACGCAGCAGCAGCAACAGCACGCAAACATCTGGGCAAAGCGCATGCTACAGGATCAAGGGCGGAGGAATAGTAACCGCATGGCCTATTCTTCTCTCCATGCTCCTGCGTTAATACAGCCAAAGCACATCCATCACGTTCATGCACAAACAATACAAAGGCCTTGTCATAATTCGGAGTTCCTAAAACCGGCACTGAACACAGCGCGGATTTGAGCAAATCAAATGCTGTCTGGTGTTCCAAAGTCCATGGCAATGGCAAAGAAATGCCCTTCTTTGTCAAAGCCAGCATTGGTTTAATCGTTAACGAAAAGTTAGGGATCCACAATCTACAATAAGAAGCCATACCTATCAAGGCTCTAACTTCCTTCTGCGTATTTGGGACAGACATGCCAGAAATAGTCTTTATTCGTTCAGGTGTCAACCGTCTTCCCTCCTTTGACAGGAGGTAGCCTAAATAGGCGACCTCCTGGCAAAAATATTAGTCTTTTTTAAGTGAAGCTTTGTGGCCATGTTTTGCTAGATGACAAAGCAACAAAACAGTGTCTTCTTTACAGGCGCTCTCAGAATCAGCAGCCAAGAGGAGGTCATCTACATACTGCAGTAATGTGCAAGTAGTAGGCAACTCGAGAGTATCGAGCTGCTCTTTCAATGCCCTACTATAAATACTTGGACTCTCAGTGTACCCTTGTGGTGCACGAGTGAATGTAAACGAGCATCCACCTAGGGTAAACGCAAACAAATACCTGCTATCCTTGTGTATGGGAATACTGAAAAACGCGTTTTTAAGATCAACAATGCTAAAATGAGTGGCCGAAGCTGGAATCATGGTTAGTATCGTTGTAACATCAGGTACAATAGGAAATTGAGGAGCCACAATTTTGTTAATAGCGCGTAAATCAATTATAAGACGAAAGGGAATCGCATTATCACCTTTTTTGTATACTGGCAAAATGGGGCTGTTACATATGCTACCCGTAATCTCCTCAATTACTCCACGATGTACAAAATCAGAAACTATACATTTCAAAGCCTGTTCGCCTTCAACTGAGATCTTATATTGCGGGATGCGAGGCAATTTTACTCCATGTTTCAAAATAATTTTAACAGGTTCAATTTGAAGGCTGCCCACATCATTATCATCAATTGCCCATAAGCATTCTGGAACATTACTAAATTCTGGCGGTAAAGGTCGAGTCAAAAACTGAGAGGCGAGTGATTGCTGAGGTGAAATTGTTAACCGAATCCCGTCTGGAGAACAATGTATTACTGCATGCAATGCCTTCAACAAATTTAGCCCCATCAAGTTCTCTCCACAGTTTGTGGTAAGTAGAAATGGACACTGTTCCGTGAAGGGACCCAGTGTTATCGGTACCGTTAAAGAGACCGGACAAACTATAGGTGTGCCTGAAAACCCTACGGAAACGTTGGACTGCCCTGACAGGGGAATATTTGGAACCCGTGAATGATCAATGGAACATTTCTGTGCTCCCGTATCTACTAAAAATATATGCTTTCTTTTTCCCACCGCCATCTCAACGTAGGGGCCTTTCTGATGAACGGGAATAGGCGTAGGTTCCAAATCCTGCTTCGGGCAATCCTAGCAAAACAGAATATTATCAAAAGGAAGCTCTTCAGAGAGGTACGTGGCAGAAGGGTGATCAAAAATGTTTCTATTATCCACATTCGAAACTTGCGTATCTTGTGAAGGAGGCTGCTGTGATTCTGGTGCAAACTGACCTCTGCCAGGGCCCCCTGCACCTGGGCGACCTCTGGATCGTCTACCCATGTTCCCAAATGACCTTTGCTGCAAGGTCGGACATTGTGCGCACCAGTGGCCTTCCTGCCGGCAATAGACACACTGGTTAATGGTTACCGGAGCCAAGGGCGCACTTCCCTGTGGAATGTACTGACCTCTAAATTGATTACCCCCTCTAGGGCTTCTAACAATCTGCTGTAACTTTAGTTTTCAGGTCACCCTTTTTTCCTCAAGTTTTTCCTTTTCATTATTTACACGATTTTCATAGTACTGAGCCATATGCAATACTTCTGATTGAGACTTTGCCTGCCAAGCGCTTTCAGAAGACATAATCTGTAACTGGATGTCAGGCAGCAATCCGCGTACAAATTTGTCAACAAACAGCCTTTTCCCTGACTCTGTGCCTAAGTCTTCTCCACTGAAATCTGAGAATACCTGCTTGAACTGATTGAAGAAATCGGTAGCACCCTCAGACTTTCCTAGGACACAGGCCGTAAGCTTGTCCCAAATGATTCTTTTTTCTGGAACCATAGTTTTCAATTTTACAATAATTCTATCAGGCAAGGTTAATATCACTTGAGGTGGTCGTTCGCCAGCTGGTCTTTCTCTGTCTAGCCTAACCATGTTATCCCATGTATCTCCCAACCCAGGTATGTCATCTATAGTCCTAATCTGTTTCCACAAATCAACTGGCACGAGTACGGGAAATAATAGGTCAATGGGCCTCATTACGACCCAGGCGGTAAGGGGTTTACGGCAGCGTAAACAGCGCCGACCCTTACCGCCTGAGTACGAGGTCCCTTAGCGCCATGGAGCTTTTAACACCTGCTTTTAGCAGGTGTTAAAATCCATGGCGCTAAGGGACCATGGAGTTAATTACGCCACCGTAATTTACGGTGGCGTAATTAACGCCTTCCCCACTCCCATTTTGCCTTATGGGGCAAAAATGGGAATGGGGAAGGGTAAATGGGGATTGGGGACTTACCGCCCCGCCGACCTCGGAATGGGGCGGTAAGTCCGCCTACCACCATGGCATAAACGTAGTTTACGCCATGGTGGTAAAGTCACCGCCCAGGCGGTAACTTACCGCCTGGGTCGTAATGAGGCCCAATATCACTTAAGGTGAATACCGACGACTGTAAGACGACTCTATTTCTTTATAGAATCCGGTCGGATTCTTTCTTTTATCGGGAATAGATTGCTTTATGGTGTTCACTTCCTGTCTTGAAAACGGGATGTGAACAAACTGTGAAACGTAATGTGCAGGGATTTCTCCGGTGACTATTCCTCGTGCAGCATCAGCCACAATCTCAACTTTCAGGACTAATGTCAGAGGGACCTCTCTCATAGGCAACTGAGAAGTAGGCAGCTCCGAACGCTTACTAAGCAACAGAGCCAAATCAAGCGCTAAGGCAGTCGAAGAAGTATCAATCGAAAAGGCTCTCTTATAAACACTCAACAATTCTGCGGGACAACAAATCTTTCTTCTTACACACTAATTCTGCAGGTGCTCTACCATCACCTGTATCACTTTCTTTTGCATGTCTAACGTATACTGACTATATGTGTCATATACTTCATCTGGAGTTATCGACATATCCGAAATCCATCTTATCGCATCCTTTATACAAATTTGCGCTTCCTCACCTTTTAATTCTCGGCAAGGAGAAAACCGTTTCTGTAAGTACATAATACCTAAACTACCACCACCTGCTTCCTCATTCTGTAACTCTTCCAACTCCTTCCTATACTCAAAAATCCTCTCAACATGCTCATATACCTTCTGCGCAGTATCTCTGGACAACGCTAAGGCGTTCAAATCCCGTAACCCTTGTGGAAAATCTACATCATTTAGTCTATTCCACATTATACTCAAATGAGTCCCTAATCCTTCAATAAAAACATTTTTCTCAGGAATACTTTTTAAATTTTTGAGTGTGGAAAAAACATTGGCTTGTTCACCCTTCTCCATACAACGTTTAGCCCAAGCAATCAATTCACTCTTTTTGTCTGAGGACACAGTATTACGAGTCACAACCCTTGGTCTCGCTCCCTGGTCTACTACAAGCGATGCAGAATCACTTGGAAGAGGAAGAGTAGGCACATTCTGATTAGCAACAGGTGAAGGCAAGGGGGCAGGCAAAGGAGCGACGGCTGGAAGAACAACAGGAAGAACAGCAGGGAGGACTGGGGGAACTATAAGAGGCGGAACAACAACGGGAAGGGGCAAAGCGCCAGGAGGAGGGACGTACGGAGGTGGCGCGGAGGCATCGGCCCTTCGTTCATGCAAAAGTTTATTAATCAGTTCATCTGACGTATGAAAATCTGTTGAAGGGTAGATTTTCTGAATGCCTAATTGAAACGCCCTGTCCGTGTTCCTAACTGACTCCAATTGTTTATTTTGATCATATAACCGTGGCTTCTCGACACTTGTCATATATCTACGCATATGTTTCTCTCTACTCTTTTGTTGCTGCAAAGATTCTGTTTTCCAACTGTGCAACGTGTCAAATGCTGCAGGTCTAGCCTTTTTCTTTACTAATACAGACTCTAAATATTCTGTACGAGGTATTTCAAAACTACCATTGGTTAGCCACCGAAGATTAGAATTATGTCTGGTCTGTCTGTGCCAAATGACATTAAATGCCATACTACCAAAGCCTTTCTTACAGTACATAGTACATGCCGGCGAACCCCTCCTGTGGTGCGGGACGGCTATCTTACAAAGATTGTCTGTCGCTGCGGAATAATGCCCTAAAGCAGGCAGACAATTTCCCAGGCATATCAAAGTTTTGGTGTTACCTGGTTAAATAATTGTGCTCGCGAGTACAATGCTCCAAATTCAAATTGTTAGGGTTAAATTAAGAATCGGGAAACGATTCACCTGACCAAAGGACTGGGAGGCCCGATCGGGTTACTAAGGACAATGCTAAGGACCCACGTGTCTGGTGATTTTCGGCAAATTTACCCACCTCAAATATATGGACCCTCGTCAAGACGTCGTCTCGGGCTACAGCTCACCGTCCAGGGATCGGATCGTGCAGTTTTGTCGAGGAATTCGCTCTCGTCTAGAGTGGCCGTTTCTGTTGGCACCGTCCGATCCCGGTCCGATAGCCGAGCCAACCTTCAACGAGACAAAGTCAATCTTGAGGGACCCTATTCGGGCGCCATCTGTGGAATCAGAAAAAATACAATATTACGGCTGTTACACCAAGCAAAGGAAAATACACTGACACGGGCTTGTAAAGATTCCCAGAATCTTTATTACAAAACTGAACAGTATTCAACAAAGTACACAAATAGCTATTTGGCCGTCAATACATCACAGAGACCACCAGCAGGGTTCAATGTGAGCAGTGAGCAGCATTCCCTAGCTGGACATCGATGCATTTATACAATTTGTAAAAATGATGTCCAGCCCCTTGCAAGTTAATAATACATTGGGCTAGGGTCGCGCTAGGTTCACTTTCCTAATTTACATATCTCGTGCATGCGGTTTACTTTTGAATACATTTACTAACACACTCCATTATTCTTTAATTTAACGTTAACACTCTTTACATACTGTTTTAATACAGACCAAACAAATGTTTCGCATATTATACTCGGATAGTATTACTGTCTTTGTATATTTTAGTTTAACATTGCTGATTCAAGTAATCCCCTGCTCCTGAGGTCAACAAAGGACAAGGTCTACATGACCCTAACATGTAGCCTGAAGGCAGGTTGGACATTAACTCTCCTACAGAGGTTGAAGAGGTTAAGGCAAGGACGAGAGCACACGAGGCGGCCATTTTAGATTACAGGGTGACTTTGTACAAAAACCCCAAAATGGCAGTTCTAACCTAAAATGGAGGCTTGATTCAAGATGGCGGCTTACATCAATTTCTAAGGTCAAGACCTTGCCGTAGAGAGTTATTCGCGTACAATCTTAAGCAACTTGGCGTAGGCCAATATACATACAATTGTTACAATAGGAGGCATAATTTAATATCCAGTTCGACACCATGTTCACATGGCCAGCTAGCAGTGGAGGTCGACGTTGCCCGGCTGGGGCGCCGGCCTCGTGGAGGGCCCTGTCCCTGGGCCCACTCCATGCGGTGGTACGCCAGACAGACGCACATAAAGAACGACACCGGAGCCAGTTCAAGTGTGACTAGCGAGCCGGAAACCGCCCGCATCTTTTATTTGTTTGGTCACGTGGCTACTGCCACGTGACCCATTCCAACGTCATGGGAGCTACCATGCTCCCGGGAGGGGTGCCTGCAACAGTCATGCTGGTGTACCTTTTAGTCTCCCAGTCCGATCTTAAACGGCAGATATTTAAAAACTTGCTTCACACCTTGCAGTGGTCTCCTCTTCACTATGGCTTCCTCCCTGCATTTCCGCAGTTCACCCTCACCCTCGAATGACCCATACATTCGGTAATCATATCAATGGCTTCAGGCCCTGATATTATGTAAGGGTTTCATATTTACAGTTAAAAAAAAATCAGCACAGAGAGAGATAGGATCCCCTGCACCCATGGGCAAAGGACTATCGCTTGGAATGTGTTTATCCATACCCCCTACGAAACGGGCATCACCACCACTGTGAAAAGCAATGGGGAGAGAATGCAACCCCTGTCTGGCACATCTCATTAATTCATATTTAGCAGAGGATATTCCATTGCCATTCACCCTAGCCAAAGGACAATCGTAAAGACATAACAGCACCTAAAAAGTTGTACCCCAAAACGCACCCCCTTCATTGAGTCAAACATATAGCTCCACGAGACAGAATCGAAAGCCTTATGGTAATCCAGTGAGAAAACGCTGAGTGTACTGTTGAATTTGTCGGTCAGGCCCAATGCTACATGCAGCACTCTAAGATTAAACCTTATGGAGTGGCCTGGGAAACATTTTTTTTAATCTTATTGTTTCAGAGTAAGGATAATCTTCAAAGTGGGATTTGCCAGGATCTGAGTGAAAATGTTTGTTTCCTCATTAAAGAGAGATGTCGGCTTCTATGACTCAGAGAGATCTAGCTGTTAATTTCCATTTGTTATCAGCTCAATGGTAGCTTCCAACAAGCCAGAGGGCGGAGTATACCACTCTCTCTGCTTTGAATAAACATTTCTCATAGAGCCTTATCAACTTTCCCTTTCAGCTCTTTGCATAACATATATTGGAGGTCTCATATGTCCACCCTTCAACTGATCAATCGGCTACACAATGTCATTATTTGTCATTTCCTCTGCTATGAAGTTCCATTGCCCCGTGGTCAAGCACCTTTGAGCCTGAAACCATTTATCACAGTCAGCAGAACACGTGTCCCCGAAGTGCTGAGTCCCTGAGAGCAAAGTGTTCATCATCACTTGTAAATCATCTTACAATGTTGTCTGCCGCATCCCTGGGCGCCAGGCAGGCCAGTAACCTACAGGTATTTTCCCCAAATGCATACACTCTACAACTTGTCGCCCAGATTTGGTCCCTAGCAGCATCAAATGCCACATGTCATAGACACGCCAATTAAGTATTCCCTTTCAAAAATTTTGTCCTTTCAGCCTTTGCCCTAA
Source organism: Ambystoma mexicanum (assembly GCF_040938575.1). Taxonomy (NCBI): domain Eukaryota; kingdom Metazoa; phylum Chordata; class Amphibia; order Caudata; family Ambystomatidae; genus Ambystoma; species Ambystoma mexicanum. Next base: position 712,186,533 of record NC_090933.1, read on the forward strand.
ATTAAACAGCCTGGCCTCCTCCTTCAATCTCACCATACATATTACCTTACTCCTGAGAAGTATCTCATTGTATATCTGCATCTGCTTACTAGGGGATGAGAGTATATACATGTGAAACTATTTCTCGTGTATCTCCTCCAGAGCCATGGACATTTGTATGTCCTGTAAGGGAACAGCATTTACTATCTAGGAACTATACACAGCAGTGTACATGTTAATAGGGTATGTTCAGTGATACATCTCAGAAGATATCCCACCTGTAGAATTTACGAGGAAGGTCAGGCCATGAGAGAAATATATTGTTGATCGACGAAAGCGCTGAATGAGCCAGCGAGAAAAAAGGGGAACTGCTTCCCATCTGAATAGAGCACCCATCCCACATCTTTTAAAACACGTGCATCAAAAAAGGTTCCCAGAGTCGTGGCTTTAGTCCCAACCTGAACTCGAATATGTGACCTGTCCAATGTGTGTTATCAATGACTTCACTGAAAAACCCAACACATCATGTCAAGCTAGCAGGAGCTTGCAGCATGGGTCCTGACCTCATCAAGTGTTTCTTTGCGCAGGGTGGGCAGTAAATCTACATTTATAATGGGGTATTCCCCCCTCCGTCAGTGAAAGAAGGTCTGTTTTGACTACCTTCTAAATTAACAGAAGACATTTTTATTGGGATACCCATGCCTCTAGGCACCCTTACCAACAGCACACAAACATTTGTCACCAGATTGGTCGCATTAAGAAGGACCACATCTGGTTTATATCTTTTTATATATTGAAATAGCCGACTGCTTAACCTTATCACAGAATCAACTAAACATTGCAGGCAGGATTTCCTCTTTCCAATTATCTATAAAATATACCACAGTACTTCAGTGCCATTGAGACTTGTGCCTCAAAATTGAAACACCATCACAACTGAATTTCTGTTCCTAGAACTGTGTAGTTTTGGAAATCCTGTATCTTTTCCCCTCTCCCTCATTCCCACACTTCCAGGTGCAAAGAATTATCCGCCGCTCATGACACCAACGTAAACATAACATGTCAACCAACATTGCAGCCAGTATAATGCAATGTAAATTAACACTGTGGTGTGGTGGGACCTGCATCCCCAGACGTGTTGGACTGGGCTTCCTCTGTACCGCTAAAGGATGTGACTGTGGAAGCAGGTCTGGCAGGTGACAGATGCATAAACATTGCGGTTGTGACCCATGCATAACATTCATCCTTTTGCCCCTGAGCACTTCCTTATTTGCTGAGCGTGTACAAACCTGCGTAGGTCACTGCCTGCAAATTCTCCTGAGACAGGGGGGGTACTGCCAAACCCGGGGTCGGGGGCAGGGCAAGAAAAGGATGGGGCAGTACCCTTGCAATTTTCGCCTCCTCTAACCTACCTTGATACAGGACAATAGTCACCAGAATCACCACTGTCAGTGTCCTTCCCACCTACCCTTCCTCTGCCTCTAATGCTTTCCTCCTAATCTGCCTGCTCCTGTCCCTCTTCCACTGGCTCCAGCATTACATCTGCCTCCTCCTGTTCCACCACATGATGTACCCACGACTGCCTTTCAGCTGCCTCTTAATATTCTCTGTGATGTCGGGTCCCAGTTAGTGTGCGGGGCCCGACCTCGTGGGTAGGCCTGGCTTGGGCCTGGCCTACTGCGCAGTGCTTCGCGGCGCTCAAAGGAAGACGCGACCACACGTTCGGCTGCATAAACCCGGACTGGCGTTCTAACACCAGTTCTGGTGATTCCTTTATTTTCGGGTGTCACGTGACCCGGAAGTATCTGGGCATGTGACATCACATTCCTCTCCAACTTGGAGGTGTTTCACAACAGTTAAACAACAAACATGTTATAACGGGTACTGTACACTCTGAACCACTCTGACCTCATCTTGGCCGGGTTTTCTGAAGGTAGACTCCGTCCACCACGTACCCCTGGAGGCGGGAGGACGGTCTAGGCTTCTCTCTCAGGAGGTATCAGGGATTTCCCCTCTCCAGCTTGTCTGCCACTGCTCGGGTTCAGTCCTATTTTCTTGTTGGTGGGGTGCCTCCGGCTCTCTTGGTGTGGCATAGGTTCTGGGTGTCATTTGGTCTCGGGGCGTGCAAGGTGTCGCCGGCTCTCCTCTTGGGGACACCGGGCTCTCTTCCCATAGTTCCGGTGGTACCTTCCTGAAGTGCGACACATTCCTTGTCACTGTTTCACTCCCTCGGGTGGCGGTATTCATGCAGTGGTTTGCGGCACTGACTGTCCACGGTTGGAGTTCAAAATTGAGGGAAATTTTCTTGGGGCCTCGCCCAGTTCTTGACGATGACAGTGTCTCCTGGTGTTAGGTCTCGGTGGCTGGCTCGCCTGGTAATACTCTCTTGCTCATTTCGCCTCAGTCTCATAGCATCTATAGCTGGGATGTCAGGTTCCGGAGCTACCCATTGTGGGTGTATCGGGAGCTTTGCCTGTATGGGTACCCCAAACATGAGGGCAGCAGGGCTGATGCCTGTAGAGGAGTGTGGAGTTTGTCTGTGCATCCTCAGGAACTGATACACTGCCTTCAGCCATGGATATCCTCGTTCTTTAGCAATGCAGATAACTTTATTGAGTGACCCCATGAACCTCTCAGCGTCACCGTTTGCTTGGGGCCATATTGGGGTGATCCGCTTGTGTCTTACGTTTATGTCTTTGAAAAATGTGCGCAGCTCTTGGCTGGTGAACGATGGTCTGTTGTCGCTCTTGACTTTTGTCGGGATCCCATGTGTTGCAAAGATCTTTTCTAGTGTGAGGATCGTTGTCTCCGCGTTGGTGGATGCCACGTGTTCTACCTCAGGATATCTGCTGAATTCATCGATCACAATGAGTAGGTATCCTTCACCGGCAATGGTACAGTGGTCCATGCTGACTGCCTCCCACCTCTTGCTGCTTCTTGGGGCTCTGGCGATGGGTTCTTGGTTCTCGGCCCTCCTGGAGGCTTGGCAGGCTGCACAGGATTCCACCAGCTCCACTACTCGTTGTTGTATGTTGGGCATCCACATTCTGGACTTTAAGTATGCCGTTGTTTTGACGATGCCCTGATGTCTGCTGTGGGCTAGCCTGAGGGCTCTCTCCTCTAGTGATGCGGGTAGCACGATCCGGTGGCCCTTGAGGAGTACACCTTCGGGGCAACTGAGAGTTCATGTCGGATCCCAAATAGCGCTCGAAGTTTGGCTTGAGCAGACGTGGTGCGTTGGGCCATGGATGTGAGGTAGTTCTTCCAGTTTCCTGACTGGATGGCCGTGGTAGTGTGTGTCAGGATGGTGTCTGCTTCCGTCTCGCTTGCTATTTCATGTAAGGTCAAGGCCCGTGGTCGGGCGCAGGCGACTACATGGCATACGTGTTCATCTGTTTCTTTCGCGTGGCGTTGTTCCCCATCAGTGGCGGGCCGCGGGTGACGGGACAGATAGCCGGCTGGGTTGTCCGTCCCTGGGCGGTAGGCCACTTCTATGTTGTAAGGCTGCAGCTGCAGCATCCATTTTTCTATGCGTGCTGGTGGGTGAGGAGCCGATCCTTGGAATATTGGGATCAGGGGCTTGTGGTCCGAGAATACTTTTGCTTGCTTGCCCAGCAGGTATACTTTAAAATGTCGGCATCGCCACAGGATAGCGAGGGCTTCCTTCTCAATGTGGGCATAGTTCTGCTCTGGTTTGGTGAGTGCCCGACTGGCAAATGCGATGGAGTGCACGTTGCCTTCATTGTCTGTTTGGGTTAATACTGTCCCGAGGCCGACTGGGCTGGCATCGACAAGAGGTTTGGTGTGTCTTTCTATGTCAAAGAATGCCATAGTTGTGGAGGCCGATAAGGTGTCCTTGATTTGTTGTAATGCTTGTTGGTGAACGGGATTCCCACTTCTTATCTTTCTTGGTTAGTTCCCGGAGTGGGCTTGCGATGCTGGCAAGGTCTGGAATGAACCTCGCGCAATATGTTGCCATCCCCATGAAACTCCTCACCTTAGTGGCAGATTGAGGGGCTTTGGTGTTCTTTATGTCGTTAACTTTAGAGGGGTCCGGCGACACTCCTTTTGCATTGAATATGTAACCGAAGAAACATAGTTCCTCCTTCGCAAATGCACATTTTTCTGCGTTTAGTGTCAGACCGGCTTCTTCCAATCTGCCTAGGACTGCTGCCAAGCATTTGTGGTGCTCTCTTTCGTTGGATGCGTACACAAGAATGTTGTCGCTAATGTTCGTTGTTCCCTCTAGGCCGGTGAGAACTTTGAGGATTTCATGTTGGAATACCTCCGCGGCTGACGATATCCCAAAGTTTAGCCGTTTGTACCTTCTCAGACCAAGGTGAGAGGAGAATGTAGTGATATATCTCGACTCTTTGGCTAATCTGAGTTGGTGATAGCCGGATCTGAAGTCAAGCTTGCTAAAGATTGTTGCTCCTGTGAGGTCCACAATGAGTTCATCTATCGTTGGAGTTATGTGGCGCTCTCTTCCGATGGCTGCATTGGGAAGTCTCATGTCGATACAGATTCGTACCGCGTTGGGTTGCTTGGGTTTTTGGGCAACCACCATGGGGGACACCCATGGGGTCGGACCTGATGTCTTCTCTATTATTCCTGCGTCCTCGAGCTTAGCTAGTTCCTTCTCTACTGCTTCTCTCAAGTGGAACGGTATCCATCGGTGACGTACAGCTTTCGGCTTGATGGTAGGGTCTATGTGGAGCTTGATGGTTCGGCCTTTCAGGCATCCGATGCCTTGGAATATCTTCTGGTATTGTTCTAGTAGGCCGTCGAGTTCTTTGTGTTGAAGGCTGAAAGTGAATTGTATTAATTTCAGTTTTTCCGCTGTATTACAGCTTAGCAGCGTTTCGCAGCCAGCATCCACGACATATATGCGTGCCCGGCAATTGGTGTTGTTATGAGAAAAGTCTGATTTAAAGGATCCTTGCACCGGTAGGGGTTTCTTGCATCCATAGGCGTATAGTCGGACCTTCTTCTCATGGAGTTTGGGCTTCGGGCGGAGCTTGCCGAATGCTGTCGTTGGCATTACATTCACTGTTGCACCAATGTCGATGACTACTTTTAGTGGTTCTCCGTTGGTGATGATTGTGCATGATGGTCTCTTCCGTTGTCGGGATCGATGTGGTTCAACGGCCGAGATGAGGTGCACACGGTGTATCCGCTTGTTCCCTCTTTTCCGTCTGTCTTTGTCTCTCCTATCAGGGGATTCGCTGTCATCGCTGTCGTCGCTATCACTTGTGTCCGGGGATCTTTGGGAGTGATCAACAGCTCTGGCCTTTCCTTGCCTGTTAGGCTGGTATGGAGTTTCAATGGGTGCAAACTTTTTCCGGCACTCTTGCACTGGTCGCGGAGTTGGCTCTCTGTCATTTCGGTTCGGCGGGTTTAGACAGACTGCAGCGTAATGATTGAGGCAGTTGCATTTTCAGCAGGCTGACCCTCATGTGGGACAGGACTCACCTTTGTGCCATGGGCCGCCGCACCATTTGCAGGCTTTGTCCCTCCCTTGTGGCATGTGGGCCTTTTGCTCAGGCTTCACACGAGTGTTCCGGTGTCTGGATATGGCTGCAACGTCTTCCGTTTGTTTCGGGCTGTCGAGTGGAAGTCTCTGGATCGCCGCTTCGATCACCGCTACCTGGTCTTCCGTCTGCTCACAAAGGCGTGCCATTTCTAGGATGCGGGATAGGCGTACATTCTTCTCTGAGAGGATAGCTCTCCTCAGTTTTTCCGAGGATATGCCGTTGATTATTTGGAGGCTTATGGCGAACTCCTCATCGGGGAACTCGCAGCCGACCGCCATTTCGCGTAGGCGTGCATGAAATTTATCAACCGTCTCGTTTTCTCGCTGGCTGGCCATGCAGAAATGAAAGCGTTCATAGTCCGGGTTGAGGTCTGGTTTGAACATGTTAGTGAGCACAGTCTTTGCAGCGTAGTAGTTGTTTCCGTCTCCGCGGTTTGGGATGGCGTTAAACAGGCGTAAGGCGGCAGCCCTGATGTTGAGCAAGAGGAAGGCGCGTTTCTTCTTTGGTACTGTGATATCTCTTGCGTCGAGGTGCATTTCAAACTGTTGTAGCCAGATTTCCCAGCGAATGGGTGCTCCAGTGGTGAATGGGTCAAACGGAGGCAGGAGCACGGTGAGTGCTGGGTCGGGGTGATCTGTGGTGATGCCCCTTCTGGTTGACGAGCTAGTGTTGGTCCTCGAGGGGCTTGACTCTCTGCTGGACATGTTGCATTTCTGGGGTGAGGGCGCAGCCAAAACGCAGGCTTATTGGGCTTCACTCACCAGTGTCGTGATGCAGGTGCCTGGGTGCCTGAGTGGTGGCCTTGGTTCGCAGTGGTGTCTTCTGTTAACCTTGTTGGCTTGGCTGTGCCTCCTGATAATTTAATTGTCCAATAGGAAAATTATTTATTTTTATTATTTTTTTTTTAAAAAAAACCTAAATTGTTCTTGGATGAGGCGGGACTTGCTGCAGCCACTTTGTTCCGAGCGTGATGCTCCTAGAACGTTGGGGGGCTGAGAACGAGGCTTTCAAAGTTTCTGTACATCCTGCATGTTGATTTAGAATGTTGGGGGTGTGAAAGTGAGACTCCGATGCCGCACATGTTGATACACGGCTCCGCTCCGCTCACAGGCTCTTCTTCTTCCCCCTCGTCGCCAGTGTGATGTCGGGTCCCAGTTAGTGTGCGGGGCCCGACCTCGTGGGTAGGCCTGGCTTGGGCCTGGCCTAGTGCGCAGTGATTCGCGGCGCTCAAAGGAAGACGCGACCACACGTTCGGCTGCATAAACCCGGACTGGCGTTCTAATGCCAGTTCCGGTGATTCCTTTATTTTCGGGTGTCAGGTGACCCGGAAATATCTGGGCATGTGGCACCACATTCTCCTCTGTTGGTGCCCCTCCATATCAGCTTACTTGGGTTCCACCTGTTGCTGGCCTTCCATCTTTGCCTCCTCCTGTTCAACCTCTTACTGCTGACCCTCCTCTTCACCTGATGGCGACAGGAGACCAAAGAGATCCACTTGCTCCTTTATAATCGTGGGGATGGGGGGGGACTAAGACATTTTTTTCACAAGGTGGGGTTCTACAAGTACAAATGGTTTCACTGTGGATTTTTCTTTTTCAGTTTCTGGGGTGATGTAAACGAAATTGATTCAAGCAAACAACAATTAGAAAAGGTTTTCTCAAAGCGTTTTATATATTTTTAAACTTTCCTTTTTGAGGTAGAAAGATGAAGGCTAATAGAAAAGGGATTAAAAACCAATGAATGACAAAAGTCTTCACAAAGGGTATGTGTTTGTTTCGATTTTCTTTTATTTGGGGGGTTGAAGGAAGAAAAAGGGTAACGGAATCGGGAAACAAACAAACAGAAAGTTCTTGACAATGGATTTTTCAGAGGGAAGTCAGACTTTAAGGAACTTCGGCAAACAAGCATTTAACACAATAAAAGTTCACAAACAAGGAAAGAATTGTGAAAACATATAAAAATGCTCTTAGTATCTAGAATACAATGTCTCCTGCTCATCTGTATCTGGATCACCTTTGTTCCTCCCTCTAAAAGTCAAGGACAATCCACGAAGAACCAGAAAGTGAGCTGCATGAAATTGAACGTTTTATGGCACAAAGGAAGCACATTTTGTGGCATACAATTCTATATATTACTGCATTGTTGCTGCACAATTTATGTTGACTGTAGACTACAATAGTGCTAGGTTGTGTTGTGGTGCAAGACCAGACCACCGGCCCGGCTAGACGATTTAGATTGCAAAAAATATGGGAATGAGCACTGGGCGATGTAGGGGGAGGGGTGTATGTTATGCGTGGGGACAATTGGTAGGAATGGGAAATCATATAGAGGGAAGGTAACCAGTAGTGTTGCAATAGAAGTATGTAGGATGTAGTATACATATATACACAACAGTCATAAAATGCACTAACACCGCCCCTATGAGCATGCCTGAATCCTCGCAGGCTGTATTTTCACAGAACTTTAAAAGTGTCATGCCAATATGAATCACACTGAAACCCGGCACTGTGTTGCCGCATGTAAAACAGTATCCTCTATCGAATGCAGTGGAGGAGATTTACGACACTATTATAACCCTTTTACATCAGGGCATCATATTAACCTGAAACTCACACTTCAAAACAGCTATTTATCCAGTGAAGAAATCTAAAGGTGCTAGTTGGAGGATGATTCAAGATCTACGTCCTCT